>NC_080036.1:11533584-12783584 GCF_030020395.1 Manis pentadactyla
CTGGAACAAATAATTCAAAAATTCATATGGAAACACCAAAGACCCCGAATAGCCAACAATCCTGAGAAAGAAGAATAAAGTAGGGGGCATCTCACTCCCCAACTTCAAGCTCTACTATAAAGCCATAGTAATCAAGACAATTTGGTACTGGCACAAGAGCAGAGCCACAGACCAATGGAACAGACTAGAAATTCCAGACATTAACCCAGACATATATGGTCAATTAATATTTGATAAAGGAGCCATGGACATACAATGGCGAAATGACAGTCTCTTCAACAGGTGGTGCTGGCAAAACTGGACAGCTACATGTAGGAGAATGAAACTGGACCATTGTCTAACCCCATATACAAAAGTAAACTCAAAATGGATCAAAGACCTGAATGTAAGCCATGAAACCATTAAACTCTTGGAAGAAAACATAGGCAAAAACCTCTTAGACATAAACATGAGTGACCTCTTCTTGAACATATCTCCCTGGGCAAGGAAAGCAACAGCAAAAATGAGTAAGTGGGACTATATTAAGCTGAAAAGCTTCTGTACAGCAAAAGACACCATCAATAGAACAAGAAGGATCCCTACAGTATGGGAGAATATATTTGAAAATGACACATCCGATAAAGGCTTGACATCCAGAATATATAAAGAGCTCACATGCCTCAACAAACAAAAAACAAATAACCCAATTAAAAAATGGGCAGAGGAACTGAACAGACAGTTCTCCAAAAAAGAAATACAGATGGCCAACAGACACATGAAAAGATGCTCCACATTGCTAATTATCAGAGAAATGCAAATTAAAACTACAATGAGGTATCACCTCACACCAGTAAGGATGGCTGCCATCCAAAAGACAAACAACAACAAATGTTGGCGAGACTGTGGAGAAAGGGGAACCCTCCTACACTGCTGGTGGGAATGTAAGTTAGTTCAACCATTGTGGAAAGCAGTATGGAGGTACATCAAAATGCTCAAAACAGACTTACCATTTGACCCAGGAATTCCACTCCTAGGAATTTACCGTAAGAATGCAGCAATCAAGTTTGAGAAAGACAGATCCACCCCTATGTTTATTGCAGCACTATTTACAATAACCAAGAATTGGAAGCAACCTAAATGTCCATCAATAGATGAATGGATAAAGAAGATGTGGTACATATACACAATGGAATACTACTCAGCCATAAGAAAAGGGCAAATCCAATCATTTGCAGCAACATGGATTGAGCTGTAGGGTATTATGCTCAGTGAAACAAGCCAAGCGGAGAAAGAGAAATACCAAATGATTTCACTTATCTGTGGAATATAAGAACAAAGGAAAAACTGAAGGAACAAAACAGCAGCAGAATCACAGAACTCAAGAATGGACTAACAGGTACCAAAGGGAAAGGGACTCGGGAGGATGGGTGGGTAGGGAGGGATAAGGGGGGGAGAAGTAGGGGGGTATTAAGATTAACATGCATGGGATGGTAGGAGAAAAGGGAGGGCTGTACAACACAGAGAAGGCAAGTAGTGATTCTACAACATTTTGCTATGCTGATGGACAGTGACTGTAAAGGGGTTTATAGGGGAGACCTGGTATAGGGGAGAGCCTAGTAAACATAATATTCGTCATGTAAGTGTAGATTAGTGATACCAAAAACAAAGCAAAAAAAAAAAAGGGCAGTTCCTGTGTGGTAACCTCCAACGAGTTCTACACAAGGGTATAAAGGGCATATAAAAGTGTAGGCAAAGGGTCTGTTTGTGTTTATACAGACGATCAAAGCCTAATTGGGCTACCCCGAAAATGAACTAAGATACGATATGAAAAAGAACTTCCAACATCAGCACTCTCTGGAAGACTCATGCCAGAAGATGATCATCAAAAAACCCCAACAAAGATCCACGCACTGCTACAGCTGTAGATGCACTCATCCCACCAGCTCCTGGACTTGCCATGGGAATGAGGAAGGAGATATCTAAGCTGGCCTGTGCATACAGTAAAACAACAAATTTGACTGGATCTATACTGTTGGAACTCAACCAAGAATTTGGAGAAGTGCAAATTGTAGCGCTCCAAAGTCTTACAACTACAGACTATTTACTGTTAAAAGAACATATGGCATGTGAACAGTCCCCAGGAATGGGTTGTTTTAATTTGTCTGATTTCTCTCAGACTGTTCAAGTTCAGTTGGACAATATCCACCATATCATAGATAAGTTTTCACAAATGCCTAAGGTGCCTAACTGGTTTTCTTGGTTTCACTGGAGATGGCTGGTAATTACAGATATGCTTTGGTTATGTAACTATACTCCTATTATGTTAATGTGTGTGCGCAATTTAAGTAGTAGTTTAAAACCTATACATGCTGAAGTTACTCTACAAGAAGATATGTCAAAGAAATAATCAATCTTCCCATGTTTTCTTCCGCCTGCTACTTCTATAGCTTTTCTTCTTCCTTCCTAATTACAACCCTTAAATAGAATTCATGCCTCATATCAAATTTACCGAGTATCATAATTCTTCCAAGTGGTAAAGATACCTCAAGACAAATGCTGGGCATAGAAGCCACAGGGCATAAATATGCAAAGAAGTAAAAAGCTAACCTTTTCAAACAGTAAGGCTTCTCTCTCACTTACCAACTTCACATTTCCCTGTATGGCCCCGGAAGATGACTGGTTAGCCAGAGACGGGTAAGATTCCTCAAGGGAGGAACAACCTAAGACAGGCACAGTCGCAGGGGGGCCATCAGGTCAGAAATTGGGGATCAACAGAGGTGAGGCTTAGAACCTCACCCCCCCTGTTCTGAGAGAAATCTTCTGCATACGTGGATGTTTTATTGCCCTGGTCTAGCTTGGATTAACACATAGTCTACAGGCACACACCTGATCATCTACATTTGCTCTCTTACAACACTAAACTATGTTTCTACCTTTATCTTGTATCTACCTACCACTTCAGCATTTTATTAAAAATAATAATAATAAAGAGAGAAATGTGGTATCCACATATAAATCAAGTATAAAAACCATATGAGTATTCATATTTGAACTGACTGTTTAGAGTTCATAATGCATGAGCAAAACCGAAAGTTTCTGTGATGACTGCCCTTGTACTGTTCACCATGTAACTTATTCATTATGTAAGAATTTGTTCTACATGTAAAAACTTGTTTGTTATGCCTCAGAAGATTGGAGACTGACGAAAATTAGGCTTGTGTTGGATTAATGATTGTGCATTGAGCATTGACTTCCCTATACAGAATTTTATTGTCGTTAACAACCATTTGATCAATAAATATGAGAGATGCCCTCACAAAAAAAAAAAAAAAAAAAAAAAAAAAAGGACTTCCAATGGTAAAATAAATAAGTAACCGGGATGTAATGTATAGCATAAGGAATATAGTCAAGATATTGTAACAGCTTGGTAGGGTGATAGCTGGAACCTAGAATTATGTATATAAATGTTCTACCACTGTGTTGTACACTTGAAACTAATGTAATGTAATACTGTGCGTCAACTACCCTTCAATAAAAAATAATTATTTAAAAATAAAATAAAATAAAATAAAGATAACCCTTCAAAAAAAAAATTATGAAATAATACATTAAATATACACAATGAATGCAATAACACCTGGCAGAATAAAAGAAACAAACAAGGCATTTTTAGAAAATGCATTACTTCCTGCTTTCCCAGTCCATTTCCAAAGTAGCTGATATCCAGTGTCTTCTTGTTTTAAATAACTATAAAAGCTTGAAGAAATATATTAAACAACTGGACACGGAATGGTAACCTTGAACATCAGTCAATGCAAAGCTATGATCTAAAGCTGAAGAAGGAGAGCACGTAAGATGAGCCGACATCCACCTGTTGTACCCCAGGTGCATTTTCCACTAGCAGCACAGACAAACAGATCTCACACAGAGAACAGCAGTCTCAGTGGGTGGAATAAATATAAATCAGAGCCTGAGCTTCTAAGGCAGCTGGAATAGTAGGAAGGGTGTTGGAGGGGAAGGAATCTCTGACAAAGAACATCCAAAAATCTGGGTCAATATCCGTTTGGGTCCTTGTCCTGATCTGAAGCTGCACAAGTGCAGGGTGAGACTCCAGGAGGCCTGGAAGAGGACAGCTACTGAGAGAATGAATGCGAGGCAGGGATCTCAGAAATGCTACAGTGCTGGAGAATTAGGGGTATTCCAGCTCAGCCAGAGTTGAGACACCTTGGTCAAAACGCTGGGCATTCAGTGGAGACTCCAGAATGGGCGTGCTTAGGAGTAAGGACTTTCCTGGAATGAGGGCTACACTCCAGGACTAAAATCAAAACTGAAATAGATTAATTTCTAATAAAGCCTAAGATGAGCCTTAATAAGATCAACACATCAAGAAATAAACAGTCAATGAAGATAGCCATTCAAACTGGAATACAGACAGGGATGTCAAAATAGTTATGATTAATATATATTTTTTAAAAGATATGAGAACGCTTCAGTTGAAGATGGTACATAGCACAGGGAGATCCCTTCCCATGGTTACACCAAATCTACACTTACATATAGAAGAATTTCCCCTGAAAAAAGACTAAAAACTGGTGGAGTGACCCCTTCACATCAGATGAGTGAGAAGGAAACTACATTGAAGGGGCAGGAACGGCTAAGACAGCATCTCATCACTGCCCTTCCCCTGATGCTCACCAGGCCCCCTAAGTAGTGAGACTGGCATCTGAGAAATGAGCCCCCATAATATCTTGCACCCAAGACCAGTGGGCTTATGCCTATGAGATCTGCAAGGCTGCAGTCAACAGAGAAATGGCTCTTAAAGGGCTTGTAAGTGTACTCGCCAGCCCCAGGGCCTAGCGCAAAAGCAGCCTTTTAAAAAGTGTCCAGACACTATGTGAAAAAGATTCATTTGCTAATTTTAAAGCATTTAAAATTATCCCAAGGGCCTGCTGGGACACTTTCCAGGGAGGCAGGCTCATGGGCACCATCTTCCTGCTCTCCCTCGCCTTGCTAAAGTTGACAGAAGCAACAAAAAGGAAATAGCACGGTTTAGTGTAATAGGGATTTCAACTTCTAATGATGTAAGGGAATTGATATGCATCAGTGGCGAATTTTTTTTTTTTTTTTAGATAATTATTTTTTATTGAAGGGTAGTTGACACACAGTATTACATTACATTAGTTTCAGGTGTACAACACAGTGATTCAACATTTATATACATGATAATTCTAGGTACCAGCTATCACCATACCAAGTTGTTACAATATTTTGACTATATTCCTTATGCTATACATTACATCCCGGTTACTTATTTATTTTACAATTGGAAGTGTGTACTTTTTTTTGGTTGTTGTTGTTAGGGCATCTCTCATATTTATTGATCAAATGGTTGTTAACAACAATAAAATTCTGTATAGGGGAGTCAATGCTCAATGCACAATCATTAATCCACCCCAAGCCTAATTTTCGTCAGTCTCCAATCTTCTGAAGCATAACGAACAAGTTCTTACATGGAGAACAAATTCTTACATAGTGAATAAGTTACATGGTGAACAGTACAAGGGCAGTCATCACAGAAGCTTTTGGTTTTGCTCATGCATTATGAACTATAAACAGTCAGTTCAAATATGAATACACATTTGATTTTTATACTTGATTTATATGTGGATACCACATTTCTCTCTTTATTATTTTTAATAAAATGCTGAAGTGGTAGGTAGATACAACATAAAGGTAGAAAACATAGTTTAGTGTTGTAAGAGAGCAAATGTAGATGATCAGGTGTGTGCCTGTAGACTATGTGTTAATCCAAGCTAGACAAGGGCAATAAAACATCCACATATGCAGAAGATTTCTCTCAGAACAGGGAGGTTGGGGTTCTAAGCCTCACCTCTGTTGATCCCCAATTTCTCACCTGATGGCCCCCCTGCGACTGTGCCTGTGTTAGGTTGTTCCTCCCTTGAGGAATCTTACCCGTCTCTGGCTAACCAGTCATCTTCCGGGGCCATACAGGGAAATGTTAAGTTGGTAAGTGAGAGAGAAGCCTTATTGTTTGAAATGGTTAGCTTTTTATTTCTTTGCATATTTATGCCCTGTGGCTTCTATGCCCAGCATTTGTCTTGAGGTATCTTTACCACTTGGAGGAGTTATGATACTCGGTAAATTTGATATGAGGCACGAATTCTATTTAAGAATTCGTTGTAATTAGGAAGGAAGAAGAAAAGCTATAGAAGTAGCAGGCGGGAGAAAACATGGGAAGATTGATTATTTCTTTGACATATCTTCTTGTAGAGTAACTTCAGCATGTATAGATTTTAAGCTACTACTTAAATTGCGCACACACATTAACATAATAGGAGTATAGTTACATAACCAAAGCATACCTGTAATTACCAGCCATCTCCAGTGAAACCAAGAAAACCAGTTAGGCACCCTAGGCATTTGTGAAAACTTATCAATGATATGATGGTTATTATCTAACTGAATTTGAATAGTTTGAGAAAAATCAGACAAATTAAAACAACCCATTCCTGGGCACTGTTCACATCCCATATGTTCTTTTAACAGTAAATAGTCTGTAGTTGTAAGATTTTGGAGCGCTACAATTTGCACTTCTCCAAATTCTTGGTTGAGTTCCAACAGTATAGATCCAGTCAAATTTGTTGTTTTACTGTATGCACAGGCCAGCTTAGATATCTCCTTCATTCCCATGGCAAGTCCAGGAGCTGGTGGGATGAGTGCATCTACAGCTGTAGCAGTGCGTGGATCTTTGTTGGGGTTTTTTGATGATCATCTTCTGGCATGAGTCTTCCCGAGAGTGCTGATGTTGGAAGTTCTCTTTCATATCGTATCTTAGTTCATTTTCGGGATAGCCAAATTAGGCTTTGATCCTCTGTATAAACACAAACAGACCCTTTGCCTACACTTTTATATGTCCTTTATATCATTGTGTAGAACTCATTAGAGGTCACCACATAGGAACTGCATTTTTTTTTTAATCATTAATCTACACTTACATGACGAATACTTTGTTTACTAGGCTCTCCCCTATACCAGGTCCCCCCTATATACTCCTTTACAGTCACTGTCCATTAGCGTAGCAACCTGTTGTAGAATCACTACATGTCTTCTCTGTGTTGTACAGCCCTCCCCTTTCTCCCACCCCGCTATGGATGCTAATCTTAATACCCCCCTACTTCTCCCCCCCTTATCCCTCCCTACCCACCCATCCTCCCCAGTCCCTTTCCCTTTGGTACCTGTTAGTCCATTCTTGAGTTCTGTGATTCTGCTGCTGTTTTGTTCCTTCAGTTTTTCCTTTGTTCTTATATTCCACAGATGAGTGAAATCATTTGGTATTTCTCTTTCTCTGCTTGGCTTGTTTCACTGAGCAAAATACCCTCCAGCTCCATCCATGTTGCTGCAAATGGTTGGATTTGCCCTTTTCTTATGGCTGAGTAGTATTCCATTGTGTATATGTACCACATCTTCTTTATCCATTCATCTATCGATGGACATTTATGTTGCTTCCAATTCTTGGCTATTGTAAATAGTGCTGCGATAAACATAGGGGTGCACTGATCTTTCTCATACTTGATTTCTGCATTCTTAGGGTAAATTCCTAGGAGTGCAATTCCTGGGTCAAATGGTAAGTCTGTTTTGAGCATTTTGATGTACCTCCATACTGCTTTCCACAATGGTTGAACAAGTTTACATTCCCACCAGCAGTGTAGGAGGGTTCCCCTTTCTCCACAGCCTCGCCAACATTTGTTGTTGTTTGTCTTTTGGATGGCAGCCATCCTTACTGGTGTGAGGTGATACCTCATTGTAGTTTTAATTTGCATTTCTCTGATAATTAGCGATGCGGAGCATCTTTTCATGTGTCTGTTGGCCATCTGTATTTCTTTTTTGGAGAACCGTCTGTTCAGTTCCTTTGCCCATTTTTTAATTGGGTTATTTGTTTTTTGTTTGTTGAGGCGTGTGAGCTCTTTATATATTCTGGACGTCAAGCCTTTATCGGATGTGTCATTTTCAAAGATATTCTCCCATACTGTAGGGTTCCTTTTTGTTCTATTGATGGTGTCTTTTGCTGTACAGAAGCTTTTCAGCTTAATATAGTCCCACTTGTTCATTTTTGCTGTTGTTTTCCTTGCCCGGGGAGATATGTTCAAGAAGAGGTCACTCATGTTTATGTCTAAGAGGTTTGTGCCTATGTTTTCTTCCAAGAGTTTAATGGTTTCATGACTTACATTCAGGTCTTTGATCCATTTTGAGTTTACTTTTGTATATGGGGTTAGACGATGGTCCAGTTTCATTCTCCTACATGTAGCTGTCCAGTTTTGCCAGCACCATCTGTTGAAGAGACTGTCATTTCGCCATTGTATGTCCATGGCTCCTTTATCAAATATTAATTGACCATATATGTCTGAGTTAATGTCTGGATTGTCTAGTCTGTTCCATTGGTCTGTGGCTCTGTTCTTGTGCCAGTACCAAATTGTCTTGATTACTATGGCTTTATAATAGAGCTTGAAGTTGGGGAGTGAGATCCCCCCTACTTTATTCTTCTTTCTCAGGATTGCTTTGGCTATTCGGGGTCTTTGGTGGTTCCATATGAATTTTTGAATTATTTGTTCCAGTTCATTGAAGAATGTTGCTGGTAGTTTCATAGGGATTGCATCAAATGTGTATATTGCTTTGGGCAGGATGGCCATTTTGACGATATTAATTCTTCCTAGCCATGAGCATGAGATGCGTTTCCATCTGTTAGTGTCCCCTTTAATTTCTTTTAAGAGTGACTTGTAGTTTTCAGAATATAAGTCTTTCACTTCTTTGGTTAGGTTTATTCCTAGGTATTTTATTTTTTTTGATGCAATTGTGAATGGAGTTGTTTTCCTGATTTCTCTTTCTGTTGGTTCATTGTTGGTATATAGGAAAGCCACAGATTTCTGTGTGTTGATTTTGTATCCTGCAACTTTGCTGTATTCTGATATCAGTTCTAGTAGTTCTGGGGTGGAGTCTTTAGGGTTTTTTATGTACAGTATCATGTCATCTGCAAATAGTGACAGTTTGACTTCTTCTTTGCCAATCTGGATTCCTTGTATTTTTTTGTTTTGTCTGATTGCCGTGGCTAGGACCTCTAGTACAATGTTAAATAACAGTGGGGAGAGTGGGCATCCCTGTCTAGTTCCCTATCTCAGCGGAAATGCTTTCAGCTTCTCGCTATTCAATATAATGTTGGCTGTGGGTTTTTCATAGATGGCCTTTATTATGTTGAGGTACTTGCCCTCTATTCCCATTTTGCTGAGAGTTTTTATCATGAATGGATGTTGAACTTTGTCAAATGCTTTTTCAGCATCTATGGAGATGATCATGTGGTTTTTGTCTTTCTTTTTGTTGATGTGGTGGATAATATTGATGGACTTTCGAATGTTGTGCCATCCTTGCATCCCTGGGATGAATCCCACTTGGTCATGGTGTATGATGGTTTTGATGTATTTTTGAATTCGGTTTGCTAAAATTTTGTTGAGTATTTTTGCGTCTACATTCATCAGGGATATTGGTCTGTAGTTTTCTTTTTTGGTGGTGTCTTTGCCTGGTTTTGGTATTAGGGTGATGTTAGCTTCATAGAATGAGTTTGGGAGTATCCCCTCCTCTTCTATTTCTTGGAAAACTTTAAGGAGAATGGGTATTATGTCTTCCCTGTATGTCTGATAAAATTCCGAGGTAAATCCATCTGGCCCGGGGGTTTTGTTCTTTGGTAGTTTTTTGATTACCGCTTCAATTTTGTTGCTGGTAATTGGTCTGTTTAGATTTTCTGTTTCTTTTTGGGTCAGTCTTGGAAGGTTGTATTTTTCTAGGAAGTTGTCCATTTCTCCTAGGTTTCCCAGCTTGTTAGCATATAGGTTTTCATAGTAGTCTCTAATAATTCTTTGTATTTCTGCGGGATCTGTTGTGATTTTTCCTTTCTCATTTCTGATACTATTGATTTGTGTTGACACTCTTTTCCTCTTAATAAGTCTGGCTAGAGGCTTATCTATTTTGTTTATTTTCTCGAAGAACCAGCTCTTGGTTTCATTGATTTTTGCTATTGTTTTATTCTTCTCAATTTTATTTATTTCTTCTCTGATCTTTATTATGTCCCTCCTTCTGCTGACCTTAGGCCTCATTTGTTCTTCTTTTTCCAATTTTGATAGTTGTGACATTAGACCGTTCATTTGGGATTGCTCTTCCTTTTTTAAATATGCTTGGAGTGCTATATACTTTCCTCTTAAGACTGCTTTTGCTGCGTCCCACAGAAGTTGGGGCTTAGTGTTGTTGTTGTCATTTGTTTCCATATATTGCTGGATCTCCATTTTGATTTGGTCATTGATCCATTGATTATTTAGGAGCGTGTTGTTTAGCCTCCATGTGTTTGTGAGCCTTTTTGCTTTCTTTGAACAGTTTATTTCTAGTTTAATGCCTTTGTGGTCTGAAAAGTTGGTTGGTAGGATTTCAATCTTTTGGAATTTACTGAGGCTCTTTTTGTGTCCTAGTATGTGGTCTATTCTGGAGAATGTTCCATGTGTACTTGAGAAGAACGTGTATCCTGTTGCTTTTGGATGTAGAGTTCTGTAGATGTCTATTAGGTCCATCTGTTCTAGTGTGTTGTTCAGTGCCTCTGTGTCCTTACTTATTTTCTGTCTGGTGGATCTGTCCTTTGGAGTGAGTGGTGTGTTGAAGTCTCCTAGAATGAATGCATTGCATTCTATTTCCTCCTTTAGTTCTGTTAATATTTGTTTCAGGTATGTTGGTGCTCCTGTATTGGGTGCATATATATTTATAATGGTTATATCCTCTTGATGGACTGAGCCCTTTATCATTATGTAATGTCCTTCTTTGTCTTTTGTTACTTTCTTTATTTTGAAGTCTGTTTTGTCTGATACCAGAATTGCAACACCTGCTTTCTTCTCTCTATTGTTTGCTTGAAATTTCTTTTTCCATCCCTTGACTTTAAGTCTGTGCGCGTCTTTGGGTTTGAGGTGAGTCTCTTGTAAGCAGCATATGGATGGATCTTGCTTTTTTATCCATTCTATTACTCTGTGTCTTTTGATTGGTGCATTCAGTCCATTTACATTTAGGGTGATTATTGAAAGGTATGAATTTATTGCCATTGCAGGCTTTAAGTTTGTGGTTACCAAAGGTTAGGGTTAGCTTCTTTACTGTCTTACTGTCTAACTTAACTCGCTTGTTGAGCTATTATAAACACAATCTGATGATTCTTTATTTCTCTCCCTTCTTATTCCTCCTCCTCCCTTCTTCATATGTTGGGTGTTTTGTTGTGTGCTCTTTTTAGGAGTGCTCCCATCTAGAGCAGTCCCTGTAGGATGCCCTGTAGAGGTGGTTTGTGGGAGGCAAATTCCCTCAACTTTTGCTTGTCTGGGAATTGTTTAATCCCTCCTTCATATTTAAATGATATTCGTGCTGGATACAGTAGTCTTGGTTCGAGGCCCTTCTGTTTCATTGCATTAAGTATATCATGCCATTCTCTTCTGGCCTGTAGGGTTTCTGTTGAGAAGTCTGATGATAGCCTGATGGGTTTTCCTTTGTAGGTAACCTTTTTTTTCTCTCTGGCTGCTTGTAATACTTTGTCCTTGTCTTTGATCTTTGCCATTTTAATTATTATGTGTCTTGGTGTTGCCCTCCTTGGATCCCTTGTCATGGGAGTTCTGTGTACCTCTGTGGTCTGAGAGGCCATTTCTTCCCCTAGTTTGGGGAAATTTTCAGCAATTATTTCTTCAAAGACATTTTCTATCCCCTTTTCTCTCTCTACTTCTTCTGGAATGCCTATGATTCTTATATTATTCCTTTTATATTGATCACTCAGCTCTCTTAAAATTCTTTCATTCCTGGAGATCCTTTTATCTCTCTCTGCATCAGCTTCTCTGCGTTCCTGTTCTCTGTTTTCTAGTCCATTAATGGTCTCTTGCATCTCGTCCATTCTGTTTTGAAGTCCTTCCAGAGCTTGTTTTATTTCTGAATTCTCCTTCCTTAGTTCTTGCATATTTCTCTGCAAGTCCATCAGCATGGTTATGACTTTTGTTTTGAATTCTTTTTCAGGTAGACTGGCTAAATCTATCTCCCCAGATTCCTTCTCAGGGGAAGATGTAGCAGATGCTGAAGCTGTCTGGGTTAGTCTTGTCTGGATCATATTTTTTTGCCTTTTCATGTTGACAGGTGCTATTGACTGTCAGCTGGGAGGGCCAAAATTTTCACTTACTACTGGCCTTTCTTTACTGGGGCAACTGCGACCCCTAGTGGCTTGTGTTGGGTAATTGCGTGTAGAGTGGGTCTTTGTGTCTTGCCTGGCCGGGAGGGAGAAATTTCCCTTTCTGTGGGCGGAATTTGTCTCAGGCTGCTTCTCTGCTTTCGCAGCGCCCGGTGGGGTGATGGATGGGGGGGCTGCTTGACTGTTTGCCTCAATGAGGGGTCTCAGAGCTGTTGCCCAGGGGGTTAGTGCACCCGGTTTTCCCTGTAATTTCCAGCTGCTGTACTGTGACCTGGGTTGTTTCCGTCAAGCTGTTAAGTCCCTGTCCCTTTAAGACTTTCAAAAAGCCCCCGCTTTTCTTTGTCACAGGGGCATCAGCTTCAGCACCCGCTCAGAGGTCTTACTCCCTGTTCCCCCAGTATCCAGGGCCCCCTGGGCATGCACTGTGTCTGCGCTCTGGCCCGGATGGCTGGGGCTGGGTGTTCGGCAGTCCTGGGCTCCGTCTCCCTCCCGCTCTGCCTGCTCTTCTCCCGCCGGGAGCTGGGGGGAGGGGCGCTCGGGTTCCGCGGGGCCGGGGCTTGTATCTCACCCCCTTTCACCAGTCGCTGGGTTCTCGCTGGTGTAGCTGCAGTCTGGCCACTGTCCTGCTTCTTCTGGTCTCTCTTTTAGGGCTAGTTGTGTTTGTTGTATTTTCAAAAGTATATATGTTTTTGGGAGGAGATTCCCACTGTCCTACTCACGCTGCCATGTTGGCTCCGCCTCCTCAGTGGCGAATTTGAGGAGGATCAACAGAAGTTCCTGCTGGAAGTGCCCTGCGTGTGTGTCAGTCCAAGAGGAAGCTGGAGCGTGCAAGCTCATCCCTAATCAGTGTCCTGGAGGGCTGTCCAGATTGCAGGGAGCATGAAGACACCCCACATGAGAAAGTTGAAGAGAGAGTGCCAATCACAGGCACTCACACTGTCAGTGTGAGGACAGCTGAGTATATAGGGAAATTAAATGCACAGTGTTGGAAACACAAGAGTAATATCCATGGTCCTAAATCCCACTACAAACCCATTACTTCATATGACACCAGAAGAGCATGTCACAGAATCCTTTTAAACCAGGTTTACAAGAGTGTACATATATTTCTGAAACCAAAGTGGAAAGAAAAGACATATTGGAGAATTCCAGAAGACTCTTTTGCATGCTCCCTGTGGCAATATTTCCTTGACAGCACTGTGAAGTTAGTGACTTATTTGGGGCCAAAGTCATTGCCAGTGGGAGGCAGCACGTGGACCCTTAGGCCCTTGAACAGAACTGAGCACTGGCGTGCACATGCGGAAGGTGGACAGTGTGTCTGGGTGCCTTCAGGATAGCAGAGATGCTCAACCCAGACAGCAGACATCTGCCTTCATCAGGAGGGGCACCTTTAAAATCTTTATTTAGAAAGTTTACACCTTGGCTGCTCACACGAGGAATAATTTGAAGAACCACTGAACTGCTGAGAACAAGCAGTTGAGATAGCACCCAGATGAGTGAGTGACTGATAGGAAGAACCAGTGTATATTTTCGAAGTGCAAGGGCTTGCTGCCGAACTCTTATTTAAAACATGCCTCAGTATAGGTCAGTGTGGGTGCCAGCAAGACCAGTCTAAGATTACTTTGGAATAACCCTGCGCTTTCATGGTCAAAGTTGTACATTTCTGGACGCCAGATTTCTGCTTGAAACTTGTCACTGTGACCTGCAGACTGTGCTGACTTGTGGCTGCTGCCAAACCCACAGTAACTAAATTTTTTTCTGCTTGAAAATCCAGAAGTGGATGCCCAGATGAGCAATGAACATATTGAGAAATTTCCTTACTTCACAAATGAAAATGGTAGCAATCGCTTCTGTTAAGATGTAAGATACTTTTGGTTGAAAGTAATAGCATACACCTAAATTCTAGCTCCCTAAGTCATAAAGGGGAGCATTAGCTTGGCTAATCAGTCTGGAGGTAAAGTTGAGTGACAGACGTTATTAGCACTTAGCAAAATCTGCTTTTCGGGCATGTACCCTCTTGGAGTTAGGCATATCACATGACTGACAGTAAAAATAATGTGTGTTACTTCTAGGGGAACATTTAAGAACCGGTGTGCAAGTCAAGTCTTCATGCTTTCATTACTTCAGGTTAAAGTTCAAGTTTCTGTTGAGATGCTCAGACTTGGAACAGATGCCACTCTCTCCATTAATACCCAAGGGGAAAGAATGAGCAAGCCTCAGACCTACAGATTGCTCGTTCCCAATGCCCCCACCCAATACCACCTCAGAGACTTCCTGTAAATTGTACCTGATTCTACAATTTGTAACTTCAACTTTGAAAAATTCCATTGGTTGCTAATTGACAAAAGAACAAAAACAGAAACCAGGGCAGTCTTTGACATCCTGAACATGTGAATCCTCAACAGGTACTGAGTACCTTCCCTGATGTCAAGTTTATCACAGAGAGATTCTGTCTGGTCACAGGTCAGTGGTTTTAAGGAGAAAATATGGCAACTTCAGGAAAAACAAGGGAACTGTAGGCCTAAGTGACAGAAAAACAAACAGATGCAGCACCATCAGTTTCTTGCCATGATTATACAAAATGAAAAGGGAGGGTCTTTTAGTTGAAAAGATTCTTGACTTTATTTTTTAAATGAAATAAAATGAAGTCCAGGAAAGTAAAAAGTAAAAAAAAAAAAATACTTAGATCTTCATGCGCGCGCACACACACACACACACACACAGTGATTAATTAATTCCCACCAACCCGCAGCCCAGCCAACCTCCTCTCCTAATGAAAATCCTGGGTGACCTCTCCAGCCGGGTCCCAAGACCCAAGACCACGACATGAGCAGAGGCCAGACTCCTCTCTGAAGGGTCCTGGGCCAGAAGGCCGGCAGAGGCACACGCCCGGCCCAGAGTGAGTGAAGGGGAAGTGCAGCCCTGTGTCGGTGCAGAGCCATCCCACGCCCTGGAGGTGCTGCCTCTGTCTAGGACAACGGTACCCTAATGTGTTCTTTGACATCACGGCTGAGAAAGTGCCTGTCAAGCTGGCCTGGGTGAGTGACCTTCCAGGGCACATGTACTGACGCATCTGAGTTACGCCAGGCACTGCTGTAAGCACTGCGGCGCCGACGGTGAACAGTACCAGGTTGTTCCCCGCATGCGCCAGCAGCTGAGCTGGGAGAGTCAGACAACAAACCATTTAACAAATGATTATGCAAAATAATGTTAGGTAATGATATGCTGCTCTCCCAAAACAGGCCTCCTCCGTGTGTATGGCTGTCACTCAGCGTCTATCCCGGATCCCTGCCTGTTCCTCAGAGGTCTTCCCGGGATGCCCGACCATGTCATGACTGTTGCGGCTGGGGAAACTGTGCCGTGAAGCACGTCACAAGCCAGAGGAGAGAAGCAAAGCCCTAGAGGGGCCGTTGCTAAGGCGGCTCCTCGGCACGGAAGGCCGCGCACGTGCCCTCCTTGTTGCTCTGTCTCAGGAGGACCCACTTGCGCTTCGGAGACTACCACTGAAAGCACCCCGAGGACTCCTGCAGACGCCACGGTGAGCTTGCAGCTCTTCGGACAGCACAGAGGCAGTGGCTATGCACTCAGCAGGCAAAACGGGGTGAACAGTGGAGCTCTATGAGGGGAGTCAGCTCACCCCACTGCTTCTTTAAGCAAAGCCTCTGGCATGTGGGGCCGTGAAGGGCCCACCTGGGCTCAGGAAAGGCCTTTTGGAGAATACCGGGAAACCCTGACTGGTGGAGGAGAGACTCTGCCCTCATAACTGGGCTCAAACACCCAGACGCAGAGTGCTTCAAGGGAATGTGCTTCCCACAGCCAGGACTGCTGTGTGGTGGAGAAAAGGGCTCCCAGCAGATTCCACGCTCCCACCCTCCCCCAGGCTGCAATGACCCCTTGGAGAGTGGCACGGACGTGACCCAAGGACAGGCCTCGCCCCCGGTGGCCCTAGGAGCCCTGGACAACCAACGGCAGCTGAGGAGCCCCTGGCAGGCTCCCGGGCACAAGAGAGTCTCAGCAAAGGCCCGTGTGGAGGAACTTGAAGCAGAAATTGGGTTTTCAAAAAGTGGCCTTGTATACTGGATGTGAACTCATTACACCTGTTTCCTGTCTGTCTTCTCACTAGATTAAATGTTCCGTAAGGATAAACTCCACCTGTCTTACTCTCTGCTGTTTCAAGACTTGGCTCAATATCTAGTAATTAGCAGGCAGTCAAGGACTGAAATGAAACTGAGTCCTAAAGCCTTGATCTTTACGCCACCACAGGAGATTTCAGACCAGTGTTCCCCACAGGTCCCCTGGATTTTTCTTCTCATTCCCGCCATCACCAATAACTCAGTGTCCCAGTTGGGACTATTGTTTCCACAGTGGCTTTAAAGGTCATTAACAGACTTTTGACCTGTTGGCTGCAGAACGTGAATTTCCATTGTCCTTCCATAAAGAAAACATGAACAGTGGCTCCTGGGATGGAAACATCTGTCTCTAATCTCAGAACGGCAAACGGTGTCCTTGCCTGACACCGGCAGGTACATCTTGCTCCCAGGCTCTCGGACAATACCTGTGGAATCCCAAACAAGGGACAGCAGCTCCCAAGGGGGTTCCCTTTCCATTCAGCTGCAGAGAAACCCCAAACATAATATAATGCTCATTGAATGAAGGAGGAGGAAAGGGTTATTGAAAAGTATTCCAGAAAGCAGGATTCAAAAAGATGGATTTTGTGGGCAGGTTTCCTACTGTTTTTGCATTTATCAGCCAATATTCCTCCCTCCCTCCTTCCCTGCTTCCTTCCTTCCTTCCCTGTGTGTTTGTGTGTGCGTGTGTGTGTATGTATATGTGTGTGTATCTGTGTATGTGTGTATGTGAGTATAAGTGTATGTATATGTGTGTATGTGAGTATATGTGTGTATTGTGTGTATGTATGTGTGTATGTGCGTATGTGTGTCTGTATATGTGTGTATGAGTGTGTATATGTGTTTGAGTGTATGTGTGTATGTATGTATACATGTGTATGTATATGTGTGTATATGTGTATGTGTGCATTGTGTGTATATATGTGTGTGAATGAGTGTATATGTGTATGAGTGTGTATATGTGTGTATGTATGTGTGTATATGTATGTATGTATGTGTGTATATGTGTATTGTGTATATGTATTATATCACATGTGTATGTATGTGTTTATAAATGTATGTGTGTGAATGTGTGTATGTGTATGTGTGTGTAAGTGTGCATGTGTGAATATATGTGTGTGAGTATATGTGTGTATATGTGTGCATATATGTGCATATGTGTCTGTATCTGTATGTATGGTGTGTGTGTGTGTATATGTGTATGTATGTATGTGTGTATGTATATTTGTGTTTATATGTGTGTATATGTATGTGTGTATGTATGTGTGTGTGTGTGTGTGTGTGTGTGTGTGTGTGTGTTTTGGCTTCTTGGATTTCAGTTATTCCCAGAAAGTCATGCTCTGAGTAGAGATAGTAAATGAGCTCTTATGTTTCTTGATTTTTCATTTGAAAAGCTTCATTTTTTTTTGTTGTAAAGTATGAAAGTAGTAATCCAAACTTTTTCCCCATATTTCTACCCAGTTATCCCAACTCTATTTTTTAAAATCCATATTTCTCCTCCATTTACTTCATAGAATTGTATACTCAGGATGCTGCTCCCCTTTATTCCATTGATCTGCCAACGTATTCATGTTCTAGTCAGCCGCAGTGTTACTGTCACCTTAAGTTAAACTTTTGTTTAAACTAACGTTGAGTAAGATTATTCCTCCTTCATTATTTTTCTTTTACATATTTTTCCTAGCTATTCTTTGCTTTTTTGCCATATAAAGTATAGAACCAGTTTTATTCCAATTTCCAAAAAGATCCTATTGATATTAATTTAGAATTATAATTAAATCAGAATAATAATTTAGGAACAAAAACTTAAAATTGGCTGTTTTATAAGGCTTTGTCCTCCCAATGACGTTACATTTTTCCATTTTTAGAGGCTTCCTTAGTCTTTCACAGAAATCTTTGATTTTGTGTATTTGTTGCAGTTTTCTGGCTAATATAATTTCTACCTGTTTTATTCTTTTAAAAACTATTATAAATGGAATATTTTACCCTTTATATCATCTTTTTCTTGTCATATACTAAATATTCAAATTTCTGCATGCTAATTTTATTGCTCAGACTCCCAACTGAATGCTCATATTATTTGAAAATTTTGTGTTTATTTAGTATTCTTAGATTTTTTTAAGTAAAGAATTATATCACATGCAAATAATTTTATTTCCAAGTTTTTATAGCTCACCTCTTTTTTTTTCCTTTCTTATAATTGGTTGGCTTACTCTTCCTAGAACAATATTAATAGTGGTGATAAAAGATGAATTTGTTCTATTCCTGATTTGATGTCCCCAGATGCTTCTCTGGTTCCCTATTAAATATGACGGTGCCTTTGAGTTGAAATACAGATTTCACAATGCAACATTAATTTCTTGAGTTGGTTGTTTAATTTATTAATTATTATTCTCTCTTTCAATTGATATAAGTATGTAGGGGCAGACAGTTTCTTCTGAGTGCTACTTCAGCTGCACTCATTGATCCTAACGTTCAGTCTACCGCATCGTATACAGAATATTTCCTAAAGGAGGTCACTGTACATTTCTTTTTTGTTTAAATATCTTAAACAGAGTACATACAGTTTTTAAAAGACATAGGTAATCGTTCATTCACACACATGCATATACCATCGGTGGTTGTAATTCAAGAATTTACAATAAACTTTAATGACAGCAAAGAAAACTAAACCAAGAAAAGAATCACAATGAATACCTGTTATTCTGGATTACAAACAAGCCCATTGTCTTCATTGGAATTCTCAAAAATTCCCGTAAACACTAGAAAATGGCATTAAAAGAAACTTTCAGAGAAGGCATTTTTTTCCTCACTTCTTCTTTTACTGCTAAATGTAGAGTCATAGGGCTGAGGGTGATGTTCAGTAAATGGGTTTCCTGCCTCCACAGTTTTCTTGCTCAATTCAATTTGGTTATATTCAAGTATTATGGATATGGGACTTCTGATGTCCACTTCTTATCTGCCTTCATATTAATCTTTTAAAAACAGATTTTAAAAAGGCCTTTTAAAATTTAAATTGGTTCTGTGATTAATAATCCAATTTATGGTGGATAAAGTACAGAGAGGAGACATTAAGCTGAGCCAGCTGGTGTTGCCTAGAAAACATGCTATTCTTGGGGTTTCTCTTCCTGATTAAAGCTCCCATAGGATTGTTTACTCTATCAAACTAATCGGGTCTTACCAGGCTAGGGTGAAAGAGTGCTGGAAGAAAGGGCAGCACCAGCCTAAAAGTAACCTGTGAGACCCGGCAGGCAGCCACCTGCCGGGCGCCTGCTGTGTGCAGGGCAGGAGGGTCTGCTCTGCCCCCTGGCAGAGCTCACTCCCAGACTGTGAATGATTCAAGCACCGCAGCATCACAGTTCCAGGGCTCCAGAGCAGGCACGCTGAATGGCACCCAGCTTAGATCTGAGGTTGAACTGGTTTAAATGTCTCTGATGCCAGCACACCCCAGGACTAGGGCTGGAGTCACACAGCCACACAGCACAAAGCACACCCCCAGTGATGGATGTCTTTCTGGCATCTGCTACTCTCCTTCACTGTGGTCATTTTATGTCCCTGAGGCCATTCCCACATCTCAGAGATGAAACAGTAATAATCAATCAATATAATACTTTATTAGCATTGTTCAAATTAATAGGCTTTATTTCTTTAGACCGGTTTTAGGATAGCAGCATAATTGAACAGAAGGTCCTGAAACTTCTGCTATGTCTCCTACCCACATACATGTGTCAGTCCCCCATTATCAACATTCCCCACCCAAGTGGCACATTTATTACAATCTGGGAACATATATGGACACATTATTATCACTCAAGTCTACAGTTTACTCTTGGTGTTGCACAGTCCATCGATTTGGCAAACGTATAATGACATGTACCACCATTTAGGGTCACATGGAATGCTTTCACTGCCCTAAAAATCTTCTGTGCCCTGCTATTCACCCATCCCCTTGCTCCCAACCCCTGGCATCGCTGACTTTTTTTACTCTCTCCATAGTTTTTAATTTTCCAGAATGGTATATAATTGGACTCAAATGGCATGTAGCCCTTTTAGATTGGCTTCTTTCACTTAGTAACATGTATTTAAGGTATTTCCATGTCTTTACACACTTGATTACTTAATTCTTTTTAGCCCTGAATAGCATCCATTGTCTGGTTATACCACAGTTTATTCATCTAGTCACTTTTGAAGGCCATCTTGGTTGCTACCAAGTTTTGGCAAATTATGAATAAAGCTGCTATAAACATTCATGGGTGGGTTTTGTGTGGGCATAAATTCTCAACTCCTTTGGGTAAATGGCAAGAACCCTAATTGCTGGACTGTTGTAACTCTGGGGAAAAATAAGTTTCCAGCCCTGGCCAAATAACCTTTGAAACCAAAGTCAGTCAAAAGGAGAAATAAAGTGGGAGAATCCCATTTATTGCTTACAAGCAGTTGTTCGCCTCTGCTTGCCCATGTCTCTCGCGACCCAGCTGCAAGAAGGGACCCCACCCAACCTCTCCTGTCTAGATATGCTCTCACTCCCTCTTGTAATCACCTACTGATACGGAGATGGACTACTTCTCTCCACCCCTTGGAAACACCTACTGATACGGAGATGCACTAAAGCCAGGCAAGAGACTCTGGAAATATTGCAATTTTACCCACAACTATATAGTAAGAATATGATTTAGTTCTGTAAAAAAAAAAATCCCTGCCAAACTGTCTTCCAAAGTGATTAGACCACTTTGAGATCCCATTTATTAGCATTTTTAACACATACAGAATTAGGAGATACATTATTTCATCCAATCATTAAAATTAAGTTGTCATGTGAGTACTATTAGCCCAATTTGGTAGCCAGAAAACAAGGCCAATGGGCAGCAGGGAAATTTGTCCCGGGCAGCACAGGCCTCTGAGGAGCGGGGCAGATGGTTATGGTGAGTTACCCTGTGAGACTCCCTGCAAACGCAAAGGATTAGCATCCTAACTTGACTCGGATCTAAGATTAACACTGCAACAGACTCCAACATGCAACTAAAATGGTGGTGTTTTGCATATGTATATATGTGTGTGTGTTTAATGATTATCATGTTAAGGTTCACCAAATGAAATGCTTCTCTTCCTCAATGTGATTGTTTTGGCAAACTGAAAATATTCTGTTTCCCCTCAACCATTCTACATGCTGCTGTATGTGGAGTGCACACATCCGTCCCCACGCCTAAGGCCAATGAGGAGAAGGTGCATATTATCCACAGCCTGCAGACTGAATTTTTACACCCTTATACCACCACTCATGACAAAATCCCCTCTCTTTTCAAGAAGCTTGGCTTCTTAGAGACAACAAATACAGTTTCCAATTCGTCTCAGTCTCTGCTTATCAGGATCACTGTGGTTTTCTGAGTTCTGAGCCAAGTGGGTTGGCTAGCCTATAGCTCTGACTTGCCTTGACCTCTTATGGTACCTGACAGTCTCAGAAACACATATCTGAACAAGCCTTGCAGGGCAGAACCCTCAAAGCCATTGTTTCCCCAGCAGCCAGGGCAGATGCCTTTGCCCTCTTCCTGCCTTGTTTATGGAAACCTGATTTCCTTTGACAGCCTTCTGTTCAGTGAAGATGGGGACCTCCCTGAGCCCCTGAAATTCATCTAAGCAAAACCTGACATGCTAGATGCTGGCCATCCCCCTGTGTCCTGGGGCCCGACACATGGCCACAGCCTGCAGCTCTTCCTATTAATACCTGAGGACGTTCTCTGGCAACACAAGCATGAGGCCCCTCTCCCCCTTTAACCTCCCTGTCTCTGGCCTAGCTCTTGGGAATGTATCTGTGCCAGTCCAGCCTAGTCTTAGTTAGTAGGTTACACTCTTTCCAGGCCCTGAAAATGTGTGTAGTTTAAGACATGGATGTGTCTGAAGGGGAGGAGGCAGCAGGATGATGTAGAAAATAAATTACATATGTATGTGAAATTAGACAATATCCTGCCAACAATGAAATAAAAGGATTACAGGTTGGTGAAGAAAGGTCCAGTGGACCACATGATAGGTTTCTGTGAAAAGGCTGCCTCTCCATGCTGATAAAGCATTATCTAAATTTCCCTCGTCTCAGTAACTATGTAATATAAAACCCAAATATATTACCCCAAATGGAATTTTGCCCCACAGATTAGTGATTTACAGACTTTCACAATTCAGCAACAAAAGTGAGGCTGAAGGGATCTTTATATTTTTCCAATAAAAATTTGAAATTTTTAAAAATATTTATTGTCATCCTCGTTTGATTAGATAAAAGATGTTTTTACATCAAAAGAGTAAAAAGGACATAATCTCAAGCTGATTATGCTTTTCTTTTCTGAAAACTCATTGTCCTGGCTCCTCTGTTTTGACGGAGGCCAGTGAACACCTCACCATGCAGGGACAGGCCCCTGGGGACTACTGCTTTGGAGATTTTTTTAAATAAAAAAATGTGAGCAGCTATCTTCAAGTCAGGTAACAGTAAGAAGACCAAAGGTCGAGTAGGTTTCCTTGCTCATGCCAAATTCTGTCTATCAGTCTATCAGTTTGCCCGAGTCTCAACACACTACCTATCTATAGTATGTACACTGCATACCCACTGCACATGCTGCATGCACATGCACTGGTCCCATATGTACATTTCTATACATTTATATATATACATATACACACACACATTTATACATTTGCACATGCTGTATGCACATGCACTATCCCATATGTACATTTATATATATACATATATATGTATGATTACACACACACTTCCGTACATTCATGGCTGGCAACACTGTAGACCTGCGTCCCTGTGCCACAGAGGCACACTCTTCTCTGGACACAGAAGCCCAGCAGTTGGACGGAGCCCTCCCTGCAGGCTGGCAGCCTCCCAGCACTTGCACAATCCCTCCTAAGGACCATCGTGTTCCCGGCGTCCTTCCCGTGGGCGTGAAGCCTTTGGCAGCACACACTTCCAGGTGGAAGGAAATCTGAGATGATTCAGGATAAGGGTGCCAGTGGTGGCTAAGTGGGAAGATGCTCTCTTTTACAGTCCCTCTGCTATTCAAATTCTTTCTTCAAAGCAGGGCTGGTTTTCCACCACCAGCCGAGCCCATAAGGAGAGGGCAGGGCAGAGCAGTAAGGCTGTACTGTTGACCACCACCAAGGAGATGAAGAGGGGAGGGAAAGGGGGTCTGGCCCCACAGCAGACACTGGACTCAGCCTGGACAGGACCCTTGTGAGGCAGGGAGCCCTGCACCCAACTGGAGAGGTGGTGGGCTTGCTGGGAGGCAGCTGGCAACTCAAGGAGTCAGGCAGCTGGGATCATGGACTCCTGGAGCTGGAAGGGGCCTGGGCATCACTCCTCAAGCTGCTGGTTTATAACTGAGGAGGCTGAACCCAAAAGGGCACAGAATCTGCCAGAGAGACCCATGCCAGCTAGTCCTGAGCAGGTCAGACCCGTCACAGTCCTAAGTCCAGCTGCCTGGACTCCAAGATGCCTCTCTGTGGGCCCTGCTCACTCCAGCTCCTCCATGAAGCCGTCCTTGACCTCAAGGCCTCATGCCCATGATTCACAGGGAGGGCCCTTGCCCAGATTCCTGAGCCCACCCTTACAGATGCAATCCCTGGAAAGATCCTGGCTTTCCAGGATTTGGGGAAGCACTGCCCCCAAAATCTTGTAATATCCTGAACATGGTTCCTGTCCTTATGGTTCATATTTTATTTTCTTGGCCTTGGCACCTAAATCAGTGGTTCTCAACTCATTTGCTCCTCCAGTTCGCTTATGGAACATGATATATTCCTATAGTTAATAGCAAAAAGTCCCATCTGGTGGGGAAAGACAGCAGAAAGGCCTCATATGTGATTTTCACACCTATCTCGCCCCCCAACTGCTGTTAAAATCCACTAATTTGAATGATAATATGTGTTATTCAATTCATAAATCACTAATCTGAACAATAATGGAACATCAGTTCTCATCAGGATGCCCAGAATTTGCTTACAGTATTGGGCACATAGTAGGGGCTCAATAATGTTTCCTGGTTGATTTAAGCAATAGATGAGCAAAGTATTTATCAGATGAACTAGAGGACAAATAAATACATTTTAGATGCAAGCCAAGGACAATCTACCCCGCTTTGCAGACCACAGGCATTTGTCGCACACATCCAAGAGCCCCATCTGGGGGCCCTGGGGCGCAGACACCTCCAAGGAACCGCGACCCTCCTCTCCAGTGCCTCGCTACTCGGCGCTCTTAGTGATCTTTGCCTGTTCATGCCGGGTTATTTCACTTCCCCAAAGCCCCAGCGATTGCCCAGACTAAGAGGTGAATTTCCTAAAGAAACAGGGATGCTCCATCCTGAGAAGAAAACTCTGAAAGCGGCACCCACAGTTACATAGCCCAAGAAGTAAAGGACCAGAAAGTGTTTAAGGAGTTCCCAGGGATCCTGGGATGGTGGATTTCTGCAGGCCACTGCCACCACTGTTTCCACATCTTCCTGCTCTGGAAGCATCCCACCCTGCAGCTCAGCTCAGCCTCCTCAGCCCTACAGTCCCTGCCTTATCCGCTGTTCCTGAGACTCACACGCTGTGGGGAGGTTGGGAAGCCCAGTGCTGACGTCCCACCTCCATATGCCTCTCCATCCAGGGCAGCAGCCGCAGCCCCGAGAATCCCTGCTCCTCCTGCTACCTTGCCATCAGGCAACTCCAGAAGAGGACCTGTCCTGGCACAAAGGTCCTCTGGCCTGGGTCTCCTGTATCCCTGAGCCCATCAAGTTTGGATAATTTATTTAAAGGCAAGGGAAACCGAGAAAGGCACTGGTTTTGTAAATGCCAAACCTCACTCCCAATAGCCTGCTCTTCTTTCTCCACCTGGTACATTCCCACATGTCCTCTGAGATTTCACACAGACGCCAGTCCCTGGGAGGAGCCTTCAGCGACTCTCCCAGAAGTGCTCATGCCCTCTGTCCACACTGCTGGGACAGCTGGAGGCTTTAATATAACCATCTGTTTACAGCCTGCAGCCTCTCGAAAGTGTGAGCATCCTAAATGTGGCGGTGGGGTGGAGCGATGCCATTCTTTGTGTTCATTCTCGTGTTGGGCATACATGCAGCAGAACACTCTAAATAAGCATTGGCAGACAGGTAACTTTGTGTTGCCTTCTACATTCCCACCAGAATTATGTCCATCATGATAAGTCAACAAGGTAAAAATGTGGCTTCATACCACACATACCCACAGATTATACCAAGTAAAACTGGAAAATAGACACAAACTTTCTAAGCGATTACATGTTGGGAGAAGATGCTTTCTCGCTGCACATCTGTGGCTGAGATGAGGGACTCAGGCTGCCTACAAGCAGGTGGAGGTGCCAGTGACTGACTTCATGGAGAGGGAGGCCAGAACGCAAAATGATGACTGCGCCCCAGCCTTTCAGCAAGGGACTTTGTGGAAATAAGTAAGACCAACCAAATGAGAAAAATCAAAGGCCAGTTATTCAGGGCTTGCTGTACCAAAGGAGTCAGCCACCATCACCTGAGTTTGGCAGAGACTCAGAGGCAAGTGGAAGAGTGGGAAAGGTTTCTAGTGCAAAAGAGGGATGCTCCAGGTGTGCCTGACTGCAGGCTGCTGCACAGGGAGGCTAGAGGTGGGCTAACTAGAAGTGGGGCATCCTGTAATTGGTCAGGGATGCATATTTGGTTTTCTCTAGTTGGTTCTAAATTGGAAGCAGGGACAATTATCAGGGAAGCTTTCAGTTATTAATCAAGTCCTGGCCAATTTTAGCTGATTGCTACAGAAATCATTGGTTAGCTTTCTGGATTTTCATGTGACTAGAGATAGCTATCTGGCTTCCTGCAAGTCTGACTGAGAGTGGGCTGGCTTCCAGGGCTGTTTATAGAAGATAAGAGGGTTGGTTAGTTAGGTTGCTGCAAGTTGTGGGTCCAAGTTCTATTTTTATATATATGATCGGTTGTCATTCCTTTGCCTACTTCGTCTCTTAGTTTGGAATCACTAATCTGAAAACGCTGTTCAGAGCCATAGAACTGGGGAGCTGTAGAAAACCAGAATCCTTTGCTCCAGTCCTGTCATGTGCATGCGCGCGCGCACACACACACACACACACACACACACACACACACACACACCTCTGTCTCCACTATTCAGGAAGATGCCCTCTCAGGCAGCCCCTCTTCCAGAAATTACATAAAATCCCAACACATCCCGGGATGCCTAAGAGGCAGGCATGCTCTCCTCAGTGAGCGTTGCACCGTCCGGCCCCGCCTCCCCCACCCCCACCACATGCTCTCTAAAGGAGGGGGCAGGACAATAACTTCTGGGCTTTTCTCTCCTCACTCTACATATAGTTATCTTAACATTTAAATCCCACTATCTTTCTGGGGTGCCCTATGTTTGCTTAAATTGTCTTTGACGCTTCTCAGAAGTCGTATGGGAGCTGCTTTTGTCTGCTGGAAACAATTCAAGATGCATAAATCCAGAATCTTCTCAAAGGAATAGCCCATTAGGCTTGTAAAACCAAGGGTACAGGGCTTCAGATTCTGTTAATTGACAGGCTTGCTGCTCAACAACGAGCCCAGAAACACTGAGCGTGACACGAGCCCCGCCCACAGCCCCCTCGCTGCGCCCCTCCTCGGTGACCTGGCCCCCGCCTCCTGGGGCTGGCAGCCTCCGGTGCCTGCGTGCTCCCGTCCTTGCGGGCGGGGAGCCCGGCCAGGCGCAGCCTCTGCAGCGCACCCCACTGCGCGGCTATTTTTAACCTCCCTGCTCCGGAGCAGCGCTGCACCGGGTGCGGAGAGGCAGCTGTGCCGGTGACGCAGAGACTTTCTTGGAGGGCGTCGCATCCACTCCCCAAGGGGCCTCAGACATTTCCTGCTGGACAGCGCTCCTCCCGCAGCCCTGTCTGCCCTGCTGTAACCCTACGTTAGACAATTTGGGCCCCTGTGAAATCCAAGTGTGTCTAAGAAGCTCAACCTTAAAGTGGTTTTATCAGAATAAGAGGAAGGGGTGCCAGGGAGAGGAAGGGCTCTCCCCCTGTGAGAGGCAGGATCATGCCCACCCTGTTCTGCAGTTCTGCCAGGCCAGGGCCAACCATCTACACAACGGCCCAGCACTGGGTTCTCACCCTCCCCAAGGGATGAACCAAGGGACTGCATTTTTCCAAGACTACCAACCTCATTTGTACAGGTAGGATCCCTTAGACTCACCTGGAGGCACCCTTCAGACCTTTGATGGTGTGGGAGCGGCACCCCCACTGCCCTGGGGCTCTGGGGCTCCCTGTTCCTCTCTCTTCTGGGCATTCTTCTATGACTCAGATCAGCGGGCCCAGCCTTCTCCCAGCAGAACCCTGGGGCCCCCACACACCACCTTCTGGGACGTCGTCAGCTGTGGAAACCCAAGTTCCTTAGCAATGCAAGTCAAAAATAATTAGTGCGATATACTCTCAAGTCACTTGGGAATGATTTGTGAATGTGTGAATGTGTCACGATTTTGCATTATCTAGTGTTTCTTTGGAGCCACCAACTAAAGTGGTCTACAAGTTAAAGGTGTTTATGCTGTATTTAAACTCAGATTTTACTTTTAGTCAATAGACCTAAGGACCTAGAAGACACAAGAAAGGGGGTGTGTATGTATGTGTGTTTGTGTGTATGTTTTTGCAGTTAAGGAATCCAGGCTGGTTAAGAGTTTGCAAATAAAGAATTCAGGGAGCCTTTATTTGTGCACTCAGCCATCTATTAAAGACAAATTATGTAAGAGACTCCAGCTAGAATCTGGAGGTAAAATGATAAACCAGCCCCATTTTTCTTCTCCAGAAGTTTAAGGAGTAAAAGGAAAGCCGGCCAAGGTATCAGTGTGATCCTGAGAGGTGAGTGTTGGGAGCACATGGCAGTATTCCTGTCAATGAAAGAGAGACCCTGATGAATGAAAAACAGACTGTAACACATCAGTTCAACCCTGGCTGCAGAATTCGTGGGGCTTAGTGAAAAGTGAAAATGTAAGACTTCTCCATGAAAAACAATTAGGAATTTCAAGATGGCAGCAGTGGAGCATTAAGCCCAGGGTGGAGCCCTGTGTGACTTCCTCGGTTGCAGCCAGTGAGGGCTGTCTGGGAAGCTGTGGGGTTCCCTAGCGTGTGTGCTAGTGCTGTAACAAGTAGCAGGAAGCCATTCTATTCAGGGGATATTCTAGTCCTTGTAGGGGGAATGAAGAAAAGAAGGTTTTTCTCTAAGTATGTGCATCAGGTAAGTGTGGTCCTGCTGAGATGTACAGATAAAGGTAACAGCAGCTGTCTTCTATCTAGTAGTTCTAGGAAAACTAGTCCTTTTGGGGGGGGCGCTTCCCAACAAAAAGGTCAGGTTGACAATGAGCTGTGCTTCAGGATAAAGGCCTTTTACCTCTGGCCCTTCCCCATTTCCATCCAGTGATACAGTGGGTCAAGCGTGGGTTGTTTATACCTATTGTAAGAGGTCTGACAAAGGCAGAGGGATAAGATCATCAATGTGAATGGGAGCAAGGAAGCCTGGGATGTGGTCTTCCCTATAACTTCAGTCCTACCTAGAATTTTCCAGTAGTGACTTTCTTATACCTCCAAACTGGTTGTTCTGACAGTGGCAATTTTTCAATAAGCTGATAATAAGAGAAAACATAGGTGCATTCAAATTCGGGAATCCTTATACTTACCCATAAAAGAACAATGTCTCTAGTCTTTTGTCCAAGGTAACTGAAATACCCTCCTGCATTTTGCTTCTGCTGAAACAAAAATCCCCCGAACTTTACACATGCTTGCTTTGGCTATTTTCTTCCCACTAATTTTCTTCAATAATATACAGAAAGCTATTTGCTTTTAAAAAGTGACTGGAACTTTGCCTCCCTGTAAACGAAAACACAAGAATAAGAATTCTATTTAATTAATAATCCTTCAGCAAATATTGGCTCTTCTAATAAGCATATGAAATAATTATGTAAATGTTTACTTTTAATATCTTTAAAATAAGCAAATCCTCTGAGCTAAAGTGCCCCATAGATCACTCCTGACAGAGCAGAGGGAGGGAGGTCCCCAGGCTTCCCACACGCCCATTCCTCCCATAGGCACTGAGCCGTCATTTAGGAAGGGTCATGGGAGATGATTAATTCCCACTCAGCTGCTCACGTCCAGGAGATTTTGCTGAATGGACAAGAAAGTTGAAAGGCATTTTTGAAAGCCTGTTAGGAGAATATTATTTGAACTGATACTTACTATAAAGATGTAAAACTTACATGTTTATATCAAGTCTTCATGAGGTTCCTGATTAGAGTTCTATAGAAACATTCAAGTAAATAAAGGGTGACCCACCATCAACATCCCACTTCCAGGCAGTTCCTGAGTATCTCTTGCTCCTGACACATGGAAAAAGGTCCCTAATTCCATGCCTTTTCTGCATCAGATCCTTTTCAGTTCCAAATTTGCATTTATTTAGATAGAAAAGAGTCAGAGCAGAATGCTGGCTGTGTCCCAGCCTATTATCTATGGGTTCTGTGGGAATAAACAAAGAGCAGCCAAAAGGAATGGAATTAAAAGAAGAGAACTCCAAAGGAGGAGGGTATTCATGGGTGTAAAGTTCACAAAGAGACTAAGAAATAATAATAATAGGAGCAGTTAAGCTCTAGTATTTACTCCCTGCCAGATGCTTTCTAAAACTGTTATCTCCTTTTTAAAGATGAGGAGACTGAGGCAAAGACAGGTTAAGTAACTTGCCTAAAGTCATTAGCAGGCAGGCAGGCAGGCCAGGATATGAAGCCAGATGTTTTAATCTAAACCACCAGCTCCCTGAACGGATAGCAGCATGAAGCCATCAGTACTGGATGCAAAAAATGAAGAAGAGGGCTTGCATCCAGCCTAGCTGAAATGCCAAAGATTGAGAGTTTTAGTCCCCAGAGGGATTTTAGAACAGTTTTCAAGTTTTTACATGATTCTCCTCCCAATAAAATATTACAAAAATGTTACAACATTATTACTTCTAGTCCCACCAAAAGACAGTAACCCCATTCCTCTCAGGCCTTCCCCTCACAAAAGCCCTGAATATAACCCGCAAACACACCTGGGAGGATGGCCGTGAGAGAAGAGGGGTGGGCTGACTAGGGACCTGGAACCCCACCTGTGGCCCTTCCCCCCAAACCCAGTGGTGGCTCCAGAGCTTCACCCCCCACAGTGCTTCAGCAACAGTCTCAGAAGGCCCCAAGGCAGGGCCAGGAAGGCTGAGTCATGGATGGAAAACCTTTGGTAATATCCGCCCTACTCCAGCCAAATGCCACAGGAAAAATAATTGCTCCTCACCCCAGTTTCAGTGGCCTAGTGGGCAGCTGGTCTTCCACTGCCCCCTGCACCACAGAGCATGTGGCAGCCCTCCTGTTGTAGGTGGAGCAGTGTGCTCATTATCCATCTCTTAAACAGGAACACAGGCAGAACACCCACCCACACCACCCCTGCCAGTCCCATCGTGGTTAGCTGAGTCTTCACTCCAACGGTGTGTGTCAGTCCTCTGCATTCCCTCCCAGGGGTCAATAGGGCACAGCTGGGAGTTAAGCTTACCCCCCTCAACTTGAAGGCAATGAAGTGGTACAAGTTATGCCCCATTTTTACCTAGAAGGAGTCAATGGTAGAAAGAAAAACTGAACTTTCCCCCCACTGCTCTGCAAGCAGACAGGTGACTCAGCATGCTCCGTATTTGTGGTGTGGTGCTGGCACAGGTCAATGAGAAGAAGAAAACACACACCTACCAGATCCTCATGCTATACCTCCACAGGGGATGTCTGTTAAAGAAAGATGATTAAACAGGATCCAGAGTCTCATAATATAATATCCAAAAAAACCAGGATACAATTGAAAAGAACCAGGAAAATCAAAAATTGAAAGAAAAAAGGCAATCAACAGAAACTAACACCAACATGACTCAAATGTTGGAATTATCTGACAAGGATTTTAAAGCTGGCATCACAAAGATGCTTCAACAAACAGGTATTAATTCACTTACAACAAATAGAAAAAAATAGAAACTTGCAGAAAAGAAATCAAAGTTACAAAAAAGAACCAGATGCAAATTACAAAACCAAAAAATACACTGATTAAAATGGAAACTAATTGGATGATTTAATAGAAGGGAGATGATAGAGGACAGAATCAATGAACTGGAGGAAAGTTCAATAGAATTAACCTAAACAACAGAAAGTAAATAGACTGTTAAAAAAAAGAAGAAAGAACAGAGACTCAGGGAATTGTGGGATAATAAAAAGAGCTAACATTAAATTATTGAAGTCCCAGAAGAAGAGGAAAGAAAGAGAGAAGGACAGGAAGTATTCAAAGAAATAATGTCTGAAAACTTCTCGAATCTGGAAAAAAATATAAACCTACTAGATTAGCTTCCTGTGGCTGCTGCAGGAAACTACCACAAATTTGATAGCTTAAAACAATAGGAATTTGTTCCCTCACAGTTCTGGAGGCCAAAAGTCCAAAATCAGTGTCATTGGACCAAAAAAAGGTGTTGGCAGTCTGCAGAGGCTCTAGGAGAGCCCATTCATATGAGAATGCTTTCCCCTCCATTCCAGAAGAATATTTTCACTGGGTATAGAATTCTGGGTTTAAAATTCTTTACTTTCAAAACTGGAAAATGTGCCACTCCCCCTCTCTGCCACCAGCCTCGGCAATTTCTGATGTGAAGTCTGCTGTCATTCAAATTGTTTCTCTCTTCCATGTAATGCATCATTTCTCTCTGACTGCTTTCAAGATTTTTTTTTCATATTTTTCAGTTTATATTATTTGACTATGATGTAACTTGATGTGGATTTATTTGGGTTTATCCTATTTTGGATTCTCGGTTTTATGAAGCTATAGGTTTATGGCTTTTGCCATTCGGAAATTTTCAGCCGTTCATTCTTCCAATAATCTTTCATTGCCATCCACCTTATCCTCTTCTTCACATGTCCCTGAGGCTCTGTTTATTTATTCATTCTATTTCTACTATGTTGTTCAAATTGGGCAATTTCTCTTGTTCTCTTCTTTTCTCTCTCCTCCTTATTATACTATTATAATCTTCTTGGTTCTTAGTATGATGAATTATTTTGTATTGACAATTGAATATTTTGGTTATAAGAGTCTGGATCTTATTTAAACTTTGTTTTAACTAACTTCCTTGGCCACCACTCCAACAGCGGGACAGTGGGTGCTGCCTCACTACTGTTGAACATGGGTACAGATCCAGATTTACTCCTTGGCCTCCACTGACACATTGATTCCCCTTTACTGTGGGTCACAGCTGGGAGTGCCGATAGGCCTCAAACAGACCTCCATTGAGATCTCCCTCCCTGGGAGAGGATGGGATGTCTTGTTACTGTTCCTTAAGTGACTTCCACTGAGATCATGTGTGCATCACCTTAATACCACTGAACAGTGCTCAAAGTTCTCTTCGTTAAGTAGAGCTCTTACTAGCACCCCAGTAAGAATGGGTAGATCTACCTCACCAGCACCTAGTGAGGGTGGAAGTCTAAGCTCCCCATATGGTATCCCCGGGCACTGTGTGGGAGCGTGGAGAGCTGGCTCCTTACCTGGCCATCTCTGACGTCACCCTGCTGGGGGAAGAGGGGTCGGAATGCAAATGTGGAAGCCTAGACTCTTCATTCTATATTTGCTGGTGAAGGTAAGGGTGGGGCCTCATTTTTCTTTTTTTGCTGTAGTGTGTGGCTTGAGTATAGTATTTATTATCTAGAAGATTTTGGTCTAGCGAGGTCTCCCCTTTCCTGATCCTTTGGTTAGAAATAAAACTTTTCTTGGGCTTTTTGTTGTTATTGTTGGTCTGTACCTATTGGTGTTTCTGGGTTGGTGTTTCTGCAGTTTCTAGTCTGGAAGATATGAAATACAACCTGGGAACTCACAACCATGTCACTTTTCTATAGTTTTAAGATATACTTAGCAGGAGAGATACAGAAATGTACATCTCTTCCATCATTCCAGAAATGGAAGTCTTCAGTTGATTGACATTGATTGATTAAAGGTGCCAAGGTAATTCAGTAGGGAAAATGTGGTCATTACAACAAATGGTGCTAGAATAAATGAGCATCAAAATAAATATTGAACCTTGACCTTAACTCACCATATACAAAGATTAACTCAAAATGGATCTTACACCTAAATGTAAGAGCTCAAACTATGAAAATTCCTAAAGAAAAACAGAGCATATCTCAGTAACTGTGGATTTGGCAAGTATTTACTAGATATAACACAGAAGTCCAAATTATAAAAGAAAAAAATCAATGAATAGGACTTACTCAAAATAAAAACACTTTTGCTCTTCAAAGCCACAGTTACAAAAATGAAAAGGTCATCCAAGTCTTTACAAAACCCATATCTAACACAAAACTTCTATTTAAAACATATCAATAACTCATAACTTAATAAGAAAAGACAATCCAATGAAAATGAGCAAAATACTTAAGCCAACACCTCACCAAAGAAGATAAACAAATGGCCAAAAGCACATGAAATGATGCTCAGCAGCATAAATCATTAAGGAAATTCAATAAACAGCACAGAAAAATATTACTACATACTAAGTAGAATAGCAAAAGTGAAGGAGTTGGACCCTAGCAAGTGTGAGCAAGGATGTGAAGCAACCCTAACATTCCATACATTGCTGATTAGAATGAAAAATGAACCACTTCGGAAAACATTTTGGTGTTTCTTAAAAACTTAAACTTGCTCCAACTGTAGGACTCAGCAATCCAACCCCAAGGCATCTACCCAAGGGAAAAAAAGCATATTTGGCTCCCACAAAGACACTGCACACAAACATTCATAGAAGCTTATCTGTACCAGCCCTGAACTGAAAAACCCCAAATGTTCATGAAAAAGTGCATCCATATAACAAAATATTACTCGACAATAAAAATGAATGAACTATTGATCTTTGCACCAACATGGTTAAATCTCAAAATAATTATGTTGATTAGAAAAAAACAGACCAAAATTATATATGTATTGTATGATTCCATTTATGTGAAATTCTAAAAAATACAAACAAATCTATAGTGACAGAAAGAAGATGAAGTTGCCTGGCAACAGGGGCAATTGCTGCTAGAAGAGGCAAAAAGGGCATTATGAAGGAACATGAGGAAGTTTTTGTGGATGATAGATATATTCATTATCTTTACTGGGGTTATTTTATAAACCTCATCCAATTATACAATTTAAATTTGTGCAGCCAATTACACCCCAATAATGCCAACTACAAAACAGTTAGTGACTGGGTTTAGGCTGAAAATTAAATGAGACAAAATACAAAGAAATGCTTGGTACCTCTTTTTGTTTTTATTCTCCTCTTCCTCTGCCATTTCTTCCCCTCTCCCCCAATCTTAGAGATTAATTGAGTGAAGTGCAAGTAGAGTGTGTTTTGCTCCCTTTTCTGTAAGGCTGGATTAGAATGTTCTGAATATCACAGATATTTCATTAAGCTTGAGCCATCTGTGTGGGGGTCGCATTCATTATGCTGGTTTATAATCAGAGTCACAGAGTAAGAATAACATCTCTATTAGGACTTTGCCTTTCATGAAAGTACTTTAATTCAAGGACATTCTAGTCTCCTTTTCTTTCACTTCTAATTCCTTTCTGCTGACCTGACTTTCTTATGCCCTTATCTTAATTTTTCTTTCCATTTCTACATTTACTGTACTAAGTTCTTATGGGACTGAAATCTTGAAATCCTTTAAAGTTCCTTATTCGTGATCTATTTTCCATGTGCTTGTTACAAGAGACTTTAAGCAAATTAATATTTAATTTTAAAATTGCAAATATTTTCCTCACTGACTTAAAACCATTTTTTACCTTAACTGTTCATTATTATCTTTACCCAGCTGTGCCCCTCCCTTGGTTCCACTCTCTTGCCTAGCAAAGCTTTCCAGGTGCGTGCAGACGCGCTCTGACTGCTGGGATGTCAGCATGTGGGTGGAAAGAGAGGGCCTTGCTGGCCCATGAACAGTGAGTTTGGAAAAGTCAGATGCATGGTGGGAGTTTGATCAACACTATTGGAAAATGATTAAATCTGATTAAATGATGTACCAGATAGAGCCAACCATCCTCATTTATCAGTCACCTGCTTGAGTTGAGGCAGGTGCTCATCTGTGACAAGCTCTTGGGAGATGGAAACCATATAAATGCCTCTATAATCTTAATATGTTTATGTTGCCAAAGAGTATGCACATTAAAAAGCAGTTTTAATCCTTCTTTGCAACATTGACAACATGGAGGTTATAGTTGAAGGGGATTGACTATGACACAGTTTCCCAGCAAAATCAATAATTCTATGGAACTGAAACCAAAATGAGGAGGTGTATAGAGGTGTTACATTGATTTCACCAAGAAATTACATTAATTTGACAGTGTACAACATCACGTACTCCTTGGCAAAGGCAGAAGGTGCTGACAAGTTCACAATATTTACTGTTTAAATGGTTTAAAAAACTAATGAAATTGTTTAAAAGTTACTTTCTTTGAAAGAATAGCAGGGCCATTCAAGTTCTGGCTCACTTCAGAAATTATATTAAAATGTCTTTCAAAAGATATAGGTTATATCTTATGAGTATATTTAATGACCTATGGAAAGCCTTACCTCATTATAAAAGGTCATTTAAAGAATTACATGTAAATTTCTGAAGGTGGTCTCAAGGCATCCGTGAGAGAATATAACTCTACTGGGATCCCATCCAGATCTTGTCTGTCCTAATTTAATTACAAACTTTTTGGCTTAAAACAGTTTCTCGTTGCTTGTGTTGATTATCAAATCCCTGGACATGTGCTGAAATCATTTAATGACTGTGTATGTCAATGTTACAGCCCATACATGTTGCTCTTTTTTATATACAAACCATGGGGATTAATTGGACAGTTAACTATGGAGAAAGGCTGTAAGAACACACTTAATATCCTTTCAGACAGAAATAGCATTCTCCCCATGGGGGGGCGGAAGATGGCGGCGTGAGTAGAGCAGCGGAAATCTCCTCCCAAAACCACATATATCTATGAAAATATAACAAAGACAACCCTTCCTAGAATAAAGACCAGAGGACACAGGACAATATCCAGACCACATCCGCACCTGAGAGAACCCAGCGCCTTGCGAAGGGGGTGAGATACAAGCCCCGGCCCCGCAGGAGCCGAGCGCCCCTCCCCCCAGCTCCCGGCGGGAGAAGAGCAGGCAGAGCGGGAGGGAGACGGAGCCCAGGGCTGCCGAGCACCCAGCCCCCGCCATCCGGGCCAGAGGGCAGGGCGCTCGATACTAGGAAAACAGGGCAGCAAGAACAGTGAGCAGGCACTGGAGGCTGGGTGACAGAGGACATAAGAAAAGCGCGTGACCATTTTTTTTTTGCTTTTTTGCTGTTTTGTTTTGGCGAGCGCTTTTTGGAAGTCTTAAAGGGGCAGGGCGGGTCACTTAATCCAGAGGTAAGGAAACCGGGACATCTGGGCACCCTAACCCCCGGGCTGCAGGGAGCAGGGAGGCCCCTTACGGAGATAAATAGCCTCCCAGCAGCTCCTGCTCCAACGCGACTCCACCATTTTGGAGTAGCTGCCCGAGCCAGGCCACGCCCACAGCAACAGCGGAGATTAACTCCATAGCAGCCGGGCAGGAAGCAGAAGCCCTGTCTGCGCGCAGCTGCGCAGCACAAGCCACTAGAGGCCGCTGTTCTCCCAGGAGAGGAGGGCCACAAACCAACAAGAAAGGAAGTCCTTCCAGCCGTCACTTGTCCCAGTTCTGCAGACTATTCCTATCACCATGAAAAGGCAAAGCTACAGGCAGACAAAGATCACAGAGACAACACCAGAGAAGGAGACAGACCTAACCAGTCTCCCTGAAAAAGAATTCAAAATAAGAATCATAAACATGCTGACAGAGATGCAGAGAAATACGCAAGAGAAATGGGATGAAGTCCGGAAGGAGATCATAGATGCGAGAAAGGAGATCGCAGAAATGAAACAAACTCTGGAAGGGTTTATAAGCAGAATGGATAGGATGCAAGAGGCCATTGATGGAATTGAAATCAGAGAACAGGAACGCATAGAAGCTGACATAGAGAGAGACAAAAGGATCTCCAGGAATGAAACAATATTAAGAGAACTGTGTGACCAATCCAAAAGGAACAATATCCGTATTATAGGGGTCCCAGAAGAAGAAGAGAGAGGAAAAGGGATGGAAAGTATCTTAGAAGAAATAATTGCTGAAAACTTCCCCACACTGGGGGAGGAAGTAATCGAACAGACCGCGGAAATACACAGAACCCCCAACAGAAAGGATCCAAGAAGGGCAACACCAAGACACATAAAAATTAAAATGGCAAAGATCAAGGACAAGGAAAGAGTGTTAAAGGCAGCTAGAGAGAAAAAGGTCACCTATAAAGGGAAAAACATCAGGCTAACGTCAGATTTCTCAACAGAAACCCTACAGGCCAGAAGAGAATGGCATGATATATTTAATACAATGAAACAGAAGGGCCTTGAACCAAGGATACTGTATCCAGCACGACTATCATTCAAATATGACGGTGGGATTAAACAATTCCCAGACAAACAAAAGCAGAGGGAATTTGCTTTCCACAAACCACCTCTACAGAACATCTTACAGGGACTGCTCTAGATGGGAGCACTCCTAGAAAGAGCACAGCACAAAACACCCAACATATGAAGAATCGAGGAGGAGGAACAAGAAGGGAGAGAAGAAAAGAATCTCCAGACAGTGTATATAAAAGCTCAATAAGTGAGCTAAGTTAGGCAGTAAGATACTAAAGAGGCTAACCTTGAACCTTTGGTAACCACGAATTTAAAGCCTGCAATGGCAATAAGTACATATCTTTCAATAGTCACCCTAAATGTTAATGGGTTGAATGCACCAATCAAAAGACACAGAGTAATAGAATGGATAAAAAAGCAAGACCCATCTATATGCTGCTTACAAGAAACTCACCTCAAACCCAAAGACATGTACAGACTAAAAGTCAAGGGATGGAAAAACATATTTCAAGCAAACAACAGTGAGAAGAAAGCAGGGGTTGCAGTACTAATATCTGACAAAATAGACTTCAAAACAAAGAAAGTAACAAGAGATAAAGAAGGACACTACATAATGATAAAGGGCTCAGTCAAACAAGAGGATATAACCATTTTAAATATATATGCACCCAACACAGGAGCACCAGCATATGTGAAACAAATACTAACAGAACTAAAGGGGGATATAGACTGCAATGCATTCATTCTAGGAGACTTCAACACACCACTCACCCCAAAGGATAGATCCACTGGGCAGAAAATAAGAAAGGACACGGAAGCACTGAAAAACACAGTAGAGCAGATGGACCTAATAGACATCTATAGAACTCTACATCCAAAAGCAACAGGATATACATTCTTCTCAAGTGCACATGGAACATTCTCCAGAATAGACCACATACTAGGCCACAAAAAGAGCCTCAGAAAATTCCAAAAGATTGAAATCCTACCAACCAACTTTTCAGACCACAAAGGCATAAAACTAGAAATAAACTGTACAAAGAAAGCAAAGAGGCTCACAAACACATGGAGGCTTAACAACACGCTCCTAAATAATCAATGGATCAATGACCAAATCAAAATGGAGATCCAGCAATATATGGAAACAAATGACAACAACAACACTAAGCCCCAACTTCTGTGGGACACAGCAAAAGCAGTCTTAAGAGGAAAGTATATAGCAATCCAAGCATATTTAAAAAAGGAAGAGCAATCCCAAATGAATGGTCTAATGTCACAATTATCGAAATTGGAAAAAGAAGAACAGATGAGGCCTAAGGTCAGCAGAAGGAGGGACATAATAAAGATCAGAGAAGAAATAAATAAAATTGAGAAGAATAAAACAATAGCAAAAATCAATGAAACCAAGAGCTGGTTCTTGGAGAAAATAAACAAAATAGATAAGCCTCTAGCCAGACTTATTAAGAAGAAAAGAGAGTCAACACAAATCAACAGTATCAGAAACGAGAAAGGAAAAATCACGACGGACCCCACGGAAATGCAAAGAATTATTGGAGAATACTATGAAAACCTACATGCTAACAAGCTGGGAAACCTAGGAGAAATGGACAACTTCCTAGAAAAATACAACCTTCCAAGATTGACCCAGGAAGAAACAGAAAATCTAAACAGACCAATTACCAGCAACGAAATTGAAGCGGTAATCAAAAAACTACCAAAGAACAAAACCCCCGGGCCAGATGGATTTACCTCGGAATTTTATCAGACATACAGGGAAGACATAATACCCATTCTCCTTAAGGTTTTCCAAAAATAGAGGAGGAGGGGATACTCCCAAACTCATTCTATGAAGCTAACATCACCCTAATACCAAAACCAGGCAAAGACCCCACCAAAAAAGAAAACTACAGACCAATATCCCTGATGAACGTAGATGCAAAAATACTCAACAAAATATTAGCAAACCGAATTCAAAAATACATCAAAAGGATCATACACCATGACCAAGTGGGATTCATCCCAGGGATGCAAGGATGGTACAACATTCGAAAGTCCATCAACATCATCCACCACATCAACAAAAAGAAAGACAAAAACCACATGATCATCTCCATAGATGCTGAAAAAGCATTTGACAAAGTTCAACATCCATTCATGTTAAAAACTCTCAGCAAAATGGGAATAGAGGGCAAGTACCTCAACATAATAAAGGCAATCTATGATAAACCCACAGCCAACATTATATTGAACAGCGAGAAGCTGAAAGCATTTCCTCTGAGATCGGGAACTAGACAGGGATGCCCACTCACTCCACTGTTATTTAACATAGTACTGGAGGTCCTAGCCACGGCAATCAGACAAAATAAAGAAATACAAGGAATCCAGATCGGTAAAGAAGAAGTTAAACTGTCACTATTTGCAGATGACATGATACTGTACATAAAAAACCCTAAAGACTCCACCCCAAAACTACTAGAACTGATATCGGAATACAGCAAAGTTGCAGGATACAAAATCAACACACAGAAATCTGTGGCTTTCCTATATACTAACAATGAACCAACAGAAAGAGAAATCAGGAAAACAACTCCATTCACAATTGCATCAAAAAAAATAAAATACCTAGGAATAAACCTAACCAAAGAAGTGAAAGACTTATACTCTGAAAACTACAAGTCACTCATAAGAGAAATTAAAGGGGACACTAACAGATGGAAACTCATCCCATGCTCGTGGCTAGGAAGAATTAATATCGTCAAAATGGCCATCCTGCCCAAAGCAACATACAGATTTGATGCAATCCCTATGAAACTACCAGCAACATTCTTCAATGAACTGGAACAAATAATTCAAAAATTCATATGGAAACACCAAAGACCCCGAATAGCCAAAGCAATCCTGAGAAAGAAGAATAAAGTAGGGGGCATCTCACTCCCCAACTTCAAGCTCTACTATAAAGCCATAGTAATCAAGACAATTTGGTACTGGCACAAGAGCAGAGCCACAGACCAATGGAACAGACTAGAGAATCCAGACATTAACCCAGACATATATGGTGAATTAATATTTGATAAGGGAGCCATGGACATACAATGGCAAAATGACAGTCTCTTCAACAGGTGGTGCTGGCAAAACTGGACAGCTACATGTAGGACAATGAAACTGGACCATTGTCTAACCCCAAATACAAGAGTAAACTCAAAATGGATCAAAGACCTGAATGTAAGCCATGATACCATTAAACTCTTGGAAGAAAACATAGGCAAAAACCTCTTAGACATAAACATGAGTGACCTCTTCTTGAACATATCTCCCCGGGCAAGGAAAACAACAGCAAAAATGAGTAAGTGGGACTATATTAAGCTGAAAAGCTTCTGTACAGCAAAAGACACAATGAATAGAACAAAAAGGAACCCTACAGTATGGGAGAATATATTTGAAAATGACACATCCAATAAAGGATTGACATCCAGAATATATAAGGAGCTCACACGCCTCAACAAACAAAAAACAAATAACCCAATTAAAAAATGGGCAGAGGAACTGAACAGACAGTTCTCCAAAAAAGAAATACAGATGGCCAACAGACACATGAAAAGATGCTCCACATCGCTAATTATCAGAGAAATGCAAATTAAAACTACAATGAGGTATCACCTCACACCAGTAAGGATGGCTGCCATCCAAAAGACAAACAACAACAAATGTTGGCGAGGCTGTGGAGAAAGGGGAACCCTCCTACACTGCTGGTGGGAATGTAAACTAGTTCAACCATTGTGGAAAGCAGTATGGAGGTACATCAAAATGCTCAAAACAGACTTACCATTTGATCCAGGAATTCCACTTCTAGGAATTTACCCTAAGAACACAGCAATCAAGTTTGAGAAAGACAGATGCACCCCTATGTTTATCGCAGCACTATTTACAATAGCCAAGAATTGGAAGCAACCTAAATGTCCATCGATAGATGAATGGATTAAGAAGATGTGGTACATATACACAATGGAATACTACTCAGCCATAAGAAAAGGGCAAATCCAATCATTTGCAGCAACATGGATGGAGCTGGAGGGTATTATGCTCAGTGAAACAAGCCAAGCGGAGAAAGAGAAATACCAAATGATCTCACTTATCTGTGGAATATAAGAATAAAGGAAAAACTGAAGGTACAAAACAGCACCAGAATCACAGAACTCAAGAATGGCCTAACAGGTACCAAAGGGAAAGGGACTGGGGAGGATGGGTGGGTAGGGAGGGATAAGGGGGGGAGAAGTAGGGGGTATTAAGATTAACATGCATGGGGGGGTAGGAGAAAAGGGAGGGCTGTACAACACAGAGAAGGCAAGTAGTGATTCTACAACATTTTGCTATGCTGATGGACAGTGACTGTAAAGGTGTTTATAGGGGGGACCTGGTATAGGGGAGAGCCTAGTAAACATAATATTCGTCATGTAAGTGTAGATTAGTGATACCAAAAAAAAAAAAAAATAAGGGCAGTGTTAACCTCCAACGAGTTCTACACAAGGGTATAAAGAGCATATAAAAGTGTAGGCAAAGGGTCTGTTTGCGTCTATACAGAAGATCAAAGCCTAATTGGGCTACCCCGAAAATGAACTAAGATACGATATGAAAGAGAACTTCCAACATCAGCACTCTCTGGAAGACTCATGCCAGAAGATGATCATCAAAAAACCCCAACAAATATCCACGCACTGCTACAGCTGTAGATGCACTCATCCCACCAGCTCCTGGACTTGCCATGGGAATGAGGAAGGAGATATCTAAGCTGGCCTGTGCATACAGTAAAACAACAAATTTGACTGGATCTATACTGTTGGAACTCAACCAACAATTAAGAGAAGTGCAAATTGTAGCGCTCCAAAATCTTACAACTACAGACTATTTACTGTTAAAAGAACATAAGGGATGTGAACAGTCCCCAGGAATGGGTTGTTTTAATTTGTCTGATTTCTCTCAGACTGTTCAAGTTCAGTTGGACAATATCCACCATATCATAGATAAGTTTTCACAAATGCCTAAGGTGCCTAACTGGTTTTCTTGGTTTCACTGGAGATGGCTGGTAATTACAGATATGCTTTGGTTATGTAACTATACTCCTATTATGTTAATGTGTGTGCGCAATTTAAGTAGTAGCTTAAAACCTATACATGCTGAAGTTACTCTACAAGAAGATATGTCAAAGAAACAATCAATCTTCCCATGTTTTCTCCCGCCTGCTACTTCTATAGCTTTTCTTCTTCCTTCCTAATTACAACCCTTAAATTGAATTCGTGCCTCATATCGAATTTACCGAGTATCATAATTCTTCCAAGTGGTAAAGATACCTCAAGACAAATGCTGGGCATAGAAGCCACAGGGCATAAATATGCAAAGAAGTAAAAAGCTAACCTTTTCAAACAATAAGGCTTCTCTCTCACTTACCGACTTCACATTTCCCTGTATGGCCCCGGAAGATGACTGGTTAGCCAGAGACGGGTAAGATTCCTCAAGGGAGGAACAACCTAAGACAGGCACAGTCGCAGGGGGGTCATCAGGTGAGAAATTGGGGATCAACAGAGGTGAGGCTTAGAACCTCACCCCCCCTGTTCTGAGAGAAATCTTCTGCATACGTGGATGTTTTATTGCCCTTGTCTAGCTTGGATTAACACATAGTCTACAGGCACACACCTGATCATCTACATTTGCTCTCTTACAACACTAAACTATGTTTTCTACCTTTATCTTGTATCTACCTACCACTTCAGCATTTTATTAAAAATAATAATAATAAAGAGAGAAATGTGGTATCCACATATAAATCAAGTATAAAAACCAAATGAGTATTCATATTTGAACTGACTGTTTATAGTTCATAATGCATGAGCAAAACCGAAAGTTTCTGTGATGACTCCCCTTGTACTGTTCACTATGTAACTTATTCATTATGTAAGAATTTGTTCTACATGTAAGAACTTGTTTTTCATGCCTCAGAAGATTGGAGACTGACGAAAATTAGGCTTGGGGTGGATTAATGATTGTGCATTGAGCATTGACTCCCCTATACAGAATTTTATTGTCGTTAACAACCATTTGATCAATAAATATGAGAGATGCCCTCACAAAAAAAAAAAAAAAAAAAAAAAAGGACAGACTTCCAATGGTAAAATAAATAAGTAACCGGGATGTAATGTATAGCATAAGGAATATAGTTAAGATATTGTAACAGCTTGGTAGGGTGATAGCTGGAACCTAGAATTATGTATATAAATGTTTTATCACTGTGTTGTACACTTGAAACTAATGTAATGTAATACCGTGCGTCAACTACCCTTGAATAAAAAATAATTATTTAAAAAAAAATAAAAATAAAAAAATAAAAAAATAAAAAAGAAATAGCATCCTCCTTTCTATACCCTGGTGCTTGTGTAGTATCTGGAAGAAATAGGCAATCAATATTTTGTCGGGGAATGAGGACCAAATGTAGAACCACAATCACAACTTTGATTTAATATCACAGTCCTTCCTGTGCTCTGTGTCCTTGGCACTTTGGGGCTTCAGGACCTCCTGGTTTCTGTCCCCAAGCACATCTCGGCTGATTTTACTGGCACTAAAGGTCCTTGCCCATTCTAAGATTCTACATTCCTTGAAGGTCCATGAGTGATGCCAGCAGTTCTAAGGCACAAACACAGAGAAAGATCAAAGAGAAAACAGAAAGACTAGAGAATCCAGGAGAAAGGTCAGGGAGAGGAGGAGCAAGGCAACAAGCAGAGATGAGGAAGAAAGGGGCCCTGGACCTGGACAGACTTAGGGAAAGAGGAGAGGAGAGGTGAGACAGGATGGACTCACTCAGGCTTGAAAAACGAGCAGCTGAAGGCTGACAGGGGTGGGGAGAGTGGACTGTCAGGGAGAAGCCAGTGGGTGGCTGGGGTAATGGAAACGTCCCATTTAGAATAGACTGGGGCCCCTCCTCCTCAGCTCTGTTTCAAAGACTGGCAATACAGCGGATGAATGTGTCCTATGCCTCAGATGCCACTTACAGCCTGACCCGAATGAAACAGAGAGGAGGAATGGGACTCTCGCCTCTTGAGTTAGATTTTACCAAACTTGGCCACAGCCCGGACCTCAGATACAGGCCATCATCGATAAAGCAATGCAGCCTGCAGAAGAATAGACCAGATAATCTGGCTAGACTAGAGGGGCATGAAACAAAGACAGTAAAGCATCTTCAAAAAGTAAAATAAAATAAAGCAAAACCATTTCCCTAAAGTAATTCAGAGCACTGCCCCTTAGGATGAACTCAGAAAGACGCTGTCTTGTTCCTATTTCAATCTGGGCATTGGAAGATGGGATGGCCTGCCTGAAGTTTGCACAATTAGTGAGGAAATTAGAAAAGGAAGACAAGAGTTCTCAGTTCTAAGCCATGTTTAATTTTTTCTCTTCTTCCTTTCTTTTTGGAAATTAATCAACCCTTTTCATCCCAAACTCATGATTGGTTCAAAATCACTATCAATCACCTACTTCATGCAAAAGTTCAGAGTATTTTGAGATAGCACCTTGATGTTATATTACTCTCAGGCAAAGACTATTCCTCTCAATCCATGACACACAATCTCAATTATTTCTGTGTTCCATAAGTTGTGAAAAGTATGTTGGAAAGCCCATGTAAGCAGACCCACTCCAATCCTGCATCTTCATACTGCTTGTCTTTGAAGGAAATGGGGTTCTTTCTTTGAATTAATTGCTGCCTACTGGGCCAGAGCTACTTATGAGACCAAATGTTTTATTAAAGTATGGGCGGGGAGAAGAGATTGGGGTGGATGCTGTGCTAATGATCAGTGTAGAGATTTTATACTTTGTGAAGACTTTAATCTTGAGATAAATTTAGATGCACAACTAAATTGATCCACATTTGGGGTGTCACTTTATATAGATGTTTTATGCTTTCCGTTGTCCATTTTTATCAATGTCAAATAGATCAGTTCTTTATTCTCCTTTTACATAAATTCAGTTGACATCAAAATGTTTACAGATGCCTTCTATTGTGCTGATTTTTATGGGGAAATACAAATACAAGAAGTTATCTGCTTTCCGGATATCAGAATCATCTGCTCTTTTTTCTAGTGCAAATTTCTAAGGGATCAAATTAAAATTTAAATTCAAATAAAGACCAGGAAACAAGACGGTGAAACTTTCAACTTTTCACTTATTGTAAAAGACCCTAGAAAATTTTCAGGAGAATTGAGGGGAAGCGGGAGTGTTCAGCGGTCTCCAAGCTACAGCCCATTCCAGTGTGGTTTTCATTAGGGTGCCCTGCTGGAGTCCTGGCCCAAGACTTGGGACTTGAGACTGACTCTGTGGAAAGGCTCACCCAGCACCAGCTTTCTCCTACAGTCTTCCTCACCCACCACTGCTACAAAAGGGCAGATTTTCTGGTAGAGGGACATGTTCACCTGTTGGAGGAAGTCTGAGGAAAGCATTTGTGTAAACAGAGCAGATATTGCTCATTCCTGATTTCAAAACAATTTCACACTGAAAAATACAACACTGTTAAAAGTGTAAGTTGTCCTTAGATTGATCTATGCAATCTCAATTAAATCTCAGCAATTTTTGAAGGTCATTAATAATATAATTTTGAAATATAAATGGAAATGCAAAGAGCTAAGAACAGGTAAGTCAACCTTAAAAAAGATCAATGAGGAAGGATTGCCTTTTCCACTATCATGATTTATTAAAAAGCCGCAGTAGTCAAAACAGACTGATATTTTTTTGAGGATAGACAAATAGACTACTGAAGCAAAACAGAAAGCTTAGAAATAAACTAATGCATTTTTTTTCTTTCTGTTTTCTATTAAGGTATTATTGATATACACTCTTATGAAGGTTTCACATGAAAAAACAATGTGGTTAACCCATGTTATCATGTTCCCCCCATACCCCATTGCAGTCACTGCCCAACAGTATACTAAGATGCCACAGAGTCACTATTTGCCTTCTCTGTGCTACACTGTCTTCCCCATGATCACCCCACACCATGTGTGCCAATCACACCCCTCCTCCCTTCCTCCCCACCTGCCCTCCCCCACACCTCCCCTTTGGTAACCATTAGTCCTTTCTTGGAGTCTATGAGTCTGTTGCTGTTTTGTTCCTTCAGTTTTGCTTCATTGTTATACTCGACAAATGAGGGAAATCATTTGGTACCTGTCTTTCTCCACCTAGCTTATTTCACTGAGCATAATATCCTCCAGCTCCATCATTGATGTTGCAAATGGTAGGATTTGTTTCTTTCTTATGGCTCAATAATATTCCATTATGTATATGTACCACCTCTTCTTTATCCATTCATCTACTGATGGACACTTAGGTTGCTCCCATATCTTGGCTATTGTAAATAGTGATGCAATAAACATAGGGGTGTATATGTCTTTTTGAAACTGAGAAATTATATTCTTTGGGTAAACTCCTAGGAGTGGAATTCCCAGGTCAAATGGTATTTCTATTTTTAGTTCTTGAGGAGCCTCCATACTGCTTTCCACAATGGTTGAACTAGCTTACATTCCCACCAGCAGTGTAGGAGGATTCCCCTTTCTCCACAACCTCACCAGCACTTGTTGTTCTTAGTCTTTTCAATACTGGCCATCCTAACTCATATGAGGTGATATCCCATTGTGGTTTTTATTTGTGTTTCCCTGATAATTAGTGATCTGGAGCATCTTTTCATGTGCCTGTTGGCCATCTGAATTTCTTTGGAGAATTGTCTGTTCCTATCCTCTGCCCATTTTTTTAAACGGGTTATTTGCTTTCTAGGTGTTGAGGCGTGTGAGCTCTTTATATATTTTGGATGTTAACCCCTTGTCAGATATGTCATTTACAAATATATTATCCCATACTATAGGATGCTTTTTTGTTCTGTTGATGGTGTCCTTTGCTGTACAGAAGCTTTTTTAGTTTGATATAGTCCCATGTGTTCATTTTTGCTTTTGTTTCCCTTGTCCGAGGAGATGCATTCAGAACAAAGTTGCTCATGTTTATATTCAGGAGATTTTTGTCTATGTTTTCTTCTAAGAGTTTTATGATTTCATGACTGACAATCAGGTCTTTGATTCATTTCGAGTTTACTTTTGTGCATGGAGATAGACAATAATCCAGTTTCATTCTCTTGCATGTAGCTGTCCAGTTTTAGCAAAACCAGTTGTTGAAGAGGCTGTCATTTCCCCATTGTATGTCCATGGCTGCTTTATCATATATTAATTGACCATATATGCTTGGTTTATATCAGGGTCTGTTCCATTGGTCTATGGGTCTGTTCTTGTACCAGTACCAAATTGTCTTGATTACTGTGGCTTTGTAGTAGAGCTTGAAGTCAGGAGCATAATCCCCCAGCTTTATTCTCCCTTCTCAGGATTTCTTTGGATATTCAGGGTCTTTTGTGGTTTCATACAAATTTTAGAACTATTTTCTCTAGTTCATTGAAGAATGCTGTTGGTATTTTGATAGGGATTACTCTGAATCGCTGGATTGCTTTAAGCAGGATGGCCATTTTGACAATATTAATTCTTCCTATCCATGAGCATGGGATGTGTTTCCATTTATTGGTATCTTCTTTAATTTCTCTCATAAGTGTCTTGTAGTTTTCAGAGTATAGGTCTTTCACCTACTTCGTTAGGTTTATTCTTAGGTATTTTATTCTTTTTGATGCAATTATGAGTGAAATTGTTTTCCTGATTTCTCTTTCTGCTAGTTAATCATTAGTGTGTAGTAATACAACAGATTTTTGTGTATTAATTTTGTATCCTGCAACTTTGCTGAATTCCAATATCAGGTCTAGGAGTTTTGGAGTGGATTCTTTAAGGTTTTTTATGTACAATATCATGTCATCTGCCAACAGTGACAGTTTAACTTCTTCCTTACCAATGTGGATGCCTTTTATTTCTTTGTGTTGTCTGATTGCTGTGCCTAGGACCTCCAGAACTATGTTGAATAAAAGTGGGGAGAGTGGGCATCCTTGCCTTCTTCCCGATCTTAAAGGAAAAGCTTTCAGCTTCTTGCTGTTAAGTATGATGTTGGCTGTGGGTTTGTCATATATGGTCTTTATTGTGTTGGGATACTTGCCCTCTATACCCATTCTGTTGAGAGCTTTTATCATGAATGAATGTTGAATTTTGTTGAATGCTTTTTCAGCATCTATGGAGATGATCATGTGGTCTTTGTCCTTTTTGTTGATGTGGTGGACGATGTTGATGGATTTTCAAATGTTGTGCCATCCTTGTGTCCCTGGAATAAATCTTATTTAATAACAATGGATGATCTTTTTGACATATTTTTGAATTGGTTTGCTAATATTTTGTTGAGTATTTTTGCATCTTTGTTCATCAGGGATATTGGTCTGTAATTTTTTTGTGTGCGGTGTCTTTGACTGGTTTTGTATTAGGGTGATGCTGGCCTCATAGAATGAGTTTGGAAGTATTCCCTCCTTTTCTACTTTTTGGAAAACTTTAAGGGCGATGGATATTAATTCTTCACCAAATGTTTGATAAAATTCAGTGGTGAAGCCATCTGGTCCAGGACTTTTGTTCTTAGGTAGTTTTTTGGTTACCAATTCAATGTCATTGCTGGCAATTGGTCTGTTCAGATTTTCTGTTTCTTTCTGGGTCAGTCTTAGAAGGTTGTATTTTTCTAGAAAATTGTATGTTTTTTTCTAGGTTATCTAGTTTGTTAGCATATAATTTTTCATAGTATTCTCTAATAATTCTTTGTATTTCTGAGGTGTCTGTAGTGATTTTTCCTTTCTCATTTTTTATTCTGTTTATGTGTGTAGACTCTCTTTTTTTCCTGATAAGTCTTGCTAGGGGTTTATCTATTTTGTTAATTTTTTTAAGAACCACCTCATGTTTTCATTGATTCTTTCTATTGTTTTATTCTTCTCAATTTTATTTATTTCTGCTCCAATCTTTATTATGTTCATCCTTCTACTGACTTGGGGCCTCATTTGTTCTTCTTTTTCTAGTTCCATTAATTGTGAGTTTCAACTGTTCGTATGGGACTCTTCTTCTTTCCTGAGTATTGCAATATACTTCCCTCTTAGCATGGCCTTTGCTACATCCCACAGATTTTGTGGTGTTGAATTATTGTTGTCTTTTGCCTCCATATATTGATTGATCTCTGTTTTTATTTGGTCATTGATCCATTGGTTATTTAGGAGCATGTTGTGAAGCCTCCATGTGTTTGTTGGCTTTTTCATTTTCATACCTTTGTGGTCTGAGAAGCTGGTTGGTAAAATGTCAATCTTTTTGAATTGACTGAGCCTCTTTTTGTGGCCTAGTATGTGATATCTTCTTAAAAATGTTCCATGTGCACTTGAGAAGAATGTATATCCTGCTGCATTTGGGTGGAGAGTTCTGTAGATGTCTGTTAGGTCCATATGTTCTAATGTGTTGTCCAATGCCCCTGTCTCCTTACTTATTTTCTGTACAGTTAATCTGTCCTTTGGAATGAGTGGAGTGTTGAAGTCTCATGAAATGAAGCATTGCATTCTATTTCCCTTTTTAATTCTGTTAGTATTTGTTTCACATAAGTATGTGCTCCTGTGTTGTGTACACAGATATTTATAATGGTTGTATACTCTTGTTGGATTGACTCCTTTATCATTATGTAATGTGCTTGTTTCTCTCTTGTGACTTTATTTGTTTTAAAGTCTATTTTGTCTGATACAAGTATTGCAAAACCTGCTTTTTTCTCCCTACTACTTGCATGAAATATATTTTCCCATCCCTTCACTTTTAGTCTGTTTATGCCTTTGGGTTTGAAGTGGGTCTCTTGTAGGCAGCATATAGATGGCTCTTGCTTTTTTATCCATTCAGTGACTCTATGTCTTTTGATTGGTGCATTCAGACCATTTACATTTAGGGTGATTATCGATAGGTATGTGCTTATTGCCATTGTAGGCTTTAGATTCATGATTACCAAATGTTCAGGGGTAACTCCCTTACTATCTAAGAGTCTAACTTAACTCACTTAGTATGCTGTTACAAACACAATCTAAAGGTTCTTTTCTTCCCCTCTTTTTCTCCCTCTTCCATTCTTTATATATTAGGTATCATATTCTGTACTCTTTTTCTATCCCTTTTTATTACCTCTGGTGACAGCTATTAAACCTTAGGAACACTTCCATCTAGAGCAGTCCCTCCAAAATATACTGCAGAGATGGTTTGTGGGAGGTAAATTCTCTCAGCTTTTGCTTATCTGGAAATTGTTTAATCCCTCCTTCAAATTTTAATGATAATCTTGCCAGATAAAGTAATCTTGGTTCCAGGCCCTTCTGCTTCATTGCATTAAATATATCATGCCACTCCCTTCTGGCCTGTATGGGCTTTCCTTTGTATGTGATCTTATTTTTCTTTCTGGCTGCTTTTAATAGTCTGTCCTTAACCTTGATCTTTGCCATTTTAATATTATATGTATTGGTGTTTGTCCTCCATGGGTCCCGTGTGTTGGGAGATCTGTGCACCTCCATGGCCTGAGAGACTATCTCCTTCTCCAGATTGGGAAAGTTTTCAGATATTACCTCCTTGAAGACACTTTCTATCCCTTCTCTCTCTCTTCTTCTTCTGGTTCCCCTATAATGCAAATATTGTTCCATTTGGATTGGTCACACAATTCTCTCAATATTCTTTCATTCCTAGAGATCATTTTCTCTCTGTGCCTCAGCTTCTTGTGTGTTCTTCTTCTCTAATTTCTGCTTCATTTATCCTCTCCTCCACCATATCCAATCTGCTTTTAATATGCTCCATTGTGTTCCTCACTGATTGCCTCTCCGTCCTAAATTTGTTTCTGAGTTCTTCAATATTTTTCTGTACCTCTGGGAGCATGTTTATGATTTTTATTTTGAAATCTCTTTCAGGAAGACTTATTAGTTCAGTCTCACTTGGCCCTTTTTCTGGTGTTGAGATTTTGTTTTGAACCAGGTTCTTTTGATGTTTCATATTTGTATGTGGCATCCTCTATTTCCCAGAAGCTCTACTCTCTGGAGCTACTCAGCCCCTGGAGCAATGTCAGGGTCTCAGGGGACTGGTGCGGCTGCCTGAGGGGAGGAAATAGCTGTTTCCTATTTCCTGGCTGCTATGCCCCTCTCCACTGCCAGAACCAGTGGACCAAACACACAGGTGTAAGCCTCTATGCTTTGTATTTGTAGCTGCTATAGGCAAGGCTTCCCTCTAGCTGGCCTGATGACAGGGTATGGACTGCCAGTTTGTGAGTCAGGTGCGGGCTGCCTGGTAGGAAGGCGCAGCAGACTGAGTATCATGGTGGTGGGCTTTGGAGCTGCATAACCAGCCAGGCAGATGGGGCACCTGGAGATTGTGAAAGTTCCCAACCTGCTGTCCAGAGTGCACCCAGACAATTTTGTTTACCTATCCTTTCTCCTGAGCAGTAAGCTCTGTGCAATCCTTGCCTCTTTAGCAGCCCTCTCACTTTTAGGAAGCCTCAGACTGCCCACCCATATCAGCCAGATATCAACCCCTGTTTTCCACAAGCAGCTGGAATCTCAGTCTCTCCAGGTATTCTGCCTGTCTTAGCTTCCCAACTCCCCTAATCACCAGAGCACCATGCAATGAAGGTTCATGCTCCCAGAGCAGATTTCCAGGGCTAGCTGTTCAGCAGTCCCAGGCCTCCACTCCCTCCCCTTTCCATTTCTCTTCCTCCTGCCAGTGAGCTGGGGTGGGGTAAAGTCTTGGATCCTGCCAGGTCATGGCTTTGGTATGTTACCCTGTTCTGTGAGGTCTGTTCTTTCCTCCAGGTGTATGCAGTCTGGTGCAGCCTTCTTTTCTGTTGCTCTTTCAGGATTAGTTGTATTAATTATATTTGCATATTGTATGTGGTTTTAGGAGGAGGTCTCTGTCTCACCTCTCACACCACCATCTTTAATCCCTGCATCTCAAACTAATGCATATTTTAACACTTGATTTTTTGAAAACTTGGTACAGCAAGTGATGCAGAAAAAGAGGATATTATTTTAGACAAATTGTGCTGGATCAATTGTATATCCTCTCTATAACATCATTAAAAGGAGGATTAAAATTGTCTCCCTTGCACAAAAATTAAGTTTAGGTAGATTTTAGATCTAAATATAAGAGGTATCTTCAATGAGGTAGTAAAGGAAAATATTTTCATGAGTTGGGGGCAGAGAAAGATTTCTTAAATAGGATATTAAAAAGGGCTCATCATAAAGGAAAAAATATATAATTCAAACTACATTCAAATTAAGAATGTCTGTTCCTTGAAAGGCACCAGTATGAGAGTGAAAAGGCAAGTCACAGACAGAAAGCAGATATTTGCAATTCATGTAACCAACAAGAGTCTCATATGCAGATTATCAAAAGAGTTCTTAACAAATCAGAAAGAAAAAGAGAGATGACTCGATTGAAAAATGGGCAAATGATCTGACCAGGGATTTTTCAAATAATTATTGTCCTATTTAGACAATAAATACATGAAAAGGTTCTCAATCTTATTAGTAATCAGAAAAATACAAATAGATGAAAAAGATGGTAGATCACAAGTGCTGGTGAGGATGTGGTGCATTAATTACCATCAATTTGGAAACTACCTGGCATCATTATTGGAGTTGGAAATAAGTATTCACTATGACAAGGTGACCATATTTTGGAGAGCAAATGGAAGCTCTAACCAGAAAGGACACCAGGATAGGCTTAACTCAGGACTGTTCCAGGCAAATTAGTATGTCTGTTCATCAATTGTGGGGTATGCCTGGAAACACCAAGACAGAGGCTCAAGAAGATGCAGCATAGTAAGAGCCCCAAATTGGGAACAATCTAAATACCCATCCATTTAGATTCCATACATAAATTGTAATTTTTTGACACAGTAGAATATTACAACAAGGAATAAATGAGTTGGAGTTACATGCAACAACATAATGAGCCTCACACAGTATGGAGGGGGAAAAAAAGTCAGACACCAAAAAGTACATACAGTATAATTTCAGCCAATACAAACCATAATGCAAGTGAAAACAGTTGGCAGATTCACACCTCCCCCACACCCCAAAGATGTCCATTCCCTCATCTCCAAAAGTCTGCAATTACATAAATAGAGCAAAAATAACATTGTAGATGTAATTAAGGTTAAGGATCTTGAGATTGGGAGATTCTCTTGAACTATCCCATGTACCCAATTTAATCACAAGGGCTTTTAAAAGTGAAAGAAGGAGTCAGGAGAATCAAACTCAGAGATGTGACAAGGGAAGCAGGCCCAGTGGGATGGATGCCTTGTAAGAAAGACCCAGCTGGCCACAGCAATGGCTTTGAAGATGAAGAAGGGGCCTAACCCTAGAAGTGCAGAGGCCTCTACAGTTTGGCAACAGCAGGAGCGGATTACTGGCTAGACCTCCAGGAAGGAAGCAGTCCTGCTGACACCGTGGTTTCAGGGCTTCTGACCTCCATGACTGTATGGTAATAAATCTGGGCTCTTGAAGCCACAGATGTGATACTTTGTTACAACAGTAATAGAAAACAAATATAGTCACCTTTCAGAAGGAAGGAGGGAGGGGAAAGGGGGCTTGGGAGATCTTGGAAGTATTCTATTTCTGGACTTTATGTAATCATGAGACAATTAGGAGATACTTGTTGAACCACACACTTCTTGGGTGTGTGTGATTTTCCCTAAATATGTTCTACCACACACACACACACACACACATACAAATGCACACGCGCGCGCACACACACACACACTGCTTAATGAGGAAAAGACGCAAGATTCTCAGAGTCAGCCCCACAAGAAGTTCGCTGCTCGCTGCCCAGGCATAGATGTCTCAGAGAAGCATGGCTTCCCCAATAATTCAGCTGAGATGAAAGAACCTCGCCCCTGCCTAATACAGGGCAGGAGGGGGTGGAGCCTCACTCCAGAGCCTCTAACAAGTCACTACCTTACGAGAAGATTCGAGGTGTTGTCTTTGTCGTTTTGTTTTTAATTAGCTGTCCCCTGTAGGAGGTAAGGTGGATGCAGTGAGGGCCTGGCACAGAGTCAGGGAGACACAAACTAACTCCAAATGGCACGTCCAAGAACTTGAGACTTTTTTTCTGCTTTGGGGTCCAACAGGGCAGGGAATCAGCACTCAGGCCTCCGTTTCCCAACAGAAGATGTCTCTTCTAGTAACAACTGTGATGTGCTCAATCTCAACCACCACATTGCTTTCTGAAAACCACACCCCGTAAAAATCACCTGATTCATGTACATTCCATGCAAAAGATACCAGATTGAAAGGTTCCGATGAGGCCATCCTTGTTAACCAGAGGAAACCACGTGGCAAAAAGGGAGGAGGAAATGGTACGCAGCAGTCATTTGCCCCATTGAAACAGACTCAAAATACAAAAAATTCAGACTTGAGATGTTAATGATAAAAGGATTCTCTGACCTAGCATGCCAGTAATACTAAGAATATTATTCCACAGGAGACTAAAGAAGGTGGCGAGGAGTTCTTTTGATTTGTAGTCAAGTTTTTTCAAGTATCATCCAGGTGCCCACGTATACCCACAAAATGGCCATGTTTACCCTCTTGCTGCCACTGTGAATTAATCACAGGTGGGTGAGGGTGCAGAGACCGAAAACATGAATCCCATTTACCACCACAGTAAAAAGCTAGGAACAAGTTCAATGAACAATAATAAAAAAGTGGGTACTATTTAAAATACATAGACGTAGGGTGGGAGAAAAAGAATTTGATGCTAATGGATTCTGTAGTTTCAGTTAAGTAAAACATACATGTCTAGTACATAAAAGCTAGAAAAAAACATCATTGAAATGAGTTCCATTCAAGTTAGGAGATTGCACATGATTTTTATCTTTTTGATGCTTCCTGTAATTTTATTCTATTGATTTTTATAGTTAAATAAACCAAGGGGTTTTTTGCTTTAGAAAGAGATCTCATCATACAATTCCTTCAATCATAAGCTCCCCACTTGCAAAATAGTTTAATTGCAAACATTTAAATTAAAAAACAGTATTTAAGTGGCACATGTATCACATGCAATAAGGGAAACCTCTTCTCTGTCAAATTTTATGAAGAACCAGAGAGGAGTGGTATTCAGTCACAGCACCATTTTCTATTTAATTCCAGGGTTTAAATACCTTGTTTGGGATTTGGGGGTAAGACATCTGCTTATCTTGGCTTGGACTATTCTATTTTTGGTGCTTAAAAGAGAATTGAGGACTGTATCACCTGAGACCTACATAGAGAAGAATGTGCTTTCCTTGTCAACAATGGAGCTGGCAATTTTTCTTTTAAGCACTCTAGTCTGAAAGAAAAACAGTCCTCTTTAATACACACTGCATGCTCAGACTACACAGTTGGTTGCAAAAGGGACAAGAGGATATTGTAGACTAAAGTCAGCAGACATGCTCTGTAATGCACAGCCAGCTTTGTAAATATGTTGACAGTATTTTCTGCAGGGGAATGAAGACAAGAGAAGCTTCCACAGCCCTGTGCAGAGGTGCCCCTTGCTCACCCTCTCTGTCTAATGGCCTGGTGTTAATTTTTGTTGACTGTGTTGTGGCTAATGGCATGATTACCTTAGGGAAATTAGGGGCATAATGCAGAGGATGGGGAACTAATTGGCCAATATGCCAGCAAAACACCAACGGCCAGCTCCTTCCTAATAAGCAGGAAGCAAGACCACAAATCAAAAAGAAAGAAGTTCAGGCATCTTGAGGTCCTTTTAAAAATAAAGACTAGAGATTGTTCATGGAATAGAAATCAGAGAACAGGAATATAGAGAAGCTGAGGCAGAGAGAGAAAAAAGGATCTCTAGAAATGAAACAAAAAAATAAATAAAAATAAAAATAAAGACTAAAGGAAAACACTGGTAGCTTACCAGGCAGCGGCCAGTTATTTTACATTTGGGAGGGGGTGCAGGGTGGGTAGGGTGGGGGGGGTCTTTCTTCGAGGCAGATTCAGTTGGGATGAGAGCACCTCAAGATTTAAAATGAACTCGTGAAAATGCAAATTCAGTGCTTTCAGTGTGGGCTGGCCAGGTCCCGCGTCCCGCCGCAGCTCGTGGGCACACTGGGGCTGTGTGGTGAAGGCAGCCCCTCCGCTGTGCTAGGCACACGGTGAGAGCTCAGAACGTGGTATTGCTGCTAACCTGAACAAAAATATAAAAAGGGTATATGACATTTCTTATGGAAAAAAGTGAAGATGTTTTAAAAATATGCTTCATACAGAAGAGAAGAGGATAATTATCTAGAAATAGAATCACTGGATCATATGGTAGTTCTTTTTTAAATTTCTTTATGAACCTCCATACTGTTTTCCATAGGATCTTGAAAAGATGTCTGTGCTCTTATGTTCACTGCAGCACTATGCACAAAAGCCCAGGTGTGGAAACAATCTAAATGTCCAAGGACATATGAGTGGATCAAAAAAATACTATCTGTATTTTATATGTTTAATATAATATATAAACTATTATATATTATATGTTTATATTCTAATGTATAATACACACACACACATGTATATATATAAACAGAATATTACCCATTCTTAAATAAATTCTGCACTCTGCAGCTTGGATGAATCTTGAGGACATTATGCTAAGTGAAATATAAGCCAATTATAGAAAGACAAAAACTGCATGATTCCATTTATATGAGGGTCTAAAATAGTTAAATTCATAGAATCAGAGAGTGAAACGGCTGTTGCCAAGGGCTGGGGGTAATGGGAGTAACTAACCAACACACATGCAGTTTCAGCCAAGCAAGATAAACTCTAGCGATGTGCTGTATGTTTTGCCTGTAGATAACAAAACTGTACTGTATGCTCTGAAATGTGTTAAGGAAGAGGGTGTTGTGTTAAGTATTCTTACCACAATAAAACCAAAGGAAGGAAAGAAATGGAAAAGAGGGAGGGAGTAAGGAAGGACGGTGGAAAGGAGGGAGGGAGGGAGAGAAAACGGGGGACTGCCTGCAAGAAAGACACTGAAGGTTTATGGGGGAAAATCTTGTGGGTTGTTTTTTGATGAAAGAGCAAAGAGTCCAGTCCTGTTGTCGGGCAGGAGCCTGAGGAAGGCCAGGGGGGCCCGTGAAGAAATGCTGACGGGGAACTGACCTTAAGAGCCTTCACCCCATGCATAAATAACCGAATACCCCAGACACTGTGCCCCCTTGACAGCTTCGGCTGACCACTCAGCACCTACGGAGGTTTGTTCAGACTGTCTCTTTAAATCCGACTCCAGGGTCTCCCCAGGAAGCTAACCTATTTCTGCTGAAGGACTGTGGGTTTCTTTTCTTCTCACTCCAGGCTAGCAAGAATGAGCTTTTGCAGTTCAAGAAAAGAGGCCCAGGTGGGAAGGTCCTTATTCCTGCCTTCTCTTTGAATCTCTTTTCAAAGAAAGGCAACAAATAGATAGGATGAAATGGGCCCAGGGAGGGAGTGAAAGATTTGTCCTTTGATGGAACAGACTTCAAATAGCTTCCTAAAATAGGAACAGGTCGTACCATATCTGGATTATAGAGTTCATGTGTCTTAAGAAGCCAGCTTAAAATTCTATAACCATCTGAAAATGTGGACAAAAAGGAATCCATTTTCTCACAGTCACCAAACACCCTGCCATCCTTTGCTTTTCATCCACATTTAGCTGGAAAGACGTCCATTTATTTCTGAAGCTTCAGGGGTGGTGCAGTGCCCCCAGAAAGCACCCAGAACACCAATGAGCAGAGAATAGACAGTAAATTTATATTGTGTGTGTCTTCTTTCCTCTGATGAAAGGAAAACATGTAGCATACCCTCCTCTATGGTTGGACCTGCTTGAATATTCTATCAGTCTAAGCTGATTGTGGACCCAGCAATACACCAGACACTAAGGGGCCTATGGAGATGCCTAGGGATAATTAAGAACAATGTACTGGTTTGAAAATAAGGACAAGAGCTCAAAGAAAAGATACCTGTGTTGAGTGGAGGCAGAAGGCAAACCCAGCATAGGCACACCAATGATTCTGCTCGTGGCTACTGGCCAGGCACTCCTTCCGTTCCCTGCCCCTCCCTGGGGGATTCCTAGTTGACCCTATCACACTGAACTGGGGCTAAACCAGGTGCCTCAGGAGAGAGCCCCCCCTAACCCCACACCTGGCCTTGCCACAGCCAGCAAGAACGATTTCTACAAGCTCATTTATGTTTTACTTACCAGCATTTTCTTTGCTTCCTTGACCACCTCCTTTCCTACTTTCTGTTTTATTGATGTTTTCTTTGTCTGCATGTTATTCCAACTGGTATAATGGGATTATTATACATCCCATTTATATTCTTTGAGAGATTATTCTTAGTGTAAAACATGGTTATTTAACATAATAGATATCTCTGTTCCTGTTCTGCCCCTAAAGAATACTGGACTCTCGGACTCCATTCCCTGTAAATTCTTGTCATTTTCTGTATTTGTTTCCCAATATCTTAGTTCTAATGTTTTTCTAAAATCTGCCCAGATCAGTGTCTAATGTTATTATTTTAATTAATACTCATCTGGATTTTCCTACATGTTCATGGGGTTCTTCATTATTGCTTTAGAGGCCCCACTCTCCCTGCTGGATTGATTTCCTTTGGGCTGAAGTTCAAGCTTAGTTGTGTTTTGCACTCACGTGAAGACCTGTGACTAGCACGTACACCTGGAGAATCTCTGTGTTTGAAAATATCTTTTGTGCCCAGCAATTAGTTTCCCCAGTACTTTCAAGGTATGATTTCATTTTTTTCTTGAATTTTGAGTTGCCTATTTTCTAGGATCCAGAGTCCTTGGACGGCTACCAGCCGCCCTCCTGCTTCCTTCCACCAATCTGTCATGTGTCTCAGAGGTTTTTATGTTTTTCTCTTTGTTTTTGAAGTTCAGAAAATCCGCTACTATATATCCACGTATGGACTTTTTTTTTTTTTTGGCTCAGGACTTCGTGTGTTTCAACAATCAGAAGACTTGTGAATTCTTCTTGAATGGTCTCCCTTACTGTGATCTCAAGTCTCTCCTTCTAAGATCTCTTTTAGATCTTCAATCTGGGTCTTGGGAATGCAAATCCTCTCATTTGTATTGTCTGAAGACCCTCCTTCATATAATTCATTTCCTCCCGTGGTTTGTAGTTGTTCTACTGTAAGCTCATCTTCAGTGGAGACCGTTCCGTGGAAGTCCGTACCCTGGAGCAGAGAGGATTCCTCCAGGACTGCTTCGTGTATGTTCTGCCACAGCCTCCCAGGCTTCACCTCTACCTCCTCCCAAAGCACCACTTTCTCCACCTCCACCAACACCACCACCTTCACCTCCACCAACACCACCACCTCCACCAGCACCACCACTTCACCTCCACCAACACCACCACCTCCACCAGCACCACCACCTTCACCTTCACCACCACCTCCACCAGCACCACCACTTCACCTCCACCAACACCACCACCTCCACCAGCACCACCACTTCACCTCCACCAACACCACCACCTCCACCTTCACCAACACCACCACCGCCACCAACACCACCACCTCCACCTCCACCAACACCACCACCTCCACCAGCACCACCACTTCACCTCCACCAACACCACCACCTTCACCTTCACCAACACCACCACCTCCACCAGCACCACCACCTCCACCAACACCACCACCTTCACCTTCACCACCACCACCTCCACCAGCACCACCACCTCCACCTCCACCATCACTTACATCACCTCCACCACATCTCCACCTCTACAACACACTGCCTCCACCACCTTCACCACCTTCACCACCACCTTCACCTCCGCCGACCTCCCCTACCTCAGACACATCAGACACACTTTCACCAGCACTTCCACCAGCAGCCCACCACCTCTACCATCACCACCACCCACACGTTTCACCCTGTGTGACCGCAAAGAAACTTTCTGAGACTCGGTTAAGTTCTGTGACACCGGAAACCTCTGTATCCCTGTCCAGGAGCAGCACTGCAGCCAGTGCGGTTCTAGGCAGAAATGGATGGACACGTAACAAAAGATGGACGGGTAGGACACGATCCTGAGCAGTGAGGGCAATTACAATAACAACCAGGCTGGGGTGGAGGGGTGTTCTGTAGGAAGATCAGTGGTACAAGTCTAGGAATATACAAAGATACAGTCTGAATGACTAAAATAAAAATAGAGATACAAATCTTTCTGTAATATCACGTTAAATGGGAACTGCTTTGTCTTAGTTTCAGCTGAAGAAAATAGAATAGGTGGCAAACACCCTTATGATCTTATAGACTGAGCTGCTAAATACCAGTGCTGAACTTATTAAATGATTTAAAACCAGTTCTGCCAGAAGGAATCCTCACCCTTCTTCTGGCTATGAATGAATGCAGCTAAAGGGGGAGAGGGCCTTCCTCTGAGGATGCTGAGATGTTTCTCTCTGTCTAGTGGTGGAAGGAAGGTATTTCATCCCCATCACCTTATGCCAAATGGGAAGTGCTTCAGAGAGCTCATGGGTGCATGTGCACCCTTCAGTCTGGAGCAAAAGAAGTTATGCAGGAGAGAAACTGCAACTTCTAAAGCCTGAGGCTCCACTGGTAAAAGCCCCACTGCTCCAGTGCACACCTTTTCCACGGACTAGGCCTAAGACCCCCAGAGGGAACCAGTCTGAAGCCACCTGAAGGACACTTCACCCAAGAATGGCACCTGGAAGGGTGAAATGACTTAAAGAGGAGGCTGCAAGAAGTAGCTGAGTAGCACAGCGGACAAAGAACTGGAAGTGACCAGCTCAAGGAAGCATATCCTGCATTACAGGATGCCCTGGGAGCTCTCCTAAATAATCCACAAAACCATCCATGAGAGGGTCAGCAGAGCACCCAGTCACCTAGATGTTCCAACACAACATGCACATTGCAGCCAAGCAAATTCATGCTTTTCCATTTGCCTGGGGCACCACCCTAGGGAGGTCAGAAATTAGAACTTGAGCCCCCTGCTCATGCTGCGGACTTCCAGGCCTGAGGCAGGTAGGAGCTCTAACCTGGACGGAGTTCACAGACTCAGTCTCATGATTCCTACACAGGATTGGACATTTTAATTGCTGAAATGAAATGGTTCTAGGTATGGACAGAGGACATATCATGACAGAAATGTGATCCAATACTCCCCGCAACAGCAATGTATGAGCAGTGAAATGTTCAGACATAAACATGAGAATAGAAAGCGTGAGAGTCAGTTATCACAGACAACAGTCAAAATAGAATGTCTCTCTTCTCAGGAATACACTAGATAAGGGCATAATACAGATGGCATGGTTTTCCATCTTTTAAAATGGAAATTGCACAAAAAAGAATTCATCAGAATTCCTGTATTTATAAGCTTGTTTCATTGTTTCAATCAGTACAGGAAATGGGGTACATCTACATGTAGAGTTGCATGTATTTTGCATCTCAACTATCAGTAATAATTAAAAATGTAAATCAATCAGAAGAAAGACTGAAGTACCTTTCTAATACGGCTATACAAACGGGATATGAAACCGACCCAAGAGCATGTAGGACAATAAATGTAGGACAATAAATGCAGGACACAAGGAAGACAGGAAATTCATAAAAATATGTTTTCCTGGATTCAGTGATATTTTTCAGCTTCTTAAAATTTGTAATTTGTTGAAATTTATTTTCTCATTATAAATAAATACTATTTTTGTCCCTAGCTCTGTATTTGTAATTTTCTATTCTTTTTGTTAATGAGGATTACAAATGTTGCATGAGGTTCAGGCCCCACAAAACTTGGATGTACCTTGAGTAAGAACAGTGTAGCAACATGAGGTGTCAAAGCATGTATTTTCCAATAAAGGAAAGAAGTCCCTGCTCAGTCCAGTGAGACTGCAACCAGAACACCTTCACCCTCCTGGGCTGACAGGCAGGCACTGGCCTTTGCCCTTGGCAGAAAGACCTGCATGGCAGGCAGTGCTGTACGGCGACTACGCCTTTCACATTACAGGCCCACCAGGGCAGCTGCATGTGGGCTGAGTTATTACACTAATTCTTCACACCCAGCCATGAGCACACCAAGCTACAATACGATTTTACCTAATGTCTCAATTAGAAATGGATGGTTACCTTGTTTTCCTATAAAATCAGTGCTCTTAAGCAATGAAGATAAATAAACAGATGGAGGAGAAGAGCTAGCTCTTCTTCATAGTAGTATTCCAATTAATTAATGTATACAGAAAGGGGCAATAGAGAATCATTGACTCACACTTCCTTTCATTAAGCTTTTTAAAATATTGCTCCATTATTGCCTAGTTTTGCATGCTGGTCTTGAAAAGTCAGTTGACAGTCTAATTCTTTTGTTTTTAAAAAATTATCTGTCCTTGGCCAACAGACACATGAAAAGATGCTCCACATCGCTTGTCATCAGAGAAATGCAAATTAAAACCACAATGAGATATCATCTCACACCAGTAAGGATGGTTACCATCCAAAAGACAAACAACAACAAATGTTGTGGAGAAAGGGGAACCCTCCTACACTGCTGGTGGGAATGTAAATTAGTTCAACCATTGTGGAAAGCAGTATGGAGGTTCCTCAAAATAGAAATACCATTTGACCCAGGAATTCCACTTCTAGGAATTTACCCCAAGAATGCAGCACTCCAGTTTGAAAAAGACAGATGCACCCCTATGTTTATCGCAGCACTATTTACAATAGCCAAGATATGGAAGCAACCTAAGTGTCCATCAGTAGATGAATGGATAAAGAAGATGTGGTACATATACACAATGGACTATTACTCAGCCATAAGAAAAAAAACAAATCCTACCATTTGCAATAACATGGATGGAGCTAGAGGGTATTATGCTCAGTGAAATAAGCCAGGCGGAGAAAGACAAGTACCAAATGATTTCACTCATACGTGTAGTATAAGAACAAAGCAAAAACTGAAGGAACAAAACAGCAGCAGAATCATAGAACCTAAGAATGGACTAACAGTTACCAAAGGGAAAGGGACTGGGGAGGACAGGTGGGAAGGGAGGGATAAGGGTGGGAAAAAAAGAAAGGGGGCATTATGATTAGCATGTATAGTGTGGGGGGGTATGGGGAGGGCTGTGCAACACAGAGAAGGCAAGTAGTGATTTTACAGCATCTTACTATGTTGATGGACAGTGACTGTGAACGGGGATGTGGGGGGGACTTGGTGAAGGGGGGGGCCTAGTAAACATAATGTCCTTCATGTAATTGTTGATTAATGATACCAAAATAAAATTTTTAAAAAAATTATCTGTCCTTTCCTCCTGCAGATCTTGAGTATTTCCCGTTTATATCTGAAAGCTAGTGGTTTTACTAGGAAATGCCTCAGAGCTGGTCATTCTTCGTCAGTTTCCCGGGTAACCAGACAGTCCCTTCAATGTATAGATTCAGGTGTTTCTCTAATTCTGGAAACATTTATTTGATTACAGTCTAAATATTAGTTCTATTCTGTTGATTTGTTTTCTTCTTCAGGGACTTCACTAATAGAATTTTATTCCTTCTTTACCTATCTTCCATTTGCACTATTTCCTCTCCTGTCCATTTTGGTTCTTTCTTTAGGCCATTTTCTTTGTGTTCGTTGTTTTCTTGCCTTTCTCTGATGCCCTTTATTAAATTTTCACTTCAGGCCATTCTTTCTTGGGAATCTTGTAACTTATTTTTCATTTCTGAGATAATTTTGTCTTTTTCTTTCATTTCGTTCCTGAATTCAATAAACACTTTTTTTAATTTCTCCTTTTTTAATTGTCTCTATGTTCTTAGTTTCTTCGTTTCTGATTCAAGGTGGTTTATGTCCTAAAATGCTTATTTAAATATACGCAATTCCGTTTGGAATGTAGGCTTACATTTTTCTTTTGCCTTGTGATTCTTTATTGAGGACAGATTTGTAAAAATACAGATTTCCTCATTTTCTCTAAATAAATAATTCTCTGTAGGTTTAATTTTCCTCTTCTTCATTCATGTGATGTTGAAGCATTTTGCAGGATTTCTAACTTAGTGCCACCCTTTCCTGGGTAGTTTCATGGGCCTTTGTTTCTTTTGTTCTTTATTTCAGAGGTTGTGGAGAGGTCATGAGTCCTCAGATACTGTGGTTACCTTTTGTCCTGCAGGACCTACATTTTTTCCTTTTACTTCTTTTCCCCTTCCCTACCCAAGCGCCAAAAGGCCCTTCATCCTTCCCTTCATCTTTAATCACCCCAAGTAGCCATGTATGTGGGAGACTATTCGTTAAATCATTCCCTCTCCATTAAACTGTCTCTCTTTAAATCATTTGCCTAGTTTACTAAATGGTAGTTACTTGAAATTCCTTTCCTACTGTCTGTTCTAATCTGTTTCCCGTAGTTACTTCTTAAAGTATCTTTATATTCAGGGTGGGTTTCATCCCTTGGCAGTTCCCTCACTTCTGGTGGTCTCCCTCGGACCCCCATGCCTGCAGGCTTCCTCGTCTTCCCAGCAGTTGATCTGCTCTGTCTGACGGTATTCTACCGGTTTCCTTGACTTTCAATGAGAGTACCAGTTCCTAAAGTGTAGAGACTGAGGTTGCCTCTGTTTCTCTTACAGCAGCTCCTATAGTTGTTTGCATAAAGCTCATAGAGGGCTTTTCTAAAGTTTCTTTTAAGCTAATGACTTATGGAGATGATCTATGAAATTTCTTGATTCCAAGGGAACAGATATTCCTTCTGTGTCTCTGCTCTCCACCATAAGAAAACTATAACCAAAAGAAAATATTGTCCCTCTAGAGTTAACAGAAGCCCGGGGTGTTGTGCCAACCTGGGGCAGGAGTGAAAGTAGATGACAGGATATTAAAGTACTTTGTTTTGTTAGAAGCCTAAGATTATTTTCACTTTTTCTTCAGTTCGGACCTTTAGGTAGAGGAATCACAAAGAATATCAGAGACAGTTTATTTGTTGAGAAATTATTAAAATAAATCTTCATATTCTTTTTTAAGAACTAGGATCTTGAAAACTTGGTATTTTACTCTGCAGTGTACTAAGTCTTTGCTTGTACAGAATTGTAAAACCTGAAGGTGGAAAGAAAAATAATTGTTTACAAGTCAAAGTCTTACATACTCCAGTCTTTCCTACATAGACCTTTGGCCACCATTAAACACTGAAATGCAAAGGAATGAAAGAAAATTTCTGCTTGAAACCCATTTCCCACCAAGCCTCCTACTTTGAATTCTCATGAGCACATCCACATCTTTATTCATCCTATTTTTAAAAATACTTAAATCTGTACTTCTACAGTAAGATCAAAGCCAAAAATAAACTGGGAAGCCACTCAGGAACAGAGAGTTCTTAAAGTTATTACTGGGGCAAGTATAAAGAATTTAATCTTCTGCAATTTGAAAAGCTGTTAGAATCACAGATAATTTCATCAGCTTTATCCTGGGAAATGAAGCTGGCAGCATAGAGCTTCCTAACATCCTTTCCTTTTTAACTACTTTTGGAAAGTCTTGATTCCTTGGCAAACAAAGAGATGAAGGAAAATAAGTTAAAAACATTGGTATTTTAGACATAGGCCAGAGATCATGGAAATTTGATGGAAAGTGTAAGTGGGAAGATATGTAACATGATCAACTGACTGGTAAAAACGTATGGATGGAGCTGTGAAGTGTTTTAAAAAATTGGCAACTAACTTTTATTCAGTCCTCACCGTGTTCCAGGCACTGTGCTATACCTTTACCTGCAAAACCTTTACGCTTCCTTCTCCCCAAAGAAAATGAACAACCTCCCAAAAAGCTTTTGAATTGTGTAATAACTGGCAGACAGTTATTCAGGTGTCCTTTGAGCTTCTGCATGATTTGCAGGCAAAGGGATTGATTCCCTTTTGTTTGCATTCATCTTTTCAGTGGCATTTATACAGCAAACAGCCTAGGAGGATAGAAATAAGGCAATTGGGTTTACTGTCCAGTATCATAAAGATATCTCCCTCCAGGGCTAGGACCAAGCAAGGCTACTACCTGCTATGAAAGATTGGAGTTCCCTAAGTTCTTCAACTGAACAGAGGCATCACTTGCCCTCTTTGTGTTCTCCTGAGGGCAGTGAGGCTTGGAGGCTGCAAATGGTGATCCAATTCATACTTGAACTTCTGCGGCTGTAAGTAATAAAGTTTTTGTCTCCGACCCAGGAATCACAGTCCTTCTGCCAGCACTCATGGACCTGTGGTGATTTGTTATGTCGCAAGTAAGGTAAATTTCTAGACCCCTTACAATTCTTGACAATAATATTCCCATTTGATAGATAAGGAAACAGAGGCTAACAGAGTTAATAAATGGTTAGGCAAGGAATGACACTGAAGACTTCTGTCCCTAACACCCCTGTTCTCAACTACCAAAGGTCGCCTCATCTCAGCAGTGGGATTATGGGTGATTTTTATTTTCTTCTTTAATTTTTCATTATTGTCTGATTTGGGAAGCAGGATGTTTTTTTTTTAATTAAACTTTTTATTTTGAGATAATTATAAATTCACATGCAGTTTTAAGAAATCATACAAAGAGATCCGATGTGCCCCTTCCCCAGATTGCCACAATGTTAGCATCTGGGGGAACTAGGGGACAACCACTTCACACCTGTGAGGACGACTATCATAAACAAAACAAATGAACAGAAAATAACAAGTGCTGATGATGTTGGGGAGGAAAAGTTTTCCTTTACCCTTCAAGGTTCTTCCATCTAATCAAGGAATCAAATTGGCATGAGACAGATTAAAAGGAGAAAAAGAAAAAACAGTTTAATAATATGCACGCAAATGCCCAATAATGAGATTGAGACCCAGAGACAGGATGAAGGCAGGCAGTTTTTATACATTCTTGACAAAGAGACAGTAGATCTGTGAGGAATGGACAGGACAAAGAAAACTTATGTTTGGGAGCTTAAATTAGTATTCTAAAGAGCATTTAGGCTAGCGTAGTGAATTAGTAAAAAAATAATAATAATACCACGGTTTGTTTATTCAGCCTCTGTGGCTCTCATTCCCTCTCTGGGGATAAGACGCCTTCTGCCATCCTGGTACAAGGAGGGTCACTTTCACAGGGGAGATTTATTTCCTGGTTTCAGAGGGTAGACAGAAGAGGGCCAGAGTGTCTCTCTCGCACCAGCTGTCCCTCCAGTCACCTTCATTCAAAGTGACCAATAGGCCATTGTGGCACATCTTGGAACAGCCCCTTGGCCCTTACAGCAAGGATGTGAAGAAACTGGACACTTGTGCCCTGCTGGAGGCAATGAAAATGCAGCTGCTATGGAAAACGGGAGGGTAGTTTCTCAGCACTACAGAATCCTCTCACAACCAGGAGAGTGACAGCGACACAGTCAAGACACACAACACTCCCAGCACCGCAAGGATCCTCTGAGCTGACGTTTTACAGCAACACTTTCCTCCCACTTCTTCTCCCTCCTTAACAAGCCCTGGCAATCATTAATCTCTTCTGCATCTCTATAGTTTTTTATTCCAAGAATATTTTAGATGGAATCATACAGTATGTATCTTTTTGGGATTGACTTTTTTCACTCAGAATAATTCTCTGGAGATTCATTCAGGTGTATCAGTAGTTTTTTGGTATTTTGTACTTCAGGTGTACGAGTAGTTTGCTCTTTCTTACTGCTGACTGATATCCTATGTCATGAATGTGCTAGTTTGTTTACTCATTAATTGAAGGAAGCAGAGTTGCTTTCAGTTTAGTAATACAAATAAAGCTGTTATAAACATTCAGATTTTGGGTAAACGTAAGTTTTCATTTAGCTTGAATAAATGCTCAGGAGTATAATTGCTGGGTCATATAGTAGCTGAATGTTTACTTTTCAAGAAACTGACAAAATGTTTTCCTTAGTGGCTGCACTATTTTGCATAGACGCCAACAATGTACAAGGGATGCAGTGTGTGTGCATCCTTACATTATCACCAGCATTTGGAATTTTACATTTTTTTAATCCATTCTGGTAAGTGCATAACGAGATTTCGTTGTGTCTTTATATGCATTCCCCTAACGTTGATTGTAATGTTAAACATCTTTCATCCATTATTTTCCTTCTGAATATTCTTTTGGGTGAAATATTTGTCTTTTTCCTATTTTCTAATTAGATTGGTATTGCTGTTTTCTGTTGAATCTTGGAAATTCTTCATATATTTAAATCTAACCCTTTGTCAGATACGTGGTTTAAAAATATTTTCTCCCCATCTATAGTTTGTTGTTTCATTCTCTTACCAGGGTCTTTAACAGAGGGAAAAAAAAAAGGTTTTCAAATTTGATTTAGTCCAGTTGATGAATTTTTTCTTTTATGGATCTTGCTTTGGGTTCAAGTCTAAGAACTCTTTGCCCTCCCCTAGACCTCTAAGATTTTCCCCTACGTTTTTTCTAAATGTTTTATAGACTTATGTCTTGCATGTAAGTCTGTGTCCCATTTTTACTTTTGACATGAGAGACTTCATTTAAGGTTCAATTTTGCCTATGGATATCCAATTTCCTCAACCATTTATTGAAAATACCATCTTTCCTCCACTGAATTGCTTACACATCTTTTCCAAAAAGTTCTCTGGGTTCCCTGTTCTGTTCCATTGATCTATGTCTCTACAGATACCACACAATCATGATTACTATAACTACATAGTAAGTCCTGAAAATGAGTATACTAATTTTACCCACTTTATTCTTCTTTTAAAAAAACGTTTTAGTTATCCTAATTCCCAGACATTTCATATGAATTTTAAAATAATTTTGTATCTATCTACAAAGAATTTTATGGCATTTTGATAGGAGTTGTGTTAAGCCCATGTATGATTTGGGGACAACAGACATCTTTTCTATTCTGAGTCTTTATTCCATGAACAATGTATGTTTCTCTTTTTATTGAGATTTCCTTTGATTCTCTTTATTGACATTTTGCAATTTTCAACATAGAAGTACTGTACCTGTTTTGTTAGATGTACAACTTTCATTTTATAAAATCATTATAAATGGTATTGTCCACATGTTCATCGCTGGTATATAAAATATACTTTAATTTGACACATTGATCTTGTATCCTGTGACCTTGCTGAACTCACTTATTACTTCTAGGAGATATTTGTAGATTCACTGGGATTTTCTATGTAGACTGCCATGCCATGTGAAAATCAGGGCAGTTTTATTTCTTCCTTTCTAATCTGTAAACCTTTATTTCATTTTCTCACCTTATGCACTGGCCAGAACTTCCAGATTATATGAATATGAGAGCGAGGACAATCTTACATTGTTTCTACTCTTAGGCAGAAATCAGTCTTTCATCATTGAATATAATGCTAGCACTAGGTTTTTTTGTAGATGATCATTATCAAGTTGAGAATGTTCCTCTCCATTTCCATTTTCCTGAGGTTTTATCGGGCATTGGAGTTGAACTTCATCCAATGCTCTTTTTACATCAAATGGTATGATCCTGTGATTATTTTTCTTCAGCCTGTTACTCTGGGGGATTACCCTGATTAATTTTCAAATAATGAACCAGCCTTGTACCCTGAAATAAACCCCACTGGGTCGTGATGTATTATGCTTTTTTATATAATGCTGGTCCGTAGTGGTTTTTGTTTCTGTTTTTGTTTTTCATATTATCTTTCCTGGGTTTGATATCAGGGTATTCTAGCTTTGTAAAATAAATAAAATAATATTTCATTTCCTCCTCTTTTACTTTCTGGAAGAAATTGTGTAAAATTGGTGTTAATTCCTCTTTAAATGTTGAATAGAATTTTCCAGTGAAATATTTGGACTTGGAGATTTCTTTCTGGGAGTTTTTAAATTAAAAACTAAAAATTGAAATTCTTTGATAATAGTGGTTTTTTTGGTGGGGGGAATTGGTCAGTTTCATCGAAGTTAGCAAATTTATTTGTAGTGTTGTTCACAGTATTCCCTTATTTGCCCTTCACCAGTTATATTATACTGATAATCTCTGTTAGTCGTGATATTGGTGATTTGTGTCTTCTATCTTTTTCTTTGTTAGTCTTGATAGAAGTTTGTTAATTTTGTTGATTTTTTCATAAAACCCATTCTTTGTTTCATTGATTTCCTCATTGCTTTTTTTTTCAAGATCATTTACTTCTACTCATTTTTATTTTGTTTCTTTCTACTTCTTTATTTTGCTTCTTTTTTGAAAAAAATATTAGTGCTATGAATTTCTCTTTCAATGCTGCTATAGCTCAGTCCCACAAAATTTGATGTGGGGTATTTTCATTTCCATTCTATTTAGCACATTTTTACATTTTTCCAATGCATTCTTTGATTTTCCTTGAAATTTCCTCTTTGATCCAGGGACTATTAAAGAGAGTGTTTGGATATTTTCCTGCTCTCCTACTGTATATATCTTTCCTGCTTTCTTTCTACTTTGATTCCTGTGGTTGTAAAACACACTATGTATGATTTCATTTATTTTAAATCTGTTGGGATATCATCTATCTTGGTGTATGTTCCATGGGCACTTGAAAACAGCAAAAAATTTGCTACTATTGGGTGGAATGTTCTATAAGTGTTCTACATATTGTCTGTTGCTGATATTCTTCAGTTCTTCTATATCCTACCTTATTATCTGTCTAGTTGTTCTATCAACTGCTAAAAAGAAGTGTTTGATCCTTCTAAATATAAGTGGATTTGTCTTTCTATTTCTTCTTCCAATTCTATCACGTTTTCCTTTATATATTTTGCAGCTCTGTTGTTTTGGTGTTAAGAGTGCTATGTCTTCATGGACTGAAACTTTTGCCATCATATAATATCTTTCTCTGTCCTTGGTAATTGACTTTGTTCTGTAACCTACCTTATCTGATATTAATATAGCCATTCTTGTTTTGCTTTAACATTTTCATCATATATCTTATTCCATCCTTTTACTTTCAATCTGCTTATATTGTTATATATTTGAAGTGAATTTTTTACAGATAGCATGGAATTAGTAATTTCTTAAAACTATGCTCTCTACCTTTGATTTGATATATTTAGACCACTGACATGTAATCTGTCTTTGAATCTGTGTACTTAGACCGCTTACATTTGATGTAATTATTGATATGTTAAGCTACAGTCTACCATTTTATTCCTTTTTTCTGTTTATTCTCTCTAGTGTTTATTTCTCTGTTTTCTTTTCTGCCTTGCTGTGAATTGTTTTTTTTTTAGAATTTCTTCATTTTTATCTGTATTTTTTAGTACATCCCTGTATAATATTTTAATGGCTGCTCTAGATGTTACATAATATTCATAAGTTACACAGTCATTAGCACTGACATTTTACCAGTTTGCATGAAATGTAAACCTTTTCCCTCTTTATATTCCTATATCCTTCTCCTTTTACAATATACATATAAATTAGGAATGACATCACACAGCATTGTAATTTTTGCTTCAAATATTAAACATAACTTAGAAAAGAAACCAGAAGAAAGTTTATTGCACTTGCCTATATTTTTGACTACTATGTCCTTTCTTGATGTTCTAAGAGTCCTTTCATTGTGCCCCTTCTGTTATCGCATTGTTTTAGGGTAACACTCCTCGAAACAAATTGTCTTCGTTTTCTTAATCTGAAAATGCTTTTATTTTCCCTTCATTAGTATGGAATATTTTTCACTAGATATAGGATTTTAGGTTGGCAGGTCTTTCCTTTCTGCACTTTAAAATGTTGTGTACTCCCTTCTTGCCTCCCTGATTTCCAAGGAGAAATCCGCTATCATCTAAATTGCTTCTCCCCTAAAGGCAAGGTGTCATTTTTCTATTGCTGCTTTTAAAGATTTTTTTCTATTTAGTTTCTATATTTGACCATATGCATTTTGGTGTGGATTTATTTAGTTTAATCATTTATGGAATTCTCCCAGCTTTTTGAATCTGTAGGTTATGTCATTCTTTCAGATTTTGGAAATTTTCAGGCATTGTTTATTTAATTACTTTTTCAGCCCTGCTGTCTTTTTCTGGAATTGATGACACTAATGTTGGATTATGTTTTAGAGCCCTAATACTCTGCTCTTTTTTCCCCAGTTTTCTCTATTTTTTTCATATTGGGTAATTTCTAGTCTAATTCAAGTCATTGAACCTTTCTTCCCTTTGTTGTTAAGTTGATCCATTCATTGAGTGTTTTAATTCATTCTTTGCACTTTTTCTTTCCAAATTGGTTTTGGTTCTTCTTTGTAGCTTCTATTTCTTTGCTAGAATCTTCCTTTTTGTTACTGTTTTCATTTGTCTCAAGACTGTTCATAATTGCTGATTGAAGGATCTTTATTGTGGTGCTTTAAAATCTTTGCCAGATAATTCTAACATATCTTGGTTGTCATCTTAATGTTGGCATCTATTAATTGTCTTCTCACCTAGTTTAAGATCTGCCTGGTTCTTGGTCTGATGAGTGATTTTTAATTGGAACTTGGATATGTTAAATTATTATGAAACTCTGGGTCTTATTTAATCCCTCTTTTAGATGCTTTCCTTTGACATAACTCTAGTAGGGGAAGGGATAGGGCACCACCTCATTATTGTCAGATGTTGGAGGAAGTTCACATTCCCTACTTGCCCTCTTTTGACAACCAAGGAGGAAGTGACTCCTTGTTACTGTCAAATAATGATGAGAATCTGAGCCACTAACTAGGCTTCCACTTACATATCCTTGGCTGGGAAGTGTAGGAGTGACTCATAGCTGCACCCTAGAGGGGATGCGTATTACTACCTTGAGAAAGGAGATCTCTATTCCTTACTTCATCTTTGCTAAGACCACCACAGTGTATTGGAGCACCTAATTGCAGCCTTGGAAAGGTGGAGATCTAATCTCTCCTCCAGGCTTCTTATGGAATGGTTAGGAATAGGCACATTTTTTGCATGGTATTTGCTTGTAGTAGAGCAATTATTACCTGAAAGTTTTCTATCTCGTTAGAGTGCCTCATTTTGGATCCATTGGCTAGAAAGCAGGCTTGTGGGGATGGACTGTGTGCACCCTTTGGAGTGTTGAGGTTGTGACTCCTTTAGCTCCAATTCTGGGATATATGAGGCAGAAATAAACACTAGGAACTCACCACCATGCTGTTTTCTGTGTCCTGAGATCTCTAGCAGGTTTATCTTCTGCTCTCCACCATTAAGGGTTTTCTTGTGTGTGTTTTATATATAACATCAAGGGATTTTATTTGTACTCAATGGGAGGAATAGGGGAAAAGTACGTCTACTACAGCTTCCTGAGGCAAAGGTTAACCAGTGTTGACCTTAGAAAACAACATACAATGATTTTTTTTTAAGTTTGTAAATAAGGCAACCTGTGACAGCTCTAAGAGCAGAATAAGATGGGGTTTCCTGAATACTACAAAAGGTGCTGTGTGTTTTAACCATTCTGAATAATTTATAATTGCCTTGTTCCAAAGTTGATTCAAAGAAATATTATAAATTATAACCATGCTACAAGCACACAGTCAAGAATTTGGAGCAAATGGAGTGAGATGATATAAAAATTAGAAAAAATATCTAGAATTACTAGAAATGGACCCAAATTTCCCATAAACTCAAGGCAAATATAGAAACTTGATTGGTTACATGAGTCTTCTGGTCCCTAAAATAATAATAAAACTGTTATGAAGAAGTGATAAGAAACATCCTTGGCCTTGGGAACTAATAAAATGGAAAAATAATTTTTGAATCCTCATGAAGAGAACTCTATATGATGAAGTAAATCATATCTTTACCAACATGCTATGGTTAGGGTAATTCTATGATTTAAAATCAGCCAATAAAGGATGTTTCTGGGAGTTAAAGAGACACTATCAATAGTAATGCAGGAACAATAGTGTAAATTCAAACTGTCCTCATCAAGCTGGGGTTATGTCTACCTTTTAACAGTAACTCTAACACAGAGCTGTTGTGCATCCTGAGCCTCAAAGTAGGCCTCTCTCTAAGTCTAAACACAGTTGAGCATGAGCACCCAGTGGTAGGTGAAGGTTGTATATCCACTTGTCTTTCTCATCCCCTTCAGCTGGTTTCAGAACAGAAAATTGGGATATTTTCTATTTTTTCTTTTGTTTGTGATCTTCCTACCTCTGATTCAGAGTTCAGCCACTACCTTGTAAATAACATGCCAGGGCACGGTTCTTGTCTGTAGTGAATAATATTATGTCCATTAACTGGTAACTTTGGTAAAACCCATTAATTATAATCTCTAAGAATAAACTCACCCAACTGGGTGTGCAATGAATTCTTCCAAGCCAAAGGCATGTGCTCCCAATTTCTCACCCAATGGCTTGCTATAGCTTACAAAGTATGAGATGCTGATAAGTTTAATGCAAGGGGTGGATTTAGATGGTGTCAGTGAATTTCACAAGAGAAAATGCAAAAAAGTGGCATACTCTGGCCAGATCCTAATTCAGAAAGTTGACAGGCAGTAATATCACTTAACCATCCATTCTATTCTAGCAGCTTTAAGGGATTGCACAGGCTCTTTATGTTGAGAACCACGCTCAGAGACAAATCAACCCAGAAAAACATCCCAGTTGTGTTATATTCAAATGCCTCCTAGAGAGACAAGAAAAGCACTGTTATGAACTGAATATTTATATCCCTTCAAGTTCATGTGTTAAAATTCATACCTCACAGTATGATGCTGTTGGGAGGCGGGGCCTTTGGGAAGTCATTAGGTCCCGAGGGCAGAGTCTTATGAATGGAATCAGTGTCTTAAGAAACAAGAGCTGCCTTGCACTTTCTGCTCTTCGCCGACATGAGTGCACGGTGAGAAGGTAGCCAGCTGCCACTCAGGAGGTGCGTCCTCCCCAGACCCCAAACCTGACAGTGCCTTTATCTTGGGCTTCTCTGCATTCAGAACCATGGGAAATAAATGTATGCTGTTTAGGCCACCCAGTTTATGTGTGTTATCTTCTTACAGCAGCCCAAACTGACAAGACAGATGTACAGTGATCTTCCCTAACTGGGCTCTGGCAAAATAAACCTGCACTTAATGTAGCTTGGTTTTAAATTGTACCTACTGGAGGTGAACAAGGGTAAAAAGCAGAGGAGAAATAACAGATAAATTCAGCTGAGTGGGAAAAATAATTACGTTAATGGGGCCTCTGGAGTGTTAGACACTAAGCCATGTTAAAGAGAAACTATTCTGACACGTGTTAAAACATCAAGAAAGTCTTGATTCAGGACTACTGCCACTGGGGAAAGAGCTTGAATTCAACTCTGAATATAAAACTGACAAGTGGGGATTTATAGCCAAAGAGCAGAGTGAGGGAATGGATAGAAAATTACTAAGAGGAACTTGGTTAGATATTAAGGGAGGGGGATTAGGAACTTGGCTGAATATATCAAGGGTGGAAGGGCTCTGCTATACTGACTTAGCAGGATTTCTTATTAAAATTGGGCTAAGCAGGTCAAGGCCAAGGCCTAGGATGAGGCCTAGAGGAATAAACGGCTCAGAGGAGACTTCATATTTGGTTAAGGAAGGAGTCCTTGTCAACCAGAGGCTTTGCTCACCTTAAGCGATGTTCAGATTGCTCAAAACTGCTGCTGGGAGGTATTTTTTCCCATTTGACATTTGGTGGGTTTCCTGCACCTCCCCCAGGACTTTGCAGGCGACGCTGCCGGCCCTTCCCACTCACAGGTAAACGCTATATCCTAGAGGTATTCAGGCACCATCTCCCTTCCTTATGCTGGACTCAGCCTGCTGGCCCTGCCCCTGAAGTCTCCCCCTTCCTACACTGCAGGCAGGTGCCGGGTGGGTGCAGCCCCAGGCCAGCCAGGATGGCCTCCTACCTTCACAGTTCCTGTATTTTGCCCCAGGGAAAGGTCTGGGCCACCTGCTGCTGTCAGATCCCCCTTCTTTCCTCAGCACACTGACTCCCCAGGGGGTTTTGTTTTACTTTGTTTTTCAAGAAGACTTCTTCTGTGGAGAGAGGAGGAACCAAGCCTGCTTAAGGTAAAACGATCCCTGTCTCAGAACTTTACAACAAATTCGCTGTTTGCAAGAACTGTGTGACCGGCAGGAAGGAGGGGTGTGCGAGACGCAGTGATGGGGCCTCCACACCTCACTCCTTACGCTACAGATGACAGGCTTTGCTCCATAGGTGAGGACACTGGAGAAGGACCTGATGGCCCTGCACACTCAGATGGGGTAGAGTCCAGGGGATGGCAGGTGCACCTTGAGTCTTAGAGCAGAAAATTGCCGAACACCATACAGAGAAGGACACTGATGACATGCCTTTGAAAGAAGTTACTCTATTTCTCCAACAGGACGTTTAAGATTCATAAAGAAGTCACAGGGTCTGTCCAGGAAGGTAAAACATTAGGACTCTGCCCATTAGCTGACATTTGTGGTGTTTGGGGTGAACAACAGCAGGTTGTCTTGATCGCGGAGGCCGTGTAACTGCCCCAGGCAGGGCTGGGCACTGTGCGCCTCTGATGAGCTTTCACCATCAGCGGGAGATCCTGCCGTGCCACGCTGGCTTGTGTTTGGTCTATTTTCTATTTACACCAAGTATGAACTTCGTGGGGGTAGAGAGCCTGCTCTCCCGTTCAGCCTGGCATCTCAGCACTGCAGACTGCCTGGCGCAGGGGATGACCCACAAAGGTCGAGTTCATTAATTGGTATTTGGATTCAGTTGGTTGTCTGAATTCTTTGGTTCTGTAAATAACGTAACCTGAAAGCATAATGGGGGGAGCCCTTTAGCATTAAGGGAGTCTGCCTTTAAATACATTCACTCTTTTCCTTAGCAGGGAGACATGGAGAAGGAGGTGGTGGGAGAAAGTCCCCTCTCCCTGTATCTGATTATAGATTAAAGTGGACACGGGACTGACTCGTCTTTCATGTGTGTTGAGGGGAGCTGTCTGACTCCAGCGTGTGTGGAAAGCAAGGGGCTCCCGCCGTTTGAAGTGGAGACTGCGAGGTCCTGTTCCCTGCCTGACAGGTGAGCCCTCGGTGCTGTTTGCCGTCTCTGGCTCTCCTTTCTCCACTGCTCACACGCAAGGGACCAGAGCTGCTACCGTCCCTCCCCAGGTCCCAGGGGCGAGGGAAGGAGCAAAACACCACAAGGCCGGTGACACCACTTGGCGTATTAGGAGGAAGGTGTGGAGGGCGTGATGGTGCCTCTTTGCAAGTCTTTTCCTCATGGAAAGTCCTTAAAGAAAACTACCATTTGGACCCAAAATAAATGTCCACTTGCCCCCCAGCTACTTTTCACTTGCCCTTCTGTCAGGTGCATCGTGGCGACTGCAGCCCAGTGGGAAAGGGAACCTGGCGGGATTCACCGCGGGCACTCGGCTCCCGAGTCACCATCACGACCACCGCCCGCCGAAGCAAGAGGGAAATGTGCCCTGGAGAGGCAGGAACTCGCGGCCAGGCACTGAGCTGAACCCTGATGGTTTAACAAGGAGCATCTGAGCGGACTCCAGCTCACTCCCCGATGGGCTCAGGCTTTGGAAAAGGTGGGAATTTGCAGCTGGACTTCAAGGTCAACCTCCTCTGTTGTCAAGTAGGGCTCCAAATAAAATATTTACTGTAGGCATCTGATTCCAATTTAATTATCTTTTCCAACAAGTGCTCCTTGGGCTTAACAGGAACAGAAAAAGCAAGTTAATCACAAGCATCTGCTCATTAGCATACTCGTCCCGTAATTACTGCAGCGCTGACACAGCAGCTGGGCCTGCCTGCAGGTGCAGCTCCAGGGGGCCCAGGAGGGAGTCTGGAGGGGGCTCAGCGGGCTCCTGGGCGGGAGCCCGCTCTGCTCAGCTCAGGGCCAAGGGCCCTCCTGCACGGGAGCACAGACCCGTACCTCTGCACAGCCGCAGTCCTCAGGGAGGACGCTGCTTGCTGTGAGCGGCCCGTGGCTCAGGAGGGGGAAGGGCAGTCTCCACCTCCGCGCCAATGAACCGCGCCTGCGAGCCAACATGCCTGCTCGCCCAGCACCACGGAAAGCCGGTCTCCTCCACCACCTCTGCGCCACCTTTGATCTCCTGGTTAAAAACAGACCACCCCACAGCTCTTCAACCCTTTTCTTGCTTTTTTTAAAAATCCACATACATACTTTAAATTATTTCCAAGTCTGCCTTTCTAGTGACATTTAGTGACTAAAATACACACACACACACACACACACACACACACACACACACACACACACACACACTTTTACTATCTTTTGATTTAAAACACACGCACATACTTTAAACTATCTCCAAGTCCGCCTTCCTACAGGCACATCTAGTGATTGCTGGTTATCCCCATTACTGCTCACTGGTCCTCAGGGCTACTACCACTGGCCTCCTCATTGCCTTCTCTCCAGACTCACTCCTGGTCAGTCAGTCCTGCCAGAGGAATCCTTCTGAGGCAGGATTGCCTTTGTGCTCCTTGCTCCTTTACAAGCAGTGTCCTGCTGTTCCAACCCTACCTGCCTTCATGGGCTCATCCCCCACTACCTGACTTGCCGTGTCCTCTGCCCAAACACAGCAGCACAGGGGTCCTGCACACACACACACACACACCACCCCTCCACCTCTGGCATTTGCTCACACTGTGCTCATGGAACCTCCTTCTCATGTGCACATGTCTCATGCTACCTACCCACCAACCTAAATTAAAATGCACCCCCATGAATCTCTGTCTTCGACTCTGCAAGCTAGAGAGAAATCTGTCAACCTCACAAACTCTACCCCTTTTGCAACATGTATTTCTTCCTTCTCCTGTAATGACTGTGTGCATGGCTACTCACCTGCTCTGAAGAATATTTATGAAAATTCTCACAATATCTCCCATTCCACATGTTCTTTTGCAATGTGACCTTGATTGTCTTGTCATCGCTTTGCCCAGTGAAGGCAGCAGAAATGATGTTCTTGAATTTCTAAGTCCAGGAATTAAGAGGGCATTGTGGCTTCTGTTTTTATGCTCTTGGAGAAGCCAGCTGCTATGTGAGAAGGCTAACTAGCCTGATACCCCCATACTGTAAGGAAACCCAAACAAGTCATATGGGAAGGTCACATGGACTGATGTCTGGCCAGTCCCTGTTTTCCAAACACCGAGCTGAGGAACCAGACACACGAGTTAAAAAGCCATCTTGGACATTTAGCCCAAGAAGACACAACTAAGAGCAACAATGAGCTGTCCTCAGCAAGCACTGTCCAAACTGCAGAATCATAAACAAGTAAATGACTGCTGTTGTTTTTAGCCACTGAGTTTTGGGATGGCTTATAATGTAGCGGCATGCTACAGAGTGTTTGCCTTTACAAGGGAAGAGAGTGGCTGGGCTGGGGTGACTGCCAGCCTACATTAACCCCCTGCCATGGTCACTTACTGGTACTGAGACCTCAAGTAAGTAACTTGACCTCTCTCTCTGCGCTAGATTTCTCGTCTGAAACATGGGATGACAATAACAGGAGACTCGGGTAAAATAGTGGATGTAGAGTATTTGAGAACAATGCCTGCTCACAGTCAACCCTCAAACTAGGTTAGGGATTGTTCTCCTTTTCCTGATATCAAGCTTCTTGGGGCAGGATGCTTTTGTAACCTTCATCTTTGTCACCTGCAGGATGTCCATGCAGGTCGGGGGCCAGCAAGGCTCTAAAATACACTGGTTGAATGAAGGAATGGATGAACAAACTGTGGTTGTGTTTGTTGGGGGTATAAGAGCAGAGGAGTAATAAGAGAAGTTACTCAGTGGACCCCAGACTTCTCCAATGCGTGTCACCATGCAGAACCTTTTCAATTACCTTGCTGCCTTTTGCAGTCACAAGAGTTTGCCATGATTTAGGGGGGAAAAATATTGTATGCTCCTTAAACTACAGTTTGAACTCATCCTGTCCTTGTCAAAACAAAAGCATATTCAGTTACTTCAATAATTCTCTAGTTCAGACTGGTTAAATAAATTGTGATATAGCCATGCAATGAAGTGTTTGCACATGAGTTGAAAAAGAATGAGTAAGTATCTATATATACATATGGAAAGATCTCCCAAGATATATTTTTAAATTAACAAAAAGGAACCATATGGTGTGAAAGACTGACCTGGTTTGTGTCAAATGGGAAGATGTAAAAATAATTCTATTCATGATAATTTAAAGAATACAAACACAGGGGTCTGGCCTCTGGAGACCGGAGTGAAAGGCACACTAACTCTTAACCTTTTATCTTCTACCACATTCTTTGCCTTCTTTTTCTACTATAAGTGTGTTTTACTTTTATAAAAAATTTTTAAACTATTTTAAAGGATTCTCTTCTTGGAGAAAAAGATATGGAGAGCATGCAGTTATCATCCAGTAACACCTGTGCAAGACACAAGCATCTCATATCCGTTATTCTGACTTCATAAGACAAGGCAGAGTTTGGTTATCGAGGAGGCAGTCGTTGGCTTGTCTTCTGAATTGTTTCTAACAAACTACCCCACACTTGGTGACTTACAACAGCTGAAATCTACTCCTCACAGTTCTGGAAGCCAGAAGTACTAAGTGAGTCTGAAGGGGCTCAATCAAGGTGACAGCAGGTCACTCTCCCTCCAGAGACTCTGGGGGATAACCTCTTCTACTTCTGGTGGCTATCGGCAGTCGTTGGCTTGTGGTTGCAGTAAACCAATTGCTGCCTCCATTTTCTTTTTTTTTTTTTTTTGGTATCATTAATATACAATTACATGAGCAACATTGTGGTTACTAGATTCCCCCCATTATCAAGTCACCCCCACATACCCCATTGCAGTCACTGTCCATCGCGTAGTAAGGTGCTATAGAGTCACTACTTGTCTTCTCTGTGCTATACTGCTGCCTCCATTTTCACAACTTTTCCTCTTGTGTTTGTAGTTAAAATTTCCCTCTGGCTTCCCTCTAACAAGGATACATGGGATTGCACTTAGGGTCTACCCAATAACCCAAGATAATCTCCCATTTCAAATCATTAATTCAGTCACATCTCCAAAGAGCTTTTTACTAAATAAAGGTAACATGTACAGGTTCCAGGGATTGGGGTGTGGATATATTTGGGGGGAAATTTTTCAGCCTACCACATATTCTATTTGCTGGAGTCAGATTTCAAATGCATGCATGAAGTCTTTCATGAATTCCACAAATATTTAGGCACCTGCTGTATCCAGAAACTGCAAAAGTTCAATCCCTGGATCCCAAAGGGCTTGGAGATCATCTTAGCAGGGACTGAGCACAAGTGGACCTTTGTGAATGTGTGTCCCCCAGGAAACTTCCTAGAAGAGGCAACATCCACCTCTACAGGGACCCAGGAGGGGAATTCCAACTGAGTGATGGATATGCCACCCCGCCTCCCAGCACAGCAGGAGGAACTTCTCAGAGAACAGAGGAGGAAGGTGCAATAGCTCACCTGGGCTTTCCTGGAGCTACTCACTCGTTTCCAGTCTAAAAGGCCTTCATGCAGCCTGTCAGCGGGTGAAGTGAGACAGCCATGCCCTGGCCTCTCTTCACAGGAATACTCCAGATCTTTTGCCCTATCTTGCTTGGGATGGCGGATGCCAAGTATCTTGGTCTAATCACAAATACTCAGGGCTTATGCACTTGTGTGGTTTCTTATTTCATCTGAAAAACCATTGTACATGCCAAGCACTTTTCTGTGAACAAAAAAAAAAAAAACTCTGAAAGGGGTCCTTGTTATCTGCTTAGCAACAGCTTTTTATAAATAAAAGTGCCTTGCTTTGCTATTTTATGATTATTAGACCAATATTCTCACACAAAACATTGGGTTTGCTGGCATCCTGATGTCTTGCTTGCAGTTGGCCTGGCAATTCTACAACCGTTCTTTGAAAACAAGATGAGTCCACAGGGGTTTTAGACAGAAGAACACATTCATAGGCTAAGTGACCAGAGCTGCAGATTTCATGCCCATACATTTCTTATCTTTGGCCAAATATTTAACAGGCATTTTCATCAGTTATGCCAACTGAAGAGCATTTACTCTGGGGTTCTGTGTGTGCATGCTGTTATTACTGACACCAGGCTCCTCCCCACATCCATCCCATATGAAGACCACATATGCCCACTAACCTGAGTGCCCCCACTGTGCTTGATATGTATCCCTCTTTACTCCCCCTGAGGGGCAGGCATCATTCTCCCCATTCTGCAGTTGAGCAAACGAAGGCACAGATCTATTTGGGAGCCTGTTGGGGTCAGCAGTGAGTCCATGGTAAAGGTAGGATGAAGCCAGGATTTCAACCCAATTCTGTCCAAGTTGAAGGCTCAAGTTCTCAATCATTTCCTGTTAACTCTCCATCAGCCATGGTCATAAGAACCCATGGGCATGAGACTGTCATCCTGGGATAAGGACACAGCAATGGAGAGCTGGAGCCAACAGGCCACTCCTCACTCTGAGCAGAAGAGGATGCTCACCCACACCTCTTTATTGAAGGAAGAGCATGTTTCTTCCAAGACAGGAAATACGCCTGGTTCTTAGTGAACAATTATCCCATCAAATGTATTATTTTAGGAAGTCGTCTTTGTCCTTAGGATTGCTCAGAATAAAAATGTGCTTATACCTAGAGAATTAAGACATTTTGTGGGGAAAGCTGACACCATCTTTGCATTCTGTAGGTGTTAACTGACACGGATTAAATACTGACAAAGCATTAAGTGCTGCAGGATAGAGGAGCAGAAATCCCTTCCCATCAGGCAAGGTCCAGCAGCCACAGGGACGGGATGGCCATCACACGTACATTACTCTGTGATTGCATGCTGAGCCCTGCCTCGCTGAGACAGGACGGACTGTGGACTTCTCACCCGCCTGTCTGTGAGGAGGATGTTGTTAACTTTCAAATAGGAAAAGACATACGTGTGGCCTCCAGGGAAATGGAATCTTTAAAAAAAAAAAAAGACCCCTTCCCCATAAGATTGAGGAAAGGAACTGTATCAAGAATAAGGTTTTCCACAGTGGCTAAGAAGTTGCTTTCCTGGAGATCCGAATGGGTGAGCAAGAATGTCAGGCAGCTGATTGGTAGAGGGACACAGGGGTTCCAGGTAGTCATGGGAAACCCAGGGATGGGCAGAAGGGTGCAGGCTGAAGGCTTCTGGGCATGAATTCTCATGGTATAAATGCAGCAAGAATAAGGGGTTGGGGGGAACCCCTGTGTTTAAAAACACACCACACCAGGGGGAGGAATGGCATTTCCAGTTTTCTTCCTTCCTAAATATTCCTTATTATACATGTAATTTGATAAAATGAACCACCTCTCAAAGACATGAAACTTGGCTACCACAACTCAGTGAAGAGTAATGAGCCTCCGAAGTGATATTCTCTGTAGCTCAGGGGTTTTATCTGCACATTGAGAGTTATCCAAGCCTCACTTGTGAGATTCTAACTGGATGAAGACTCCTTGGTGGCCCACAGAAAACATGTACACAGGCAATTGTTCAACAAGTATCTGTCAAGTACCTGCCGTGTGCCTCCCCTTCAGCAGTGCAAGAAAAATGGATGCCTTTCTTCATTCAAGTTAGTGCAGGTAGGACTGTAGGTAGGGGCAGGGGACAGAGGAGAGGACTCTATAGCCCTGGTGAAATCAGCTAACCTGAATAAGGCTCCAAAGCTGTGTTAGGAATATGAACTGTCCCTGTACTGTTAGTATAGAGGAGGGCTTACGTGTAAGGTCTTCCGAGACAAACCATCTGTCTTCAAGTTCTGGCTCTCTCACTTACCAGGGTGCCACCTTAGGGAAATGGCTTGCCCTCTCTTAGCTTCAGTTCTTTTCTGTATAATGGGTGGATAATAGTGACTAGCACCCAGCTCTATTGTAAGGATTAATGTATGTAATGCAAGTAGCACACTGCCTGACATGTAGGTGATCAATAAAGTTTACCTCCTTATATCAATAGTAGCAAAGACTAGAGCCAGGTAGGATGAATGATGCTTCCCTGAATGTGTTTCCCTACATCACAGGCCCCTAGGTCCTCCAGTTCGGGGCTCCAAGAGAACTGGCATGCCCAACCTCTTTCATAAGGCAAGTTCAATGCAAACAATATCTGGGGTGGGACAAGGTTGTTAAAGAAATCCTTGGACCAGAAGAGGAGTGATGAGCCTTATGGATGAGGCTCTAGGTACCAGACAGGTGGCATGCCATGCATCTATGCAGCCCAACACAGAGCAGCACTTGGTATGTAGGGACTGTGGGCCGTTGGATAAGGAAGCAATTAGGAAGCAATTATCACACCTCCCTCATCATCATCATGGTCAAAAGGCCAGGAGAGCCTTGCAAGTAAGTCCTGCCTGATTCACAGTTTGTAATTTTTCCCACAAAGTATATCCCATGTCACAGATGCTGTCGTGGACTTCATATATTTATTAGAAGGTCCTAATTCACACCTGCAATATTTTTGGAGCTCTCATTTAGTGCTGTTAAATTATCATGCCTTATTCAATAGAGTACACAGCAGTGTGTAAGGTATTTTCATGAATAGCATCTCATTTGGTCTTTGCAATCAACGTTAACTTAGGATCTGGTAACCAATAGATTCTCTCCAGTTTTCTCTCTCTCCCTACTGGACAAGTTCAACAGGTGTGCTTTCCCTCTGACGTAGTTTTGCCTCTTGGCGCCATTTTGTCATGGAATCTCCATTGTGTCAGCGCCTACTACAGTCAGCCGACAAGCAGCAGAAACAACATCCAAACCCAGGGTAAATGCCAAGCTGTCATCCACTAAAATGGAAATACCTCAGGCTCAGGCACAACAGCAAGCAACATTTTAACCAGACTCTCTGGTAAAATCATGACATCTTTAGCCTCAGAGCACTACGTGTAAGGTCTTCCAAGAATAGTGGCGTCAGTTCGTGTACCTCCCTGAGGTCCTTATCAGTATTAGCACAAACTTCCTTCAAGAAACTTTTCCCTCCCTCCTGGTTTTCTTTTCCTTCTGCTTCACGGCCTGACTCCCTCTTTTCTAATAATACCTCCTAACTGTGGGCATTCACTGAGACCTGGTGCCTTCTCTCTGTCCCTACTATTTCCATTCCAAGATCAGTGGCTTCCAAATACAGTCTCACACCCTGCCTGATTCTGGTCCAATTTCTGTCTTTGTGCCCTTCATGCCTCCAGACCTCTGCCAGCCTGGCCCACATCAGTTTCAGCAAAACGTGGATCTCACTGTACCTGACATGTTTCCATCCAAACCACCTTCGTCCCCAAGTTTTCCATTTCTATCCGTGGCAATGCCATCACTCACAGGTCATCCAACAAAAAGACGCAAGTCACTGTCTTCTCCATGTATTTGCAGTGGCCATATATCTGAGAGCTTCTGGGAACAGCTGTGATCTCAAATCTTCCTCTCATCTTGATTTTGGACTGAGAAGGGCCATAGCAACTGCACCTGTCAGACGCTGATGGCGACCTGTTCCTGCCCATCGGCCCTCGGGGTCTTAGTTTTACTTGTGGTCACACTCCAAGATTCCATAATAATACCACCCATTCCGTTTCATTTTTCACAGCTCGATCAAAGAGAACCTCTGAAAATAAATCTTTCACTTTTACTCTCTCAGCAAAAAAACAAAACTAAAAACTAAAAACTAAACCCACAGTAGCTTTCCATTACTGACCAAATGGATTCCCCCTCTTTGACGTGGGGCTTCCGCCTCTAAAGCCTTCCACCTGCTCTGGCTCCGCTGATCTCCCTTTTCCTGAAACACTACGGCACTCACTTTTAGTTTTAATGCTTAACTTCTGAGGCCTTAAGGTGTCTTATTATTTATGTCTTATATCTCCAAAATAGGTTTTAAAATCTTTGAGGACCTGCTCTTCACTTGTGTTTGGGTGTCCCTGACACATAAACTGATTTTAGGCAAAGAGCAAGTGTTCTGCCATATTTTTTAATGGAATTAAAAAATATAACTTAAAGCAGGGAATATGTGTGCATCTTATCTTGTAAGCCAGCGTTTCCTCTAAATGAGTAAATCATATTATTCTTTTCCAGAACAAAAATGGTCACGTGACAAGGCTTCGTGAAACAAAACAATGTGGGTAAGATTGTCTTGTTTCAGAATTAAGAAAAGGAAAGTCTTTAAGGGATCTTTCATTTTATGTGTAAACAGTGACATCTGCTGGAGAAAATACACAAGCATTTCCATGGGGTCTAGAAGTGCCGCAAAGCGCGTCTGTGTTGAAGCATGAATTTGACAAATAATCTGATTTTAAAATGGGCAGGGGACCTGAATAAACAGTTCTCAAAAAAAAAGGACTTCCAGATGGTCAACAGACACATGGAAAGATGTTTAACATCATTAATCATCAGGGAAATGCAGATCAATCCACAAAAAGACATCACCTCTCACCCGTCAGAATGGCTTCTATTATCAAAAAGACAAAAATTAGCAAATGTTGGTGAGGATGTGGCAATAAGGAACCCCTCGTTTTGGTGGGAATGTAAATCGATATAGCCACTGTGGAAAACAGTAGAGAGGTTCCTCAGAAACAAAAATAGAAATACCATATGACCCAGGAATTCCACTTCTGAGAATTCACCTGAAGAAAACAGTCACCAATTCAAAGATATACTCCGCCCTGTGTTTATCACAGAATTATTTACAGTAGCCATGACATGGAAGCAGCCAAGCAGCCATCAGTAAATGAATGGTTAAAGAAGATGTGGCATATATATATACACAATACTGCTCATCCATAAAAAAGAAACTCCTGCCATTTGTGACAACATAGATGGACCCTGAGGGCATTATGCTCAGTGAAGTAAGTCAGAGATGAATACTATATGATTTCACTTGGAATCTGAAAAGAGAACACAAGCAAACAAAACAAAAATAGAGTCATAAATAAGGAGAATGACTGGTAGTTGCCATAGGAAAGGGAAGTGGGGGGAACGGGGATAAACAGGTCCAAACTGCCAATTATAAGTACAAAATAGGGAATATATTCAATAATATTGTAATGTCTTTGTATATCAACAGATGGTAACTACACTTCTTGTGGTGAGCATTTAGTAATGTATATAATTGCCAAGTCACTATGTTATACACCTGAAACCAATATAATATTGTATATAGACCATATTTTAATGTAAAAATTTTAAGCATATATTTCTGAATTTTTTATCATGGTCTTCTCTTCACAGGTACACCCAGAGGCTCCCTGTGAGACCCCCAGAGTAGAGGCTCTTACCTGATGTCCACAGAAGTGTTAGAAGCATTATGTCCAAAAAACATCACACAACTTAATTAAGACAATGCACTGATAATTAAAACAGTTCTTCCTCTATCAGATCCATTAGACTAGTTTCAAGTTTTAATTGTCTTCCCTTGTGTAACATTTTTCACGTAGTAGATGCCCCTTGGTTCTCCCAGGGGAAGTGCTTACAAGCATTCATCTTATCACAGTTCGGTAATCATGAGTTAATTTTGTTCCCTAATTCTGTTTTTCGAGCTTGGTGTAAACAATGCCATCAGGGATAAAAGGGTTTGAAGCTGAGGACTAAAGTCCAAATGTGGAAAATATGTCTGCTGAGAACCATCTTTCCAACTCCAGCCCCACCACCGCTGAGCGCCAAAATGAAGCTCTGCTCTTGCGGGAAAGTAAATGTCAAGAGCCACACAGTAGCATGCCTTCTATTCTGAGCAAAACAAAGGATAGTTTTCTTGGCCAGCCTGGCCGCATGGGAGCCAGCCAAGCAGTTCTGTGTGGCTTGAGCCCCCAGAAAAACCGAAAATCCTTTGTCACTTCAAGCTATAAATCTGGTGTCAAACATCAGAAATTTATGTAAAAATAGGGACTCCTAGAATCTGCTGCGGCTTGAATGAGAAAGTCTGGCTTCACGGAAGGACAGTCCTACGCTCACGGTCCCATTGTAACTACATTCCTGGGCTGGGTGCTGCTGGGAAGGCAGCCCCAGAATCCCTTTTGCCCATAGATGTCTCCTCAGCCCCTTTACCTTACAATCACAGCTCCCGTCAGGCTTCCAGGTCTGTCTATTCTTCCTTGTCTCAAATCTGCCCCTGCTTTTATTCCATTTCTGCTGTCACTCCCTTCAGGCCTCAGCTCCACCACCCAGCTCTACAGTGAGACTCCCCAAAACGGCACTCTCCTAACCCCATCAGATGCCTTCAATGGAGTGCCCGTTCGGGACCGACTCCCCGTGGACACTGCACACATGATTGCGCTGGGTCCTCCAAAGACCTCGGGAAGTCATCGTTTCCTTCAGGTCACCCATGCGAGGACTGAGGCTCGGGAGCAACTTACCAGTGGACACCACTGAAAGGCAGGGCCTGGATTCCGGCAAGGATCTGCTTGAGTCTAAAAAGCACGCTTTTCCCGTTAAACCCATGTCATGGATTTTCCCTGCTCTAAAAGCTTCGTGGACCCCATTCCTACTGAATTCAGCCTAAGCTACCTACGCCGGTGCTCAGGCCATCGGTGACCAGACCCCCGCCTGCCTCTCGGACGGTGCTCCAGCTCTCCCACCCCGCTGACACTCTCAAGTCCCACAAGTCCAAGTCTCCCATGCTACCCCTTTGTTCATCTGGAATATCCTCTCCCCCAAAGTCCTGTGCATTCATCAAGACTTCTGTGCCTACCAGGGAGAGCTCATTGTCTTACACACTCTACTCCTCATTCTCCCTACAGTTATAATTCTCTGTGTAGAGGGTTCACCCTAATAGACTCTGAGCACCTTGGGGGAAGAAGCCATGACTGCTCTTTATATCTTTGTAGAGCTTTCAGTCTTTAGGAAATGTACCAGACACGAAGTCAAAATCAACAAATATTTCTTGGATGGGAGGATAGTTGGATGGATGAATGGAGGATGGATGGGTGGGGGATAGAAAGATTAGAAAGGAAGAGTATCTACCTGTTTAAGTTGTTATCTCTCAGGATTCAGGGAAATATATTTGATTTGCAGGTACTAATAAAAGAGACTAGCAGTGTTGGCATAATAGAGCAAAACCGTTTTTTGGAATAACAGTAAGTGATTAATAAATAGTTATTATTTTACATTGAAGCTGTCTCTGTACCATTAAACTATCAAGTTTATAAGTTTCATGAGAGCAGGGACTATGTTTATAGCTTCTACTACATCTACCAAATAAATGTGGAGCCCCTCACTGATTTGGTGTCATAAAGAAGGAGACCTCGCCCACCCTACAGGGAAATCCACTACCTCCAAGGGGCTTGCTAGGGCCCTGGGAAGAAGAAGAAGCAGGGCTTCCCATTGTAAGACAAAGCTTCAGGATCAGCCTTTCTGGATCCGAGACTCGTTCTGCTATGTGAGCCTGCTTTGAGTTTCCTTTCTGTAAGTAGGGATGGGAATACCTGTCCATGAGTTGCCTTGGAGAATAAATGTGATAAGCCACGTCACGTCCTCAGCATAGCCACAGAGGGCTCCCTGAGTGGCAGCTGTCACCATTCACGCATTGACTATCCTTCATGTCTCAGATTCTGTCTTGTTGGTGATGACTTGCTAATGATGTAATTCTAAGTTCTTACAAGTGGTCATCAGGCCCTGTCAAACTAGGAAAATACGGACTTCAGATAAACTCAAATTCAACTTGTAGGCAGTTTTAATTAAAAAACTAATTAATTGCTGTTTTTTTTAATCTACAATGAGGTATAATCTAAAAAGAGGAGTCTATAAACAGAAGAGAGTCTAGAAATAAACTCACACATATACTGCCAATGAATTTATGACAAAAAAGCCAAGAATATACAGTAGGGAAAAAACAGTCTCTTCAATAAATGATGTTGAGAAAACTGGATAGGCACAAGGAAAAGGATGAAACTAGACCACTATCTTATACCATACACAAAAATAACTCAAAATGGATTAAATACATGAATGTAAGACCTGAAACCATGAAACTCCTAGAAGAAAACATAGGTTGCAAACTACTTGACATCAGTCTTGGCAATGATTTTTGGATTTGATACCAAAAACAAAGGCAAGAAAAGCCTAAACAAGTGGGGCTATATTAAACTAAAAAGCTTCTCCACAGCAAAGGAAACCATGCACAAAATGAAAAGGCAACCAACTGAATATTTGAAATATTTGAAAATCATATATCTGATAAGAGGTTAATATTCAAAATGTATAAAGGACTCATACAACTCAACAGCAAAAAAAACAATCAAATTAAAGAATAGCCAGAGGATCTAAATAGACATTTTTTCTAAAAAGACACACAGGTGACCAACAGTTATGTGAAAAGATACTCAACATCACTGATGATCAGGAAAATGTAAATCAAAACCACAATGAGATATCACCATACCTGTTAGATGGCTCTTATCAAAGGAGAAGAAATAACAAGTGTTGGTGAGGATATGGGCAAAAGGGAAATCTCCTACACTGTTGATGTGAGTGAAATTGGTGCAGCCATTGTGAAAAACAGTAGGGAGATTCCTCAACAAACTGAAAACAGAGCTAATATGTGACCAGGCAATTCTATTTCTGGGTAATGAAAACACTAATTCAAAGATATATGCATTCCCATGTCTACTGAAGCAATATTAACAATGGCAAAGACATGGAAACAACCTAAGTGTCCACTAATGGATGAGTAGGTAAAGAAAATGTGATATATATAGAATAATATTCAGTCATAAAAAAGAATGAAATTTTGCCATTTCTGACAATACAGATGGACATTGAGAGCATTATGCTAAGTAAAATGAATCAGGTATAGAAAGATAAATACTGTATGATCTCACATCTGCAATATAAAAAAAAGGTCAGATAAAGAGAAAACACTGGTCGTTGCCAAAAGCAGTGGGTGGAGGTGGGCAAAATGGATGAAGTGGATCAAAAGGTGCAAATTTCCAATTATAAAATAAATAAGTCCTGGGGATGTAATGGACAGCATGGGGACCAAAGTTAAAGATACTACATTGTATATTTGAAAGCTGTTAAGAAAACAGGTCTTAAGATTGGCTTAAAGATGGCAGTGTGAGAGGTGAGATGACAGAAACCTCTTCCCAAAACCATGTACAATTTGAGAATATAACAAATATAACTAATCCTGAAAGAGCAACAGGAAAGAATGGTATGGCAGAATGCCTACACCTGGGGAAAACAGCGGACCTCGCAGAAAAGGTTAAAGTACCAAAGCCGTGATATAGCCGGATCCAAACCCTTCCCCAACCCCAGATGACTGGTGAGAAGAAGAGAAATGGAGCAGGGAGGGGATGGAGGCCTGGGACTGCTGAACACTGAGCCCTGGAGATCTGCTCTGGGAGAACAAACCTGCATTACATGGTGCTCTGTAGATTAGTGGGGTTGGAAAGTTAAAACAGGTGGAATAATTGGAGAGACTGAGATTATGGTCACTTGTGGAGAACAGGTACCCAGAACCAGCTGCTCTGGGACAAAAGAAAGGTGAGTACTCTAAGAGACTTCCCAACAGCAAGAGGGCTGCTAAAGAGGCAAGAATTGCACAGAGCTTGCTGCCCAGGAGAAATGATAGGTGGACAAAATTGTCCGAGCACACTCAGTCCAGCAGGTTGGGAAGTTTCAGGAGCCTCAGGTGATCCATCTGCCTGGCTGGCAATGCAGCTCCTAGGCCCCCAACCATGATATGCAGTCTGCTCCTTCTTCCCAGCTGGCACAAGTTCGCAAAACAGCTGCCCCAACAATTGCCCCAGGCCAGTCAGAGGGTGGCCCCAACCTACAGTAGCTACAAGTGCATAGCATAGAGGCCTCTATCTGTGCACTTGGCTCACTGGCCCTGGCAGGGGAGGCAGGCACCACAGCTGTGCAGCAGGAAAGAGCTCTTTCATCCCTGGCAGACACCAATGCCACTTGCCTGTGACACACACCATTGCTCCAGGGGCTGAGCAGCTCCAGAGATTAGAGCTTCTGGGCACTAAAGGGCACTGCCTAACCCAAGTTATTTTTACAAATGTGACACGTTGAAATAACCTGGTACAAACCAAAATCCCACAAACACCAGAAAGAAGGCAAAATGAAACTGAACTCACTAAACTTCCTGAAAAAGAATTCAAAATAAAAATCATAAACATTTTCACAGAGCTACAGAAAAATATTTAAGATCTCAGGGAGGACTTCAAGAAAGAGATAGAAACTTTGAGAATACAGTATCCAAAATGAAACATACAATGGAGGGATTTAAAAGCATATTAGATGAAGTAGAGGAGATGATGAATGAAAAAGAAATTAGAGAACAGGAATACAAAGAAGCTGAGGCACAGAGAGGAGAGAAAAAGGGATTTCTAGGAGTGAAGGAATATTAAGAGAACTGTGTGACCAATCCAAATGGAACAATAATCACATTATAGAAGTACCAGAAGAAGAAGAGAGAGAAAAAGGAATACAAAGTATCTTTGAGGAAGTAATTGCTGAAAACTCCCACAATCAGGGGAAGGATAAAGTCTCTCAGGCCATGGAGGTGCACAGATCTGCCAACACAAGGGACACAAGAACAACAACACCAAAACATATAATAATTAAAATGGAAAAGATCAAGGATAAGGAAAGACTATTAAAAGCAGCCAGAGAGAGAAAAAAAAGATCACCTACAAAGGAAAGCCTATCAGGCTATCATCAGACTTCTCAACAGAAACCTTACAGGCCAGAAGAGAGTGGCATGATATATTTTATGCAATGAAGCAGAACAGTCTCAAACCAAGAATATTCTACCTGGCAAGATTATCATTTAAATTTGAAGGAAGGATTTAAAATTTTCCAGATAAGCAAAAGTTGAGAGAATTTAGCTCCCACAAACCATCTCTACAGTGAATTTTGGAGGGACTGCTACAGATGGAATGCTTCTAAGGCTAAATAGCTGTTACCAGGGAAAATAAAACCACAATAAAGGAAGTAGACCAATTAATTACTAATAAAATGCAAAATTAAATCAACTACCCCCAAAATCAGTCAAAGAATACACAAAGAATACAGCATATTATACCTAATATATAAAGAATGGAAGAGAGGGAAAAAAGAACCTTTAGATTGTGTTTGTAACAGCATACTAAGTGAGTTAAGTTAGCCTGTTAGGTAGTAAAGAAGCTAACCTTGAATATTTGCTAACCACAAATCTAAAGCCTGCAATGGCAATAAGTACATACCTATCAATAACCACCCTAAATGTAAACTGTCTGAATGCACCTAATCAAAAGACACAGAGTTACTGAATGGATTAAAAAAAAAAAAAACAATACCCATCTATATGTCGCCTACAAGAGACTCACTTCAAATCCAAAGACATACACAGACTAAAAGTGAAGGGTTGGAAAAAGATATTTCATTCAACTAATAGAGAGAAAAAAGCAGGAGTTGCATTACTTGTATCAGAGAAAATAGGCTTCAAAACAAAGAAAGTAACAAGAGACAAAGGACATTACATAATGATAAAAGGGTCAGTCCACCAAGAGGATATAACCATTATAAATAACTATGTATCCAACATAGGTGCACCCAAATATGTACAACAATACTCACAGAATTAAAGGGGGAAATAGAATCCAATGCATTCATTTTAGGAGACTTTAACACACCACTCACTCCAAAGGACAGATCAACCAGACAGAAAATAAGTAAGGAGACAAAGGCACTGAGCAACACATTATCTAACAGATATCTAGAGAAAACTCCACCCAAAAGCAGCAGGATACACATTCTTCTCAAGCGCACACAGAACATTTTCAAGAAGAGATCACATACGAGGCCACAAAAAGAGAACTGAAATTATACCAACCAGCTTCTCAGACCACAAAGGTATGAAACTAGAAATAAATTATGCAAAGAAAACAAAAAAGCCCTTACCTCAGGAAATAGTCCCAAATGAACAGTCTAAACTCACAATTAATGAAACTAGAAAAAGAAGAACAAATGAGGCCCAAAGTCAGTAGAAGGAGGGACATAATAAAGATTAGAGCAGAAATAAATAAAATCAAGCAGAATAAAACAATAGAAAGAATCAATGAAAGCAGAAGCTGGTTTTTAAAAAAATAAACAAAATAGATAAACCCCTAGCAAACCTTATCAAGAATAAAAGAGAGTCCACACACATTAATAGAATCAGAAATGAGAAAGGAAACATCACTAAAGACACCACAGAAATACAAAGTATTAGAGAATACTATGAAAAATCATTTGCTAACAAATTGGATATCCTAGAAGAAATGTACAACTTTCTAGAAAATTAGAACCCTTCAAGACTGACCCAGGAAGAAACACAAAATCTGAACAGAACAATTACCAGCAATGAAATTTAACTGGTAAAAAAACTGTCTAAGAACAAAATTCCTTGACCAGAGGGCTCCACTGCTGAATTTTATCAAACATTTAGTGAAGACCTAATACCCATCTCCGTAAAATTTTCCAAAAAGTAGAAGAGGAGGGAATACTCCCAAACTCATTCTATGAGGCCAGCATCACCCTGATACAAAAACCAGGCAAAGAAAACACAAAAAATAAAATTACAGACCAATATCCCTGATAGAAATAGATGCAAAAATACTCAACAAAATGTTAGCATACCAAATTCAAAATGCATCAAAAAGATCATCCATCATGATCAAGTAGAATTTATTCCAGGAATGCAAGGATGGTACAATATTTGAAAATCCATCAACATCATACACATCAACAAAAAGGACAAAAACCACATGATCATCTCTATAGATGCTGAAAAAGCATTTTTAAAAATTCAACTTCCATTCATAATAAAAACTGTCAACAAAATGGGTATAGAGGGCAAGTACCTCAACAAAATAAAGGCCATATAAGACAAACCCACAGCCAACATCATACATAACAGCAAAAAGCTGAAAGCTTTTCCTTTAAGATTGGGAACCAGACAAAGATGCCCACTCTCCCCACATTTGTTCAACATAGTTCTGGAGGTCCTAGCAATGACAATCAGAAAACACAAAGAAATAAAAGGCATCTGGATTGGTAAGAAAGAAGTTAAACTGTCACTGTCTGCAGATGATATGATATTGTACATAAAAAACCCTAAAGAATCCACCCCAAGCCTACTGGAACTAATAACTGAATTCAGTAAAGTCACAGGATACAAAATCAATACACAGAAATCTGTCACATTCCTATATGCTAATGATGAACTAGCAGAAAGAGAAATCAGGAAAACAATTCCATTCACAATTGCATCAAAAAGAATAAAATACCTAGAAATAAACCTAACGACGGAAGTGAAAGACCTATACCCTGAAAACTACAAGATACTCATGAAGGAAATTAAGGAAGATACAAATATATGGAAATACATCCTGTTCTTATGGATAGGAAGAATTAATATTGTCAAAATGGCCATCCTGCCTAAAGCAATCTACAGATTTGATGCAATCCCTTTCAAACTACCAACGGCATTCTTCAACAAGCTAGAACAAATAGTTCTAAAATTCATATGGAACCACAAAAGACCCCAAATAGCCAAAGAAATCTGAGAAGGAAGAATAAAGCTGGGGGGATTACCCTCCCTGACTTCAAGCTCTACTACAAAGCCACTGTAATCAAGACAATTTGGTACTGGCTCAAGAACAGAGCCATAGACCAATGGAACAGACTAAAGAGTCCAGATATAAACCCAAGCATATATGGTCAATTAATATATGATAAAGGAGCCATGGACATACAATGGGGAAATGACAGCCTCTTCAATAAATGGTGTTGGCAAAACTGCACAGCTACATGTAAGAGAATGAAACTGGATTATTATCTAACTCCATACACAGAAGTGAACTCAAAATGCATCACAGACATGAATGTAATTCATGAAATGTAAAACTCTTAGAAGAGTTCTTAGAAGAGTTCATGAACACATCTCCTCAGGCAAGGGAAACAAAAGCAATAATGAACAAATTGGACTACATCAAACTAAAAAGCTTTTGTTCTTCAAAGGACACCATCAGTAGAACAAAAAGGCATCATACAGTATGGGAGAATATATTCGTAAATGACATATCTGACAAGGGGTTAACATCCAAAATATATAAAGAACTCACATGCCTCAATACCCAAAAAGCAAATAACCTGATTGAAAAATGGGAGGAGGATCTGAGCAGACACTTCTCCAATGAAGAAATTCAGATGGCCAACAGGCACATGAAAAGATGCTCCACATCACTAATTATCAGGGAAATGCAAAATGAAACCACAATGAGATATCAGCTCATACCAATTAGGATGGCCAACATCCATAAGACTAGGAACAACAAATGCTGGCAAGGATGTGGAGAAAGGGATACCTGCCTACACTGCTGGTGGGAATGTAAATTAGTTGAACCATTGTGGAAAGCAGTATGGAGGTTCCTCAAAAAACTAAAAATAGAAATACCATTTGACCTGGGAATTCCGCTCCTAGGAATTTACCCAAAGAATACAAGTTCTTAGATTCAAAAAGACATATGCACCCCTATGTTTATTGCGGCACTATTTACAATAGCCAAGAGATGGAAGCAACCTAAGTCCATCAGTGGATGAATGAATAAAGAAGAGGTGGTTCATATACACAATGGAATACTATTCAGCCATGAGAAGAAAACAAATCCTACTACTTGCAGCAACATGCATGGAGCTAGAGGGTATTATGCTCAGTGAAATAATCCAGGTGGAGAAAGACAAGTTCAAATGATTTCCCTCATTTGTGGAGTATAACAATGAAGCAAAACTGAAGGAACAAAACAGCAACAGATTCACAGACTCCAAGAAGGGACTAGCCATTACCAAAGGGGAAGGTCGGGGAGGTTGGGTGGGGAGTGGGGGAGAAGGGGATTGAGGGGTATTATGATTGACACACATGGTGTTGGGGGGAGTCACAGGGAAGACAGTGTAGCACAGAGAAGACAAGTAGTGACTCTGTGGCATCTTACTATGCTGATGGACAGTAACAACAATAGGGTGCGGGGGGGACTTGATAATATGGTGAATGTAGTAACCACAATGTTTTTCATGTGAAACCTTAATAAAAAAAAAAAAAAGAAAACAGATCTTAAAAGTTCTCATCACAAGAAAAAAATTTTGTAACTACGTATGTTACAGATGTTAACTAGACCTACTGTTATCATTTTGTAACATATGCAAATATTGAATCATTATGTTGTACCTTAAACTAATGTCATATGTCAATTATACACCAATAAATAAATAAATAAGGACCCTATAGACTTCACGTCAAAGTACATTTAATTCCTTAAAATCCTACCTCCCTTTGTTTATATTGTACTATATTATTATATTATATCCACCCCAAAGAGTGTTTTAAAGGCATTGGAGTTTCTGAATACTTCAGATTGTCCCCCATCTCCTGCAAAGATGGCCTATAACAGTGTAGCTCCAAGGGTGGAGTGGCAAATCTGTACCCACACAGGGCCCAAGAATCAGGTCCACCCTGTGTCCACAGGCCAATGCCCTCTCCTCCTGCATTCATGCATCTTCACAGACAAGGATGGCACTGGTGGGCCATGCAGTCAGGAACCTAGACCACCGCCTTTGGCTCTAACATGCAGCACCACTTCCATGTCCACTCACTATGCAGGAACCAAGGGAGATGATTACCTCCATGGGCCAGTCCTCCACAGGGACTCCTCCAGTACAGAAGATACTAGAACCAAGAGTCATGCCCCTTTGGGCTGAGTTAGGAAATGGAGCTATTTATCCAGGGTAAGGACCTGGTGAACATATATGTGCTGGCCAGGAATTCTCTGTCTAGGAACCATGAGTGACAGGGATCCTCCAGTCCAGCAGAGGTGAAATGACTTTGAGTGGGTGGACTCAGCTCCCAGCAGGCTCACTTTGTATACTGTTAAATTGCTAAACAAATGCTCACCCCTTTCCTCAAGCTAAGCTGGAGAGGACATTGTTGACATTTAGGGGCATTCTTAAAGCACTCAGCCTTCCCCACCCAGACAGTGTTTGGAAACACACACTAGCTTTGGCAGTTTTGAATATGGCATTGCTCATTGCTTTATTATGTCCTTTAAAGCATGAGTGCTGTGTGAATGTATAAGAATATACACACACATACATACATATATTTATTTTTTAATATATATATGCATATGTATTCATACGTGTACACATGTACGCATACACACAGCCTGTACAATTAACCTAAGGAAATTGGTGGTGGTAGATCTCCATCATAGAGCATGGAGTTTTGTTCAGATAATTTCTTTTTTTAATATGACAGCTCCATTTTACATTTTTTTCATTACAGTGATATTGGTGATATTACCAAAGATGACAAAACCCCTTACAGTACATGCTGATCACTCACAGTCACTTTGTTGCCGGATATAGAAATGACTTTTTCAAATTCCAACTGTAATCTTCTCAAATCTCTACTAAGGAAATGAGTCATCAGCACCGAAGGCAGAACTGGCTGTGATTCTCTATCATGGCAAACAGGAACCTTCTTGAACAGACCCCCTCGGGGCAGGACTCAGGCTGGGTGTTCTGCTGGCCACTCCCTTCCTTCCCAGCTGCCTGGCGTCCTCTGAACCCTCTCTTCACTGACCGAACTGGTAAGAGGCAAGTCTAGGATGATCCCCAAACCTTTTGTAAGAAGTAACTATTTTTCATTCCCATGAAAATTTGAGTCCACCCTTCCCTCCCCCCATAGCAAATCTCAGCACCTACAGGGAAGGAGAGAGGTCAGGGAAAAGATGGACAGCAGCAAGGGTCCGAGAGCCAGCCTAGCCCGGGGCAGGTTCTGGGAACTGCCTGTGCCCCCCACCCTGGGCAGCTCACACTGCGGGCAGCTCAGCCCCACTCCAGGCTCCCGTGCTGGCTGTGTTCACTGAAGCCTCCACCAAGACTTGGAGAAGAAACCAAACAAGAATTCTTCCTAAATGCTACCCTTGCCCTCTCTGGCATAAATAAATGGCATAACTGATTGAATGACGGAGGGAAAGAAGGAGAAAGCGAATAAACTCCAGGTTTTGTGGACATCAAATTTTAAGACAGTAAATTAGAACTGAGGTCAATAATGATCCAAATCTTTCTTTCTTTAGCAAAGATTAAAATACAAAAAAGATAGCCTCTACATGCAAAATTCTCCAATTCAAGGAAAACAAATCCTACCACGCACACTGACCAGTTAATTCAGCCGGGGATGCCATAGTGGTATCGTACCCGGAGTGGATGGCTCTTGGTGTGTGGGTGCTTGGTGATGTGGGGATGTGTCAGCCTCCCTGCCCAGCACCCCCTCAGAGAAGGGGTTCTTAGAACTTTACGATGCAGAATCTGAGAATGGGCAAAGAAAAATGGGACCTGGGACCAAATGAAGAAGAGAGGATAAGAAAGAGGCTAAACAGGAGTGGGAGCAGGAAGGAGACAGAAAACAGCCACACCTGAGAGAAAACCTGTGTGTGTGGGAAGGAGGGGCTTGATGGAAGGCTAACTGACTATGAGAACATGTAGAAAATAGGATAATAAGGACTAAAAAGGAGAGAAAAAGTGCCTGGGTTTCCCATGGATTGGTATATTGGGCCTCCTTTCATGTCAAGAGATGCCCAGGGCGCTTCTCCTTTAATTCCTGATTGGTGTTGTGACTGCCATGAATATGACTCCCTAGAGATGGAACCGCATGGATCTTGAGCTCTGAGGTCTTCTCAGTTCTCTCTAGTCCAGCCATCTCATCTGAAGAATGAGTAAAAACCACTGGCTTAAAAAATGCACAATTTAGCAACAGAACTTTGATTTCTCAGCCTCTTAGTCCACTGTAGGTTCTACTACTGAAAGGGCAAGCTGCCAGATTCTATTTTAGCCAATTGAGACCCGGATCCTACCTCAGCCAATTGGGACCCGGATCCTATTTCACCCAATCGGAGCTTGGTCTCTCTCCCCTCCAGTCAACCAAGAAGTACACCCACCATCCCTGGACCCCGCCAATTGACCAAAGCCATGACTCATCACCCCCCAACTACCCCCAGGCCCAGCCAATCAACCAGGGCCACGGCCATCACCCCCCAAACCGCCCTGGAAGCCCATAAAACCTTTGTTCTGGGGAAAACGCACTCTCTTTCTCTGGCATCTTGCCACTGCGTTGGTGTAGATGAGAGATTTAGCTTGAGCTAGCTCGAATAAAGACTCTTTGCTTTTGCATCGGTGTTGGCTCCTTGGTGGTCTTCTGGGATTCGTGACTTTGGGCACAACATTTGGGGGCTCGTCCAGGACCCCAGAGACCCCCAGGACTCCCGACCCGGAGGGCCCTGTGCCGGCTGGTGAGTGCACTCAGTTATCTGTCTTTGTCTGTGTCTCACTGTTTTTGTTAGCAAACAAGCCTGTATAAGCCTGTAGGAGCTCCAATCTGTATCAGGGTCGGCATGGATTTAGGAGGTCGTGCTGGCAGGTCATCGACCTGTAAGAATGGAAATAGTTTAGCATAAGAGTAGCCATCTTAAGGGCCTAGAAGCCATTTTCTGAGTATGTGACTTAGAAAGAAAAACTGGAACTGGGTAAGGCTTAAAAAACAAGTTAATCATGAACACCAGGTTGTGGGCAGCTGTGACCCTTGGTCAGCTAACCTTGGTCAGCTAATCATACATACCAAGCCTATCGTGCAGAACCGCCCTAACAATTGAAGAGTGGTCTTATCTTGCTCTCGCTTAACCCCAGGATGTATGACTTGCAAAAATAATGTGTAGCTGTGGAAAATTACTATGAGCTAAGTGCTTTGAAAGTGCTATATAAACCCTTGGCTTTGAGTGCTCGGGGTCCTTGTTGAAACCCGCTGTGTCGGGCAGACACTTGGACCCCAGCTAGCTGGAATAATAAACCTCTTGCTTGTTGCATCGATTTGCCGTGGCCCTCGTTTTCTCACGGGGGGGAAACGCTGACCGGAATAAGGCCGGTAGGTCTTACAGACCGGGGGTCTTGGGAGACGTCCCTTGCCCCGTCTGGAGGACAAGGTCCTCATCTGTGAGGAAAGTCGGCTGCTGCTGCAGTCCGACAGGCCCTCAAATTCCAGTTTTGCCTCCGCGGCCGCAGCAGATTCTTCTCTGTAGGCGCCTGTTTGTTTGTCGTGTTTGTCTTAAGTCTTGTTGACAGAAGAAATGGGACAGATTCAGACAACCCCCTTCTCTCTCATGACAGACCATTTTTCTCAGACGTTAGGGAGAGAGCTCACAATTTGAGCACGGACGTCAGGGAAAGTTTCGTGTTTTCTGCACCTCCGAGTGGCCGTCCTTTAACGTTCGCTGGCTGCTGGAGGGAACATTTAATCCAACCACTCTTTTACAGGTTAAAGATATCAGGGGAAGAGCTAACAACCTCAGTGTGGAAGTCCAGAAGGGTCGGTGGCAGACTTTTTGTTCTAGCGAGTAGCCAGTTTTCAATGTCGGATGGCTGCCAGAGGAAACCTTATTATTATGTCTCAGTCTGTATGTTTGTGTGTCTAAGTGTGTAAATGAAAATATCTTTCTACCTCTGGATGGTATTAATGAAACTGATTTAAAGACAAGCACTTGTGAAAATTGGGCATTCTAAACCTTCCAGAAAATCTGATAAAAAATGTTAAGCATTAATGCTAATTTGGATTTGGCTGAGGCGTGCATGTCCTTATAGTTATCAGCTGCCAAAGTTTACTTAAAGTCATTTAAGTTGATGTTACCTGTTAAACATTTCAAGAAGATGCTTAAAGAAAAGCTTGACTTTGTCAAATTAGTTGAGTAAAAGTTTTCTAAGTAATCTAGCATAGTTGGTAAAAATAAGTAAACAAGTGTAGCAAATAAGCATCTTAATAATAATACTGTATTAATGTAGAACCGTGTGTATATATGCAAAAAGCCTGAGAATTTTTGTGGTAACCAAAATTTTTAAAGTTTGCTAAGTTATATAGACATATTTTGTGCCTAATGAGAAATTGTGTTGTAAAGCACATTTCCAAAAATGATAATATATGTTCATAGATGTATCAATCTGAAGAATGCTAGTGTAACAGTTTATGGTGGCCTATTTTTCAGTGTTCACTGAAAGTTAAAGTATCAAATGATTTTAAGTTCTAATGAAAACTACTTAAATAAGGAAAACATTTCTCTATGCTAAAAGATGTATGTTTTAATAAGAGAAGGTATAAAGAATGAAAACTCGTCTGCATGCTAAAGAATGTGTTTTTTGATAAAAGAAAGTAACTTTGTTCTAAAGTACAGCTATTTATTTAAAGGGGGACAGAGAGACAGAGACAAAGAGAGAGAGAGCAGTGTGGTGCAGCAGCGTGGTGCCTTTTGTTGTGGCGGATCCGCTCAGCCTGTTGCTTTGGAGGAGGGTCAGTATGTTTAGAGATAAGACGGGATAAACCCAGTTAAGCCCCAGACAAGCCCAGGCATAATTCTCACCGGCTAATGTGCTTGGGACCATGGGGCAAATGAAGAATAAATTACTATATTCTTACAGATACAGTCGTGCTATGTGAAATTAAAGCAAGTGAGTCTTGATATCAAGTGCACAGCAAAATTAGAATTTTGTTTCCAGTTAAAAAAAAAAACAAAGTTTTCTTTAACTGTTAGTCTGCTCTTAATGTTGAAAGATTGCAAAAGGTTCTCTAATTGTTTTATCAAAGCAGTTTCTCATGCTTAAAGTCTCAGTGAGTTGCCAAAATATTTTTAAAAAATGAAATCTTAATATTAAAAAGACTAAAAGCTAAAGTTTGTTAACAACTGTGTAACCTTTCTTTGCCTTTGAAATATTTTGTTATCATTCCGGTTAAATAGATAAGTATTGCTTTATAGCAGTCTATAATCCTATTGAAGCAAGTGCCAAAAAAAAAAAAAAAAAATTAAATGCAAAAAGGTGCTTTTACCTCTAGTTAACTCTGATATTTTCCAGAGGGCCCCTGGAACATGTCAGAGGAGTTTTTTCTCATTGGAGAAAGTATTTGACTAATTTGGCTAATTTATCTGATATATATATATTTACCAGGAAAGCACTGCCAAAGAGAATGATGCTAAACTTTGTTACTGAATGTTTTGTGTTACAGAAATATCCAAATTTTCTTATATCAACTCTTATAGTAAGTTCTCATCAAGTCTTTAACCATTGTCATTTGTAAGTCTTTTGTCATTTACAGTCACTGTTTTATTATTCCTCAACTAGTAAAGAACTAGATTTCAGCAGAACAGGTATTAGTTACATAAGATTACATAAACTAAAGAAAATGATTTTGTGTCTTTTTGTTTCAAATGTTGCTGATAAAGTGTTTTAAGCTTGTTCTCTTAAGCTGACAACAGTTTAGTAAATGACTATCTTTATAAGCAGAATTGAAACATTTATCTTTCTCTCTACCTGATCCCTCCAAAATTTAAAAACTTTCAGTGACTATTTTTATATTCCATGGCAGTATGTTTATTTGCACAAGTTCAATAAGAATCTGCTTTCCTTGCAAGAAGACTAATTAAAAACACTGGTTATACTACCAAGGCTTTGACTGAAATGTCATACCTGAGAGACATGTGCATAAACTCAGATGTGAACAACTTTAAGGAACTAAGACTGACTTTATAAAGCCAACAAAGCCCCTTGGAAGAACTGGCCTGGTACCTTGCTTACAGAGTTCCCAGCAGCCTTACCAGGTGAGTAAGGAAGGTCACTTCCTGGCAGGTGCAGAAACCTCAAGAAGAGAAGAATTCACCCAAATCTACAGGTACTGAAGGCACAAGTTCATGGCAAGTCTGGCTTGGCTTTCTGGCCTCAAGAAGCCCTTAAAAATTCAATCTGAAATTCCTTACAAAAAGTTCCAGCAAAGCATATTTAAAAGAGCCTGTGTAATCAATTGCTCTTCTTGCTGCACTTACGCAAATAATCAAGCCAGCTGTTAATTATTTTCTTAACCTGGTTACTTCTAATAAAAATGAGGGTGATTTTAGAGAAAGTATTGTTTCAATAATGCAGCCTTATCCATACTAGATCCTAATACTAGTCATTGGGACATAAACTAGACCCAGAATTCCAGCTTCTTCAAAATATCTAGCTATGTTTTAGTTTTCTCCTGTCATTGCAATTAAAATTTTACTATTTCTAGTTCTCATATTCAACCATGCATTCTTAATCTCATCAAGTTTGTCCTTCCAGAATCGAAAATCCAACTCCAAATGTTGCCACATAACCTAATAACACAATTTGTTCTATCTTGCCTTGAAGCCACAAAACTGCAAATAGTAATAGAAATGAAACCCAGAATAGAAGCGCCAACCTTCTGAGGCCCTCTCAACTGACCAGTGATGGAGACCTAGCTGCACCCTTTACTGCGCCCCCTTCTCAGCACGAAGCAGCCAGAGCGGTCATCGCCCCTTTTCCCAAGCAGCAGCTAGAGTCTCTATCTGTAGAGGGGAAAATGAGACAGGGACCATAGGCTTAGACAGAATAAAGTGAGAGCCTCTGAAGAAAGCAAGGCAGGATATTTGCAATCAGAGCAACGCTGGAAACCCCCCTCCTACTAAAACTATGTTGAACATTAAGCTCTAGAATCATTCTTCAGTGAGATCAGTTAATGTTCCCCAGATAAAGAAGAGTAGCACATGTTTTATTATGCTAATCATTTGTAGTCGTGTATAAGATTCACTTTAGGATACTAAAAAGCCCAGGCCTATGTGCTGTCTTTCCTCCTTCTGATCCAAGTAATTTTGCAAGCTGAGCAACTGACTTAGCATGCAGACCCAGCTGTAGATGGCATAGTAAAAGGCAGGATTCTTTAGCAAATATACAATATCTCAGCCCACCTTAGAGGCTGGGCACGCAGTCTTTTAATGTGTGCCTGGACCAAGGCACCAGTGTCCCAGAGAGAAACCAAGGCAGGAGATTATCTTTAATCAAGGGCCCCTTGCCATCCTACTCCTTTTACTAACCCTTGAGCCCTGTATCATCAACAGGCTGGTCCAGATTGTCAGAGACCACATGGGGGCCGTCCAACTGATAGTCCTCCTTGCTCAATACGGGCCCCTAGTAATCTTGTTACTCCTGCTTACCTGATAACTTATTTAAAATAGAGTTAATACAGTCCAGCTAATGGTGCTAAGACAACAGTATCAGCCTTTATCTCCTTACAACTGCAAAACCTTATTAGACCCGTGATTGGGTCCCTTAGAATCCAGAAGGGAAAGGGGGGAATGAAAGGGCAAGCTCCCAGATTCTATTTTAGCCATTTGAGACCCGGATCCTACCTCAGCCAATTGGGACCCGGATCCTATTTCACCCAATCGGAGCTTGGTCTCTCTCCCCTCCAGTCAACCAAGAAGTACACCCACCATCCCTGGACCCCGCCAATTGACCAAAGCCATGACTCATCACCCCCCAACTACCCCCAGGCCCAGCCAATCAACCAGGGCCACGGCCATCACCCCCCAAACCGCCCTGGAAGCCCATAAAACCTTTGTTCTGGGGAAAACGTGGGCTCTTTCTCTGGCATCTTGCCACTGCGTTTGTGTAGATGAGAGATTGAGCTCGAGCTAGCTCGAATAAAGGCTCTTTGCTTTTGCATTGGTGTTGGCTCCTTGGTGGTCTTCTGGGATTCGTGACTTTGGGCACAACACTACCATGTGCCAAAAATTTGCTTGATCCTGCACTCACTCACACACGGCCTGCCTCGCTCTCTGTTTTATTGAGAAGGTAAGCCTCTCACTCTCCAGTAGAAAGAATTTAAACTACTAAAGAGGAAGTGCCTCACCCCTTTCCACAGAACACATTCCCGAAATACGTTAGGTTCTGAGTTTGGAACCAGCAGCCTTTCTTCATATCTACAGATTAAAGGCAGAATTTTATCTTTAGGCAGCAAGCTGCGAAGGTAAAAAAAGAAGGGACATATATTTGGATGTTTGAAAGGCCTGTGTGACAGAGTTGCTCTCACATTCCATCCAACAGATGGCAGTAGCAACATATATATATATATATATATATATATATATATATATTTTTTTTTTTTTTTAATAAGCACATGGAAACCCAAAGATCAGAAAAAGAAAAAAAAAAAGAACCGGTAAAATGAGATGAAAAATCTTTCTGCCCTCATCAAAATCCAAGTTATCCATTCATCTTTCTTGAAGTAACATGGAATTAAATAGAAAAAATACCCACCTAACCACTACTAGATAAAATCAACTAACAACCCACTAATAACATGTTACTGGTTACAAATGATAGCAAACAATTGTTTATGTGTTTTGTTTTCATTAGAAGGATTAGAGTTGACTTTAACTAGACTTAAGTGGTTGAATATAATTTCAGTTTTCTCATACCAACATTCAAGAAGGGGAAAAAAAAACAACACCTTGACCGCTAACAGCTGTTTAAGCACCACCTGATTCTTGGAATTTATTATACTTGTGAGCACTACTACAATTCTAGTTTTCAAAGTAAGAAAGCATTTTTATTAGAAAACAGTGACTTTACTCTCCATTTGGGATTACACTTATTTAAGATATAGGAAAGTCAAGTAGATAATGAAATTTATCTCAGTTGTAATTGTATTCTAATATCGGGCACATAGTAAAATGCAAGCTTATTTTTGTGGTACTCCACACAAAAATACACTTCTGGAGCTCTTTTTCTCATTCTATTTTCATTCCCCACCCCCTTTTTTCTTCGTTCTATTCCTGTCCACGATTTTCTGCATATCTGATATCATAATGTTACAGGAAACCCATCTACCTACACCTGCTCCCCAGCAAAGAGGAATTGCTTTGCATAAACAGTGTCCTGGGCTGGGTGCCTCAGGGGCCTCACAGAGCCTCATGAATGTTTTAAATTTTTAAGCACAGCAGTGTCTGTAGGACACCTCAGCACTGCTGTCTCCAGGTAAGTCAGCTTTAACATTAGACTGCTACATTCCTTTCCAGGATGACACATCTCTGCAAAGCTGAATTTTTTGGTGGTTGCTGTCATAGATGTGGAAGAAAAGTGGTGAGTCCTATCTAATTCCAGAGTCCTAGGTGCTGTTAGTACTCAATGGATGCACCCACATATGATTAGTAAGAAATTGTGGCTAAAAAGAAATGAAATATTTTTTATTTCAATTTGTTCATATGATTTTATAATCAGCTACTAAGTTGCTAGGACATAAATACTTATTTAGGTGTTTGGAACTTACTACCTCATAAGTGGAAATATTAAGTATTTCTTTTGGCCTAGGCAAAAAAAATTACTAAGCCATTAAGGGTGCCGTAAACTCAGAACTGAGAACATTTGCAAATCTCTGAAGTAAACTTGTCGCAGAGGTAGGCTGCTTGATTCCCTTCAAAGATTTCGAAAGTTATTTCACAGTATGAATCATGAATTTAAAGGATTGATATAAAAACCCAAAAATAATGAATCAGAAAGAGAAAAAAAATGATCTTAGGTTTGAATCCTGCTGTAGCTCCAGGGGGAACGGTGTTCCTGGCCAGGGGCAAGTTTGCCAAAAAGCCGGTAAAACCAGAATAAGTCAAGGGAAAATGGCAGGTTGGTAGAAAGGCTTTTATTTCTTGCAGTCCCAGGTCCAGCTCCATGTTTCTGCTCTGGCCGTCACTCACGCTCTTCTTCTCCCAACCCTTCCAGCCGGACCTCCAGGGGCAGGTCTGTGGCGACGGGCAAACACCAGACCAATTACATACCAGGAACAGAGCGCAGGAAAGAACGGCCGTTTCCTCTGCACGCCTTGCCCCAGATGGTGAGGAGTCTCTGCAGTGGTGACACCTATCGGTCGGTCTGTAAATGAACTAAGGCTTGGCAGGAGATTCTGGAAACTTCTGCCATTTACCCCACCCTTGCCTTTCCCCCAAACTGGCTGATTTCAAGTAATCTTTCTGTGCCTTGCTTTGTCCTCGCTTGTGTGGGTTAGAGGAGAAAACACTTAAGCATTAAGATCCTTTCGTAAATGCACAATTATTAAGAATTTTGAAATAAGATTTCAAGACAGCATAACACTCAGCCAAGCGTGGGCCGTTCTCAGCACTGGGTCCTGGTTGAAGCTCCGCCCTGAACGGAGTCAGCTCAGGGTTTTCCAGCTCGTATGAACCACTTATCCAATACCAAACCTTTTCACACTAAATCATAACTCTGCTAAATAATTACTGCCTTGTCAATCATCACCTTAGAACACAGTCAACTGTAACAATGTGAATAGCATCTTGTTCACTAACAGCTTCACAGCGACATTTCACTTCCCTAGTAGATAGTTGGGGCCTTGTGGGCAAGGGGCAGTTAAAAAGCTCTTAACTTATTCTTCATCTCATAACATTCAGGCACCCCTGCACATATTAGATGCTCAACAAACACCTGTTGCCTGAGTGTGATATTGTGATTTATAATAAGAAATAGATATTTGGTCTTCTTCCTGTTTAAGGCACAGAGCTCTTAAAACCCTTGGAATCCCCTAAGTGATGAGAACAATAAAGCTGACTTTTGTTGTGTTCATAAGGTGACTTTGGGACCTCACCTAAGGATGGGTGCTGTTTGCCAGAAGAGCCAACCATGTGGTAGGGAAATGGACCTTTCAGTCCCAACCCCTGACTTCCAGGGAGGGAAGCAAAGGTTGGAGGTTGAATCGATCACCAGTGGCCAACAATTTTCAGTCCTACCTATGTAACAAAACCTTTATGAAAGCCCAAAAAGGAGAGGGTTAACAGAGCTTCCAGGTTGGTGATCCAGAATGCTTCCACATGCCACCATGCTGGGCCCAAATGCCACAGAGATAGAAGCTCCTTAGTCCGGGGCCTCACCCTATTTGTCTTTACCTGATTGTTGATTAATATCCTTTAATATCTTTGTAACAAAATGGTGATCTAGTGAGTAAAGTGTTTCTCTGAGTTCTGGGAGCTGCTGTAGCAAATTAATCCAACCCAAGGATTGGTGTGTGTGTTTGGGAACTGCAATGTATAGTCAGTCGGTCAGAAGGGCAGGTGATTGCCTGGGCTTGGGACTGGCATCTGAAGAGGGGGAGGAGGCAGTTTTATGAGACTGAACCCTTAACCTGTGAGGTCTGACCCATGCTATTTCTGAGTAGACAGTGTCAAAATTGAGTTAAATTGTAGGACACCAGCTGGTATCATAGAATTGCTTGTTGGTGTGAGAAACCCTGTTCCCAACATGTTGGAATTGGCATCAGACCCTTTACAGAGTAATTAATATGAGGATGTTGTGGCTACATGGTTATTAGCCCTTATTCACATATTTTCCAGATTGTCAAGGCTGGAAGTAGTAGAGAATGAAAACATGCCAAGCAATCCTCACAGCATACTAAAGGAACTAAGAAAAGAATGTGTTCTCTCTCTCTTTCTCTCTTTCTGTGTGTGTGTCTCTTCCTCTCTCATATTTAGTCTTTACTTTCTTTTAAAAAACTCTATGTTTTAGAGTGGTTTTAGGTTCATAGCAAAATTGAGGAGAAGGTACAGAGGGTTCCCATACGCCCCCTGTGCCCACACACTCACAAGGTCCCCCACTATTGACACCCCCACCAGAGTGGTACCTTTGTTACAATGAGTGAACCTGCATTGATGCATCATTATTACAAAGTCCATTGTTTATCTAAGTGTTTAATTCAGTCTTGGCGTTGCACATTCTCTGAGTTTTGACAACTGGTGGACATGCATCCACCATTATAGTATGAAACAGAGGAGTTTCACTGCCCAGAAACTCCTCAGTGCCCTACCCATTCATCTCTCCCTTCCCACCAACCCCACTTAATCACTGATCTTTTAATGTCCCTATAGTTTGCCTGATCCAGAATATCAGATAGTTGGAACCAGAAAACTTGCAGCCCTTTCAGACTGGCTTCTTCCGCTTGGTAGTATGCATTTACGATTCCTCCTTGTCTTTTCCTGACTTGAAAGCTCTCGTTTCTTTTCTTTTTCGTGCTGAATAATATTCTATCTCTGAATGGATCCATTTATTTAGCATTCATCTACTGGATGACATCTTGTTTGCTTCTAAGTTCAGGCAATTATGAAAAGAAATGCTAGTCTGAAGACTGCTGTTCCCTCAGTAGATCCTAACAGAAATTATTAAAACAAAGATGCTCTGTGGAAACAACTCTTCCTCCTGTGCATAAAGACAGGCCTAAAGAATGCTAGAATGCTTATTTTTGTGCTTAATGTCTCAGTAGTATGTTTGCATACTCAAGAAGACAGAAGTTTTAATATTAAAAGAGCTAAATTTTGCTAACAACTATGTAACCTTCTGTATCTGCCCTTAAAATCTTTTATTGTCACCTTGGTTAAATGAATAATTAAATATTGTTTCTTAATGACTGATAATCTTATTTAAGCAAGTGCCTTAAAACCTTTCTTCCCAAAATAAAATCCAAAAGGTACTTTTACCTCTAGTAAACTCTGAGATTTTCCAGAGGTTAGAAGATTTTCTCCTCATACAGGAGAACAGTTTAGCTAATTTAGCTTATACATTTGATATATAATTACTTGGAAAGCACTGTCAAATGAATGATGCTAAACTTTAGATTATTAAACTCTCACAGAAATAACCAAATCTTCTTGTCAACTGTGTTATATTAAACTCTTATCAGAACTTTAATCATTGCTTTTTCTGCCTTTTTTCATTTATAATTGCTGTTTTATTCCAGAACCAGTAAAAAAAACCTAGATGCAAGCAAAGCAAGAATTAATTACCTAAGACTAAGTAAACTAAAGAAGGTGATTTTAATTTTTATGACATTTTGTTTCAAATGTTGCTGATATCTTAAATATAAAAAAGTGTCTGTTTTAGCCTTTTTCTCTTAAGCTAGCTTATAACAGTTTAGTAAATTATACCTTTATAAGCAGAACTGAAACATTTATCTTTCTCCACCGATCCCTCCAGAATTTAGATATTCTCAGTGACTATTTTCATATTTTATGGCAATATTCTCATTTGCATAAGTTCAGTAAGAATCTGCTCTGCTTGTGACAAGACCAGTTGAAAATACTGGTTATATTACCAAGGCTTTGAGTGAAATGTCATATTTATGATGTGCATAGACTCAGATATGAAAAGCTTTCAGGAACTAAGATTGACTTAATGGAGCCAACAAAGCCCCTGGGAAGAACTGGCCTGGCACCTCGCTTACAGGGTTCCCAGCAGCCTTACCAGGTGAGTAAGGAAGGTCACTTCCTGGCAGAGGCAGGAACCTCAGGAATGTCTTGGGAACCTCGAGAAGAGAGGAATTCATCCAAATCTACAGGTACTGCAGGCAAAACTTGATGGCAAGTCTGGCTTGGCTTTCTGGTCTCAATAGTCCTTTAAAAACTCAATCTGAAAGTCATTATGAAAAGTTCCAGCAGAGAACATTTAAAAGAGCCTATGTGCTCAATTGCTCTTCTTGCTGCAGTTATGTAAATAATCAAGCCAAGTGTTTAGTTATCTCTAATAAAAATGAGGGTGTCTCTAGAGAGAAAAGTATTGTTTCAGTAATGCAGCCTTATCTATACTAAATTCTAATACTAGTCGCTGGGACATAAACTAGATCCTAAATTCTAGTTTCCTCAAAATATCTATGACTCTCCAAATGTTTCCAGTTATCTCCCATCTCAGTTCGGTCTTACTATTCCTCATCCTCATATTTGGCCATGCGTTCTTGACTTCCCTGTCAAGTTAGTTCCTTCCAGAATGGATAATCCAATTCCAGATACTGCTCAGACAAGGATTTCAACCTCTGTCTCTGATAAGCAGCAAAGAAACTAGCTGATAAAGCCTCTCAGAGTCATCAGAGGCTCTCAGAATCATGAAATCAGTCACACTTTTAGAACTAAACACCCTGGTTACTACCCTTTGCTGAACTCCTACTAATACTTTTACTAGCCCCACTGGGAGACTAAATCTTTTAACTTAACTTATTGCTTCCAGACTACAGTCCCTCGAGAGTAAAATCCTGCTGTCATGAGGATTCAAGCCCTTACCAACTGATGACTCAGCCAACTTCCTGAGGCTTCAGGATGGGCACCCTCACTGCTTAATCTCCACCATCCCAACAGCCAGCAAGCAGCGGGACCAACTAGCCACAGCATCCATCACAAGCAGGAAGCAGCCAGAGCGGTCATTGCCCCTCACACCAATGACTTGGGTCCCAACTCCATGAGGGGGGAATGTTAGGCAGGAAAATAGATATGAGCAGGGTGGAAAGAGAATAAGGTCAGTAAAACCTACTAGAAGGGACTTGAAAGAGTTAACCAGTTAAAAATAGAAAGCTCAGAAGGCCAGGAGCAACTTGGCCTGGAATGTTTGAATACTCCCCAGATAAAGAAAAGTATCTCCACATAGACTATGTTTTCAGTAGGTCCATTAGGACATACCATTCTGAGATTTACTTAGGCCTCCTCAAAGGCCAGCTTATTCAGGAAGAATTCTATCTTAAAGCTAAAATTGCATTTTAATCAAACACAGTGGCCCAGCACACCTTAGAGGCAAGGCACACAGTCTTGACTGATATACTTGCAGACAGAAGATGATATCCTAGAAAGGAACCAAAGCAGAAAATTTCTTGTGTTAAGTTAAAAGAAGAAAATTAATGTCTTATCAAAGATGAACATTCTGGGACCATTTGGTAGTCTGCACCTGGCCCCTTGTCACTTTCCTGAAAATCCTCAAACTCCTGTAAAACACCAGACTCTACGCTTTTCAGTGCACACATCTCTCTGAGGTCGCACACACTTTCTCTCTTCTTTTATTATTACTATTATTATTTTTTTATTATTGAGGTATCATTGATATACACATTCATGAAGGTTTCACATGAAAAACAATGTGGTAACTACATTCACCCATATTATCAAGGCCTCCCCCATACCCCATTTGCAGTCACTATCAATCGGGGTAGTAAGATGCCAGAGTCACTACTTGTCTTCTCTGTGCTACACTGTCTTCCACATGATCCCCCCGATACCAAGTGTACTAATCATAACACCTCTCAATCCCCTTCTCCCTCCCTTCCCCACCCCTCCCCTTTGGTAACAGCTAGTCCCTTCGTGAAGTTTGTGAGTCTGCTGCTGTTTCATTCCTTCAGTTTTGCTTTGTTGTTATACCCTAAAATGAGGGAAATTATTTGGTATTTGTCTTTCTCTGCCTGACTTATTTCACTGAGAATAATACCCTCTAGCTCCATCCATGCTGCTGTAAATGGTAGGATTTATTTAATTCTTATGGCTGAATAGTATTACATTCTGTATATGTACCACTTCTTCTTTATCCATTCATTTACTGATGAACACTTAAGGTTGCTTCCATATCTTGGCTATTGTAAATAGTGCCGCAATAAACATAGGGGTGCATATGTCTTTTGAATCTGAGAACTTGTTTTCTGTGGGTAAATTCCTAAGAGTGGAATTCCTGGGTCAAATGGTATTTCTATTTTTAATTTTTTGAGGAACCTCCATATTGCTTTCCACAATGGTTCAACTAATTTACATTCCCACCAGCAGTGTAGGCAGGTATCCCTTTCTCCACATCCTTGTCAGCATTAGTTGTTCCTAGTCTTATGGACGTTGGCCATCCTAACCGGTGTGAGGTGATATCTCATTGTGGTTTTAATTTGCATTTCCCTGATAATTAGTGATGTGGAGCATCTTTTCATGTGCCTGTTGGCCATCTGAATTTCTTCTTTGGATAAGTGTCTGTTCATATTCTCCACCCATTTCTTAAATGAATTATTTTCTTTTTGGGTGTTGAGGCATGTGAGTTATTTATATATTTTGGATGTTAACCCCTTGTTGGATATGTCATTTACAAATATATTCTCCCATACTGTAGGATGCCTTTTTGTTCTGCTGATGGTGTCCTTTGTTGTACATAAGCTTTTTAGCTTGATGTAGTCCCATTTGTTCATTTTTGCTTTTGTTTCCCTTGCCTGAGGAGATGTGCTCAGGAAAAAGTTGCTCATATTTATATTCAAGAGATTTTTGCCTATGTTTTCTTCTAAAACTTCTATGGTTTCATGATTTACATTAAGGTCTTTGATCCATTTTGAGTTTACCTTTGTGTATGGAGATAGACAATAAACCAGTTTCATTCCCTTGCATGTAGCTGTCCAGTTTTGCCAACACCAGTTGTTGAAGAGGCTGTCTTTTCCCCATTGTGTGTCCATGGCTCCTTTACTGTATATTAATTGACCGTATATGCTTGGGTTAATATCTGGGCTCTCTATTCTGTTCCATTGATCTATGGGTCTGTTCTTGTGCCAGTACCAAATTGTCTTGATTACTGTGGCTTTGTAGTACAGCTTGAAGTCGAGGAGCGTAATTGCCCCACTTTATTCTCCCTTCTCAGGATTGCTTTGGCTATTTGGGGTATTTTGTGGTTCCATATGAATTTTATAATGATTTGCTCTAGTTCAGTGAAGGATGCTGTTGGTATTTTGGTAGGGATTGTATTGAATCTATAGATTGCTTTAGGCAGGATGGCCATTTTGACAATATTAAACCTTCCCATCCATGAGCATGGGGTGTATTTCCATTTATTGGTACATTCTTTAATTTCTCTCATGAGTGTCTTGTAGTTTTAAGGGTATAGGTCTTTTACCTCCCTGGTTAGGTTTATTCCTAAGTATATTACTCTTTTTGATGCAATTGTGAATGGAATTGTTTTCCTGATTTCTCTTTCTGCTAGTTCATCATTAATGTATAGCAATGAAGCGGATCTTCCTGTGAATTAATTTTGTATCCTGCAACTTTGCTGATTTCAGATACTAGATTTAGTAGTTTTGGAGTGGATTATCTAGGTTTTTTATGTACAATATCATGTCATCTGCAAACAGTGACAGTTTAACTTCTTCCTTACCAATCTGGATGCCTTTTATTTCTTTGTGTTGTCTGATTGCCGTGGCTAGGACCTCCAGAACTATGCTGAATAACAGTGGAGAGAGTGGGCATCCTTGTCTTGTTCCTATTTTAAAGAAAAACCTTTCAGCTTTTTGCTATTAAATATGATGTTGGCTGTTGGTTTGTCATATATGGCCTTTATTATGTTGAGGTACTTGCCCTCTATACCCATTTTGTTGACAGTTTTTATCATGAATGGATGTTGAATTTTTTCAAATGCTTTTTCTGCATCTATGGACATGATCATGTGGTTTTTGTCCTTCTCTTTGTTGACGTAGTGGATGATGTTGATGAATTTTTGAATATTGTACCACCCTTGCATCCCTGGAATAAATCCTACTTGATCATGATGGATGATTTTTTTATATATATTTTGGAATTTGGTTTGCTAATATTTTCTTGAGTATTTTTGCATCTATGTTCATCAGGGATATTGGTCTGTAGTTTTCTTTTTTTGTGTTGTGTTTGCCTGGTTTCCATGTTAGAGTGATGGTGGCCTCATAGAATGAATTTGTAAGTATTCCCTCCTCTTCTATTTTTTGGAAAACTTTGCAGAGAATGGGTATTATGTCTTCACTAAATGTTTGATAAAATTCAGTGGTGTAGCCATCTGGTCTAAGGCTTTTGTTCTTAGGTAGTTTTTTTATTACCAATTCAATTTCGTTGTTGGTAATTGGTCTGTTCAGATTTTCTGTTTCTTCCTGGGTCAGCCTTGGAAGGTTGTATTTTTCTAGAAAGTTGTCCATTTCTTCTAGGTTATCCAGTATGTTAGCATATAATTTTTTCATAGTATTCTCTTATAATTCTTTGTATTTCTGTGGTGTCTATAGTGACTTTTCCTTTCTCAATTCTGATTCTGATTATGTGTGTAGATTCTCTTTTTTTTCTTGATAAGTCTTGCTAGGAGGTTATCAATTTTGTTTATTTTTTCAAGAACCAGCTCCTGCTTTCATTGATTCTTTATATTATTTCAGTCTTCTCAATTTTATTTATTTCTGCTCTAATCTTTATTATGCCCCTGCTTTTACTGACTTGGGGCCTCATTTGTTCTTCTTTTTCTAGTTTCATTAATTGTGAATTTAGACTGTTCATATGGGATTGTTCATCTTTCCTGAGGTAGGCCTGTATTGCAAATACTTCCCTCTTAGCACGGCCTTCATTGCATCCTACAGATTTTGTGGTGTTTAATTATTGTTGTTAATTGTCTCCATATATTGCTTGATCTTGGTTTTTATTTGATCATTGATCCATTGATTATTTATGAGCATGTTGCTAAGCCTTCATGTGTTTTGGGGCTTTTTTGTTTTCTTCTTGTAATTTATTTCTAGTTTCATACTTTTGTGGTCTGGGAAACTGGTTGGTACAATTTCAATCTTTTTGAATTTACTAAGGCTTATTTTGTGCCTAGTATATGATCTATTCTTGAAAATGTTCCATGTGCACTTGAGAAGAATATGCATCCTGCTGCTTTTGGGTGGAGTGTTCTGTACAGGTCTGTTAGGTCCATCTGTTCTAATGTGTTGTTCAGTGACTCTGTCTCCTTAATTATTTTCCGTCTGGTTGATCTGTCCTTTGGAGTGAGTGGAGTGTTGAAGTCTCCTAGAATGAATGCATTGCATTCTATTTCCCCTTTTAATTCTGTTCATATTTGTTTCACATCTGTAGGTGATCCTGTGTTGGATGCATAGGTATTTATAATGGTTATATCCTCCTGTCGGACTCACCCCTTTAACATTATGTAATGTCCTTCTTTGTCTCTTGTTACTTTCTTTGTTTTGAAGTCTATTTTGTCTGATACAAGTACTGCAACACCTGCTTTTTTCTTCCTATTAGTTGCATGAAATATCTTTTTCCGACCCTTCCCATTTTAGTATGTGTATGTCTTTGGGTTTGAAGTGAGTCTCTTATAGGCACCATATAGATGGGTCTTGTTTTTTATCCATTCAGTGACTCTGTCTTTTGATTGGTGCATTCAGACCATTTACATTTAGGGTGATTATCAATAGGTATGTACTTATTGCCATTGCAGGCTTTAGATTTGTGGTACCAAAGGTTCAAGGGTAACTTCCTAACTATCTAACAGTCTAATTCAACTCACTTAGTATGCTATTACAAACACAACCTAAAGGTTCCTTCTTTTCCCTCCATTCTTTATATATTAGATATCATATTGTGTACTCTTTGTCTCTCCCTTGACTGACTTTGGGGTAGTTGATTTGATTTTGCATTTGTTTAGTAATTAATTGTTCTACTTTCTTTGCTGTGGTTTTATTTCCTGTGGTGACACCTATTTTGCCTTAGGAACACTTCTATCTATAGCAGTCCCTCCAAAATACACTATAGAGATGGTTTGTGGGAGATAAATTCTCTCAACTTTTGCTGATCTGGAAATTGTTTAATCCTTCCTTCAAATTTAAATGATAATCTTGCCAGATAAAGTGTTCTTGGTTCAAGGCCCTTCTGCTTCATTGCATTAAATATATTATACCACTCCTTTCTGGCCTGTAAGGTTTCTGTGAGAACTCTGATGATAGTCTGATGGGTTCTCCTTTGTATGTGATCTTTTGTCTCTCTCTGGTTACTTTTAATAGTCTATCCTTATCTTTGATTTTTGCCATTTTAATTATTATATATCTTGTTGTCTACCTTGGGTCCCTTGTGTTGGGAGATCTGTGCACCGCTATGGCCTGAGGTCACTATCTTCTTCCCAGTTTGGGGAAGTTTTCAGCAATTGCCTCCTCAAAGACACTTTCTATCCCTTTTTCTCTCTTCTTCTTCTTCTGGTATCTCTATAATGCTAATATTGTTCCGCTTGGATTGGTCACACAGTTCTCTCAATATTCTTTCATTCCTAGAGATCCTTTTTCTCTCTGTGCCTCAGCTTCTTTGTATTCCTCTTCTCTAATTCTATTTCATTTATCATCTCCTCCACTTCTTCTAATCTGCTTTTAAATCCCTCCATTGTATGTTTCATTTCAGATATTGTATTCTTTAATGATTGAATCTCCATCCTGAATTCATTCCTGAGTTCTTGAATATTTTTCTGTACCTCCATGAGCATGGTTATGATTTTTATTTTGAAAACTCTTTCATGAAGATTCATGAGTTCAGTTTCACTTGGCCCTTTTCTGGTGTTTGTGGGATTTTGCTTTGAACTAGGTTCTTTTGATGTTTCATATTTGTATGTGGTGCCCCTTAATGCCCAGAACTTCTTCTATCTGGAACTGCTCAGCCCCTGGAGAAATGTCAGGGGTCCCAGGGGAGTGGCGCTGTTGCCTCTGGGGAGGAGAGTGCTGTTTCCTGCTTCCTGCTGCTGTGCCCATCTCCACTGCCAGAACCAGTGGCCAAGTGCACAGGTATAAGCCTCTCTGCTTTGTGTTTGTAGCTGCTGTAGGTGGGGCCTCCCTGTGGCTGTCCTGATGCCAGGCTAGGGGCTGCCTGTTTGTAATTCAGTACTGGCCAGCAGGGAAGAAGGCACAGCAGACTGGGTATCATGGTGGGGGGCCTTGGAGCTGCTTCACCAGCCAGGGAGATGGAGCACCTGAAGTTCCTGAAAGTTCCCAACCTGCTGGGCAGAGTGTGCCCAGCCAATTTTGCCCACCTGTCGTTTCTCCTGAGCAGTAAGCTCTGTGCAGTCCTTATCCCTTTAGCAGCTCTCTTGCTGTTATGAAGTCTCTCAGACTGCCTGCCTTTCTTTTGTCCCAGAACAGCCGGATATAGATCCCAGTCCTCCACAAATGGCTGGAATCTCAGACATTGCAAGTATTCTGCCTGTCTTAGCTTTCCAACCCCACTAATCTCCAGAGCACCATGCAATGTAGGTTCATGCTCCCAGAGCAGATCTCCAGGGCTGATTCTTCAGCAGTCCTAGGCCTCCACCCACTCCCTGTTCTCTTTCTCTTCCTCCTGCCAGTGAGCTGGGGTCAGGGAAGAGCTTGGGTCCCTCTGGATCATGGCTTTGGTACTTTACTCTTTTCCATGAAGTCTGTTCTTTTCTCCGGGTGTATGCAGTCTGGCGCAGCCTTCTTTCCTGTTGCTCTTTCAGGATTCATTGTATTAATTATATTTTCATATGATATATGGTTTTTGGAGGAGTCCCTTGTCTCACCTCTCACACCACCATCTTTAATCCTGCTAAAATATTGTGCACATAACTTAAATAAAACTCTTTCCCCACCTTTCAGTGTGCACCTCTCTCTGAGGTTGCCTGCATTTTCTCTCTCTTTAAGTATGTAACTTTAAATAAAACTTTTACTCCACTTCACTACTGTGTCTCTGCCCTTCACTTCTTTGTTGTGGCAGGGACAAGAACCACGGAGAACAGACAATGCTCACCCAAAAATTCTAATAGGTGTGCAATGGTAACTCATTGTTCTTTAAACTTTCAATTCCTTTCCTCGACTTGAATATTGGGAACCCAAATATTTGGTTAACATTATTCTGTATGTGTCTGTGAGATTATTTCTAGATGAGGTTAACATTTAAATTAGTAGACAGAGTAAAGCATATTTCCTTCTCCAGTGTTGGCCTCATCTTATCCATTAGAGGTCTGAATAGAAAAATAGACAGCCTAAGGAAGAATTTGGTAGCTCTGCCTATTTCCAACTGGGATATCAGATTTATTCTGCTCTCAAGCTGGAACTATTACCATCAGTTCTCCTGGTTCTCAGGCCTTCAGACTCACATTGGAACTTCACTACTAGGTCTATGTTCCTGGGTCTCCAGGAATCAGTCAACTAATCACTCTTATTCATTCTGTTTTTCTAGATGTGGCTAAAATTGTAATATTTCCAGAATATATTACCTGGATTTAGTGCACCTGCATACCAAAAGGTGTTCCTCAGGGGTGGATAAAGGTAGTTCATCTCCATATCAGTGGGTAATTACCTGGGCAACTGAGGGCTTATCTGAACCTGAGACGTCAGGAGGAGGTCTTGCTTGCTTCTGCCAGAGCAGAAAAGAGACAGCCTTGGACTGCAGTTTGTAAACAATAAACTTTATTTCTCCCTTTGACTGATTTCAGTTTTAGAGGTATTTTGCCCCAGGATTTCCTCTCCCTGGAGTTATTCTACAGAACCCTATTAAATTTGCCATCTATATATCTTCTTTGATGAGGTATCTGCTTAGGTCTTTTGCCTAATTTTAAATTTGGGTTGTTTGTTTTATTATTGTTGAGTTTTAGGAGTTCTTTGTAAATTTTTTATAACAATTCTTTATCAGATTGATTTTTTACAAAGATTCTTTCCAGTCTGTGGCTCATTCTGATGACATTATCTTTCACAGAGCAGAAGTTTTTATTTTAATGAAGTCAAGTTTATCATTTATTTCTGGCTTGGATCATGCCTCCAGGGTTGTATCTAAAAAGTCAATGCCATGCTCAGGTCTTCTAGGTTTTCTCCTATGTTATCTTCTAGTTTTATAGTTTTGTTTTTTACATGTAGGTCTATGGTCCATTTTGAGTTAATTTTTGTGAAAGGCATAAGGTTTGTGTGTGTGTGATATAATGAGTCATAAGAAATACATATATTTCCCATGTGTATTTGGTATTCATCCACAGTTCTTGAAAACACTGCAGAGTCTTAAAGGTGAAATGGGTATTTTGTTATGTTAATGAGAGACTTTTGGACCCCCACGCAAGGCAGGGGCTGGAGGTTGAATCAGCCAATATCAGCCAGTGGCTGATGATTTAGTCAAACACGACTATGCAATAAAGCCCTCACAAAAACCGCTGGAAAAAGCTTCTCTCTCTTTCTCTTCTCTGTTGGATCCTACTTCTCTGTACAGAAGAGTTTCCATGCTTAGGGAACCAGAATGCCTCCACGTGACACTGAGCCAGGCCCCAAGCTCCATAAGGGTAGACTCTCCTTTATTTGGGACCTTGCCCTATGTATCTCTTCACCTGGCTGTAAACTTGTCTCCTTTACGGTATCCTTTATTAAACTGACATATGTAAGTGTTTTCCTGAGTTCTGTGAGCCACTCTAGCAAATTAAACAAACCCAAGGGAGGAGGTCATTGGAACATCCAATCTATAGCCGGTATGTCAGAAGCATAGATTAACTGGGGCTTGCAACCAGCATTTAGAGTGGTGCGTGGAGGGCAGTCTTATAGAATGGAGCCTTTAACCTGGGGAGTCTGGTGCTGTCTCCAGGCAGATAGCATCAGAATTGAGTTGAGTTCTTGGACCCCCTGCTGGTGTTTGATAATTGCTTATTGTTATGTATGGAAGACCCCCTCCCACATACACACATTGGAATTTGGGTCCGGGAACCCAAACAAAGTTATATTACTATTACTTCTGTGTATAATATTGTTATTGTTATGTATATATATGTAGGAAAAGACAACACTGTAGCAGTCTACATTATTTTTCCTGCATGTGGATGTCTAGTTGTTCCAGCACCACTTGAAAACACAGTCTATGCCCCATTGTACTACCTTTGCTCCTTTGTCAGAGGTCAGTTGACTACATTTATGTGGGTCTGTTTCTGGCATCTCTGTTCTGTTTCATTGATCTTTTAGTCTAGTCTTCTGCAATACCACACTGTCTTGATTACTATAGAGTTACAGTATGTCTTGAAGTCAGGAAATATCAGTCCTCCAAGCTTGTTCTCCTTCAATATTGTGTTGGCTATTCTGAGTCTTTTGCCTTTCCACATAAACTTTAGAATAAATTCTCAATATCCACAGATTAACTTGCTAGGCTTTTCACTGGATTTGCATTGAATCTATCTGTCAAGATGGGAAGAACTGACATCTTGACAGTATTGAGTTTTCTTATTCATAAACATGTACTCTCTCTCCATTTATTTAGTACTTCTTTGATATCTTTTTTCAGTTATGCTTTTCTTCATATGCATCATACATATTTTATTAATTTAGAGCTAAGTATTTCATTTTTGGAGGTGCTAATGTAAATGATAATGTTATTTTAATTTCAAATTCCACTGTTCACTGCTGGTATGTAGGAAAGTGATTGACTTTTATACATTATCCTTTTATCCTACAATCTATACCATGATCATTTATTAGTTCCAGGAGTTTTTTTTTTTTATTCTTTTGGATTTTCTACAAAGATAATCATGTCATCTGAAAACAAAGACATTTTATTTCTTCCATCACAATCTGTATATCTTTCATTTCTTTTTCTTTTGTTAAAGCATTAGCTAGGACTACCAGTATGATTTGAAAAAGAGCAGTAAGGGAAATATCCTTGTCTTGTTCTGACCTAAGCAGGAAGCTTTGAGTTTCTAACCATTCAGTATAATGATTAGCTATAGGTTTTCCTGATATTCTTTACCAAATTGAGTAAGTTCCCCTCTATTTCAAATTAAAAGAGAGCTTTTATCATGACTGGGTATTAGATTTTGTCAAATGCTTTTACTTCATCTATTTATATGATTATGTGACTTTTTTTCTTTTGTATGTTGATGTGATAGATTATATTAATTCAAATGTTGAACCAGCCTTGCATACCTGTGATAAGTCCCACTTGGTTGTGATTTATATATATTGTTTATATACATTATATACATCTTTCTATACATAGTTGGATTCAATTTGCAAATATTTTGTTGAGGATTTTGCATCTATGTTGTGTCTATAGTTTTCCTTTCTTGTAATGTCTTTGTTTGGTTTTGATATTAGGGTATTTCTGGCCTCAAAGAATTAATTAGGAAGTATTACCTCTGCTTCTAACTTCTGGAGGAGATTGTAGAGATTCAGTATAATTTCTTCCTTAAAAATGTTAGAATTCACCAGTGCGCCTGAGAAACTTTTTGTTTTGGAAGTCTAATAGTTACAGATTCAATTTCTTTAATATATAGCTGCCTGTTAAAATTGCCTGTTTCTTCTTATGTGAGTTTGTTATATGTGTCTTTCAAAGAATGGGTCCTTTTCATTTAGGTTCTCAAATTTGTGGGCATAGAGTTGATTGTAATATTCCTTTCCTATCTTTTTTGTTGTTGTTGTTATCATTAATCTACAATTACATGAAGGACATTATGTTTACTAAGCTCTCCCCTACACCAAGTCCCCCCCACAAACCCCATTACAGTCACTGTCCATCAGCATAGTAAGATGTTGTAGAATCACTACTTGTCTTCTCTGTGTTGCACAGCCCACCCCTTTCCCCCACTCCCCACATTATATATGCTAATCATAATACCCCCTTTCTTCTTCCCCGCCCTTGTCCCTCCCTACCCTCCCATTCTCTCCAGTCTCTTTCCCTTTGGTAACTGTTAGTCCATTCTTGGGTGCTGTGAGTCTGCTGCTGTTTTGCTCCTTCAGTTTTTCATTTGTTCTTATACTCCACAGATGAGTGAAATCATTTGGTATTTGTCTTTCTCCACTTGGCTTATTTCACTGAGCATAATACCGTCTAGCTCCATCCATGCTGTTGCAAATTGTAGGATTTGTTTTCTTTTTATGGCTGAATAATATTCCATTGTGTATATGTACCACATCTTCTTTATCCATTCATCTACTGATGGACACTTAGGTTGCTTCCGTTTCTTGGCTATTGTAAATAGTGCTGCGATAAACATAGGGGTGCATCTGTCTTTTTCAAACTGGGCTGCTGCATTCTTAGGGTAAATTCCTAGGAGTGGAATTCCTGGGTCAAATGGTATGTCTATTTTGAGCATTTTGAGGAACCTCCATACTGCTTTCCACAATGGTTGAACTAATTTACATTCCCACCAGCAGTGTAGGAGGGTTCCCCTTTCTCCACATCCTCACCAACATTTGTTGTTGTTTGTCTTTTGGACGGTAGCCTTCCTTACTGGTGTGAGGTGATATGTCATTGTGGTTTTAATTTGCATTTCTCTGATAACTAGCGATGTGGAGCATCTTTTCATGTGTCTGTTGGCCATCTGAATTTCTTCCTTGGAGAAGTATCTGCTCAGATCCTTTGCCCATATTTTAATCAGGTTATTTGCTTTTCATTTGTTGAGATGCGTGAGCTCTTTGTAACCTTTTGGGGTTTTAATTGAGCTTTTTATATGATTTCATTTTTTCTTCATTCTTCAAATATCAGTTATATTTCTTTTTTCTTTTTTGTTATCCTAGAATTTGCAATATACATTTGCAACTAATCCAAGTCCACTTTCAAACAACACTATGTCACTGCACAGGCAGTGCATGTACCCTATAATAACACAACTATTGTAATGCTTTCTCCATCCCTTGTATCATTGCCATCATTCATTTCATAAATACTTATGTATACATGAAATAAATGATAGCAATGATACAAGGGATGGGATGTGTGTGTATATATGTGTATATGTATTTTTAATAGTGTTACTGTTATCACTTTGAGCAATTGTTATCTGTTAAATCAATTAAAAAGATGAAAATTAATGGTTTTTATCTTCAGTTAATCCTTCTCTGATGTTCTTCCATTCTTTATGTAGTTCCAGGTTTCCAACCTATATAATTTGCCTTCTCTCTAAAGAACCTCTTTCAACAGTTCTTGCAAGTCATGACCACTAGCAACAAATTCCCTCAATTTTTGTTTGTCTGAGAAAGTTATTTCTCCTGCACTTTGAGGATGATTTTTCAGGGTACAGAATTCTAGGTCAGTGATCTCACTTCTCTGATGGACCTAAGAAAAGCTGTTGATTTCCCAATTTGTTAGCTCTTTCCCTGTTAGGATGGATTGGTGACTTCTAAGCTCCTTGTGTACTGGAAGGGAAACTGGAAGTCCCATGTTCTGTTAAATTTTGTCTTTCTCTCATAAAAACAAACTAATGATGGTTGACCCATCACAAGTCTCCCATGCCTCAGATCATCCTATAGAAGATAAACAGCCTACAGGCAGCCCAGCTCTGACACAGGCTGGGTACTGGCTAAACTCAGCAAGTCAGAATCTCCAAATAGGTACTGAGTCAGAGAAAGCCAGTTTTCCTCCAGTAGACTATCTTCTTTCACTTCCTTATGAAGAGTGAAAACAGAAGTTGGACTCCAGTGTTTAAAAAATAAAAACCAATCAGAAAGAAAGAGATGCAAGATGGAAACTCAGGATTCTTTTCCTGCTCCTGGGTCCAATGCAAGCCTCCTTGTCTCTAAGCTATAATCTTTATAATAAGCTCCCCTTTTCTGCTCAGTCACCTCTCACCCCAGTTTCTTGAAACGGAGAAGTCAAATTCAACAAGTCTCAATCTGTCCATGAACTCAACTGGGCATGAATACCACATTTCCATATCTTCTGAGCTGGTGGAAAGTCACCCACCACCTGGTCTAGGGGCTTTCCTAGAACAATGGGCAAGAGCCAGCTGCCAACGCCCAAGGAGACAGGACAGCTGCACACAATTTCAGGAAGCATCACAGGGAAGACCATAAGAGTGGTGACCACAAGTTATGCAGCCTAGGAGTTCACCATCAAATGAACTACACTGGGGAAAAATCAGGAAGGTTTTTTCTTGAAAGAGAAAAACATATCTTGGTGGCAACCAGATAGCTCTGCCCAGTTGGTGAGGACACATGTCTAAGACAGCTCAGAGGGTGAGAGAGTATAATTGCTATTGTTTTTGCTGAATCTACAGAAAAGTTGTTATATCATGGTAGGTTACATCTAAGAAGAGAATTGCAATGAACTCAGGGAATTTAAGGCATCTTGGGGTCTGGAAGGTTTCAGGAAAATACAAGGAGACCATAGAGTCCCACAAGCAGCTAGGCTGTGTCTGAACCAGTTCTCCTCTTGGATGAGGTAGCTTCAGTCAAGAGAGGGAAAGAATAAGAAGACAGAACATGTTTGTTGAGTGTTTTTCAAGAAAGGTTACTGGATTTTGTCAAATTTTTTTCTGTGTCTTTTCAAATGATCATATGGCTTATGTCCTTTATTCTATTAAGGTGGTATATCATATTGATGGATTGTTTTAATATTAAGCCAATATTACATCCTGGAGAAAATTCTACATGGTCATGGTATATAATCCTTTTTCTATATCGGTGGATCCAAATTTCTATATTTTGTTAAGGATTGCTGTATCAATATTCTTAGGATGGCTTTTTCTGCTTTTAGTATCAGGTTAATAACTGTTCTTGTAGAATGAGAGGGAAAAGCCTCTCCTCTTCTCCTCCTTCTTCTTTTTGGAAGAATGAGTGAGGTGTAGGTATTATTCTTTGCATGTTTGGTAGAATTCACCAGTGAAAGCCATTCAGAACTGGAATTTCCTTTGTGGGAAGTTTTAAAATTACCATTTCAATCTCTTTATTTTCTAATAGGTCTATTCACATTTTCTATTTCTACCTGAGTCAGTTTTGATAGTTTGTGTCTTTCTATAAATTTGCCTATTCCAACTAGGCCATCTAATAATTGGCTTATAATTTTCATAGTTTTCCCTTTTAATGCTTTTATTTCAGTGAGTGAGTTTGGTTACCTAATTTAAAATGAGTCTTCTCTCTTTTTCTTGCTCAGTCTAGCTACTGTCAATTAGGTTTGTCTTATTTGTCAGTTAGGTCTAGTAGATTTGTTCCAGTGTTCCACTTCTTTGTTGATCTTCTGCCTAGTTGCTCTACTCACTATTGAAAATGCAGACATCTTGAGAAAACTCCATTTATTATTGAAGAATTGTCTGTTTCTTCATTCTTTTCAATCAGTTTTGCTTCATGTATTTTCAGGTTTCATTATTGTGGTTTTTAAAATATTTGCATATATATTTATTATTGCTACGTCTTCTTGAGGATTAAAGAAGGGATAGTTTTCTCAAGGAATGGAGTGAAGGGGCTGGCACACCCAATTCCATGCCCATTTTGTCCAAGCCAGAGAATAAGAACTGCGAGGACATTGTAAGACTATATACAAATTGACCTTTGCCCAAATATTTGTATATTTTACCTTATCTCTCTATTTTTACCTAGAAGATAATATAATTATTAAAATTAAAAAGTCTTCAATATGCCTTGAGCAGAAAAGCCGAAAATTACCAGGAGATGGAGAAAAAGGAATTTGTTCCATTGCTAGGCTTACGGGAGACCAAAAACTCAAGAATAAAGAGTAGGTAGTAGCACCTGTAGATTAAAGATAGGAAAAGAAACAATAATGTGCCCGATGCTCCAGGTGTCTTCAGTAGACAATGATGCTTAAGGACAGCCATAGATGGAGAGTTTGCCCGAGGGATTTCAAGGGCCAAAGTCCCCTGTGTCTCCTTGATTCAGAGGTACATGTGTTATTCTAACTTCATTCTTATGTGATTTCACTTTCACCACTTCAGTACTGTAAAAAGGTGCAGATTTCTTCCCCAGAATTTAACCAAAATATTTCTGCATCCTGATAAAAGGACCAGGATATTCCTTCCTCAATACAAATTATATTTGAAGCATTAGAGAATGTGTCAAGGTCATTGTAATCTAATAAACATCATTTAACAATGACACAAAAGCTGTGGGTTTACCTAACAGTTCCCAGAGGAAACTTGACTTCTTCCCTCTAGGATGGTACCCAGTTTCCATTCCTATGGCTTTGTTCATACCTAGCAGCTCTACTTGTGACCTGGTACAGGTTGAACTTTTCCCTCTACTGACCTGTGGAGATCTCAATACAAGGTTATAAAATGGAGACAGAAGTTTGCAGAAGACTGTCAAAGAAATGCAAATGCTATGGACAGCAAAAATTGGGGGATAAGCACAAGAACCACAAAGTCAATAATCCTTAAGGCTGGAGTCCATCCTGGGGGTGGTATGCTTGTCCACTCTGGGGGACTTAGTAGTCACATCTCAGTGCAGGCTGCTATAATAGAGCACCATAGACCTGGTGGCTTATAAACATCAGCCATTTATTTCCTACACTTCTAGAGGCTGGAAGTCCAATATCAGAGAGCCGGCATTATCAGGTTCTGGTGAGCACCCTCTTCTGGGTTGCAGAGGCCAGCTTCTGCCTGTGTCCTCACATGTGGAAGGGAAGGGAGCTCTCTAGGGTCTCTTTTATAAGGACATTAATCTCACAAAGCAGAGTCTTTCCAAAGGCCCCACGTCTTAATACCATCACAGTAGGTTTTAGGGTTCAACATATGAATTTTGACGGGACACATTCAGACCACAGCAGGTGGAGACAGAAATAATGCTTTATTTAAAATAGCTCCACCTGTATATATATATATATATATATATATATATATATATATATATATATATATATATATGTAGCAAATGTCTTCAGAGGCCACTCGGGTACTTCAATATAAGTAGACAGCTGCAGTCAAAGCAAGCTTAAGGATTCTCATTTTCCAACAATAAAACTTCACTGGTTATGTTTAGTTAAAAAACACAAGCTGAATTAATAAAATGTTTAATTTATGTAGTTTTTAAAATATATAATTTTGTGCATTTCTAGTACCCTCCAGGGCTATCAAGATTTGCCTCTTCATTCAATTTTCCTTGAAGCAAAATTCGCTGCAGCATAGACTAGGTGATGCCATGGTGACAAACAACGCCCTACAGCTACACAATTCATGCACAAAGGCTTCCGCTCATTTACATCACTCACATCCCGTGCCCTCCCAGATCTGCGGGGGCTCTGCGCTGAGCTGTCATCATCTCTGCTCTGGGAAGTGGGCTGATGGAACAGCCACCGTCTGAAACGTTGTCAGGGATCGTGACAGAGAGAAGAGGGCGAGGCAAAGATCCTCTTGGCTCTCAAAGCTTCTACCTGTAAGTGACACTCATCATTCCTGCTTGCATTCCATTATCCAGGTGAGTCCTGTGAAGAATCTGAATTTCAAAGGAGTCCTGGGTGTTGGAGAACAATAGCACTGCCAACCCACCACACACATCCTGTTGCACAGTCTATCCTGCGCCATGCACTGGAGCTACAGCTGCACAACTACAGCAAAGCTTGCCGTTCCCTCCATGGGTTTGCAATCTAGGGAAAATACAAACAAGAGGTCCGCCAGCATACTCAGTGAGTGGGCAGAACACCATGTCAAGCGGCCCAGCCCGGGAACTTTCTTCATCCCCATGGGACCAAGACTCCCTTCCTCCTCCAAGGAACTCAATAGCCTAGCCTGGAGAAACCCTTCCCACTTCCACAGGCAGCATGAAGAGGGAGTGAGGGGTCCAAGCATCCGCAGAAAATTTAGAAAACCAAAGGCTCTCAAATACAACTGACTTAGAGTCACAGTCTGGAAAAGTAAGCCAGGACCTCAGTGCTAAACCTACACAAGGTGACTGCCTGCCAAAATCAGATTTAAATAGAACTCAGAACCTTCTAAACACAATAGACAAAATGTCCATAGTACAATAAAAAATCACCTGCCATGTCAAGAACCAAAAAAAAAAAAAAATCACAGCTTAAGTGAGATAAGGCAAACAACTGATTTTAACACAGATGAATAAAATGCTGGATTATCTGGTAAGGATTTCAAAACAGCTGTTACAAAAATGCCTCAATAATCAATACCAAATTCTCTTAAAACAAATAAAAACAGTTGCAAAATCTCACCAAAGAAATCAAGATTACAAAAATATAAACTGGAAATTAAAGAACTGAAAAATACAATAGCAGAAATTTCTTTGTAATTCACCGAATGGGTTCAATAGTATAATGGTGATGACAGAGGGTAGTATCACTCAACATGAGAATATAATTTGCCCAGTTTGAACAACTAAACTTAAACAACAGAGAGAAACAGACTTTAAAAAAAGTTTTGAGACATAAGGGACTGTAAAAAAAAATCTAACTTTCTGTCATTCATGTCCCAGAAAAAAAGGAAAAGGAGAATGGGGCTGAAAGAGTATTTGAAAAGTAATAACTGAAAACTTCATGAATTTGGTGACACACACAAACCTACCTGTTCAAGAAGCTGAGAGGACCCCAAACAGGATTAAACCAAGAGAAATCCATGCCAAAGACAAAGAAAGAAGCTAGAGAGAAATGATGCATTACCATTGGGAGAAAATGCCTCAAATGACAACAGATTTTTTGTCTGAAACAGTGGAAGCCTGAAGAAAATGGCACAGCATTTTTCAAGTACTGAAAGGAAAAAAATTCAATCATGAATTTTATGTCTGGGAGCACTACTCCTCAGGAATGAAAAGAAAATAAAGACATTCTTGGAATAAAGAAAACTAGAAGAATTTGTTGCTAGCAGACCTGCCCTAAAGGCTGGCTGAAGTAATTTATCAAACTAAAAGGAAATGAGAGAGGGAATCTTGGAGTATCAGAAAAAAAGGAACAACAGGTATCAGTATCACAGAAATGTGGGCACATATAATGGACTATCCTCCTTATGGGTTTTATAAATCACATCTTATAAATCATCAATCATGTTTGATGATTGAAATGAAATGTCAAGGCCATCTGATACTTGAGTCAGTGAAATTTAAGAGGAGAGAGTAAAGAGATCTAGGTAGAAATGCACCTCCACACTTGACACAAAGTAGTAAAATGTTGATATCAGTAGGCTTTGATAAGTCATGTAAATATAATACATACAGCAACCACTAAAATTTACACAAAGAAATATATTAACACTATAAATAAATCAAAATGGAATCCAAAAAACTTTGTTCAAGTAACCCAAGGAACCCAAGGAAGGCAAGAAGAGAAGCAAAGGAATAAAAATGAGAGGGACCAAATAGAAAACTAATAATAGCAAGGCAGACTTAAGCATCAACATATAAATATTTACCTTCAGTATAAATGGTCTAAATACAGCAATGAAAAGGCAGAGATTGGCAAGTAAATAAAAACAACATAACCCCTTTATATGCTGTCTAGAAGAGACTCACCTCAAGTCTAACAATATAGGTAGGGTGAACAGTGAATGGTTGGACAAACCGCTTCATCCCTGCCATGGAGTACTACTCAGCAATCAGAAGGGACACACTCTTGAGACTCACAGTGACTTGCAAGGATCTCAGGAGAACTATGCTGAGCAAAACTACCAGCCCTATGTATTACATACCGTATGATTCCATTTATGTAACAGTTTGGAAATGACAAAATTGTAGAAATTGTTGTAACACAGTGGTTGCTAGGGATAGGAATGAACAAAGGAGTGGGGAGGAGAATGTGGTTATAAAAGGGCAACATGGGGGATTCTAGTAATGGTGAAACTCTCAGCATTTTGACTGTGGTGGTGGATACCTAAACAATGCATGTGGTCAAATTGTAGAGAACTAACTATACACACACAAATTAGTACAAGTGAAACTGGGAAATCTGAAACAGATGGTGGACTGTATTTATTGCAAAATCCTGGTTGTGATATTATACTAGAAATTTATAAAATATTACCATTGGGGGAAACTGAGAAAGTGAATATAGGATCTTCCCATATTATTTCTAATTAGTTCATGTGAATCTATAATCATGTCCATAAAAATTTCAATTAAAAATAATTTGCGTATTCAGAGTTGTTTTAAAACATGCATGTGCACACATGCACACACGCACACGCACAAGCACGGAGAAAAGCTTGCAATCTTCTATCCTTTCTGAAACCATTTTCCTCCCGTAAGTTCCTCACCTCTCACATTGTCCTGACACCCCCTCCCCTCAGGCATCTGCAGGCATCTGAACAGAGAGACAGAGAGGCCCTCCACGCAGCGCACTCCGCCCGTCTTGGCCCCTGGTTTCGCCCTCATTCTAGGTGCAGTGTTGACCCACTCCTTGGTTCTGCGTCAGCAGGAGTCAGCTCATTGTGAGCTGCAGTGTTAACACTCCAGCACTGACTAAGCCCAAATTTGGCAACAGTGAGAATAAGAAAGAACAGAAAAAAAGAAAGCCAGGACGGCAGAGAAGCGGGTTGAGTAATAGGGATTTAAAGCCATACCTGCACACCACGGCAGCAGAACCGCTTTTACAGGTCTTTCAGGGACTGCCGGTTCCTTTCCTAGCCGCAAGAAACAACAGAAGGAAAGAAGGAACGACACCGTGTGCTCAGCCACATCTTTGTGACTGATTATAACCTGCATTAAATCGTAGGCAACAGGGGCTATATACACCTTTCAGCACATGCAAAAGGCACAACTTTCCCCGTGGGGTACTTAAATTCTCCAGAAGTCTAACAGGTTAGATCAGCGACTGGGTACATGTGACTATGGGGCGAGATTGTATCACTAGCAGCATGAATTGTTATTATCAATCACCTTTATGCATTCGGTAGTTTATTGACATTGACAGACATTATGGATAAGCCTTATCCAATCACCATGCCTTAGGGCAACGTCCTCTCCTGCAGTGTAGACATTGGGAGACCTGGGCATCCCAGGGAAACCACCACCAGGAATATGGGCTTATCTCAGAGGACTGACTACAAACTCCTTTCCCACCAGCACCTGCGGGGAGGAGGAGGCAAGCAGGTAAGGGGGAAAGGGGAGTGTCATCGGCCCTTGAAATGACATACCTCCTTCCAAGGGAACAGAGGCATTGATTGCAATGCACAGTCTCCTGCCTAAAACCTCTCCTGTTCTCCTGCTTTTCTTCCCCTTTTAGCCATGCTTTCATGTTTACCCAAGGCTTGACCGCATGGTCAGTCCTTTTAAATCACCAGACCTTACGATCACTGCTTTTCAAACCTACCATCATTTTCTTGCCCAAGAATTTCTAGAGGAAGTCACAAAGCTTTGCTGTTTTGATTCTCAAAATGTGCGCTAACTATAATTTGGTCCTCAGAGGGACTTCACAGTACTCTCAGCTTTTTTTTTTCTTTTTTTCCCTCCCTCAAAAATTCTTTTTTTTTAATGTAGGAACTCATTTTATACATGAAGAAACTGAGTCAGAGAAAAGTCACATAACTTGCCCAAGGTTTTAGAGCTGGCGAGTGAGAAGGCTGGGATTTGATTCCAGGAAGTCTGTCTTCAGAGGCTCTGCTTCTCCGCCTTGGGTAATCACAGAAACCATCTGTGTGGGGTTACCTTTTCTTTTGCACCCACTTAATATAACAAGACTGTGGTTCATGTAATTACATTTTTACAGCATATTTTAGGGGGCATAATACTGCAATTTTATTTTTTAAAATTGTGGGAAATTCAAGCTTCTGAACTTTCATTATTGAGATACTACTGCTATGAACATTTTCTTAAATAAACTTTTTCTGGCCTCTCTAACTTCTAAATAGTAAAGCAATGGAAGCCATCACAAAGGAAACAAGAACTGTTTTCTTTTAAAAACATAAATAATACATTTGTCCTCTGATAATGTGAAGTGTCCATTTTTAATATTAATTTAATATGTCATTACATTTTTTTTAAATTAAAGTGTCATTGATAGATTTCACTCATCTGTGGAGTATAGCCACGAAGCAAAACTGAAGGAATAAAGCAGCAGCAGACTCACATACTTCAAAAAGGGACTAGAGGTTACCAAAGGGGAGGGGGTGGGGAGGGTGGGTGGGGAGGGAGGGAGAAGGGGGTTAAGGGGCACTGTAATTTGCCATCACAACATAGGTAGGTCACGGGGAAGGCAGTACAGCATGGAGAAGACAAGTAATGACTCTATAGCATCTTACTACACTGATAGATGGTGGGGGCACAGGCAGGGGACTTGATAATATGGGTGACTGTTGAAACCACAATGCTGTTCATGTGAAAACTTCATAAGATTGTATATCAATACCTTAATAAAAATAAATAAATAAATAAAGTGTCATTGATATACAATCTTATGACAGTTTCACGTAAACAGCACTGTGGTTTCAACATTCACCCATACTATCGGGTCCTCACCCCCTCTACTGAGGTCACTGTCTATCAGAATAGTAAGATGCTATAGAGTCATTACTTGTCTTCTCCATGCTGTACTGCCTTCCTTGTGACCTCCCTCTATTGTGGTTGCAAATTATAGTGCCCCTTAATCCCCTTCTCCCTCCCCACCCACCTCCCTGACCCCTTTCCTTTCATAAGCACTGGTCCCTTCTTGGTATCTGTTTGTGTGCTGCTATTTTGTTCCTTCAGTTTTGTTTTGTTTTTATACTCCACAAATGAGAGTACTCAGCTTTTTTCAGTTAATCTTCCTTTGACTTTCTTGTGCATTGTCTAAAGAGACTGCTCCAGGCATAGGCCACCTCTTGAAGTCCCCAGTGACAGCTCTACCCGCCTCTGTTTTTGCCAGACTCTCTCTTCCCCCAGATTTATAAAATGGTCAAGGACACCCAGCTTTCTCCACTCTCTCTTCTTTTCATCTCATGTCTTCCCTGGCTCTGCAGCTTCGCTCCATGTGGAGAGGCATCCATGTCCCCCAGCATTATCAGTCTCCCCCTTCGCCCCATCTCCCCTTCCACCAACTACACAGCCACCAAGCAGCCTCCCTTGCCGCCTCTGCCCTCACACCCCCAAACTCCACAGCTCTCGGCAGACGGTCTTTACCTCCCTCCCGCTGACAAACAACTGTGCCAGCGCCTCTCAACACAGCAGCAAAGCCATCTTCTGGCCTCACTGCCTTACCTGATACCGCATACGTCACTGTGCCACCTGCAGCTCTTCCTGGCCCTCTTTCCTGGGCACTTTCCTGACTCTCACACTTTTTTAATGACTATGGCTCCATCTCCTCTGCTATTTCATTTCTTTCTGCAGACCCCAAATTCAAAGTCCATCTCAGGCTCTGGCCACTATCTGTGCTCCAGTCCCTTGTTCCCGGTCATTTATTGAGCATCACCAGCTGGAGAGTTGTTTGGAAATGCAAGTCCTTAGCACCCAAGCTGGAACTCACCACCTTTCCCCAAACTCGCTCTTCCCCATGAATCCTATGTCCATTCCCTTCATCAAATCTGAGGATTCCAGGGCTGCCTTCCCTGTGTGTCTTCCAGTTAGCACATCAGCCTAGGCAACTAGCACAAGGCACCCACCACAGAACAGAGTATGGAAGATTCTCAGTGCATTTATGAAAGACCCTTCATCCACATCGGGTCAGCTATTAAGCCCTAGCAACAGAAACGCTTCACTCCCAAATAATTCAGGTGAATTGTGTGAAGGAGCTGGATTGAGTCGGCGATGATACTGGAAATTGCAAAGAATGGCAAAGACATACTAGAAGGCCTGGAGCTCCTGGCTCTACCTGCTCAGCTTTTTAAGATAACATACTTAAAGTACATACAAATAAACATGTAATAAGTAAACCGTGTTATATTGATTTTTAATAGTTATTTTAGCTCATATTCTGGCACTCTCCCAGCTAATTCTAGGCAAGTGATTCTCTTGGGTTTTCAGGCTCTGTTACTTAGCAATAGTGGTCATTCACTTTCCTCTTTTGAATAATTTTATTCCTCGCTTCTATTCCATTTGTATTATATTTCAAAACTCAAATAATGAAAAAAAAACAATGAAGTCCCAGACGCTCGCCCAAAATGTCTTATCTGTTAAGAAAGCATCTTGAAGGACAGCTCTGATGATTTGTTGAACTTTCCGTTGCAGGGGGTGTGTATGCACGCACTTTGGGTATCTAAGCAGCCACAAGATTTTTAAAAAATGACTGTTTAAGGCCTCCATTCATGTTAGCAGTTAAATCTCATCACCCTTTAATAGCAATTAGGAATACTGACAATGCACACTGCATACATTATTACCCAGTTGGGTATTTTTATTATTAGTAGATTTATATCCTCCAAGAAAGATAGTGAGATGTGGCATAAATGGGAATTTTAATGGGAAATTTAATGGTCACTAAAGCACTGCACCGAGGAGCCAAGGTGACAGGCACAGGGATGCTGAGAGACAAAGCCTGCGGACTCCTGGAAACTGCATTTCTAAGGGAACCCTGGAAATCACAGCACAGCACCAGATGGTGGCACTGGTGGGCACTGTAATTCTCCCTGGAGTTCATTCTTTCTGCAAAAACAGGCAACCCAAATGTCTCAAAAGATTTACTGAGATTATCCTGTAATCACAGAGTAACATCAGCAGCACCATCTTTCTGTACTGAGGAAGAACATAGACTTGGTTTTCTTTGGAGTGAAATTGTTAAAAAAAAAATTACTCCCTAAGGCCTTTCAAGCATGGGGATCACCCACAGCAGTGAGAACTGTCAAGTGTACAGCTGGGTTCTAAGGGAGCTGAGAACACTATGGGTGGGGGTAGGGCAGACAAGAGCAGAGTCATGGGCTTTCTGCCAGCTCACGTATGCATCCAGGTGCAGAACCTGGAAGTGAGGGGATCATTGGTAACCTCCAACAAAACAGCTTCATTAATTCGCTTTTTCTACAAGTAGGGCAACTACCAAGTTCCAGGAACTGGGCTTGGTACAGTGGTAACCTGCATGATGCAATCTCTATCCCTTTCAAAGTTCATAGTCTAGAGAGGGGCAGTATGATGAGTATAAATTAGGAAATGCACTGTCAAGGAAAAGAATGTGAGCTATAAAAAATAGAATAATAGAGCTTAAACCAGGTGAACAGGCAAGGCATCTCTGATATCTAAGTGACAAGCCCTAAGCAGGAAGCAGGAGAAGGTATCAGGTTCCAGGCAGCCACAGTGCAAAGGCCCTGAGGCAGGAAAGAACTGTGCAGGTCAAAACAATTGAGAAAGCCCAGGACAGTGTGGAACTGGATGGAGCTGCACTGGCAGGGGCAGCAAGCTGAGTCATGCAGGGCTCTGCAAGCTTCCTCAGACGGTTTGGGTCTGGGTTGGTTGGTGGGTTTTGTGTTAGGTAAGAAGAGCACATGTGAAGTGGGGCCAAACACTGGATTGCAGAGGACTGCAGAGTGAATGAGGGTGAGGAAATAGACAGCCAAAGTGGGCCTATTTCTTCTGGAGATCTTCCTTATTAAAGAATGTAAAACAATGAGGTTGAGTGGAGCTTCTTTTTTTAGTGGGGAGAATTTAAGCATGTTTATAGTCCAAGGAATGAGTCAGTAAAATAAAATGAACATGGAAAAGACGCTCCCTCTCTCTGGAGCATGGAGTGCTTCTCAAACAAGGCTCTCCAAATCCAGCGTGAAGATGGACTGCGGGCTTCTAAAAAATAAAAAACCCTGGGCAAAACCCCCAGCGTCTGAAGCTGAGGAAAGTGATAAGGAACCAAATTTACAAATAATTCTAAGATCCGTAGTTTGGGTGGCAGCATTGATGGAGTCAATAATCAACAATGGGACTATGAGACAGGAAGTAACAGGAAGTAACTTCAAATAGGTAATGTAGTGAATTTGGGTTTGGATGTTTTGAGTAAGGTTTAAAGCACAAAAGGAAGTTGTAAATACATATCAGGAGCTCAACAGAGAGGATATTTTAAAAGCTAAAAATGATGGGATAAAAATACCCTATGACTATTCACTTAGGAATGATTTCCACCCGCACATCTACTTTGCTATCACCAAACCATGACTGTGCCCAGCTTCTCCATGCCATCTGGACAGCACCTTGGTTCTGCAGCCAGCTCAGAGTTTGGAACCAAACTTCTGTACCTTGAGGAGGTACCAGTTGTGGGAGGAGGTGTGGGAGCTGGCAAGAACCAGGTAAGTTGCATGGTACTGTAAGTTTTGAGGACAACTGGCTCACTAACCAGAAGCTAAGACAGAAGCCCACTCACAAAAACCCCTGGGGTTAGAACAGGGTCCCTAATCTTAAGCCCATGGATGGATTTGGAGGTCCTTAAAGATCCTAGAATGGTAATTGGGGATATGTGTCTTTTTCTGGGGACAAGATCCATAGCTGTATGTTTTCAAAAGTTCTGCTAGTTAAAAGCTTAAGGAACAAGAAGAAAGGGCCTGGCAGGTGTGTGGACTTCTCTCTCCACCTGCCTGGGCACTTCTCTCCATGCATACATCAGACTATTTTGGCTACAGACTGATCTCATAGTTAACCAACTAGTGAAGAGCCTATTTATACAGACTCAGGGTTGGTTAGGGTTTTCTCAGGACTTAGACAGGCCTGAGTGAAAATTAAAGCTCTCAGTTGCCAGAGCTGAAAGCAGCTATGGAAAATAAGACTTCGTAATTTTCCATAAAGAATTTTTTTCAAATTTTTTTGCCAAGTTTACATGTACCATTAATGGTTTTCTAAATTGAGTGACAAAATATGGAAACATTATATCCAATTCTTATGCTAACAGGATATACCCTATTATTTCAGTTTTTTCAGAAATGTTTTGAGAAAGAACCAAAACAGTAATTGCATTATAGCCCTTTTGCTTTTTTAAAACTTACTTTATCTTATTTTATTTTTAAACCATTTTATTAAGGTATGATTGACAGTAAAAAGCTGTCCATATTTATAGTGTTCAACTCCATGAATTTGGGGATAAGTATACACTGAGGAAATAATCACTGCCATCAAGGCCATGAACATATCCATCACCTCCCAATGTGTCCTCCCACCCTTTTATCATTATAATTTTTATGGTAATAACACTTAACATAAGTTCTTCTCTCTTAGCAAATTTTTAAGTTTACAATAGTATATTGTTAGCTATAGGCTCTATGCTGTACAGTGGACCTCCTGAACTTATTTATTTTGCATAACTGAAAGTTTGTAGCCCATTTTCTGGATGAACTTGTGATAACACTCCTCCTCTTTCTAGTTTTATTCCATCACTAAAAATTAGCATTTAAAAATGACCAAAGGATGAATACATGCTTCAAAAACAAGAATAGGTTTCCTTGTTACCTCATACTTGGTGTGTGAATTATCTGCATTTTGGACTTAGCATCAAGCAATTTTTTGCCCAACCTAATAAGGTAAATCACTATCTATGGAATGACTCCCCAGTGTAAAATTCACAGGCTGATTCACTTTACAAACACAGGTAAGTCGTGCCATTAACATTGAAAATCCAATAGAAGTGCCTTTAGCCACCTTGATCACAGCTTTAGGGTGATTGCAAGCATTCTTTGGCTCCAACACAATTGCATTTGATTGTTTTTACTGTTACAGTTGTGCTCCTGGGAACTACAAGCTTTTATGAAACTGGAGAAATGAATAATATCCACTGTAGTATTCAGACTTAGTTTTAGTTAAACATAAAAAAAAAAAAAGACACAAGTTACATATATGTGTTTGAAAGAAAATATAAATTTATTTTCAGGCACAAGTGTTTATTCCTTAGCAAAATCATTTACAAATATTTTCCATCAGTGCAATTTTGTAATCTAAGCTCTCACTTTTCCACAGAGAGAAGTAATATCAATTCATGCATTGTACTGATAAATGTACTATTTGATATGAAAAGAATACCTTATAGCTGAGAAAATTTCCACTTAAAATCACTTTTCATTGGAAATTTTGGGTAAAAATGTATTTCTTTTCTCAGTAAAATAAGTCAGAAAAATTAGATGCATTTAAAGCTGCCTATCTAATACAGTAGCCACTACCCACATATGGCTGTTCCAATTTAAATTGCTTAAAATAAAAATATTATGAAATATTCATTTCCTCAGTCTTATTTGCCATCTTTCAAGTGTTGGGTTTGCCACATGTGGCCAGTGCTGCTGTTTAGTGCAGAGACAGGCCATAGCCACCGTCACAGACAGCTCGGCTAGGTAGTATCGTTCCAGATGTCAGATCCGATTTTGTGACTCTCTCCAGGTGGGTTACCTGAGGTGGGAGCTGAGTTACACTGTGGAGCCTCTGCACAGTGGTCCTTGACCCTAGCTGCACAGTAGAACCCCCTGAAGAGCCTTTGAAAAGGACAACTGCCCAGGACCCACCTGTAGAGATTCTGGTTTAATTGGTCTGGAATCAGGCATCAGCATCTTTTTAAGTTCCCAGATAACTCTAATATGCTGCTCTAGTCCTACACAAAATTTGTTTATAGCAAAATCAGGTTAAGGGGTGTATCAAGAGCAGTTGTAAAGAAAAAAGACCACCAAAAGGTTATAATAAAATAAAGAATAGAACTACTAGACAGAAAATCATCAAGAAAACTGAACACCATCAAGCAATACAGCTTAACAAATATCTATAAAACATAACAATCAATAACAATAATCAGTAACAACAGAACAATCAATAAAGGCAGAATACATGTTTTTCAAGCACCTATGGAATATCCATCAAGATAGACTATATCCTAGGCCATAAAACAAATTTTTAAAAATTAAAATCATGTAGAATGTATTCTCTGACCATAAAGAAATCAAACCTAAAGTCAATAACAGAAAGACATGAGGAAATTAAAAAAACACTCTTCTAAATATTCCATAGATGGAAGCACAAGACTCAAAGGAAATTTTAAAATACATGGGACTGAGTGAAAATAAAAATACAACATATCAGAATTTGTGGGATGCAGATAAAGTACTGCTGAGGGAAAGCTATAGCACTAAATGCTAACATTAGGAAAGAAGTTCTCAAATCAATAATCTAAGCTCCCACCTCAAGAAATTAGGAAACAAAAAGACAAAATAAACCTAACACAATGAGGAAAAAGGAAATATTAAAAAGCAGAAATCAATGAAATTGAAAACAGAAAAGCAATAGAGAAAAGCAATAAAAGAAAAGGCTAGTTCTTTGAACACTTCAGTGGAACTGATACACTTCCAGTGAGACTGACAAATAAAAAGATACAAATTAGCAACATCAAGAATAAGAGGGAGGGAGTATGGGGGGCAGGGGGGGAAGTAAAAGAGTGGGTAGGGGACAACGTCAACACTTTATCTTGGCTGTGATATTGTACTACATTCATATCAGATCTTACCACTGGGAAAACTGGGTGAGAGGAACACTGTACTATATTTTGCAACTTCTTGTGATTCTATAATCATTTCAAAATAAAAAAAATTTTAATAAAATTAAATTTAAAAAATAAAATCACCTGGAATTCTAAAACATTTCAAAATAAAATTAAGGGTAACTAAAGTTAAGCACATTTTAGAAAAAGGTGAATTTTCTCCTTTTTTTCCCATTTTTCCCACCAATTTGTCTGACTAGAAACAGAGTGTTGTGTAGGCTGCCTCCTTCTCCAGCAGCTGCCTTCCAGCTCAATTCCTGACCGCCAACAACAGGAGACTGAACCCTGAAACACAGGGCCAAAGGACACCTCAATTCTCCATGCTTGAGGTATGACTGTCCCAGTAGAAGGGAGTTCCTGGGGCCAAAGTGTCCCATCCTTCCATATGAACCCCTCAAACACCATAACTACCAGACAATCATGTAGTAGCTATTGTCTGCCATAGACCTTACAGCTTAGCAGCTGCAAAGAGAAACCCCAGTCCCCACCATCACAAAGTCCAAGACGAAGAGCTCTGCCTTCCAGGCCAACTGTGTTGCAAGTTAGCACAGGACCTTGTACAGGTGGCTGCCCACTGCGGGCGACAGTGGCTGAGCCATAGCCAAAATACACGATGATCAGTTTGCCTGGCCCATGTGCTGGAGGGCAGTCACATCACATAAAGACAAAAGGAAAAAAATTATACTTTGTGTTAAGTTCCAGAAGGAAATGACAAGGTTTGTGCCAGAAAACAATGGGAGGCAGTTACTTGGAATCTACCAGAAAGCAGTGTTCTGTGCTAGGAGGTGTTTACAGGGAAAATAAATAAATAAAACAAGAAACTCTGGTCAAAAAACTTGGAGCACTTGCACTTAAATAAACTTAAAGATATTTCTTAACCAGAAGACTTCCCAGTCCCTTCGTGAATGTCCAAAGGGCAGCAGCGGATGGTGCCGGTCACAGTTATCCGACAGGATCTATCCCTGGGATGATAAGTGTTATCCCTGGACTGGTGGTGTTAAGAACACACTTAGGGGAACACCGCAGACCACTGTAGGGTCTCCATACAGGGTGCATAGCCGAGGGCACACAGGAGCCTCCTCATGCCTGGGCTCAGAGTCACCACCTCCTCTCACAAGTGGCGTCAAACCAATAAGAAGTCTACCTGCACTGACTGAATGGTAAATCTATTTTTTTAAACAGCAGCTATATTTAATCTACATATAATACCAATAAACTCTTATACAGCATGCAGATATTTTTTAATGTGATTCTATTCCTCTCCTGAGCCCAGAAATAGTACAATGGCTACTGGACCCATATATTTGTTAAAACATTGATTGTACACATTCTTTCTGAAATTTTATTAAATCTGTTCTGGGGAGGGAAATCTGAAAATAGTCCTCTCTCAGTAATTACACTCTTTCTCAGCAGGGAGGGCTTTCATGTTGATTTTGCCATTGAGTTTTAGCATCTGTCCTGAAGGCAGCCTCCTGTGGCCCTTTCAGGATGACAAACAAACCCGTGGGTGTCATGTTGACTTCTGGCTTGGTCTGTATTCAAGCTCAGCTGGGCGTCCCCAGTCATGTCAGAAAGCTTTTATCCATACAACCAAGTGTTTAAGTCAATCAATTTCTGTTTCACTTTAATACACTTGCACTTGTTTTTCGTGAGCTGCAACAGATGGTTGTGACCTTGCTTTACAGAGAGGTGAGGTTCCTCGCGCTGAAAGCCTGCCTCTGCTCGAGCGCCCTGTGGAACAGGCAGGGATGGGACAGTCGGCACGTCGCCACTTTCCCTCTTTAGAACCCAGCAGCCACCAGCTGCGCCAGGCTTTGGGCGGAATTCCAGTGGCTGTGGAAGTCCTTACTCATACCTGCATCTTCTCTCAGGCCCTAGTAACATAACCCCACACTGAGCCTCCATCAGCCTGTGATCACAAAAGGGCCACCCCTGGTGACTCAACATCAGTAGGCCTCAAGGTTTCCTCTGTTATTCTAAATCGTGAGAGCAGCTGCACGTTCACTGGTCTTCGGCTGCACCTACACTGGTCTTCAGCTACAGACATCCGCCCGACGGGGCCTTGCTCTGCCCTCTCGCCCCACCCCTGCCCATTGTGGGACAATGCCGACACCCAGCCTGTGGGCTTAGGACGCTCTTGATGTCAATTGCTTGGCTGTGTGTGGAGGCGAGAGGAATGAATTCTCACCGCTGTTGTGCTCCCTGCAGTCCTTTGGACCCCTAAACCGACTGCTGATGCCAGTGCCATCAAACGCTTTCCTTCAACAGCTCTGACAGCTGCTGACCTCTCATCCGCACCAAGTCTTCCATGAAAAGTAGCTCTGTGAGCTTTCTCCTCTGTAGCTGTAGAAACTCGAATCCAGCCTCCAGCCTCTGACTCAAGTCGAGCCATCTTTTAATGCTAGAATAAAAACTCTCATACAAAGCAACGGATACAAACACACACTTAAGATTCCGTGACTTAAGAGACACGGAGAGGATCATGGAGATCATTTTCATTACTGCTTCTGGGCTCCAATCCAGCCAGGTAAAACTGCCTTTTTACAAAAATAATTATATTTTATTACAAAAAAGTTTCTGTTCATCCTAGAAGAAAGGTCAAAAGAAGGAATAAACATTACTTGACTCCCACCTCCCAGAGATCAACAAATCAGTGCTCAGTGCACTGATTTTGTACAGACAAAATGAGACTCACCCTGTCCCTGAAGGTGCCATTTCACCTGGAACATTCCATGCCCATTTGCCTTGCTTTCCTAAACCTCCTCATATTAATAGGGCACAATGTGCTTACTCGCGCACTGAGCAGCTTCTGTGATTTTTACTGAGCAGCTTCTTTCATCTTTACGGTAGAGTGGCGATCAGGAAAGCTGTTGCTCAGGCATTATGAGCATCTCATGAAAACTCAGCAAGCACTTGGCACAAAGAGAATGCCCAGTGAAGATGAGCTGTTACTGTTTAGCTACAAAATTGACTGTGATCCATGAGGCAATTTAAAGAGTGGTTAAATGCTAAGATTTGGAGAGGATCCAGGAACCTCTGTCCCAGTAAAATTTAGTTATAATTGCAATTTTTCGCCCTCTGAGGAGCCCCCTCTCCTACAAATGCACATCTCCCATCATCCTCCTCTCTCCAGGTAGGAGGTGTGGGTTCCTCCTCTCTCCAGGTAGGAGGTGTGGGTTCTTTGAATCGCGACACTGTCTTGTTTTCTGTGCTAACATTTGTTTTGATAGAAAGATGTTAATTTGGGGGGACAATGATACAAGCTTGAATGAGCATAGACACAGTTTTTGTAGCAGAGGCTACAACAGCTCACATGTCACAAAACAAGACTGCTCAGTGGGATTAGGAGCAAACCTATGTTCTCTGCCTGGGAAGATGGCTATGCTGTCTAAGTCATGCATCCAAAAGTCTCCTTCACATTTGAAATTGGTTCCTGCTCTTGAGCACACAAGCTGGCTCTCCTGTTCCACTTTTCCACTGTTATCAAATGCTAGCATCCCACCTCACCCCAGAGAAAAGAACTGCTGGGACTTACTGCACACACCCACACCACCACACATTTCACGTGCTGTTCCCTCTGCCTGGAATCTCCTCCCCTATTGTTCCTCTCTGTAACTTGCCTCCTGGTCTCTCCACCCCAAGAAGCCGCCCCTACCTCTTGCTCTTCTGATTCTCAGCTCTTCCTCTGCATAAGTTGCCATCACAGTTCCATGCTGTGTCCCTCTGTAACCTGCACACTCCTGAAAAATGAGAATGGTGTCTTGGAAGCTTTGTATCCTCAGCATCTAAAAGTGAGTCTGGCATACAGTAGAGGGTTAGGAAATACTTACCAAATGTGTCAGTGCTCAAATACATTATTTTCTTCACATTGGAAGAAATCTCTTTGAAGAATTGTGCTATTTTCTTCCTTCTGAGGTATGAATTACTGTGTTACTTCTGTAATCAGAAAAGCATAATATAAGCATGTGTACTTTTCTAATCAGAAAAAATATTTTTTAAAATGAAATAATTTAAAAATTAACTAATCACTATCATCATTTGCAGCATTTGCAAAGTTTATCCTAAAGTTGGACAGTTGTTTCAAGGTTTGTGGCATTTTTGCTTGACACTTTGCTTCAAAATTAATTTTTATAAAAACAGAAATATAAAAAATGGTATGATAACTAAAGATTACTACATGGAGCAGTCTAAGCATATACCCATAAAAATCTCCCCTTTCTAACATAAAATTTTCCTTGTTATCCTTACTGAGGATAAGAAACAGTGTTTCAAAGAATTTTTTATTTTCTTTGAGCACATCTTTTTTATTTACTGTTCCATTTACTATTACATGCTCCAGTCACATCCTAGACAGTTGTATTCAGTCAGGGCTATGAGAAGGTAAATGTTGATGGGGTTTTTTTGTGTGTTCAGGTAGATATTAAGCTTTGTTAACTGCTCTCCTAGAATTTCTAAAATAAGTTTCTTTAATAACGTCTTCTAACATGTTTAATAGACTCTTCAGTTGATTCAAGAACAGACAACAGGATGACTTACAAATGGATTCCGATGAAAAAGAATACTAATCACTCTGTTCCACAGAAGTTGTCACTGGTGGGCACAGCCCTTTACATTGAGGTCCTCCGGTATGGGTGAACTTGCCAACCCCTTCACTGCAATGTACCTTTTGGATGGATAGTCATGCATTTGAGAGCAGTCTTGTTTCCTCGGTTTAGTTCCCTTCTCTGAGATCTGTTGATTCTAAGAACTGTTTGACACCATCACTGATTTAGACCAACTGTATGCTCTGTGCTGACCTGACCTTCAAAGTTACTAAATGCTGTATCACTCGGGACATGGGGCACTGAAGAATGGTTTCCATTCCTGGCAGTTCACTACAGATTTTAGCATGAGAGTCCTAATACATCATTAACCTCTTGCCCTTGATTTTAAAATCCTCCAGTGGTCAGGCTCCTGCCACCTCTTCCTCAACCTAGGAAAAAGTGTATAATCCATCAGTAAAAGCCATCACAGCCAGACCAGAGTAACAACTCAGAGAAAGTGCTGGAAGACGCACACTTCCCACAGACGGGTCCTGTTTACTCTGTGAGCTGTTCCATGCTGGGTCCAGTGGAATTATACTGGGATCACTTCTGAGGGTGGAGAGAACATTTGACACCCAGTAATCTTTCCTGGTTTCTGTGTCAGAGGTTGGCTGCGTTCCTTGGCAGAAGATCAAGGAAGTGTGGCGTGCTCTTAGTAAACTACGATGACTGTTGATGTCAGGGTTTATTCTCTGGACACTGTTTCAGCAGCTTGCCAAACTCAATTGGCCTCACCTGCTACTTCCTAAAATATATGTTGGGGACTGAGATCTGATTCTACACTACGATCAAGTCCATTTAAAGTGACATTCCGCATAATGCAAAATATCTCCAAGACTGAGCTGACAATCTAGAGTAATATAAAATAATATTGAATACAATGGGATTTAGGCACCAGAAATGAATCTGGACAATACTTTGAGTTTCAGTGACTTCTTCAAGACCTTTTCCACTGGTGTTGCCCTCATATTTTACACTATACAAAGTTTATGCATACTTTTCTTTTTTTCCCCTATTGGGGTATTTAGGATTACAGAAAACATCTAAGCCTTATTAAACCAATCTCCTGGCACCCACGTGCTGTCATTCTCTTCCTGTCCTGTTCTTTGCTGACAGCAGGTGCCAGGGGCTTTGGCATTGTGCACCTCTCCTGTGCCAGAAGCAACCCACCAAGTGCCATGCCTTGTGCAGATGCTCCTCCGTCCTCTCTCTCTCCTGCAGTCTGAGAAATAATAATTCATAGTTCGTAGTCGACACAAGCCCCCAGGTACCATCTGCACAGGGCTGTGGGAATGTAGAGCTGTAACAGGTGATCTTCATGCTCATCAGTCAGGACGTCCTGTAACTGCAGCCTCTGTCGATGGCACTGTCAGGCTCTTTGTTAGTCATGCTCAAAACTTTGATGTGATCCCCTCCTCTTTGCCCAAATATCCCAACAATCCCCAAGCTCCCAGTTCTGCCATCAGAATATTTGCTGTATCTCTTCTTGCCTCCCGCTCCCCCATCAGGAACCATGTCAGTTTGCTACAGTCACATCCCCTGGGGAGTCTTGACTGGCTTCTCCTTTTAACCTGTAATGATTTGCAGCTTTCCTCACACCTTTCTCAGTTCAAAAATTCCCACTGCTTAAATTTACATTCCTCTGCATATACTGAGCTCACCTCAATACAATCCAACCACAACCTTGTATCTTTCCTAGTCCCCAAACATGCACCCTGTGCTCTAATCAGCCCAGCTACCGCCTGCCAGTCAGTGGTCATTTCATCTCCTCCTCAGTACCTGCTATGGGTTGCGCAGCCCCTTTCCACCCTTTAGCCACGGCTTGTACGGGACTCTCCAGCTGGCCCTGGGAAACCGTGTCTACCTGAGACATACACGCTCAGGCAGCGCTCAGCACCTTGTCCTCAAGTCAGCCCCGCTGATCCTCCAAATTTCATCTTTCATTCCTGTCCCGTCCCGTTTTTGAGCTCTTCCCCTGCCTTCAACACCAATTCTTTGCCTTATCCTTCTAGTAATGTCTCCCTTCCCAAACCTTTCCCAGTATTTTGATTTCACCTTCTTCCCACCCTCCTCCCACTTCTAGCCCTCCCAGGGCTTGGAGAACTGCCACTGGAGGCAGTCACAGAGGCAGGTCGCAGTTCTCCCCTGGGGCTGTCCCCCACATGCTGACAGCAGCCTTTTGACCACCTGCCCATCTTCTTGGGCTTATATGTCTTCCAAGTGCTGGCCAAGCCCTTCTGGTGTTTTGAGGACCTGCACTTTTTGCCTAGGATGAGCACCTTGCCCTTCATGCATATTCCAATGACAAGTCAAATCTCCAGGGCACCAACCCTCTCTACTCTAGCCCCCAGTGAGCAATTCTTTTCAAAGCCATGGTACTTGTAGGCTATACTTAACACTTTATTTACTGTAAAATCAGTATTTGTTACACATGCTCTTGAGATGAGTCACTGTGTGAAGCACTTAGAAAAAGGCCAACACAATCCTCCCCCTTGAGAAAGTATCATCCTATAAGACAGACTGCAATCCAGAAGAGTGGTATGAACGACAAGCTAAGGGAAGTCTGCATCACGCCAACCTTCCTGAGCTAAGCCTTTATCTGTACCGGGATCAGAACCAGGACCTGCTCCACATGCCACATCACCACTTTGCCTAAAAATTTCTTAAAACTCCTTTGGCCACCTCAAAGTTAACTTCTTTATTTTTAACACCTTTTCCTATAGACCCCAGCCTATGATCATCTCCTGCACCTGACCCTCACACCTTGCATCTCTGACCCACTGAACCATACCACTCACGAGACATACCCAGGACAGGATGTGTGACACTGGACCTTCTTTGCACATGCCTACAACAGAATCTCTACTTATCCTTCAAGACCCAAGTTAAATATTCCTTTTTTGTGAAACTTCTTCAAATATTCCAAATACTTACTCCTTCCTATCTTCAACAATACCCTTACCCATTGTACAGCTCCTTATGTGTGGAAATATTTCTCTACCACTGGACCCTGATAGCTCTTTGGGGAACAAGAATATGCTTATCTGTGGTGCTTTTTACAGTTCCTAGAAGCCAGATGGTGCTTAAAAGGCTAGGCCATGTGAGAGAGGAATAGGACCTGGAAATTATATATGTCCACTCTGGTTGTTGTCAACATTGCTCAAGTGTCCCTAGAACTACACAGTGAAAAGTATGGCCCCATCTTCACATAAGTATGGGAATACCACTTAACTATAGTTCTGCATTTGGGGAGTTGCAATGTACAACTCCGTCCTTCCCTCCCTCCCTCCCTGCCTTCCTTCCTTCCTTCTTTTCTCTCTCCTTCTCTCTTTCTTTTTCCTTCTAAAGGACCTCAGGGGCACAGATTGGATTAATCATAATCCTTGGTTCTTGACATAGTTGACATGTTTACTTAACTAATTAGTTTGTTTGTTAGTTGGTCATTTCTCAATAATGTAACACTTATCTGCAAGCCCACCATCCAGAACAAAAGCCAGAACCTTGACAAATATCATACATAGATCACCTGGATCCCTCCCATCCAAATCCCCTTCTACTTCCCATGTAAGGCAACCACTAACTTGAATTCCCTGCACATCACTCCCCACTGTTTGACTTAACATATTTTCATTACATCTCAGTGCAGTTCTTATACAAAAACGACACTATTTTAGTTTGGGTTTTCCAAGAAGCAAACCCTGAGACAAAGATTTAAGTGAAATTTCATTATTTGGTAAGTTAATAACACCAACAGAGGATGAAATGTGAGCATATGAGCAGCCTGCATGTGAGCAACTGACCCAGCTATCCTGGTCAACGAGCGAAGCACTGAGAATGGGTGCACACACCTGCCTCAGAATTATCCTTCCCAAAATGTGGGGGAGCTGTGGTATGTGTGCACTGACTCCAAGAAGTCACTGGGTGAGGGATGTTTGGAGAGTGTTAATTCTTCAGCATGCCTGGCCTGCCTCATGTTGGTATATGGTTTTTACGTGAAGCCTTTTACGTTTTCTGACCACTAATAATGTTGACAAATTTATTATCGTATATTTATTGCTCCTGTGTGTTTGTTTCTCTCTGTAAAAAATGTTTTCATGTTGACTATTTTTTCTATTGAGTTGTTTGTATTTTCCTTATTGATACGTAAGAGTTCTTTATACCATTTTTTATTGATTATATATCGCAAATACTTCAGTTTAACTCTTAATTTTTCAGTTCCTTTAAGATGTATTTTAATGAAGAAATTTCTGTATTTTACATTAGTCTATAATACTTTAATTTATGGTCTGCAATTTTGTGTCTTGAAAAGAAATATTTCACTACTCCAAGGTATTAAAGAAATTCATCTACATTTTCCATATGGGTTTTAATGTTTGGTTTATGACATTTAAATTTAAATGTGGAGAGGATTAAAGATGGATGTGTGAGAGGTGAGACAGAGACCTCCTTCTAAAATCACATATAATATGAAAATATAATTAATACAACTAATCCTGAAAGAGTAACAGGAAAGAAAGCTGTGCCAGACTGCATACACCTGGAGAAAAGGACAGACCTCATAGAACAGGGTAACATACCAAAGCCATGACCCAGCGGGACCCAAGCCCTTCCCCAACCTCAGCTCACCAGCAACAGGAAGAGAAATGGAGCAGGGAGGGAGTGGAGGCCTGGGATTGCTAAACACCTACCCCTGGAGATCTGCTCTGGGAGCATGACCCTACATTGCATGGTGCTCTGGTGATTAGTGGGGTTGGAAAGCTAAGACAGGCAGAATACCTGGAGAGACTGAGATTCCAGCTGCTGGTAGAAAACAGGGGTCCATATCCAGCTGCTCTGGGTGGGCAGTCTGAGAGACTTCCTAAAAGTGAAAGGGCTGCCAAAGGGGCAAGGATTGCACAGAGCTTACTGCTCAGGAGAAAGGACAGGTAGACAAAATTGTCTGGTGCACTCTGCCCAGCAGGTTGGGAACTTTCAGGATCTTCAGTCACTCCATTCCCCTGGCCAGCTATGCAGCTCCAAGGACCCCCACCATGATACGCAGCCTGCTGCACCTTCCTCCAGGCCAGCCCGCACCTGGCTCACAAAACTGCAATCCCTGCCTTGCCATCAGGCCAGCCAGAGGGAAACTCTGCCTACAGCGGCTACAAATTCAAAGCATAGAGGCTTACACCTCTGTGTTCAGCTCACTGGTAGTGGCAGTGGGGATAGGCACAGCAGCTGGGGAGCAGGAAACATCTCTTTCTTCCCCCCAGGCACCAGCACCACTCCCCTGAGACCCCTGACATCAGTCCAGGGGCTGAGAAGCTCCAGAATGTAAAGCTTCTGGGCACTAGAGGGTGACACAGACAAATATGAAATGTCAAAAGAACCTGGTTCAAAGCAAAATCCCACAAACACCAGAAAAAGGTTCAAGTGAGACTGAAATAATCAATCTTCCTGAAAGATAGTTCAATATAAAAATCATAAACATGCTCCCAGAGGTACAGAAAAATATTCAAGATCTCAGGAATGAATTTAGGATGGAGATCCAATTGCTAAGGAACACAATGGAGGGTTTTAAAAGCACATTACATACAGTGGGGGAGACAATAAATGAAATAGAAATTAGAGAAGAGGAATACAAAGAAGCTGAGGCACAGAGAGAAAAAAGGATCTCTAGGAATGAAAGAATATTGAGAGAACTGTGTGAACAATCCAAATGGAACAAGATTTACCAGAAGAAGAAGAGAGAGGAAAAGGGATAGAAAGTGTCTTTGAGGAAGTAATTGCTGAAAACTTCCACAATCAGGAGAAGGATATAGTCTCTCAGGACATAGAGGTGCACAGATCTCCCAACACAAGGGACCCAAGGAGGACAACACCAAAACATATAATAATTAAAATGGAAAAGTTCAAGGATAAGGAAAGACAATTAAAAGCAGTCAGAGAGAGAATAAAGATTACATACAAAGGAAAACCCACCAGGCTATCATCAGATTTCTCAGCAGAAACCCTACAGGCCAGAAGGGAGTGGCATGATGTATTTAATGAATTGAAACAGAAAGGGCCTTGAACCAACAATACTCTATCCAGCAAGATTATTATCTAAATTTGAAGGAGGGATTAAACAGTTCCCAGATTGGCAAAAGCTGAGAGAATTTACATCCCACAAACTGTCTCTACAATGTATTTTGGAGGGACTGCTATAGATGCAGCTGTTCTTAAGGCTAAATAGCTGTCACCAGAGGTAATAAAACCACAGTAAAGAAAGTAGAACAGTTAATTACTAAGCAAATGAAAAATTAAAACAACTACCCCCCAAGTCAATCAACAGATAGACAAAGAGTACAGAATATGATACCTAAAATATAAAGAATGGAGGAGAAAGAAAAAGGAGGAGAAAACAAAAAGAACCTTTAGATTGTGTTTGTACAGCATACTAAGTAACTTATGTTAGACTATTAGATAGTAAGGAAGTTACCCTTGAACCTTGGGTAACCACGAATCTAAAGCCTGCAATGGCAATAAGTACATGCCTATCGATAATCACCCTAAATGTAAATGGTCTGCATGCACCAATCAAAAGACACAGAGTCACTGAATGGATAAAAAAAAAAAGACCCACGATATGCTGCCTACAAGAGACTAACTTCAAACCTAAAGACATACAGAGACTAAAAGTGAAGTGATGGAAAAAGACATTTAATGCAACTAATAGGAATAAATAAGCAGGAGTTGCAGTACTTGTATCAGATAAAATAGACTTCAAAACAAAGAAAGTCACAAGAGACAAAGAAGGACATTACATAATGATAAAGGGTCAATTCAACAAGAGAATATAACCTTTATAAATATCTATGCAGCCAACATAGGAGTATCTACATATGTGAAACAAATAATAACAGAATTAAAAGGGGAAATAGAATGCAATTCACTCATTCTGAGAGAGTTCAACACTCCACTCACTCCAAAGGACAGATCAACCATACATAAAACAAGTAAGGAGACAGAGGCACTGAACAAGACTTTAGAACAGATGGACCTAACAGACATCTAAAGAACTCTACCCCCAAAAGCAGCAGAATACACATTGCACATGGAACATTTTCAAGAATAGATCATATACTAGGCCACAAAAAGAGCCTCAGCAAATTCAAAAAGATTGAAATTATACCAACCAGCTTTGCAGATCACAAAGGTATGAAACTAGAGATAAATTATGCAAAGAAAATGAAAAAGCCCACAAACACATGGAGGCTTAACAACATGCTCCTAAATAATCAATGGATCAATTACCAAATAAAAACAGAGATCAAGCAATATATGGAGACAAATAAAAACAATAATTCAACACCATGAAATCTGTGAGATGCAGCAAAGGCTGTGCTAAAAGGGAAGTATTTTGCAATGCCTACCTTAGGAAAAAAGAACAATCCCATATGAACAGTGTAAACTCAAAATTATCAAAGGTAGAAAAGAACAAATGACACCCAAAGTCAGTAGAAGGAGGGAAATAAAAATTAGAGCAGAAATAAATAAAATTGAGGAGAATAGAAAGAATCAATGAAAGCAGGAGCTGGTTCTTTGAGAAAATAAACAAAATAGATAACTTCCTAGCAAGACTTATGAGAAAAAAAAGAGAGTCTAGACACATAAACAGAATCAGAAATAAGAAAGGAAAAATCACTATGGACACCACAGAAATACAAGGAATTATTAGAGAATACTAAGAAAAGTTATATGCTAACAAACTGGATAACCTAGAAGAAATGAACAACTTTCTAGAAAAATACAACCTTCCAAGGCTGACCCATAAAAAAACAGAAAATCTGAACAAACCAATTACTAGAAACAAAATTGAATTGGTAATCAAAAACCTACCTAAGAGCAAAATCCTTGGACCAGATGGCTTCACTGCTTAATTTTATCAAACATTTAGTGAAGGCTTAATACCCATTCTCCTTAAAGTATTCCAAAAACTAGAAGGGGAGGGAATACTTCCAAACTCACTTTATGAGGCCAGCATCAATACCAAAACAGGGAAAAACACCACAATAAAAGAAAATTACAGACCAATATCCCCGATAAAAATAGATGCAAAAATACTCAACAAAATATTAGCAAACCGAATTCAGAAATACATCAAAAAGATCATCCATTATGATCAAGTAGGATTTATTCCAAGGATGCAAGGATGGCACAATATTTTAAAATCTATCAACATCATCCACCACATCAACAAAAAGAAGGACAAAAAACACATGATCATCTCCACAGATGCCAAGAAAGCATTTGACAAAATTCAACATCCATTCATGATAAAAACTCTCAACAAACTAGGTATAGAGGGCAAGTACCTCAACATAATAAAGGCCATATATGACAAACCCACAGTGAACATCATACTTAACAGCAAGAAGCTGAAAGAATTTCCTTTAAGATCAGGAACAAGACAAGGATGCCCACTCTCTCTACTTTTATTCAACATAGTTCTGGAGGTCCTTGCCACAGCAATCAGACAATAAAAAGAAATAAAAGGCATCCAGATAGGTAAAGAGGAAGTTAAATTGTCCCTGTTTGCAGACGACATGATATTGTACATAAAAAACCCCAATGAATCCACTCCAAAACTGCTAGATCTAATATCTGAATACAGCAAAGTTGCAGAATACAAAATTAATACACAGAAATCTGTTGCATTCCTATACACTGACAATGAACTAGCAGAAAGAGAAATCAGGAAAACAATTCCATTCACAATTGCATCAAAAAGAATAAAATACCTAGGAATAAACCTAACAAAGGAGGTGAAAGACCTATGCCCTGAAAACTGCAAGACACTCATGATAGAAATGAAAGATGATATCAATAAATGGAAACACATCCCGTGCTCATGGATAGGAATAATTAATATTCTCAGAATAGGCATCCTGACTAAACCAATATACAGATTCAATGCAATTCCTATCAAAATACCAAATACATTCTTCAACGAACTAGAGCAAATAGATATAAAATACATATGGAACCACAAAAGACCCCGAATAGCCAAAGGGATCCAGAGAAGGGAGAATAAAGCTGGAGGGGTTACACTTCCCAACTTCAAGCTCTACTACAGAGCCACAGTAATCAATACAGTTTGGTACTGGCACAAGAACAGACCCATAGACCAATGGAACAGACTAGAGAGCCCAGATATAAGCCCAAGGAGCCATGGATATACCACAGGGAAATGATAGCCTCTTCAACAACTGGTGTTGGCAAAACTGCACAGCTACATGCAAGATAATGAAACAAGATTATTGTCTATCTCCATACACAAAAGTAAACTCAAAGTGGATCAAAGACCTGAATGTAAGTCATGAAACCATAAAACTCTTAGAAGACAACATAGGCAAAAATCTCCAGAATATAAACATGAGCAACTTTTTCCTGAATGCATTGCCTCGGGCAAGGGAAATAGAAGCAGAAATGAGCACGTGGGACTAAAGCAAACTAAAAAGCTCTGTACAGCAAAGGACACCATCAACAGAACAAAAGGGCATCCTACAGTATAGGGGAATATATTTGTAAATGACATATCTGACAAGGGGTTAACATCCAAAATATATAAAGAACTCACAGATCTCAACAACCAAAAACCAAATAACCTGATTAAAAAATGGGCGGAGCATATGAACAGACACTTCTCCAAAGAAGAAATTCAGATGGCTAACAGACACATGAAAAGATGTTCCACATCACTAATTATCAGGGAAATGCAAATAAAACCCACAATGAGATATCATCTCACACCAGTTAGGATGGCCAGTATCAAAATGGCTAAGAACAACAAATGCTGGTGAGGATGCAGAGAAAGGGGAACCCTCCTATGCTGCTGGTGGGAATGTAAGCTAGTTCAACCACTGTGGAATATGGAGGTTTCTCAAAAAACTAAAAATAGGAATACCATTTAACCTGGGAATTTCACTCCTAGGAATTTCCCCAAAGAATGTAATTTCTAAGATTCAAAAAGACATATGCATCCCTATGTTTATTGCAGCACCATTTACAAAAGCCGAGAAATGGAAGCAACCTAAGTGTCCATCAGTAGATGAATGGATAAAGAAGAGTTGGTGCATATACACAATGGAATACTGTTCAGCCATAAGAAATAAACAAATGTTACATTTGCAACAACATGGATGGAGCTGGAGGATATTATGCTCAGTGAAATAAGCCAGGCAGAGAAAGACAAGTACCAAACAATTTCCCTCATTTGTGGAGTATAACAATGAAGCAAAACTGAAGGAACAAAATGGCAGCAGACTCACAGACTCCAAAAGGGAGTAGTGGTGGTTACCAAAAGGGGGGGGGGGGTGGGGGCGGGGAAGGGAGGGAGAAGTGGATTGAGGGGCATTATGATTGGCACACATGTTGTCAGGGAGATCATGGGGAAGACAGTGTATCACAGATAAGGCAAATAGTGATTCTGTCGCATCTTACTTCACTAATGGGCAGTGACTACAATGGGGTATGGGGGACACAATAATATGGGTGAATGTAGTAACCACATTGTTTTTTCATGTGAGACTTTCATAAGAGTCTATATCAATAACACCTTAATTTAAAAAATCTTAAATGTAAATGTGGTTTTTCTCCATTATGAGGTGAGATAGGGATCCACCTTCGACTTCTTCCATTTGGATAACATTGTTTTCAGCGTTGTCAGCTCCTTTTTCTTTTTTTTTTTTTTTTTTTTTTTTTTTGTAGATAATTATTTTTTTTTTTTATTTTATTTTATTTTATTTTTTGTGAGGGCATCTCTCATATTTATTGATCAAATGGTTGTTAACAACAATAAAATTCTGTATAGAGGGGTCAATACTCAATGCACAATCATTAATCCACCCCAAACCTAATTTTCGTCACTCTCCAATCTTCTGATGCATAACGAACAAGTTCTTTTTTTTTTTTTTTTTTTTTTATTAATAATTATTTTTTTTTTATTGAAGGGTAGTTGACACACAGTATTACATTACATGAGTTTCAAGTGTACAACACAGTGGTAGAACATTTATATACATAATTCTAGGTTCCAGCTATCACCCTACCAGGCTGTTACAATATCTTGACTATATTCCTTATGCTATACATTACATCCTGGTTACTAATTTATTTTACCATTGGAAGTCTGTCCTTTTTTTTTTTTTTTTTTTTTGTGAGGGCATCTCTCATATTTATTGATCAAATGGTTGTTAACGACAATAAAATTCTGTATAGGGGAGTCAATGCTCAATGCACAATCATTATTCCACCCAAAGCCTAATTTTTGTCAGTCTCCAATCTTCTGAGGCATAACAAACAAGTTTTTACATGTAGAACAAATTCTTACATAATGAATAAGTTACATAGTGAACAGTACAAGGGCAGTCATCACAGAAACTTTCGGTTTTGCTCATGCATTATGAACTATAAACAGTCAGTTCAAATATGAATACTCATTTGGTTTTTATACTTGATTTATATGTGGATACCACATTTCTCTCTTTATTATTATTATTTTTAATAAAATGCTGAAGTGGTAGGTAGATACAAGATAAAGGTAGAAAACATAGTTTAGTGTTGTAAGAGAGCACATGTAGATGATCAGGTGTGTGCCTGTAGACTATGTGTTAATCCAAGCTAGACCAGGGCAATAAAACATCCACGTATGCAGAAGATTTCTCTCAGAACAGGGGGGGTGAGGTTCTAAGCCTCACCTCTGTTGATCCCCAATTTCTCACCTGATGGCCCCCCTGCGACTGTGCCTGTCTTAGGTTGTTCCTCCCTTGAGGAATCTTACCCGTCTCTGGCTAACCAGTCATCTTCCGGGGCCATACAGGGAAATGTGAAGTTGGTAAGTGAGAGAGAAGCCTTATTGTTTGAAAAAGTTAGCTTTTTACTTCTTTGCATATTTATGCCCTGTGGCTTCTATGCCCAGCATTTGTCTTGAGGTATCTTTACCACTTGGAAGAATTATGATACTCGGTAAATTTGATATGAGGCACGAATTCTATTTAAGGGTTGTAATTAGGAAGGAAGAAGAAAAGCTATAGGAGTAGCAGGCGGAAGAAAACATGGGAAGATTGATTATTTCTTTGATATATCTTCTTGTAGAGTAACTTCAGCATGTATAGGTTTTAAGCTACTACTTAAATTGCACACACACATTAACATAATAGGAGTATAGTTACACAACCAAAGCATATCTGTAATTACCAGCCATCTGCAGTGAAACCAAGAAAACCAGTTAGGCACCTTAGGCATTTGTGAAAACTTATCTATGATATGGTGGATATTGTCCAAATGAACTTGAACAGTCTGAGAGAAATCAGACAAATTAAAACAACCCATTCCTGGGGACTGTTCACGTGCCATATGTTCTTTTAACAATAAATAGTTTGTAGTTGTAAGAGTTTGGAGCGCTACAATTTGCACTTCTCCAAATTCTTGGTTGAGTTCCAACAGTATAGTTCCAGTCCAATTTTGTTGTTTTACTGCATGCACAGGCCAGCTTAGATATCTCCTTCCTCATTCCCATGGCAAGTCCAGGAACTGGTGGGATGAGTGCATCTACAGCTGTAGCAGTGCGTGGATCTTTGTTGGGGTTTTTTGATGATCATCTTCTGGCATGAGTCTTCCAGAGAGTGCAGATGTTGGAAGTTCTTTTTCATATCGTATCTTAGTTCATTTTCGGGGTAGCCCAATTAGGCTTTGATCCTCTGTATAAACACAAACAGACCCTTTGCCTACACTTTTATATGCCCTTTATACCCTTGCGTAGAACTCGTTGGAGGTTACCACACAGGAACTGCCCTTGTTTTTTTTTTTTTTTTTTTTTTTTGCTATCACTAATCTACACTTACATGACGAATATTATGTTTACTAGGCTCTCCCCTATACCAGGTCTCCCCTATAAACCCCTTTACAGTCACTGTCCATCAGCATAGCAAAATGTTGTAGAATCACTACTTGCCTTCTCTGTGTTGTACAGCCCTCCCTTTTCTCCTACCCCCCATGCATGTTAATCTTAATACCCCCCTACTTCTCCCCCCCTTATCCCTCCCTACCCACCCATCCTCCCCAGTCCCTTTCCCTTTGGTACCTGTTAGTCCATTCTTGAGTTCTGTGATTCTGCTGCTGTTTTGTTCCTTCAGTTTTTCCTTTGTTCTTATATTCCACAGATAAGTGAAATCATTTGGTATTTCTCTTTCTCCGCTTGGCTTGTTTCACTGAGCATAATACCCTCCAGCTCCATCCATGTTGCTGCAAATGGTAGGATTTGTCCTTTTCTTATGGCTGAGTAGTATTCCATTGTGTATATGTACCACATCTTCTTTATCCATTCATCTATCGATAGACATTTAGGTTGCTTCCAATTCTTGGCTATTGTAAATAGTGCTGCAATAAACATAGGGGTGCATTGGTCTTTCTCAAACTTGATTGCTGCATTCTTAGGGTAAATTCCTAGGAGTGGAATTCCTGGGTCAAATGGTAAGTCTGTTTTGAGCATTTTGATGTACCTCCATACTGCTTTCCACAATGGTTGAACTAACTTACATTCCCACCAGCAGTGTAGGAGGGTTCCCCTTTCTCCACAGCCTCGCCAACATTTGTTGTTGTTTGTCTTTTGGATGGCAGCCATCCTTACTGGTGTGAGGTGATACCTCATTGTAGTTTTAATTTGCATTTCTCTGATAATTAGCGATGTGGAGCATCTTTTCATGTGTCTGTTGGCCATCTGTATTTCTTTTTTGGAGAACTGTCTGTTCAGTTCCTCTGCCCATTTTTTAATTGGGTTATTTGTTTTTTGTTTGTTGAGGCGTGAGAGCTCCTTATATATTCTGGATGTCAAGCCTTTATCGGATGTGTCATTTTCAAATATATTCTCCCATACTGTAGGGATCCTTCTTGTTCTATTGATGGTGTCTTTTGCTGTACAGAAGCTTTTCAGCTTAATATAGTCCCACTTACTCATTTTTGCTGTTGTTTTCCTTGCCCGGGGAGATATGTTCAAGAAGAGGTCACTCATGTTTATGTCTAAGAGGTTTTCGCCTATGTTTTCTTCCAAGAGTTTAATGGTTTCATGGCTTACATTCAGGTCTTTGATCCATTTTGAGTTTACTTTTGTATATGGGGTTAGACAATGGTCCAGTTTCATTCTCCTACATGTAGCTGTCCAGTTTTGCCAGCACCACCTGTTGAAGAGACTGTCATTTCGCCATTGTATGTCCATGGCTCCTTTATCAAATATTAATTGACCATATATGTCTGGGTTGATGTCTGGATTCTCTAGTCTGTTCCATTGGTCTGTGTCTCTGCTCTTGTGCCAGTACCAAATTGTCTTGATTACTATGGCTTTATAGTAGAGCTTGAAGTTGGGGAGTGAGATCCCCCCTACTTTATTCTTCTTTCTCAGGATTGCTTTGGCTATTCGGGGTCTTTGGTGTTTCCATATGAATTTTTGAATTGTTTGTTCCAGTTCATTGAAGAATGTTGCTGGTAGTTTCATAGGGATTGCATCAAATCTGTATATTGCTTTGGGCAGGATGGCCATTTTAACGATATTAATTCTTCCTAGCCACGAGCATGGGATGAGTTTCCATCTGTTAGTGTCCCCTTTAATTTCTCTTAAGAGTGACTTGTAGTTTTCAGAGTATAAGTCTTTCACTTCTTTGGTTAGGTTTATTCCTAGGTATTTTATTTTTTTTGATGCAATTGTGAATGGAGTTGTTTTCCTGATTTCTCTTTCTGTTGGTTCATTGTTAGTATATAGGAAAGCCACAGATTTCTGTGTGTTGATTTTGTATCCTGCAACTTTGCTGTATTCCGATATCAGTTCTAGTAGTTTTGGGGTGGAGTCTTTAGGGTTTTTTATGTACAGTATCATGTCATCTGCAAATAGTGACAGTTTAACTTCTTCTTTACCAATCTGGATTCCTTGTATTTCTTTATTTTGTCTGATTGCCGTGGCTAGGACCTCCAGTACTATGTTAAATAACAGTGGAGAGAGTGGGCATCCCTGTCTAGTTCCCGATCTCAGAGGAAATGCTTTCAGCTTCTCGCTGTTCAATATAATGTTGGCTGTGGGTTTATCATAGATGGCCTTTATTATGTTGAGGTACTTGCCCTCTATTCCCATTTTGCTGAGAGTTTTTAACATGAATGGATGTTGAACTTTGTCAAATGCTTTTTCAGCATCTATGGAGATGATCATGTGGTTTTTGTCTTTCTTTTTGTTGATGTGGTGGATGATGTTGATGGACTTTCGAATGTTGTACCATCCTTGCATCCCTGGAATGAATCCCACTTGGTCATGGTGTATGATCCTTTTGATGTATTTTTGAATTCGGTTTGCTAATATTTTGTTGAGTATTTTTGCATCTACGTGCATCAGGGATATTGGTCTGTAGTTTTCTTTTTTGGTGGGATCTTTGCTTGGTTTTGGTATTAGGGTGATGTTAGCTTCATAGAATGAGTTTGGGAGTATCCCCTCCTCCTCTATTTTTTGGAAAACTTTAAGGAGAATGGGTATTATGTCTTCCCTGTATGTCTGATAAAATTCCGAGGTAAATCCATCTGGCCCGGGGGTTTTGTTCTTTGGTAGTTTTTTGATTACCTCTTCAATTTCGTTGCTGGTAATTGGTCTGTTTAGATTTTCTGTTTCTTCCTGGGTCAATCTTGGAAGGTTATATTTTTCTAGGAAGTTGTCCATTTCTCCTAGGTTTCCCAGCTTGTTAGCATATAGGTTTTCATAGTATTCTCCAATAATTCTTTGGATTTCCGTGGGGTCCGTCGTGATTTTTCCTTTCTCGTTTCTGATACTGTTGATTTGTGTTGATTCTCTTTTCTTCTTAATAAGTCTGGCTAGAGGCTTATCTATTTTGTTTATTTTCTCGAAGAACCAGCTCTTGGTTTCATTGATTTTTGCTATTGTTTTATTCTTCTCAATTTTATTTATTTCTTCTCTGATCTTTATTATGTCCCTCCTTCTGCTGACCTTAGGCCTCATCTGTTCTTCTTTTTCCAATTTCGATAATTGTGACATTAGACCATTCATTTGGGATTGCTCTTCCTTTTTTAAATATGCTTGGATTGCTATATACTTTCCTCTTAAGACTGCTTTTGCTGTGTCCCACAGAAGTTGGGGCTTAGTGTTGTTGTTGTCATTTGTTTCCATATATTGCTGGATCTCCATTTTGATTTGGTCATTGATCCATTGATTATTTAGGAGCGTGTTGTTAAGCCTCCATGTGTTTGTGAGCCTCTTTGCTTTCTTTGTACAGTTTATTTCTAGTTTTATGCCTTTGTGGTCTGAAAAGTTGGTTGGTAGGATTTCAATCTTTTGGAATTTTCTGAGGCTCTTTTTGTGGCCTAGTATGTGGTCTATTCTGGAGAATGTTCCATGTGCACTTGAGAAGAATGTATATCCCGCTGCTTTTGGATGTAGAGTTCTATAGATGTCTATTAGGTCCATCTGCTCTACTGTGTTGTTCAGTGCTTCCGTGTCCTTACTTCTTTTCTGCCCAGTGGATCTATCCTTTGTGGTGAGTGGTGTGTTGAAGTCTCCTAGAATGAATGCATTGCAGTCTATATCCCCCTTTAGTTCTGTTAGTATTTGTTTCACATATGCTGGTGCTCCTGTGTTGGGTGCATATATATTTAGAATGGTTATATCCTCTTGTTTCACTGAGCCCTTTATCATTATGTAGTGTCCTTCTTTATCTCTTGTTACTTTCTTTGTTTTGAAGTCTATTTTGTCTGATATTAGTACTGCAACCCCTGCTTTCTTCTCACTGTTGTTTGCTTGAAATATGTTTTTCCATCCCTTGACTTTTAGTCTGTACATGTCTTTGGGTTTGAGGCGAGTTTCTTGTAAGCAGCATATAGATGGGTCTTGCTTTTTTATCCATTCTGTTACTCTGTGTCTTTTGATTGGTGCATTCAACCCATTAACATTTAGGGTGACTATTGAAAGATATGTACTTATTGCCATTGCAGGCTTTAAATTTGTGGTTACCAAAGGTTCAAGGTTAGCCTCTTTAGTATCTTACTGCCTAACTTAGCTCGCTTATTGAGCTGTTATATACACTGTCTGGAGATTCTTTTCTTCTCTCCCTTCTTGTTCCTCCTCCTCGATTCTTCATATGTTGGGTGTTTTGTGCTGTGCTCTTTCTAGGAGTGCTCCCATCTAGAGCAGTCCCTGTAAGATGTTCTGTAGAGGTGGTTTGTGGGAAGCAAATTCCCTCAGCTTTTGTTTGTCTGGGAATTGTTTAATCCCACCGTCATATTTGAATGATAGTCGTGCTGGATACAGTATCCTTGGTTCAAGGCCCTTCTGTTTCATTGTATTAAATATATCATGCCATTCTCTTCTGGCCTGTAGGGTTTCTGTTGAGAAATCTGACGTTAGCCTGATGGGTTTCCCTTTATAGGTGACCTTTTTCTCTCTAGCTGCCTTTAACACTCTTTCCTTGTCCTTGATCTTTGCCATTTTAATTATTATGTGTCTTGGTGTTGCCCTTCTTGGATCCTTTCTGTTGGGGGTTCTGTGTATTTCCGTGGTCTGTTTGATTACTTCCTCCCCCAGTGTGGGGAAGTTTTCAGCAATTATTTCTTCTAAGATACTTTCCATCTCTTTGCCTCTCTCTTCTTCTTCTGGGACCCCTATAATACGGATATTGCTCCTTTTAGATTGGTCACACAGTTCTCTTAATATTGTTTCATTCCTGGAGATCCTTTTGTCTCTCTCTATGTCAGCTTCTATGCGTTCCTGTTCTCTGATTTCAATTCCATCAATGGCCTCTTGCATTCTATCCATTCTGCTTATAAACCCTTCCAGAGTTTGTTTCATTTCTGCGATCTCCTTTCTGGCATCTGTGATCTCTTTCCGGACTTCTTCCCATTTTTCTTGCATATTTCTCTGCATCTCTGTCAGCATGTTTATGATTCTTATTTTGAATTCTTTGTCAGGAAGACTGGTTAGGTCTGTCTCCTTCTCTGGTGTTGTCTCTGTGATCTTTGTCTGCCTGTAGCTTTGCCTTTTCATGGTGATAGGAATAGTCTGCAGAACTGGGACGAGTGACGGCTGGAAGGACTTCCTTTCTTGTTGGTTTGTGGCCCTCCTCTCCTGGGAGAACAGCGGCCTCTAGTGGCTTGTGCTGCGCAGCTGCGCGCAGACAGGGTTTCTGCTTCCTGCCTGGCTGCTATGGAGTTAATCTCCGCTGTTGCTGTGGGCGTGGCCTGGCTCGGGCAGCTACTCCAAAATGGTGGAGTCGCGTTGGAGCAGGAGTTGCTGGGAGGCTATTTATCTCCGTAAGGGGCCTCCCTGCTCCCTGCAGCCCAGGGGTTAGGGTGCCCAGAGATCCCGGATTCCCTACCTCTGGATTAAGTGACCCGCCCTGCCCCTTTAAGACTTCCAAAAAGCACCCGCCAAAACAAAACAACGACCACAAAAAAAAACAAGAAAAAAAAATTTTTTAATTAAAAAAAAAAAAAAATTTTTTAATTAAAAAAAAAAAAAAGGTGGTCGTTCGTTTTTCTTTATTCTCCGGTGCCAGCCTCAGGCCTCTGCTCACCGGTCTTTCTGCCCGTTTCCCTAATATTGGGGTCCCTGTCCCTTTAAGACTTCCAAAAAGCGCTCGCCAAAACAAAGCAGCAAAAAAGCAAAAAAAAAAAAAAAAATGGTCGCGCGCTTTTCTTATGTCCTCTGTCGCCCAGCCTTCAGTGCCTGCTCACTGTTCTTGCTGCCCTGTTTTCCCAGTATCGAGGGCCCTGCACTCTGGCCCGGATGGCGGGGGCTGGGTGCTCGGCAGCCCTGGGCTCCGTCTCCCTCCCGCTCTGCCTTCTCTTCTCCCGCCGGGAGCTGGGGGGAGGGGCGCTCGGCTCCCGCAGGGCCGGGGCTTGTATCTTACCCCCTTCGCGAGGCGCTGGGTTCTCTCAGGTGCGGATGTGGTCTGGATATTGTCCTGTGTCCTCTGGTCTTTATTCTAGGAAGGGTTGTCTTTGTTATATTTTCATAGATACATGTGGTTTTGGGAGGAGATTTCCGCTGCTCTACTCACGCCGCCATCTTCTGCCCCCTCCTTCTCAGCTCCTTTTTCTACTGACAATATGCCACCTTTTTCAAGTCCCAATGTTCTAAACATGTGGAGATCTATTTCTGTGCTTTTTTGTTCCATTGATCAATGTATCTCTTCCTACTTCAACATAACTATTCAAATTACTCAGTTTCCTAGTCAGTCCTAATAACTAGCAGAGGAAGTCTCCCCTCTCTGAAGAAATTTCATGGCTATTTTTAGCCCTTAACTCTTCGACATAGGATCATAAAGTTTCATGAAAAGCCCTACTGAGGTTTTGACTGTAATTACTTTCAATGTATCTATTAATTTAGGAAGAATTGAAATATTATTCTATAAAAACTCTATTCAAGAATGACAGTTCTCCAGATTACTTTGACCTTCTGTAATATCTCTTAACAGAGCTATATAATTCTTCCTTTTAAAGTTGTATTAATCAGGTTTCATGTATAATAAACAATTTCAAAATTTTACAATTAGTATTTATTTCTAAGTACTTCAAGTTTTCTGTTACTATTGTAAAAGTTATTTTCTATTATAGTTCTCATTTGCTGCTGGTGTATGCAATTGACATTGGTATTTAATCTTATTATTTCAAATATCTGTTTATTATTTTAGGCTTACTATTTATATGATCATCTGCAAATAATGACAATTTTGTTTCCTCTTCCTAATCCTCATACTTGTAGTTGGTTTTTCCTACCTTGGAGCACTAGCGAGGTGCCCCAATACAATGTTGAATAGAAGTGGTGATGAATCCTTCCCTCTTTCTTGACTGTAAATGGAATGCCTCTAATATTTCCTTAGTATTATTCCCTTAATATTCTTTCAGATTTTTTAATAGATACTTTTCATCAGGTTAAGGAATTTTCTTTTTTAATTTACTTTGTTTTAAATATAAATAAGGTGCTAAAACCTATTAAATGCTTTTTTTTGGTATAGATTTAAGTGATTTTATGTTTTATCTCTTTATCTATTTGTATGGTAGACTGTATTTACTGGTCTGACATTAAATCATCCTTGTAGACCTGGAATAAGCCCTACTTGATCATTGTGTATTACCTTTTTTATACATTGTTAGACTTGCTTTGCTTATGTTTTACTTAGGATTATTGTATCCATGTAAATAAGTAAAATGAGGCCATAACTTTTATCTTATAACATCTTTGTCACCTGTAAAACTCACCTTCCAAATCATTTGACCTTGGTATTTCTTTGTGGGAATTCTTTGTGGAAATATTGCTAACCATTGCTTCAATTTCTTTAATAGTTATAGTATTTCATTTTTAATCAGTTCTGTTGTTACATAATTTTAAAATATCAAAAGATATAGTTTTATTTTTCTATAATTTAGTTAATATATTTCCAGTGTTATTAATTTACATGCATATATCATATATTTACAAAAATGAGGTTTTGTAATTTGGGGTTTTATTGTAGTTTTATATGAAATGAGTTTTGCAATTGTATCATCTGTTTTTAAAGCTTTCAATATTTTGTGAACAGCTTCCCTGGTCTTCTTCAACATTGGAAATGACTTCATATCATTAAGGAAAAATGTCTAATATCCAGTCATTTTGGATATTAGATACAATTTTTTTCAAGGGGCATTCCACCCCCTTTACAATAGCTTTCCTGGTTTCAGTATCTTGAGCAATAGGAGAAGCTGTGCTATAAACATACTGTATCTGCTCCTCCATAATTGTAAGGATACTATTGAAATTTGACTTTCAACTTAACTGTTTAACTTGTTATTCTCCATTATTAAATCATTTGCTTAAAATACTTCAAAACTGTTTTATCAGGTGTTGATAAACTGAGTTAACTTAATGCGTTGAAATGTTTATCATATGTAGTGACCTTTCCTATCTAATAATACAAGAAAGAGTAGAATTTAAGACTGTAAGCATTAGTGGGGTTGCAGACACTCACTACACAGTGTAAAAGATTGGCATTTGGTGTGTTTCTATCCTTATATTTTCAACTTTTGCATTTCCATATTTTTTCATTATAAATTTCATTCATTTACATTTATTAACATTATCCATATATTTGGACCTGTAGCAATGTCATGTTCTGCCCAGACCCATGTGGATCCTTGTAAACATTTTGTTCAGTCCCCACCACCACTGTGTTTATTGCTTCCAAAAGCAAGCATTTGCCACTGTTTTAATTGTCTTAGTCTCCATGCTCACATTATTCCATGCCCTCTGGAAGTGCTTTCTTAATGACTGATGGCCATGGGGATATATGGCAGACACATACACCCTCCAAAGTTGCTCTGCAGGGTCACGGTGACACCACCGTGCTGCCTGCTCATGGGTTGTACCTTGTGTGACTTCCTTCCCTTTCACATTCTGTTTTGTCCCACTCCATTAGCACTTGACCCTGGAAACATTTTCTGAATAAAACACTTGTAAGAACTCTCATCTCAAAGTATGCTTTGGGGAATCTGATCTAAGAAAACCCATTTTTACTATCTCTCCCACTTTTTCCATCATTTTAGTTTATATCTTAGTTTTTTAGGTTTGTTGGGTAACTTTTGTTTTTGTTTTTGTTTTTGATATTGACATCTACATCACTTCTACTTCAAAAAATAAAGAATTTTATTACACTTTCAAATGTTTCAGACTCTCCATTCTTTAGGTTGGTAGTACCTTGATTTAAAATTCATAGTTACTATAGATATATATTTTTTCTTTTCCTTTGCTTTTATTTTTTAAAGATAACAGTCAGTTTTACCAACGTATGAAATCTCATTCCCTCGTGTATCTCCTGCAGTATATTTTAGCTTTTTCTCTACACTTATATAAGTTTCACTCCTGTTTCCAATGCAGATCTTTGTGTGACAAACATCTGAGGCTTTCTATGCCAGAGAATATCTTATCATGACTCTGAATTGGAATGACCGCTTGTAGGATATAAAATCCTAGATTCTAAGTTATTTTCCTTCAATATATTGAAAACCCTCCATTGTATTCTTGCATCTAGAATTAATACTGAGAGAAAAAATCTGATGTCAATCTGTTTCTTGGGCTCATTTTTTATTTTGTCTCTGAAGCCTTTTAACTTCAAGTTTTACTATAATGTGTCTGAATGTGAGCTTTTCTTTCTCTCTCCTCAACGGCACACTATGAGGCTTGAAACAGAGGTCTTTGATCTTTATTTAATTGGGTAAGTTAATCTCCAATATTTCTACAAATATTTCATCTCCATTTGTATTTTCTCTTCCTGGGACTTATATTATCTGGATGTTTGTGCCACTACTTCTTTCCTCTGTATTTTCTTGCTTTTTTAAAAATATATTTTTGGTTTTCCTTCCAAGAGATTTCCTCAATCTGTCTTCTAATCTATTAATTCATTCCTCAGACCCATACATTCTGCTGCTCATCCAAATGAATGTATTTTTTTAAGTATTGTTTTTATACCTAATATGTCTGCTTAGTTCTTTTCAGCTTTTTATTGTTCTTGTTCCACATTGCCAGTTTTGTCTTTTGTCTCAGTACATTTATTAGGATAATTTGATTATTTGTCTTCAATATTTCTACTTCTGACACAGCCTAAAATTGAGAGTGTTGTTTTTAATTTTAAAATAACTGTCCTCAGCTGATTTCTTCTCTTGGTGCAAGTGCCTTTGAATTTTAACTAATCTGTAGGCAATGTGGCAAGTAAGACCCCAGCTTGCCTCAGCCCTGATGTGGGGGGTTGATGGGCTCAGAGTGGAGACCCCTGGGTACTAATCACTTCTCACAGTCAAATCTTTACCACTGTCACCAGGAGAAATACAACTGGTGTCTTGCCAATGGATTTCAGCCCTGGGCAAGTTCACTATGGATTCAGTGAGACCGAGGAATGACAATGGAACATTCTTGGGGTGAAAGGGTTTATTACTCAGCTTATTCTCTGACAATAGGTTGAGCACTACAATTATGTCTGCACCCAACAATCTGCAGCTCTGTAATCCTCCATCTCTGCCTCCACCCAGAGTACTGGGCAGAGCTCTTTATATAGTGACTCAGTCAATAATAGCTTATTGCCTGTGGTTGTGGAAGCAGTAGCCTAGGAGCAGGCCAGTCACATCATCAAGTAGTTTAGGTTCAGGTGAGGATTCTGGCCATTGGAACCTTCATTTTATCCACAACTGGTTTTCCTGAAATCTTTCTATATATGTTTTTGGGTCTTTCTCTTCACTTCTGTAGTCATACCCCTTTTTTCTCCTTTCTGCCATTGCTTGTTGACAGCTCTGTCACAGCGTGGTCCAAAGAACACTTGTATTGATATCTCCTGGTTAAAAATGCACTTCTGGGCTCTACCTTAGACCGATTGATCCAGACTCTCTGAGTGGAGTCTGGGAAGCTGAATGTCAGCAAACTATCCAGGTGAATTTTATAGATGTTAACAACTCAAAACGATCCCTAGTTCCTACTGTTAATTTTGCTTTCAGAAGCTTTACTGAGGAAGTTGGAGAAGGATTTATAATGTATGATTAAACTGTATGAATGAAATGAGGTTTTAATGTTCTGTGGATGTCATCTCTCTGTACTATGCCTGGCTCCTCATAGTATAAATAAGCAGGTCCCCTTAGTTTAAATAATCTAGTGCACCTGTCCCAAGGGGCTCAAAGGACTTCAAGAAACTTAGATTATACTAATTCTCATTATGTTCTCTAATGGCAAACAGGTATTTATAGAACAATAAAGAAAATGAATCTTATTTTGTGTTGATGAATCATACTGTCTAGTGCAAGAATATAGTCAGTGAAACAGCTATTGAAAGTCGTGAAACTGAATGGTACTGAGGAACCATGCAGAACGTGGGACTCTGTTTCAGTGGTAGAAGGAGTCCTTTGTTCACCAGACAGAAGCAGGTACGTTTACTTTAAGAATTTTCCTGGCAGCATATTCATATATCCCAAAATAGGAAAGAACCCAAATGCCCATCAATAGTAGAAAGGAGTAGTAGGATATAGTACATTAGCACTATTTAACCATGAAAAATGGACTAACAACAGGTATATATCACAAGATGGATAAGTCTCATGAACAGAATTTTAAGTAAAAGCAGATAGACCCAAAAGAACACATGCTATATGATTCCATTTATATAAAGTTTAAAAAACCAGGAAAACTATGTAGTATTTAGCAATTCAAACATGGTAGCTAAAGTATAAAGAAATTATCTCCGTTAGGGAAGAGAGAGAGGTTATGCCAAGTTCATCTGTCACTCCATACTGGCCTTCTGGTCAGTGATCTTGCCTATTTATGCCAATGAGAGACCTACTGAAACTGTGTTTGGGCTATATCAACAATCTTCAGTGAATGTCCTATTAACTGGGAAGACAACTGCATCTACCTTTTCTTGTATAAAGGAGAGGGCAGGTTTGAAGCGAGCAATCAAAAATCTGTCAGGGCATCCTCATCATGCCCCACCTCTGAGGCCACATGTTTCTGAGACATTGATTGAAAGTAAGCATGAGGAGTTCTTCACTGATACACATAACTATGTCACTTCTGGGGCTTTCTAACTTAGAGTTCTCTTTACCATCACTCACTCACGGAGTCAATTAGCTGTTATGAGCACCTACTGTATGCCATGCAGTGTTCTGGGTGTTAAAGATACAGCAAGTGGAAAAGACAAAATTTCTGCCTTCAAGGAGCTTTCAGGTTAGTAGGTAAGATGAAAAGATAAAAGGCAAATAATAAAAATTATTCATGTAGTTTAAAGTAGTGGTTAGTACTAGAAAAAAATGTACCATGGAAAAGGGAAGTAAAAGTGTGTGTTAGAAGTATTATTTTGATATTTACAAGCCATGGAAGGCTTAAACAAAGGCTTGAAAAATGTTCCACCAGGGAAATGGAAGTTTTCCACAGTTTCCTTGCATATGTTATGATGCTATTTTGTTCATTTTTTTCACCCTAGTCCATTGGATTACTCAGATACACTGCTTATTTTCTCTAGATCTAAAGAGCATATGTTATTCATAGTTACAGAATTAAATATAACGGCTTTTTCATATTCACCTGAAAACTATGGTTATGGGTCAATCACCTGTTTACTTAATGTCTATGAATGCTTTTACGCTATAATGGTAAAAATGTGTAGTTGGGACAGAGCCCACATGGCCCAAAAGCCTAAAATATTTATGTCTGGGCCTCTATAGAAAAATTGTGTTGACCCCTGGCTTTGACCATTAAAATTTTTTCTATTTTTACTCTATTTAAAGCCATGAATTTACCTCTAAGCATTGCTTTAGCTATATTTAACTGGTTTGGGTAGACATATTGCATTACAATTCAGTTCAAACCAATATTCACTATAACTTATCTTTTTATACATGGGTTGTTTAGAAGTGAGTTGCTCAATTGGTAAACTATTAAGGACATCTCTATTTACCCTTCTGTTCTTGATTTCTAATTTAAATTCAAAATGGTCAGAGAGCACAACCTATTTTCAATTATTTAATTGTTTTTGAGTCTTGATTTAGGGACCAGCATACGGTGTACTTTAGTAACTGTTACATGTACACGTAAAAAAAATATCTGATGGGCATCTAAGTGTAGTATTTTACATAGCTCAATTAGATTAATTAACCACAGTGATCAAATATTTTATACCCTTGTTGATTTTCTGGCAAATATTCTAATACTTATTGAGAGATATGCATTAAAGCTCCAGCTATTACATGATTTTAGATCAGTTTCTTCTAGTTCTGTTAAATTTTGCAGTACATATTTTGAAGGTATTAGGTATATATACATGAAACATTAGGTGTAGAAAATTTTAGGATGTTTTTATTATATGAAATGTTTCTGTTTGCTTCTGGTGATTTGTCTTGCCTTAAAACCTATTAATCTGATTATATATATTAATAACCAGCTTTCATTTGGCTACTGTTTGCATGGTATAATTTTTTTCTATCCAGTTCCTTTCCATTTAACTTGTCCTTATACTTAAACAACTTATAAACAGCATATGCTCAAGTCTTGTTTTTGTATCCTGTATGACAATTTCTGTCATTGATTGGAATGTTTATTTATTCCTACATAATGTAAGTAATACATTGATTTAGGTCTCCAAACTTGCTATTTATTTTCTGTTCATCCTATTTATCCTTTGTCTCATATGTTTTTCTCAATAGCTCTTTCTTGGATTAATCAAGTATTTTTGTTATATTTTCCACCTCTAATAGCTACTCTCGAATATTTTAATAGTTACCTAGAGATTCAATATGAATTCCTCACTTATTGCAGACTACCTTTAGTTATTTTTACCACTTCCTGAGCAACGCAAGAACTTCACAACATTTTTAATTCACTTAATGTCCTCATTCTTTGTGCTATTGCTCATATATTTTTACTTCTACATGTTATAACCGACAATGCATTATTATTTCTAACTCTTATTATCTGCTTTTATTTTCCACACTTATTTATCCATTTCAGTGCTCTCTATTCTTCCTTGTAGTTCTACGCTTCCATCTAGGATGATTTTCTTCAGTTTTTAGAATTCATTTTAGAATTTCTTCTGGAAGAGACCTACTAGCCATGAATATTTCTAACTTTTTTGTTTACAATATTTTAATTTTACATTTATTTATAAAGAATATTTTCTCTGAGAATAAAATTCTACATGGGCTGGTTGTTTTTTTTTTTTTAATTTGGTCCTTTGGAGATACCATTCCAGTGTCTTCTGATATGTCCAATTTCAGACAAAAAGTTGTTGTAAATCTTATTGTGGGTCCTTTAAGGTTATGTGTCTCATTTCTCTGGCTGCTTTTAGAGTCTGATTATCTTTGATTTTTAGCGGTTTGTGTGTGATGTGCTTCAGTGAGGTTTTCTTTTTATACTGTCTGAGGTTCATCAGTCTTCAATCTGTAAACTGAGAGCTTTCAACAGTTTGAGGAAACTGTTGCTATTCTATTTTCAAATAGTACTTCTGCTTCATTTTTTCTCTTCTACTGGAATTCACATTAAACATATAGTAGATTATTTGACCATTCAGATTATTTGATTATCAATTTCACATATCTTTTTGCCCTCATCTTTATTTCCATGCTTCTTTTTTCTGTGTGTTTTAGTTTGGATATTTTTTATTGATCTGTTTTCAACTTCATTCCTCCTGTTTTTGGCTATGTCTGGTCTGCTCTTCAGTCCATCCAATGAGTTCTTAATTTTAGGACATGGTATTTTTCATTTCTAGAATATCCATTAATTATATTTTAGAGATCCAGGTCTCTATTGAAATAATTCCTTTCATAGTTTCAGTTTTCTGTTGAAAGTCTCCAACTTTCCATGAATTTAGTTGGTCTTTTCATCTCTCTCTTTTTTAAAAAAACATATTAATCATAGATGTACCCCGCTTTTAACTAAGATATAAAATTTCCATCTCCTCAAACCTGGAAGTTTTGCTCATTGTAGGTTTTGAACTTAGCTCTTATTTTACCCATTGCAGGCTCAAAATCTGGCAAATATCTTAAGAGGAGACCAATTATGTATTTATTGCAGGCCCCTCTCTCTAACAAGAATTTAGCATCATGAGAGAATGGGAAATTTCATTCTGCCTTTCAGGCTCAGGCCTCCAGCCCCAGACACTGCTCAGAAATCAGGAACTGTCCTGGGATGAAAACCGACATATCACTTAGGTCAAATTTGTTAATTGTGTTATTCAAACCTTCTATATGCTTACCAATTTTTGGTCTATTTGCTTAATCAATTACTGAGAGAAGCATATTAACATGTTCCACTTTGATTGTGGATTTTCTCACTTATATTTTAGTGCCAGTTTTTGCTTTATATATTTTAAGGTTGTATCATTAGACACATATACAGAGCAATTCTGTATTCTGAGTGACTTGAAACTTTTATTGTTATCATGTACCCGTTTATCTCTAGTTAGGCTTTTGCCTTGGCATTTATTTTATCTGGTGTTAATATGGTGATAATTGCTTTTTTTATTAATGTGTGTAATCTTCCAGCCTTACTTTCTCCTATTCTACATACTTATACTTAAGATAACAGCATAAAGTCGGATTTTATTTTATTCAGTCTGACTATTTCATCCTTATCTGAAACATCTAGTGTAGCTTCATTTAATTATTTACCAAGATTATTTTTGTTCTCCCATATTTTATATTTCCATCTTTTCTGTTTCTGTTTTCTCTTTTTTCTTGTATTGTGGTGAACTGATTTCTCTTATTATTGCATATTTACACTATAATTCTGAAGTGATTTTTTTAAAATTCTTCCATAAGTAGGTACGTTGGAAATTATCTGCATCCTTGCCTTGTAGCTTATTTTTTATTGTTGTCTTCTTTCTGGATTTTTTAGAGATTGTGGAACAATTTAACTTAATTAATCCTCTTCAAACCTATAAGTATTATTGTCTTGTATTTTAATTCTATACATATTTTAAACCCCACTAGATATTATTATTTCTTTATTTATTCATCATCCAGTTAGACTTGCCATTTGCATTGTATTTAATTCCTTCCTGAGGATACCAGCAATCCTTGGTGATCTTAAATTTAATTTCAAGCTTGCAATTTTATGGAATATCTTGGTTTACTTATGTTTCTAAGGTTATTTTTTAAGCCCTTATTTTTAAGGTCCTACCTCTCAGAGTCTCAACTCAAAGCTGGGGTTTTGCTAGTGATTCCATCCATGATAGACTGTGGATCCTAATTTTTGTTTTCCAGGCTTACAAGTTTGTCAAAAGTGCTGCTTATTTTCAGCCACTCCTGATATTCACAAAAGTCCCATATGCTAATTTTGCCTCTAAATTTCTGTCTATTCTCAGATACTTCTCAACCCTCTAGTACCTTTAAGAATATACTCTTCCACTATAAAAGAATTTGATGAAGCTATAATAAAGGGCTGGAAATTATTAGAAGAATTTTGGTAGAGAGCTGTTGGTGGATTGAGGGGGGCTGTTCCTTCCCACTTCACCTCCAAGAGATGGAACTTGGGGCAATCATTTTGGAAGATTAATTTGTGTCCTTACAATCTCACAGGGTGAACTGGTAGCTGATTGTTATGAGTTGTGTCCCCCCAAAAAAGATATATTTAAGTCCTAACGCCAGCTCCTCAATACATGACCTTATTTGAAAATTAGGTCATTTCACGTGTAATATGTTAAGTTGAGATACTGGAGTAGAGGGGTACCCTAATCCTATATGACTGGTATCCTCATAAGTAGATAACCATTTGAAGACAGAGACACATAAAGGGAGGTCATGTGAAGAAAAGCCAAAGACTGATTTGTGCTTCCATGATCCAAGGGCCACCTGAGGCGATCCTGAACCCTCCCCAGGAGGTTTTGGAGAGAACACAGCCCAGCCAATACCTTGATTTCAGTTTTTTACCTCCAGAATCATGAGAGAACAAAGTTCTGTTTTTTGAAGCCATTCAGCTTGTGGTACTTTGTCATAATAGTCCTAGGAAACTAATACACTTACTTATTCATACCTAAAAATCTTAAAAGGAAAACTGATTGTCTAGCCACTCTGTTAGTGAAGCAAGGAAGTGTGACTGGGTTGGATAACCTTCAGACCCACATTTATCAGGGAAAAGGATGGATGAACATTTCCCAGGGATTAGAGGTGGGACACACCCGACAAAGAGCTGGTGTGGAGTTATATTACATGTAATTCAAGAGAACCACCAGTATGTGAGAGGAACTCAACTGGGCAAAATTCTGAAATATCAGAAGTAGCTAAAAAATAATCATCCACAGAAGATGCATTTGCCTTTATCAAAGGGACTACAAGGCAGAGATACTCAATGGTGTGGATAAGGGGGTCTGAAGGCAACCCACCCAAGTACCCCTGAAATGACACTTTAAAACATCCACATATCACAGGAAGCACTCATGCTATCTCACAACAGTATTGGTCAGGTAAGAATTTCCTATCCTTTTCTTATAGAGACATAAAACCTGAGATTTGAGAGATGGAGAGAGGAGCAGCAGAATGAGAATCATTAGGAGCTCAAGGTGATGAAGACAGAAGATGAAAAGCACACCCCTTTTTCCATTGCCATTGCCAATCTACAATAGACCTACCCTGGAGGAAGAGGAGGATATGCCTCAATGTTAAATTTGACATTTCTTATTATTACCTTGGATCAGATATTTTAATTACTGAACTGATGCTTTTTTGGGGAATGGCATGATAAAGGAATATTTTCTTTCCTAAGAAGACCAAAATAGTCAATGATCATCCATAAACCTCATTCAGGGACAGGGGAAGAACCAATCCTACATTTAAGAATGCAAGAGAGAGAGAGAGAGAGAGAGAGAGAGAGAGAGAGAGAGAGAGAGAGAGAAAGAGACAGAGACAAAGAGAAATAAAAGTAAATTTGCCTGCTTTTTGAATGTAACACCACATGAAGCAAACAATCTTCAGTAAAAAATTTTGAAGTCATCCTGTAGAGAGAAGTAGATAAGAGACAGAATCCAGTGACATTTGAGTTTCAGCTTCTAAGCTTTGCCCTGCCATATTTCATTTAAGGAAATGCAAACTGGCTCATGAAAATTGTTCAAGTGGTCACAAATAATCTTTGCCCCTTTCTTTTTGAGAAATCATTCCTTTGCTGTTATGGGTTGAACTTTGTGTCCCCTTCAAATTCATATGCTGAAGCCCTAACACTCAGTACCTCAGAATGTGATTAGTTGGAAAGAAAGCCTTTAAAGTGGTGATTAAGTTAAAATGAGGCACTAATGCAACACAATTGATAGTCTAATAAGAAGAGTAAATTTGGACAGAGAGACACCAAGGATGCATATGCAGAGGGAAAACCTTGTGAGGATACAGCAAGGTAACCAAACCAAGAAAAACCAAGGAGACCAAGGAAAGAAGCCTCATGAGGAACCAAACCTGCTGACACTGATCTTGGACTTCCAGCCTCCAGAACTGTGACACAATGAATTTCACTGTTTAGCCACCTGGACTGTATGCTCGTTCTCAAGCGACTTACCTAAGCAACTAACTGGGCCTGTTTGAACCCAGTATCATATAGAATACTGATTTTGGAACTTTATTGCCCAATGGGCCAGATAACACCCAGTACATGAAGGCAACCCAGAATGCATGGGCTTTTTTTTTTTTTGGTGTCATTAATCTACAATTACATGAGGAACATTATGTTTACTAGGCTCCCCCCTTCACGAAGTCCCCCCCCAAACCCCATTAAGTCACTGTCCTTCAGCGTAGTAAGATGCTGTGGAGTCACTACTTGTCTTCTCTGTGTTGCACAGCCCTCCTCATGCCTCCACCCTGAATTCTCTGAGCTCATCACAACTCTTCTCTTGCTGCAGCCATAGGTTTCCTAGATGGCTCTAGGCACCTGACTCAGGGCCCTCTCTGTCTGGAATGCTCTCCCCCTTATATTCCTATGGTTCATTCCCTCACTTCTTTCAGGCCTCTGCTTAAATGTTATTTTTTCAATGAGATCTTCTCTGAGCACCCAGCATGACATTAACTCCTGTGGCATTCTCTATTCTCCTCACCTTGCTTTGTATTTCTCCCTAACACTTACATATTCTGACATGCCAGATTTCTTGGTTTTCTTTCTCTACTAGATCATGAACTCCATGGGGGCAGGCTCTTTGTTCACTGCTGTATTCTTGGAGCCTCAAACAGTGCTGGTACATCTTACCTAGTAAATATGCATTGAATGGGAGAGGAGAAAAGATGGCAGTGTGAGAAGTGTGGTGGAACTCTCCTCCCAAAACCACATATATTTTGAAAATACACTCCTAAAAGAGTGACCAGAAGTAGGAATACACCAGCCAGTCTACATCTGGGAGAAGTCAACATCTTACAGAAAAGGGTGAAGTAAAAAGATGTGACCTGGCAGTACCACAGCACTACTCCCATCCCAGCTCACTGGTGGGAGGAAGAGAATTAGAGCAGGGAGGGAGTGGAAGCACAGGACTGCTGTGTACCCAGCCCTAGAAATCTACCCCAGGAGCACAGACTCACATTGTATGGAGTAAATTAGAGGGGCTGTAAACCAAAGTTAGAGACTAAGACTGTGAACAGGTTCCCACAACCAGCTGCCTGGGACAAAAGAAAAGCAGGTGCTTTAAAAGATTTCTCAACAGTCAGAAGACTGCTAATGGGACAAGGGTTTTGGAGAAGGAACAGGTGGACAAAATCGTCCTGACACACTCACCCCAGCAGGTTGGGAACTTTCATGAGCTACAGGCGCCCTATCCCCCTGGTTGGCAATGTGGCCCTGAGGCCCCTCACCATAATACGCAGCCTGCCACTCCTTCTGCCCCACTGGCACCTGCACACAAACCTGCTGTCCCCACCATTGCTGCAGACCAGCCGGAGGGCAGCCCTGCCTACAGCAATTACACAGCTTAATGCAGAGGTTTCTCCCTGCACACAGCTAACGGGCCCAGACAGCGGACATAGGCATGGCAACAGGGAAGCACAGAAGGGCTTTGCGCCTCCTGCAAACACCCGCGCCGCTTGCCAGTACCCCTGCTATTGCCCTAGGCCATACTGAGGACCGCTCCACCCACAGCAATTTAGGGGATTAACCCAGAGACTGCTCCCTGTGTGCAGTTAACCAGCACAGACAGCGGAGCGACCTGGAAGCATGAAAGGGCTTTGCCCTCCCTGCAAACACCCGTGCCACATGCCAGCGACCCCCACCATTACCCTACATCATCTGAGGGCTGCCCTGCCCACAGCAGTTTAGGGGATTGACCCAGAGGCAGCTCCCTGCACGCAGCTAACTGGACCAGACAGAGGAGACAGGCACAGTGCAGGGAAGCAGAAAAGGGCTTTGTCCTCCCTGCAGAACCCACACCACTCACCTGAAACCCCTGCCATCACCCTAGGCCATCCTAAGGGCCACCACATCCATGGCAGCTTGGGGAATTACCCAGAGGCACCTCCCTGTGCATGGTTAACCAGCACAGATACTGGAGACAGGCACTGTGACTGTCAGGCAGGAAGGAAATTTGTCCTCCCAGCTGACACCCACACCACTTGCCTGTGACCACTCCCATTGCTCCACGACTAGGAAAAGGCAGATGAACATTGCTCAATCCAAAATCCCTCAAACACCAGAAAGAGAGCTTGGTGAGACTGAAATCACCAATCTTCCTGGAAGACTTCAAAATAAAAGTCATAAGCGTGCTAATGGAGCTACATAAAAATATTGATGAGCTAAGGGATGAATTCAGGAGTGAGATAACTGAAATGAAACAAACAATGGAGGGACTGAAAAGCAGATTAGGTGAGATAGAGACAGTAAATGGAATACAAATTAGAGAACAGGAATACAGAGAAGCTGAGGCAGAGAGAGAAAAAAGGATCTCTACAAAAGAAAGAATGTTAAGAGAATTGTGTGACCAATCCAAGTGGAAAAATATTCACATTATAGGGGTACCAGAGAAGAAGAGAGAGAAAAAGGGATAGAAAGTGTCTTCAAAGAAAACGTACCCAATCCAGGGAAGGAAATCGTTTCTACGGCCATGGAAGTCCACATCTCCCAATACAAGGGACCCAAGGAGGACAAAACCAAGACATATAATAATTAAAATGTCAAAGATCAAGGACAAGGACAGAGTATTAAAAGCAGCCAAGAAAAAGATCACCTACAAAGAAAACCCATCAGGGTATCATCAGACTTCTTAGCAGAAACTTTACAGGCCAGAAGGGAGTGGCATGATATACTCAGCGCAATGAAACAGAAGGGCCTCAAACCAAGAATACTCTACCCAGCAACATTATCATTTAAATTTGAAGGAGAGATTAAACAATTCCCAGATAAGCAAAAGTTGAGGGAATTCACCTCCCACAAACCATCTCTACAGTTTATTTAAAGGGACTGCTCTAGATGGAAGTGTGCCTAAGGCTAAATAGCTATCACCAGAGAAAATAAAACCACAGCAAAGGAAGCAGACCAACTAAATAGTAACCAAATGCAAAATTAAATCAGCTACCCACAAAGTCAGTCAAGGGATACACAAAGAGTACAGAATATGACACCTAACATATAAAGTGTGGAAGAAGAAAGAGAAAGGAGAGAAAAAAGAATAATGTGATTGTGTTTATAATAGCATAATAAGTGAGTTAAGGTAGACTGCTAGATAGTAAAGAAGCTGCCCTTGAACCTTCGGTAACCATGAATCCAAAGCCTGCAATGGCAATAAGTACATATCTATTGATAATCACCTTAAATGTAAATGACTGAATGCACCAATCAAAACATATGAATTACAGAACGGATAAAAAAACAAGACCCATCTATATGCTGCCTACAAGAGACTCACTTCAAACCCAAAGACATACACAGACTAAAAGGGAAGGGATGGAAAAAGATATTTCATGCAAACAACAGAGAGAAAAAAGCAGGTATTGCAGTACTTGTATTCGACAAAATAGACTTCAAAACAAAGAAAGTCATAAGAGACAAAGAAGGACATTACATAATGATAAAGGGGTCAGTCCACCAAGAGAATATAATCATTATAAATATCTATGCACCCAACACAGGAGCACACAAATATGTACAACAAATATCCACAGAATTAAAGGGGGAAATAGAATGCAATGCATTCATTTAAGGAGACGTCAACATACCACTTACTCCAAAGGACAGATCAACCAGACAGAAAATAAGTAAGGAGACATAGGCACTGAACAACACACTACAACAGATGGACCTAACAGACATCTATACAACACTCCACCAAAAAGCAGCAGGGTACACATTCTTCTCAAGTGCACATGGAAAATTTTCCAGAACAGACCACATAGTAGGCCACAAAAAGAGCCTCAGCAAATTCAAAAAGACTGAAATTTGTACCAACCAACCTCTCAGATCACAAAGGTATGAAACTAGATATATAAACTGTACAAAGAAATCAAAAAGGCTCACAAACACATGGAAGCCTAACAACATGCTCCTAAATATGATCAATGATTTGATCAATGATCAAATTAAAACAGAGATGAAGCAATATATGGAGACAAATTAAAACAACAGTGCAATGCCCCAACTTCTGTGGGACACAGTGAAGGCAGTTCTAGGAGGAAAGTATATAGCAATCCAGGCCTATTTAAAGAAGGAAGAACAATCCCAAATGAAAAGTCTAAATTCACAATTATCGAAATTGGAAAAAGAACAGAGGCCCAAAGTCCATAGAAGGAGGGACATAATAAAGATTAGAGAAGAAATATATAAAATTGAGAAGAATAAAATAGAAAAAAATTAATGAAACCAAGAACTAGTTCTTTGAGAAAACAAACAAAATAGATAAACCCCTAGCCAGAATCATCAAGAAAAAAAGGGAATCTACACACATAAACAGAATCAGAAATGAGAAATGGAAAATCACTATGGACACCACAGATATATAAATAATTATTAGAGAATACTATGAATAATTATATGCTAACAAACTGCCTAACTTAGAAGAAATGGACAACTTTCTAGAAAAATATGAACTTCCAAGACTGACCCAGGAAGAAACAGAAAATCTGAACAATTAAGAGCAATGAAACTGAATCGGTAATCAAAAAACTACCCAAGAACAAAACCCCCGGACCAGAAGGATTCACCACTGAATTTTATCAAACATTTAAAGAAGATATAATACCCATTCTCCATAAAGTTTTCCAAAAAATAGAAGAGGGAATACTTCCAAACTCACTCTATGAAGCCAGCATCACTCTAATACCAAAACCAGACAAAGATAGTACAAAAAAAGAAAACTACAGACCAATATCCTTGATGAACATAGATATAAAAATATTCAACAAAATGATAGCTAACCAACTTCAAAAATACATCAAGAGGATCATACATCATGATCAAGTGAGATTCATCCCAGGGAGGCAAGGATGGTACAACATTCGAAAATCCATCAACATCATCCTCTGTATCAATAAAGAGAGGTACAAAAATCACATGACCATCTCCATAGATGCTGAAAAAGCATTTGACAAAATTCAATACCCATTCATGATAAGAACTCTCAAGAAAATGCATATAAAGGGCAAGTACCTCAACATGATAGACCATATATGACAAACCCACAGCCAACATCATACTTAATAGTGAAAAGCTGAAAGCTTTTCCTCTAAGATTGGGAACAAGACAAGGATGCCCACTCTCCCCACTTTTATTCAACATAGTTCTGGAGGTCCTCGCCATGGCAATCAGAAAACACAAAGAAATAAAGGCCTCAAGACTTATAAGGAAGAAGTTAAACTGTCACTGTTCACAGATGACATTATATTGTACATAAAAAACCCTGAAGAATCCATCCCAAAACTACTAGAATATCTGAATTCAGCAAAGTTTCAGGATACAAATTACTACACAGAAATCTGTTGCATTCCTATACACTAATGATGAACTAGTAGAAAGGGTAATCAGGAAAACAATTCCATTCACAATTGCATCAAAAAGAAAAAAAATACCTAGGAATAAACCTAACCAAGGAAGTGAAAGACCTATACCTTGAAAAATACAAGACATTATTATTTTTTAATTAATTAATTAATTTTATTTTGGTATCATTAACATACAATCACATGAGCAACATTGTGGTTACTAGATTCCCCCCATTATCAAGTCCCCACCACATACCCCATTACAGTCACTGTCCATCTGCATAGAAATACGGTATAGAGTCACTACTCGTGCTCTCTGTTATACTGTCTTCCCGTCACCACCCCCCATGTTATGTGTGCTAATTGTAATGCCCCTTTTTCCCTTTATCCCTCCTTTCCCACCCATCCTCCCCAGTTGCTTCCCCTTTGGTAACTGTTAGTCCATTCTTAGGTTCTGTGAGTCTGCTGCCATTTTGTTCCTTCAGTTTTTGCTTTGCTCTTATACTCCACAGATGAGTGAAATCATTTCGGACATGTCTTCCTCCACCTGGTTTATTTCACTGAGCATAATACCCTCTAGCTCCATCCATGTTGTTGCAAATGGTAGGATTTGTTTTCTTCTTATGGCTGAATAATATTGCATTGTGTATATGTACCACATCTTTACCCATTCATCTACTGATGGACACTTAGATTGCTTCCATTTCTTGGCTATTGTAAATAGTGCTGAGATAAACACAAGGGGCATATGTCTTTTTCAAACTGGGCTCCTGCATTCTTAGGGTAATACCTAGGAGTGGAATTCCTGGGTCAAATGGTGTTTCTATTCTACAAGACATTCTTGAGAGAAATTAAAGAGGACACTAATAAATGGAAATTCATCCCATGCTCTTGGGTAGGAGGAATTAATATTGTCAAAATGGCCATCCAGCCTAAAGCCATCTACAGATTCAATGCAATCCCTATCAAAACACTGGCAGCATTCTTCAATGAAGTGAAAAAATAATTCTAAAATTCATATGAAACCACAAAAGACCCCCAATAGCCAAAGCAGTCCTGAGAAGGAAGAATAAAGCTGGGGTGATTATGCTCCTCAACTTCAAGCTCTACTAGAAAGCCACAGTAATCAAAACAATTTGGTATTGGCACAAGAACAGACCCATAGACCAATGGAACAGATTAGAGAGCCCAGATATAAACCCAAGCATATATGGTCAATTAATATATGATAAAGGAACCATGGACATACAATGGGGAAATGACAGCCTCTTCAACAGCTGGTGTTGGCAAAACTGGATAGGTACATGTAAGAGAATGAAACTGGACTACTCTCTAACTCCATACACAAAAGTAAATTCAAAATGGATCAAAGACCTGAATGTAAGTCATGAAACCATAAAACTGTTAGAAGAAAACATAGGCAAAATTCTCTTGAATATGAACATGAGCAACTTTTTCATGAACACATCTCCTTGGGCAAGGGAAACAAAAGCAAAAATGAACATGTGGGACTATCAAACTAAAAAGCTTCTGTACAGTAAAGGACACCATCAGCAGAACAAAAAGGCATCCTACAGTATGAGAGAATATATTCATAAATGACATATCCGATAAAGGGTTGACATCCAAAATATATAAAGAGCTCACATGCCTCAACAAACAAAAAGCCAACACCCCGATTAAAAAATGGGCAGAGGATCTGAACAGACACTTCTCCGAAGAAGAAATTCAGATAGCCAACAGGCACATGAAAAGATGCTCCACATCACTAATCATCAGAGAAATGCAAATTAAAAACACAATGAGATATCACCTCACAACAGTTAGGATGGCCAATATCTAGAAGAAAACAACAACAAATGCTGGCTAGAAAGCAGAGAAAGGGGAGCCCTCCTACACTCCTGGTGGGAATGTATATTAGTTCAATCATGTGTAAACCAGTATGGTGGTTCCTCAAAAAATGAAAAATAGAAATACCATTTGACCCAGGAATTCCACTCCTAGGAATCTACCCTAAGAAAACAGGATCACAGATTCAAAAAGACATATGCACCCCTATATTTTTCACAACACTATTTACAATAGCCAAGACATGCAAGCAGCCTAAGTGTCCACCAGTAGATGAATAGATAAAGAAGATGTGGTACATATACACAATGGAATACTATTCAGTCATAAGAAAACAAATCCTACCATTTGCAACAACATGGATAGAGCTAGAGGGTATGATGCTCAGTGAAATAAGCCAGGTGGAGAAAGACAAGTACCAAATGATTTCAATCATCTGTGGAGTATAAACACAAAGCAAAACTGAAGGAACAAAATGGCAGCAGACTCAGAGACCAAGAATGGACTAACAGTTACCAAAGGGAAAGGGATTGGAGAGGGTGGGTGCAAAGGGAGAGATAATAGGACTAACAGGCATTATGAGTAGCACAGATAATATAGGCAGAACACAGGGAAGGAAGTATAGCACAAAGAAGGCAAGTAGTTACTCTATAGCATCTTTCTATGATGAAGGACAGTGACTGTAATGGGTTATGTGGTGGGGACTTGATAATAGGGCAAATGTAGTAACCATAAGGTTGCTCATGTGAAACCTGACTATAAGATTGTATATCAATGATACCTTAATAAAAAATGCATTGAATGGATGAATGAAGACTTACAGTACTTACAGTGAAGGTTTATAAGGTCAGTATCACTATTTTTTCCACTTCTCTAATGAGAAAACAGATTAACTGAAGGTTTAATTAACAGTTCTGTCTTATAAGGGCCAGGACTGGTATTTGCATGGGACGAAAAAGCTCATTTTTATTGAACATGTGCTATGTGGTTAACATTATTTTAAGTGTTTTATGTATATTAACATTTAATCCTCATAACAACCTCATATTACAGATGGGAAAACTAAATCAGGGAGGGGTTTATGATTTTGCCGGGTTCTTTAACACTCGCTAATAAGTTGCAAGCCTGTGTTCTTGACCACTTTTGTTATGCTACCTAATCCTAAAACCAATTCCTTAAGGACATATGACTCTGCTTCTAACTGCCAGGACAGTGAGATAGAGAATGAAATCTAGGATTACTAATGTTATTATTATCGGGGACTGTTGCTGATAGCAGAGTCATCCATCAAGTCAAAGAATATAGGATGTGTTGGTTTCATTCTCCTTTAACTCCAGAAACCCAAATCCAACTGGCTCCTTGATTTCTTCACTTGGATATTAGGATACAAGGTCAGCTATAGTAAAAGTTATCTAGAATAACCACAGCAGATTATAGAAGTTAGCTGTCTTACATGAAAGTTCAAGCTGGTATATAGACTCTGACCCATGAAGTTCTCAGTGGCCCGCCTTGTTGCTGTCAGTCCTCCAACATAGCTCACAACCCCAATCATCAGAAAGGAACACAGGGAAAGGTGACCCCCTTTCTTTTATAATATGATCTGGAAGTTGTACACATTTCTGCTCACGTCCCATTGGCCAGAACTTTGTCACATGGCCACACTTATGCGTTTATTATAGGTCATGTGTCTAGATAGATATTCCATTATCATGAATGAAGAGAATGCATACTAAGGTTCATCTAGCAATCAATCTCTGAGGTATCTGCTACAGATACCTAGGCATCTCAACTTTAACACTACCAAAACTCAGTTTCTGCTTGTTCTTCCAAAACTTCTATGCACAATTACCACCATCTCAGGTAATGGTGGAAAATGGGACAAGTTCAGCAGTTCAAATTTAGACATGTCGAGTTTGAGGTTCCTGTAGAACATCCAAATCAAATTTCTAATAAGGGGTTGAAGATACATGTCTGAAATTTTAGTAAGGTCAGGGTTCAAAATTCAGATGTGATTCCTGATTGGAATAAGTGATAGAGGAAGAGTATATGTAAATAGTACTGTCAGGGACTGTGTAATATGGTGGGCAAAGAACCAAGGATGGAGGGGAAGAGCATTCTGCAAGGAAGATGAAGAAGAGTGGTCCAGGAAGAGACACAGGAGAGACTAGAGAATGCAGGGTGATTGAACCAAGTGAGTAGTCTTCAGGAGGCAGTGGTTAGCATTATGAAAGGCTGCAAAGAAGTCAGATACCAATGAAAACTGAGAAGCAACCTTTAGACTTGGCCATTATGCCGTTACTGACATTAATACAAGCAATGTATATAGTAAAAGTGGGAGCAAATGCTAATTTTCAGTAGTTGAAGAGGTACTTGGGAGGAAATGGCAATCCAAACACAACTCTTCTAAACAGAAGTGACAAAGTTTGTAGAGAAATTAATGCACAAGAGAAGGAATGAGTGAGGGATTAAGAGTCTTGAGGAGATCCCCTCCAAAAAATAATTAGCTACAGAAAGGAAAGATGGCTCATACTTCAAGACAGATCAGGGGGAGTGCAAATTTAGGCACATTTGGAGGAATAAGGGTGGAGGTGTGAAGGAGTTCATGCCTGGTGTGTAACTATTACTAAGCACTAACATATATTGAGCACTTAATATATGCTAGACAATGTTCTTCATGGAGCTAATTTTGCTTCAAAGGAATTTCTTAAACACTGAGAGCTATTCATACACTGAAAGCTTAGTCTGTGTTTCAACAGTTGAGTAATTCTGATATAATAAAAAATGCAACAGTAAACTTCATCCTACCAAATCTGATACTTCTGTGGTCCAAAGTCTTAGCTTACTCCTGGGGGCATGCTATGTAATAAAAATTTTTTGCATTTGGATTCATCTGTTGTGGCTCAAATCAACAAGAAATCTTGAGCACCAAAACACCTTGTCAAAAAACTCTATTTTATCAGATATTTGGGGCAAAATGTTTCATTAAAAGAAAGTTATATGAGTATTAGAAGGTATATTTTAGTAAGTACTCCCATAGTTATTGAAGTGCTGGGTTTTCTTGAAAAAGTATCCAGTTTTACAGGTGTGACTTCCACTTGGACAGTCAGTTTTTGAGGGCAGAAATAGGGATTGTTGAGCTTTTATTGTTTCCCAAAGTTGGCACAGTTCTGGTCAAACAGAAGTTCAGTTTGTTTAAGGAATTCATTCATTATGGTGAAAAGATTAAACTGGGCCTTTCATTTTACACCTGAAATAAGAAAATTATTAGAAACTACTAGGCTCCATTTTGATTAGAATGGCCCAAAGAATTTATACAAATTCCTACTTAGTAGATATTAGGTTATTTTTCTGAGGAAACATACCTGAAGAAAAATATGCATCTGATTTGGGAGAAGAAAATAATCATAGAAACTTACATATATGGAGGTGGAACACGACCTGCATTCTAAGGAGTCCTGACAATATTTGTGTTGAGAATTTTTAGCAGCAAACATCTCAACTTTGAAAACCGATAAAGCAAAGAACGCAGTGGCTTCCTAAATCAAGTCTGACACTATTGTTACACATAAGAATACCTATTTAATATTAATGAACTTAAAGAGCTATGAGTAATTTTCCAGATTCCAAAGGAGGAAGTGGGATCCTCCTTGGCCTTAGTAAGGAATGGACAGTCACTTTACACTTAACTAAGAGTAGATTTATTTCTCTTCATTCTATCTAATATTTTGGAACTCAGGGACCTGCCACAATAAAAAAATACACCAGGTTATTATAAAGTAACATTTCATATTTTCAATTTCTACTTAAAAGGAAGTAGAATAGCTAAATGTATCTACATGTTAGATACTGTGGTAACATTTTGCTTTAATTACTCAAAGTCTTTAAAGATTTTCATTCTCATTTGTCTAGTTTGATTATGTGCAAGGATTTAAGTAAAAGACTTAAAAGAGTTTAACTAGTCTCTTCCATAAAACATATCTGCAGTTTCCAAATTATCTGTAAGCGGGTAAATGAAAAATGGAACTGAGTCAAAATTGGACATGTTTAATACTGTCATTTATCATCAGTTATCCTAGGATAACTTAAATTCCACCGGTTTCGTACAGTTGTTTACGTATTTTATGACAGTTAAATACACTATGTACTATTGTTGATACAAAAAGTTTGAATACTAGAAAAATGAGATCTCATGTAGCATATACTAGCTAAATTGGAAACCGTAAAACTGAACTGTTAGTGATTCCGTTACAGCTTTGCTAGTAAGTGTTGCAGAGCCATAAAAAACCCCTTTCAAAAAATGGTGACCTTGGTACTAAATATGAAGACGCAGTGCTTTAAATAGGTTTAGTTGTCATATGGGTCAAAATTAGCCTCTATGCAGCTGGGGTCAACCAAGAGGCCACTTTCTCCTTCTCGGGAACCCACCAAACGTCAAAACTGCAGGAGACGGGCTTTTACGTTCTCGTTAACTACTGACACATTATATGTTGGCAAGAGGCCTAAGCAGATGACCTTGGTCCCCAGAAAGCTGGCCCACACTCTCGGGCTACCTCTGCAATGTTTACAAAGGCAGCTCCCGGAGGAAAGGGGTTGGGGTCGGACCTAGTATCCGGAGGCTTCTGCCTGGCCGCGAGGCTGGGGCTATCACAGCCTCTTCCGCGGACTTTCGGAGCAGATTCGTTTCCAGCAAAACCGGAAGCATCCAAGTTCCCGCACGTTCCACAACTGGGTAGAGCAGGAGGGTTCAAGGCATTCCCAGAGTGTACCCCCTTCTTTCTGTCGTGCCATAGCCAGCCGCGGCTCTAAGTAGGTATTGCTCCTTTTCCCCTGTTTCAAGATGGCGATAGAACTTGCTGTACCTCCGACAAGCAGCAGGCAACTTCACCTTCCCAACAGCCCCTGCGCTGGCGACGACGGCAAGCAGGAGGGGGGCGGAGCCCCTAGATGGGCGGGGCACAACGCCGCACCCTCCCTCGCGCGTCCCGGCCCCGCCCCGCGTCCCTTCGTTCCGGCCTGGAGCTCTCGCCAGCCCTGGCGGCGCGCGCTGCCTGCCGGGATACTCGGCCCGCCCAGCTAGTCCTCCCGGCCTGCGCCGCGGCCGCGAGATCCGCGTTTTTCTCAAGATGGTGGCTCTGTGCTCGGGCTGACTGCTTAAGACGACAGAGCCTGAATCCTCTTCGCCAGAATCCTCATCGCCACGCCGCTCTCTTCTGGCTAGCGCACCCCGCTGCCGCGTAGCCATCCGCCAGCCCGGGCGCTTGCCATCTGCCGCCGCCGCCGACTTACGCTTCACCTCTGCCGACCCAGCGCTCACGGCTGCGGGCGGCGGCACCTCTCTCAGCTCCTCCTCGGGGCCGCGCTCGGAGCAGCTCGGAGCTTAGCCGCGGGCAGGCAGGCCTCGCAGACTCCCGGTGTGGACAGGCAGTGGCGGAGCAGCGTCTGGCGACGAGCGCGGGATTTTTTGCGGCCCCGGCGCCACCTTTCCCGGCCAAGGTCTCCGGAGAAGGAAGCGCGGGTCCCGCATGAGCCCCGGCGGTGGCGGCAGCGAAAGGGAACGAGACGGTGGCGGGCGGAGGCGGCGGGCGAGGGCGACGACGACTAGTGAGGCAGCCGCCGCTGCGAGGGCCGCAGCTCAGGCGCGGGGCCGACGACAGGTCAGTGTGGCCTAGGACGGGGCCTGGGCCCGGACGGCCGGGCCGCAGCTCCCTCGTCCCCTCTGTTGCCCGAGCCACCCTTTCGGGCCGGCTCCCTCGAGGGGAGGGACGCCCCACCTTCCCCTGGGTTTGGGTTTGGGGGCGCATGGTCTGGAGGGGGCTGGTGCCAGACGTAGGCTTCTGGTAGCAGCGGCGGCTGCTGCTGTAACTGTCAGCCTGGCTGAGTGCCGGAGGGAGGGTTTGTCGCCGGAGGGGACACGAGCGGGCCCGGGGCGGGGCGGGGCCAGCGGGGCCTCGAGAGTTGGCCCTCCTGGAGCGGGGCTCGCCGAGCCAGCCTAGGCATCAGGCTGGCAAGGGCTGGCCTGAGCCTTCCAAAATGAGCTTTTTCTTAGTGTTCGAGGTTTTGGCCTTGGTGAGGAAATTATTTAGACGTGTGCCTTGGTGGGTTGGGGTTTTGGGGGTGGACTGGTAGAGAGGACGGGCGGAAGAAGTGATAAATCAAGCCCAAGGGTTGCGTTCCCAGATTACTTCTTGGGATTCTGAAATTAAACGAGAGCTGCAGGGTTTGCCAGAGATTCTCTTAAATGCAAACCTGCAAACAGTTAGCCTTTTTTTTTTTTCCTTTCAGTTGAGAAAATGAAAAGGACGCTTTCCTCGTCATGGTGTGGAGGTTTTTGTTGGTAAAGTCAGAATTGAATGTGGCAAATGCTTTAGTCCATAAAATTATTAGAATAATTTTAACATAGACGCTGTTTGATTAAGCTTAGAATCTGTGACAGATAATTTAGGCGGTGAATTTTTTAAACGTTCTATGGGTATGCTAAAATAGAATCATTACAAGTTAGAGATTACATTAAGTGGCTAGGGTGCTGTTGAAAATGTAAACTAAAAACAATATGGGTTTACAGTCCACAGTTACCCTCAGTCAGTCATGAAGAAATATGGATATGACCCATTATTTTGGATCATTCCATTGTGTGCAGTATGGAGGGAAGCAACAAATTATTGCAGAATTTTTGGGGATGAGGAAAGAGGGCTTGAAATGGAAATGACCTAAAGTTTGGAAGTACAGCTATTTAAAAGTTATACTACAGCTATTTAAAAGTTATACGTCAGAGACTGTACGTACCCAATAAGTCTTGTTGAATGAATTGGAAGGGTGTTTACCTCACACCTCTGACTATTTAAAGTACCCTTAAGGCGTTATATTGTAAACCATGTAAAAAAGTTTAGCATTTGGGAAGAGAAAAAGTTTTGTCATGGGATCTATAGTGGAAATGACTGGAATTAATCCTGCTTCTAAATTTGAGCTATTTACATTTTAAGGAAATGTGTGTAATATTAATGATGGTGCTCATAACTCAAATGATGACCAGAAGCCTTTTAAAGAAATTAATAGTCATGACAAAAAGAAGAAATAGCTTCAGGAAAGAATGACTCTACTTAAAAAATTAGAATATAAACTAAGAAAGTCTTATTGTGTCAATAATTATTAACTAGCATTAGTGTGCTAAGCGTGTACATCATCCTCTGGATATTGCCTGGGTTCCTGAGGAGATTAGCTTTATACAGAGATAGAAATTACAGCGTTTTGATTCCTTTTCAGATGTTTTGTCAGCTGTTTTTATTTTATCTCAAATTCTACACTTTATTTTCATGGCTTAAAAAATAAGTAAGGGTACCTAGTAGTCAGAAGAGTAAGGAAGGCATTCTTTTCCCACTTGTCCAGTCCATTTAACAAGATTTATTGGGTACCTACAGTGTCTTTGACATATAACATTTAATCGGTAGTATTTTTTAAACTTGAGATCATTTGTAAATGACCTTTTCCTTCTCCCTTCCAAGGGGGAGGGGGGAACCCTCTCTCCCTTGAAAAAAATCGAATAATTTGCTGTTTCTCTCAATATGTACTCAGTGGAATATCCCAAAACTATGGATCATACCTAAAATTTTCAAGCCAAACAATTGAAATATTTACAAAAGCCTATTTTCTTAAATGATTACTGGTTATTTTCGTCAGTCATGTTGAACACTTTGTTTTAGACCTAACCTTGTATAGATCCAAATCTAGAAGCATTACATTAAATACACATGCAGATGTTAAAAAACTAGTTTTCTGATTTTTATGAGTGAAGGCAAATTTTCAGAAGTGAAATACTTGGGTAAGTCTTAGATGCTCTTTTCATACTCATTCAGGATAACAGTTTTGGCTCATTTTGACAGTCCCCATTCTATTTCCACTGCAAATGTAAAGATAAAATATAAAAGTCAAAGACATTTTGGTATGTATGGTGGAAATAGCTTTGGAATTAGATCCTGCTTTTATTTCTGGCCTTACCTTAGTTGTCTGACCCTTGGCAAATTACTTTATCTTGGTGAGCTACAGTTTTGTCATCTGTAAAATGGGATAGTGAAACTAAGGTTTTTTGGAGGATTAAAGTATGTAGAATGTCTAACATACAGGTATATTTAATAAGTATGCTTGGAAGTCTTCTTGCCAGATTATCCAAATGGTCTCACTCAGTGCACCTCATATGCAGTGGACTCTTATCACATTGTCCTATATGGTGTTTTTTTTTTCTCACTATCTGTGAACTCACTTTTTTAAGAGCAGACTCAGCGTTTACCAGAGAATGGATTAACTAGTTAGCAGTACATCAGTAAATGGTCATCTAACATTTTATTAGTTACCTGTTGTGCTACTATGAGCTGAGCTAGGTGTAGTGGCTACAAAGACAACACTCTTGTCTCTGTTTTGGAAGCTTACAGTGTGACTTTCTTCACATAACACCCTGTTTTGTGAAACCTTATTGTATAATGGTTATTATTACGAATATTCATTCTCCCTTGCCCTTCCAGTCTCAAGGCAGTTATGTAGACTCAACATCTCCTACCCATAGCTGCTATTCTGAAGAATATTGTTTTACCCTTTTCTTTATACAATTGTCTAGCAAATGCCAGATACTTCCTATCTTGGTCCCAGTCCACCACCTAATATTTGGCACACTGTTGCGTGTGTGTGTGTGTAAAATAATACCTTTACTTTGGCAATTGCCTGTAAGTACTCTTAATAATTTTTCTGGGGTGATTATCATTGTCTTCTGGTTATAGATTTACAAATGTTTTAAACCTGAACAGTACTATCCTTGGATTTCAGTTGCCCCATTCATTTTACAAGTGAGGAAATTGAAGTGTAGATCTTTAAAATGGTTTTCTTAAAGTCATCTGGGTAGCAGAGCCAGACCACAGTCTGTGTCTCTGGACTCTTCTTTAGGACTCTGCATATAGTGGCACGTGTTCTCCTACCTGTTTGGAGGAGTGCTTATTTTGCTTTGCGATTATCTACCCACCTCTTTGGGGATAATGTGATTGTTTTCTATATTTATTTAATAGAAGGTAACCATCACAAGATGGCATCACTGGACCTTTATTGACTATAGCAGTTAAGTGCAAGAAATGGGGCTTTTTCTTCCTGGGGCTTTTTCTTCCAATAAAGGAAATCAAGTAAAATTACAGTATATAGAAATAGTGTTTATTTACAAACTTATATCCTAATGTCCAAAACATATGATGTTTGAAATATTTAGATGCTATATATATATTTTTAATGAAATACATAATAAACAACTCTGCCAACTTTGATTTTTGTTTACTCTCAGAAATGTCACCTGTAATGCTTTCATCTAAGTTTTCGTTAACAAGTAAATACCTTTATGGATAAGTGAAAAAGATTCTTAAGTGTAAGGCCTACCTGAGAATGAATAATGCTAGTACTTTTTTAGAATGCTGCTGTTAGCATGAGATTTAGCTGCGGTTATTACTGCTTGAATGTAAGCCTTGTGACTGTGAATTCCCAAAAATTATACATAAAATATTAAGTGCTTGAGAGTGAGCATATTCAATGAGCAATAGCCACCAAGAACCATGGGTATAGAGGAAGGAGCACTAACTCTAGTGTCAGAGATCGTGGGTTCATCCGTATTTCAGCTTCCTAGATGATTATGAGCAGGTCATTTAGCTTTCTAAGTCTTTGTTCTGTTCCTTTTGTTAAATGAATGTGATATTTGCTTTGTCTGTTTCAGAGGATTGTTTTTCAGATGTGATCATTTTTGAAAAAGTGGGTTAGTACTATATAAAGTGACCTTATAACTGGTTTAGTGACTTGCCCAAGAAAACAAATTGGTTAATGGTAGGTAGATGGGATTGGGACCTTGGTGTATTTTCATGCTTTTCTTTATTAACATTTTATTCTTCGTTGACATTTATTAACCTTTTCCATAGAAATATTATTTTGGGAAGTATTTAGTGAGTGAATTTATTTTACATTTGGTAACTACATTTGAAATAAATAATAGATCTTAATAGTTAGTGATGTATTAATCCAAAGTCAAATCTTCTGACCTCTCTTCTCCTGTTAACTTTCATTTGTTATTTGGTAAATGACAAGTGAATCATAAGGTCGACCTGAAAGGAAAATAGGTTTTGGAGACAGAACCTTATTAGATAAGATTATTCCTGAAGTTCAGTTCTAGGAAGTCTGCTGGAGTGTCATAGTAAGATATCACATGTGGATTATAGAAGAGAATCTAAGACTTTATTAATTAAAGTCAGCATCTGTGCTGCAAATAAAATTATGAGGCCCTGAACACTTGTGCAAGTAGGATAAAATCTTCCATAAATGAAATGTTTGGCTGGCCAGTGTGGAGTCTAATGTGGTGACTCTTAACAGCTGAGTGTGTTCTAGAAGTTGATCTTCTGTAACCCATCAGGATTGAGGACAAATACCTTTATATTACAGAAATAAAACGTGTAAGTTTTTTTGACCTCCCTTTGTGTATTTGGCTTGTAGTTCTTTGTTAGGTCTTAATGTGTGCCCATTGTATATATTTTTAGTAATTCACAAATTACGTAGATGGGGGCAGAAGGAAGATGCTGCAGGTGCTTAATTCCACACATGTTCTTTTCACTAGGTGACTTCTGTTTCCTATATTGAAAGGAATGGCTTATCCATTTCAAGCTTCTATTGGACTTGGACCTCAGCAGCCTTCCTCTTGAATACCAGAAGGTAGTTTTAGAATTGTCCTTCTGGACACCATATTAACCCATTTATTTTTATATTGTTTGTGGTGCAGAATAAATTTTGAAATTTTCCTCCCAAATTTAATGTGGAGCCTTTACAGAAAGTAATAGTAATATAACAACCATGTGTGTACCATTCAGTACAATTTGTTGTATTTTGTCACTTCCTTGCACTATTTAGCTTCCTCTCTAAAGCTGATGTTCTCTGTTTTCTTCTCAGATAATACTCCTAGCACTGCAGATACCACTACAGGAAGTTCTTGATACTGCCAACAAATACTTCCCTGTCTTTTATCAGATGTAAAGCATAATCTTCTTCTTTGGAAGGGAAAGGATAAAATGCCCAGCAGTGTTTTCTGTATAAAACAAATGGGTCATAGGTAGAAATACTGGTTATTTCCTGCTTATTAATGATCTTAGTACTTTTTTTTAGGACTCCTATTTGTTGTGCCTCTGTGTGTTTGTACATGCAAATATTGATAACTCTACAGCATGCCATAAATAAGAATATTAAATGTTTACTTTATTTAAAGGTTTTGTTTTGGGAATTAAAAAATACATACCTTTTGAGCACCTATTGCATGTGACCTGTATGCTAGTTGATAAATCCTTTTTCACACAAAGATTAATTGGGTGACATTTTCCTTTTCTAGTTTTCTGAAATGATTGAGCAGTGTGTCATATTCCATGATGGTGATTGAAACTATGCTATTTAAGATAATCAGAAGTTAAAGCTACTAGGAAATGAAAGTTTCCCTAATTACTTAATCTGCTTCATTCAAATTCAATTTACTAAATATTTTGCTATGTTTATAACATACTGTTATACATTGTATGTTTATGTCTCCTCAAAATTCTTATGTTGGTATCCTAATGCCTAATGTGATTGTATTAGATTGGGGCCCTTGGAAGGTGATAAGCTTATGACACGAGAGCCCTTGTGAATGGGATTGTAATTATAATGGATATATAGTACCCTTAAAAAGGACCCTAGAGAGCTCCCTCACCTCTTTTGCCTTGTGAGGATCTAGCCAGCAGACAGCTGTCTCTGAACCAGCAAGCTAATTCTTGCCAGACACTGAGTATGCCATCACTTTAATTTTGGACTTCTAGAGTCCAGAACTGTGAGAAATAAATCAGTTGTTTATAAGCCACCCAGTCTATGGTATTTTGTTATAACAGCCTAAATGGACTAGGACACATAATGAACATATTTATAAAAAAGAAAGAAAATAGAAAAATAAATGGATAAAGTTTGATAGCTAAGGTAGGGATACACTGTGCTTGAAAGAAATGGAAGTGCTCCTTGAAAGTTGAAATGAAAACACTTTAGTACAATAGAAAAATTGAGCTACCTTTAGCCTTTTACACACAAAACTAGATTCTACATTTCAAATCATAATGTATATTTCTTTTTTTTGTACCTCTTTAATCTCCTTCACCCCTTATTTCACTATCCCCCCACCACACTTCCCTGTTTTGCAAGCTCCAATCTGTTCTCTTGTGTTCATTAGTCTATTTTTGTGTTGTTTCTTCATTTGTTTTTTTAAAGTTCTGCATTTAAGTGCAATGATACAGCATTTGATTTTCTCTATTTGATTTATGTCACTTAATATCTCCTAGGTCCTTCCGTGTTGCAAATAGCAGATTTAATTCTTTTTTATGGCCTGAATAATATTCTATTGCATATATATACTTCATCTTTGTTCATTCATCTATTAATGGACACTTAGGTTGCTTCCGTATCTTGGCTATTGTAAATAATGCTGCAGTGAACATAGGAGTGCATGTATCTTTTCCAACTAATGATTTTATTTTCTTTGGGTAAATGCCCAGAAGTGGAATCACTGGTTTGTATGGTTTTTCTATTTTTAGTTTTTGAGAATCTTCCATACTATTTTCCATAGTGACTGTACCAGTTTACATTCCCACCAGCAGTATATGAGAGTTTCCTTTTCTCTATATCCTCACCAACTTACTTCTTGTTTTTTATTGATACTAGCCATTCTGACTGCTGTGAGGTGATATCTAATTGTGGTTTTGATTTTCATTTCCTTGATAGTGATCTTTTCATCTTTTGATAGCATCTTTTCATTTGTCTGTTGGCTCTCTGTGTGGATTCTTTAGGAAAATGTATATTCAGGTCCTCTGCCCATTTTTAAATTGGATCAACACAACAAGTGCTGAGTTGTATGAGTGTTTTTTTTTTCTTTTTTCTTTTTAGATATTAGCTTCTTATTGGATATATCATTTCCTTATTGGATATGCCTTCTCCCGTTTCAGTAGGTTGTCTTTTTGTTTTGTTGATGGTTTCTCTTGCTGTGCAGAAACTTTTCCACTTGATGTACTCCCACTTTTTCCTTTTGTTTCTCCTGCCTGGGGAGATATATCCAGAAAAACACTACTAATACCAGTGTTCAGGGGTTTATTGCCTATCTATTTTTTTAGGAGTTTTATTGTTTCATGTCTTGTATTCAAGTCTTTAATCCACTTTGAGTTTACTTTTGTATATGGTGTTAAGACAGTGATTCAGTTTCATTCTTTTGCATGTAGCTGTCCAGTTTTCCCAACACCTTTTATTGAAGAGACTGTCTTTTCCCCATTGTATGGTGTCTCCTCCTTTATTATAGATTAATTGGCCATGTAAGCATGGGTTTATTTCTGGGTATGCTCTTCTGTTCCATTGATCTTTTTGTCCATTTTTGTGCCAGAACCATACTGTTTTGATTGCTGTAGCTTTGTAGTAGTTTGAAATTAGAATGTGTGATACCTCCAGCATTTTTGTTTTCCTGAAAATTGCTCTGCATATTCAGGGTATTTTCTACAGATTGGATGTAATCCCTATCAAAATACCAACGACATTTTTTCACAAAACTAGAGCCTATAATCCTAAGATTGTTATGGAATCACAAAAGACCCTCAGATTTTCCATACAGATTACATTGAATCCCCAGATTGTTTTAGTTAGTATGGCCATTTAAAGAAGATATTAATTCTTCCTATCCATGAGCATGGAATATCTTTCCATTTGTTTGTGTCATTTTCAGTGTCCTTTGTTACTCTCTCAAGAGTTTTCAGAGTACAAGTCTTTCACCTCTGTGGTTAAATTTATTCAAAGGTATTTTATTTTTCTGATGCAATTGTAAATGGTATTGTTAATTTCTCTTTCTGCTTGTTCATTATTTATATTTAGAAATTCAACAGATTTCTGGTTATTGATTTTATTGATTTTGTATCCTGTGGCATAACTGAATTTATTTATTCTAATATGTTTTGTAGAGTCTTTAAGGTTTTCTATATATAGCATGTCATTTACAGATAGTGACAATTTTCTTCTTCCTGATTTCCTTAAATTTAATTATTGCCCAGTGTACTGTATTTCAAATCAGCTTCAAAATGACAAAGTAAAATCTTATGGTCTCACTTAACTCAGTGGGAAATTATTCTACCTCTTCCTCTCCACCCTCTCCCTCCCCCTAGCATTTCTTTTCCATCTTTTAGGCTAGCTGAAAGATGGTGGTGGGGAGGGGTGAACTTAGATGGATCTCTATTGGAGAATAAGTAGGTTACTTACCTCAACTGAAATTAAATAATGTCTACTCCTAAACATTTTCTGTCTCACTTTTTTTCATGTACAGTTTTAGGTATTTGTAAATGCTGAATGAATGAACCACTTTCTCGTTAGTTCAGGACTACTATTAGATAATCTGCTGTGGGCTGCTATCTAAGAATATTAAGTATGATCAGGAACAATCCTCTGGGCTTCAGAACTTTAAGTAGAGCTAGGACTAGGGGTCAGCCAGGACAGTAGGTGAAAGATCTACTACAGCCCCACTTTGCTGCCTCTCCTCTGCCTGTGCTAAATGTAACAAAACATTCTTAGGAGGGGTTCTCCATATTTCTAGCTGACACCTGGTTTTGAGAAATTGGGACTGGTCACTGTAGCCTTGCAGGGTTCTCTAAGGCAGTCAAGATTTACTTCCCTCAGTGCTATTTTAGATGCTTAGTATGTTTAAAATTGCCATAACTACAAAATGTATTTATTTTATATTATTAATTCTGCTGTCTTTCCTTAGTCCTTTTATAAAGTAAGTTGGTTAGAGTACATCTCCAAGGTAATTGTCAGCTTGGATATTATATGCTCATTTTTTTCTTTTTAAAATATATGTGTATATTTTAATTATAAAATATTTAAAACATACAGTAAATAATACAGCAAATACTCATTTTTATGTACCACCTTGAACTATACATTATGCCAGTTTTGATCCTTTGGACAATAAATGCAGTCTTACATATTCACTTGGAGTAATGTCAGTACCCCTTCCTCCCGAGTCTTGTTTCTCTCTTTACCCAAGGTTATAACTACTCTGAGGTTGAGTATATTTCATATCCTTGTTTATACTTGTACTGTACATGTATGCATGTGCCCATAAGTGATATATATATATATATATATATATATATATATATAGTGTTGGTTTTTGGGTTTTAAGTTTTTTACAAAATGGTACTATATTATATCTTTTATCAGCTTGCCTTTTTTTTAACTCAGTGTTTTTTGAAATATATTTGTTGATGCATATAGCTCTAGTTTATTCAGTTTAACTGCTGTATAATACTCCATTGCATGGATATACAAAATGTATGTGTCCCACTATTGATGGATATTTTGAGTTGTTTCCTTTTCTGCTATTATAAATAATGTTGCAGTGATCATTTTTACACATTTCTTTGTGCAGGTGTTTGTGAAGATTCATAGAAATGAAATTGCTGGAGAATAGATTTGTCAGTATCCAACTTTACTAGATACGGCAAAATTCTTCTCTAAAATGGTTATGTCAGTAGATGCACTACCAGCAGTATATGGTATCTTTTTCTTCCATCTTAGCCTGTACTTGGCATTGTCAGATTTAAAAACTTTTTGCTAACTTAATGGATTTGAGATGCTATCTCATGTTAATTTGTATTTCCTTGATTATTAATTCTGGGTGGTGGATAAGTGGGTATGAATTTTATTTTGTATATGTTTTAAATGTTTCCTAAATTGATGTCTTAACATTTAAAAAAGGTGACACCATCATACAACATTTATGTTGCCGAGAACCTTGGAGATCATGTTATCCAGCCTTCTTTAGAATGCAGCCAGGAACATTATCAGAACAAGAATAAAATATAAAATATTATAAAATATAATATATATATATATTTATATAGACACACACACATGTGAACATATTTTTATTATACTGCTTATTGCTGATTGTGGTATTCTCTTGGGATACAGGATATCAATTTTCAATATCAAAATCACGAGTCTTTTTCCTTTATGAGTTGTTTTTTTGTTTAAGAAATCTTATTTTTGTTGAGAGGTTTATGTTGTTACTTGTTTTTTTTGCATTTAGGCCTACCTGGGAGGGAGTTAGGAATCTGTCTATATATGTGAAAAGCTAGTTATCCCAACATAAAGTATTGAATTATTTTCTCATTAACTTTTGTTTATGTCACCTGTATCATTTGCTACATTTGGATTTGATTTTTTTTTTTATTCTTTCCCTTTTTTGTGTACTTAAAAAAAAGCTGTGAGTACTACATTGTTTTATTATAAATTGCTTTATATTAAGCTTTGAAATCTGGGAGCAAAAGCCTCCTCCTTCATTCATTTTCAGAATTTTCTTGACTCTTCTGTGACTTTAATTTTCCGAAATAACTTAAAACCAATTTATTAGGTTTCTTTTGAGGCTCTTGAAATTGCATAGAATATAGATTGCCTTGAGAATTGACATAAATCTTGCCATTTACTTAGTTCGTATATGTCTTGCAGTTTTTTTCCTAAATGCCTTTTACACATATTTTATTAAATTTATTCCTGGATATTTGATAATTTTTTTTGCATTATAAATAACATCTTTTTTCTATTATGTGATCATTGCTGGCATTGATTGATTCTGTATCTAACTTGGGTGAACTCCATCAGTTTTAATAGTTTGTAATTCTTATGGATAATTCAGTTTTTTCAAATGATCTTTTAAAAATACAAGTTTAACCTTGTTACTTTATATTTAAAATTCTTCTCTGCTTCCTGTTGCTTTTAGATTAAATTCAGAATCCTTCATTGGTGTATAAGATCCGATATGAGCTGGATTCTGTCTCCTCTGCCTTCCCTTTCTTCACACCACTTTGCTTAGAACCTTCTAACGATACTGGCTTTTCATTTTTTTGAGCTATTCAACATCTTGTGCCAAATCCTGTGCCAGTGCATTTCAGTTTGCCTGGAACATAGTTAGCCAACAAATTATATCCCTCCTTTAGTGATAAGTCTAAATATTACTGAGGGAAGCTTCCTTGGGTGTCTCCTTGTGCTCACTGGTTTTAGGGTTTCCCTGTATTATACTGTCATTAAATCCTGCTTTCCCTGAGTAAGTGCTTATCTCCACTGAAATTAAATAATCTCTTTAGTACTTTCTCATAGAAGATTCTGTGAAAAAAGTAGATCTTTGTAGTCTCTTTTTTCTTGTAATGTGCTCTTTTAGGCATTTGTGCATGCTGGATGAATGAAAGTTCATATAATTATCAGTATTGCATTTTTATTTTCCAGTTAGAAATACTGCTCCAGTTGATAACTGCTCAAAAGAAAATTTCTAATTAGGCTACACTAAAGTATTTTACTAGACTTTAATAGAAGAGTAAGTGTCCTCAGTGTTTTAATATTTATGTCCTTAAGTATGGATGGTTTTTAGAACAAGTTTTGTCTCCTAACAGATGGCAGTCTAGTTCAGTTAAAATTATATGTAAATTTTCTTAAAAGCATTTTGAAGTTAAGTTAGAATCCAGTGGTCTTTTCTTATCCTTAAATCAGATTTTATTTTATCAGTTCAGATACTATATTTGATAGGTAGGTGAAACGTAGTAAGTTAAACCTGAAAATTTGTGTCATGATTATTTCAAGGAAAAACCCATTTGCCTTTAGTTCTTTCAGTATATTGCTTTACAAGTCTCTTCTTTGTGCATATAACATGCTGAAAGCTAGCATAATTTTAGATTAGGTACTATATAAGAGTGAATTCAAATTAACAATGGTGCAAAAAGAGCCTGGGGGAAAATTTTACAATAATAAATCATTAGGATTATGTGGCACATTTGCTTCTGTTTTCAGATTTCTTGTGCATACACACCTGGGAGTGAACCTGCCAGGTTATAGCATAATTGATTAACATTTTGAGGAACTGCCAAACTCTTCCAAAGTAGCTGTACCATCTTACAATTGCATCACAGATGTATGAAGATTCTTATTTCACTACTTTCTTGCCAAAACATACTGTTTGTCCCATTTGTTTTAGTCATTCTCGTGGGTGTGAAGGTTCCTCTTTGTGGTTTTGATTTGCATTTGCTTAATGACTTAATGATGAGTATCATTTTGTGTGCCAGTTGGCCATCTTTGGAGAAGATCTATTCAGATCCTTTGTTACTTTTTAATTGGGTCATGTTTCTTTTTATTGTTGGGTTTTAAGTGTTCTTTATATGTCCAGGATACAGGTCCCTATCAGATATATGATTTCCAAGTTATTTTCCCTCTTTCTGTAGGTTGTCTTTTCACCTTCATAATTGTTTCCTTTGAAGCACCCAAGTTTTACATTTTGGTGGGGTCCAATTTATCTATTTTTCTTTTGTTGCCTTTGGTGTCTCACCTAAGAAACCATTGCCTAATCCAAAGGGATAAAGATTTATACCTTTTTTCTTCTAAAAGTCTTTGGTCGTTTTAGCTCTTTTATTTAGGTCTGTCATCTTTTCTGAGTTAAATTTTACATATACTGTGATGTGAGGTAGGGATCCAACTTTATTCTTTTACATGTGGATATATCCAGTTGTGTCAGCACCATATGTTGACTGTTCTTTCCACTGAATTGTCTTGACACCCTTGTTGAAAATATATTGACCATAAATGTAAGAACTTACTTCTGGACTCTCAGTTCTCTTCAGGTGATCTGTAAGTCTGTTCTTCAGCCATTAACACACATTCTTGATTACTGTAGATTTACTGTAAGTTTTGAAATTGGGAATGGGAATATTCACACTTTGTTCTTTTTTAATACTGTTTTGGATGTTTAGATTTCTTGAGTTTCTGTGTGAATTTTAGGGTTAGTATGTCAGTTTCTGCAAAAAGTGCAACTGGGATTTTGATAGAGTTTGTGTTGAATCTGTAGATCTTTTTGAGGAATATTACCACTTAAAATCTTTTGTTCCATGAACATGGGATGTCTTTCGATTTATTTAATTTTTTTGTGTGTGTTTTGTAGTTTTCAGTGTAGAGGTCTTTTATTCAAAGGAAATATGTTTCATTAAGTATGTTTTTAAGAATTTTATTCTTTTTGATGTTACTGTTAATGGAATTCTGTTTTAATTTCATTTTCAGATATTTCATTACTTGTCTTTAGATATTTGTCCTGAACTTGTATTTTGCACAACTTATTTTTTTCTCTTAATGATATGTTACAAAATCTGTGCAAATGACTGCATGGGCATATTGAGCGCCCGCTGCGTCATAGGTATTTTTGTAGGTGCTAATGGAGACAACTACAAAAACCTGCCCAAATTCTTGTTTTCATGGAACTTAAATTTAGTAGGGGAAGAGAGGTCATAAGACATGTAAAATGTTGCATAGTACTTTTAAGGAGAATTAAATTAGTAAGGGACTTGGGATATAAAGTGTCTGGGGTAGAGGGGATGAATGCAAATTTTAGATGGCCAGAGAAAAATCTCACTCAAAGGGTAACTTGAGTAAAGAACTGAAGATGAGAAAGCTAGTGATGTGGATTTCTGAAGGAAGAGCATTTCAGGCAAAGGGTGTAGTGAATATGGAAAGTCTGAAGGGGGAGAGTGATGTGTTTGAGGAAGAATGAGGTGGCCATTGTGGATTTAGAAAAATAGATGACCAGAAATAGAGTCAGAGAGATAATGTAGGGCATAGATCATGTGGTTATAAGGAGTTTGAGTAAGATGGGAAACCATTGAAAATTTTGAGCGCAGGTTGTAAAAAGGTGTGACTCTTGTTTGAGCAAAATCACTCTCACTGCCATGTTGAAAAAATAGACTGAAAGAGGACAAGGGCAGAAGGGTTGATCAGAGTGTGTGTGTGTGTGTGTGTGTGTGTGTGTGTGTGTGTACTGTTGCACATAGGAGTCGGTAGGAGTCGGTAGTAAAACAGTTGTACATGTGAAATAAAAGTACGGAAATATGACATTGAGTTTTTGGCCACAGCAACTGAGAGAATGGAGTTGATTATTTATTTTTAATTACTACATTAAATCTATGCATCACATGCCCATCTAAGAGTTTTACCTTACAAAGTTGGAGAAAAAAGAGGGGGAGTGGTGGGGGGAGGAAAAGAATGTTAAATGTGGGAAATTAAGACTTAGTGATATGTCCTGGAGTAAATTTGAGAATGGAAGATTGTAAATCTTAAGACTTACCAGTCTTTAGAACTGACCTAGGAACTAAATCAGAGATCATAATATATTATAAAACTATTGGGGAATTTAGGTTGTTTTCCATTTTTGTGGTTACAAATAAAGATACTTCTTATTTCTGTAAGTAGATTTCTACAAATATACTTAGACCATGAGGCTATGTCAGTTAAAATATTTGATACTGCATTTTCTTTAAAAAAGGTTTTTTAGCCAGTTTCAATCCCAACATACTGTATTAGACCGCTTATTTACCTCACTGCTTATTTTTTTAATGTATATATAAAATCTTTTTGATTTATTAGATTGTTTATAGGTAGCTTTATGAAATTGCCTGGGTTTTGGGGAGTTCATTTTCTGTTATGTTATTAGTTTTGTTCCTACTAATTTATAGGCACTCTATATATCATTATTTAATTCTTTATTACAATTTGCAAATATTGTCTCATCATTTATTTATCTTTTAGCTTCATAGTATCTAGTCATCTAGTGAAATTGTTAAATTTGACATAGGTAAATTGTCTTATGACTTGAGTTTCAGCATTCTTTTGAAGATGACATAAAAATAAATTCTTGTATTTTCTTTTATTACTTTTATGAGGTTATTTATAGATTTATATTTGAGTACATCCAGCATATTTTGGGATACAGTATGATTGAGTTTCAGATCTGGGTTGTATTTGATTTATTTTTAGATACGGTATGAAACTATCTACCTTTTATTTTTTTCCGTTTGGGTAGCCACAGTGGAAAATTCTCTATACCCACTGATTTAAAATGCCACTTTTTTACATATTTAGTTTTCATAAACTAAAAATTCAGGCTTATTGAAGTATAACTTACATCCAATAAAGGGCACTTAATTTTAAATTAAGTGTTGTTTAATGTATTTTGATGCATACATACAGTATAATTACCACCACAATCAAGATAGAGAACATTTGCATTACCCCCCACTGGCCAACCTTCCCAAACCAGTCCCCAAACTCCTTAATGTCCCTTTGTAGTAATTTCTGCCTCTTGGTTCCAGACAACCATTGATCTGCTTATTAGTTTTGCTTCTTCTAGAATTACGTATAAATGGAATCATAATGTAGTATATACTCTTTTTTTGGTTTGTTCATGTAGCATGTGTTTGAGATTCCTCTAGTTTGTGTTCATTACAATTTTTTTTAATACTGTATGTCTGTGAAGTTCAGTAGATTTTTTCCAGTTTTAGGCTGTGAATAAAGATACTCTTTGCATATGTGTCTCTGTGGTGAACATGTTTTTATTTCTTCAGGGTAAATGCCTTAAATTGGAATTACTAGGTCACATGGTAAGTTTGTATGTTTAAGTTTAAAAGGAACTGTTTTACAAATGGTTGTCCCATTTTGCATCCCCACCAGCATTGTATGAAAGTTCCAGTTCTTCCAAGTCTGTGTCAGCATTTGATACTCTGTATTGGCAGACATTCTAATGGGTGTATAATGGTATCCCATTACAGTTTCTTTTTCTTTCACTGTAGAAAAAAAATATTTAACAAAACTTAGAATTTTAACCATTTTTAAGTGCATACTTCAGTGGCATAAAGTAATTCACATTGTTGTGTGATCATCACTCTTACTCATGTCTGGAACTTTTTCTTCATCCCAAACTAAAACTGTATCCATTAAACAGCAAACTTCCATTATCTTTCCCCTCCCTCCACCCCTGGTAACCACTATTCTAGTTTTTGTCTCACTGAATTTGGCTGTTGTAGGTACTTATATAAGTAGAATCATATGGTATTTGCCCTTTTGCTTCTGGCTTATTACACTCAGCATAATGTCCTCAAGATTCATGAAAGTCATAGCTTATATCAGAATTTATTTACTTTTTAAGGCTGAGTAATATTCCATTGTGTGTAAAAATACCACATTCTGTTTAACCATTCACTGATGCACACATGGGTTACCTCCTTTTGGCTGTTGTGAATAATGTTAATGAATGTGAATGTGGGTGTGCAAATATCTCAAGTCCCCTGTTTCATTTCTTTTCGGTATATACCTAGGAATGGAATTGCTGAGTCATATGGTAATTCTGCGTTCTATTTTTTTAAGGAACAACATACCATTTCCTGTTGTGGCTGTACCATTTTACATTCCCATCAGGAATGCACAAGGGTCCTAGTTTCTCCTCATCCTTGCTAGCACTTGCTATTTTATTTATCTGTAAAAAATAATTGCCATACTAATGGGTGTGAAGTGTCACTTTTAATTTACATTTCCTTGATGATTAATGACGAGAAGTTTTCATGTGTTTATTGGCCTTATGTATACAGGCAAACCTCTTTTTATTGTACTTTGTTTTGTGGCACTTAACAGATACTGTGTTTTTTACAAATTGAAGGTTTTTGTGTCAACTCTGTATTGAGCAAGTATCAGCTCCATTTTTTTAAGAGCATTCGTGTCCCTGTGTCATATTTTGGTAATTACAATATTTCAGACATCATTATTATATTTTTTACAGTAATCTGTGATTAGTGCTTGTAACTTCCAGAAAGTGCATTTTTTTCTTCTTACATATGATAGTATTACACATTTAATACACTACAGTATTGGGTAAATATAACTTTAACATGCATTGAAAAACCAAAAAATTCTTTGAGTTGCTTTATTGTGGTAGACTGAAACTGAGCCGGCAGTATCTCTAAGGTATCCCTGTATCTTCTTTTGTGAACATCCAGATATTCTGTGCATTCTTTTTCTGTTCAGTTTACACGTCCTTTGTTAGATATGTATTTCTGATGTATCATTACTGACTTTTTGGCTACTTACTGATTAAGAAAAGAATGTTGAGATCTTCAGCTGTAATTGTGAACTTGCTATCAATTCTTTCAGTTCTGTCCATTTTTGCTTCACGCATTTTGAAGCTCTGCTATTAGATACATTCACATTTAGGACTGTTATATCTCCTTAGTGCAGTGATTTATCATTATCACTTTAGCATGGAATTTTTGTGACCTAGCACTGTTGATCTCTGGCAGTGTTCCTTGTCCTAAAAGTCTTTGTATCATTTTAGTGTAGCCACTCCTCTTCTTATGATTTGTGTTTGTGTATTATATCTTTTGCTATCTCTTTACTTTCAGTTTATCTGTCATTATATTTAATATGTCTATTTTAGACAGTGTATAGCTGCATCCTGCTCTTTGATTTTTCAATGTTTCCTTTTTAATTTGAGTGTTCAGTCCATTTACATTTATTGTAATTGTCAACATGGTTAGGTTTAATACTAAAAACATTTGTTTTCTGTTTGTCCCCTCTATATTCCTTTTTTTTCTTCCTTTCCTGCTTTCTTTGGATTGAGCATTGTTTTAGTAGTCTGTTTTATCTCTACTATTAGTTTACCTCTGTTCTTTTTTCAGTGGTGGTGCAAGTATTTATAATATGCACATTAACGTATCTCAGTCTACCTTCAAAAATATACTTTTTGAGTATAGTGAATTCTAGAACAGTATAAATTAATTTACCCTCGTTCATCCTTTTTGCTGTTGTAGTTTTACACTTTACCTTTAAGTTACAAATTCACAGTAAAATTTGTAATTATTTCTTTAAATGGTCAGTTTCGTAAAGAAATTTAAAGATCAAAAACAACATATTTTGATATTTATACTCTTAATTGTCATTTTCATTTCTTGTAGATTTGTGTAGATCTTGCTTGATAATGGCTGGATTCTAAGAGTGAATCTCTCAAGAGAGCAAGACAAAAATGCATGGAATTTTTATGACCTAGCATTAAAAGTCAAAATCACATATTTCCACCATAATTTCTTGACTGAAATAGTGACAAAGCCAGTCAACTTGAATGAGAAGATTCATCATATACCCACCACCTGATGGCAGAATGCTAATGTTCCCTTGTAAGAAGAGTATTGCAGTGGCCATCTTTGGAAAATATAATCTGCCATAGACATGTATCTCGGAGGTACGGGTTCAGTACCAGACCACCATAATACGTGAATATTGCAATGGAGTGGGTCAAATGAATTTTTTGGTTTCCCAGTGCATATAAAAGTTAAGTTTACCCTATACTGTAACCTGTTAAGTTTGCATTATGTCTAAAAAAAAAAAGTACATACCTCAATTTAAAATACTTTATTGCTAAAAATGCTAATCATCATCCGAGCTTTCATCAAGACATTTTTACTGATGGAAGGTCTTCCCTTGATGTTGACAGCTGCTGACTGATCAACAGTGGTTGCTAAAGGTTGGAGTGGCTGTGGCAATTTCTTAAAATAACACAGCAATGAAGTTTACTGCATTGATTGCCTCTTCCTTTCACAATGCTGTTTGATAGCATTTTACCCACAGTAGAACTTCTTTCAAAATTGGAGTCAAAGCTACTGCTTTATCAACTAAGCGTGTGTAATATTCTAAATCCTTTGTTGTCACTTCAACAGTCTTCACACCATCTTCACCAGGAGTAGATTCCATGTTGAGAAACCACTTTCTTTACTCATCCACAAGCAGTAACTCCTCACCCGTTTCAAATGTTATCACGAGATTATAGCAGTTCAGTCACATCCTCAGCCTGCACTCCTAATTCCAGTTCTCTTGCTGTTTGCACCACATCTGCAGTTACTCCCTTCATGCAAGTCTTGAACCCCTCCAAGTCATCCATGGGGTTTGGAATCAACTTCTCCCAAACTCCTGCTAATGTTGATAGTTTGATGTCTTCCCACGAATCATGAATCAGTGTTCTTTAATGGCACCTAGAATGGTGAATCCTTCCCAAAAGGCTTTCAATTTACCTTGCCCAGAGCCATTAGAGGAATCACTATGTATTGCAATTATAGCCTTAAGGAATATATTCTGCAAATAAAAAGACTTGAAAGTTGAAATTCCTTCCTTGATCCATGGGCTGCAGAATGGATGTTGTGTTAGCAGGCATGAAAACAACATTCATTCTGTTGTGTGTCTCCATCAGAGCTCTTGGGTGGCCAGGTGCGTTGTCAGCAAGCAGTAGGATTTGGAAGGAATCTTTTTATGAGCAGTCGGTCTTAATAATAGGCTCAGCATATTCAGTAAACCATGTTGTAAAGAGATGTGCTGCCATCCAGGCTTTGTTGTTCCGTTTATAGAGCACACACACAGTAGATTCAGCATAATTCTTAAAGATCCTAGGATTTTTCAGAGTGGTCCATGAGCACTGGCTTCAACTTGAAGTCTCCAGCTGCACGTGTCAGTCCCTAAAAAGCATCAGCCTGTCCTTTGAAGCTCTGAACCCTTGAGCCAGGCACTGACTTCTCTTGAACTGTGAAAGTCCTAGATGGTCTCTTCTTCCAATAGAGGGCTGGTTTGTCTACACTGAAAATCTGTTGTTCAGGGTAGACACCTTGTTTAATGACCTTAGCTCGATCTTCTGAGTAACTCACTGCAGCTTCTACACCAGCACTTGCTGCTTCACCTGCACTTTTATGTTGTGGGGATGGCTTCTCTCCTTAAATCTCGTGAACCCACCTCTGCCTGCCAGCTTCCAACTTTTCCTCTGCAGAAGGCTTCCTCAGCTCTCTCAGCTGTCACAGAATTGAAGGGCTTTACTCTGGATTAGACTTAGGCTTAAGGAATGTTGTGACTGGTTTGGTCTTCTATACAGACCACTAAAATTTTCCCGTATCAGCAGTAAGGCTGTTTTGTTTTCTTACCATTTGTGTGCTCACTGGAGGAGCACTTTTAATTTCCTTCAAGAGCTTTTCCTTTGCATTCAGCAACTTGACTGTTTGGGCTCAAGAGCCCTACTTTCAGCCTGTCTCAGCTTTCAACATGCCTTCCTTGCTAAGCTTAATCATTTCTAGCTTTTGGTTTAAAGTGAGAGACATGCAACTCCTCCTTTCCCTTGTACACTTAAAGCCCAGTACAGGTTGGCCTAATTTCAATATTGTCATGTCTTGGGGGATAGGGAAGTCTGAGAAGAGGGAGAAAGATGGAGGAATGGTTGGTCAGTAGAGCAGTCAGCATACACACACATTTATTAAGTAAGTGCACCACCTTTATATGGGCACAGTTTGTGGCACCCCAAAAGAATTACAATAGTTAGTATTAAAGAACACTGATCAGAGATTGTATTATTAACAGAAGTAACAATAATTATGAAAAAGTTTGAAATATTGTGAGAATTACCAAAATGTATCAGAAACACAAAGGGAGCAAAGCTGTTTGAAACATGGCACTGAGACTTGCTTGATGCACGGTTGCCACAAACCGTCAACTTTGAAAATTGCTGTATCTGCAAAGTGCAGTAAAATGAAGCACAATATAATAAGGTATGCCAGTATACCATTTCATGAGTTTTCACAAGTGCATTCACCTTTGCAACACAAAGTCCTATCAAGTTATAGAACCTGTGCCCTTTTTTAGTCGGTTCCTGACTACATCACCATCCCCAGTAAACCACTATTGTTACACTTTTATCATAAATTCTAGAGGAAGCCAAAGTAATCTCATATAAATAGCATTGGAGTACTGTTTCTATAAGGTTTCTTTCAGTAAACAATGTTTTTGAGATGATGCATGGTAGTGCCTGTTTCGATAATTTGTAACTTCATTGTTCTGTTAGAGGACCACTTGAGTTATTTTTCATTTCTAGCTGTTATGAATAAAGCTGCAAAGATAAATGTGTGTGTGTGTGTGTGTGTGTACATATATTCATACATATATACATTTTTTTTCCACTTGGATAAATACCTAGGAGTGCTGTGTTTGGATTCTAGGATAGTCAGAATAAATGGACAAATCTTTTCACCGTTTGGTTGTTTTGTTTTACTTTCCTGTCAACATGTGAGAGTTCCCATCGCCCCACATCCTTGTCAATTTTGGGGCTGTTAGTGTTCTGGGTGTAGCCATTCTCATACCTACGTAGTGGTTTGCCTTCATAGTTCAAAGGATCTTTTTAGTTGATGTGTAATTCTACATCAACGTATTTTCTTCCAGTATTTGTTTCTGACTAGAAATCTGTTACACTTAGCTTTTATCCTCTGTGCTTTAAATTTCTTTCTTGACATTTTTTTGGAAATTTTGATCAATAGTTTTCTTTGTGGTTAGGATTTGTTGTGGTTGCTGGGTTATTTTTTTTAACTTCATATTTATGGTTTCATCAAATTTCAAGAAGTGTCAGCTGTTATTTCTTCACATGTATTTTTTTAAAATCACCTTCTTCCTCCCACTGTTTTTCCTGGGATTCCAGTTTCATGTATGTTATGCCTTTTAATACTGTCTTAGGTCATTAACATTATTTTTGGTCTTTTTGTCTCTGTGCTTCAGTTTGCTTTGTTTTCTATTTCATTTTTTTTTTCTGCAGTGGTGAATACTTTCAGATATTGTAGTTTGTCTTTCTAGAAGTTCCATTTGATCTGTTTTCATGTTTTCTGTTCATTTTTGTTTGAATCCTTGAAATATTTATAATAGCCATTTTTGAAAGTCTTGTCTACTAGTTCTCTCAGTTCTTTCACTTCAGGATCTGTTGATTGGTTTTCCTGTTGGTTATGGGTTGTATTTTCTTGTTTCCATGTTTAGTAATTTCTTACTGGATGCTGGACATTGTAATAGTCTTTTGTTGGGTGGCTAGACTTTGTTGTCTTTTAGAGTGTTAAACTTTGTTTTGGCAGCCTGCTAAGTAACTTGCTGGTCAGTGTGATCCCTAAAGGCTATGTTAGGGTGTGCCTAGAGAAAGCCTTACTTTAAGGCTAGGAGCTACTAGAAAGGCATGGCCCTTCTTAGTTCTCTGTTAAATGCCCCAGGGTCAGCATATTCGAGGAATTGTGGGTCTTGTGGGTAAAATTGTAGTATTTCCAGTATATCTTACCTGGCTTTAGTGCATCTGCATATCAAGGGGCATTCCTCAGGGGTGGATAGAGGTAGTTCATCTCCATATCAGTGGGTAATTACCTGGGCAACCAAGGGCTTATCTGAACCTGAGAGGTGAGGGGGAGGGCTAGTTTGTTTCTGCTGGAGCAGGAAAGAGAAATGGCCCCAGACCTCAGTTTGGTATTTCTCCCTTGACTGATTGCAGTTTTAGAGGTATTTTGCCCTGGATTTCCTTTCCTCCGAGTTAGAGGTATATTCCAGTCCTATATGAGCACTGAGAATATTTCAGCTCACAGATTCTCTTTCCCCAGCTTCTTGGAGTCTTTCAACTTACTCATGCAGTTTACTGTGCTTAAAGTCTTCACCTTAACTCATATACAGTAGCAGACTCAAAAAACCCTTAAGTGACAGATTTCTGGAGCCTTTTCTCTGCATAGCTGCCTTCCTCTTTGGAACTCGGTTTTATAAATTGCGCCCATTTAAGCCTCCTCAAGGCTGATTACTTGCTTCTTACCTCAGTGAGACTGCTGTCTTCTCATTGGGTTTCCCTGCCATTGGTTGCAGGTTTCAAAGTACTTCCAGGCAGAAATCTGAGCATTGGAAAGCTTGTCTTACTTTTCTTTGTTCTCTCAGACATCACAGTCTTGCACTGCCTCTTATTTATGGTCTGGAATCAGCTGTTTCGTGTATTGTGTCCAGTTTTCTTGTTTTTGACAAGAAGTGACTCTTAAATACTTTAGGATCTTTCTCAACTTATTTCTGTTCCACTTACTTACCTAGTGCTCATACCATACTGGGTTTTTAAAAATAAAACTTTTGAAATAAAATATATACACAGAAGAGTGCACTTACAAGTGTACACATAGCTTGTTGAACTTTCACATGATGGAGAACACATGTTTAGCCAGCATTCAGATCCAGAAACAGCAGCTCCTTTTAAGTGCTTTGTGCTCTCTTCCCCTAAGAGTGACCACTATCCTGACTTCTAATAGCATAGATTAGACTTGCCTGTTTTTATGCTTTATATAAATACAGTCAGTCATTTTATGTATTTGTAAGATTCATACACACTGTTGGTTGTGGTGCTTGGTTGCTTATATTTGCTGTATGGTATCTTGTTTTAGGAATTTGCCACAATTTATTCATTCTGTTGTTTAGTCGCTCTGGTTTGAGGCTACCAACAATACTGCTACTCTAAACATTCTACCAACAATCTTCTAGTAAACATAGGTACTCATTTGTGTTTGATGAATACTTAGGAGTGGAATTTTTAAGTCATGGGATATACATATGTTTAGTTTTAGTAGATACTGTCAAAGTTTTTTGAGGGCATTGTATTGATTTTTTTTTATACTACTTAAGTAAATATTCTGTACTTCAGTGCCTAGTAGAACAGTTTCCTTGGGAGAAAGGGATGTTATTTTTCTTTTAGAACATGAAATGTTCTTGGTTACTCTTACATGTTTGGTCTTCAAAATAAACTTTTGTTAAATTGGCATTGGGTTAAATTTGTTTTGATTTGGAAGGCAATGATATCCTTGTTCATCCATGAATTGCATTTGGAAGTAGCTCAAAATCCTTTGTCAGACCATTGACCCTTATTCCTTTTTCTTTTTTTTGTAGAGGGGAGCTGTGGTGTCAAGAAAACATAGTCCTCTATAGTATGAAAATAAAAATACATTATAGATGAGCTCTACCATTAGTCACCTTACAACTAGAGGCACTGACAAATGTATACAGATAGCTATAATGTGAGGTATAACATATATTTAGGATATAAATTAATAAATTGTTTAATAGTATTAGGAGCATATGGCAAGACCCAAAAAATACAGTCTTACTTACAGAAGAGCTTAGAGAACATTGTGAGATAGAGCCTTTAGAATGAGTAGAATTTTAACAAGGCATAGATAAGTCATTGGGGGATGGAAAGTATCTCTGAGTGAAGTGTCCTGAGAAGAAAAAGCATTGAAGTCAGAAGTAAACAGGTGGCCCATATATGAGAGCCAGTAATCCAGTGATGGTACTAGATCATCAGTACCTGTTAATGATGTCATTCATTAACAGTGAGGCTTGTATGAATGAGTAGGGGTCAGTGGCAAGGGCCTCATATGATATGTGGAGTTTTGAGATTTATCCTTTGGGCATTGAGAAAGGTGAGAAAATTTTGAACATGGGAGTAATATGGCCAAAAATGTTTCTAGGAAGATAATTCTAGCAGCAGAGTCAAGAGTAGAGGCAAAAGGGAAACCAAATGAATTAATGAGGATCTATGTTATGACAGTGTTGGTATGCATGGGGCAAAAAGGTAAGATGTTTCAAAGAGACAAGTTACAGGATTCAAGTATAAATTAGAAGTGTGGTACAAGTAAGCAAGAATGGCCTTTAGAGTCAGACTAGTTGAGTGTGAATCCTAACCTTGTCACTAGTTAAATGTCCTAAAATAAGACATCTAAGAGAAAACTTTCCTCTTTTCCAAGGTGTTTATTATGTGAACATGTTCAAGCATTGGAAATATAGAAATGAATGATACATATGTTCCCTAGAAGTTTGGTCTAGTCTGAGAAGAAGTTGGACTGTGTTTCTCCCTTCATAACACTTAACTATGCATTGCAATTACATATATATTGTAGATTTTATTATTTGTGTTCATTCCCCTATCACATGAGGACAAAAGATCATGTCTTATCCACTTGGGCATCCAGAGTCTAGTAGACATTTTTTAAAAATTGAGATATAATTGACATATAACACTGTAATAGTTTTAATTAGTAGACACTTTCTGAATAAATTACTACTAAGAATTTGAAGGTTAACAGATATCAACTCACAGAGTGGTTAGGCTAAAAAAATTAAAGTAAAATAAAGATTGGCAATAACTTCTTTAGTCTTTAACTAAGCTGACAGCAAGAGTAGGTGCACTTAAGGGGGAGTGAGTTTTTGGAGAAAAATTGAGTTTGATTTTAGATGTTAATGAGATATCCAAGTGTATATGTACCAATGAGACATCCAAGTATATGTGTACCACTGGTAATTAAGAGTAGTAGGCTCATGGAAGCAACCTTAGTGTCCATCAGTAGATGAATGGGTAAAGAAGATGTGGTACATATACACAGTGGAATATTATTCAGCCATAAGAAGAAAACAAATCCTGCCAGTTGCAACAACATGGATGGAGCTGGAGGGTATTATGCTCAGTGAAATAAGCCAGGCGGAGAAAGACAAGTACCAAATGATTTCACTCATCTGTGGAGCGTAAGAACAAAGCAAAGACTGAAAGAACAAAACAGCAGCCGACTCACAAAACCCAAAAATGGAGTAACAGTTGCCAAAGGGAAAGGGACTGGGGAGAGTGGGTGGGAAGGGAGGGAGAAGGGGAACAAGGGGCATTATGATTAGCAAACATAATGTAGGGGGGAGCACAGGGAAGGCAGTATAGCACCAAGAACACAAGTAATGACTCTATAGCATCTTACTATGTTCCATTGATGGACAGTGACTAATGGGGTATGTGGTGGGGACTTGATAATGGGGGGAATCTAGTAACCATAATGTTGCTCGTGTGATTGTGTATTAATGATACCAAAAAAAAAAGGGTAGCAGGCTCATAACTCGAGATAAAGGCTTAAAGATGTTGAGTTAGGGATCCTAGGTGTAGAGATGTTATGAGAATGTATGACATTGCACAGAGAATTAATTTCGGTTCAGAGTGGCCAGGGATAGAAGCTTGGAGAGTGGTCATAAGTGAGAGTTAGGAAGATTAACTAGCAGAAGACCCTATTGCTGTCAGCAGTAGGAGGGCATAGGCGCAGCATAACAACAGAAGCCAGGAAGGATGAGGAGTGGCTAGTAGTGTGAAATGTTACAGAAAGAAAACAGAATTAAGGAGCCACAGAACTTAGAATATATAGGAATGATGATGACAATATAAGAAAAAATTCAGTAGTGAAGGTTTTAAATGTCAGCAACTGACCTGGTGGTTTTCAGGTCTTTCTAGTAGTTGAAGGAAAATAGGAAATCTTATTTTAAGAGGTTAATGGATTTATGTTAAGAGTATTATATGAAAGCAGTACTTAAAAATTCTGTCTAACTGCATAATGGATAGAATGAGGAGAGCCTAAAGGCAGGAAGATTTAGGCAAGAAGGTTATTGGAACAGTCTTTGGTTAGCTGTGAAATTTATAAATAGTACCAAACTTAAAAGAGTCCACAGATTGCTTTAACCATAAATATAAGACACAATAAACATGGTACAAAAGAAAACAGAAATGCTGAGTGGGCACAATAAAAAGTGATAGAAAAGGTGATTTGTGAAATTGTTTTGACCTAGGTTTAGAGGAAGTGAAGAAAACGGGCTGTTAGGACATGGAGGAAATACGAGAAGCAATAGTGACAATATGTATGTATACGTGTGGGTGTGTTGTGTGGAGAGAGTTGGCAGATGGAATATTACAAAAATAAAAATGTTAGAGGGGCAAGTGGATATAGTTTAATATAGGCATTTGTTATTAGATTACAGTTTTTATTAGATAATTAGATTGAGCCCTCTGTTGTAGAGGGACACAGATACAAATAAGGGCACAGGTCTAGTGTTAGAGTGCTAGTGGTAAGTGTGCAGAGTGTGCCTTACATTTCTGGTACTTAGTTTTTGTTACTTAATCCTGTATCCTTATAGATCGATATATTTCCTCTGTGGTTATGTGTTCCTAGTCTTCTAAGGCAAGGTTTCTCTAACTGGGGTCTGCAGATCACCTGAAATGTATGTTACAAATACACATATATGCACCCCCACTTCATGCACTGAATCATGGGCTCTGGAGGTAGAGATCAAGTATCTGCATTTTTTATAGATCCCCTAGGTGAGTCCATTCCAGAGTAGAGTTGAGACTCAGTCCTCTAAGGTGTTAAAACTTGGTTAATTTAAAACAAATTATATGCACTGTATTGCTTCTACTGTCAGCCTAGGTTACTGGGTTGTTTCTTGATCTTTGGGACTTGGTTTCTTCATTCTTAATAAAAGGAAATGGACTAAAAGACTTCTTTCAGTTACTGTTACAAAGAAAAACACTCTTGCTATATACAAATGAGTTAAGAATTTACAGGGACTATTTGGGTGCATGCTTTAAAACTTAAGAATTAGGTTTTTGATAAGAGTTAAGCTTTAATAGATATATTAAGTGTTTGATTTAAGAAATAATAATTGCTACCATACATTGAGCCCCTGTTATATGCCACGCAACACTGTCCTACATACTTCATGTTTTCTCCAAAATTCAAAATACCTGACATCTGAGACTCAAGAGGGCAGAAGACCTGCCCAAGGCTGCTACTCCAGGAGGTAGTAGACAGACACCCATTTATGAACCTAACAGCAGATTTCCAGCATACAGAATTTAATTAAAAACTAAATAGCTGTAGGTATCTGAAGGAATTAGAAGCACGTAGTCAAACAGTTGTCATATAGTTTTCAGCCCTTTGGGAGGGAGGGAAGAGTAAAGAAATGGCAAACACTAGGCTCTGGGTAAAGGGGAAGCTTGGCCTGCTGGCTGGAGGGCCTCAGGCCACAGGACCTCTCATGTGCTCTGGTGACAGCAGGGGCACTTCCCCGATAGGTTCTTGGAGATCCACAAATACTATAAAAAATGAGCTTGCTTTTGTAATGAATTTTAGAAAAATGTTTTTCTTTGAAAGTTTATCCAGTTGTCTGTGTGAAAAGAATTGAGCAAGGTGTTTTATATTTTAGGTTAAAAATCTGTAAGAGCCTGATTTTAGAATTCACCAGCTCCTCAGAAGTTTGGCGAAATATGGTATGTTTTTGTTTTATTTTTTGGAATTCAAAATTGCATATGTATCTTCATGTCATGATTAGAGTAATGATAATATGTTCAGAAAGTTCAGGTGCCTCCCATTTTTAACGCATTCTCCTAGGTGCTAAATCAGGCAGGCTATATGAGGGACCCAAGTGGGATTCTGAAATAATTTAGAAGAAGTTAGTATGTTCTGAGAAGTAAAATAATACACACAAGAAGTAGGGGACAGGTTTGGTTGTTAAGCTGTGAGTTAATAATAGTTTTTACTTGTTGAGCTCTTACTATGTGGCAGACATTGTTCTGAGCAATTTATATGTTAGTTTGTTCATCCTTATGACAGCCTTTTGAGATAAATACTACTGTTGTCTTCTACCCATGAGGAAACTGAGGCTCAGAGAGGTTAAGTAACTTGCCCAAGATTTCCCATCAACTGAGTGACCAAAAGGGTGCTTGAATACAGACTGGTTCTGGGGTCTGTTTGTGCTCTGTTGGGCACTGGGCCTTGTAAAAAAAAAAGGGGGCTAGAAGAGAGGACTTGATCAGTAATTTTCAAAACACTTGTAGGTTAGCCCTTTAATGGACTAACTCACCTCAGTTAATTAAGAGGTATTTTAACTTTTTCATTCTTATGTTATAGATTGGAAAGTTAGACTTCTTTGGATCTTCTAAATCCACATGCACGTTAGTCTTATGAAAACCAAGAAGGAACATTATTCATTTCATGGGTGCCATTGTCTCTTCTCCATAAATTTCACTAGTGCTCTAGGTTCTTACTAGGAGACATGTAGTTATGATAGGAAAATCTGGGAAATTGAATCATTCCAGGGATTTTTAAATCCCATTTATTGGGGCCCCCTAAAGTTACTTATGTATACTTTGGCCAATGTGCACCCTTATCTGATTTTGAAGCCTAAATTCAGAGGTTGTAGAGGTATGGGCTCAAGCACTGATGTTGCAGGACTTTTCTTGGGGTTCTCAGATACCCTCCTAATTTTCTCATCTTGCTTTAAGTTTGCTTTCCTATTTGGCCTGGATATGCAGTTCAGTAGGGAAATCATCAGGAGAAGCACTAGCTGCACAAAATGAGCTCTTGATACTGGGGTATTTCAGGTGTGTATCTTCTCCAGAACTACAGTATGATTATGATGCCTGATACATTTGAACCATGACAAGCAAGAAAGTTCAGCTAAGACCAAATAAGGGGATCAAAAGAGATGTTTGCATATTTTGCCATTGTCTCTCATGAAATTGAATTATTAGTGGATTTATGGCTGAAAAAGAGTAGAACATGTTTTCATGAAGTACCCAAGGGGTTTTGACTAATGTTAGATCATCTTTAAGTGTAGAATAAGTAGGACCAGCCTTTGGTATACGTGTGTGCATGTGCACGCGTGTGTGTACGTGTGTGTGTGTGTGTGTGTGTGTGTGTGTGTGTGTGTGTGTGTGTAGATGCGTATGTAACTATTCCAGTAAGCATTCGGCTGCTGGAAATCCCTATGGCTATTAGTCCCAGTTAAACTATTACCATAATTGCGAGTCTCAATCCATATTCTAAAACTTTGCTCCTTAGTGTATATTTATTCCATGAAACTCTGTAGCAAAACTAAACCAAGTAAAAAACTCTAACCTTGGATAGGAAGTTGGTAGATCTGGTTTTTAGTCCTATATTCAATACTAATTCCAAAATCTTGGGCAAGTAAATTAATCACTCTAAGGCTGATTAATTTATAAAAATTCTTAATGTAGTATTTACTTTGGTTAAGTAGAGCCAAAGTTGTCATGAGACTCAGACAAGGTACTGTTGACCAGAGTGCTTTGTAAACCATAACAGTTCATGAAAGTGTGAGAGTATTACCACATTTTCTCAAGTGAAGAGATCATTTAAGAAAAAAAATGCTAGAAAATAGTCTTTTAAAAGCATTTCTATGATAATTGCTCTTCTGATGAACATTGCATTTACACCTGATTCAGAGCTTTGAAGATTATTTTTTGAACAATGAATTGGGTTTATAAAAGTGTTCTAACTAAAGATTTGTTTAATTTATTAGAGTTATTAAACCTACGCTCAGATCAAGTTAGCAGCTAGACTGGTGTGACAACCTGTTTTTAATCAGTGACTCAAAGCTGTGATCTCCCTGATGTCACCGAATGGCCACAGCTTGTAAAAGGTAATTTTGAATGTTATTTCACAGCCTTTAAAAGGCTGTCATTGTAAAGTAAAATACGTGCTGTAAAAAACTGAAGAAAATGTGTATTTCTCAGAAATACCTAAGAGTAGACCTGCTTCTCCATGTAATCTCCTTCCTAAAATTGTGCTTTTTTACCCCCGGATCTATCTGTAATAAACAGAAAAGTATCTGTCAAAGATATCAAGTTTTTGAATAAACATTTTATTATGAACATTATAAAAACTGAAAAAATTATTAATATGAGTTCTTAAGTATGCCTTTTATGTGATGAGAGTTTAAACACCTCTCTAGAAGTTTTTACAAATTAAAATTAGTGTACTTTCTCTCCTAAACAGTTACGGTGAAGGTACTAGGAGTGGCTTGGAGACTGGAGAAGCTGCCCCCAGTACTGTTGGAAATGAACCTCCATTTGAATTTTCTAGCTCAGGCTGCAATGTTCAAAATACCTAATGGGTATTTTGTGATCCCTTTTTCTGCAATCCAAATCAAGATCTAAACTCACCCCAAATTTATTCTTCATTTGCTAAAGTTATCTGCTTGTTTCAGTTTTAAAAGCTCTTTTCTGGCTTGTTACTCTGATAAACTTTAGGTTAACCTAAGTCAGTAGTTTTTTTTTCTTTCCCTTTCGATATATTGAGAATTTAGTAAAATTAAGAGCATGTACTGGATCCTTACTTTCAAAAACTTGATAGTAAAGAACAAAGAGACTCTTTAAGGGCTAAAGTAAGCCTTGGAAACTGTTACTAGATATTCGGTATTTCATGGTTTTGAGAGTTTGAATCCTAATGTTAGGATATTTTGTGGTAAATTATTTAGAATATTACAACAATATAAGCAGAATGACTAGAAGTATTTATTCAGACATGTACTATTACTTATTACTGCCTGCAAGAAGAGTGTTTCTGCTTGTTCTATGTATATATACTTTTCTGTTGATTAAAAAAAGATTCATTTTGAGTAGAAAACAACTTGTCCTAACCATGTTTAAGAGACCCAGGATAGCTCTGTTTTAGGGTAACAATCTTTCAATCCTTTCTTTTACTCTTTTTGTCCTTTTAGACTGAACTTGCTTAAATTACTTGAGTTGACCTATAAATGATTTTTAGTAGCTCATTTTAACATGTCAATATTAAATGATAATCCAGATATTTACAATGATTTGGTGATATTTTGATGCTAATGTTTATGTATCTCTTGTTTAGGGAACAGAAATTGGAAAATAGAATGTAGTTACCATTTGATGACGTATCTCTATCCCATTTCAGAATTTCAAAACTGCAGCAGTTGCATATTATGCTTCTAAGACGCAGATTTGCTTGCCTTCTTGCCTTCTTGCTTGTGTCTTTCCTTTTTGCAGTAGTATTTTAATTTTCCTATCACTGTTCTCATTTTTTTCCCCTTCTGTCTATTTTCCTGTTAATTTTGAAAGTTTTGCTGCCTACATGTTTGAAAGCTGCTAATCTGCCTCTCTTCCCTTAGTGCCAGCAGGTTTATTTTTTGTTTTGCAAGCCTGCTCTGCCTCTTACAGTATGACATCTGATGCTGAAGGGTCGCACTTTCAAAAATGAGTCAGCTGGTACATGGGGTTATCATCAGTTTTTAGCTCTTCTGTCTGAGAGATACAAGTTTGGAAGCAATCTTGGGGTACTTACCCACAAGGCTGGTGGAGACCAGGTGTGTCACAAAGGTGATTTGCTTGCTCCCTGGGGGAGAGGGTGGAGTGAAATTTTTGCATTTGTGTCACTGCCAAGTCACTGCCACCTCCAGTATGCTCCAATTTTTAGTTCTAACATAATTTTATGTAAAATTGAAAATGTAAATATACTGCGACTCTTCTGGAGTCTTTTTTTTTTTTTGGTTCATTCTTGTCCTTGGAATCTGAAACTGCAGTGAAGGGTAATTTTGAAAGTGATAAAGAGGTGAGTTTTTTAAAAGCTAAGAAATGTGGAAACATCTTTTTGTTTTTTTTGTGTGTTTTGAAGCAGTTTTTTTGATGTTCTTTTGCTGGTGGCTCTGATTTTAAGACTTTTTGTTAAAGTTCAAACTTAGAAGTCTCAAGTCAGAGATAAATTCACAAGTCAAGTCCTTGTATTGTCATTTTGAAAATTTAGCTTTTGGCGTCTAAAATATATGTTACCTATTTGAAGGTGTAAGAAATCAGTGTTATGATTCACCTTAATGTATACTGACTGATACTGTTTGTAAAAATGACTAAGGTAACAGGAATTTTTTTTTTTTAACAGCATGGTAGGAATAGGCAGAACTGTTTCATACCCCAAAATGAAAATGAAAGACTTCTTAATATATTAGAATTTTGAGTATTTCTTGATAAGATGGCAGTATATTAAAAGTAATAGAAAATAACTGCTAACTATAATTGAAGTCAGTTCACAGTTACGTGTAGCAAAATGTTAATACCCCAGGCTGATGACGAGACACTTTTGACAGTATATCCTGCCAGTGTGTTTTCAAGGAAATCTAACTTCATTATTGAATCAAGATAAGTCATGATCAGGATGGTAAATCTGACTTAAGTGTCTCAGAATTTACTGTGTGTATTAGAATTAAATTTGAGTAATCTAGAGAAGAGATTAACAATTTTTTTCCTAAAGGATCAGATAATAAATATTTTAGGCATTTTGGGCGATATGTCCCTTTTGAGTTTCTCAGCTCTGCTCTTATAGTGTGAAAGCAGCCACAGAAAAAATTGAGTGAGTGTGGCTATGCTCCAATAAAACTGTACAAAAATAGGCAGTTAACCTAGGTCTCAGCTTGTAGTCCCAGGCAGTAGTTTGCTGACACTTTATCTAAAACTTTGGGACTGAATATCAGTGAGTATCTTTGATATTTTGGATAACCAATGCTTGGCTGTAGAAAGTTTCATAGTTGTATGTTTTTACTATAAATATTTGGCTTTGTGAATAATTAAGATATATTATACTGGTTTGTATGTTTGTATTTAAATACAGTGTTAATAGTTGCCTTAGGAAAAAAAGCACTGAGTTTTTTTATTAGTCCAGCCTTAACAATAAATGTGTCATATGGCAATCTGATCTGCACACTCTTTTCTCATGTTAAAATCTTTACTTTTAAGTGTTAACAATAAAATTTTGTATTCAAATTTGCCTTCCAAAATAACATGTCTGCCCCTTATTGGAATATGGAAAATTTTGCTTAACTTTCCTCAATTGCATTTCACAGATCGCCAGGAGAACCTCAGTCTGACGACATCGAAGCTAGCCGAATGTAAGTGTAAATTGGTTGAGGCTGTGGTGTCTTTTAAGTTGCCCTAGATTGCTTTAAAATGGTATCACATTATGTGAAAATAATTTCCAGTTTCAAGAGAATAATGCTTTAAAAAATAGATTGGGGCATAAGAATGTATCTGCTTTTTTCCCTACCAAACAAATACCTCTAAACTATTGTAACATGTCACTAGATTTCTACTTAACAGATGGTAATTGTATACTCCTGAATTTTTATCTTTTTGCTCACCTAGCAGTTGGAGGGAAAGAGAGAGATGGGGAAAGCGTTCAGTTTAACAATCATTTACCAAGTGCCTACTATGTGTAAAGGCATCAGGTGCTGTGTTGTGGATACAAAGATGCGCAAAAGTTTCTAACCTCCAGAAATGTGTAGTCTACTCTGGGCAAAAGACTCAAGCATATTTTTCTTCATTGTGGTATGATACCCAGGTTGTAATGGTAACATAAATGAATACAGGGGTACTCAGGTATCTATAGGAACCTAATCCAGATGGCAGGGAAACAGGGGTGGCCAGGGAAGGCTAAATTAAATCTTGAAGTGTGATGGGAGTTAAATAGCTGGAAGCATGGGCAGAGTTGTTTTAGGCAGAAGCATGAGCAAAGTTATAAAGCAGCATAGTGAGTGTAGGGAACAGTTGAGGATTGATCGTTGACTGACTTAAAGGCAGGAAAATGAAGGAGAAAGGACTAGGGCCTTGCATGCTATGTGAAGAGCCTTAGACTGTGTCTCTTTAATTTGGGAATAAAGAATTTGCTTCATAAGGGATAGTAACCTTGTTAGACAGATGTATATTTTTAATGATTTTAGCAACAGGGAAACATGGTGAAGAGAAATATATGATGATAGGGTGACCAGGACTTCAGTAGTTTAGTTAGTGAGAACCTTAATAAGGTCAATGGTGTAATAGGAATTCAAGGTAAAGTTTTCTGTATTTAAGACAAATATTTGGAAAGTGAAATAGGCCTGACTTAAGTGATTAGAAGTGAGAATTTAAGAAGTTTATGATAATAGGAGAGGTAACCTCTAAGCAAGATTTTTGAGGTAATACAGTTTAGAATGAAAATATAGGTAGCAGGATTGCTCTTGAGTAAGAGCAAAGACCTTCATCTTCTGAAACTAGGAGGTAAAGATAGGTATGTGATGTTAAATTTGCTTGTAGGTAAGAATAGGGAGGTCAAGTCATTCAAGCCTGAACTCTTTATTTTCTCAATAAATTTGTTTAGGTTTGCTACACCACTGTTTTTCTCTCCTTTGAGATGATATTAGGTGCTTCCTGAAAAGGAGGTGTGATTGTTGAGTAAGTTTGGGAAATGTAGACTTAAACAGCAGGTTTCTTCACTGAAAATAGTGGAAATCTTTTAAAGTGCTGGTGTATATTGCAAAATCTCCACCAAAGGACTATAAAATGTATTTCTCAAATTTATGTGTCCATGTAACCTTTTTATTTTGTTTTTATAGTAAAATTAACATAAGAAAATTTACCATCTTTATTTTTAAGTATGCAGTACGGTAGTTTTAAGTACCTTCGTATTGTTGTGTAACTCTATTGCCACCATCATCTCCACAACTCTTTTCGTCATAAAAACTGAAACTGTACTCATTAAACTATAACTCTCCATCCATCCCTCTCTCCAGTCTCTGGAAACTACCATTCTACTGTCTCTGTGACTTTGACTACTATACCTCATATAAATGGAATCATACGGTATTTGTCCTTTTATGTTTGGCTTAATTCCACTTTGCATAATGTCCTCAAGGTTCATCCATGTTGTGGCATATGTCAGAACTTTCTTTGTTTTAAGGCTGAATAATACTCTGTTGAATGTATGTAACACATTTTGTTTATCCATTCGTCTATTGATGGACACTTGAATAGCTTCCCAGTTTTAGCTATTGTGAATAATACTGTCATGAACATTAGTGTACAGATATCTCTTTAAGACCCTATTTCAATTCTTTGACTATCTACCCAGAAGTGGAATTGTAGGATCGTATGCTAAATCTTTGTTTAATTTTTTTAGGAACTTCCCTACTGTTTTCCACAATAGCTGTATCATTTTACATTCCAGCCCATAGTATACATGGGTTATAATTTCTCCTCATTCTTGTCAGTGATTATAATTATCTAGCTTTTTTTTTTCCCCCTGGTAATAGCCATCTGATGGGAGTGAGGTGATAACCATTGTAACTTTTTAAGAAACATTTTTGAATAATGTTTTGTGGAACGTCAGGGTTTGGTTAGGGGATTTGAGAACACTACCAAAACTTGAAAAAGTACTGTGGGGAATGGATTAAGAAGTGGGCCAAATATTATTGATAGTCTCGTGCTACTGAGTGGCCAGCTGAGGTTCGAGAATTTATCATACTTTAAAGACTACTGTTTAATAGTCAGAAGAAGATGCATGGTGTTTTAGGGTTAACAGAGCAGAGAGGACAGAACTACTAGTAGCAATGTGCTTAGGATGTTAACATTCGAGTAGCTGCATTTCTGTGTCATTGGTGATGGCCATGATTGGAAAGACTGTTGTGCCAGATGAAGGTGTCGCTTTGATCACAAAAAGCCTTATTTGTCAAAGAGCTTGTTGAGTATAAGTGAAACATTTATAAGGATAGATGGTGATCAGAAGTTGGGTTGTTTCATATGCTTAAAGTAGTGATTGTCTGAAATAGAGGCAGTAGATGTCCCTCAAGTTTAAAAAATTAAGTATTTTTTTAGAAAGCTGAAGTATTGGGATAGATCATGCACAGAGACATTGAAGTCACCATGCTGATGATATAAATGACTGGGGCCAAAATAGAGCCTTTAGTATGTGGGTATAATTTACCAGAACAGAGAGGAAAGGCAGAAGATACTTAGATAGATAATATGTTTCAAATTAGAAGTTTTGTGTTTGTGTTTTGTTTTGTTTTTTTTAGGGATGGACATTGTTTATTTTAATACAGGTTTGAATAATTGACGTGGGGGTTCTAGTTATCTGTGAAATCTTCACATAAAAGGGTTGCAGAATAAGCAATGCTTTGGGGAGTAAGCCAGGCTTTAATGAAGGCTATGTGGTTGAGGAATCATTATACAAAGCAGTTGAAGATATGGGACAGCCTGTATCACAAATGTGTTTGTGGAGATCTTGGTGGAATAGGTTAGGGGAACGACTCGAGTAAAGAATGGAAAAGGATAGATGAGGCTTGTGTTTTGTAGTAAAGTGAGGATGGCAAGAATGTGAGGCATGATAGGGTATTTTTCACAAGATTCTAGATGAAACCCTAATGTTAAGTTCTCGTTGTGAGCAAGCTGTCATACTATTAAACTTGACTGTTCTAAGGTATAGGAAATTAGAACTGCCATGATGTTTGAACAGTGATGTCTAAGGCTCTAGCTGTAATTGCTATGAGAATATAACTCTTTAGTCTACATGTCTGCCATCATTTTTCAATTCCTATACCTATGGAAACCATAACCAGGCAGTAAGTAGTTCAATAAGATGAATAGGTACAGGTTTGTTCAGCCATAAACTTGCAAGTTTTGATTTACAAAATAGGTTTTTGTATTCTTGGTTTTACCTGAGAATTTTAAGGTGTTTGATTAATGACAATGTCTTACATTTATTGAAGCTTTTTTGTTGCTGTTGTTGCTTAGAAACCTGTTTGTATTTGACACCTTTTAACTAGGGACACCTTTAGTGTATTTTAAATAGTAATTGTAAAATTAAAGAATATGTTTTTTAGCAATTTAGTCTTGCCTATTTCCTAGGATGCAGAAAAACATAGTACAAATTTTGAACAGCTGCATCCTATTTTATATAGTGTGGCCTAGAAATAGAACTAACATAATAACCCTATATCTTTTATTCAGTCATATGTATATTCTGGATTCGTATGTGTGTACCTGAATTTTGTTTAAATTTATATATATATATAAGTTATAGTAGAATCTTTTCTGCACGTAGTAATTAAGACTCTGTAATCAATGATTTCTAGTAACTTAAGATTTCTCATCTTTGGTAGTTACTCTCAGACCCTATCTCTAACATGTAAGCTATGTTTTCAACTGTTTAAGAGTAAATGGAACAAGAATAATGGACGAAGTGATTTCTGGTTCAGTATTTAGCATGGCTATTGAAATAAACACTGAGTTTTCCCTAAATGTTGGAATGACCCAGGACCTAGTCCTCAGGTCATCACTGCTCTTTATCTCTGGGGAAGAACTTTACTTGTATGCTTTGACAACTCATATATTTCCATCTTTAACTCTGACTAGTCTTCTGGATTGTAGACTCATATATCCAATAGTGGAATGTCTGATTCTCAAACTTAACAATACAGATTAGAACTCCTGATTTTCATCCTCAAATCTACTTCTCTTGTAATCTTTTTTGCCATTTCAGTCAGCAGCAACTTCTTTTTTCTTCCACGTCATCCAAAACATTGGGAGCATTCTTGATTTCTCTCTGTCTCACTGAAATTATCACCAAATCCTGCTGCCTCCAACTTCAAAGTATCAATAATTCAACCACTTTTTTTTAATACCATGTCCACCTGTTTCACTGATTAAAGCCACCATCCTTTGCCAAAAGAAAGAAATTGTTTTCCAGTAGTCTTGCTGTTTCCATCCTTGCCCCTTACAGTGTATTTTCTGTGTAGCAACCAGAGTGATCTTTTAAAAATTGAAGTTAAACTTTGTTACATATGGTCAAATCTTTTCAAAGCCTTCCTGCTCCTCTTAAAATCTAAAGATCTACAAGGCCCAGTGTTAGCTCCCTTTCATTTCTGTGGACTTTCTATTTCTCTTGTTCATTTCTACTCACAGGCTTTATGCTCTTGCCCATAAGTCTTGGTGGTGGTGTGTCTATTGTCTCTGACCCTTCTCTTGATACCAGTATGGGCTCCTTTCTCACTTGCTTCAGGGCTGTCTTCTCAGAGAGGTCTTCTTTGACTAACTTGAATGAAAGAATGGTCACATTCTGTCTTCTCTGTTCCTTTTACTCTGCTGTGTTTATCTTCACAGGATTTAATGTCATTTGACTTGTTTCATACTGATTTCTTTGTTTGCTAGCTCATTTAAAAGTAGCATGGAAGCCTAATGAGAGTGCCTAGCATACAAAGAAAGTCAGTAAACACTTATTATATAAAAGAATGAAAGTACTAAATTCATGTAAAATGTTTATTTCTGACTTTTTAATTCCCTTGCAGAAATGTAGGAAGAATTTTCTGGGATCAGTTTATATGTAAATAAACTGATCTATATGTACACAGCCCGTAGAACTTTGATAATAACACCTAACATCTTGAGGTTACCATTTGACAAGCCACAGTGCTGAATACTCTACATACATTACATAATTTGATAGAAAAGCTGAGCCTTCTATTCAGAGTAGACTATTAAGATATAGCTTATATACTCTGAAGGAGATTATAGAGAATTGGTGTAATTTCTTAACTTTTTTGTAAAATTCACCAGTGAGCCCATCTGATTCTGGTGCTTTCTTTTTTGGAAGGTTGTTATTTACTTATTTAATTTCTTTATTAGATATAGGCCTATTCAGGTTGTCTATTCCTTTGACAGATTCTTCAAAGAATTGGTCTGTTTTATCTAAGTTAAATCTGTGGGCATAGAGTTGTTCACAGTACTCTTTTATTACCCTTTTAATGTCAATGGGATCTGTAGTGATGTTCCCTCTTCATTTCTGATACTAGTGATTTGTGTATAGCCTGGCTGGAGGATTACCCATCTATTGATGCTTTTAAAGAATCAGTTTCTGATTTTGTTGAATTTTCTTTGTTGATTTCCCTTTTTTTGATTTCATTGATTTCTGCTCTTAATTTTTTCTTCAGCTTACTTTGGATTTAATTTGCGTTTCTTATTTTTCTAAGTGGGAGCTTTAGATGATTGATTTTAGATCTTCATTTCTAATACATTCATTCACACTTAAAAATTTCCATCTAAGCACTACATCCCACACATTTTCATAAGTTGTATTTTCAATTTTATTTAGTTCAAAATAGTTTTTAGTTTCTTGTGTGATTTCTTCTTTGACTCATGTAATTTAAAAATGTTAAATCTCCACGTATTTTGAGTTTCCAGTCATCTTTCTGTTATTTACTTCTAGTTTAATTCCATTGTTGTCTGAGAGTAGACATTGTATGATTTCTCTTCTTTTAAATTTGTTATGGTATGTTTTGTGGTCTAGAATGTGGGTGAATTTTCTGTGAGCTTGAGAATAACAACTTTTAACATTCTTAAAAGGAACATCTACTGACAAGTCCTCTCAATTTTTATTTGTCTGAAAATACATCTCCTTCACCCTTAAAGAATAATTTCACAGGGTACAGAATTCTAGGCTGGTGTTATTTTTTTCTCAGTACCTTAAATATTTCATTCCATTCTCTTCTTGCTTGTGTTTAGTTTTGAGGAGAAGGCAGATGTAATTTTTATTTTTGTTTTCCATAGATAAAGTATTTTCCTCCTGGCTTCTATCAGGATTTTTTTTATCTTTGATTATCAATGGTATGAAAGTCATATGCCTACGATGATTGTTTGTTTTTTGGGAGGTGGGTGGCATTTATTCTGCTTGGTGTTTTCTCAACTTCCTGTAACTATGATTTGATGTCTGATATTAATTTGAGGACATTCTCAGTGATATTAAGAAACAGTATTGGGAATAGCTAACCTCTATTATATAGAGTTTGTCAACTGTAAATGTGGTTCAAAGCTAAAAGAGTGAAAAATAAAAGATGCTGTCCCCCCCAAATTATTTAAAGCAGAACATTTTGATTCTTCTACTATCTCCCTCCTACAAAAATTGTGAGGATTAAGGGACTTGATGTACAAAAATCACTCACTGTATGTAAATGAGCACTCACTGTTCTTGTTATCATTTCAGCTCACAGCACTACCTTTTTACCAGTTACCTATAAGAGAAACCTAGGTATTCAGCTCTTCCCAGTCATTTACTTCCACAAACTGTCTTTTAAATATTTCTTGCATCAGTTTCCTCCTCTTCATTCCTGCTACTGCTTCATTCTTTGCCTGATCTATTACATTGGTCATCACCTAACTGGATTGCCTGTCTCCGGTTTTACCAACTTTTGGTCCCAGTTTAGAAAATGGAATTATCATATAGGCAAATTTGACTTACTTACTGACCTGCTTAAAACCTTTACTGACTCTTATCTAGTGGTTTATGAATGGTGTGTGAATCTTATGAAGTTACTTGCAGGATGGGAATATATGTGCATTTTATGGAGAGAAAGTCATTAGCCTTTATTAGATTACTCCTCTGCTGGCTAAATTCAGAATTCCTTATCACATTTTATAAAATCTGCCATAATCTGGCTCCTCCCTGCCTCTTCATATTTTTGAGTCCTTCCTTGGGAGGCTTTATGCTACTGAACTGCTTGCAGTTGTCATACAACCATGTTCTCAGGCCTTTGTACCTTCACTCATTTGTTTCCCTCTTCTGAAAATGTTCTTCCCTCTCTTTTTGTCATCAGCTCCTAGTCATCCTTTGTGATTAATTTTGGCCAAGTTCCCTTTCTATTTTGCTCTACCTGTGTAGTACCTATCATATTAAAATCATGTAAGTTTCTCCTCCTTTAAACAGTAAGTTCCTTGAAGAAAGAGCTCATAAGAAAATAGCCAGAGAACCTGTATTAGTACTAGATTCTCAAGCACCATTTGAACTCTACTGAAGGAGACATTTGAAAATCACCAGGTATTGCCAAAACCTTGAAAAAAGACGAAACTACACAAACAGAAACTGTCTAATTAGAAGGGGAATCTCTGAAGAGCAGCCAGAGAGACAGGAGGAAATCAGGAAGTAGTATTCTGAAAGCCCATGGTAAATCATTTCCAAAAAGTCTATGTTTCTAAGCTAGGTTAGGTAAAATAAGGAGTGAAACGTGATGACTTGGCAGGAAAAAATACTGTATTACTAGATAAAGAAGCTGTGTTACAGGTGTAATAAGCCTTGACATGTTCATTTCCTACACACTCTTTGTTATTCTTATTTTCCACAGATGCTTCTGGACTATTTCTGTTATCTCAGCATAATAATCTCTGTTTCTTTGAGGCTATGCCTTCTGGCTCTCATTCTCTACCTGTTTTTATTGTCTAGTGATCTCCCAGTAACTTCTCAGTCTTTGAGAAGCTCATACTCTACCATTCTATTCCAGTTCTCCTGCCATCTTTGTCTATATGGTTACCCTTCAACTCCTTAGCATTTAAAACCTTCACTTCTGCCTTGTGGTTGCTTCCCATTCTCATGGGCATGCCAACATGAGCTGTTTTACCTTTGGAAGCTTTTATTAAACCACGCACCTTGGGTTGCAGTCTTTGTATGCTTCCTTTGTTTCTTTCATCCTATCTGTTCTTCTCTGTTGTTGGGAGATGCCTCGTGGCTCCTCTGGTATCTTCCAGCCTCATCCCTTTGGTTCCTCTACTTTCTGACATGGGAGTATTTAGACCCAAAAGTTAAATAGATAGTATTCCATAGTTTGCCTTTCACTCTGTTGGTTGTTCCTTTGCTATACCGAAATTTTTAAGATCAGTTTGTTCCCGTGTGTCAGTTCGTTTTTGTTGCCTGTACTTTTGGTGCCAGGCATTGCCAAATCCAATGTCGTGAAGCTGTCCCACTGTTTTTTTTTCTAGTAGTTTGATGGTTTCAGGTTTTATGTTTAGGTCTTTCATCCATTTTGAGTTAAATTTTATATGTAATGTAAAGTAAGGCCCCAGTTTCATTCTTTGGCCTATGGAGATCCAGTTTTCCCAGCCCCATCTGTTGAAGAGAATGTCTTTTTTTCCCACTGTGTATTCTTGGCACCTTTGTTGAAGATCATTTGACCACATATGTAAAGGTTTATTTCTGGGTTCTCTGTGGTACTCCATTGGTCTGTGTGTCTTGTCTTTATGCCAGTACCAGACTGTGGACTATATTAGCTTTCTGAGATGTTTCAAAATAGGAAGTGTGAGGCCTCTGTTTTTTTTTTTTTCCTTCTCAAGATTATATTTGCTGTTTGGAGTCCTTTGGAGTGGTTTTAGAATTTGTTTTTTTTCTGTTTCTGAAAAAAATACCATTGGGATGTAAAGAAATGGAATTGATAGCATAGGTTACTTTGGATAGTATGGGCATTTTTACAGTATGGAATCTTATAATCTGTAAACACAGGATGTTTTTCCATTTGTTTGTGTCTTTTTTAGTTTCTTTAGCAATATTTTGTAGTTTCCAGTGTACATACAATATTCCCCCTTATCCGCACTTTCACTCTCTAAGGTTTCCATAGTCAGCCATGGTCTAGGAGATGATCCTCTTTCTGACATACAGTGAGAAGGTCAGTAGTAGCCCAAAACATAATGTCTGTGTCATTCATACTTCATCTCATCATGTAGGCATTTTATCATCTCATATTATCACAAGCAAAAGGGTGAGTGCAGTACAATAAGATTTTGACACAGACACCACATTCACATGATTTTTATTACAGTATATTATAATTGTTATATTTTATTATTACTTATTGTTTTTAACCTCTTAACATGCTTACTTTATAAATTAAACTTTATCTTAGGTACATATGCATAAGGAAAAACAGTATATATAGGGTTTCGTACAATCTACAGTTTCAGGCATCCACTGAAGGTCTTGAAATGTACATCCTGCAGGTAAGGTATGACTATGTTACAAGTCTTTCACCTCTGATTAAGTCTGCTTGTAAGTATTTTACTCTTTTTCATGCTAAAGGAAAATAGGACAATTTTCTTAATTTCCTTTTTGGATTCTTCATTGTTAGTTTATAGAAACAGCTGTTTTTTTGCATTTGTTGATTTTTGTATCCTACAACTTTACTGCATTCGTTTATTAAATTTTTAAAAAATATTTTGAATAATACTTGACAGACAATAATAGTTTTAGGTGTACAACATGGTGATTTGACAATTATGCAGATTGCAAAATGTTCACCATGACGAAGTATTAAATATAGTTACCATCTGTCACCACACAAAGTTATTAAAATACTATTGACTATATTCCCTATGCTGTACTTTTCATCCCATGACGTACATATACATTTGGAAATTTGCTCCTCTTTATCCTTTTCAACAATTTTGCCCACCACCATGCTACCACCTACCCCCACCCCAGCCATGGCATTACCACTTTGTTCTCTGTATTTGTAAGTCTATTTCTATTTTGTTTGTTTTGGTTTGATTTTTGTAGATTCCACATATAAGTGAAATCATATGGTATTTGTCTTTGTCTGACTTACTTCACTTAGTGTAACACCCTCTAGGTCTGACCATGTTGTTGGAAATGGCAAGGTGTCATTAATTTTTATGGCTGTGTAATATTTCATTGTATATATATATAGCATGTCTACATCCATTCATCTATTAATGGACATTTGGGTTGCTGACATGTCTTGGCTATTGTAAATATTGCTGTATTGAACGTGGGGGTGCAGATACCTTTTCAAGATAGTGATTTTGTTTTCATTGTGTAACAGCCCAGAAGTAGAATGGCTGGATCATGTGATAGTTTTATTTTATTTTATTTTTTAGGAACCTCTATACTGTTTTCTGTAGTGGGAGCATGGTGTTACATTCTGACCAGCTATTCAGAAAGGTTTCTTTTCTCTACATCCTCACCAATACTTGTTATTTCTTGTCTTGCTTATTGTAGCCATTCTGACTGGTATGAGGTGGTTTTGCTTTTCATTTCCCTGATGATTGGTGATGTGGAGCATCTTTTCATGTGACTTTTGGCCATCTGTGTGTCTTCTTTGAAAATACGTGTATTCAGGTCTTCTACCCATTTTTAAATTGAGTTATTTATTTTTTTGGTGTTGAGCTGTATGAGTTCTTAGATATTTTGCATATTGGCCCCTTACCAGATAAATCATTTGTGAATATAGTCTACCATGCAGTAGGTTGCCTTTTCATTTTGTTGATGGTTTCCTTTGCTGTACAGAAGCTTTTTAGTTTGATGTAGTCTCACTTGTTTATTTTTACTTTCGTCTCCCTTACTGGGAAGATGTATCCAGAAAAAATTGTTCATGCTAATGTTTAAGAGATTCCTGCCTGTTTTTTTCTAAGAGTTTTATGGTTTCATGTCTTAAATTTAGGTCTTTAATACATTTTGAGTTTACTTTATGTATGGTGTTAGACTGATGCAGTTTCATTCTCTTGCATGTAGCTGTCCAGTTTTCCCAATACCATTCATTGAAGGGACTATTCTTCTCCCTACTGTATATTCTTGCCTCCTTTGTTATAGGTTAATAGAATATATTTATGCATGGGGTTTATTTTGGGGCTTTCTTTTCTGTTCCATTGATCTATGTATGGGTCTGTTCCGCCTTGTGCCAGTACAGTACTGTTTTAATCTCCATGGCTTTGTAGTATAGCTTGAAGTCAGGGAGCATGATAGCATGATAACCCTAGCTTTGTTATTCTTTCTCAAGACTGCTTTGGCTATTCAGAGTCTTGGTGGTTCCATGTAAATTTTAGGATTCTTTCCTCTAGTTCATTGAAAAATGCCATTGTTATTTTGAAGGGGGTTGCCTTGAATCTGTAAATCGCTTTGGGCAGGATGGCCATTTTGACAATATTAATTCTTCCTATCTATGAGCATGGGATAGCTTACCACTTACTTGTGTCTTCTTCAGTCTTTGTCAGTATCTTATACTTTTCAGAGTACAGGTCTTTCACCTTCTTGGTTAAATTTATTCCTAGGTTTTTACTCTTTTGATGCAATTGTAAGTGGGATTGTTTTCCTAATTTCTCTTTCTGCTGTTTTGTTGTTAGTATATAGGAATGCAGCATATTTCTGGATGTTGATATTGTATCATGTAAGTTTATTGAATTCATTTATTCTAATAGTTTCTTGGTGGAGTCTTTAGGGTTTTTTATAAATAGTATTATGCCATCTGCAAATAGTGAGTTTCACTTCTTTCTTGCTAATTTGGATCCCTTTATTTTCTTTTCTTTGGTTGCTATGGCTAGGATTTCCAGTACTGTGTTGAATAAAAGCAGTGAGAGTGGGTATCCTTGTCTTGTTCCTGATCTGAGAAGAGAAGCAGTCAGCATTTCACCACTGAGTATTATGTTAACTTTGGGTTTGTCATATATTACCTTCATTAAGTTGAGATACGTTCCCTGTACCCACTTTGGTGAGACTTTTTATCAAGAATGGGTATTGAATTTTGTCAAATGCCTTTTCTGCATCTGTTGAGATGATCATATGGTTTTAATTCTTTAGTTAATAGTGTTTCACATTAATTAATTTGTGCTCATGGATATTGAACCATCCTTGTAAACCTGGATGATATTACTAGCCTGGTCATGGTGAATGATCCTTTTAATGTATTTTTTAATTCAGTTTTCTGATGTTTTGTTGAGGATTTTTGCATCAGTGCCCATTAGGTGTATTGGTCTGTAATTTTCTTGTGTAGTTTGTCTGGTTTTGATCAGGGTGATACTAGCTTTATAGAATGAGTTTGGAAGCATTTTTTGCCCTTTTATGTTTTGGAATAGTTTGAGAAGGTAAGTATTAAGTCTTTAAATACTTGCTAGAACCTAGCCGTGAAGCCATCTATCTGATCATGGATTTTGTTGGGAGTTTTTTTATTACTGTTTAGTTTCATTTCTATTAATCAATCTGTTTGAATTTTCTATTTCTTTCAGAGTCAGTCATGGAATATTGTATGGTTCTAAGAATTAATTTCTTTTAGGTTGTCCCATTTGTTTGCATGTAATTTTTTTGTTGTAATCTCTTATAGTCCTTTATATTTTTGTGGTTTTGGTTGTAACTTTCATTTCTAATTTTATTCGAGATTCCCCCTCTGCCCCCCCCCCCCCCCGCTTTTTTTTTTTTTTAATGAATCTGGCTAATAATGGTTTATAATTTTTTTTTTTTTTTTTGTCTTTTCAAAGAACCAGGTCTTACTTTCATCTATCTTTTGGGGTCTCTATTTCATTTATTCTCATTCTGATATTTGTTATTTCCTCCTTCTGGTAACTTTGGGCGTTGTTTATATTGTGTTTCTGTTTTCATTTGTCTCTAGATTTTTTTTGATTGCCTCTGATTTCTTTGTTGACCTATTGGTGGCTAAGTGGCATGTTCTTTAACCTCCACATATTTGTGTTTTTTTTCCAGCTTTTTTTCTTGTAATTGATTTCTAGTTTCACGTTGTTGTGTTCAGAAAAGATGTTTGGTATGATTTCAGTCTTCTTTAATTTATTAAGACTTGTTTTCTGGTCTGTGTGAGCTACTCTGGAAAATGTTCCATGTGAACTTGAAAGGAATGTGTATTCCACTGTTCAGATGGAATGTTCTGCAGATGTCTGTTAAGTCCATCTGGCCTGATGTGTTCAGAGTTACTGTTTCCTTATTGATGACCTACCCATTGATATAAGTATGTTAAAGTCTCTTACTGTCAGTTTCTCCCTTTATATTTGTTAACACTTGCTTTATGGTTTTAGTGCTCCTCTGTTGGCTTTATAGATATTTACAATTTTATATCCCCTTGTTGGATTGGTCCCTCTATCATTATGTAATGTGCCTTTGTCTCTTGTTCATATTTGTTCTAAAAGTATATTTTGTCTGATAAAAGGATTGCTTCCCAAACCTATTTTTTACTTCCATTTTCATGGGATATCTTTTTCCATCCTTTCAGGTTTACTCTGAAGTATGTGTCTTTAGGTCTGAATTGAGTTTTTTTGCAGGCAACAAGCATATTAGATGGGTCTTGGGGGTTTTTTGTTTTTAAATTCAGCTGCTGTATGTCTTGATTGGAGTATTTAGACCATTTATATTTAGAGTAATGTTGATAGACCTATGTACTTATTGCCATTTTGTTGTTTTCTGGTTGTTTTTGTAGTTCTCTGTTCCTTTCTTCTTCACTTGCTGTCTTTCTGTGTGATTGATGACTTTCTTTAGTGTTCTATTTGGATTACTTTATCTTTATTTTTTGCATACCTATTAATAGTTTTGGGTTTTGGTTACTGTAAGGTCATATATGGCATCTTAAGGATATAGCATTTATATTAAATTTATGGTTGCTTAAGTTTACATTTTTAGTCCCTCTCCACATTTTATATATATGATGTCATACTTGACACATCTTTTTAATTTTTGATTACCTTAACCAATTTTTTAAGATGTTACTAATTTTTACTACTTTTGTCTTTTAACCTTTGTTATAGCTTTTAAGTGATTGCTCTACTACCTTTACTGTATGTTTGCCTTTATGAATGAAGTTCTTACCTTTCATAATTTTCTTCTAGTTATATCCTTTTCTTTTTATCTTAAAGAAGTTCCTTTAACATATCTTTCTTGTAAGGCTGGTTTAGTGGTGATGAACTTCTTTAACTTTTGTTTGTTGGGGAAACTCTCTTCTTCAATTCTAAATGATAACCTTGCCAGGTAGAGTGTTCTTGGTTGTAGGGTTTTTTCTCTTTTAGCGCTTTGAATGTATTCTGCCACTCCCTTATGGCCTGTAAAGTTTCTGCTAAAAATCAGTTGATAGTATTATTCCCTTATATGTAACACATTGGATTTCTCTAGCTGCTTTTAAAAGTCTTTATTTTTATTCTTTGTCATTTTAATTGTCATGTATCTTGGTGTGGACCTTCTTGGGTTCATCTTGTTTGGGGCTTTCTGTATTTCCTATATGCAGATGTCTATATCCTTCCCCAGTTAAGGGAAGTTTTGAACTATTATTTCTTCAAATAACTTTCCTGCCCTTTAATTTCTACTCTCACCTATAATACAAATGTTAGTAAGCTTGATATTGCCCCAAAGTTCCTGTACCTATCATTTAAAAATCATTATTGTCTTTTTTGCTGTTCAGCTTGAGTACTTCCCATTACTGTGTCTCCCAGATGGCTGATCCTTTCTCTTACATTATTTAATCTGCTTTTGATTCTCTCTAGTATAGTTTTCATTTCATTTATTGTATTCTTCAACTCTGATGGCTTGTTTTTTAATTTACTATCCCTTTTTTGAAGTTCTCACTGAGGTCATCCACTCTTTCCTCAAGTCTGGTGAATATCTTTATAGCCATTACTTTAAACTCTTTATCCAGGTATCTTGCTTAACTCTTGTTTCATTTAGTTCTTTTTCTGAAGTTTTTTTCTGTTTTTTTAGTTTGAAACATATTTCTCTATCTCCTCATTTTGTATATCTTTCTGTGTTTGTTTCTATCAGTTAGGTGTAACAGCTACTTCTCCTAATCTTGACAGTGTGGTCTTATATAGGAATGTTCCTTATGTAGACTGTGTGTCCCTTACGGCTTTGGGTCGCTAGCTGGAACCAGAGCAGACCAGGGGTGTCCTTGGGCACTGCTGGAGCTGATGTGGGCATGGACCAGATGGTTCTGGGTGCTCTCAGCAAGGACTGTCCTGTTCGGGTCTACTGGAGCTGAAGCAAGCACAGGCCAGGGGAATGCTGGTAAGACAGCTGGAGTCCACGTGGGCCTGTGTTGTGGGGGTGGGCCTGTTGTGCTCTGCTAAGGGGGTGTCCTAATGGAACAGCTGGAGCTCTATTGTATGTGGGGCAGGGTATGTGCTGGCAGGGTGACTGGAGCCCAAGCAGGTGCAGGCCAGCTGTGTTCTGGTATGTGTTGATGTGGTGTTGCCTTGGTTGGGCTTCTGGCCCGTGGGTCTGTTCAGGCTGGTGTGGTTTGTAGTTGGGTGTCTGTCAGCACAAGTGTAAGGTACCACTTTGGGGGAGGTCTAGATCTGGTGTGGGCTAGGGTCCGCCAGGCCTCACTGAGGTGGCAGGCTAGCAGGTTCCCCTCTGTGCTATCAAGGTAGAGAGGCAACATAAATAATGGCTTTAGCCAGTTCTTCCTATTTCAAAGAGAGTTTTAACAGTTCCCCACCATTGGCATTCAGTGTTGATAAACACATTTCCTTCACTTGTAGCCTAGTGGCTTTTTGAACCACATTTTGTCCCCATGCCCCAGCATGGGTGAACCTGTGCACAGGGCCCTCAGTGATATCCCTCCCTCCTGTGTTTCCTGGCATGGGGTGGTTTCTGTCATGACCATTCCTGCGTCTCACCTGCTGTGGTCTGTGTGCCCTTTCCGTTCTTGTTCAGAAGGTGTTTTAATCAGCTTTCGGCTCTATAATAGGAATTGCTCTACATAGAGGGGGATTTGGCGTGTGCATGATAGGAGGTGAGTTCAGGCTCTTCTTCCTCCATCTCAGACCAGGGCCTTAGTTATTAGTTGGAACAGTTTTTGTTGCTATTGGTGGCTCTTGAGACTTTTCTACACAAGCTCACATCATCAGCAAACCGATAATTTTATTTCTTCCTTTCCTATTTGAATGTGTTTATTTATTTATTTATTTTTGTCATATTGCTCTGCCTGGGATATTGGGGAGTGTGTTAAAAAGAAATGGAGAGAGTAAGCATCCTTGCCCTGTTCCTGATGTTACAGGAAAGGCTTTCATTTTTACACCATTGGTATAATCTTAGCTCTGGGCTTTTCATATATGGCCTTTATTATGTTGTGGTAATTTTCTTCTATGTCTGGTTTGTTGAGTGTTTTGATTATGAGAGGGTGTTCATTATTTGTCATGTTTTCTGCATCAGTTGAGAGGATCAAGTTATTTTTGCCCTTCATTTTGTTAATTTGTTGTATTACTTTGATTTTCATACGGTGAATCATCCTTACATTCCAGGAATAAATCCCACTTAGTGATGATATATATCTTTTAAATGTGTTGTTGAATTCTATTTGCTACTATTTTATTGAGGATTTTTACATCACTGTTAGGGGTATTGGTCTGTATTTCTTGTATCTTTGTTTCATTTTGGTATCCAGGCTATTCTGGCCTCATGGGATGAGTTTGGAAGTGTTCCCTTTTCAATTTTTTGGAAGAGTTTGAAAGGGATTGGTGTAAATTCTTTAAATCTTTGGTAGGTTTCTCTGTTGAAGGCATTTGGAGCTGGGCTTCTCGTTGGGAGGTTTTTTTGATTACTGATTCAATCACCTTACTATTTATAGGTTGCTTCAGACTTATTTCCTCATGATTCAGTCATATTAGGTTATGTGGTTCTGGAAATAATACCCATTTCTTGTAGTTTGTACAATTTATTGGTGTATAATCATTGATAGGAGTCTGTTTGATCCTTATAGTTCTGTGGTATCAGTTATATAGTGTGGCTTTTCTCATTTCTGATTTTTGTTGAGTCTTCTCTCTTTTTTTCTTGTTTGGTCTAGCTAATGATTTGTTGATTTTTTTCTGGATAATACCTGAAAACCAAGTCTTAGTACCGTTTATTTTTCTAGTTTCTATTTTCTGTTTCACTTATTTCTGCTGTAATATTATTTCTTCCTTCCTTCTGCTAACTGGGTTGTTTTTCTAGTTCTTTGAGGTCTAAAGTTGATTTCAGGTTGTTCTTATTTTTTAATACAGGTATTTATAACTATAAACTTCCTTCTTAGACTCCTTTTGCTGCATCCCATACATTTTGATAGGTGTGTTTTATTCTCATTTGTCTCAAGATAATTTCTAATTTGTCTTGATTTCTTTTTTGACTCATTGGCTGTTCAAGACTGTGTGGTTTTGATTTCCACATATTTGTGGATATCCAAGTTTTCCCTTTGCTCTGGAAAGATAATTCCTTTGTATTTGGAAAAGGTACTTGGTAGGATTTCAGCCTACTTAAATATCTTAAGACTTGTTTTATGGAATAACATGTGATTTCCTGGAAAATGTCCCTTGTGAAATTGAGAAAATGTGTATTGTGCTGTTGTGTCGAGTGTCATGTATGTGCCTGTTAGGTCCATTTGATCTGTACTGTTCAAGTCCTTTGTTTCCTGATTGATATATCCATTACTGAAAGCAAGGTATTGAAATGTCCTGTAGTTACTATGTTACCATCTATTTCTCTCCATTTCTGTCAGTGTTTGTGTAATGGATTTGGATGCTCTGCTGTTAGGTGCGGATATATTTATAATATTTTTCTGGTGAATTGACCCTTTTATTTTTGTACCTTGTTTTTTGTGACTTGGAAGTCTAGGTTTTCTGACACATATATGTATAGCCCCCCTGCTCCCCTTTGATTATCATTTGTTTAAGATGTCTTTTCCATCCTTTTAACTTTCATCATGTGTATGTCCTTGTATCTAAAGTGAGTCAGTGAGTTTCCTGTAGACAGCATATAGTTGGGTATTTAAATAACCTATTCAGCCAATCTGTAACTTTTGATTGAGCAGTTCAATCCATTTATATTTAAAGTAATTAGTAATAGGGAAGGATTTACTGTTGCTGTATTGTTTATTGTTTTTTTGTATGTCCTGTAGTTATTTTTCCCCTTTTCCTCTGTGATGTCTTCCTTTTTGCTTCATTAATTTTTTTTTGTAGTGACATGCTTTGATTTTTTTTTTTCACTTTTGTGCATATTCTATAGGCATTTTCTTTGTGGTTGCCATGGGGATTACATTAGATATCTTATGGTTGTAATTATCTATTCTAAACTTGATATCAGTTTCAGTTGCACATAGAAACTATACTCCCTTCTTACTTCTTACTATGCTGATGGACAGTGACTGTAATGGGGTATGTGGTGGGACTTGATAATAAGGGAGTCTAGTGACCATAATGTTGCTCATGCTCATGTAATTGTGTATTAATGATACCAAAATAAAAATAAATTAAAAAAGAAACTACTCCTTTACATCTCTCCCCGCTTTATGTTATTCATGATGTAAATTACTTCTTTTCATATTTTATATCCATAACATACAGTTTTTTAAATGTTTTATATCCTAAATCTATCTGACCTTAAAAGTGAGTTACTTCCACCATTACAATATTACAGGATTTTATATTTGTCTGTGTATTTACTTTGCCAGAGAGCTTTGTATTTTGTATGCTTTTGTGGTGTTGTCTACTGTCCTTTTGCTTCCAGTTGAGACTACCTTTTGCAATTCTTGTAAGGCAGGTCTAGTGATGAATTGTTTGCCTTAAGTGGTCTTTATTTCTCCTTCTTTTTGAAAGTCCATTTTAACAGATACATTCTTTTGGGTCAGCATTTATTTTTTTTTCTAACAGTCTTATGCTCCCTTGTACATGACCAGTTTTTCTTTTGCTGCTTTCAAGATACTGTCTTTGTTCCTGACTTTCACAATTTGATTATAATGTTTCTTAGTATGAGCCTCTTTGGGTTCATTCTAGTTGGAGTCCTTTGAACCTCTTAAAATTAGATGTCCATTCCTTTCCTCAGATTTGGGAATTGCTGGCCAATTATTTTTATTAAATTAATTTTATTAAAAAATAAATAAGTAAATTTAAAAAGTAATGTTTTATTAAAATATTTTATTAAACTGTCTGCCCCTTTCTTTTCTCCTGGGATTCTCCTAATACATATGTTAGTTTGCCTTATAGTATCATGTAAGTCCCTTAGAGTTTCTTCATTTTTCTTTATTTTTTCTTTTTTCCTCTGACTGGATCATATAAAGTGGCCTGCCTTTGACTATTGAGATTCTTCCTTCTTCAAGTCTGCTGTTGATCCCCTCTCATGAATTTTTCAATTCAGTTATTATAGTCTTCACATATGGAATTTGTTTGGTTCTTTTCTCTGTTTTCTTTCTGTTGATATTCATATTTTCTCCATGTATCATGATTTCATCTAGTTGTCTCCTTGTGTTCTCTTGTAGTGAGTTGTTTCCTTAAGGCAATCGTGCCGAATTTTTTGTTAAGTAATTAAAGACCTCTGTTTAAGTCAATTTCTAGAACTTTATTTTGTTCCTTTGATTGGGCTATGATTACTTGACTTGGTTTTTCTTTTTGTTTTTATGTGACTTGTTACTTTTTATTGTGGAGTCTGCACTTGAGATAGCAACCATACCTCCATCTCTGTGGACTGGCTTCATGGGGGGACGATCTTTACCATTCAGCCTGGCTAGAGAGTCTTTGTTCCTCTAAAACCTTTTACCGGGAGTGCATCTTACCTGGATTTATGCTTGAGTTTCCCATTTGAAGAGGTTTCTTGGTTTCTCTTTCAAGAGCTTATAACCTTTTATCCTCTTTTATGTCTGTATATAGTACTTCAGGTTCTCTGGTGATGCCACAAGCCAGGAACTATCTTTTGTTTTCTGTAGGTGTCCAGTGTATTCTCCAGGTATCCAATATGTGTTGGTTGTATCAGTGAGCTAAGTCAGACAAGACAAAAGTAATCCCTTTGGCAGTTCCCCCTGCCCCCAAAATTGGAATGTTGGACATAATTCTACTCTTCTATTTCCAACGGTGAAGGTACAAGATGGGCTTTTCATGGTCATTGTGAATGAACTGTACCACCTTGGGGAGGGGTTTGAAGCAGTTGAAGTGAAATTTCTCTTCTTACCCATTTCTGGCTGTTTTTTTTACTTAGTGATCACCTGGAGTACTACAACTTTTTAAGTGATATCTAGAGGTCTCATAAAGGGTTCTTGGACCGTATGTCAGTGTTACTGTGGGGAAATAGTTTTGGGGCTTTTTCCTTCATCTTGCTGGTGTCACTACTGGTTAGCTTATCTTTTTGTTCAAATAAATTTAATTATTTCTACAGTTAAGTTGGTAGAAGCAACATGTGAAAAGATTCATTTATCACCTGTGTAAGCTAATTTTGATCTAAAAATCTTTAGTATTAATTTCAAAGATCAGTCTTAAGTATTTTCTTATCCAAATACTGAAAAACTGTAGGTGTTTCTCAACAGTATATTAAAAAGCTACTTAATTTTTCTAGTAACTACGTTAAGGTTTTCTCAACTCCTAACCCCCTTAAAAATGTTATTTGTTAAGAGCAATCCAAATATCTAGAATACAAAATAATTGGCCAATGAGATCTTTATCACACAATTTACAAAATACTGCTCTATCCATGGTAGACACTCAAGTATATAATTAGTAACAGAATAAATTTGTTGTCTCGATTGTCTTTGAATTTTAAAAAAATCAAAGACTATATTTCATGGTTATCTCAGAGAACTGCACTAATGCCAACATGTATTTTCTTTGCCCTTAGACTCTTAATTGGAGGGATGCACACAGATATATTTAGGTTTTTGTTTTATTATAATTTGATTGCAAAATGTGATACTGTTTTAAAAATGAAAAGGTTTTTGGTTTTTTTTTTGAGAGGGCATCTCTCATATTTATTGATCAAATGGTTGTTAACAGTTAACAACAATAAAATTCTGGACAGGGGACTCGATGCACAATCATTAATCCACCCCAAGCCTAATTCTCGTCAGTCTCCGATCTTCTGAAGCACAACAAACAAGTTCTTACGTGGTGAACAAATTTTACATAGTGAATAAGTTCTTACATGGTGTACAGTACAAGGGCAGTCATCACAGAAACTTTCGGTTTTGATCACGCATCATGAACTATAAACAATCAGGTCAAATATGAATATTCGTTTGATTTTTATACTTGATTCATATGTGAATCCCACATTTCTCCATTATTATTATTATTATTATTATTATTATTTTTAATAAATGCTGAAGTGGTAGGTAGATGCAAGATAAAGGTAGAAAACATAGTTTAGTGCTGTAAGAAGGCAAATATAGATGATCAGGTGTGTGCCTATAGGCTAAGTATTAATCCAAGCTAGACAAGGGCAACAAAACATCCAAGGATGCGGATGATATCTCTCAAAACGGGGGGGTGAGGTTCTAAGCCTCACCTCTGTTGATCCCCAATTTCTCACCTGATGGCCCCCCTGCGACTGTGCCTGTCTTAGGTTGTTCCTCCCTTGAGGAATCTTACCCGTCTCTGGCTAACCAGTCATCTTCTGGGGCCATACAGGGAAATGTAAAGTTGGTAAGTAAGAGAGAAGCGTTATTGTTTGAAAAGGTTGGCTTTTTACTTCTTTGCAGATTTATGCCCTGGGGGTTTTATGCCCAACATTTGTCTTGAGGTATCTTTACCACTTGGAAGAATTATGATACTCGGTAAATTCGATATGAGGCACGAATTCTATTTAAGGGTTGTAATTAGGAAGGAAGAAGAAAAGCTATAGAAGTAGCAGACGAAAGAAAACATGGGAAGATTGGTTATTTCTTTGACACATCTTCTTGTAGAGTAACTTAAGCATGTACAGGTTTTAAACTACTAATTAAATTGCGCACCCACATTAACATAATAGGAATACAGTTACATAACCAAAGCAGACCTACAATTACCAACCATCTCCAGTGAAACCAAGAAAACCAGTTAGGCAACCTAAGCATTTGTGAAAACTTATCTATGATATGATGGATATTGTCTAACTGAATTTGAATAGTTTGAGAAAAATCAGACAATTTAAAACAACACATTCCTGGAAACTGTTCACATCCCATATGTTCTTTTAACAGTAGATAGTCTGTAGTTGTAAGATTTTGGAGCGCTGCAACTTGCACTTCTCCTAATACTTGGTTGAGTTCTGACAGTATAGATCCAGTCAAATTTGTTATTTTGCTGTATGCACAGGCCGGCTTAGATATCTCCTTCTTCATTCCAATGGCAAGTCCAGGAACCGGTGGGATGAATGCAGCTACAACTGCAACAGCGCCAGGATCTTTGTTGACGTTTTTTGATGATCATCTTCTGGAATGACTCTTCCAGAGTATGTTGATGTTGGAACTACTTCTTCACATCGTATCTTAGTTCGTTTTCTGGGTAGCCAAATTAGGCTTTCATCCTCTGTATAAACACAAACAGGCCCTTTGCCTACACTTTTATATGCCCTTTATACCCTTGTGTAGAACTCACTGGAGGTCACCACACAGGAACTGCCTTTTTCTTTCTTTTTTTTTTTTTGGTATCATTAATCTACACTTACATGACGAATATTATGTTTACTAGGCTCTCCCCTATACCAGGTCCCCCCTATAAACCCCTTTACAGTCACTGTCCATCAGCATAGCAAAATGTTATAGAATCACTACTTGCCTTCTCTGTGTTGTACAGCCCTCCCCTTTCTCCCACCCCCCCATGCATGCTAACATTAATACCCCCCTTCTTCTTCACCCCCTTATCCCTCCCTACCCACCCATCCTCCCCAGTCCCTTTCCGTTTGGTACCTGTTAGTCCATTCTTGAGTTCTGTGATTCTGCTGCTGTTTTGTTCCTTCAGTTTTTCCCTTGTAGTTATATTTCACAGATGAGTGAAATCATTTGGTATTTCTCTTTCTCCGCTTGGCTTGTTTCACTGAGCATAATACCCTCCAGCTCCATCCATGTTGCTGCAAATGGTAGGATTTGTCCTTTTCTTATGGCTGAGTAGTATTCCATTGTGTATATGTACCACATCTTCTTTATCCATTCATCTATCGATAGACATTTAGGTTGCTTCCAATTCTTGGCTATTGTAAATAGTGCTGCAATAAACATAGGGGTGCATTGGTCTTTCTCAAACTTGATTGCTGCATTCTTAGGGTAAATTCCTAGGAGTGCAATTCCTGGGTCAAATGGTAAGTCTGTTTTGAGCATTTTGATGTACCTCCATACTGCTTTCCACAATGGTTGAACTAATTTACATTCCCACCAGCAGTGTAGGAGGGTTCCCCTTTCTCCACAGCCTCGCCAACATTTGTTGTTGTTTGTCTTTTGGATGGCAGCCATACTGGTGTGAGGTGATACCTCATTGTAGTTTTAATTTGCATTTCTCTGATAATTAGCGATGTGGAGCATCTTTTCATGTGTCTGTTGGCCATCTGTATTTCTTTTTTGGAGAACTGTCTGTTCAGTTCCTCTGCCCATTTTTTAATTGGATTATTTGTTTTTTGTTTGTTGAGGCATGTGAGCTCTTTATATATTCTGGACATCAAGCCTTTATCGGATCTGTCATTTTCAAATACATTCTTCCATACTGTAGGGTTCCTTTTTGTTCTATTGATGGTGTCTTTTGCTGTACAGAAGCTTTTCAGCTTAATATAGTCCCACTTGTTCATTTTTGCTGTTGTTTTCCTTGCCTGGGGAGATATGTTCAAGAAGAGGTCACTCATGTTTATGTCTAAGAGGTTTTTGCCTATGTTTTCTTCCAAGAGTTTAATGGTTTCATGACTTACATTCAGGTCTTTGATCCATTTTGAGTTTACTTTTGTATATGGGGTTAAACAATGGTCCAGTTTCATTCTCCTACATGCAGCTGTCCAGTTTTGCCAGCACCATCTGTTGAAGAGACTGTCATTCTGCCATTGTATGTCCATGGCTCCTTTATCAAATATTAATTGACCATATATGTCTGGGTTAATGTCTGGATTCTCTAGTGTGTTCCATTGGTCTGTGGCTCTGTTCTTGTGCCAGTACCAAATTCTCTTGATTACTATGGCTTTGTAGTAGAGCTTGAAGTTGGGGAGTGAGATCCCCCCTACTATATTCTTCTTTCTCAGGATTGCTTTGGCTGTTCAGGGTCTTTGGTGTTTCCATATGAATTTTTGAATTATTTGTTCCAGTTCATTGAAGAATGTTGCTGGTAGTTTCATAGGGATTGCATCAAATCTGTATATTGCTTTGGGCAGGATGGCCATTTTGGCAATATTAATTCTTCCTAGCCAGGAGCATGGGATGAGTTTCCATCTGTTAGTGTCCCCTTTAATTTCTCTTAAGAGTGACTTGTAGTTTTCAGAGTATAAGTCTTTCACTTCTTTGGTTAGGTTTATTCCTAGGTATTTTATTGTTTTGATGCAATTGTGAATGGAGTTGTTTTCCTGATTTCTCTTTCTGTTGGTTCATTGTTAGTATACGCATTGTTAGTATACGCAAGCCACAGATTTCTGTGTGTTGATTTTGTATCCTGCAACTTTGCTGTATTCCGATATCAGTTCTAGTAGTTTTGGAGTGGAGTCTTTAGGGTTTTTAATGTACAATATCATGTTAGTATACGCATTGTTAGTATACGCAAGCCACAGATTTCTGTGTGTTGATTTTGTATCCTGCAACTTTGCTGTATTCCGATATCAGTTCTAGTAGTTTTGGAGTGGAGTCTTTAGGGTTTTTAATGTACAATATCATGTCATCTGCAAATAGTGACAGTTTAACTTCTTCTTTACCAATCTGGATTCCTTGTATTTCTTTGTTTTGTCTGATTGCCGTGGGTAGGACCTCCAGTACTATGTTAAATAGCAGTGGGAAGAGTGGGCATCCCTGTCTAGTTCCCGATCTCAGAGGAAAGGCTTTCAGCTTCTCGCTGTTCAATATAATGTTGGCAGTGGGTTTATCATAGATGGCCTTTATTATGTTGAGGTACTTGCCCTCTATTCCCATTTTGCTGAGAGTTTTTATCATGAATGGATGTTGAATTTTGTCAAATGCTTTTTCAGCATCTATGGAGATGATCATGTGGTTTTTGTCTTTCTTTTTGTTGATGTGGTGGATGATATTGATGGATTTCGAATGTTGTACCATCCTTGCATCCCTGGGATGAATCCCACTTGGTCATGGTGTATGAACCTTTTGATATACTTTTGAATTCGATTTGCTAATATTTTTTTGAGTATTTTTGCATCTACATTCATCAAGGATATTGCTCTGTAATTTTCATTTTTGGTGGGGTCTTTGCCTGGTTTTGGTATTAGGGTGATTTTGGCTTCATAGAATGAGTTTGGGAGTATTCCCTCCTCTTCTATTTTTTGGAAAACTTTAAGGAGAATGGGTATTATGTTTTCTCTGTGTCTCTGATAAAATTCCAAGGTAAATCCGTCCGGCCCGGGGGTTTTGTTCCTGGGTAGTTTTTTGATTACCGTTTCAATTTCTTTGCTCGTAATTGCTTTGTTTAACTTTTGTGTTTCTTCCTTGGTCAGTCTTGGAAGGTTGTATTTTTCTAGGAAGTTGTCCATTTCTTCTAGGTTTTCCAGCTTGTTGGCATATAGGTTTTCATAGCAATCTTTAATAATTCTTTGTATTTCTGTGGAGTCTATCATGATTTTTCCGTTCTCATTTCTAATTCTGTTGATTTGTGTTGATTCTCTTTTTCTCTTAATAAGTTTGGCTAGAGGCTTATCTATTTTGTTTATTTTCTCAAAGATCCAGCTCTTGGTTTCGTTGATTTTTGCTATTGTTTTATTTTTCTCAATTTTGTTTATTTCTTCTCTGATCTTTATTATGTCCCTCCTGCTGACTTTAGGCTTCATTTGTTCTTCTTTGTCCAGTTTCGGTAATTGTGATATTAGACTATTCATTTGGGATTGTTCTTCCTTCTTCAAGTGTTCCTGGATCGCTATATACTTTCATCTTAAGACTGCTTTCGCTGCATCCCACAGAAGTTGAGGCTTTGTGTTGTTGTTGTCATTTGTTTCTATATATTCCTTGATCTCTATTTTAATTTGTTCGTTGATCCATTGATTATTTAGGAGCATGTTGTTAAGTTTCCATATGTTTGTGAGCCTTCTTGTTTTCTTTGTAGAATTTATTTCTAGTTTTATGCCTTTGTGGTCTGAAAAATTGGTTGGTAGAATTTCAATATTTTGGAATTTACTGAGGCTCTTTTTGTGGGCTAGTATGTGGTCTATTATGGAGAATGTTCCATGTGCACTTGAGAAGAATGTATATCCTGTTGCTTTGTATCTATAGAACTTTCATGTAGAGTTCTATAGATGTCTATTAGATCCATCTGCTCTACTCTGTTGTTCAGTGCTTCCGTGTCCTTACTTATTTTCTGCCTGGTGGATCTATCCTTTGGGGTGAGTGGTGTGTTGAAGTCTCCTAGAATGAATGCATTGCAGTCTATTTCTCCCTTTAGTTCTGTTAGTATTTGTTTCACATATGCTGGTGCTCCTGTGTTGGGTGCATATATATTTAGAATGGTTATATCCTCTTGTTGGACTGAGCCCTTTATCATTATCTAGTGTCCTTCTTTATCTCTTGTTACGTTCTTTGTTTTGAAGTCTATTTTGTCTGATATTAGTACTGCAACCCCTGCTTTCTTCTCTCTGTTGTTTACCTGAAATATGTTTTTCCATCCCTTGACTTTTAGTCTGCATGTCTTTGGGTTTGAGGTGAGTTTCTTGTAAGCAGCATATAGATGGGTCTTGCTTTTTTATCCATTCTATTACTCTGTGTCTTTTGATTGGTGCATTCAGTCCATTTACATTTAGGGTGACTATTGAGAGAGATGTACTTATTGCCATTGCAGGCTTTAAATTCGTGGTTACCAAGGTTCAAGGTTAGCCTCTTTAGTATCTTACTGCCTAACTTAGCTCACTTATTGAGCTGTTATATACACTGTCTGGAGATTCTTTTCCTCTCTCCCTTCTTATTCCTCCTCCGTGATTCTTCATATGTTGGATGTTTTGTACTGTACTCTTTCTAGGAGTGCTCCCATCTAGAGCAGTCCCTGTAAGATGCCCTGTAGAGGTGGCTTGTGGGAAGCAAATTCCCTCAGCTTTTGCTTGTCTGGGAATTGTTTAATCCCGCCATCATATTTAAATGATAGTCGTGCTGGATACAGTATCCTTGGTTCAAGGCCCTTCTGTTTCATTGCATTAAATATATCATGCCATTCTCTTCTTGCCTGTAGGGTTTCTGTTGAGAAGTCTGATGTTAGCCTGATGGGTTTTCCTTTATAGGTGACCTTTTTCTCTCTAGCTGCCTTTAAAACTCTTTTTTTGTCCTTGATCTTTGCCATTTTAATTATTATGTGTCTTGGTGTTGTCTTCCTTGGATCCTTTCTGTTGGGGCTTCTGTGTATTTCTGTGGTCTGTTTGATTATTTCCTCCCCCAGTTTGGGGAAGTTTTCAGCAACTATTTCTTCAAAGACACTTTCTATCCCTTTTCCTCCCTCTACTTCTTCTGGTACTCCTATAATATGGATATTGTTCCTTTTGGATTGGTCACACAGTTCTCTTAGTATTGTTTCATTCCTGGAGACCCTTTTATCTCTCTCTATGTCAGCTTCTATGCGTTCCTGTTCTCTGGTTTCTATTCCTTCAATGGCCTCTTGCATCTTATCCATTCTGCTTATAAACCCTTCCAGAGTTTGTTTCATTTCTGCGATCTCCTTTCTGGCATCTGTGATCTCCTTCTGGACTTCATCCCATTTCTCTTGTGTATTTCTCTGCATCTCTGTCAGCATGTTTATGATTTTTATTTTGAATTCTTTGTCAGGAAGACTGGTTAGGTCTGTCTCCTTCTCTGGTGTTGTCTGTGTGATCTTTGTCTGCCTGTAGCTTTGCCTTTTCATGGTGATAGGAATAGTCTGCAGAACTGGGACGAGTGACGGCTGGAAGGACTTCCTTTCTTGTTGGTTTGTGACCCTCCTCTCCTGGGAGAACAGCGGCCTCTAGTGGCTTGTGCTGCGCAGCTGCGCGCAGACAGGGTTTCTGCTTCCTGCCCGGCTGCTATGGAGTTAATCTCCGCTGTTGCTGTGGGCGTGGCCTGGCTCAGGCAGCTACTCCATAATGGTGGAGTCGCGTTGGAGCAGGAGCTGCTGGGAGGCTATTTATCTCCGTAAGGGGCCTCCCTGCTCCCTGCAGCCCAGGGGTTAGGGTGCCCAGAGATCCCCGGATTCCCTACCTCTGGACTAAGTGTCCCGCCCTGCCCCTTTAAGACTTCCAAAAAGCACTCGCTGAAACAAAACAAAACAAAAAAATTAAATAAATAATTAAACAAACAAACAAACAAAACCGCTCGCTTTTCTTTGTCCTCAGGCACCGGCCTCGGGCACCCGCTCACCGGTCTTGCTGCCCTGTTTCCCTAGTATTGGGGTCCCTGTCCCTTTAAGACTTCCAAAAAGCACTCGCCAAAACAAAACACCGGAAAAAAAAAAAAAAGAAATATGGCCGCTCACGTTTTTGTTCTCCAGCGCCGGCCTCAGGCACCTGCTCACCAGTCTTGCTGCCCTGTTTCCCTAGCATCCAGGACCCCACGCATGCACTGTGTCTGCACTCTGGCCCGGATGGCGGGGGCTGGGTGCTCGGCAGTCCTGGGCTCCGTCTCCCTCCCGCTCTGCCTGCTCTTCTCCCGCCGGGAGCTGGGGGGAGGGGCGCTCGGCTCCCGCGGGGCCGGGGCTTGTATCTCACCCCCTTCGCGAGGCGCTGGGTTCTCTCAGGTGCGGATGTGGTCTGGATATTGTCCTGTGTCCTCTGGTCTTTATTCTAGGAAGGGTTGTCTTTGTTATATTTTCGTAGATATATGTGGTTTTGGGAGGAGATTTCTGCTGCTTTACTCACGCCGCCATGTTGGCTCCATCCCCCTGAAAAGGTTTTTTTTAAAGGTGGTTATTACAGTAAACATATTTATAATATTCTTTGGCCTCTGAATTCTTTACTTCTTCATTTGACTTCATCTTCAATTAAAGTCACTCTTCTTAACATTCACATATTCTTTCTGATGTTTGCCTTTTTTATGTCCTTGTATTTTTCTTTGCTTTATTCACCATTAGTTTTTGTGTTGTATCTCATGTTACTATAGTTTTGGTGTTCTAATGTTGTTTTTGATTCCAGTCTTGTTTGCTCATTGTTTGTTCATGGACACATTTTTACTTTCTGACAGTTGCTATTTTTATTTATTATTTTTTATTAAGGTATCATTGATATACACTCTTACGAAGGTTTCACATGAAACACATTGTGGTTACTACATTCACCATATTATCAAGTCCCCAACCACACCCCATTGTAGTCACTGTCCATCAGCATAGTAAGATGCCACAGAGTCACTACTTGTCTTCTCTGTAGTACACTGTGTTCCCTCTGCCTCCCCTGACACCATGTGTACCATTCATAATACCTCTCAATCCCCTTATCCCTCCCTTCCCACTCACTCTCCCCAGTGCCTTTCCCTTTGGTAAATGTTAGTCCATTCTTGGGTTCTGTGAATCTGCTGCTGTTTTGTTCCTTCAGTTTTTTCTTTGTTCTTATGCTCCACAGATGAGTGAAATCATTTGGTACTTGTCTTTCCCCACCTGGCTTATTTCACTGAGCATAATACCCTGTAGCTCCATCCATGTTGTTGCAAATGGTAGGATTTGTTTTCTTCTTATGGCTGAATAATATTCCATTGTGTATATATGTACCACATCTTCTTTATCCATTCATCTAATGATGGACAGGTTGCTTCCATTTCTTGACTATTGCAAATAGTGCTGCAATAAACATAGGGGTGCATATGTCTTTTTGAATTTGAGATCCTACTTTCTTTGGGTAAATTCCTAGGAGTGAAATTCCTGGGTCAAATGGTATTTCTACTTTTAGTTTTCTGAGGAACCTCCATACTGCTTTCCACAATGGTTGAAGTAATTTACATTCCCACCAGCAGTGTAGGAGTTTCCCCTTTCTCTGCAACCTCACCAGCATTTGTTGTTCCTTGTCTTTTTATGTTGGCCATCTGACAATTGCTATCTTTATGGCTTCATTTTTTCGTTCTTGTATTCATTGCTTATTTTCCAACTGCTTTTTCAGTTCAATTTGAGATCTTTGTCAACTTTCATCTCCTATTTTGTTGGCAGCCATTTCAGTGATTCTAACCCCAATGGTGTGCCATTGGTATAGGAACATTAAACATACTTCCCTCGTATTTGTCTCCTTTACAGGTAAATTAAGTTGCTGTGCATAGTTATGGTTAGATTGTAGCTCTTATTTTTATCATTAATATAGGGGTTTTCTTTGGCTTTGTTTATGTTAATTTCTGGACTGCTCCAAAAATTAGGATTAAGGTCAGTAACATGGCATTAGTGCCATTGATAACACATTAGTTTTCTAAAACTATTTCCTCTGCAGTTGGCAAGCTCTGTAAAACGTTGCAATATGGTAACAATGCTTTCCATAATGTTTTATTTAGAAATCTTCAAAACGTGCAGCGAAGTTGAAAGAATTTTACAACTGACACCATATGCCTACCTTCTAGAGCCTACCAGTAATACTTATATTGTTTGATAACATCCATCCGTCTATCCATCAATCCATCTCTTTTTCATTCCCCATTCATTTCAGAGTTAATTGCTGTACAGTTCCCCCTAAGGTGAAATCCTTTCTGAAAAGATTTCTGTCAGGTTTTTTAGAGTAACTGTGGCCCTCCACATAGGAGTTATTCCATAAAATGTTATGGAATGTATCACTAATCCAGTCAAATAAAAAAAGTAAATGGAAATGGAAAAATATTGTCTGTTTTAAATGTGTGTTTCCAGGTGTCTATTTTTGAGAGCTCTGTCACTAGAAGTTCTCACTTGACCTTCACTAGTGACTCAGTAAGAAAAGCATCAACATACTATAACGTACTTAGTTTGGTTTTTGAATAGCAAGAAAAGTCAGTGAGATGTAAGGAAATTAAAGAAGCAAGCCATGGCTCCCCTTCTGGTAGTTTTGATTATGAATGGCAGGTAAGTGTCAATAAAGAGACTTAGGGAAAGGCCTTCTCTTCATTTGTTGCCTTTTTTCTGTCACTTCATTTCTTCCTTCCTCCTCATTTCTTTCCCATTCTTTTTCCCTCGCTCCTTCCCTTTTCTTTTATTATACTGGAGGAAGGTATACATTTTACTGCACTGTTTTGCTGAGGGGAAAGAAAGAATGAGGAGCCCATGTGATAAGTTGGAAGTATCACTGGAGGGCAGAGAGCACAGACTTTAAATTAAGAATTGGTACATTTTTTCCTGTAAAGAGCCAAGTAGTATTTATTTTAGGCTTTGCAGGCTATACAGTCTCTGTTAAAACTATCCAACTCTTCTTTAGTAGTGCAAAAAACAGTAGACAGTTTAAGTGGATGAAGTTGGCTATGTTCTAATAAGACTATATAAACATTTTTTGCATGTCAGAATATTATTTTTCCAACATTTTCTACCATTTATAATAATAAAACCATTCATAGCTTGCAGGCTATAAAAAAACAGGGGTTGGGCTAGACTTGACCCATAGTATGATTTGGCATCTTCTACTATATAGAGATTAACCTTTTGCAGGTTATTTACCAACTTAGAAGCCTTTTATGTGTTCTAAGTTTTATTGGGGATACCGAATTATACAGAGGTAAATTAGTGTCATTGGAGTGACAAAAGAGGAAATATGCTTATTGTGATTGAGTCCACCTTTCCAACATGGCCTCCTTTCGGTTGTGTCTCATCAATGCAGTTGCTGTTTCTAAGTTGAGACAAAGAAGCAGATCAAATACGGGGGCCTACTTTCCCTTTCTGGTATTAAGTCTTCCTTCAGTGGAATTGCAAACCCAAATTTTTGAGACAAGCCTGAATTAAAATCTCTTATTGGATGTGTGACTCATTAGTGACTAATGCTTTCATGGTGTTTACTATGTGACAGTATTCTAAGCACTTAATATATATAAACTCTTTCATTTCTTCCAAAGCTATGATAATTCTCATATAAACCACCATCTTAAAGATGAGGAATCTGACACATAGAAGTAACCCATTCTAGGTCACATAGGGAATAAGTGGCAGGCAGAACCAGCATGTAAAACTGGGCCTTCTGACCTTAGAATGAGAGCTCTTAACTGCTAGGGTTTAAAGCCTCCTAAAGCAGGAACATCTGTAAAGTATCTAGCACATAGGTCCTCAATAAATTACAACTTAACAAAATATAGTCATATCTATTCCTGGAGAAATTTAATGTACTTGTGTTATATCAGATACCATAAATAAATATGAAGTTCAAATTAATGATTTTTCAGAAGGTTTTTTTACTTTTTTCAATCACACATTATTTATGGGATTTTTTCCCATAAAAGTTTTTAGTACTACTATGAGAATTATTTTGAAATGAATCACTTTCTATAAGATAAAATGATAGAAACAACTTAGACTCTGGAGGCAGAAGACCTGTGGACTCCTGTTGTCCTGGTTCTGCACTTCCTTTGTGTAATCTTGGGTACATGATCTGACTTTATTCTGTCTCCTCTTTTAGCTATGTACTGAAAATAATCCTCAAAATCATGGGATTCAAATGAGATGACCTATGTCAAAGTTCATACCAGTGGGTCTAGTGTGTTATCAGTATTTAACAAATGCTGGTTCCTTGCTCACTTCCCTGCAGCATAGAATAACCTAGAATTCAGAACTGAAGGGAGTCTTAAAAAGGGGAATTACTTGTTCAGGATCATACAGCTACGTCTTCAGAGGCAGAAGGAGTTGTCATTTAGTGCAGGTCTTCTCATTCTCAGTCTTGTAGTATTTTTACTGTTCACATTTCTTGAGGCATTATATAGAGAAGTATTATGTATATGACTATGGTTTTCTGTTTTTTTTTAAAGGAAAAAATCTGACAGTCTTATTAAGAAAAACTGTTTGCTATTCTGATTTTTGATAATCGTGATCAATGTAGTAAACCTTGAGGCCATTGAAATCATGTATGTGAAGTTTTAAAACCACAAACATTTTCCCCATTTGTATTTATTAATCCTTAGTATACTAGTAGCGTATTTATTACAGAAAAAAATAAATTAGAAGCATAAAGATAGGAGGATTTAAAACACCTGTTCAGTCATATCATTCAGATAAAATAACTCTTTTAACACCATTTTGCAAAATCATCCAATTATTTCCCACAAATGGGATCTCTGATTTGTATAGTTCATTCTCTGATTATGTTTTTAAGACTCCTGATACATGTTCATAATTTGACTTTAGAAAGGAAATATATACCTGTTTACATTCTCATTAGAGAAAATTTCTGCAATTGGGGAGAAGATGGCATTAATACCCCATTCTTCATTGAAGAATAGCAGTATATGGTATAAATCTTCTAGATTCTATATTTCTCTTCCTTTATGTGTTGTCACTTTTAATATTTTAAATAGTTATATATCTGGAATAATTTTCAAAAATGGGATTGTTTATAGCTACATATAATAAAATCTGAAGTCATGTTCATGTTATTTTTAACTGTGTTTTGTGAGTTTTTCTTTTTTCTCTATTTGCATGCAGTGAGTGGTAAATTTGCATGGAACACTTGAAAAATAGAAGCACCAGAACGAATTGAATGTGTTTGAATTATTACTCTGTGTCATTTACCTTGATAGTTTAGAGACAGAGTCCTATTTTTGAGATAAAATTGGACCTATTAGCGTGTCCTTACCTACTACTTCCTTGCCTTGTTAATTTTTCAGTTTCTCATGATTAGCAAAATGTATCTCATAATTAACAAGATGTAAACTCTAATGCCATTTGACATTTAGTCCTACATGTTGGTAAGATAATTGTAGGAACATTTGGAGAATTAAATTAGTTATTTTTTTATGCTTTTGATTATTTGTAGTTCTTACTCCCATGCATGTGAATTTGACCAAAAGGAATAGCTATGTATAAGATATCTTCAGATAATTTAAAATAGGCTACTCTGTTTAAATTATGGTAATCTCATGTCATCAAATAATAAGAATATAGATGTTAGATTTGAATAAACTATAAATACAGAGACAGATAATGTATGTAGACAGATAATGTAGAAATAATCCCTTCTAAATATCCTTGGTAGCTCTGTAGGAACAGATATAATGGAACATTGATCTACATAAATTCACAAACTAAGAGGAATATAAGATTTGACTCTAAGGGAATTTATTCCATGTTCTTACGACATGGAATTAATAATGAAGTTTACCATGTTTTGGGTTCAGTATTATGCTTTGAGTCACTTTCTTACAGTGTAACACAAGCTTTGGGTATTTCATTACAGATATACTTTAATATCTGTATGGTAGATAATAGGGAACAGGCTTTTCTGTTTCAGGTAGAAGTTCTGTGTTACCTATAAATGAGGTATTTACAAGCTGCTGGAATAAAATGGTGACTCTATAAAGGAAAGCTGGATCAGTACTTTAAATAGATTCTCATTTCTTAATGTCAATTTTTAAAGTGATGAAATACAAAAACTCTTAGCCATACACCTTGCAGTTCAGCTGTTCAAACAGTTTAAGCCTGCATTCCATCAAACAAGTTTTCTCCCCTTTTTTAAAACCAAAGGACAGCATATCCTGTTAAACAGTGATTTTGATAAACATTGATACTTTCTCACATATCTTATTTATCTTATTTTAACCAGGGAAGTATTTATAAAATATTCCCTTAGTTGGAAGTTTTATGTAAATAGAGATCTCCATTTTCTAACACCTCATCTTAATGTGCAAGTTTATTACTTCAGTGCTTGACTAACTTTGGTCTTGCTGATGATCTGCTGAGCTTTGTACCTCAGAGCTGTACTAATCGGAATCACTGTGCTTATTTGAATGTTTGGTACAGGAAGCGAGCAGCTGCAAAGCATCTAATAGAACGCTACTACCACCAGTTAACTGAGGGCTGTGGAAATGAGGCCTGCACGAATGAGTTTTGTGCTTCCTGTCCAACTTTTCTTCGTATGGATAACAATGCAGCAGCTATTAAAGCCCTTGAGCTTTATAAGATTAATGCAAAACTCTGTGATCCTCATCCCTCCAAGAAAGGAGCAAGCTCGGCTTACCTCGAGAACTCGAAAGGTACCCCTAACAACTCCTGCTCTGACGTAAAAATGAATAAGAAGGAAGGACAAGGAGCAAGAGATGATTTTAAAGGTAAGATGTCCTCTTTAATTGAGAATTTTTTACTGAAAACAAGATTGGAGATGTAAATAATGTATGAGGTTTTGATTTGTCTAATTGTGTGACATTAGGACATGATAGTATAGTGGAACTGATTTTTTGTGTGTGTGGTAAAGGACAAAAGAAGTTAAAGATTTAACCACATTTTACTGTTATAAACATCTCTGATTAGAAGCAGATTATACTCCAAAAGTTCCTTTGTTAATGATTGATTGGAACTTTTAAGCATTTCAGTCAGGAAATATACTGGTAGTTAATCTCCCAAAGTAGGCTACAAAGTCTACTTAATTATGGAATAGCTGGACTGAACATGTGGTATCAGTTGTGGAACCCAAGTACTATACAATGAAAATAGCAGAAAGAGGAAGCAAGGCAGGATTTTGGAATAGCTACCTTAAAAATAATTCAGTTTTTCCTTCTAAAGTATTCTTTCCATATCGTGTTCACGTGCTACCATAACCAGCACACTCATGCCACCAGTAATCACATGTAACAGTGCCATTCTTCGTGCAGACTTCACTTTGTTTTCTCAATGATCCTGCGTTGCCAAATTGTTAAAAACTTTCTTTCCTTGTTGTTTTATCCTCAAAACATTTATGCCCCCTGTAGATAATGAATATTAGTAAAAAGGTAATCACATTTCTGAATGGCTGACAAGGCTTAGCCCCATCAGAGGTAATTGTATATTCAAAGAGGAAGCTTTTTGTTTAAAACATACAGGCATACCTCATTATAGTGTGCTTGGTTTTACTGCATTTTACAGATAGAGCGTTTTTCAAAGTTGAGGGTGAATACCTGTGAAGAAATAACAGCTGACACTTCTTGAAATTTGATGAAACCATAAATATGAAGTTAAAAAAAATAACCCAGCAACCACAACAAATCCTAATCACAAAGAAAACCATTGATCAAAATTTCCAAAAAAATGTCAAGAAAGAAATTTAAAGCACAGAGGATAAAAGCTAAGTGTAACAGATTTCTAGTCAGAAACAAATACTGGAAGAAAATACGTTGATGTAGAATTACACATCAACTAAAAAGATCCTTTGAACTATGAAGGCAAACCACTACGTAGGTATGAGAATGGCTACACCCAGAACACTAACAGCCCCAAAATTGACAAGGATGTGGGGCGATGGGAACTCTCACATGTTGACAGGAAAGTAAAACAAAACAACCAAACGGTGAAAAGATTTGTCCATTTATTCTGACTATCCTAGAATCCAAACACAGCACTCCTAGGTATTTATCCAAGTGGAAAAAAAATGTATATATGTATGAATATATGTACACACACACACACACACACATTTATCTTTGCAGCTTTATTCATAACAGCTAGAAATGAAAAATAACTCAAGTGGTCCTCTAACAGAACAATGAAGTTACAAATTATCGAAACAGGCACTACCATGCATCATCTCAAAAACATTGTTTACTGAAAGAAACCTTATAGAAACAGTACTCCAATGCTATTTATATGAGATTACTTTGGCTTCCTCTAGAATTTATGATAAAAGTGTAACAATAGTGGTTTACTGGGGATGGTGATGTAGTCAGGAACCGACTAAAAAAGGGCACAGGTTCTATAACTTGATAGGACTTTGTGTTGCAAAGGTGAATGCACTTGTGAAAACTCATGAAATGGTATACTGGCATACCTTATTATATTGTGCTTCATTTTACTGCACTTTGCAGATACAGCAATTTTCAAAGTTGACGGTTTGTGGCAACCGTGCATCAAGCAAGTCTCAGTGCCATGTTTCAAACAGCTTTGCTCCCTTTGTGTTTCTGATACATTTTGGTAATTCTCACAATATTTCAAACTTTTTCATAATTATTGTTACTTCTGTTAATAATACAATCTCTGATCAGTGTTCTTTAATACTAACTATTGTAATTCTTTTGGGGTGCCACAAACTGTGCCCATATAAAGGTGGTGCACTTACTTAATAAATGTGTGTGTATGCTGACTGCTCTACTGACCAACCATTCCTCCATCTTTCTCCCTCTTCTCAGACTTCCCTATCCCCCAAGACATGACAATATTGAAATTAGGCCAACCTGTACTGGGCTTTAAGTGTACAAGGGAAAGGAGGAGTTGCATGTCTCTCACTTTAAACCAAAAGCTAGAAATGATTAAGCTTAGCAAGGAAGGCATGTTGAAAGCTGAGACAGGCTGAAAGTAGGGCTCTTGAGCCCAAACAGTCAAGTTGCTGAATGCAAAGGAAAAGCTCTTGAAGGAAATTAAAAGTGCTCCTCCAGTGAGCACACAAATGGTAAGAAAACAAAACAGCCTTACTGCTGATACGGGAAAATTTTAGTGGTCTGTATAGAAGACCAAACCAGTCACAACATTCCTTAAGCCTAAGTCTAATCCAGAGTAAAGCCCTTCAATTCTGTGACAGCTGAGAGAGCTGAGGAAGCCTTCTGCAGAGGAAAAGTTGGAAGCTGGCAGGCAGAGGTGGGTTCACGAGATTTAAGGAGAGAAGCCATCCCCACAACATAAAAGTGCAGGTGAAGCAGCAAGTGCTGGTGTAGAAGCTGCAGTGAGTTACTCAGAAGATCGAGCTAAGGTCATTAAACAAGGTGTCTACCCTGAACAACAGATTTTCAGTGTAGACAAACCAGCCCTCTATTGGAAGAAGAGACCATCTAGGACTTTCACAGTTCAAGAGAAGTCAGTGCCTGGCTCAAGGGTTCAGAGCTTCAAAGGACAGGCTGATGCTTTTTAGGGACTGACACGTGCAGCTGGAGACTTCAAGTTGAAGCCAGTGCTCATGGACCACTCTGAAAAATCCTAGGATCTTTAAGAATTATGCTGAATCTACTGTGTGTGTGCTCTATAAACGGAACAACAAAGCCTGGATGGCAGCACATCTCTTTACAACATGGTTTACTGAATATGCTGAGCCTATTATTAAGACCGACTGCTCATAAAAAGATTCCTTCCAAATCCTACTGCTTGCTGACAACGCACCTGGCCACCCAAGAGCTCTGATGGAGACACACAACAGAATGAATGTTGTTTTCATGCCTGCTAACACAACATCCATTCTGCAGCCCATGGATCAAGGAAGGAATTTCAACTTTCAAGTCTTTTTATTTGCAGAATATATTCCTTAAGGCTATAATTGCAATACATAGTGATTCCTCTAATGGCTCTGGGCAAGGTAAATTGAAAGCCTTTTGGGAAGGATTCACCATTCTAGGTGCCATTAAAGAACACTGATTCATGATTCGTGGGAAGACATCAAACTATCAACATTAGCAGGAGTTTGGGAGAAGTTGATTCCAAACCCCATGGATGACTTGGAGGGGTTCAAGACTTGCATGAAGGGAGTAACTGCAGATGTGGTGCAAACAGCAAGAGAACTGGAATTAGGAGTGCAGGCTGAGGATGTGACTGAACTGCTATAATCTCGTGATAACATTTGAAACGGGTGAGGAGTTACTGCTTGTGGATGAGTAAAGAAAGTGGTTTCTCAACATGGAATCTACTCCTGGTGAAGATGGTGTGAAGACTGTTGAAGTGACAACAAAGGATTTAGAATATTACACACGCTTAGTTGATAAAGCAGTAGCTTTGACTCCAATTTTGAAAGAAGTTCTACTGTGGGTAAAATGCTATCAAACAGCATTGTGAAAGGAAGAGGCAATCAATGCAGTAAACTTCATTGCTGTGTTGTTTTAAGAAATTGCCACAGCCACTCCAACCTTTAGCAACCACTGTTGATCAGTCAGCAGCTGTCAACATCAAGGGAAGACCTTCCATCAGTAAAAATGTCTTGATGAAAGCTCGGATGATGATTAGCATTTTTAGCAATAAAGTATTTTAAATTGAGGTATGTACTTTTTTTTTTTAGACATAATGCAAACTTAACAGGTTACAGTATAGGGTAAACTTAACTTTTATATGAACTGGGAAAAGAAAAAATTGATTTGTCCCACTTCATTGCAATATTCTCTTATTGTGGTCATCTGGAACCTTACCTGCAGTATATCTAAGGTATGCTTGTATATGAGTTACAGGATACGTACCAAGTTTTGTAACATCGTATGTATTAACTTTAAATTAATTAGTGAAGTGAAATTGTGTTATACAGCTTTTCTATTTCCATATTAAAGCTGTTTTCATAATTTGGTAGAAGTTTTGCTTCATAATGCATGGTTCTGTTACATGGATTAGCTCATACACTGTGATTAAGTAGGTAATTTGTCAGTATGTATAATAAAGAAGTTGCATTGACTCCATTATACACAGGTCCCTAGATACAAGCACTACGGAGCACCAGTTCCTTATTGTAGAATGCGCTGGCAGCCAGCCATGGAGGATTATATTACAGGATGGATGAACACATCTTTTTTGGCTATGTGCTTCCTCTTAGAGATGCTTACTGAATGGTTATCCCCAGTCTTTGTGTGCTGTTTTTGCTAAAGCCTGTGTGATGTAGCAGCTTCTTATACTTTCTTCCAATATGCTACTGTCCCTCCCCCTTTTTTTCTGTCACATTCTGTTTTTACTATAGTATTATTCTACTAGGAATTATAAGTGTATTAAGTGCACTAATACTTTTATTTTGATTGATAAATATGTTTGTTACCTCTAGTTACAAAGTTGTTTTATAGAAGAAATTTTTTCACTGTAAAATTTAATAAAATAAGAATATTTTCAGAAACACACATGTATCTCAAGATATACAGGTATATCATACAAAAATGTCTCAATGTTTTCTCATATCAAATACCTCTTTCTATTGATACCTAAGCTTTATAAATGTTTATATCTCTAATTACAATGTTTTTAAACGAGTTTATATTTATGTCTAAAAAACTCAGCTCAGTTCAACATCTTAAAAAGACACTGGGAAAAGTTTGATTTATTTTATGTAGAATTAATGGAATATCAGAATCACCTAAAGATGTTCTGAGGAGTATAACATGTCAAGAAAGAGTATGGGTCTAGAATATTGTTGTCCCTAAGATAGGCCATTTTACTGCATTCATAGCAACTCTTTTTTAACAACTTAATGATTTAACGACTAGGACACAAAACTTTTTTCATCCTAACAAGATATTTATGTATAATAGTAATATTTACTGTGCTTTGGTTATTTTAGGAAATTAGAAGTTTTACATTGTCTGGTAAGAAGGTATTTATAATTTTTTCCAGTTAAAATACTGAAAAATGAGGTCCAAGTTAGCTGTTTCACACTTTTCAGTCAGAAGAAGCCTATATAGGTTTCCCCTGATCTCTGAAAATAAAGCTTTCGTTTCTCTGAAATCTTTCTTCAGGTAAGCTGAAATGGTGTAAAGTGAAGAAGAATTACCATTAACTTACATGGGAAGTTTTTTGAGTATTCCCATATCCCAAAAAAACCTTTCATGGTCTTTTCTGATACGTTAGGACACATCTTGCTAACAGCTGCACAAAATCAACAGCAAAACTATGACAGCTTTATGCTGAGATGCTGAGTGTAGTTCCCAGTGAAGGAGTTTGGCACTGCCACTAACTGCTTGGGGCATGTGCTGCCTGTAATGGCTCACTGTAAAACAAAAACTGAACACTACTTTCGTTTTTTACCTGTTCTTGTAAAGCAAAATTCCTCTTCAGATTTGTTTAGTTAGTGAAAACAGATACGTACTTATGTAGTTCTTCTGTAAGAAAAGAAGTGGTGTACAACCACCTCTTGAAAAGTGGGCAATACCTGTACATCCTTAATAGAACAAACCTGAAGATAAATTCTTAAAGAGTTAAGGCCCATTAAAAAAAATCTCTGGTGTTGACAGTCTGGTAAGGACCAAAGATCAGATTTGTGGTGTGATAAAATTTGATACTGTTGTGGCTCAACTTTTGGAGGCTGTTCATTCAGTAATCACTTGCATTTTATATTGTCTCTTACTGTGAAGCAAATACATTAAAGCAGAGGTGGGAATCATATTAAGAAATTTTATGTATCATACAGAACATGTATAAGGGTTCTTTTTTCACAGTGGAGATAGAGCCACATGACTGAAATTATCTTCTGCCTGAGTGGTTAATGACAAGTCTGTTACTCTCTTGATGAAAGACCAGATGAAGAGTTTTGTCAGTATAGTTTGACCAATATAATCTCCATAAAGTTCATAGATAAAATACATTATTTGTTCTCTTTCCTGTAAAATAACATATCTGAATAGTTTATTCAAAATGACAAAAGCTTTATTTGGGGTGTTCTTTATATTCTGCAATTTGATTGTGTTTTTACTGGCCTGCTTTGTACCACCTTATGAAAAATGGTCTTGAAATATTAGTAAACATGATTTTTCTTAATTTGAAGGACAATTTTATAATTTGTTAGAGACATGATCTTTGGGTAATTTGAAGATGATATTAGCTTATTCTGTATATCTATTAATAGAAATTAATTAAAATGATTATTTTTTCTACTGAAAATATGAGTTAATCGTATTTCTCTCCATTAACTGTGAAAACAAATTCTCAGAAATCTATCAGGAGACTCCTATTTAGGTCATTGGCAGACCTGAGTCACATGCTGTCCCCAAGTACAAATGGGGTTGAAATACTAGTGTTCAGTTTTTAACAGTTTCTGTTATAATGGCATGTCAGGGAAGAGGGGGTGAATAGATTTGGAGTTTTCCCAGCCTGCAGTGTTTGCCCAGAAACACCAGAAAGCTGGGGGAAGACAGCAGTTTCAGAAGATCGCCTTTCAGATACAGAATGATCACCTTTCAGATACAGAATGATTATAGTACTTTAATTTGGGGTTAGTAATAACCACAATAGAAAATTTAAGTTGATGTACCCATGTAAACTAAACTAGTATAACTCTTAACACAAAACTTTTTTTTTGGGTACTGCCCAGCATTGAACATAGCCCTCTTTCTATCCGTTAGGAATGAGGTAGGTCCATTGGTTTGTCATTAGAGGTTTCATATCCTTTCTGTAATTGGTTTTGCCTGTGAACAAACATTTGAGTGCTTTCAGTAATGCCAGATATATGGTAGCCATTAGGGATCACAAAAAACACACAAATACACAAATAACTTGGAGCCCTCAAGTTTTTGAATTATCTCTACTCAGAGTATTATAGTTGATTATCAACTTACTATCTTCTGTTTAAAGGATGTTTTCACTTCTTTCTTTTATTAATGAAGCTATTGACTATAGGATTTGAATTTTTTTTACCTCCAGTTATCTGATATTCATGCATATCATAAAAGAAAAAATAGTGTTGCTGAGAATTTCTCAGCTTTGGTAAGGTGAAATTTTGTAATTATAGGCTTATCTCAGACAATAAATGAGAAAAATGTGGGGTGAGGGTTTTGTTTGTTTTTTGTAATAGATCATGAGAATAAGTGCATTATATCTAAGTTAATTTTAAAATGTTGGTTTTTTTCCTTTTTTAAATAGAAACTTATGGTAAATGTCAGGAAGTTTTATGATTTGAGGTGTTAAATCTATAAGATGTCAATTGTATGTTGTTCCCAAGCACTGGGATTTACTTCTGTTTGAATTTGAATGCTTAAATGTTTTCCACTCAGTCACTTTCTATGAAAAAGTCAAATGTTATGCAAGTTCAGATCATACAACACGATGTAAATTAACATTTGAGTTGTTGACTCCAAGATGACAACTGGAAGTTACTAAATTTTACAGCATGTTAAAATTCACTTTTTTGTGAGGTGTGTGCTTGTATTTTTTTCTCCAGTAAGAAAACTATAAGAGAAGGAACACATGAAGTTTTTCTCATGTGTTTCATCCAATAGCACGCCCCTTGAGAACTAATGAGTTCCATAACCTCCAAATTTACTCTTCATTGAGTCTATGTACAGACTTAAGTTTTGTTGGTGAAGAGAATGAGAGCTGTAAGTTTGCCAGGTATTGTGTGAGGGAATACTAGCAAGTATAAGAACAGTCAGTCGACTGACAAAAAGGTGGTCATGGCGGCCTAGTCTACCACATTTGGAGAGAGATGTGAGCGAGAAGAAAGATGCCCCCCAGCAACTGCTACAAACTCCCCCTTCAGTGGTCCAGGGCTTCAGATACTTTTATGTCAAAAATCCTTGAAATAGTCTCTTCTTGGTTTCTTCCATGATTTCATTAGAATTTCAACTTAACATTACTGTAACTCTAAAAATGTGTAATGAATTGGTATCAGTCTGACCTTTCACTGCCTCTGTCATTTTTGCCTTTTATGATGTTAATTCTTTATGGGGGAGAATGGATACAATAGAAAAACATAATAAAACTTCCTTGAAGTTAAGTATAAGTAGCTGTAGAAACAATATCAGATTATCTTAGTTATAAAATTTATATTAAGAAAAAAATACTAGGAAAGATTAAGTATAACTAAGAGGGATAGTCATTACTGGTATTTTAAAGACGCTGAAGACAAAATGGGGAAAGGTAATACTAGTAAGAATCTGCTAGACTGCAGTATTAAGTACACCCCAGAAAAAGTACGAGGTTATGAAAGAGGAAGTTTATTTCTAGCTCATCTTTAACAGCCATGATATCACGGCTGTTAAGTTCTGCTTCACATTCAGAGGTGCAGGTGTAGTGGCATTGTAATCTTTAACACTTGCTTTCAGTGGCCATCCTGTAAGCATCTTCCCATTAGCCAGAAGGAGGGAAGTCCAGGCCTGAAAATAGGGCTTGCCTCAAAAATGCTCAGAAAGCAAGAAAATTTGGTCCAATTCTGTGTCCAGGAAGGAAAAGTAGTAGATTTTGGTGACTATATTTTGGTTTGCTATTTTACCTGACTGCACATAACTTGCCTCTTCCCATTCTGTTGTTTTTTTTATTTCTCTGTAACTATTTCTTGTCACTTTGTAAGATTTATTCCAACCTGATATCTGGCTACAGATGAAGTGTCTTGTCAACTTTGCAGCTTTGCAGTGAGAAATGGTATATTAATCATCTCAGTCAACAACACAATGGCCACCTTGGAAAAAACTAAGAAGGAAAACCCAGAAGGAACTAGTTAGCTTTTAATATACAGTTAACCCTTGAATTACTGGTTTGAGCTGCATGGGTCCACTTATAGGCAGATTTTTTAAATAAATACATTGGAATTTGGGGGGGAAATTAACAATTTGAAACATTCTCTTTAGTTTATTATAAAGAATGTAGTATATAATATGTAGGATACATGTTAATTGGCTCTTTATGTTATCAGTAAAGCTTCTGGTCAACAGTACACTATTAGTAAAATTTGGGGGAGTTATACATGGATTTATGACTGTGCAGAGGGTTGGTGCCCCAGCCCGCATGTTGTTCAAGGCTCACTTGTATACAAAAATAAGATGGGCTATTTCCAAAAGAGGTTACTGAAGGAACCTTTCATAAAACCTTGCTGCCTTAGTCTTTTGAGAACAGAGTTAGTAAAATGAGGAAGAAACTTCTCAGTAGTGTTTCTGCTCTAAAGCAAGGTTGTAGGAGGTGTGATCAATCAGCACATAATATCTTGATTCATAAAGCTGCATGTTAATAAATACTGGGATTGTAGAAAGAGATTGAGCTCATTAAAAGCTATGCATTATCAATAGACTGTAGAAGAATGGGTGAGGTGGTTGCTATTACTAGTTCACTGAAAAAAATAGGTAAGCATAATGTTTATTGAAAATATTAGAATTTTTTTAAAAGACCTGTAAATCGTAAATGATAATTGAGTGCAAAATGTTTGACTACTTTTCACTAGAATTTATTAAAACAAACATAACTATGAAAATTAATTTCTTTTATTTTCTTCTAATTTTCTAGATGTGACTTACCTAACAGAAGAGATCGTATATGAAATTCTGGAATTATGTAGAGAGAGAGAAGATTATTCCCCCTTAATCCGTGTTATTGGAAGAGTTTTTTCTAGTGCTGAGGCATTGGTACAAAGCTTTCGGAAAGTCAAACAACATACCAAGGAAGAACTGAAATCTCTTCAAGGAAAGGATGAAGACAAAGATGAAGATGAAAAAGAAAAAGCTGCATGTTCTGCTGCTATGGAAGAAGATTCAGAGGCCTCTTCCTCAAGGATAAATGATACCTCTCAAGGAGATAACAACTTACAAAAATTAGGCCCTGATGATGTGTCTGTGGACATTGAGGCCATTAGAAGAGTCTACACCAGATTGCTGTCTAATGAAAAAATAGAAACTGCCTTTCTCAATGCACTTGTATATTTGTCACCTAATGTGGAATGTGACTTAACATATCACAATGTATACTCCCGAGATCCTAATTATCTGAACTTATTCATTATTGTAATGGAGAATAGAAATCTCCACAGTCCTGAATATCTGGAAATGGCTTTGCCATTATTTTGCAAAGCAATGAGTAAGCTACCCCTTGCAGCCCAAGGGAAACTGGTTAGACTGTGGTCCAAGTACAGTGCAGACCAGATTCGGAGAATGATGGAAACATTTCAGCAACTTATTACTTACAAAGTCATAAGCAATGAATTTAACAGTCGAAATCTAGTGAATGATGATGATGCTATCGTTGCTGCTTCAAAGTGCTTGAAAATGGTTTACTATGCAAATGTAGTGGGAGGGGAAGTGGACACAAATCATAATGAAGAAGATGATGAAGAGCCCATACCAGAGTCCAGCGAATTGACACTTCAGGAGCTACTAGGAGAGGAAAGAAGAAACAAGAAAGGTCCTCGAGTGGACCCACTGGAAACTGAACTTGGTGTTAAAACTCTGGATTGTCGAAAACCACTTATCCCTTTTGAAGAGTTTATTAATGAACCACTGAATGATGTTCTAGAAATGGATAAAGATTATACTTTTTTCAAAGTAGAAACAGAGAACAAATTTTCTTTTATGACATGTCCCTTTATATTGAATGCTGTCACAAAGAATTTGGGATTATATTATGACAATAGAATTCGCATGTACAGTGAACGAAGAATCACTGTTCTCTACAGCTTAGTTCAAGGACAACAGTTGAATCCGTATTTGAGACTCAAAGTCAGACGTGACCATATCATAGATGATGCACTCGTCCGGGTAAGTGGGGCTGCTACTTGAACATTAGTATTAGAACAGCTACCAAATTATGGGGAGATTGTGAACATGAATCAGTGAATTCATTTTGTTAAGTGACTGTTTGAAAAAAATAATGTGATGTTGTATAGTATAGGAACACATGGACATTTTTTATTGTAAATGTATTATGCTTTTGTCATTTTGTCCAAGTTTATAAATGTATTACACAAATTGTTGGTTGTCTTGTGTAATGATCACTCTCTCTTTGAAAAATAGTAGAATATCTAGATATTGACACCTAACCCCTAAAGTTTCTCCATTCAGGAGGCAAGTGGATATTGGGGAAAGAGCAGAGTACAGGAACAAGAGGAATGTAGAGATGCCCAGTAATACACACGGATGTCAAGTCTTAACTGGGAGAAGTTGTACAATAAAATTACACCATAAAATAATAAATGTGTCGAAAAGCTCCATCACGTAAAATTCAGAGTTGCATTATTGTGAAGTTGATGCAGTGGACCTGGGCGGGTTGGTGCATGCTGTCTGTAAAGTAAGAGTTCCTGCTGGGTCACTCACAGTGTCCCCGTGTGGCCTGTCTTGATTGTGGTAGTTTTCTTCCTACTTAACTATCCATATGGACTACTCTGGGTCTTGGGAGTTGGTTGGAACTTCTGGAAAAAAAAATAGCTATTCCAGGAATTTTAAGATGAATGGTGCCTGTATCATCAACCCCCCGGAGACTGAGCTGGGATACTAATGGGAACACAGGTACCTGCCTTCTAGGTTCCTGTTTAGATGGGTTGCCTTTTGTTCATTCCTTCCCTTCACCGTGAATAAGAATTTTAGTGCCTCCATTTAAGAATTTGGGCCTGGCTGGAAGAAACCAATCACCAATCACATTGTAATAAAATTTGTATCTGTCATAGAGTGCTTTATCTCAGGGTAAAATTGTATTCATAATACTAGACGACACCAGTCATTGCTAGTTACTTTTTCATCAACTTCAAGTAAAATTTAATGTCAACTAAGATTTATAGTCAACCTTCTATACTAATAAAGAGTAAGAACCGACAGACAACTAAGAAACAGTGGTATTTATTTTTAAATATATTTTAGTTTTAGAAAGGTCTTATCTAAATCTGGCAATTCATAAAACTAAACCAGTGGAAAAAGTTGTTTGACGTCTCAGAAATTTAAAAGTTACAGAGGTTCTGTGTCTCTTCTTTCTGTTACTGTTTTGAAAAATAACCAAATATGTTTCAAGTGTTGAAAAGTTTCTACATTTTTTAAGTAACTCAGGCAGTAAACAGACAGAAAAGGGCATTAAACTGCTTGGAGTAATTATCATTGTTTCTTGGTGCCCTTTTTACGTAGTTTTGAGCTACATGAGTAATTAAGTATACTTAACTGATCATCATGCAGACAGCAAACAGTTAAGCAGAATGCTAGAATATCATCTAAGGATATGAGTGATATTTTAAGGAAACCATATTGAGATCTGTCTATGAACTTACATGTTAGAGCAGAACTGCAAATCCCAAAACTACACATTTTATGATTGCACATTTTATGCTTCTTGGATTGTGATCCTTTCATCCTTCCCAGCAAAAGCTATTGCTAACCTTTAAAAAGCAATAAAAATGAATCTCTGTAAAATTCAACTTAGAGCTTTAAAAAATTGTCCACATTCTTTATCTACCTTCTGCTTAGAAATCTACCCAATCTTAATTTCCTCTTCCTACCATTTTCCCAAACCTTAGTAAAAGTAAAGCTAAGAACCAACAAAATTTAGGTATTTTGTTGTATATGTACTTTATTCTAGTTTCTATATTATCATCTAGGATTTTGAAGAAACAATCATTTTGGCTTATACGGCCTTCCTTTAAAATCAACTGAGCTTTTTAATTATGTTAAAATTATTTTTTAATGATTTTAAAGAAAGTTATTTTTTGCTTAATTATAACCAAACTGAATATTATGATTTGACCTATTATAAATCAAGATTCATTAGATAATATCTGTACTTGTATATTTTTATTACCAGTTCAAAAAAGTAGCTCACTTCAGATATCCTGTGTGTGGAGCACTTCGTTAAGTAGAGATGTAAAGGTGAATCATGACCACTGAGAAACTACTTAGGGGCTCTAAATGCTCACACTAAGTAGATTTTATTTACTCTTAACTTAAGTCTTCCCTTTCTTCTCCCCTTTCCCCATTAAAAAATATATATATAATGTAAAAAAGGTTAGAAAAATAAGCATCAAAGTAGGTGTTGGAAGTCAAATTGATAATCTGCCTGTACTTTTAGGAATATTCACAGCAAGTGATAATTATGATGAAGTCATATTATTTTACTAACAAAAAGGTTTACAGCAAAAAGTAGTTTTAAGGTCATTTTCTCAGGTGAACATTAAAAAGTACTGATGGATTTTTAATATCTTATTTCTCCAAGGATCGACTTTGCTCTTTTTTTTTTTTAATCTCATTCTTTTATATCACAGTTTGACAAAATAAACTCATTGATCACTTTCTTATGACCTGCTGATTTTGAACTACAGAGTAGGGTTGGGAAGAGAAGAGGAAATGAAAAGCTTTGCAGTGAGCTGAATATTAATAAAATAATTAAGGTTATAGGATCCTAGACTTTCAAGAGCTAAAACAAGCCTTAGAGTTCATCAACTCATTAGTTTATAATTAACAGTGATTACCTGTATGGCACTGTTGAGTATGTTTTCTATTGGGTGTTATTTTTCAGTTATTGATCGATTGTAAAACTGGCTTGGAAGGTGAGAGAGAATAACTTCAATTAATACAGGTTTTTTTTTTTTAAGGAAAATATGTTCATTGCTTTCCTGTGTACTGTGTAATTCAAACCAGACTAGCAGGTTGGTCCTAACTAATTTTCAGAGGAACTGCCTTTGTATGACAACAGAAGAATTAGTGTTTACAGTATTTTACCTAAGATACCATTGACTAGGATACACTGTTACTACTACTAAGAAAAAAAATGCTGCCAATTAGTTATAAGATGCTATCAGTTGTGTGGTATATTCCTGATTTCAGAGATGTTAAAATGTAAAAACAAAAGTGAATTTTATAATTAATGAAATAAGATAAAATGTATAAGTTTCACAAATATCTCAGAATCATTTAAGAGCTACCCCCACACCCTTAAGTTACTCAAATATTCCCTCTAGGATTTATTTTCACTATTTTGTGTTATTGTCCCTTAAAAAACAGTACAGTGATAAACATGAGCTCACAGCTGAACTTCCATTTGAATGAAAAAAGTCCTGATGAGATTTTTACAGTATTTTACTAAAAACGTTAATCTGCTTTTGTCATTTTTCTTAGACAAAGCATTCTCAAGAGAAGAGGGTATAAAATTATTTTTAATTATTAGGAGATAGAGTGTATGAGTATCAGGAAAGAAGACAGACAGTATTGCATCTGTAATCAGCCCCAAACTGCCATTCACATCTGGATGTGAAATTTATTTTTAAAAAAGAAAAATCCAAGGTTCTGCCCTGTAGAGATTCAAATTAGGAACTGTTGGGGAGCCTAGGAATCTATATTCCTGGTAGTACCCTGTATATTTTGATAAAGTCAGATGGCAAAACAGTATTTGGAAAGGTGGCTATTAGTACAATTTATATATACATATTTATCGAGGCCATTTTTACACACAAGTATATGTTAGGAAATGGCAGCCTTTAAGAAGATGGTGAAGATAGCATGCTTAGAATAGAGGTTAATGGTGATGTGAACGTGTTTCAAGTTACCCAAGGAGTCCTGGAACTTTGAGTAGGGCTCAGCCAGCACTATCTAACCGAGCTAGCATTTTCTTTGGCAAACTCCCTTAGTTATTACTGAAACAAAACTTGATTCTTTTATTTATCAATTGACCTACTACAAGGCTTTAAGACTAAGATTATTCTGTGCTGCTCTGGGTATGGTTAATTGTATCTTACACAGTCTGATACTGTGTTAATACAATGAACAGTTACTGTTTCTTTGATTTAATCTAATTCAGATGAAGAATTTCATGCCTGATTCATGTCCTCAAAGTAAAATAGAATGAAGTAGATCTCCATAAATTCCCAGCACCATAAAATAATTTTAAAAAATGAGACTTGTCCAGCTCCTTAGTATTACATGTGAGGAAAGAAGTTCATCTGGCCTATAGACATTGATAGGGTTCCTGTCTTACAGGCAGATATGATTATGTGATTTGGCTATTACCCAAACATCTAAACCTTACATTTAAGATGTAAAGACTTTCTTGTTTATAAAGAAATGAAAACATTTAATATATCTGGATAATCTAAAAATCTCAGTCTAGTCCATAGTTTAAACATACTCACTAGCAAAGTGTTAACCATAGTCTAAAAAATTGAAGTAGTTTAAACCAGCCATTCTTAGGGATCCTAGGCATTCTCAAATATTAGGTCTATTTTATCTGAATAGTAATTCTATTTAAATATCCATACCATTAAGGAATTTTTTTTAACTATTGATAAGAATGGATTTGCATGAGTAGCAGCTCAGGATACTTTAAAATCTTTAAAATTAGGGTTTTTCTATTGACTCTTATAAATCTGGCAAGTATTTTTATATTAAAATATTACCCTACCTAGTCATTCTGAGAATGCTTTAGTATCAGGTCCATATATATTTTTTAAATTATCTCTCTAGGATTTCATCATCATGGCCAATTAAATGTTCAGAAATTGAAAATTGTTTTATCCAACAAGTGATGAAGTCAGGAGTCTTAGTAAAAAGAGGAAGTCATATAAGTAAGAGGTAGATGTCACTACAGTCTATTTTTATTTTCCCCCAGTAATGTTTTGTCAGTCTTTATATTACATTAATACAAAATATACCCTACTTTAAGAAAACCTGTATATAAAAGTCCAGTTCTCATACACTAAGTGAATTCAATTCAAAGATGCATACAAATTCTCCTTTCAGCATGTCCACTGACATTCATTCTTCTAATCCCAAAATACCCTATTACATCCAAGATAGCTTCTGATTTTAAAAATTGTTTTAAATGGAATGTATCTTTTACATAAAGTGATGTACTTTACAGTTTAATTTAGTCATTAATTGAACAATGGATTGGAAGTGGATAATTTTAAGAAAAAATTTAATGCAGCCCTTTACTTAATGGCCTTTGTCAAAATGATACCACTAAGTTTTGCTTGTTAAAAATAAGCATTTTTAAAAATGTAAGCTACCCAGTATACATAAATGCTCCATTATCTTATAGAACTACTTAATGTGTATCTGAAAATGATCATCTATAATAGATAATGGGAATTTCTCACCTTCAGAATTCAGTTCCCACCATTTTTCAAATCATTATTTTATGTATTTACATTCGAGTACCATCTTGACTCTGAAAGTAAAAACATATTTAGTGTAAAGAAAATTGAAAATACAGAAACATGAAGTAAAAATCACTCATGCTGATCATTGAGAGGCAGTAAAACAGTAGTTAAGAGCTTGCTACCTGGAGTTTACTAATTCTGACTTGAGCAAGTTATTGAATCTTACTTGAGGGTCTTCATCCGTGAAATGGGGTTAATAATATTACTGACCTCATATGGTTGTAGTGAAAATTACAAATGAGTTGATAAATGTAAAGTGCTTCAAATAGTGCCCCCAAGTGCTATATGTTATTGTTACATTGTTATTACTGGAATATTTTTGTTCTATAATGTCTTCAGTCACTAGGTTTTCAGACAGACCTGATAAAAATTTTAGGACCAATAAAATTAAAAGTAACAATAAGAACAATAGCTAGTATTTATAAAGCATTGTTGTACAGGGAATTCATCTAAATGCTTCACATTTATTAACATTCTAATTTTAAAGATGAAACTAAACAAAGGTATATGTTCACAATTATAAATCTGCATTAAATTGCATTAAATTCTGGCATTCAAGATGTGGAACAGTAGAGATTGATAGGAATGGACCCAGCATGTAATATTAGGAATGAAGATGAATTTACTTCAGTTTTCACATAAAGTGTCTCAGGTTTTGAACATGTTTTACAACACAGGGCCTCTGAATCCTGTAGAAACTACACCAGATCTTTTAAAAAAGTATTATACTTAGCCCTCATTTATGAATGTTTATGAGGAAGAGTTACAGGAAGCATAATTTAAATAGCAAATAATTGTTTTTCGCCTTGGAATGCATGGTTCTTGCTATAAGCAGTTTTGTCTTTGTGTTATAAGGGCATATATAAAAATTGACTTATGGTCCTTTAGGCAAGTGGGAACTGGGAGATGGAAAATAGGAATGGGTTTCATGGCAATGAGGAATGTTGGACTGATGGGTAAACCACATGTGAGCTAAGATTATAAATCTAATTTAGTCCTCAGGTTCTTTATATTCTGTGGCTTGAAGCAGGTTTCCAACTGGAACTATTTTTTTCCCCAAGGTTTTTTCAAAACATGGGACTAAGTTGTAAAGTCAAATAATGAACCTTTTGTTCAAAGAGCAAAGTTGTTTTAAAAGAGAGCAACATACTGTGTTACTTTAATAATATTTCACACTCTAGAACTCTCACATATATTCTTGTTTAAGCCTTCACAACTTTATGAAAAAGAAGAGAACTATCCCTCCCTTTTTTTTTCTATGCAGATGTTTAAACTGAAGCTTACTTTGAATTCCTTGCTAAAATTTAAAGGTTAAAAGTTAAGTGACAGTTGGAACTAGTACACAGTATTCTGGCTCAGTTTTTCCACAACATCCTTTCTCAAAAATAAGTTATCTTAATACAGTTTGGCATAAAAATGACCTTGTAAATGTTGGAGACTACTGTCATACAGGGCAGACATTCTTTAAAACTAAAGATTTCTAAATTCACAGAATGTACAATCCAACAGTTGAAGATACTCAGGAGATCATTTTTGCCTTTGTTCTTTAAACAATTTTGATTGCAACTCCTTGTAAAAGATATTTTACATAGCATCATTACATGCATATATGTCTGTAAGTATAACAAACAGTTTCACAGAACAATAGGTGCCAGTACTATGAAATGCATTCTGATTTTTTTCCATTATTGGTTGCAAGCCACTGCTTGAATTGGACTATGCAATAATGAGTTGCAGTTGGCAGTTTGAAAACATTGATCTAGCTGGGCAAATGACCTGATTCATTAATTTATGAGATTTTATTTGATTTTTTATAGGCTGGAATGTCCTAACTAGTGTTGTGAACTGAAGTAATTACTTTAGAACTATAGTACACTTATTCTGATGATGTTTGCATTGCTCAAAACTATTTTAAAAATTCTTACTGGAATAGCTGCAGTAACCTGAACACCCTTAGATATTCCGAGTTGACAATTTTTAAATTTTTTTTAACAGCCCGAGGCATTTAAAGTCAACTTAGCAAATAAGGCAGATGATCAATGAAGCATGCTATTAGTAAATTTCAGATAAATAAATAGCAGTACTTTAAATGTTTCACATTAGAATCTAGTGCTGATTCTATGATTAAACTCATAATGACAGATTAATCACCATTTATATTCATTATTCTTTAGATTTAGCAAAGTATTTGGTAAAGATTTATAGTTGAAATGCTAGATACTAGAGTTTTGTAATTGTTAATAAGAAATTAAGAGTAAGGATTGAGCAAGTATACATTTCATCTATTTGAAAAAATAGGTGTGTTCTAATCCATTAAAAAGTGGTAATTTATACTAAGTGCTATTATAAGAGATCATAAATTACCCAATGCATTTTTCTTAATCAAACTTATTGTATTTATGGCTTAATAGATATTAAGACTTAATTATTGAATTTTTTTCTATTCTAATAAAATCAGACTTCTGTATTCCATTGTTTTTGCTGATTGACTTAGTTTGAGTAGTAGTGCATTTTGCTGTCTTGACTTCTGTGTCTTAATCTTAAAGCCCAGGTTTGTTATAAGCAAATAACAGAATATTGAATCCTGACTTTCTACTACATGTTAATTTCATAACAAATCAGTACTTAGAAAGTAACCCTTTTACAATTCTATGTTGGTTTCTTTTCTGTCTTATTTTTTAATTATCTGTGAGACTGAAGCTTTGCTTTCACTGGCTTTTTACCAGTTTGCTTCCTGTTTCCACTTAAAGCAAACCAAAATTCAGTCTCTTTTTGCTTCCTAGACTTAACTCCTTGTTTTTGTTTTCATCCTAGTACTGGCAGTCATCTTATTTTTACTTTATCTTTTCATTTACTAGCTAGAAATGATCGCTATGGAAAATCCTGCAGACTTGAAGAAACAGTTGTATGTAGAATTTGAAGGAGAACAAGGAGTTGATGAGGGAGGTGTTTCCAAAGAATTTTTTCAGCTGGTTGTGGAGGAAATCTTCAATCCAGATATTGGTAAATATTTTAGTGATGTGATCATGATGTCTCTGAATTAAGAATTTTGTTTAATTAGGTTTATCAATATTCTCAATTATGAAGAGCAGCAGCAGAAGAGGTTTGGGGATGGATTACCTAGAAACATAGATAATGACTGAATTTGTAGGGTTTGGGGACTGATCTGCATCACTCATTTATTCAAGGTCTTATATTACTTAGCCAAATATTTTAATGTAGGATATTATTTCTTAGGTAAATGAAATTGAAAATAACTTTCGAATGGTTCAGTTGAAGGACTTCGCTGTATTTAGCCTAACACACTCATCAAACTCAATTTCTGAAACAAGATTTTGTAAAGCAGTGATGTCAAGCATGTGGAGAATGTCTTACAGGTATACCATGCTCAAAGTATGGAAACAGTGATACCAAATTACTTAGGTTTATTTGCTACAGGATTTCTTAGGGCTTAATATTGTAATCTTTTCCCAAACTTTCTGAATTTCAGAAACCTTTTTTCCACCCTACGTTGAATAACATTTGCCTTCCAGAAGAGTTTTTATTGAACACACTTCGGAAAAGACTCATCTACGTACGTCAGCCTTAAAGTGAAGGATTTGAGTTCCACTGATAGACAAAGAAATAGACAAAGTGGGCAAAGTAGAACAGGGAAAAAAACAACAGCTTCTTTGATAGTGTACTTAACTGGTAATTATGAACTGATTCAGTTTCTACAGTATAACCACTTAGTTACTTGGTTTCCTTACTTTTAAAACTGAATACATGTCAGAAGAAAAGGATTCTAAAAAAGGTACTATTTAGAATTGTGAAGTTTGTAGCATAGAATAATGCAGATTATTTCCCTTAAACTTTAAAAATTGAGCTTGTTAAAGCCTACTGATTCTTAGTATGTACATTGAATTTGACTAACTTACCTGTGGCTGTTAATTGGTCATATATATACATATATATGTAAATAGAAGTAAACATTTTGAGTTCATGACATGTAGTTAAGACTATATAGTCTTAATTAACAATAAGAAGGTTATTTTTTGTGTAATTTGTTCCAAGTAAACCAAGACACCCTAAAACCATGCCCTATTTGAAGTAGTAGACTATAAGCTTCATAAGTTTGATAAACCTTAGTAGTAGCTTCTAATGTATCTGGAAATGTTGAACATTAGCTATATAAAGTATACTTGCATTATATGCAGAAATCCTTTTAAGAAAAAACATACATTAAACAGTTCCACTTGTGATATGATGGCAATAGAAATATCAAAAGGGAACATTTTAGGAGAGCTACTATTCATGGTGCTTTTCTTAAAGGGATCTGAAAAAAATATGACCAAAATGGAATCTCTTTGGACTTTGAAATTATTACTGTTCTTATACAGAAATGAAAGTAGAGACCTTTGTAATTTATATTCTGACTCATTTGTAGTTTATTGCTCTTAGACTTAGGACATTTGTGAGATTTCATCAAATTTATTGATTAATTGTAATTATTTTCAACTTCTTGATCCTGTTAATACCACATTTATAACTAAATGAAGTTTTTAGCACTTCAATGAATGTTGTAACTTAGGCCTGTAAAAAATAATTAAAACCTAAACTGTGAGATTCAGGTACAAATTGGATACTTTTCTAACTATTATTCATGAATACTAATTTGCATTAGAAAAATGTCCTAGCTTAATTTATACTTTTATGATCAAGGGGGCATTTTAAAGTTCCTTTTATATTTAACTTAAAATGTGAAAATGAAGAAACATTTTTAAAGTTATCAAAAATCTTATAAATTGATTTATTTATGTGCTGTATTAATTTCTAAAGTTTGTCCTATTGGAAATTCTCCCTTTTTGTTCAGACCTAATTCTTAAAATATTTTCATGTAGTTTCACACTAGCAACTGATAAGCATTTTAGTAAAGTGGAAAATGTGTTGAAAATTCAATTAAAATATCATTTAATCCTTTCCTCAGATACTAATCTAAAGAGAAGATAATTTTGCTTTAGGAATGGTTATTAAGATAGATAAAACCAAAGATTCCAGTTTTTAAGTGAGTGATATAAAAATGTTTTGCAAGTTTGGATTTTGAATATTGAAGACCATGTGAAACTGAAAGAATACCAGAAATAGATGACTTTCATTTTACTTATTGGCTCCCAATTAATGTATTAAATAACTTTAGTTTTCATCAAGTTTATCTGAGTTGATGTACTTGCTACCTGACTTTGTTAGAAAGATGAGAGAAAACTTTTTAGACCATTGTGCAATTTTGAAAAAATAAAAAACTTTTCCTTAATGAAATTTAAAAAATTTTTAAGCAGTGCATATGGATTAAATGTTTTTGTAAATGAAACATTTTCAACGTATGATGCCCTTTTGTCCTTTTGTTTTGTGTTTTCCAGCCATTCAGTGGATAAAGTATGATGGCAAATTATCATTTGTGTTAGTAGAAGACTAGAGAACTTGAATTTAATGAACATTTCCCTAACTTCTTGGAAAATACCACCAAAATTGCTCATATTGTTTACTTGGCTTCTTAAAATTATATGCCATTTGCCACAATTTATAACAATCATGTATATTTGAACTTCAGTCTCCAAGTTGCTAATGTAACAAAGAAAAAAATTTTTGTTTACTTAGTACTTCTCAGTTTACATGTATAATTATTTTATATTATTGTTCATCAGTCTTTAATAAAGTAAAATAATGTATTTTAAAAATCATTTTTTATAGGTATGTTCACATATGATGAATCTACAAAATTGTTTTGGTTTAATCCATCCTCTTTTGAAACTGAGGGTCAGTTTACTCTGATTGGCATAGTACTGGGTCTGGCTATTTACAATAACTGTATACTGGATGTACATTTTCCCATGGTTGTCTACAGGAAGCTAATGGGCAAAAAAGGAACTTTTCGTGACTTGGGAGACTCTCACCCCGTAAGTCTTTGTCATTTTTTTATTGTTCTTTTATATTTTCTTTAAAAGCAAAAACATAGTTTAATTTATATTAAAAAATTGTTTTCATTTAGAATATTTGATGATATACCTAGTAAGATAAAGTTGTTTTTATTAGACCTACCATCTTCTGTACCATGAACACTTAAAAACTCAAAAGGGAAATTTTTTATATATTGCCATCAGCGAGCAGGTTTTGTAAGACCGATTCTATAGAAAAGTGTTTTTAAACATTCTGTTTGTTTTTTAATGAACTCATAAGAGATTGCCTGGTAAAATCAGAGCTGTCCTGGGTAAGGGGCTTGGTGGCTACAGTCAGTGTGTATTTCTCTCCTCAACTCCTCCCTGAGACACCTGAGTTTCTCAAGCAGGGCAGTGTGAAATCCATTGCTAAACTGATGGTGTGGGGTTTCTCAGCAGAAAATGGGACATCATCAGTGACTGGCAGTCTTCGTGTAGTTTCTGTATTATAAACTATTTGGGGATAGGAATGATACCATCTGTGCTTTAGTTCTTATTGTCAATTTTTTTTCTTCCAAGAAAAATGATATAAACTGTTAACATTTTGTAATTCTGTGATAGGCTTAATTTTCCATTTTTAATTGTTAGGTTCTTTATCAGAGTTTAAAAGATTTATTGGAATATGAAGGCAATGTGGAAGATGATATGATGATCACTTTCCAGATATCTCAGACAGATCTTTTTGGTAATCCAATGATGTATGATCTAAAGGAAAATGGTGATAAAATTCCAATTACAAATGAAAACAGGAAGGTAATAAATATTTTTATATCATCATTGTCTTTGTCTCTTTATTAACAGAATTGCAAAGCACATATGCTTGTAATTTTTAAAGAAGTATTTAATATAGTCCATACAAAGATCCAAGAAATCAAGTAACCATGATCCTGTAAATGAAATAGCCACAGTTTTCTAAATCTAGGATATAAGCTGATATGAGAGTACAGTTGAGTGACTAAATCCCTTTAAGACAAGGAAAACAAGAGTGAGAGCTAGTGGTTCAGTGAGACTGTAATACTAAGAAAAGCAGGGTGTTTATAATACTAGGCTTGTGGAGGGGAGGGAAACAGGGACCTCATGATTAAGGTCCTTAACACCAAACAAATGATGATTGCATTTACTGTACACACATATATATGTAACTTAAATGCAATTCTGTAATCTTTAAATCAGATTTTTATTTTCTATTGACTAGAAAAGAATGCATCTGGAAACAGGGGAACAACCCAGAACATAAAGGAAAATTATGATAAATATATAGTAAACCTTTAAAAAGCATGAGTTTATATTAATGTCTGATAAAATATTAAACTAAGAATACAAGTACATTTTCCTTTTGTAATTTGGTATGATAGCTTATGTATCAAGTAAAACACCAACATTTTTGCTCATCTGGATATAGTAGGCAACTTCCCAAATATTCTAGCTTAGAAAACATAAGACTTCCTGGTTTGCATAAATCAATTACAATGTACTCTACTAAAAATGTTAGATTCATGGTTTAAATCATCTCTTTGTTAACATACCTAGTTGAGGGAACTTCCAAATTATATTGGGGCCCAGCTTTTATGTTCAGTGTTGTTTGGAATAATATCTAAATTGAAACCTAGTATGTATTACTAGTTTATATACATGGCCTTTTTAGGGTTATTGTTGGCTGTTGCAGAGACATGTGAAATTGTTAAAACTTTTTTATTTTAAAGTTTAGAAGGCAAAGTTTGAAGTTTTAAAAATATCTTAAATGTTTTTTCTTTGGAAAATAAAAACAAAAAAGCTATGTAATCCAGTAGCATGTTGTGTTTTATTTATATCACACACTATAAGAAGTTCTATGGTTAATGTTTTCTGCAGGAATTTGTCAATCTCTATTCTGACTACATTCTCAATAAATCAGTAGAAAAACAGTTCAAGGCTTTTCGGAGAGGTTTTCATATGGTGACCAATGAATCTCCCTTAAAGTACTTATTCAGACCAGAGGAAATTGAATTGCTTATATGTGGAAGCCGGGTAAGAAAACAAGTGTCTGCAAAAGTATGTGTATTGATTTATTGTTTGTAATGGTGTGATGTAGAAGATGTTAAGATATATTTTCTTGAATTTGCAGAATCTAGATTTCCAAGCACTAGAAGAAACTACAGAATATGATGGTGGATATACCAGGGACTCTGTTCTGATTAGGTGAGGTGCTTAATTCTTAAAAGGGAAGATATAATTCACCAAAGAGGTGTGCTTTTATGCTTTAGACCTTTAGACCTTTGTCTCTAGGAATGACTTCTCAAATAAGCAAACCAATAAATTCTCAATCTATAAAATTAGGAGTGTATTTGTAATATAATTTACCAGTTTTTGTTAATCTTGTGATACATTTCTTGAATAAAGTTTTTATGTAAGTTGCATGTCTTCTGCATTTGAGATATAAATTACCACTATTCTCAGTGATTCTGATTAGAATATGCTTACTGCTCATTAGAAGATGATGAAAATAAAACTACCACCTCTGAATATTCTCCTTTCTTTTGATCTCTGTGAACTGTTCCTGTATGAAACATCTTTTGTATGTAATAGTCCATTCTTTTATTTAATCTTTATGGTAACATGCCAAGATACATACTAGTATTTCTATTTTACACCTAAAGAAACTGAGCCCCAGATTCTCATGGAAAGAGGCAGAGATTCCCAATCTTACGTGCTTCCAAACAGATGGCTTTTCCTGCTGTACTGTCTCCTTTTCTGTACCATGCTTTCCAGTCCTGAAAAACAGATGCTGCTTCCTCCCCTGCTGCAAGTGGTAAAAGGGGACAAAGATTCCCTTTTGGCACCCGCTAGTGTGGTGGAGTGGGAGGGCATGAACAGATGATTCTCTGGAGGTTGTCTCTGAAGGTTATTGCTCTATAAGGCTCAAGTATGTGAACATCAGAATGAGTATCAACTATTTAGAAGTAAATATTTTATATTGTGTTATATTATTTTTATGTTACATTATTTTCTTTGGTTCTGTTATTTATTTTGTTCTTTAGTTTGGTGTGTAGGTAGTTACTGGTATTTCCTCTTTAGTAGACCCTTGGTCATTTCTAGCAGTAGTCATGAACTTATTTACTCTTAGCAACCACTGTTCTGCTACTTACTTGAAATTTCAAAGGTGACCCATAAAAGGGTTGCGATTACATGGTGATAGAACCTCACCTGAAAGTCATGAGGAGTATCCCAGCAGTATCTCTGTTAGTGATATTATTGATCACAGATAGTCAGGACTTGTGTCATCTTAACATTTCTCTGAAAATTATTGAAAATATCTTGTGCTGTTCTTTATGGGGAGCTATTTTTTAAATTAAGGTCTTCATTTCTAGCTTTTGTAATAGCATAATTCCAACTTGATACATATCTTAAGATCATATGTGAATGCATGGTTTAAATGGCAAGCTAGTACATGAAATGACATGGATATAGTAGTTAATACTCTGAATATCTTTTTAAACAAAATTCAACTTCTTAGTTTTATCAACATAAATACGAAAGCATTAATTCAGTAAATATAGTCTACAACTAGCAGAAAGTTGAAGACTTAGAATAGTACTATAATAACAGGTAAAAAATGGCAGTATTGAAATCTTGACTGGTATTTTATGTAAAGTATTCAGAATTTATTAAAATGAAGTGAACGGAAAACTTTGAAACTGCTTAATACATTTCAGCTGAAAATTAGCATAACATTTAGTATAAGACAGCACTAGAAATATGATTTTAATTTTTAGTATTATAAAAATGTAATTCTAAAATTTTTGCCAGTAATAAAATCAATGAAAATAAATTAATCAAAAAACAACCTTGCATTTTAAAATGAACATTTAAGTATATAATATTCATAAAAATAAATTTTGAAAACGTTGACTCACAAGCAAGGTTTTGTGTTTCCAGTTGCTGGTAAAGCTCTCCCTGATTTCATTTATTTGACTGCTGAGACTTAAAAATATCTTTTTAAATGCCCTGCTCCCTACTTTTTTGAGTATAAGAGGTAGGGACTGTAATTTCCTTTTAACTGAATATCTGTTTCAGAGGTTTGAAAAGATTCAGATTTCATCCCTACCCCAGTTAGTATAATTAATTTCCATTTAATTTTTCAGTGTTAATGGTTCATGTCAGCATTCCAATCCTAGATAAATCCACTTTAGCTGTGGTCTGTTTATAAATATACTGCTCTTACTTTGCTAACATTTCGTTAGGACCTTTTTAGATCTATGGTCATGAGAAATACGGACCTGTGGTTTCCTTTTCTTGAATATATTTATCAGGTTTTTTCTACCATCATATAATGAGTGCAAAAGAGTACCCTTACTTATTTTCAGAAATACTTGTGTAAGATTTGTATTATTTTTTCTTAAATATTTTGATAGTGTTTACCAGTTAGATTACCTGGGCCTGAAAGTTTCTTTGTGGGAAGGTTTTTGTTTATTTTTTTATTTTATTTTGAAATAATTATATATTCATTGGGATTTTTTTTTTAAGTCTGGGTTGATCCCATCCCTTCATCTGTTTTCCCACAATGGTAACAAAATCAGGAAATTGATAGTTACAATCTATAGTTCCAGCTTTCAATTTTTCATGCACTTACTTGTATGTACATATAGGTGTGTGCATTTTTAGCACATGTATGGATTTGCATAACCAGTACCATAGTCAAAATACAGAACCTTCTCATCACTAGAAGGTTCCCTTTTGCTATCTCTTTGTAACCACACTCACATTCCTCCAGCATCATTCCCTTGAGGTCCATCAGAGTTGTTAAGTGTATCAATAATTCATTCCTTTCTATTGCCACGTAATATTCCACAATATGGATTAACCATTCACCCATTAAAGGACACTTGGGTTGTTTTCAATTTTTGGCTATTAGGAATAAAGCTGCTATGAGCATTTAGGCACTGAGTTTTGCGTGAACCATAGGTTTTCTTTCTCTGGGATAAATGCCAGAGAGTCAATCACTGGATCATATGATGTATGTGTTTACTTTTTTTAAGAAAATGATTCAGGTTTCTTAAACTATTTTCCAGAGTTTCTATACCATTGTACACTTCCCTGGGTAATATATGAGCGATGCACTTTCTCTGTATCATTGCCAGCATTTAGTGGTGTCAAAATCGTTCATTTTATCCATTCTGCTAAGTGTTGTAATATATCATTGTGGGTTAATTTGAATTACTCTGATAGCAATGATGTGGAATCTCTCCATATTACTTGCCATCTGTATGTTGTTTTTGATGAAATGTCCAATTTTTCACTGCTGAATTTTAGATTCTTTGTGTATTCTAGTCCTTTAGGAAATATATAGTTTTCAGGTATTTTCTCCCATTCTGTAGCTAGTCTTTTGATCTTAACAGAATCTTTTTCATAGTAAAAGTTTTAATTTGATGAACTCTGTTTTTCCTTTTTTTTGAATATACTTTTCATACCACATCCAGAACTCTTGGTCTAACCTTAGGTTATGAAGTTTTTATCCTTTTTTTTTTCCTAAAAAATTACAGTTTTACATTTCATATTGAAGTCTGTGGTCCATCTTAAGTTAACTTTTTTTATAATAGATGAGTTTTAAATCAAGATTTACTTTTTAGTCTATGGAGAGAGCCAGCTATTTACATAACAATTTATAGCCACACCAACACCATCCTGTCCTCACCCCATTCCTTAACCCCTGACAAACACTGACCTGTTTGTTCTCTCTTTTAATTCTGTTGTTTTAAGAATGTTGTGTGAGTCATATATATGTCACCTTTTGGGATTGGGTTTTTTTACTCAGTCTGGAGTCCCTTGAGAGTCATCCAAATTTATGCATCTTTCAACAGTTTGTTCCTCTTTATTGCTGTGTAGTATTTATTCCTTGAAAAGGATTTACCACTCTTTTTAACCATTTGCCAGTTGAAAGACTTAAACATCGTTTCCAGTTTGGGGCTATTATGAATAAAGTTACAAACAGTCATGTGCAGTGTTTTAGGTAAACATAACTTCATTTCTCTGGGATAAATCCCAAGAGTGCAGTTGTTGAGTTTGAGTTCTTTGCATATTCTAAATATACTGTTGTATCCTTCTCCACTGAATTACTTTTCTACATATGTCAAAAATAAGTTGAGCATATTTATGTTGGTCTCTTTTGGTGTTTGTCTTCATCTCCATCAGGCTTTGCTGGTGCATGCCCGTTTAGAATCATAATGTCTTGGTGGGTTGATCTTTTCTCATTATATAAGGTCCATTGTTATTTATGTCTTGTAATGTTATTTGTTCTGAATATAACCATTCCTGTATTTTTTTAATGTTTATATGGTATATATTTTTCTTTTTATTTCAACCTATTTATGTTGCTGAATTTGAGATGAGTTTCTTATAAACAGCATATGGTTGAATCTTTTTTTTTTTGTCCACTCTGTCCATCTCTGCCTTTTAATTGGTATAGTTAGACCATTTGTATTTAAGGGAATTGTTATGTTAAAGTTTTCTGCATTTTTTTTTTCTGTTTCTTTCTTCTTTATGGTTCCTTGTTTCTATCTTTTTGCCTTCCATGGGTTACTTAGTTACCTGGACATTTTTTAGGATTCCATCTTGATTTATTTTTAGTGTTCTCTTTTTGTTTGTATTGTTTAGTACAGTTCTTTGTGGTTGCTGTTGGTACTACATTTTACATATGTGATACTGGTATCAACATCTCTTCCAGACCATGTGGAGACCATGCTTCCAATTATGCCTCTGACTTCTCTGAGTTTTAAATATCATTGTCTTGAAAGTAAATGCTGTTAGAATGTTTTGACTGGAATATAAATTCTGTTACAATTTATATTCAAAATGTCATCAATATGATTTAATAAAACTAAATGAGAATGGCAATCTGTTGGTTTTCCCTATATTTCTGCTATTTCCATTCTTCTGTTTGCTTCAAGTATCCATCTTTTATTACTTCCTTTAGTCAGTCTTCAGAGAAAGGTCTGCTGTTGACAAATCCTGCTTTCTTTTGAGGATGACTATTGCCCCTTTATTCCCGAAGAATAGTTTATGCCATTTAGGGTTCATCAGCTTCTTCAATCTGTGGGTTTGTGTCTTTTGCCAAATATGGAAAGTTTTCAGCCATTATTTTTCAAGCACTTTTTCATCTCTACTCTCTCCTTTCTTTTCTGGGCCTTTAATGATACCAATGTTCAGTCACTTACTGTTCCACATGTACCTGAGGCTCTGTTCATTGCTTTTTTCAGTCTTCTCTCTCTTTTGTTCAGATTTTTGTTCTTTGTCAACTTCACCCATTACTGAACCCATCCAGTAAGTATTTTTCTCTTTTTGTATTTTTCAGTTCTGTAATTTTCATATGGCTCTGTTTTAACTTCTCTTTCTTTGCTGATATTTTTTATTGTTTGATTTGTGAAACAGGAGAACTTGTAATTGCTTGTAGAATGATTTTTATGATAACTGCATTAAAATCCTTGTCAGATAATCCAATATTTCATTCATCCCAGTGTGAGCATCAGTTTTTCTTTCCTACATGTTGTGGTTTTCCTGGTTCAGGATATTTTGCTGTTATGTTAGGATACCCTGAGTCCAATTTACATTTTTTACTTTTAGCAAGCAGTCATCCTGTTTAAGTTGAGCATGCAGGTCCTGGAATACTTTTTATGGATTATGGCTCCAAGGACAAATTTAGTTTTCAGAGCCTTTGTGTTGCTCTTCTGGTTTGATTCATTTGTCTCATTCCCCTGGGGCTCCTGCTGGTCCCTTCTGGTGCCGCCTGAGGGTGGTGAGGTGAGCTGCTTCTCCAGGCTGGGCTTCCTGGTGTCTATCTCAGGGCCCACAGGGCTGGGAAGTGCTTCCTGGGCCCTTCGCCTATTATAGCAGGGTCCCCCTGCTGTGTCGTTCCTTGCCGTTCAGTTCCTCTGGGCTGGGAGGGACTCCGAAGCTCCACTGGAAGGAGAGCACTTCTCAGGCCAGGGCCAGTTGTGGCAGCATAGTCCCCTGCTAACTGTGACTCTGGACTGGGAAGGAGAGTCAAGCATGGCTTCATTTCTTGTTGATTTTTAAGATTTTTCCTTCTGTCTTCTGTTTCTGTGGTATTATCATTGTGCTTAATTCACCATGTGGTTCATCTAGTTTAGCTTTATTTCTTCATATTTGATGGTTTTTTCCCCTTTATTTCTAGCTATTTCCTAGTTCTGTCATACCTTCCAAAATCTTCCTTTTCTTCCGTTACCCTGTTCTCGGATAAGATTTAGTTGTTCTTTCATAGCCTCTACTATTAACAAATTTTTATCAGATCTGTTTAAAATTTGTTTACATTTTCATAGTGTGGTTGGCAGATCTTCCGGTGTACTTTCATTCTCTGCAGGGACGACATTCTTGTGCATATGCACATATACTTGCTCTGTTAGTAACTTTGGTTCTTGTTTGACTGTGGTCCTTCTCTGTTGCTTGTTTCTTTTAAAGTGAAATGAGTTTTCCCATACTTGCAACAGGGAGAGATAGGTGAAGATACCTTTGCATCCTTTAGGAGGACTCTTTTACGAAAAAAAACCAAAAATACAGCCTTGTGCTTTCTGAAACTGCCTCCTCTACTCCCTGCTACACATTTATTTGATTTTTTTCTTTGCTTTTATTATCCTTGATCTTGTCAGTTTGGGTGTTATTCCTAGCATTTTCACCTCAGTGCGGTTTGTTTCAGAAGGGAATTTTGATGTTCAAGAGTTTTAAGAGCCCAGAAGTTATTGTGTCATGATTCCCTTACAATCATCTACAAAGTAGGTCCTGTAGAACTCCCTCTGTTTCTCACCTGCTGTGCTTACATTGGCCTGGGCTTCCCAGTGAGTGGCTTCAAGCTTCTCGTTGTCAGGGCTGTCAGAAGCCCAGGAAGCCTCTGCTTCCTCACTCCCGGTGCTGCACTTACGCAGGTCTCCCAGCTGTCAGCGGTTATGGTTCCTGCCCACAGGTGGGTGAGATTTCATGGGGGTATCTTAAAGCCTAGTTTGGTTGTAGAGATTCTCTGTAGGTCTTTTATTTTCCTATGGAGTTACAGGAATATATAGTTTTTTATGGGAGAGATTAGGAAAATTAAAACGAAAAGCAAAAACAAAATAACTGTGTCATTGCTACCATCATCTTCCCAAAACCCCTTATCTATCTTTCACCTGGTTTTAGTGTCTATTAGTATCCTTACCTGAATCCATTATATCACTAGGGATTGCAAATGCTGATTTGGAAAAAATCTGTCTTCTGTTCATTCTACATATATACCTGTCACTCTTTTTCTTCATCAATGGTTTCTGTTTGATGACTTTGAAAGCCAGCTCTATTAAAAAGGCATGATAAAATGTATTCAAGTATTTTAAAGTAAGAAATTAATCATTAAATAGTGACAACTGAGTTTGGCTTTTCAGGGTTTGGTGTTTTGTGTTTTGCCTTTTCTTAATATTGTTATGAACTCGTGGATATTTATTTAATGTACTTAAGTTATTATTCTTAATGATATTCAAATTGCTTTTAACATGGTCCCATTAAATTTTGAAATTTTTAACTCTTCTTGGAACATTCTTCACCCTAGACCTCAAATAAACTGCTTTTAGAAGAAATTATGGGGGACTGGCATTTCAAAATAAATTTTGGGTACCCAGGTACAACATTTGCTGTTAAATATTACTGCTTGCAGGCTGCCTTTTGGAGACAAAGCTAGAATAAATTTTTCCCAACATATCTGGAAATCACCCCATTTCAATACAGAGATAGCTCCCACATTCTTTTGTATGGATGAATACTATTGTATTTTGGGAATGCAGCAAAAATTATTAATATTTATGGGCCGAGTGGTTATTTCTAACCTTTGCTATTAGAATTAATAACACAGTGAATCATCTTATACATGGGGATTATTCCGTATGTATATGGGGGTATCATTAAATTGCTGTAAGTGAGACTGTTTCATCAAATTATAGATACATATGTAATTTTGCTAGATATTGCCAAATTCTCCTTCACAAAAATGGAAATATTTTATACTCCCACTAACTGTACGTAAAAGTCTCTCTTCTGCAATATCCCAAACCCAGTGCATTATTAAACTTGGATGTTTACTTGTCTACCAGTTGAGAAATGGTATTTCATTGTAGATATAATTTGTATTTTCCTCATTATGAATGAAGGTGGGCATCTTCTCTTGTACTTAAAAGCTATTTCATTTTTTATAATCTTGTTCATTTTGCTGCTCGGTTATTGGTCATTTTCTTCATTTTTAGAACTTTGTGTTAGGGAGATTACCACTTCAACTTTGATAAATTTGCACATAACCTTTTCTGTTTTGTCATTTGTCTTTTTATTGTGCTAATCAAAGGATTAGCAAAGAATTTTGCCAAGTGAAAGCTTTATGTTTATGTAGTTAAATACTAGTCTTTTCCTTTATTCTGCTTGGGTGTGTATTTTTTTGTATTTTATTCATTAGTAAATGAATTAAATTCACTTTCTTGCTCTTTTATTTCTTACCCCTATGTCCCTAGTAGAAATTTTGGTCATATTGCCTCTTCTATGGTCACTTTATAAATTGTCCTTTAGGTCCAGGTTTATTTTGCATGTTTCTCAAGTACTTTCGAGTGTTCTTATTTCTATTTCAGATTTGTCCATCTCTCTCCGAGTTTTATATTTTTGATGGTGTTCTTTCCCACTGCTGTTGAATTTTCCCTTCATATGAAATGTGGGTATTACAGGTTTCCCATTCTTTATGAACTGAATTTTTCAGATGTACTTTTTTCTGCCAGAGAGTTTTACTTCTCATATATTTGCTGGACTTGTTCCATAATAGCTTTATTTGGATTTCTGGATTCTGTGTCTCTCATTTATGTTTCCTTCCATTGGATTTTTCTGGGCCTGCGATTAGTAGGTCTCACTGGAGAGTGGGGGAAGAGTTTGAGTGGCTTTAGTGAGCTCTCAATTGTAAAGATCCTTCTTCTGTTGCTTTGGTAACAACACTTACTGCAGTGGATGGTTATATGGCCCAGCACCTTCTGATTCTTCAGTTCCATCTTGTTTAATTAGGGCCTTATTTTTTTTATCACTTGCTTCCATCCCCTTACAGCCAGAAACCACTTTCAAGGAACACCTGTGTCTCCCAAGGTGTGCCCTCCCAACACCCATCCCTTCCATGCATCGTGCCTTCCTAAGAGTGCCATTTCTATTTCAAGATGCTTTCTAAGGCCCTTCATTTTAGCCACCTGGTTGCCAGTGCTTTTACCTGCCCTTAGTAGTTTATTCTTAGGGTGCGGCTCTTCCTTCTGTGGTGAACACTAACTCATGTTATTCTGTACACCCTGCTCTTTCACATAGCTCCTGCTGGACTCTGCTAGTGCGCACTTGCATGTCAGTTGGTGTTTTCTGCTCTGTTTTCCTAGTTTTAATCTAGGCATGGATTATGGGTGTTTTCATTGGATTTTTCTCTCCTTTTTGATCTGGATAGGTTTTAGGAATGTGAATGGGATGTTTTCCATACAGCTACCATTTTATGTAGAAATGCAGAAGCTTATCTTCATTTTCAGTTTTTTTTTAGTAGTTACATTTCTAGTTCAGAATTTTAGTGTAGACTACATACTTAAAGGAAGAGGATTTTGTCATTAAGTGTTTTCATTATATAAACTAATAGTAACCCCAATATTTTCTAATTTTTTAGGAATAATCAAAGAAAAGGCTTTCTTATTAATGTGGCCGGACTGGTCGCAGTGACCACTGCTGGTCTGCTATTGCTTTCAGGGTCTGTATCATCCACTCAAGGGCACCTGTCTATCTTCCTCATCAGGTGTGGCTGGTTCAGTCAGGCTCCAGAGCACTTCTGCCGTTGCTGTGGTAACAAGGAGACTTGATTACCATCCATAGCAGGGCAGATTTCCTGCCCTGACAGAGGGCTCTGGGCTACAGCAGACTTGCATTTTTTTACCAGCAACCCAAGATGAATGACTTAAGCTGTGGAATGATTTCACTCCTTCCTAAATGAAAGATGTGCCTGCAAGTTCCATGTCCAGTTTCCTGTGGTGTATTTCTTTATTGTTTTCTTTAGGTGAGTGGGAGGTTTGCAGGAACTGAAGGGACAGGGCGGATATCAGAGTGTCAGGGAAGGGAAGTGGCCAGGCCTGGGAGAAAGCCCTGATGAAGTGCTGACCTGTGTCTGAAATAAAGCTGTTGCACCAACAAAACTGCTGGTGTTTTGCTAATAGAAATTGTATGCTGGCATACTAGAATGTCAAAAACTAGAATTACAGTCACAGATGTGGAAAATGTTACATTCTCTGCCAAGATTCTGGAAAGAACTTTTCAAAAACATTAAAATTCATTCTTTTGCCAATTACTGTTCTAAACTTTTTTCTTAAATCTTGAAATTTTTTAACTGAGAATTGTTAAATTTTTGGATACCTGATTATTCAAACCAGAATACCAAGATTGCCCTTAATGAACTTGCATTTTATTTTTAGATTTTAACTAAATCTAAATCATGTTAACATGATTTTTATCACATAAGTTTTAGGAATAGCAGGGATTAAATTATTCTCTTAAAATAACTATATTAGAATAATCTCTCCCATCCCCCACAGTACACAGTATTGATCAGAGTGTTCTAGTTTATATAAAAATTGTATGCTTTTGTATTACTACTATTAGATGTGGGGGGGGGGTTTCCCCCCTTTTCTTTTTCTTTTGTCCTTAATCTATACCATCTTTTCCCTCAAAATTGAGTAAAGTATGAGTAGACAAAAGAATAATAAGGAAGGAAGGGTCAATAAGAATACATATACTCAAAGACATCTGGAGTTAGTTTTTCAGAGTATTTCTTTTCAGTCATTTTAATTCATGGAATTTGGGTTTTGGATTTTGGATTTTGCTTGTTACTGATTATATGTTGTTAATACACCATAGTTTACATAATTACTTCCTATTACTATACATTTAGGTTTACCAGCGTTTACTACTGTAAATAATGTAGTGATAAACTAAGCTTTCACATTTTTAAAACTGTTTCCTTAAGATAAATTTGCATTAAGTGGAATTTGTAGTCCCAGGTCACCAGGAATGAATCTTCCTAATACTAACTTACACCAGGAATGAGTTCCTAATACTAACTTACAGATTACCTCCTAATATCGTTTTAATACAAATCATAAACTTATATTAGTGCTAGTGATAGCAAATGCCAAACTAAATCTGTATTATCTCTTCTCATTAGGGAGTTCTGGGAAATCGTTCATTCATTTACTGATGAGCAGAAAAGACTCTTCTTGCAATTTACAACGGGCACAGACAGAGCACCTGTGGGCGGACTAGGAAAATTAAAGATGATTATAGCCAAAAATGGCCCAGACACTGAAAGGTAACCACTAAATTTTGACTACATACCAAAAACTTTGCATTCCACATCACATGTGAACTGTGCAGTAGCTTTTGAGCAATCTTGCAGTTTTAAGTAGAAATTTCTTAATCACATGAAACATTAGTTAAGAGAATATTTTATCATTGTTGTTTGAAGAAATTTTTTAATGGGGCTCACTTCATTTGGAATTTTGCAATTTGATAAGATTCATTCAGTTTTGTTTCAGAATTTTTCAACTGAAAACCATATTATGTAGTCTATTTGGAATGGTTAAATTGAGTTCAGGAGGTTATCTTTTCAGCACTAGATTTTGCTAGAATCCTCAACTCCATAATCTTGACATTCAGTTGTGTTCTCTCTCCATTGTAGTGAGTAGGGACCATACAAGAACAGTAACATGTTTAATGACTTAAATGTGCAGAAACATTTCTAATAGTATTCTACAATATTTGATACATAATGGTATTAGTGTAAATCTATGTATTTTTTGTTATTAAATTATTTATATAGTCATATTACCAGGAATATTTCTGTTAAGCATAAAGTAGCACAGACTTTGAAATCTTGAGAACCAGGTTGAACTATTATCTCTACCTTAGAGTAAATTACTTAGCTTCTCAGGGACTTCAGTCCCATAGTTGGGATACTGATACTCTGTAACTCTAAGGGTTTTAAGTACCTAAAACAATATCTGATAATATAATAATAACTCCTTGGATGCAATATGTTAACATCATCAGTCATTATCATTATCATTAGCATTGAGTAATTTATGAGATAACAACAAACTGATACTTGTAGTTGCACAAGAAAAGCAAAAAGTTTATCCTTATGACTTGCATTAATGTGTAGTCTGCATTGCAAACCATCTCAACTATATATGCCATCTAAAAGTAGGATCAATTAATACTGAGCATATTTCCCATTACTTATTTTCCTGTTTTTCCCCTTTCTCTCTATTTAGGTTACCTACATCTCATACTTGCTTTAATGTCCTTTTACTTCCGGAATATTCAAGCAAAGAAAAACTTAAAGAGAGATTGTTGAAGGCCATCACTTATGCCAAAGGATTTGGCATGCTGTAAAAAAAAAAATAAAAATAAAAACAAAAAAAAAGGAAAAAGGAAAAAGGAAAAAAAAAATAAAAGGAAAAAAATAAATTTAAAATTTTAATAAATATAACAAGAAGGATAAAATTGGTGGTGATAGTGTTCTAGTACAAAAAGGCTGTAAGATAGTGAACCACAGTAGTCACCTATGTCTGTGCCTCCCTTCTTTATTGGGGATATGTGGGCTGGAACAGCAGATTTCAGCTACTTTTATGAACAAATCCTTTATTATTATTAATATTATTTTTTTTGCGTGAAAGTGCTACTTATTCTTTCACTTGTATGTACAGAGAGGTTTTTCTGAATATTTATTTTAAGGGTTAAATCACTTTTGCTTGTGTTTATTACTGCTTGAGGTTGAGCCTTTTTGAGTATTTAAAATATATATACCAACAAAACTACTCTCCCAAGGAAAATATTGCCACCATTTGTAGACCATGTAACCTTCAAGTATGTGCTATTTTTGTCCCTGTATCTAACTCAAATCAGGAACTGTATTTTTTTTAAAAAACAATTTGCTTTTGAAACTTGAAGTCTTGAAAACAGTGTGATGCAATTGCTGCTGTTCTAGTCCCCAAAGAGTTTTCTGTGCAAAATCTTGAAATCAATAAAGATGGAAGGGAGAACTTGGAATGTTTAACTGCAGCCCTCAGAACTTTACTTTAGTAACAGCACAACAAATTAAAAAGTCATGCCACAGTATGTCGTCGTCATGTGTGTCGCAGTGAACTGTCAAGTAGCCAGTCCTCTAGCACGTGTGCGGACAGGGATTCATTGTTCTTGTCGTTTTAAGTTTACTGGGGAAAAGTGCATTTGGCCAAAAGAAACAGTAGTAAAGCCTGTTGCAAGAAAGTTAGGAAGTTTGTTGTTTATTATAAACACAAAGCATGTGAAAGTGCACTTAAAATAAATTTTTTATTATTACCTGCATTTTTAAATAGACAATCCAAAGTCTTCCCTTTGTGTTGCCATCATCTTGTCTAATCAGCCATTTTACCAAGGCACATGATCAGTGTTGTAACTTAATGGAAAGGATGGCTACTGTGCCTTGTTGTACTTAATCATACAGTAAGCAGATCCGGAAATGAATGGAGCTATTACTCGTAAGTCCTATTTACATTGTATATCCCCAAAGATTAAATTTTACTTCAAAAAATAAGTGTTAATTATTACTTTAATGTACTGTGGAAAAGTACAAATAGATTTAAATTACTGGACATGCAGAAGTAAGTAGTTTCCCCTTTCTAGTCTTCTGTGTCTTGTGATGTTCATTTCCTTTATTGCCATATATAATAAAAGGATTATGTATTTTTAAGGAGAGACATATGATATATCCTTTACTACAAGCTACAGCTAATGTGCTGAGCTTGTGCCTTGATTGTTTTAACTGACAGATCAACCTGATTTGTTTGAAATTCGCAGGAAAAATACAGCTTTCAAATCATTGGAGGGGAATAAGGATGTCTTTCAGGATTATTTTAATTATTTTAGTAACTGAGACAGAACTGTTGTGTACCTTAACACTAAATAAAACAGTGACATTCTTCACCATAATCTAGTGGAAAAAAGAAGACAATTATTTCCGTATTGTGATAAGTAACATAAGGTTTTACTGGGTTGGGTCAGCCTTTAGTAAAACACTGTTAAGTATGTATACTACCTGGATGCAAGGGACCCTCCTGCTCCTACAGTCATCTTAAAGGGCCTCTAATCCATGTGCTTCTGTGTGTAATGAAAGAAAGAAGAGAAATCAAATACTCTGGGGTCATTTTATATAATAAATTCGTGAAGAAATCTGTGCTCTTCAGTTCTCAAGTTTTATTATCACTACAGTATTGAAGTTCTACAATTGTAATATATGTATGAAGTTTGTGAATGGTAATTGAGAATAGGTTATCAGATACAGAATTCACAACAAATAGACTTTTAACAGATGAAAAATAAACCTATCCTTAAAAATATCAAAAGTCATTGGTTGTCCAGACTAGCTGCTCTCCCCTTAGTTATTAATTATCCTGGGCATGTTACTACTACTATTATCATTGCTCCCTTTTCATTACTATTTACTAGAATATCACTGAACAGTAATCTTAAGGAAGAGGAAAACTATAAATTTTTAGTACAGTGGCTATTCCCTCTACCCCAAATGCATATACAAAAGTACTTTTTTGCCAAGATACTCTCTTAATATTTGGTTTTCTGTGAATTGGCCTACAATCTTCAGGAATAATTGGCTTTACAAATCAAATAGAAACTTATGTTTTCATTATTTTAAAGAATTTCAAACATACAATGTGAAAACAGCCTGCAGCCAAACTTCTCTGGAACCTAGCAGCTTCAGCAGATGAGTTACATTTCCTTATCCTAATACTGTTTTCTTGGGCTGTGGTTAATTGTGTGATAACTCCAATTACAACTTCCCTTACTTTATTATGGGATACATACCTATCCAGGGGGATATATATCAAGAAGAAATTAGAAAACGAAGCTTCAAACTGAACTTGCTGATGTTCCTCTTTTTTCCCCCTTGGCTCAGTTATCTTATTAGAAAGGACAGGTATTTGTAACTTAGCAACATCACTCCCTATTCCCATAAGAACATGACTGTACTGGGATTTCAGGCCCCTTTTGGGATTTTCTCAAAAATTTCATACAAACTGTCAGAGGAAGGAGTGTTTTCCCAAGGCTACAGGCTAATCTATCTATAGTCTATCCCCTTACCTTAAAAATATTTTTGGACCTTCCACCAGCCTCTAAGGGCCGTCTCTGCCCTTGCTCCCACTCTTGTCTTCTACCCAGAGTGTTAGTCTGTAAAGAATTTCCTGGCAGGGTAGGGAAGTATTTGAAGTGCACAGTCCCAAGGCTCTCCCCCCTTTCTCTGTTCAAAGCTGGGACTTTGGCATTTGTTGACAACCACAGCACAAAGATTTTTTGATGTACAATGTCTCAGTGTGAAAAATGCTGCTAATCGCTGCTGTGCCGCTGAAAATGCTTTCCTGAAGGATTCTCATAGCCGCCTAATTGCCAGTAAGAATTCGTTTAACCTTGACAACGCCCCACATAGTTTGGCTGCTACTCTGACTGCTCCTTTTTTTGGCTTGGCTGGATGCTACTCTATTTCTTCTTAAAAGTTCCCGTCTTTAATTGCCCTCCAATTCCCTGTCAACCTGAATCACTCCTGAAGATTCTTCCCCAGATCCTTCTGCTCAGACTTTCCCCAAGGTATCTTTTTGGTACCTCAAAAAGTCAGTACATCTAAAAACAAAACTCAACATCTTGCATCTCTACCTTTTATTTTTCTTAAAAAGCATCACTTTCAACCCAGTCATCAAAATTCCTCATTTGTCACAGCTTCTATCAGTTCTTTTCAAATCTCTCCGATCATTCCTCCATCATACTTCCTTCTGGGCCCTGATCCTTGGACTCATCTGAATTCTCTCAGTACTTTCCTAACTTATTTGCCTGACTCCAACCACCCCTTCCAGTCTTTGTCATTCTGCTTAAACACAACTTTGCTCATATAAATATACTCTGGCTCAAAACTTGTTTCCCTTTGAATAAATTTCCAAGCCTGGCATCCAAAGCCCTCCATAGACTGGGTTCCACCTGCTTTTCCAGTTGTGCCATCTGTTAACAGGTACTTCTCCATCCTTTCCCACTGTCTTCATTTGTGCTTATTATTTTTATATTTCTCAAGTACCCTTTAAGACCAGATTTTTAAAAACACCTCACCGTAAAGATTTCATCACTCCCCAAAATGCCTCTAACCTCATTCTATGGTAGCACAGAATGGTGGGACATGTTTCTTTGAATAGTAAGGAGTCAGATTTTTTTCATTCCATAAGCATTACTTGAAGAAGATTCATGGTAAAAACTGTATTTTTGTGCCTCTCCCATGCAGTAGTTGCAGTATGACTGTTAGAGGTCCACCAGCTTGTCAAGAGTCACCTCTTGAGTTACTGAAAATGATTCTCATGCAGTAGAATGCTTAATGAAGCTTCCTGTTTTTTCACTAAAGATGGCCTCTGCCTCCTTGTCTCCCCTCAACTCTTACCTAAGAAAGGTTTTTAAGTATTTGAACATTTAGTGGCAAAAGGACTTGCTTCTTGAGGAAGCGGCTGTCAGAATCACTGGCTGCCATTTCAGCCTGTGGAAAGATAGATTAGTAAGAAGGGAAGGATGAAAAAGGACAAAGTCCTTGAGAGCAAGATTTTTGTATGACTCCCCCAGGTCTGCCCTTTGGATGTGCTCTGGCAGCCAGGAGCCTCTGTGCAACCACTGTCTCTGGCCACACCCCTGTCAGTGGAGATGGGGGCAGGAGTTTTACACCATCCTGCAGTTGTCAACCCCTCAGATCTGACAAGGAGCAATACTCCACCAAATACTGTCCTTTTTATACCAAATGAAACATGAATGCTTGCTTTGCCAGACCTAACAACCATTGCTACAAACTGACCCTGAAGTCAAGATTAGGTTCATCTGAACAGGACCTGGAGTAATCATCACAGCTATTTTATCTCCAGGAAACCAAAGGAAATGGGGTGGACATATGTCTGTTACATAGTGCACAGTGGTTGAGGGTGCAACCTTCAGAGGTGGATGGCTCTGGTGTCAGTCCTGCCTGTGCCTTTCCCTTGGCCTGGGTGATCACATTCAGGCTCACCTCATTGCTGGTTCATTTGTACCTTCTTCTATGAAGTTGAGGTACAAATGGTAGACAGCCTGTTGAAATACAGTCTGAGAGACAGAGATGGATTCTCCCAGCATTCACCTGTTAAATAAGATCCATCAAGAGATTAGAGAGATGTTTGTAATGAAGATTTCTTTTGTTCCCTTCCTCATTCACCTCAAAACAGGGATGGGTGCTTTTCCTCATCTTAACACATAACAAAGATACAAGTCATGTAACAAAAGTCATCCCTTTTAAGTGTACAATTAGTGGCTTTTAAAGTATTCATAAAATTGTGCAACCATCACTATTACATAACTCAGAACATTTTCATCAGTGTTTAAAAAATAGTATGCTGTACCCATTAGCAGTGACTTTTATTCTGTGCTTCTTCCCAAGCCCCGGTAATAATTCTACTTTCTGTCTATAGATTTGCCTGTTTTAGACATACAGAGCCGTACAGTATGTCGCCTTTTTATGTCTGGCTTTTTTCACTTAGAACAATGTTTTCAAGGCACATCCATATATTTCATTGTATTAATATACAATGTTTTTGTTCACTTGGATATTTGTATTTCTGCTTTTTTATTATAAATACTACTATGACTTTATGTACAAGTTTTTATGTGGACATAAGTTTTCATTTCTCTTGGTCCTGTACATAGGAGTAGACTTGCTGGATTAATGCCTAATCCTTTCAAGAACTGCCAAAATGTTCTCCAAAGTGGCCATTTCATATTCCAACCAGCAGTCCATGAGATCTCTAATTTCTCCACATCCTGACCAACACTTATTATCTGACTTTTTGATACGAGCTATCCCAGTGGGAGTGAAATGGTATCTCATGGTTTTGATTTGTATTTTCCTAATGACTAATGATGTTAAGCATCTTTTAATGCCTTTTAGCCATTTATCTATCTTTGGAGAAATGTCTCTAAAGATCTTTTGCCCATTTTTAAATTAGATTGTCTTTTTATTATTGAGTTCTTTATTTTGAATGCCAAGTCCCTTACCAGAGAAATTGTTTGCAAATATGTTCTCCCATTCTTTGGATAGTATTTTCACTTTCTTGATAGTGTCCTTTGAAGCACAGAAGTTTTTAATTTTGATGATGTCCAAAGTTACTTTTTCTCCTGTTGATCTTTTGATACATAAAACACCATTGCCTAATCCAACTGATGAAGGTTTACAGCAGTTTTCATTTAAGTGTCTTACAGTTTTAGCTCTTACATTTAGGTCTTTGATTCATTTTTGCATATGTTGCATTATAGGAATCCTACTTCATTCTTTGGCATGTGGATAGCAAGTTTCTAGTACCAGTTTGTTGAAAAGGCTGTTATTTCCTCGTGAATGGTCTTGGCACCGTTATCAAGAAATAATTGGCCATAAATGTAAGAGTTTATTTCTGGGCTCTCAGTTTCATTCTGTTGATTTCTATGTCTGTCCTTAAGCAAGTGCCATACTGTTTCAATTACTGTAGCTTTGTGATAAGCTTTTAATTTGGGATGTATGAGGCTTCCAACTTTGTTCTTTTTCAAGATGATTTTGACTATTCTTGGACCCTTGCAGTTATATATGAATTTGGATCAACTTTTCAATTTCTACAAAACAGGTATCTGGCATTTTGAAAGAATTGTATTGAATTGGTAGATGAACTTGGGAAATACTTTTAACAACATAAAGGTTCCAAACCTGTGAACATGGGATGTCTCCATTTATTCAGGTCTTTAATTTTTTTCATTAACATTTCATGGATTTCAGTGTACAAGTCTTCTTTGGTTAAATATTTTATTTATAAAGTATTCTTTTTGATGCTGTTGTAAACAGTTCTAAATTTCACTTTTGGACTGTTCATTTATAATGTATAGAAACAGGCAATTTTTATATACTGATCTTAACATCCTGCAGCCTTTCTTAACTATTTATTTTGTTTTTGATTCCTTAGGATTTTCTATATATAAGATCATGCATCTGTGAATAGAAGTAGTTTTACTTCCTTTCCACTCTAGATCCTATTTCTTTTTCTCACCTAAATGTTGTGGGTAGTGCCTCTAGTACAATATTGAATAGAAGTGACAGTAACAAACATCTTTATCTTATTCCTGATTTTAGGAGGAAAGCATTCAGTGTTTCACCACTGAGTATGATGTAAGCTGTGTATGTGGTTTTTCATAGATGCTTCAGGCTGAGGAAAGTTCATTCTATTCCTAATTCATTGGGTGTTTTTAATCAAGAAAGGAATTGGGTTTTGTCAAATGATTCTTCTGTGTCTATTAAGATGGTTATATGGTTTTTCTCCTTTATTCTTTTAATAGGGTCTATTAACGTATGTTTTATTATATTGAACCAACTCTGCATTCCTCAGATAGTCATACTTGTGCATGGTATGCAAACCATTTTCTGTGCTGCTGGATTCTGTTTGCTACTAGTTTGTTTAGAATATTTGCAGCTGTGCTCATAAAAATACTGGTTTTTATTTTTTCTTGTTGTAATATCTTTGTCTGGTTTTGGTATCAGGATAATACTGGTCTCTTAGAATGAGTTGGGGGCTTCCCTTCATCTTAAACCCAGTGAGACATGTTTCAAATAAACTACCTAGAGACCTTGACCCTGTGTTCTTTAGATATTGGGGAACGTAAGAATGGTACCTGACTCTTCCTAGAAAGGGTCCTGTGGTAAGATGTGACTGAAGAGGCATGTGACAGCAGAAAAAAGGGCACATTCACCAATGATGAGGTTGAGTTATATGTTTCCCATAGGCCACATATGGTTTTATCAGAGATGGGCTGTGAGCCATCTTGAACACAAATGAGCTACACAAGTGAGCTTCCTGCCTGGAACGGCACCTGAAATCTGATTACCATCAAATGTAGAAGCTGTGGGGAGGAGGAATTAGAAGCTTACCATCTAAGCCAGAGGTTCTCAGTTGGGGTTCCCAGTAGAGTACTTTTGGGAAAAAGCTATTAGACCTTAACCTAATCCTGAAGGCTCAATACCCTATGGTAACTGCACCAACTGGATCAGGCAAGATCCTTTTCTCTAATTCCCTTCCTTCCAGAAGGTCCAAGAACAGGTGTTGAGTGAGAAAGAAGGTCAAGGGAGGAAGAGAAAACTGATTGCCCTGTCTTCAGGCTTCCCACCTAGAAGAGAGTAGTATTTTGATGTTTCACTAGAGTGTACTTAACACCCAGAGAAACAGTTTGTCTGTTATCTGAAAGTGACCAGGAAAACTATGATCTGAGATTTCATTCCCAGAAAAAAAATCTGGAGGCACCAGCGCTGGAAAGCAGGCCTGTTGTGTTTGGCTGCACTGCCCTCCCACTGCCCCTCACACAGTCCTCATTATTTACTAAACAGACTGATGGAAAGGATTCGGGACACTTAGCATGATGATATTTATGAGGAAAGATCTCTATAGGGGATTTCAAAACCTGCCTCTTACCATATTTCAGTTGAAATGTGAAGTTTTCCCTTTCATTAACATTTACCAGGCAAATACCAATTGAATGCTTGCCATGTTGGAGGTTTGCTGAAAGTTTCAGATTGAATCAGAGCTGCTTTGTTCAATCAAGGAGTCTTGTTATGGGAAGACAGTCTTACTGGCCAGACATACATGCAAACCACCAAAGGGTAACAGAGGTATGTAAAAATACAATTTGAGCAGAGAACTCAGAGGCAAAATTTTTTCATACAGGAGGGGAACCTTTAGCTGCATCTTAATGGATGGGTAGGTGTATACTAGGCAGGTAAGTGAAGGGTGTTCAGTGTGCCTAAGTGTAAGGCTCAAAGGGATCAAGATCGGGAAGAAAGGTCAGATCATGAAGGAACTTGTAGACCATACCAAGGACTTTGGGCTTTATTTTGCAGACATTTAGAAGCAAAGACAGTCAGTTTTGCATTTTAAATCTATAATATAAAGGAGCATAAGTGCCATGTGGTCTTTGCCATGGAAACTATTCCCATAATCCTAAAATGGCATAAAAACATGAGGATAGAAGGGAGAGGGACCATATAGGACATGTTAGGGACTGGATGCAGGTGGCTGATGATACATTCTTGCATGGGAGAAAGGAGTCAAAGATAACTGCACATTTCTGGCTTGGGTATTGTATATAGTGGTGCTGTTGGGTCTACACAGAAGAGGGGTTGGCTTTGGAGGACAGATGGATCATGTTTAGCTGAAGTGCCTGAGACATGCAAGTGGAGCTGTCAAGAAACAGTAAAGTATAAGGGTCTAGAGAAGAGCCTGCACAGAAGATAAAAATGTATGGCACTTCAGCATGTAGATCGTAGGTGAACCCATAAGTAGGAACATTATCACAGGGAAAGGGAATAAAGGGAGAAAATAATGAGCAAAATCCTTGGAAAATGTTAGCATTTGAGAGTTACACAAGGAACCCTCAGTAAAGGAAAATGAAAGCAGCTCATGCATTTATTTACTCATTTTTATCTTGGCTCCACTACCACCAAGCCCTGCGAGGGCAAGGACTTTGTCTTGCTCTTGGCTGTGCCGCAGCGCCTAGAGCAGAAGGTCAACGTGCTTCGTGGAGCTACACGGCCACCAGCGCGTCTCAAACTCCTGCCCAGCCTCCTCCCTGCCATCCTTTTTCACGTTGCTGGCTGACACCCTACCCCCGATCTCAACTCTTAACAGCAGCTTCTAAGGAAGGCATATGTATCCTTATTGTCATCACATGAAGATAAATCAGCTAAATGAAAATATTTCAAAACTTCTGAAATGCGATACGAATTCCAAAATCATCAATTATATCAATTGCTTACCTTTCAGGACCCATCACTGCCTGACACTGCTGGGTTTGGCCCACTTCTCAGTGGAACCAAAACGACACGGTTGTGAAATCAGATCTGTTTCTTGAAGTAAATAAAAAGACAGCCTTGCTCCAGAGATAATCACCAAGGGCAGTAAGATAACCTCCAAATGCTTCAAGCTGAGGCTGAGCAGGAAAATCCCAGATCACCACCACTAGACAGTGTGCGCTTGAGCCTGTCCAATGGAAGTTACACCATTATTTCAGAATTGCCTCCAGTGTGCTCGCATCCAGCACCTGAGCCCAGCAAAAATTCCATTAGCCTTCAATACATAGTGCTAATACATAGTGCTAATAGGATTGAAATTTTTTTCAAATTTGTTTTCTCTACAATGTTCATTATTTCATAGCAACTATCACAATGTACCTTTTTTCCTTCATTATTGCCTGACTCCCTCCTTAAATTGTAATCTCCATGGAGAGCAGGATCATATCTGTTTTCTTTATCCCAATGTCCAGTACATATTGGTTGAATGAATGTATGAATGAAATAGTTGCTAAGCCAAAGAGCCTGGTTTATCGACTAGACTGACGACCTCAACAGAAACTACCGACCTGAGGCAATATAAGCTGTTCCTGCCTGTGAACAAGGATCTTAAGTGGAGCTTTTATGGCATTCAGATGCAATGTACACCTTCTTCCCACTTTTCAGGACAGCACAACCCTAATTGCTCTTACGTATGTAACTGGTTTCAGGAAGCAGAGGAAACGTTTGTTTTCCATACGTTCCTAAGAAAGTGGTAAGTAAGCCAATCATGCTTTCCCATATGACATTAATTTTAGGCGAGTTCCTTCATTCCTCCCTACCCCAGCCCCCACTCCCACCAGTAATCCATCATCTAAGGGGGGCCTTTTGTTTCTCATCATACCCCTCTGTGTGCTTTCAGTGCTTCTACTCAAGTAATGCATAAAGGAAATTAAAAAGATGCACACTGTACTCACATGAAGTGGAAGCAGACCACTGGGGACGGGAGACCTGACTTCACAGGTGGCACTAAACCCGCTGTTACTTAGCCATGTGCTTTATAACATGAATTCTACTTTCTTAGGTCATCGTGGGACTTACATATTTAGGAAATACAAAGAAATAATCAAGGAGCCCTACCATTATTCATTTAAATGTGAAAGAGCCGCTTCTCATATATATCTCATGACCATCTAATTGATCATAAAAAATGTTAACTGACATATTGTCTCAGAAAAAAAGTCCAAAATGTTAACTGACCACTGGACATACCACTGGAAGGACAAAAGCCTGAAGATAGTTTGTTTTGCTTCAGGGCAAGCTATCCAATATCTGCTTTTGTGACAAAGTAACTGTAGTGTGGAAGCTTAGGGGTAAAAATGATCCAAAACATCATTTGGTCAACTCTCAACCCTCATTTTATAGAGGAGGAAACTTGAGTCTCAAACTGAAAGATTCTGCCCAAGGTTACTCTGGCCACTGCATTCATCTAAACGTGCACAAAGTTAGAAGCCAGAGCCTCTGCTCCCACATCGTCATGCCGCTTAACAGCCCGCTTCAGCCGGCAGTCTCTGCTTAATGAAACGCAAGGAGGGTCTCCATGGGGCTTACCTGGGGTCGGGGGAGTTTGTGGGTAGGAGAGGAACAGAGGGCTCTCCTAGTTCTCAAGTCACCTAGTTTCCTTTTGATTGTTTGTAAAAGGTTCCGAAAATAGAGTCAGGTCCCCATTCCCATTCCCTCCCCAGTCCACTGAAGAAACAAATTTGCTAACATTCCCCAAATTATTGTCTTTTACTCTCTCTACAGTAAGAGCAATACTGGCAAAAAGTTTCCCAGAATCATGTTCCTCTTAGATATCACTCCTTGAAAAGTGGATTCTGGTGTGGAGATGAAGCCTGGTATGTGGAAAGTTCCAGATGCCCCGACCCCAGCCCAGCTTGCCCTTCCTCCGCTGCCTGTGCTCACTGCTTGTCTCCGTGCCTCCATTTGAAGAGCTGCAGGGCCTGTGGTGACCTGGGTGCGCTTTCCTATTGTTAAATCCTATTTGATTGTCGTGTTTTTATAGAAGAGGAAAAGCATTTTCTCCCCGAGTTCAGTAGCAGTCTTGAGGTCAGGGTAAGATTTTTTTGGTAAGTATTTAGAAGTAGTTGCTAAATGATAAATGTGTGGGAAGGGGAAGGGTGCCTACAAAAAAGGCGTTTGTTCTTCCTCGTGATGGAATTGCTTCCAGTTTGTTTTCCTATCTCTTCAAGAGGGATTTTGTGCCCTCTTCCTGTACTGTGCATTCTGATTCCTGGAGCCTGCAGTACCCCTCGCTTCCTTTCTCCAAAGCGCTGTTGGAAGCGTAATCTTGAACGATAAAATGTGTGGATGTGGGAGACTTTGGATTCTGTCCTCCGATACTTAGCTCTTTCATCCGTGAGAAACTCCTGCCTTGGGAGGGCTCGGATCTGGGTCCGCAGTGCCAGACGCACTGGCACATCCTCTGGGTTGTGGGAGTTCTTCCTGGGTCTTGGCCTTTTCTTCTTGGGGTGCTCCACACTTCTGTCTCCGTAGACTATATATTTAAGAAGCTCCCCTTTCGATTTTCTACCAGTGGCTGGATCTCGGAGAGGACCCTGCACAGAGCTTGAGGGCCCACCGGAGAAGTCCCTCGTGGTGCCTTCCCCAGGAAGCTCTCTCTGATTGCTCCCTGCCCTGGACCATCCAGACACTAGAGATAAAACCAGAGCTGGTTTGTCCGCCCCTCTGGAGGGAAACTTCCTTATTTTTACAGTTGTCCCCATGCTCTCTTCCTTGGAGTCTGCCTTCAAGGTCGCCCCGGAGGCTGCCTGGGCCTCCGCCTTGTTCCACAGACCACGGCTGCAGGGCGGGTACAGTCTGCCCTTGTCCAGGCTGAGTCTGAGGCTTTGTTCTTCCCGGCACTCTCCTGTTCTGGACGCTTGGCCCCACGGCCCCCTCGCCCTCACCCGCCGGGGGCCGCTGCAGTCGGACAGCACGTTCCTGGTGGTGAGCGGTCTGACCAGGGCCCTCTAACCTGGCAGCGGCGCATGCGCCAGCTCTGACCTTCGGGGCTTCGAGCGGCATGGTTTATAAAAGGTTTTCTGTTCCACTAGCCGGACATTAGCTTCATACTTGTTCATGGACTATAGAAAACTTAGTTTCTTTTTTAGCAAGTTCTCTTCTTTCCAGTTGAAGGACAGAATTGAGTAGGATTTCTGTTTCCATAAGCTTGATGTTCTCCCCAAATAGGGAAGAGCGCCCGTTTCTGGGACGGCCGGTGCTGCCCAGCAAGCTCTGACGGTTGCTCTGCGGCGGGCTTCTCCATGAGATGCCCACATGCGCCTGAGGCTCTGGCATTTCTCTGCTCACCTGGCAGCCAGTGTTCTGTCAGCACACCTGTGCGGGTGTTCAGTGATGATGTATCAGCACTATGACCACACAGTTCATTCTGGCCTCCGGTTTGTTGTTAAGAATTCTGTGGGTCAGCAGGGCATGCAGTCTGTTGGCCGGATGCTTCTCCCAAGGGCAGAAGTGCTGTGAAGCCTGTTCACTGGCCTGTTACAGGCCCAGCCTCCATCTGAGAATTGCCCCCCTTCCAGGGGCACTTGAAGATCACCATCCTGTCTGTGAAGGAAGCTGACCTGGCAGGGGCGGGGCTTGAAAGGCCCGGGGGTTTACTTACCCATTACTTACAGGTGTTGCAGATTTCTTATATTTGGTTTCCTCTGTCTCCCTGGCAGATGGTGAAGAGGAAGTCTTTAATAAGTTTATTAAATATGAGATAGGAGATATGGAAATGTAATGGAACTCCTATGTAGGTAGTTGAAAAAAAATACTTTATATAGTTTTATTATATGAACTACTCAAGGATGGAGTTGTCATCTGGTTAAAGTTGGGCCCCATCTTTGATTGTTATATATAAGAAATTTATTCAAAGATGAGACCTCCCAAAAGTCAAAAAAAAAAAAAAAGGGAAGAAAAGAAGGTATAAATGAGGATGCCCTTGCTGAGGGCACGTGTCCCAACATGAGAGCTCAAGAACTGTGGCCCTAACTGGATGTTAGAACTTCTTAGCCTCAGACAGGGTAACAGCAGGGTGGGCCACAGAGGCCCCTAGATGGTGCTCGTGCCAGCCTGCAGAAACCCTAAATTCCTAACCCTGGCTCTGTTTCCCCTCAAACAATAGCCCAATTACATAAGCACCTTCAAATAAACTGCTGTATTTGTACCACCAGGAATTTAGTGTTTGTGACGCAGCCGCTTTGCAACTCATGATTGCTACTTATTAGGGTTTCTTTTTTTTTATTGACTGACCTTTTAACAACTATAATTCTCCTCTCCTTAGGGTCCATTCATTGTTGCCCATCCGGTATGTAAATCACCAGTCTCCTTCCTCATGTCCTTCTTAACTGCTGTTTCCCAGTCCATTGTCTACTCCTCAAGACCAACAGACCCCAACTTCTTTTATCTAAACATTGTATTCTGAAACAATGCTGAGCCTTCCTGTGGCCCACCAAACATTCCTGCAATCTTAGACTTCCCCTGTTCCTAAGAGTTATTGCTTTGCCAGAATCACAATGCTTTCATAGCTCCCTCAGCTACCTGGATCTTAACTTCTGCTTGCGTTTAGGATAAAAGTGGTATTTTTATTAGTAAAATAAAATGCTCTGAAAGTGGCTTCTAAATTAGAATATATATATAAATTTACATGAGTTTTCATAAATTCAGGTTGCCCCTAAACATCTAGGCTACCCTTACCCCCATGGCTGCCTTGGAATTTGGAGGACTGGCTCCAAAACTATGCCCAGCCCAAGGAGTGGATAGATCAGCCTAAGTCAGTCAGCGGAATGCCAGCTTCCTTGTCGCCGTGACTGGCTTGGGTCAGGGCTGGCCAAAACCATCAGTAAGATATGACGGGGTGTATACTCTGGCTTGGGCAGAAGGGCATATGTGCTCTTGCGTGAGTTTCGGGAAGCAACACTCTGCATGAACAAGGAAACACGTTCCCCCAGTCGCTGTTCTCAGCCCTCCTGCCACCAAGGGCACCCAGCTTTGAAATGATGCTGACCCACAGGTGGCTGTGTAGGAAGACAGAACCCAAATTTTAAATCACATGGCTGAGCCATGTCATCAGATCATTCCAGAAGTCTTCATTTAAGCTAATACCTTCACTGATAAATTCTACTAACTGACATAAGAAAATTTTACTTCTTAGCAAAGTATCAGAATTCCTTTGAAGGGGGATGTGGCTTTGTGAAAATGATGTTGAACTTTGCACACTGTACAGGAAGGTCCCTTTTTGACCACACAGACCCTAAAAAGGACAACTATCACAATGGTTTGCCTGACTGGGTTTTACGGAGGCTGGCGAAGAGGTCGAGTTCACCCAGTTCTGACTGCCTTTCCCTCCCCCTCAGGGTTGTCTCTGCTAGCCTGAGCCCCTACGTGTCAGAAATGCTAGTTGGTTTTACAGCCAACAGAGGATAGCACTGTACTTAGAAATATCCAGGGATAACTTCAGATATTTGACAATGTGACACCAACCAATCAGAACAGATGCCAGCCTTGGACAACCATTGCTGCCCAGAACCCAGCTGCACCAGAAACACTGCCTTTAACTGTAAATATACCCACACAATTGAACAGTTTTTGCACTGGGCTCTTAGAGATCAGTCAGTTTAACAGAATCATGTGAAGATTAGCTTTGCAATGCTTTACTGATGTTGGAAAAGAGAGGAAAGGGTCTGAAAGCTCTTGGTGGAGGTAAGTGCCAGCAAAATATGGAACTGCACCAAGTTCTGGATAAATGCCCAGTTTTACTGTGTCACCATTATGGTGATGACACTTACCCCTACCTCTGACACAGCACTGGGCTACATGCTGTTTTTCTAGAGTCATAGGGCTGTTAGCTCAGATAATCAGCTCACCATGCCCCTGAAGTCCATGAGGTACACTTTAAACTTACAGTTTAGTTCAGTGACAATAGAATTGCATCTTAATCCAATCTTGACGTTTTCTTGAATAACATTCTATTTACCTACTTACCCATGTTTGGAACCTCAAAGACATCTTCTCCAGCTGTTTATTGCTGACCCTCCCTACTTTATTGTCTCCTGGCTTATGTACATCATCTCAGAAACAGTCCTGACATCATTTCTTCTCCTTAGTCCTTGGCTTTCATTCCAAGTAATCTCTGGCATAGACTAAGGAGTCTTTATGCCTCTTCAATCTATCTTCTTCCCTGCTTCTGGGACATAGGATATGAGTGCTACAGTGAAATCATTCTTGACATCCCATTCCCTGTAGGATTTGAAAATAGGGAAATAAGATTACCCTTAACAAGGCAGGATTCCCAGGCCTATAACCTGATGCCAGACACCGACCCCACTCAGGTCTGTATCAGTGCAAAGGGTTGAAATCTCTATAGAAAAACTGAAAAAGGCTAAGTCTAGAGGAGTCGATGGCCAGGTTCATATCAATGAAGGATATAGCCCATCAACCCAGGAAGTGTATTCCTATAAGGAACTGCTGCTTTGGGATAATGAAGCCCAATGACAGCCACAAGAATCCTCTAACTCACTCTATACTGTGGCTTCTTCTGTCTATTATGTGCTAAGTGTGGCTGAGAACCTTCTTGTGGATTGGTCCTCACTTCATTCAGCTTCTGAGATTATAGAATATGGAAGTAGGAAAGGCTGCCAGGGGTCACATGGCCCAAGGGATAAGGGGTCTGAAGGCCAGAGATGGCATGGGACTTGCCAAGCTTGCCCAGAGAGCTAGACCTAGGATTAAACCTGCGACCCAAACTCCCCAGTCCAGTGCACTTTGTACTGCACTGGGTTGCCTCTGCTCATAGCCTTGTAGGAGACAGCTGACAAAGCGCAAGGCCAAGGATGCTCTTTGTGGACCCAGCAGCCAATGAAACCGTGACCCAATACAGAGAGCTCTCATGTCCCCTTCATTCAAACTGAATGGGAATGTGGTTCTCCACCTCCATCACCTGCACAGGTGCTGTTTGCTCTCGAGGTGAGTGGGTCACTCCCCGTCTGTCCTCTTGCTTGCTGGGAAAGTGGAGCAGAAACCCCTTGCTCTGAAGCCACTTTTAGAGCAAAAGCCAAATTAAAGATGATTTAAAACCATTTCAAAGATACAGGTAAGCCCTGTGTCTGAAGCCTCAGACGGTGACTGTGGCTGAGAGCAGGTAGAGATGGAATGGTCACTGCTGAGGGGGTTCTCTTTTTACAAGGTATACTGTGGACCCCTCACACACTTGTGACCTGAATTAGAAAACATATTTCCATTCTCAGTACCCCTGCGAAGATTTCTAGTAGCAGATATTTTCTTTTGAACCCCTGTTAGGTACAGCTATTGTACTCCAAATTCCAGGATACCTACTGAAAAATAACTTTGAGAATATAATAGGCCAGTCACAAGTTGAGTCACCACCTGTATGTATAAAGCTCACGTAACCCTGAACATTTATCAATTTGTGAAAAATTGTACCCATTCTGGTGAAGGAGATACTTTGTGACATCACTGATTTTCTTACACCAAGGTCTGTTTTCAGTGTGTTTTGACCTAATTGGCCTGTTGGGCAGGTACAGCTCTCAGATTCAGGTACTTTGATATGTAACAGTAGGTTCCTAGTTGACAGGGAACATGGGTAAGGGTTAACTATGCCCCACAAATGAAGCCCTGAAATTTGTTAGCAGCTTATAAAGATACCCAGTGTGAGATCAAATTGTGTCATAGCCATTATTTAAAACACAGTTCTTAGCAGGTACACACAGGAGTGTTAACACAGGAGGTATTGTAAACTTTCTATGCTTTCAAGACTTGCAACCTCTCAACTTACATGACAGGTTTATGCAGAGTATTTTAAGTGCTACAGAGGTATTTAAGTGCTACCTGAACACATCAGTCAAAACAAAGACTTCTTCTGACCCCATTTCTGCACATATTTAGGGATCAAGCCCTGAATGTGCTTCCTGATGGCCAGACTACAAGGCTCCCCAGATTCCTATACTTGTTCTTGCAAGGGGGAGATTGTCACTAAAATATTTTAGCCAGGATGCATATCTTAAATGCCCTCAATTTCAACAATGCAAGCCAATTTCTAACATCACACTAATTACCAAGTCACCAAATTCACCAATAAAAACCCACTTCTCACATTTGCTATGGAATTAGCAAAGTTCCTGGTGTACATGTACGTGGATATAAAGATCACTGAAGCATGTTCGGCTGCCTCTTGTGGAGCTTGGCTTGAACATACAGCCAGTTGGCAACCAGGGGATAGGTTCCTGGTGAATACTAGATGCACATGGGGTATAAGGCCCACGAGAACACAGAGTACCGAGCTTTTTATGCTGTAGTATTTCTTCTCTAACAGCTCACATACAGTTCACCCACTTAAGTGTACAGTGACTTATTTGTATGTTCAGAGTCCGTGTCCACTGCTACATTCAATTATAGAGCATTTTCATCACCTCAAAAAGAAACCCTATACTCATGAACAATCACTTCCCATGAGCCACAGCCCTCTCAGCCCTAGGCACCACTAATGTATTTTTGTCTGTCTGAATTTTCTTATTCTGGATATTTCATATAAATAGAATCATAACACACAGCCTGTGTGTTTGGCTTCTTTCATTTAGCATAGTGTTTTCAAGAACTATTCCAAGTAGCATGTGTCAGTACTTTTTTTTATTGCTGAATAATATTCCATTGTATGAATATACCACAGTTATTCATTCATCAGTAGATGGACATTTGGTTATTTCTACTTTTTTGCTGCTATGAATAATGCTGTGAACATTAATGTTCAAGTTTTGGGTGGACATGTTTTCATTTTTCTGGGATATACCTAGGAGTGGGATTGCCGTGTCGTGTGGTGATTCTATGTTTAGCCTTCCAAGGAGCTGCCACACTGCAAAGTGCTGCACCATGTTAGATCCCACCAGTAGTGTGTGATGTTCTGATTCCTCCAAATCCTCACCAACACTTGTTAGAATCTGCCTTTCTGATCATTCTAAGAGTGAAGTAGTATCTTACGGCTTCAGTTTGGATTTCCCTCATGCATAGTTACATCAGTTATTTTTTCATGTGCTTATTCATTTGTATTAAAAAGAAGATTAGCAAACAAGGACATTATAAAACAGTTACTATAACCATGTTCCATATGTTCAACAGTAGAGGGATGAAAGGTGTTTTATTAAAGGACTTGAAACTTCTAGAGATTAAAACAATGTTTGAAATGAAAAATCAGTAGATAAAATTAACAGAATTAGACATTTAAGAGAAGAGATTAATGATAATGAAGATGTAGCATTAGAAATTATCCAAAATTAAACATAGAGATAAAAAAAAGAGCTGTGAAACAACTTCAAAAAACCTAAAATAGATAGATGTTAATAACAATTCTCTAAGGATAGGAAAGGCAAAAGGACCAGGGAAAATAATAGCCAAAGATAATGAAGTTTACTTCATAACTGTAAAGGAATCAATTTAGCAAGACATAACAATCTGAAGTATTTATTATGTACCTACAAGACCTTCAAAATACTTAAAGTGAAAATTAATAGATAAGCAAGAAAAGATAGACAGGTCCATAATCAAAGTCAGAGGTTTAATACATCTCTTTCAATTAAGGATAGAATAAATGGACAGAAAATCAGCAAGGGTATAGAAGACTTGAACAAAACCTTGATCTCATCAGACTCTATTTGCAACATTATAACCTACCTGGGGGCTGCCTGGAGGGGGGTCTCTGCCTCACCTAACTCAGATCTCAGGTGGAGAAAAACGACATCCATTGGTGGTGAAAGCTGCAGTGTAATCACAGATGTGCAGACACCTGGGGCGAGAGATTATGGGTGAAGATATACAATAGACTCTTAAAAGCCCTGAGAAGATGAGGTGAGACTCTGGGAAATAAAAAATTTAAAAAGGAGTTGCTTATGTATACAGGAGAATTAAGAAAGACACACATAGGCATAGGCAAGATGCACCCCTGAGAAGACCTTAAGCTTTTACCTCAACTAATCTCTAGGCTCAGAGCATGCCCAGCTAATCAGTGAAGGACTTTTGTGGCATGGAAACAGTCTGCAAAGACTGGGAAAGCTGGCTATTTTTGCAAATGCCAATTTTCAACAATAAAAAATCACAAGGCATACAAAGAAACAGGAAATGTGGCCAGTTCAAAAGAAGAAAGTAAATTAGCAGAAACTATCTCTGGAAAAGCATAGACATTGGACTTACTAGATAAATATTTTTAAAGAACTGTCTTAAAATGTTCAAATAGCTAAACAGAAGGACAAAAAAATGACTAAAGGAAATTAGGAAAATGAAATATGAACAAAGAATTTCAACAAGGGATAGAAATTCCAAAAAGGGACCAAGCAGAAAATCTGACTCTGAAAAATACAATTGCTGAAGTGAATATTTACTAGGGGGTTCCACAGAGGATTTGAGCAGGCAGAAGGAACAATTAGCAAACCTGAAGACAGGACAATTAAAATGATCAAATCTAAGGAGCAGAAAGAAAAAATACTGAAAAAACAATGAAGGGAACCTAAAGGACTGTGAGCCATCATCAAATAATCAATATAGGAATTATGGGGGATCCCAGATAGAGAAGAGAGAGATCATTTAAAGAAATAATGGTGAAAACTACCTTTATTGAAAGACATGTATCTGTAAATCCAAGATTCCTAACAAACTCTACGTAAGATAAATTCAAAGAGATCCATGCAAAGACATTATAATCTAATTGTCAAAAGTCAAACAGAATTTTGAAAGCAGCAGGAAAGAAGCAACTCATCATGTACAAAGAATCTTCAATAAGATAATCAGCATAATTCTTTCAACAGAAATCTTGGCAGCCAGAAGGCAGTGGAATGATAAATTTAAAAGACTGAAAAAAAAGAAAAACAGTCAACCAAGAATTCTGTATCCAGAAAATCTGGGCTTCAACAATGAAGAAGGAATTAAAACAGTCCCAAATAAATAAAAACTGAGGAAGTTCAGTATTACTACAACTTCCCTACAAGAAATGCTAAAGGGTTGAACTGAAGGTTGGAACAAAAGGATGCAAGTAAATAATTCAAAGCCATATAAAGATATAAAGATCACTGATAAGGGTAGATCAATGAACATAAAATATAAAAACATCTATACAGAACACCAGAAGAACTCTTAATAATTCTATGATAAAGACAACTCAAATAATAAAGTACTTAAATAGACATTTATCCAAATAAGATATACAGATGGCTAACAACCACATGAATAGATGCTCACCATAATTCATTAAGGAAATGCAAATCAAAACCACAAGATATCACTTCATAGCCACAAGATGCTATAATCAAAAAATGGAAATTAACAAATGGTGAGGATGAGGATAGGGATAAATTGGAACCTTCATCAGTTTTGAGTAGGAATGTAAAATGATTCAACCAGTGTGGAAAACAGTTTGGCAGTTCTTGAATCAACTAAATACAGAATTTCCATATGACCCAACAATTCCTCTAATAGGTATGTACCCAAAAATAATTGAAGTATTCAAACTAAGACTTGCACACCAATGTTCATAGCAGCACTATTCACAATAGTAAATATGTGGGAAAAGCCCGAATGTTTATCAACTAATGAATGGTTAAACATGTGGTATATACATACAATGAAATATTAATTATAAAAAGGAATGAAGTACTGATACATGCTACAACATCAGTGCACCTTGAAAACATTAATCTAGGTGAAAGAGGACATACAAAAGACAACAATTTATATGATTCCATTTGTATGAAATATCCTGAACTGGGTAAAGCTGTAGAGACAGAAAGAGGATGACTGGTTGTCAGGGGCTGTGAGAAGGAGAAGAGGGGTTGACTGATTAATGGGTATGGAGTTTCCTTTTGGAGTGATAAAAATATTTGGGCACTAGGTGGAGATGATGGTTGCAAAATGTAAATGTACTAAGTGCCACTGAATTTTACACTTTAAAATGGTTAATTTTATGTTATGTGACTTTTGCTGCAGTAATATAAAGTAGTAATCAAGTCAAAGAATGTTGCCAGGCCACAATAAGATTAAGTTAGAAATGAACAACAGAAAAATTCCTGGAAAATCACAGATATTTGAAATTAATTGCCAAACGAACACAAGTCTAAATGGAAATTAGGATGTATTTTGAACTAAATGAAAATGAAAAAACAACATAAAAATTTTCTGGATGCCACCAGAGCAATAATTTGGCAAAATTTATAGCATTAAGCATCTATATTAGAAAAGAAGAAAGGTCTCAAAAGAATTCATCTCCATTTCCACTTCAAGAAACTATAAGAAGAAGAAATTAAACTCAAACGAAGCAGAAGAAAGGAAATAATGGAGCAAAAATCAATAAAATATAAAACAAAAATAATAGAAAAAATTCAACTGTAACCAAAAGCTAGATCTTTGAGAAGTCAATGAAACTGACAAACTTCAAGCCAGATTGACTAAAACAAAAATAGAGAAGACACATAATGCCATTATAAAGACTGAAAAGTTGACCTAACTTCAGATTCTACTGACAATAAAAAGTGAGCAAGTGAGTATTTGTGAAAATGTCAATAAATTTGACAGCTTAGATAAAATGAGCAAACTCACCCAAGAAGAAATAGATAAACTTGAAGAACCCCATATCTATTAAAGTAAATGAATATCCAAGGAGAAAACTTTAGACCCAGAAGGCTTCATGATCAATTTTACTCAACATTTATAGAAATAATACCAATTCTACACAAAATCTTCAAGAAAATTGAAAAGAATGGGATACTTTACAAATCATTCTATCAGTCCACTGTTTCCCTGGTAGAAACCCCAGACAGACATTTTTAGGAAGAAAATTTAGATCTCAGGAACATAGATTCAAAAATTCTTAGTAAAATTTCATCAAATCATACCCAATAATATATGTCAACACCAGTGGAGTCTATACCAGCAAATAAGTCTAGTTTACTATTTGAAATTCAATCAATGTTATTTGAGATATTTAAGAAACTAAAAAGGAATCCCCATGCTCATTTCAATCACCACAGAGAATCCAATATTCATTTCTCAGAAAGCTAAGAGTAATGTGGATCTTCCACAACTTGATATATGTTGTCTATAGAAATTCACAGCTAACATCATACTTAATAGTGAAGGGCTTAAATATTTCCCCCTAAGATGAAGAATAAGGCAAAGACATCCAATCTCTAATTTTGATTCATTTGTGTTGAAAGTTCTAGCCAGTCAAGGAAATCAAAACAAGTTCTTTAGGTAAGAAAGGAAGAAATAAAAATGTCTTTATTCACACATAACATGATCATCTATGTAGGTAATATAATGGAATCTACAAAAATACTACTAGTACTAATAAGTAAGTTTAGCAAGGTTGCAGGATAGAAGATCAATATAATAAAAAACTATATGCCAGCAATGAGCAATAAGAAATCAAAATATAAACTGTCACTTACAATACCATCAAAAATCTGTAATACTTATTGATAAATCTGACAAAAGGTGTGCAAAACATTCTGAAAACAAAAATCACTGAAAAAGAACAACTAAATAAATGGAGAGATACACCTTGTTCAAGGGTGCAAAGGCTCAGTATTGTTAAAATGTCAATTTCCCCCAAGTTGATGTGGAGATTCAATGAAATCCCAATCAAAATTGCAGTAAGATATCAATAAGGTGATTCTAAAATTCATATAGAAGTACAATGGGCTTAAAACAGCCAAAATAACTAAGAACAAACTGAGTGGATGAAAACTTTAAGGCCAATATAAAGCTACAGCAATCAAGAATGTGCTATTGCCAAAAACATAGCAAAATGGAATAGAGAGTCTAGATATAGATCTACACCTACAGGGACAGTTGATTTTTAACAAGGGTGCAAAAGTAACTCAATGGAGAAAGCTTAGTTTTCTCAACAAATCATGCTAAAATTACTGGATATCTATATGCAGAAAATAAACATTTATCTGTAATTTAACCTATATACTGAATTAATTAAAACATGGATCACTGACACAAATGTAAAACAAAACTCAAGAAAGAAATATTTATGACCTTGGGTTCTATAAAGACTTTTTAGATACAATACCAAAACTATATATATTCATAAGAGAAAAAATTGTAAGTTGGATTTCATAAAAATTAAGAACTTCTGGTTTTTGAAGACATTAAGACAAGCCATAAACTGAGAGAAAATATTTTCAGTTCACATATTTAATAAAGGACTTCTATCAACTGTACATAAAGAACTATCAAATCCCCACTATATGAAAACAAACCAATCTTAAAATAGTCAAAAGGGGATTCAAGGGGTAAATGGCACGGTAGGAAGGCGAGGCAGAAACCCTCCCATACACACCATGAAAGCAACTATAGCAGTATAACTAACCCTGAAAATGACCTGAAGACTACAGAACAGACTGCCTACACAAGCCACTGCTCTGATCACAAAGGACTGGCTGAGGCAAACATCTATCTAAAACAAAGGAAGAAACACAGAAACCCTGACAGAATGAGGAGGCAGAGGAATATGTTCCAAACAGAACTACAGGATAAGATATCAGAAAGAGGGATAAATAAAACAGAGATCATCTATCTTCTTGATAAAGATTTCAAAGTAACAGTCATAAATATGCTGACTGAGATGTGAAAAAGTATTAGAGATCTCAGAGAGGACTTCAACAAAGAGAAGAGCTGAAAAGAGCTACTCAGAGATAGGAATACAGTAACTGAAATGAGATATACAATGGAGGGAATGAATAATAATTTTCTGCCAGTAGAGGAGACAATGAGAATGGAAGTTAGAGAACAGGAGCACAACAAACCTGAGGAAAAGAGTGGGGAAAAAAGAATATCCAGGGAGGCAGGGAGGGGCGGAAGATGGCGGCGTGAGTAGAGCAGCGGAAATCTCCTCCCAAAACAACATATATCTATGAAAATATAACAAAGACAACCCTTCCTAGAATAAAGACCAGAGGACACAGGACAATATCCAGACCACATCCACACCTGAGAGAACCCAGCGCCTCGCGAAGGGGGTAAGATACAAGCCCCGGCCCCGCGGGAGCCGAGCGCCCCTCCCCCCAGCTCCCGGCGGGAGAAGAGCAGGCAGAGCGGGAGGGAGACGGAGCCCAGGGCTGCCGAACACCCAGCCCCAGCCATCCGGGCCAGAGTGCAGGGCCCTCGATACTGGGAAAACAGGGCAGCAAGAACAGTGAGCGGGCACTGGAGGCTGGGCGACAGAGGACATAAGAAAAGCGCGCGACCATTTTTTTTTTTGCTTTTTTGCTGCTTTGTTTTGGCGAGCGCTGTTTGGAAGTCTTAAAGGGACAGGGACCCCAATATTAGGGAAACAGGGCAGAAAGACCGGTGAGCAGAGGCCTGAGGCTGGCACCGGAGAATAAAGAAAAACGAACGACCACCTTTTTTTTTTTAATTAAAAAATTTTTTTTTTTTTTAATTAAAAAAATTTTTTTTCTTGTTTTTTTTTGTGGTCATTGTTTTGTTTTGGCGGGTGCTTTTTGGAAGTCTTAAAGGGGCAGGGCGGGCCACTTAATCCAGAGGTAGGGAATCCGGGACCTCTGGGCACCCTAACCCCTGGGCTGCAGGGAGCAGGGAGGCCCCTTACGGAGATAAATAGCCTCCCAGCAGCTCCTGCTCCAACGCGACTCCACCATTTTGGAGTAGCTGCCCGAGCCAGGCCACGCCCACAGCAACAGCGGAGATTAACTCCATAGCAGCCGGGCAGGAAGCAGAAACCCTGTCTGCGCGCAGCTGCGCAGTACAAGCCACTAGAGGCCGCTGTTCTCCCAGGAGAGGAGGGCCACAAACCAACAAGAAAGGAAGTCCTTCCAGCCGTCACTCGTCCCAGTTCTGCAGACTATTCCTATCACCATGAAAAGGCAAAGCTACAGGCAGACAAAGATCACAGAGACAACACCAGAGAAGGAGACAGACCTAACCAGTCTTCCTGACAAAGAATTCAAAATAAGAATCATAAACATGCTGACAGAGATGCAGAGAAATACGCAAGAAAAATGGGATGAAGTCCGGAAAGAGATCACAGATGCCAGAAAGGAGATCGCAGAAATGAAACAAACTCTGGAAGGGTTTATAAGCAGAATGGATAGAATGCAAGAGGCCATTGATGGAATTGAAATCAGAGAACAGGAACGCATGGAAGCTGACATAGAGAGAGACAAAAGGATCTCCAGGAATGAAACAATATTAAGAGAACTGTGTGACCAATCTAAAAGGAGCAATATCCGTATTATAGGGGTCCCAGAAGAAGAAGAGAGAGGCAAAGAGATGGAAAGTATCTTAGAAGAAATAATTGCTGAAAACTTCCCCACACTGGGGGAGGAAGTAATCAAACAGACCACGGAAATACACAGAACCCCCAACAGAAAGGATCCAAGAAGGGCAACACCAAGACACATAATAATTAAAATGGCAAAGATCAAGGACAAGGAAAGAGTGTTAAAGGCAGCTAGAGAGAAAAAGGTCACCTATAAAGGGAAACCCATCAGGCTAACGTCAGATTTCTCAACAGAAACCCTACAGGCCAGAAGAGAATGGCATGATATATTTAATACAATGAAACAGAAGGGCCTTGAACCAAGGATACTGTATCCAGCACGACTATCATTCAAATATGACGGTGGGATTAAACAATTCCCAGACAAACAAAAGCTGAGGGAATTTGCTTTCCACAAACCACCTCTACAGAACATCTTACAGGGACTGCTCTAGATGGGAGCACTCCTAGAAAGAGCACAGCACAAAACACCCAACATATGAAGAATCGAGGAGGAGGAACAAGAAGGGAGAGAAGAAAAGAATCTCCAGACAGTGTATATAACAGCTCAATAAGCGAGCTAAGTTAGGCAGTAAGATACTAAAGAGGCTAACCTTGATCCTTTGGTAACCACGAATTTAAAGCCTGCAATGGCAATAAGTACATATCTTTCAATAGTCACCCTAAATGTTAATGGGTTGAATGCACCAATCAAAAGACACAGAGTAACAGAATGGATAAAAAAGCAAGACCCATCTATATGCTGCTTACAAGAAACTCACCTCAAACCCAAAGACACGTACAGACTAAAAGTCAAGGGATGGAAAAACATATTTCAAGCAAACAACAGTGAGAAGAAAGCAGGGGTTGCAGTACTAATATCAGACAAAATAGACTTCAAAACAAAGAAAGTAACAAGAGATAAAGAAGGACACTACATAATGATAAAGGGCTCAGTCAAACAAGAGGATATAACCATTCTAAATATATATGCACCCAACACAGGAGCACCAGCATATGTGAAACAAATACTAACAGAACTAAAGGGGGATATAGACTGCAATGCATTCATTCTAGGAGACTTCAACACACCACTCACCCCAAAGGATAGATCCACTGGGCAGAAAATAAGTAAGGACACGGAAGCACTGAACAACACAGTAGAGCAGATGGACCTAATAGACATCTATAGAACTCTACATCCAAAAGCAGCGGGATATACATTCTTCTCAAGTGCACATGGAACATTCTCCAGAATAGACCACATACTAGGCCACAAAAAGAGCCTCAGAAAATTCCAAAAGATTGAAATCCTACCAACCAACTTTTCAGACCACAAAGGCATAAAACTAGAAATAAACTGTACAAAGAAAGCAAAGAGGCTCATGAACACATGGAGGCTTAACAACACGCTCCTAAATAATCAATGGATCAATGACCAAATCAAAATGGAGATCCAGCAATATATGGAAACAAATGACAACAACAACACTAAGCCCCAACTTCTGTGGGACACAGCAAAAGCAGTCTTAAGAGGAAAGTATATAGCAATCCAAGCATATTTAAAAAAGGAAGAGCAATCCCAAATAAATGGTCTAATGTCACAATTATCGAAATTGGAAAAAGAAGAACAGATGAGGCCTAAGATCAGCAGAAGGAGGGACATAATAAAGATCAGAGAAGAAATAAATAAAATTGAGAAGAATAAAACAATAGCAAAAATCAATGAAACCAAGAGCTGGTTCTTCGAGAAAATAAACAAAATAGATAAGCCTCTAGCCAGACTTATTAAGAAGAAAAGAGAGTCAACACAAATCAACAGTATCAGAAACGAGAAAGGAAAAATCACGACGGACCCCATGGAAATGCAAAGAATTATTGGAGAATACTATGAAAACCTATATGCTAACAAGCTGGGAAACCTAGGAGAAATGGACAACTTCCTAGAAAAATATAACCTTCCAAGATTGACCCAGGAAGAAACAGAAAATCTAAACAGACCAATTACCAGCAACGAAATTGAAGAGGTAATCAAAAAACTACCAAAGAACAAAACCCCCGGGCCAGATGGATTTACCTCGGAATTTTATCAGACATACAGGGAAGACATAATACCCATTCTCCTTAAAGTCTTCCAAAAAATAGAGGAGGAGGGGATACTCCCAAACTCATTCTATGAAGCTAACATCACCCTAATACCAAAACCAGGCAAAGACCCCACCAAAAAAGAAAACTACAGACCAATATCCCTGATGAACGTAGATGCAAAAATACTCAACAAAATATTAGCAAACCGAATTCAAAAATACATCAAAAGGATCATACACCATGACCAAGTGGGATTCATTCCAGGGATGCAAGGATGGTACAACATTCGAAAGTCCATCAACATCATCCACCACATCAACAAAAAGAAAGACAAAAACCACATGATCATCTCCATAGATGCTGAAAAAGCATTTGACAAAGTTCAACATCCATTCATGTTAAAAACTCTCAGCAAAATGGGAATAGAGGGCAAGTACCTCAACATAATAAAGGCCATCTATGATAAACCCACAGCCAACATTATATTGAACAGCGAGAAGCTGAAAGCATTTCCTCTGAGATCGGGAACTAGACAGGGATGCCCACTCTCTCCACTGTTATTTAACATAGTACTGGAGGTCCTAGCCACGGCAATCAGACAAAATAAAGAAATACAAGGAATCCAGATTGGTAAAGAAGAAGTTAAACTGTCACTATTTGCAGATGACATGATACTGTACATAAAAAACCCTAAAGACTCCACCCCAAAACTACTAGAACTGATATCGGAATACAGCAAAGTTGCAGGATACAAAATCAACACACAGAAATCTGTGGCTTTCCTATATACTAACAATGAACCAACAGAAAGAGAAATCAGGAAAACAACTCCATTCACAATTGCATCAAAAAAAATAAAATACCTAGGAATAAACCTAACCAAAGAAGTGAAAGACTTATACTCTGAAAACTACAAGTCACTCTTAAGAGAAATTAAAGGGGACACTAACAGATGGAAACTCATCCCATGCTCGTGGCTAGGAAGAATTAATATCGTTAAAATGGCCATCCTGCCCAAAGCAATATACAGATTTGATGCAATCCCTATGAAACTACCAGCAACATTCTTCAATGAACTGGAACAAATAATTCAAAAATTCATATGGAAACACCAAAGACCCCGAATAGCCAAAGCAATCCTGAGAAAGAAGAATAAAGTAGGGGGGATCTCACTCCCCAACTTCAAGCTCTACTATAAAGCCATAGTAATCAAGACAATTTGGTACTGGCACAAGAACAGAGCCACAGACCAATGGAACAGACTAGAGAATCCAGACATTAACCCAGACATATATGGTCAATTAATATTTGATAAAGGAGCCATGGACATACAATGGCGAAATGACAGTCTCTTCAACAGGTGGTGCTGGCAAAACTGGACAGCTACATGTAGGAGAATGAAACTGGACCATCGTCTAACCCCATATACAAAAGTAAACTCAAAATGGATCAAAGACCTGAATGTAAGCCATGAAACCATTAAACTCCTGGAAGAAAACATAGGCGAAAACCTCTTAGACATAAACATGAGTGACCTCTTCTTGAACATATCTCCCCGGGCAAGGAAAACAACAGCAAAAATGAGTAAGTGGGACTATATTAAGCTGAAAAGCTTCTGTACAGCAAAAGACACCATCAATAGAACAAGAAGGATCCCTACAGTATGGGAGAATATATTTGAAAATGACACATCCGATAAAGGCTTGACGTCCAGAATATATAAGGAGCTCTCACGCCTCAACAAACAAAAAACAAATAACCCAATTAAAAAATGGGCAGAGGAACTGAACAGACAGTTCTCCAAAAAAGAAATACAGATGGCCAACAGACACATGAAAAGATGCTCCACATCGCTAATTATCAGAGAAATGCAAATTAAAACTACAATGAGGTATCACCTCACACCAGTAAGGATGGCTGCCATCCAAAAGACAAACAACAACAAATGTTGGCGAGGCTGTGGAGAAAGGGGAACCCTCCTACACTGCTGGTGGGAATGTAAGTTAGTTCAACCATTGTGGAAAGCAGTATGGAGGTACATCAAAATGCTGAAAACAGACCTACCATTTGACCCAGGAATTGCACTCCTAGGAATTTACCCTAAGAACGCAGCAATCAAGTTTGAGAAAGACAGATGCACCCCTATGTTTATTGCAGCACTATTTACAATAGCCAAGAATTGGAAGCAACCTAAATGTCCATCAATAGATGAATGGATAAAGAAGATGTGGTACATATACACAATGGAATACTACTCAGCTATAAGAAAAGGGCAAATCCAATCATTTGCAGCAACATGGATGGAGCTGGAGGGTATTATGCTCAGTGAAACAAGCCAAGCGGAGAAAGAGAAATACCAAATGATTTCACTTATCTGTGGAATATAAGAACAAAGGAAAAACTGAAGGAACAAAATAGCAGCAGAATCACAGAACTCAAGAATGGACTAACAGGTACCAAAGGGAAAGGGACTGGGGAGGATGGGTGGGTAGGGAGGGATAAGGGGGGGAGAAGTAGGGGGGTATTAAGATTAACATGCATGGGGGGTAGGAGAAAAGGGAGGGCTGTACAACACAGAGAAGGCAAGTAGTGATTCTACAACATTTTGCTATGCTGATGGACAGTGACTGTAAAGGGGTTTATAGGGGAGACCTGGTATAGGGGAGAGCCTAGTAAACATAATATTCGTCATGTAAGTGTAGATTAGTGAAAGCAAAAAAAAAAAAAAAAAAAAAAAAAGGGCAGTTCCTGTGTGGTAACCTCCAACGAGTTCTACACAAGGGTATAAAGGGCATATAAAAGTGTAGGCAAAGGGTCTGTTTGTGTTTATACAGAGGATCAAAGCCTAATTGGGCTACCCCGAAAATGAACTAAGATACGATATGAAAAAGAACTTCCAACATCTGCACCCTCTGGAAGACTCATGCCAGAAGATGATCATCAAAAAACCCCAACAAAGATCCACGCACTGCTACAGCTGTAGATGCACTCATCCCACCAGTTCCTGGACCTGCCATGGGAATGAGGAAGGAGATATCTAAGCTGGCCTGTGCATACAGTAAAACAACAAAATTGGACTGGATCTATACTGTTGGAACTCAACCAAGAATTTGGAGAAGTGCAAATTGTAGCGCTCCAAAGTCTTACAACTACAAACTATTTATTGTTAAAAGAGCGTGTGGCGTGTGAACAGTCCCCAGGAATGGGTTGTTTTGGTTTGTCTGATTTCTCTCAGACTGTTCGGGTTCATTTGGACAATATCCACCATATCATAGATGGGTTTTCGCAAATGCCTGGGGTGCCTAGCTGGTTTTCTTGGTTTCACTGCAGATGGCTGGTAATTACAGATATGCTTTGGTTATGTAACTATACTCCTATTATGTTAATGTGTGTGTGCAATTTAAGTAGTAGCTTAAAACCTATACATGCTGAAGTTACTCTACAAGAAGATATATCAAAGAAATAATCAATCTTCCCATGTTTTCTTCCGCCTGCTACTTCTATAGCTTTTCTTCTTCCTTCCTAATTACAACCCTTAAATAGAATTCGTGCCTCATATCAAATTTACCGAGTATCATAATTCTTCCAAGTGGTAAAGATACCTCAAGACAAATGCTGGGCATAGAAGCCACAGGGCATAAATATGCAAAGAAGTAAAAAGCTAACTTTTTCAAACAATAAGGCTTCTCTCTCACTTACCAACTTCACATTTCCCTGTATGGCCCCGGAAGATGACTGGTTAGCCAGAGACGGGTAAGATTCCTCAAGGGAGGAACAACCTAAGACAGGCACAGTCGCAGGGGGGCCATCAGGTGAGAAATTGGGGATCAACAAAGGTGAGGCTTAGAACCTCACCCCCCCGTTCTGAGAGAAATCTTCTGCATACGTGGATGTTTTATTGCCCTGGTCTAGCTTGGATTAACACATAGTCTACAGGCACACACCTGATCATCTACATGTGCTCTCTTACAACACTAAACTATGTTTTCTACCTTTATCTTGTATCTACCTACCACTTCAGCATTTTATTAAAAATAATAATAATAAAGAGAGAAATGTGGTATCCACATATAAATCAAGTATAAAAACCAAATGAGTATTCATATTTGAACTGACTGTTTATAGTTCATAATGCATGAGCAAAACCGAAAGTTTCTGTGATGACTGCCCTTGTACTGTTCACTATGTAACTTATTCATTATGTAAGAATTTGTTCTACATGTAAAAACTTGTTTGTTATGCCTCAGAAGATTGGAGACTGACGAAAATTAGGCTTGGGGTGGAATAATGATTGTGCATTGAGCATTGACTCCCCTATACAGAATTTTATTGTCGTTAACAACCATTTGATCAATAAATATGAGAGATGCCCTCACAAAAAAAAAAAAAAAAAAAAAAGGACAGACTTCCAATGGTAAAATAAATTAGTAACCGGGATGTAATGTATAGCATAAGGAATATAGTCAAGATATTGTAACAGCCTGGTAGGGTGATAGCTGGAACCTAGAATTATGTATATAAATGTTCTACCACTGTGTTGTACACTTGAAACTCATGTAATGTAATACTGTGTGTCAACTACCCTTCAATAAAAAATAATTATTAAAAAAAAAAAAAAAAAAAAAGAATATCCAGGAATGAAAGAATGATAAGAGAGCTGTGTGGCAAATAAGAAATGAAACAGTATTTCCATAACCAGGGTACCAGAAAGAGAAGAGGGAGACAAAGGGATGGAAAGTCTCTTTGAGGAAGTAATTGTTGAAAACTTCTCCACTCTGGAGGAAATAGACACTCAGCTCATGGAAATGCAGAGAGCCCCTAACAACAGGAACATACATAAAGTGTGAGGAAGAAAAAGAAGAAAAGTACTTTTAGGCTGTGTTTGAAGTAGTGCAATCATCAACTTAATATAGACTGTTATATACTTAGGAAGCTGTCCTTGAACCTTATGATAACCACAAACTGAAAGCCTATAATAGATATACAAAAAATTTAAGAAGAGAAATCCAATCACAACACTAAAGAAAACCCAAATAACAAGAGAAATGTATGAGAGGAAGAAAGGAAAAAAGGAACTATAAAAACAACCAGAAAACAATAAAATGGCAATAAATTCATACCTATCAATAATTACCTTAATGTAAATGGACTGAATGCACAAATTAAAACATAAGAGCGTCAGAATGGATAAAGAAACAAGATTAATCTATATGGTGCCAACAAGACACTCATTTCAGACCCAAAGACATACAAAGACTGAAAGTGAAGGGATGGAAAAAGATATTTCATGGAAATAATGGGGAGGAAAAAAGCAGTAGTACTTAAACCAACACAGAATATACTTCAAAACAAAAAAATAACAAGAGACAAGGACATTATGTAATGATAAAGGGATCATTCCAAGAATAGGATATAACCATTATAAATATCTAGCACCAAACACAGGAGCACCTAAATATGCAAAACAAATACAGAATTAAAGGGGGAAGTAGATTGCAACTCATTCATTTTTAGGAGACTTTAACACACTACTCACATCAATAGACAGATCAACCAGATAGAAAATAAATAAGGAAACAGAGGCATTGTACAATGCATTAGGTAAAATGGACTTAACAGATACCTGTAAAACATTCCAACCAAAGGCAGCAGGATACACATTTTTCTCAAGTGTACATAGAACATCCTCCAGTAGATCACATCCTAGACCACAAAAGAGTCTCAATAAATTCAAAAAGAGACTGAAATTGTATCAAGCAACTTTTCATGCCACAGTGGTATGAACTAGAAATAAATTATACAGTGAGAACAAAAAAACCTACAAATACATGGAGGCTAAACAGCATGCTTCTAAATAATCAATGGATCAATGAACAAATTAAAACAAATCAAGCAATATGTGGAGACAAAAGAAAACAAAAATAAAACAGTCCAAAATTTGTGGGACACTGCAAAGGCCATTCTGAGAGGGAAGTACATAGCAATACTGGCCTACTTCAAGAAACAAGAACAATCTCAAGTAAGCAGTCTAAACTCATAATTAAAGAAACTAGAAAATGAAGAACAAATGAAACCCAAAGTTACTAGAAGGAGGGACATAAGAAAGGTCACAGCATAAATAAATAGAGAATAAAACAATAGAAAAAAATCAAAAGCTGGCAATAAATTCATACCTATCAATAAAGAAAGGTCACAGCATAAATAAATAGAGAATAAAACAATAGAAAAAAATCAAAAGCTGGCAATAAATTCATACCTATCAATAATTACCTTAATGTAAATGGACTGAATGCACAAATTAAGTAGACAAACCCATAGCCAGATGTACAAGAAGAAAAGAACACAAATAAAATCACAGATGAAGAAGGAATAGTCACAGCAGTTACCACAAAAATACAAAGAATTATTAGAGAATTCTATGAAAAATTATATGCCAATAAATTGGACAACCTAGGAGAAATGGACAACTTCCTAGAAAAATACAACCTTCCAAGACTAACCCAGGAAGAAACAGAAAAATGAAACAGACCAATTACCAACAAATAAATCAAATTGGTAATCAAAAACTCCCCCCCAAAAAAGTCCCATGCCAGATGGCTTCAGTGGTGAATTCTACCAAACATGTAAAGAAGACAATACCTATCTTTCTTAAAGCATTCCAAAAAGTAGAAGTGGGGGAAATACTTCCAAACTCATTCTATGAGGCCAGCATCACTCTAATACCAAAACCAGGCAAAGATACTATAAAAAAAATAAAATTATAGACCAGTATCCCTGATGAGCATAGATGCAAAAACTCTCAACAAAATATTAGCAAACTGTATTTAAATATACATCAAAAGGATCATCCATCATGACCAAGTGTGATTTATGCAATCCTGGGATTGCAAGGATAGTACAATATTCACAAATCAATCAAAGTCAGACACTACATTAAAAGGGATAAAAATTACATGATCATCTCAATAGACATTGAAAAAGCATCTGACAAAATTTGATGTCCATTCATGATAAAAACTCAGCAAATGGCTATAGAGGCTATATACCTCAACATAATAAAGGCCATATATAACAAACAGCTAACATCATAGTGGTGAAAAGCTGAAAGCTTTTTCTATAAGATCAGGAACAAGGATGTCCACTCTCACCACTATTATTCAACATAGTAATGGAGATCCTAGCCACATCAATTAAACATGATAAATAAAAGGCACCCAAACTAGTAAGGAAGAAGTTAAACTGTCACTATTTGCAGATAGCATGATATTACACTTAAAAAACCCTAAAAACTCCACCCAAAAAACTATTAGAATAAGTGGATTCAGCAAGTTGTAGGATAAAAAATTAATACTCAGAAGTCTATTGAATTCCCATATACTAACAATGAACTAGCAAAAAGAGAAATCAGTAAAACAATTCCATATACAACTGCATCAAAAAGAATAAAATACCTAGGAAAAATACTAACCAAAGAGGTGAGAGAAATACTCTCAAAACTATAAGACACTATGAGAGAAATTAAAGAAGATACCAATAAATTGAAATCTATCCCATGCTCATGGATAGGAAGAATTAAAATTGTCAAAATGGCCATCCTGCCAAAAGCAATTTACAGATTTAATGCAATGCCTGTCAAAATAGCAATGGCATTTTTCAATGAACTAGAGCAAGTAATCCTAAAATTCATTTAGAGCCACAGAAGACCCCAAATAGCCAAAGCTATTCTGAGAAAGAACAAAGCTGGGGGTAGTATCACCCTAAATTCAAGCTATATCACAATGCTATGGTAATCAAAACAGTATGGTACTAACACAAGAATAGATAGACCCACAGATAAATGGAACAGAACAGAAAGCCCAGATATAAACACACAGATATGTGGTCAATTTATATATGATAAAGGAGCCATGAATATACAATGGGGAAAAGACAAACTCCTTCAATAACTGGTTTTGAGAAAACTGGATAGCTACATTGTGAGATACACAAAAGTAAACTTTAAATGGATCAAATAACTGAATATAAGACATGAGACCATAAAACTCTTAGAAGAAATTGTAAGCAAAAATCTCTTGAACATAAGCATGATGAAACATCTCTTCAGACAAGGAAAATCAAATAATAAATGAACAAATGGGACTATATCAAACTAAAATGCTTCTGTTCAGCAAAGGATACCATCAGCAGAATGAAAAGGCAACCTACAGTGTGGAAGAATATATCTGTAAACATTTTATCCAATAAGGGGTTAACATCCAAGATATATAAAGAACTCGTATGCCTTAACACCAAAAAAAACCAAAAAAACCAATTAAACAATGAGCAGAGTACCTGAACAGACATTTCTCCAAAGAAGAAATATGGATGACTAACAGGTACATAAAAAGATGCTCCAAATAGCTAATCATCAGGGAAATGCAAATCAAAACCACAATGAGGTATCACCTCACACCACATAGGATGGCCACTATCCAAAAGACAATAAATAACAAATGTTGGCGAGGATGTGGAGGAAAGGGAACACTCGTACAGTGTTGATGGGAATGTAAATTAATGCAGCCACTGTGGAACTCAGTATGGAGGTTCCTCCCAAACTAAAAATAGAAATACCATTCAACTCAGTAATTCCACTTCTAGGAATTTACCCAAGGAAAAAAATCCCTGATTCAAAAGATGTATGCACCCCTATGTTTATTGCCACATTATTTTAAATAGTCAAGTTATGGAAGCAGCCTAAGTGTCCATCAATAGATGAATGGATAAAGAAGGTGTGGTACATATACACAGTGGAATATATTCAGTCATAAAAAAGAAATCCTGCCATTTGCAATGACATGCATGGAACTAGAGGGCATTATACTAAGTGAAATGAGCCAGGTATAGAAAGACAAATACCATATGATATCACTTATTTGTGAAATCTAAAAACAAAACATAATGAACACAAGAACAATAAATTCATAGAGACTGAGAAGTGACTTGTAGTTACCATGGGGGAGGGGTTAAGGTGGGTGGGTGGTTGGGGAGGGTGAGGAGGATAAACGGCCACCAAGATTCTCAATCGTAATATAAGCTGGTCCAAGGATAGTTGTACAGCATGGAGAATGTAGTCAATTATTCTGTAACATCTTCCTATGTTGACAAATAATAATGGCACTAGTGGGGTGAGGATTTAATAGTATGGGTAACTGTTTAACCCAGTCTGTTGTATACTTGAAACTAATACAAGATTGGATATAAATTCTCCATAAAAAATAAAATAAGCAAAAAATTAAAAAACACTTCACCCAAGAAGATATGTAAAAGCAGTAGAAGGTTGGTGGTTCTCCTTGGAAAGGTTATGCCTTTTTCTGAGCTTTTCCTTCATCCAGCTGTGTAACCAGAGGCCCTAATCCTAATGATCATATCCTGCATGTCTCTGAGGAACTTTTACAAAATAATGTCGAATGAACATCGTATGGTTACAGGCAGTGGGGTTAGGAATTGTACTTAGATTTAAATTCCAGCTCTACTCTTCAGATTGGCATGGATTCTATAAAGTTACATATAGAAGTTACAGAGCCTATCACCCATAAAATCCATTTTATTCAGCAAATAAAATTTTAGCAAATATTCATTGATATTTTTACTCTGGCCACATTGTACTAGATGTTGGAGACATAAATGTATGTATTTTATTTGCCTTCTAGGAGCTTAGAGTGAAGTTAAGGACAAACATGCCAGTTTATAATTACACTTGAATGTGGCAAAGTAACCTAGTAGTTGTGTTTATGTGGGGCAATGAAAACATAAGAGGGGTATTCAAATCTGCCCCAGGTAGTGGCTGTTCAGGAAAAGCAATGTGTTCCCTAGCTCTGAGAGAGAGGGGAGGAGTTGGGGAGAAGTCACTCTCCAAGCAGAGATGGTTTCAGAGGGACAGTTGTTGAAAAGCCTGGAGAGAATGGTGTATGTCAGCGGCTATGGTGTATGAAAAGTAGGCAGAGGCAGGTCATGAGTAGCTTCACATACTGTTCTGCAGGATTCAGATTTTATTCAAAAACAATAAAGAATCATAGACTGTTTCATTGACTTCCCTGGTTAGGACATATAAGACTATTGCAGAAGGAAATAAAGGATGGAATCAGGGATGCAGTAGATGGAGAGGAAAACCTTTGAAATTCTAAGAAAAGTTTCCTGTGAATGTGCATAAGCATGTTTTTCTAAGAGTGCATTCAGAGACTCTATCAGATCCTGCAGTGGCCCATCGATTAACATCCATGTGACTAGAAGCAGGAGACCAGAGCGACTGCACATGTAACAATTCCAGTGAGAGATAATAAAGCTGAGGACTATGGCAGTGTCCCTGGGGTGGGACTGTGATCTGTGAACAGAGTGTCATAAAAATTTTAGGTGTTGTCACAACTGAATGATCTCATTAATTCAGACTAGTTAAGGCAAAGTCAAATTTAAATGTGTGCAAAATGCAAAATTAAAACTATAATTCTTCCACTTCTGTTGGATGTATATACATTTAAATCCTTTACTTTTATATAAGAAAAGCTATTTGCTTGAATCTAACTTCTGCACGGTGAATGGGGAAGCATAAAATTTCACCTATGATTAATAACAAATAACAGCTAATGTTCTCCTTCTTTCTCTTTTTCTTTCTTTTTTTTCCCAATAGTACAACATTGCATTATATGCTTTCTGCATTTCTAGATCTTAATTTTGGGAAACAACACTTAAGGATTTTTTGTGGAAGGGAGGACACACAGTCCAGTCATTCCTCTAGTATCCCAAGTGAAACTAGACCACCAGAAAGCTTTATATCTGGTCCTTCAAAGAAACGTGACTATGCTCTACAGTGATAATGCTGGTCTTCACTGAAAAATGTGATTTGAAATGTGTACTCTAGCTGTGTGTAAGTAAAACTTTAGGGTGATCTTAAGATCCAGACCCAAGGTCCAGGTCCAACGCCAAGTCCAGGTTTAAGTTCCAAAGCCAAGACCTAACTCCACGGTCCAAGTTTCAGGTTTAGTTTCCAAAGTCCACTAATTCCAAGGCCCACTTTTACAATGTAGATCCAGGCCAAATGTCTAAGCCTAAATATAAGTTCCAGATCCCAGTCCAAGTTACAGGTGTAAGAATGTGTCCCTTGAGGAACTGGAAAAATATAATTCTAATGTCTAGGTCCAAGGTATACGTCCAGATCCAAGGTTCAGGTTCCACATCCTTACCAAAATTTTCAGGTCTAGGCTAGGGACCTAAACCACAGAATTGAACCTGAACATGATGTTGATCGTGGATATTTCATAAGATCTGTTTTTCACACTCTGGCAAATTCTCCATGATTTTCTCCCCCTTTGTCACTTTTCTCTCATCTTCTTACCTCTGCAAGTCTCCACTGTATTTTCCCTTATGGAATCTAATTCTCTAAGATTTCCTTCCCTTTTTCCTTCATCTCCCCCTATGACTCTTGATTCCCCAAGATTTGATTCTCCCTTCTTTCAGCTCATTTAATATGTGCTGACTCTGTCGGATCTCTTCTCTCTTCTTTTATCCCTGTTCCTGACACTTGCTTATTCTCAAAGATATTCTTGATTTTTTTCCTACCCTTTGTTCCCTTTTCTTCTAACACCTACAAACAGGTGATCATACTTTGATTACCTAGAAGGATAGTGTTACCATGCTTATCTTCCATTTTTTATCTTGTGGAAGGATGAAAGGCATGTCAATTTCCCTGCCAGGATAGTGTCAGTAGGACCGTGTAGAGAGCTGAACTTCCATTGCTTGCCAAGGGGAAGTAAGTGGGGTCTTGCTCCTGGTTCCACCTCAGTAATGTCAGTGGAATTCAGCAGCAAGCTACACCTCCAGCCCTCCAGGCAGCTATGATATTTAATAAGAGAGCATGAGGTGAGGCTGTTTACCACTCCTTTTTTCTCTACCCCACGTGAAGTACAATGGGCCCAGAATGAATCTGAACTCCCACTCCCACTTGGCATCAATGAGAATAAACGTGTCAGGGGAGAGGGGGCTAGTTCTTCCTCAAATGTCTGCAGGGTCCAATTGGGAACTGATATTGCACTCCTACTTGCAGGCAACAAAAGTGTTGAGTTGGTGTCTTACTTTTTCTGAGAAGGTGTTGCTGGGCCTGAAAGAGAAGTTAAACTATTCCCAACACACAACAAAGAAGTGTCAGCACTCCAGTTTTGCTTAATAGTATGGGGGGGGGGGCAATAAAAAGCTGAACATACACACTCACCAAGATCTTGAGATACATTTAAATAGAACTGTCTGATTTTAACAAAAACGTTAAGTAGCATCCAGTGTAACATAATATCTAAATAGTCCAAGATAAAATTGTAGATCAGTAATCATACCAAGAACTAGGAAAATCACAACTTGAATGAGAAAAGACAATCTACAAGTGTCAACACCAACATGAATGCAATATTGAAATTACCTGACAAGAATTTTAAAGAAACCATCATAAAATGCTATAACAAGCAATTATGAATTTCCTTAAAACAAATGAAAAAATAGAAAATATCAGCAAAGCAATAGAAGTTATAAAAAGAACCAAAAGCAAATTATAGAGATGAAAATATAACAACCAAACAAAAAACCTGATAGATGGGCTCAAATAGTAGAATGGAGATGACAGAGGAAAGAATGAATGAACTCAAAGACAATTACATATAATACTAAATGATCAACACTATCAATGTAATTACCATCTATAATCATACAAAGATATTATATTATTGGCCATATTCCCTATGCTGCACTTTTAAGCACGTGATTTTTTTATATAATTGAAAGCTTGTATGTCTTTATCTCCTTCACCTCTTTCCCATTCATGCCAGTCCCCTATGGCAATCACCATGTTCTCTGTGTTCATGAATCTATTTTTATTTTATGTTTGTTCATTTGTTCTGTTTTTTAGATTCCACATATAAGTGAAGTCACATGGTATTTGTCTTTCTAGAAATGGACATATCTAGCAGGTAGAAAATCAGAAGGGGCATAATGGAGTCCAACAAAACTATTAATGAGTGAGATATAATTGACATAGACTACTTCATCCCCAAACAGCAAATTACACATTCTTTGCAAGCTCACATGGAAATCCCATCAAGATAGACCACATTCTGGGCCATAAAACATATCTTAATCTTAAAAAATATAGGTCATGCAATATCTGTTCTCAGATCACAATGGAATTGAACTTGAAATTAATAACAGAATTCCAATAGCTGGAAAAGCCAAAAATACATAGATATTTAACAACACACTTCTAATTAACAGATAGGTCAAAGAAGAAATCTCAAGAGAAATTTTTAAATATTTAAACTAAATGAAAATAAAAATACAATTTGCCAAAATTTTTGGGATGCAGTGAAAGCTTTGCTTGCAGGGAAATGTACAGCCTTCAGTATTAAGAAAGAAGGAAGATCTAAAATCAACAATCTATGTTCCCATTTTAGAAATAGAAAAAGAAGAGCAACTTAAATCCAAAGTATGCAAAGGTAAAGAAATAATAATTAGAGCAGAAATCAATGAAATTGGAATCAAGAAATCAATAAAGAAAATCAATAAAATCACTGACTGGCTATTTTACTGTTGCAATACTCCTTTCACAAAATATGTAAATCAAACCATTATGCTATACCTTAAATAGTAATTTATATCATTATTTCTCAATAAAATTGGGGGAATGCTAGTTATTTGAAAATATCAATAAAATTGATAATCCTCCAGCCAAGCTAACTAACAAAACAGAATGGACATAAATTACTAATATCAGAAATGAAAGAGGGACATCACTACAAATCCCATGGTCACTAAAAGGATAATAAAAATATGACTATTTCCATATCTACAAATTTGATATTAGATCTAAAGGACCAATTCCTTGAAAGACACAATCTGCTAAAATTCACACAAGAATAAATTAATAATCTAAGTACATCTATATATATTAAAGAAATTGATAAATATTGGATCAATAAATAGCAATCTTCCACAAAAGAAAAAAACAGAACTAGACGGGTTCACTGGTGAATTATACCAAACATTTAAGGGAGAAATTATGCCAATTCTCTAAAACCAAGCAGAAAAAATACTTCATAATTCATTCTACAATGCCAGCAATAACCTATATCAAGTCTAGTCAAAGACATTATAAAAGAATAAAACTACAGACCAGTATCTTCATGAAAACACATGCAAAATCCTCAACAAAATATTAGTAAATCAAATTCAACAATATATAAAAATAATTATATCTCACAACCAAGCAGGATTTATCCCACATATGAAGTCTAGTTCAACACTTGAAAATCAATGAAATCATCAAATCAAGAAACAAAAGAAGAAAATATCACATGACCATATCAATAGATTCAGAAAAAAGCATTTGACAAAATCCAACATTCGTTCATGATAAAAACTCTCAATGAACTAGGGATAGTAGGGGAATTTCCTCAACTTGATAAAGAGTGTCTACAAAAATTACAGCTAACATCATACTTAATAGTGAAACTTGAAGCTTTCACCCTAAGATCAGGTATAAGGCAAGGAGGTGCCCTTTCACCACTGCTCTTCAACATCACACAGGATGTCCCAGGTAATGCAGTAAGAAAAGGACATGAAATAAAAGATACACCGATTGTGAAGGAAGATACAAAACTTTCTGTTCAGAGGTGTCAATATTGTCTGTAAAAAATGTGAAAGAATTGACAAAAAAGTTTCCTGGATTATGGGAATTAACATACATACAGGATTAACATACAAAGTCAATCTATTTCAAATATACCAGCAATAGACAAATAAGCTTTGAAATAAAATACACACTACCACTTACATTAGCATCCCCCCAAAATTAAATACTTAGGTATAAACCTAACAAAATGTGTACAAGAACTATATTAAGAAAACTTTGAAATGCTGATGAAATATATCAAAGAAGGTACATGCCATGAAAGATATAATTGACAAACTGGACTTTTTTAATAAATGGAGAGATATTTCATGTTCATTGGTAGGAAGATTCAGTGTTGTTAAGATGTCAGTTCTTCCCAACTTGATACATAGATTCAATGTAATCCCAATACAAATACCCGCAAGTTATTTTGCAGATTTTGACAAAATAATTCTACTATCTATATGACAGGCAAAAGACCCAGAATAGCCAACTCAGTATTGAAGAGAAAAAATACAATTGGAAATTTAATATTAACCATGACAAGACTTTCTATAAAGTTACAGTAATTAATAAAAGTGATTGAATAGAAAGTGAAAGAATAAACAAATCAATGGAACAGAATACAGAGCCCAGAAGTAGACCCATATATATATAGTCAGCTGATGTTTGACAAAGGAGCAAAGGCAATATAATGTAGCCAAGATAGTCTGTACAACAAATGATGCCGGAACAACTGAACATCTACATGCAAAAAAGATGAGTTTCCACACAGACTTTATACCTTTCATAAAAATTAACCCTATGATTAGCCAAATGGACAATATATCTAAATGTAAAATTCAAAACTATAAAACTCCTAGGATATAACACAGGATAGAACTTAGATGATGTCAAACACTGCAGAAACCTTTTAGAAACAACACCAGGGATTCATGCAATGAAAGAGATTATTGACAAACTGGACTTTTTTAATAAAAAAACTTTCTGCACTAAGAAAGACAGTGTCAAAAGAATGAAGACACAATCCATTCCCAGACTGGGAGATAGTATTTTAAAAGACACCTCTGGTAAGGAACTGTTATCCAAAAGATAGGAAGAACACTTAAAACCCAACAATAGGAAAATGATTAATCCAATTAAAAAATGGACCAATGACCTTAACAGAGACCTCATCAAAGAGGATATATCTGTAGCAAATAACCATATGTAAAGATGTTCCCCATCATATATCATGGAAAGGCAAATTAAAACAATGAGATACCAGTACACATCTATTAGAATGGCCAAAATCCAAAACACTGACAATACCAAATGAGGCATCAGTACCAGTGAGAATGTGGAGCAATAGGAACTCTCATTCATTGCTGGTAGAATACAAAATTATACGGCTACCTGGGAAGACAGCTTGGCAGTTTCTTGTAAAACTAAATATACTCTTATCATACAATCCAGGTACCATTCTCCTTGGTATTTAACCAAATGAATTCAAAACTTATATCTACACAAATGTTTATAGAAGTTTATTTATAATTGCCAAACTTGGAAGCAACTGATATGTCTTTCAGTAGGTGACTTCATAAACTGTGGTGCCTCCAGACAACAGAATTTTATTTAGTAAAAGAAATAAAGTCATTAAGTCATAAAAAGACATGAATGAAAATTAAATGCATATTACACTGAAGGAAACCAACCTGAAAATGATACATACTATATGACAGAAAAGGCAAAACTACAGAGAAAATTTAAAAAATCAGTGGTCATCAGGGGTTAAAAGGAGGAAGAGGTGAATAAGAAGAACACAGAAAATTTTTGTCAGTGAAAGTGTACAATGGTGTTTACATGTCATTATACAGTTTTCATAACCTGTAGAATATTAAAACCAAGGGTAAATTCTAAAATAAACTATGGACTTTGATAATGATGTGTCAATGTGAGTTCATTGATTGTAATAATGTACTGCTCTAGTGAAGGATATCGATAGTGGGGAATATTGCACATGTGAGGAAACAGGGAATATATGGGAAATATCTGTTCTTTCCATTCAGGTTTTCTGTGAACCTAAAACTGATCTAAAAAATAAAGTTTCAAAATTAAACATTGTCATAATCAAGTTGAGTAGAACTCTGAGATTTGGTAAAATACACACAACATCTAAGGAAAGGTTTTTTAAAGAAAGAAGCAACTGTTAGGGGTGAGAAGTGTTGTGGAACTTTTAATTGCTTACCTACCATCATGCCACATGCCAGCACTGACTGGAGTTATGGATTGAATTGTGTTCCCCCCAAAAATGTTGAAACTCAAACCCCAAGTTCTTCAGAATGTGCCTCTATTTGTATATAGCCCTTAAAGAGGTAATTGAGGTTAAATGAAGTAATATGGGTGATCCCTAACCCAATATAACTAGTATCCATGTAAGAAGGGAAGATCTGGCTACATAAATGAGACACCAGGATGTATGCATAGAGAGGAGTGGCCTTCTGAGGACCCAATAGGAAGGGGACAATCTGCAAGCCAAGGGAGGGTTCTTAGAAGAACCAAATTCTTCCAACACCTTCATCATGAACTTTTAGCCTTCAGAACTGTGAGAAAATTAATTTATATTAAGCTACCCAGTTTAAGGCATTTGGTATGGCAGCCCTAGCAAAATAATACTAATTTTGGTGCCATTAGAGTGAGATGCCCTTGTAACAAATGCCTGAAAATGTGGAAGTGGCTTTGGAGCTGGGTTATGGGTGGAAGCTGGAAGAAGTTTGAGGTGCATGTTAGAGAAAGCCCAGACTGCCTTGGGGAGGCTGGTAGGAATACGGGCATAAAGGTGATCCTAGTGAGGTCTTAAACAAAAATGAAGAACACGTGTTGGAAACTTGAGGAAAGGTGATCTCTGTTATAAAGAAGAAAAGAAGTTGGTCAAATTGTGTTGTAGTGTCTCATGGAGAGTAGAAAGTGTAGGCGATGATCCTGGCTTTTAGCTGAGGAGATTTCTAAGCCAAGTATTGAAGACATGTCCTGGTTTCTCTTTGCTGCTTATAGTAAAATCTGAGAGAAGAGAGATAAACTGAAGAAACTGTTAAGTAAAAAGGAACCAGAACTTGAATATTTTGGAAGTTCTCAGTCTGTATTGCACAATTCTGTTCTGGTGAGAGTACCAAAGTGTCACTGGAAAACAACTCCATAAAGAGATTACAGACATGACTCACTGATCTAACCGGTGAGCTCAGCAGAAGCCAAGGATAGAGACAGGGTTTTATCAGTGGAAATGCTGCCAGGTTGAACTAAAAGGGTTTGTCTGATAGAGCAAAATGAGAGAAAGTTGTTGGACTTCTGGGATTCTACGGGATGGGACCGTACAGCTATCTAGCTGTGAACATGCATATTCCTTCAAGAAAAGGGAGGAATGACAGCAAAGGCGATTCAGCGATGAACAGGCCTGCCACCTCGGGACCAGGACTATAATCCTGATGGGTCTGGAAGAGCATCCAGCTAAAGTGGATTATTCTTGAGCTTTAAAATAAACAGAATTTACTCCGCTAGGTTTTGGGCTTATTGGGGCTCCTGCTGTCTTCTTTCAATCTCCTGTTTGGAAGGAGAATGCCTATTCTATGGCTGTCCCATCTGTGTATTTTGGAAGTAGAAAACTTGTTTCACAGCTTCACAGCTGGAGAGGAATTTTGCCTCAAGATGAATCATAACTCATCCCACTCATACTAGATTTATATAATACTTAGGAGAGAGTTGGGAGCTAGAGTTGATATCAAAAATGGGTTATGACTTTTGAGGCTGTTTGGGATGGATGGATGTATTTACATGTTAGAAGGACATGAATTTAGGGGGTGCAGAGGGTGGAATGTTATAGATTGAATTGTGTACCTACAACATTAACATGCTGAAGTCCTAAGCTCCAGTATCTCAGAATATGACTGAATTTGGAGAGAAGGCCTTTAAAGATGTAATTAGGTTCACTGAGGTCAGCTGAGTGGCTCCTAATCTAATCTGACTGGTATATTAATAAGTGGGTGGAATTTATAAGTGGGCACAGCAGGTTGGGCATTCACAGAGAAAGGGCCATTTAAGGACAAAGTAAGAAGATGGCCATCTGAAAGCCAAGGAGAGAGGCCTCAGGATACTTCCTACTTTGATTTCTTGATCTTAGACTTCAAGCCTCTGAAACTGTAAGAAAACAAATTAGTGCTGCTTAAGCCACGCAATCTACAGTATTTTGCCATATAACCCTAGCAGACCAGTGCAAGCAGCCATGAAGACGGCAGCTCCAAACTCATAGTGCAGGTTACCAGGGCCGGAGAGACCAACACAGATCTGATTCTCAAATAATTGCGGTTCTCTTGTGGCTGTCTGAAAGTCGGATGCACAGACTTGCTTTTACTTCACCCAACTCAGCAGCCACACAGTTTAGGAAGCTCCCAGGTAGTTTGTGCTAAAAGCATTGAAAGACTCAATATTTGCTATAGCAACATGGGAGCACAGTACAACAGCTGGAGATGATGGAAAGGAAGAGGGCGAGAAAAGAGATACACAGACAAATAAGGGTTTTTAAAACTCCTGCATATCCTAGGGAATTGAAAAGACCATGCATATGCCCAGGGGAAAACTCATGCTCAGAAAAGACCTGAGAAGATACTAAGCTTTCATGTCTAGCTGGACTTCAGGTACCATACAAGTGGGAAGTAAAGGCTAAGGCAGAGTTGTAAATGGCCTGGCTAAGAGTTGAAGGAGAGTCCAAACATAGGGCCAATATGTAAAGACTGGGAGAGGTTTTCTTTGTTTTGTTTTGTTTTTTGTTCATTTTATTCCTAGGTATTTTATTCTTTTTGATGCAATTGTGAATAGAATTGTTTTCTGATTTCTCCCTCTCCTAGTTCATCATTAGTGTATAGGAATGCAACAGAGTTTTGTGTATTAATTTTGTATCCAGCAACTTCGCTGAATTCAAGTATTACATCTAGTAGTTTTGGAGTGGATTCTTTACATTTTTTTATGTACAATATCATGTCATCTGCAAACCGTGACAGTTTAACTTGTTCTTACCAATCTGGATTGCCTTTATTTCTTTGTGTTGTCTAATTGCTGTGGCAAGGACCTCCATAACTATGCTGAATAAAAGTGGAGAGAGTGGGCATCCTTGTCTTGTTCCTGATCTTAGAGGAAAATCTTTCAGCTTCTCACTGTTAAGTATGATGCTGGCTGTGGGTTTGTCATATATGGACTTTATTATGTTGAGGTACTTGCCCTCTATATCCATTTTGTTGAGAATTTTTATCATGAATGGATGTTGAATTTTGTCAAATGCTTTTTCAGCATCTATTGAAATGATCATGTGATTTTTTTCCTTCTTTTTGTTGATGTGGTGGATGATGTTGATGGATTTTCTAATATTGTACCATTCTTGCATCCCTGGAGTAAATCCTATTTGATCATGGTGGATGATATTTTGATATATTTTTGAATTCAGCTTGCTAATATTTTGTAGAGTATTTTTGCATGTATGTTTATCAGGGATATTGGTCTGTAATTTTTTTGAGTGTGTGGTGTCATTGCCTGGTTTTGATATTAGAGTGATGCTGGCCTCATAGAATGAGTTTGGGAGTATTCCCTCCCCTTCTACTTTTTGGAAAACTTTAAAAGGAGAATGGGTATTAGTTATTCACTAAATGTCTGATAAAATTTAGTGGTGAAGCCATCTGGTACAGGAGTTTTGTTCTTAGGTAGTTTTTTTATTACCAGTTCAATTTCATTGCTGGTACTTGGTCTGTTCAGATTTTTTGTTTCTTTCTGGGTCAGCCTTGGAAGGCTGCATTTTTCTAGAAAGTTGTCCATTTCTTCTAGGTTATCCAGTTTGTTAGCACATAATTTTTCTTAGTATTTTCTCATAACTCTTTGTATTTCTGTGGCATCCTCATGATTTTTCCTTTCTCATTTCTGATTCTGTTTATGTGTGTAGACTCTCTTTTTGTCTTGATAAGACTGGCTAGGTGTTTATCAATTTTTTTTTTTTGTTCTTGAAGAACCAGCTCCTGCTTTCATTGATTCTTTCTATTGTTTTATTCTTCTTGATTTTATTTATTTATGCTCTAATCTTTATTATGTCCCTCCTTCTACTGACTTTGGGTCTTATTTGTTCTTTTTCTAGTTTTGTTAATTGTGAGTTTAGACTGTTTATATGGGATTGTTCTTCTTTCCTGAGGTAGGCCTGTATTGCAATATACTTTCCTCTTTGCACGGCCTGGGCTGCATCCCACAGATTTTGTGGTGTTGAATTATTGTTGTCATTTGTCTCTATATATTGCTTGATCTTTGTTTGTATTTGGTCATTGATCCATTGGTTATTTAGGAGCATGTTGTGAAGCCTCCATGTGTTTGCGGGATTTTTCATTTTCTTTGCGTAATTTATTTCTAGTTTCATACCTTTATGGGCTGAGAAACTGGTTGGTACAATTTCAATCTTTTTGAATTTACCAAGGCTCTTCTTGTGGCCTAATATATGATCTATTCTTGAAAATGTTCCATGTGCACTTGAGAAGAATGTGTATTTTGCTGCTTTTGGGTGTAGAGTTCTGTAGATGTCTGTTAGGTCCATCTGTTCTAATGTGTTTTTCAGTGCCTCTGTGTCCTTACTTGTTTTATGTCTGGTTGCTCTGTCCTTCAGAGTGAGTGGAGTGTTGAAGTCTCCTAGAATGAATGCAATGCATTCTATTCCCCCTTTTAATTCTGTTAGTATTTGTTTCACATATGTGGGTGCTCCTGTGTTGGGAGCATAGATATTTATAATAATTGTATCTTCTTGTTGGATTGACCCCTTTATCATTATGTAATGTCCTTCTTTGTCTCTTGTGACTTTCTTTGTTTCAAAGTCTATTTTATCTGATACAAGTACTACAACTCCTGCTTTTTTCTCCCTATTAGTCTCATGAAGTATCTTCTTCCATCCCTTCACTTTTCGTCTGTGTATGTCTTTGAGTTTAAAGTGAGTCTCTTGTAGGCAGCATATAGATGGGTCTTGTTTTTTCATCCATTCAGTGAGTCTATGTCTTTTGATTGGTGAATTCAGACCATTTAGCTTTAGGGTGATTATCGATAGGAATGTACTTATTGCCATTGCAGGCATTAGATTCGTGGTTACCAAAGGTTCAAGGTTAACTTCCTTACTAAGAGTCTAACTTAACTCATTTAGTGTGCTATTACATAATCTAAAGGTTCTTTTTTCTCCTCATTTTTATTCCTTCTCCATTCTTTATATATTAGGTATCATAGTCTGTACTCTGTCTATCCCTTGATTGACTTTGGGGTAGTTGATTTAATTTTGCATTTGCTTAGTAATTAATTGTTCTACTTTCTTTACTTGGTTTTATTACCTCTGGTGACAGCTATTAAACCTTAGGAACACTTCCATCTATAGCAGTCCCTCCAAAATAGACTGTAGAGATGGTGTGTGGGAGGTAAATTCTCTCAGCTTTTGCTTATCTGGAAATTGTTTAATCCCACCTTCAAATTTAAATGGTAATATTGCCAGATAAAGTAATCTTGTCTCAAGGCCCTTCTGCTTCATTGCATTAAATACATCATGCCACTCCCTTCTGGTCTGTAAGGTTTCTGCTGAGAAGTCTGATGATAGCCTGATGGGATTTCCTTTGTATGTGATCTTCTTTCTCTCTGGCTATTTTTAATAGTCTGTCCTTATTACTGATCTTCACTGTTTTAATTATTATATGTCTTGGTGTTGTCTTCCTTGAGTCCCTTGTGTTGGGAGATCTGTGCACCTCCGTTGCCTGAGAGACTATCTCCTTCTCCAGATTGGGGGAGTTTTCAGCAACTACCTCCTCAAAGACACTTTCTATCCCTTTTTCTCTCTCTTCTTCTTCTGGTATCCCTATAATATGAATATTGTTCCATTTGGATTGATCACACAGTTCTCTCAATATTCTTTCATTCTTAGAGATCCTTTTTTCTCTCTATGCCTCAGCTTCTTTGTATTCCTCTTCTCTAGTTTCTATTTCATTTATTGTCTCCTCCACTGTATCTAATCTGCTTTTAAAACCTCCCATTGTATGTTTCATTTCTGATACTGTGTCTTGTAATGATTGTATCTCCAACCAGAGTTCATTCCTGAGTTCTTGAATATTTTTCTGTACTTCCATGAGCATGTTTATGATTTTTATTTTGAAATCTCTTTCAGGAAGATTCATGAGGTCAATTTCATTTGACTCTTTCTGTGGTGTATTTATAATTTTGCTTTGAACCAGTTTCCTTTGATGTTTCATATTTGTATGTGGCGCCTTCTAGTGCCCAGAATCTCTACTCTCTGGAGCTGCTCAGCCCCTGGAGCAATGTTGTCTGTCGCTGGGGAGTGGTGTTGGTGCCTCAGGGGAGGAAAGAGCTGTTTCCTGCCTCCCGGCTGCTATGCCTGCCTCCACTGGGAAAGGTTTTTTTTTAAAGCTCTTTTTCCCTTTTTTATCATATTTTTAAAATAAAATTAAAGTTTCCCTGTGCTCCAAGAATTTGATGGAATTTTTATAACACTAGCTTACCACAAAGTTAACAGAACACAGAGTCCTCTGGCCACACATGACAAAGAATATGGACTTAAAAGTGATTTAGAAAAGTCACTAAACAAGCAAACAACAACATACATTAAATAACAACAAACACTGGAGTTGGGGAGCATCTCATTTCCAGAATGGCCACATTATAATACTCTAAAAGTCCAGTTTTCAAGAAATATTACATGGGCTATTCTTAGGAAAAGTAATTAACAGAAAATTCTTTGAGCCACTGGACTGAGTAGACAAATACTTATAATCAAATGTCTTAAATATGCTCAAAGATCTAAGGAAACTATAGACAAATAATTGAAGACCAGGAGGATGATATCTCTTCAAACACAGAACATCAGCAAAGAGATGGACATTATAAAAAGGGACTAAAGAGGAATTCTTGAGCTATAAAGTACAATAATTGAAATAAAAAATTCAGTAGAGGAAGTCAAGCAGATTTGCGCAACAGAAGAAAGAATAAGTGAACTTGAAAATAGGTCGGTTGAGATTACTCAGTCTGAGAGGCACAGAAAGAAAAGTGCAGAAAGTGAACAGAACCTAAGAGACTGTGTTCATTTTAATCATGGGATTTATCCCAGGGTTGCAAAGGCTGATCAAGATATGAAAACCAATCGTGCAATATACCACATTAATGGAATGAAAGGGAAAATACATGATAATCTCAACTGTTGCAGAAAATAATTTTATAATATCTAACCCCATTCATAACAACATTCAACAAACAAGAAATCGAAGGGAATTTACTTAATACATTAAAAGGCATTTAATTAAAATCAATAGCCACCATTAATTCAGTGATGAAAGACTCAAAAGTTATTCCCTTACAATGAGAAACAAGATAAGGATGGCCACTTTTACCCCTTATATTCTCTATTGTAAGTTCTAGCTACAACAATTAGGCAAGAAAAAGAAATAAAAATATCCACATTGGAAAACAAGAAATAGGATAATATTATTCACAGATGGCAGAAACTTATATATAGATAATCCTAAATGATAATAAAAACAATAAATAAATTCAGCAAAGTTGCAGACTAGACAATACACAGTTGTACAGTTATACATTTACAATACAACAAATACTGTGTATTTCTATATCAGCAATAAACAATCCACAAGGGAAATTAATGGAACATTTCCATTTAAATAACATCAAACAGGATGAAATACTTAAGAATAGATTTAACCAAGGAAGTACAATACTTGTACACTGAATATTACTAAATATTGCTAAAAGAAAGCCAAGAAGACCTAAAAAAAGTAAAGATAGCCCATGTTCATGCAAAGACTTAATATTGTGTAGATATCAATACTATCCAAAGTGATTTATAGAGTCAACCTAATTGCTATGAAAACCCTGCCATTTTTGTATAAATGGAAAAGCCAATTGTGGAATTCATATGGAATCTCAAATCACAAAAGATTCCAAATAGGCAAAAAAAATCTAGAAAGTGAAAACAAAGTTGGAGGATAAGCACTTCTCAATTTCAAAACTTATTTTAAAGCTACAGTAATTAAAGTAGTGTGATACTATAAATTCTCAGAAGAAAACAGGAGAGATTTGTTATGACACTGAAATGGGAAGATGCATAAGCAGCAAAAGAAAAAGCAAATGGAACTCATAAAAACTGAAATATTTTGCGCATCAAAGGACAATATCACAAAAGTGAAAAGACATCCAATAGACTGGGAGAAGATACTTGCAAATCATATGTCTGATAAGGGTTTGGTGTTCAGATTATATTAAGGGCTTTTAATTCAATAACAAAAAAGACATACAACCTAATTTTTTAAATGGGTAAAAGACTTGAATAGACCTTTCTCCAAATAAGATATAGATTTCTCCAAATCTGTATAGATTGGTCAACAAGCACATTAGAAGATGATCAACATCATTAGCCATTAGGGAAATGCAAATCAAAGCCACATGGCATGCCACTTCACATTCTGTAGATGGCTATAATAAAAAAATGGAAGTAACAAGTGTTGGTGACTATGTGAAGAAATGGGAACCCTAATCCATTGATGGTAGGAATGTGAAATGATGTAGTAATTGTGGAGAGCAGTTTGGTAATTTTTCAATAAACTAAACAGAATTACCATGTACCCAGCAATTCCACCAATAGGTATGTATTTTAAAAATTGAGATTGGTGTTCAAACACAAGTCGTACAAAATTGCTCATAAAGCAATATTGACAATAACCACTAAGTGTAAACAGCCCAAATGTCCATCAACTGACAAATGGATAAACAAAATGTCATGTAGCTATTTAATGGAATATTGTTGAGCCATATAAAGAAATAAAGTACTGATATATACTACAACATGAGTGCATCTCAAAAACATTCTGCTAAGTGAATGAAGTCAGACACAAAGGTCACTTATATGATTCAGTTTACACGAAACAGCCAGAATAGGTGACTCTATAGACAGGAAGCTGATAAGTCATTGTAAGGGGCTGAGAGGAAGGAGAAACTGGGATTGACTATTTGATGGGTGTGAGGTTTCCTTATTTGGGTGATGAAAATATTTAGGAACTAGGCATTAGAAATGTATTGTTTAATATAAACATCACTGAATTTCCCATATTTCCTTTTGTTATTGATTTCTAATATATCTATGTGGTCAGATAATATGAATTGTATGAATTCAATTCTTTTAAATTGTTGAGGTGGGTTTTATGGTCTAACATATGGCCATCCTGGAGAATGTTCCTAGTGCACTGGAAAAGAATATGAACTCTAGAATTGTTGGGTGGTGTATTCTGCAGTCTGTTAGGTGTTGTTACATTTCTATTTCCTTTTTAATCTTTCCTTGTTAATCTATCTTTTATTTCAGGTTTTATACAAGTATAATTGACAAATAAAGTTTTTGTATATTTAAGGTTTACAACATGATGGTGTGATGTATGTATACATTGTGAAATAATTACCACAACCAAGTTAATTAATACATCCATTACCTCATATAGTTACCTTTTTCCTCCTGTGGTAAGAATACCTACTCTCTTAGGAAATTCAAGTGCAAAATACAGTATTAATTTTAGTCATCAAGTTGTATATTAGAGTCCCAGAACTTATTCATTTTATAAGTGAAACTTAGTACCCTTTGACCAACATTTGCCTGCTTTTTCCACCCCTTGGCACCTGGTAACCGCTGTTCCACTCTCTGGGTCTATGAATCTGACTTTTTAGATTGCATGTGTAAGTAAGATCATACAATATTTGTCTTTCCCAATCTGGCTCATCTCGCTTAATGTCCTCCAGGTTCATCCATGTTGTTCCAAATGGCATGATGTCCTTCCTTCTTATGGCTGAACAATATACCAGTGTGTGTGTGTGTGTGTGTGTGTGTGTGTGAGTGTGTGTGTGTTGGGGATGGGGGTGGGGCTACTCAGGTAGTTTACACCTCTTCCTTAGCCCTTGCTTCCTGCTTTTACAAAGCCTCAGGAAAAGTCAGAGGTAACCAATCAAGACCTTGTCAGGTATTTCCTGTGCGGGCACACAGCTCCACTCTTGTACATGGCCTTCTAGATCCAAAATAGTACGTAAGAGCTTGTCAAAGCATCCACTGGACATCTCATTCCTATGATCTTCCTTTTTTTCTTTTTGGCTAGCTCCTTGTTGGACCCAGCTGTTGTCAACACTTCATGGACATGTCGTACTCAACCATTTTCATAGATTTTTTATTTTGACTAATGCCCTGGGATTGGGCTTGCTCCACTGGGTGATCTCTGAGTTAGTCCAAATAAATACAAATACTGTGAATGGGGCTTTTTCAGGGAGTTTCCAGAGAGGTCACCTGGAGGTAATTCTCTGGAGAGGAGGCTTTTTGCAGAATTCCAAACTTGCTCTTCCTCCTTCAGTGGCTGCTAATCTGTTCTTGTGAGGGCTGCCGCAGTGCATGGGACAGGAGTGTTGGAAGAGAGCATGGTAAAATGCAACAGAGCTTTGGCTGCTCTTACTGAGAGTCAGCCATTTTTCTTGAATAAATTATCATTGGAATATTATAAGCCATTGTCTAATTTCCAAAGTTCTGAAAAATTAATCCAGACGATTTTTGTTAGTTATTTTTTTGTTAATTTTTATGGAGGATCACATTTTTGGAGGTTTTACTCTGACTTTCCAAAAGTTCTTTCCCTACAGTGATTAGAATTTTATCAATATTATTCATCTTCTCAATTGACTTAGATTATTTAATTTCATTCTCTCTATTTTATGATTTTGCTCTCAGCTGTATTGTTTTTCTTTCTCTTACTCTGGGTTTAATTTGCTCTTTTTAATGTTTCTTAAGGTGGAGAATAAAGTCATTGATCTTTGAGATCTTTCTTCTTGTCTAACATAGATATTTTAGTGCTACAAATTTTCTCCTAAACAGCTTTAGCAGCATTCCATACATTTTGATATGCTGTTTTTATATTTATTCAGTTAAAAATACTGTTTAATTTTCTTCTTATATCTTCTTTGACCAATTAGTAAGTTAGAAATGCTTATTCCAATTTCTAAATATTTGGAGGATTTTTAAGAGATATTCCTTTTATTGATTTCTAATTTCATCCTATTGTTGAATTAAATTAACATGGCTTATCTTACTTTAATCATTTTAAATGTATTGAGGCACAATTCATCATATGAAGAATTCCAAAGGAACAAGGGGTTGCTTATTTCTATTCTCTGATGTGCTGTTATTAGTTATAGCTATTCTATTTGCAAAAACCATCACAGAAATAAAAAATACTTATCAATTGAAAAACTGCACAAATAACAGTCATAACAATTTGGTCCCATTGTCATTATGTAACACCTGAGTGTCCTGTATTCCCTTATGATCTCCAAATATTATTGACATTGATAAGCCACATTACAGTCATTTGGCCACTTTTTAATTTCTTTCTGTATGTGTTTCTATACTCAAGTTTTCATGCACATACTTGTTCACAGTTAATAAGTAGTTTAAAATAAGTGAAACACCAGAACTCTCTTTCATGTGAAACTCAAACTATGAAATCTGCCTAAGGAAGCTATTATGACAATGCAATTTAATGAGAGAATGGAAAAGCACATGCATATAGGCATGGGAAATAACTGTGGAGGTCACCTCATAAAACAACTTTGAAAGTCTTCTCTTCCTATCAAAGGACATTTAGTTGTATCTCTGATTGCTATCGGGAAATAATTCTTCAGAATCCTCAGACTATTATGCTCACCACTGATCTTCATAAGGAAGCTCTTGACAAACTAGTATTTCTCTAACTGGGGTACTTTCCTACAGAGTTGTTATTTTTTATTAACAATACAGTTAACATTTCAGCTTTAGTTTTTTAAAACTGGCAATATGGCAACCTCATAGGCTTCTACAGAACCACTTCTCTCTAGGGGGATGGCACAGTTAAGGATATGGCAATGCTGACATGCACAAAAATTAGAACATAATAAATAATGTGACAGGAATTGATCTTCAAGATTTGCCACTTAGGTTATTGGAGTAAGAAGAGTTAACACCAAAACAAACCCCATGTAAACTTATTTCAATGACTTTGTCTCTCTGCAGAATCTTAAGCAATATTTTCCCACATTGGAACAATAAGCAACACCCATCTACTGACTGTGTCACTAGATCTAACTGTATATTTTTACTCAATCTGCACTTACATTTCACTTCTTTATTTTTCTGGTTCCATTAATATATAAGAACTTTAACTTCCCTATTTAGGGACAACAAGCCATATTTCTAGTCTGCAAAAAAAAAATAGCTAAACTCTGTAGATAAAGGAGTCATATCAATGCTTGTATGTTTTGCATATCTTGTAAATGTATCTTGCTGTATGTTTTTTCCAATGTTCTCCTGGGTTGTCTTGGCCCAACCAAAAGCATCATGAACTTACACTTCAATCTCTATTCCATTATGCTTGCTTTACCACAGTTGTTCAATCTAATTATCATTTTTTGTAAGTAAATAATTGACCACATATGTAGGCTGGCCTGGAGAAATGACCTTGGATTTATCTTCATGCAGAGAGTATACTTAGAAAATATGACATAAGATAAATAGTGAAATACTGTGTGTAAAGAGACCTTAGCCTGTTATGTGTACCGGGATTGCTTACCTGTGGAGTTGGGTATGCCATATTTGATATGTACAGCTGAGTCAACATGACCCTAATCATATACACACAAAGCACACTGGCAACCAGATGTTCTTGTTTCTCTTTGTCAAGTTCACAAATACACTCATGCACATACACACACGCATACACACAAACACACACCTGGCTCTCATCTCAATAAGCCTTAAATTGCTCATAGGGTAGTTGGTGCAAAATAAAATTGTGTGTATCAGTAGCTATTAGGTCCTTAAATGAGATGGTAATAATGTACACATGTATGTCCCATTCTAATCACTTCTATAAAGCTAAGTAAAAATTATGCTAGATTAATTCTTTGTATCCTGTGTGATTCATCTACTACCTCAACTTGGGGCCATAACTTACAATGTTACATTTATTTTCTTATTTGTTCACCTTCAAACATGTATTGTCAGGACTAAAGACAAAGGAGTGAAAAGAAAGTCTCATATATTAAATATAAATCTGCTCAAATTATCGGGAAAGAAACACACATAACATTAGAATCTTAAAAATTCCCGCTGTGGAAGCCATCCTGATTAATTCCATCATGTTAACATTTTTTTTGTTGTTAACACTTTTCAAAATCAGTGTAATCAACTTTTCCCTATCATTGCTACCTAGGTTTGATTATCAGAATATGTCATTATATTCAATAAAATTGAAGCCTACATGATTTACCCAGATAGTAACGTTTTTAGAGTATCTGAATATCAGTATACAAATTTTGCTTTGCAATTCATGTTACTATTGAAATAATTGAAATGAAAGGCTAATCTTGTATAGCTGTCATTGTTAAATGCTACTATAATATCTGATTTACTGAAAATGTGTGTATTTAAAGGAGAACACTCTTAACCTATCCTGAAGACATCAATCATTAGATCCCAAATAACATGTTATCTACTAGACAACATTCCTAGGAAATTACTAGTTAATTTTTGGACTAATTTTATGGGGAATTTAAAACTTTCTTTTGAAATGTAACATGTAGAAAAGTGCATGCATTAAAATTGTACAGCTTAAAAACTAGCACCATCCAATCACAGTGACTAATCAACACATGGATCAATATAAAAATATTACAAGCATTCCAGAAACCACCCAGGTGTCTTATTTCCATAACTGTCTCCCACATGGTTTTCTGTCACTAAATCTATTTTCAGTTCATAGATTAGTAAATATACATCAGATATGGATGAGGCAATTTCAAAATGGAACTAACTGGCATGTATAGAACATTGAATCCACAATTATATATTTATTAATGATATGATGCTAATATAATTAAAAACACAAATGGAGTATTTAGTAAATTCTACCATACCCTGGGCCATTATAGAGATAGAAAATTATTCCAAAGTAATGAGATCAATTCAAAGTATGTTTTCTCATCATATGAAATTAAGTTAGAAGTCAGTAAAAAAAACAAATAGAAAAAGCCCAGCTGTTTGGAAAACAGTGTCTTTCTAAATAATCCATACTCAAAAATAAATCAACATGGACTAGAACTAATATCTGAGTTCAGCAAAGTTACAGAATACAAAATTAATACACAGAAATCTGTTGCTTTCCTATACACTAATGATGAACAAACAGAAAGAGAAATCAGAAAAACAATTCCATTCACAATTGCATCAAAAAGAATAAAATACCTAGGAACAAACCTAACCAAGGAAGTGAAAGACCTATACCCTGAAAACTAAAAGACACTCTTAAGAGAAATTAAAGGGGACACTAACAAATGGAAACTCATCCCATGCTCGTGGCTAGGAAGAATTAATATCGTCAAAATGGCCATCCTGCCCAAAGCAATCTGTAGATTCAATGCAATGCTATCAAAATACCAACAACATTATTCAATGAACTGGAACAAATAGTTTTAAAATTCATATGGAACCATCAAAGACCCTGAATAGCCAAAGCAATCCTGAGAAGGAAGAATAAAGCAGGGGGGATCTCACTCCCCAACTTCAAGCTCTACTACAAAGCCACAGTAATCAAGACAATTTGGTACTGGCACAAGAACAGAGCAACAGACCAGTGGAACAGAATAGAGACTCCAGACATTAACCCAAACATATACATTCATTTAATATATGATAAAGGAGCCATGGACATACAATGGGGAAATAACAGCCTCTTCAACAGATGGTGTTGGCAAAACTGGACAGCTACATGTAGGAGAATGAAACTGGATCATTGTCTAACCCCATACACAAAAGTAAATTTGAAATGGATCAAAGACCTGAATGTAAGTCATGAAACCATAAAACTCTTAGAAAAAAAAACATATAGGCAAAATCTCTTGAACATAAATATGAGCGACTTCTTCATGAACATATCTCCCCGGGCAAGGAAAACAAAAGCAAAACTGAATAAGTGGGACTATATCAAGCTGAAAAGCTTCTGTACAGCAAAGGACACCATCAATAGAACAAAAAGGCTTCCTACAGTATGGGAGAATATATTCATAAATGAGAGATCTGATAAAGGGTTGACATCCAAAATATATAAAGAGGTCATGCACCTCAACAAATAAAAAGCAAATAATCCAATCAACAAATGGTCAGAGGAACTGAACAGACAGTTCTCCAAAGAAATTCAGATGGCCAACAGACACATGAAAAGATGCTCCACATTGCTAATCATCAGTGAAACGCAAATTAAAACCACAATGAGATATCACCTCACACCAGTAAGGATGGCCACCATCCAAAAGACAAACAACAAATGTTGGCAAGGATGTGCAGAGAGGGGAAACTTCCTACACTGCAGGTGGGAATGTAAATTAGTTCAACCATTGTGGAAAGCAGTACGGAGGTTCCTCAAAAAACTCAAAATAGAAATACCATTTGACTCAGGAATTCCACTCCTAGGAATTTACCCTAAGAATGCAGCAGCCCAGTTTGAGAAAGACATATGCACTCCTATGTTTATCGCTGCACTAATTACAATAGCCAAGAAATAGAAGCAACCTAAGTGTCCATCAGTAGATGAATGGATAAAGAAGATGTGGTGCATATACACAATGGAATATTATTCAGCCATAAGATGAAAACAAATCCTACCATTTGCAGCAACATGCATGGAGCTAGAGGGTATTATGCTCAGTGTAAGAAGCCAGGCTGAGAAAGACAAGTATCAAATGATTTCATTCATCTGTGGAGTATAAGAACAACAACAAAATAAAAACTGAAGGAGCAAAACAGCAGCAGACTCACAGAACCCAAGAATGGACTAACAGTTACCAAAGGGAAAGGGACTGGGGAGGATGGGAGGGAAGGGAGGGATAAGGGGAGGGAAGGGGGCATTACGATTAGCATGCATAATATGGGGGGGGTCATGGGGAAGGCTGTATAGCTCAGAGAGGACAGGTAGTTATTCTACAGCATCTTACTATGCTGATGGACAGTGACTGCAATAGGGTATGTGGGGGGACTTGGTGATGGGGGGAGTCTGGTAAACATAATGTTCCTCATGTAATTGTATATTAATGATACCAAAATAAAAATAAATAAATAAATAAATCAACATGGAATTTAGAAAACATATTTATATGAGTAAGAGAAAAGATGCAAAATGGCAAACTTGTGCCCATACAACTGAAAAGTTCTTGCAGGGAAATTTAAAGTAAACCAATATATTAGAATGGAAGAAGAATGAAAATCAATAAATTATATTTCATAAGGAGCTAGATTTTAAAAGTCAAAATGCGTAAGTTTCCAAGGAAAAATCAATGAGGTTCAGAGCAGAAATCAGCAAAATAGAGGCAGACATACAACTGGAAAAAACAACAGAAACAGTAATTTGAAATAACGGTTGACACCTTCCCAGCAAGATTAATCAAGAATGAAAGATAACAGAAAATATTGATATCTAAAAGACATACAAAATAAGAAGAGCATATTACTAAGAAACTTACAATGAATTTGATGTTTCAAAAAAAAATATTCATCTGACTAGAAAAAGTCTTGAGTAACCGATGCAGTCACAAAGAGAACAAAATGATATAATTCCATTTTTGTAAACAAAAAAGTCAAGTGAAAAATGAAATACATTTTCAGAAGGAGCAGCATTTGGGTGAAAAAGGCTGTCATAAGGGAGGGCTCTATTATGCTAGTATTATTCTGCTTCTATGTCTGAGTCATGCACTATTGTAGTATAATAATATAGGCAATTTCCTACATACGTGCTACATCAATGTGCTGTTATACTGCTGAGTGAGAGAATAGTCCCTATTGCATGATAACAAATATACAAGTAGGGTTTGTGAGAACATATACTTTTTAAGTAACAACATGCCTCATTGTTCCTGCTATCCATATGCCATCAAAGGTTTGTAAATGATTGAGGTTCCAGAGTTCATTTCAGTAACTACCAGAGCTAATTGATTTATGACTACTTTTAGTTATTACTCAACTCTTTAGAGTTATCTTCTATGGTTCTAGAGGATAAAAATGAAGAAATAAACAATATGTAATAAATGAATACAAAAGTAAACATTATTTGATAGGATCTGTGACAGAACTTTGTCAAGAAAAAGTTTACCTATCCTGATGGCATTAATCACTGGGTCCCAGGTAATGCAAAATTTCAAACATAGCTTGTTGGGACATATATGGACCACTCATTTTAGTGATGCATATTTTAAGTTTTAGTAATAAATAATGATGTCATACGTGGTATTTCTATATCTCTCCATTTGCTACATCTAGCATAATATCCATTTTAGCCTAACACAGAAAAATTGAACTGTTTTGTGTTTCAAAAGAAATATTGCAAATTTCATCATACAAATACTTCATAGTCTTAGAGAGATTTAACAGTATTTTACATATATCTTCCCATGTTGCAAAGATTAAAGTAGAAGCAGGAATATAATGCATGTGAGCGCAAAGACCTTATTAATAATGGATTCTGTTTTCTGAAATCCCAATAATTAAACAGATGAGGAAAATCTGATATTTTGACACATTTGAATTTCACTACAATAATTTTTGATCCAATATGAAATTGCCAAAAAACAATCCTCTAAGAACCTACATTTTTTTCCACCAAAGCAGAAGAGAATTAAAATAAAATAAGAAACTATAAGGATTCAATAATGTAGGTGATCTTGGTAAGAGTCTCAATGAGGAAAACAACACGCTGTGAAAATATTATTAAATAAGCCTCTGAAAAGATGAACATAGAGACCTGAGCACCTGGCACAGATGACATGACATGAATTTCAAAGGCTCTTGGTGTAGCTACTCACCACTGTACTCCAGCCCTTCTATCTCAGCAAAACATGACAGAAAAAGAAAAGCAAAGACAGTCTCAGAAAATATTCCAAAGTAAAAACAAAGAAAATTTAGTTGCATTGTTATTAATATAGACATGCAATATTAATTTAAGTCTAACATGAATGAAAATTTCAGTACTCATCACAGTTGCTTGTCCCTTTAATTCAATCTTTTCATTTCTTCATTCATTGCTCAGAAATGTATTTCCTGTCTACAAGTATCTGCCTACAACTATTTGTTCAAAGTGAGCAAAATGAAGCAAGGCTTGGATCACTGATCATATCTAAAGGTACATACTGCCTTATAAGATAAGACACTAATACCCTGTTCTGAGAGGGGAAAAGCATACTAACAGAGGCAATATGTTATTATGTCACTGAGGGGTCACCAAATTGAGCCGGGCTCTGAGAGTCTTATTTGTCCTGTTAAAGGGCCACTCATCTGGACCTCAGATTGACATCTGGAATGAGTCCCTCAGCATCCTCAGACAGTTGTGCTCATCATTGATCCAGATGAGCACCCTCCCAACAAATAAGCATTTCTATAGCCAGGCTTACTTTGGGCAGGCTTGAATAAAGAACAGTTTAAAAAAAAAAGGAGGACACATTTTATTTAGTATCTGAATAATTGAACTCTTATACACACATAGCATTAAAAATGTGACCTTTGCTTGTTCTAAAAAATAAGATAAAATCTGTCGGGAAAATTAAGAAATCCCTTAATCAACCAAAATTTTAAACAATATATAAAGTAGCAAAAATAATACAAAGCATGATTATATTATAAATATAAGTAGAGACATTTGTGTTGTGAATGTTTCCGATAAAGATAAAGAAATCAATAGCACACTCAGATTTCACTACAAGATCATTTTCATCCAATAAAAATAGTGAGAAAAGGAAATATGGCAATGATTGGCCCACATTATTCAGGTTACTTAAAAAAAGAGATTTTAAAAAGGGAAGGAACAATAATGAGGATTCCTTGAGTCATACAGGGACACTCACAGGAAAGAATATCTATTATAATAATATTCTTCCTTGAGCCTCTGGAAGATTAAACTCAAAGACTTTGAAGTACTGCTATCATTGATCATAAAACACATTAACAATTTCAAAAGCACCAGGGTGGCTGCTCACCTTTCTTCCCTGAAAATAACTTGTTCACTTAGAAGAACAGTAACTTGTTCTAGCTTTTGACCTGCAGCAAAACATCACAAGGGAAATAGATTAGATCATACAATGTATTAAATTAATAAAAATGAAGCATAACATTGGTTCCATCCTAATTAATTGTACAAGCATCCTTTGCCACAAACATTACATCTGCTCAATCCTTTGTCACCTTTGTCAGTTCACTTATTCACTTGTTCCTTTCTGAATACTTTGCAAAGAGCCAGTAATCCTCTCTATCAAGCTGTGCTTCATTAAGTGACACAGCAGTTGTCTCCTTAACAGAAAATTCTAAGGTGTTATTTCACCCACTAAAGGCTATGAAAATATCTTGTAATGTAAAAGATTCCTTATGATGTGAAACAGCAAGGCACATGGTAGGGGTATTGTGAGATTATTAAGGAGGTCATCAATTAAACCAAGAATCCTATGAGAAGGCCACTGGGCTGGACCTTAGCAATCTCAGGTACTCATCCTACCCTTGATTCAGACAGGACCACAACCAGCCAATAAGCATTCCTCACATCGTATTAATGCTCTTAATGACTTGCCACTTGTATTCAACTTAAGGTGCAAACAGCACAGGTGGATATTTGACTTGACTTTCAGGAATCTGGGTATAACAGTAATTCCAGAAGTGGCCCGAGGTCCTTTTCTCTGCATAATGTGATATTGCAGTGAGATTGTTTTCAATGATGATATACTTACAGAATATGACAGAACCAAAGAATCAGGAGTAAATGGTGAACTTTGGCTATATCATTTAAAAGATTATTAAAGTATGTTAAGATCCATCTGACAAATCTATGCAATGTATACTCCTTTTGCCTGATCCATCCATACTCCCTAACTAGAGAAAATGTATGTTAATGGAGATTCATAGGATCATCTTCTTACACCAGTCTCAGATTTATCTGTCTAGGGACAACTTTATTTCAATACATACATGCAAGCCAATTCTATTTCATGACTTCTTGACTTCATTAACATGAAAATATTCCCAATTATCTGGATTTTTATTAAATCCATTCCTCATTGCTCTTGTACAAAATATATTTCATTCTGGAAGCCATGCAAAGTCTCTTAGGAAAAGAAAGCATTTGTCAATTTCTTGATCTAAAGACTTCTCAACACTTGAGTTCTATTTAAAGCACAATTACTGAAAAAAACAAGTGTTCACAGCAAATAAATGAAAATAAGAAATAGATACAATATACATAACTGATGAATAAATGTAAAATATAAACAACTACATCTGCTAAATGAACAAATTATCAGCAATTATTGGATAAAGACTCAAAATTCATTTAGAAAGTTGTTAAATATAAAATAAACATTTATAAAGACACCAAGATACCTGAAGAGTCCAGATAAAAATTATGTTATGTATTTATAAACAGAGAGGAATAAAGATGTACATATGAGGCTAAGTAAATGGTATAATATAAAATTGACTATTCATTCCCAGAACTGGACTTATGCTATGATAATTTGAATAATTCTTTTTCCCTAGACACAAGATAATAATACAACAATAAAATAAAAGCACAGTATGTGTGTGTGTATATATATATATATATATATATATATATATACACAAGAAAATGTGACAAGATGAAACAAGAAAACGTAGCATATGATTTTACAGCAGATGACCCACATTTTAGGAGTAAATTTTTAAATCTCATTAAAAGAATGCATAGGAACTGGTGGCAAAAGTGTCTTAATATGTGGGAAATCACATAAGAAAAAATATTATAATAAAGAACAATTAGGGATTCTAGAATTTTATATAGTCATTCAAAATGCACACACATTTAGTAAAAAGACATAAGACAGAGCAAAATGGTAATGTAGAAGACCCCTAGCATTTGTGCCCCCATAAAACAATGAACTAAGGGCAATCCATGGATTAAAAATTGCACTGTGAAAGTTTGGCAGTCTAGCTATAAGACTGTGACACCATGGTAAAATATCTTCACCTGCTCAAATTTGCTAAATACAAAGGATTTCTGACCATGAGAATCTCAGGTATACCTGAGTACTTCACATACCAAGGGCAGAAATATTACAGGTGGACAAAATTTGAATAAACGAGTACCTGGCCGAATGGAGATCTTCGTGGGGGCACATGTGTGAGAAGAGGAAGCGAAGAGAGCTGTCAAGACGACTTACTCATTCCACACTCATGAGAATGTCAACTCATCCATGAGATTTCCTAAGCATGGAAATACCGATGAAGACATGAATAACAGAAAAAACATAAAGATGAGAAAATTTTTAAAAAGTAGAATGCTGCACCCAAGACAAAGCAGGCATATTTGATTAGTAAACAGAAAACCCCCAGGAAGGCCTGTACAGAAGGAAAAGCTTACCACAACGCCCTCGAGGGCACTGCACACTGTGGCGGCCACAAGGAACCCCGGACTTGGAGGGGGGACCCGGCTGACAAGGAAAATGGGTCCCGGCAAGCCCCGTGGATATCATGGTGCAGAAAACAGATACCTGGGGGCTCAGAAGAGAGGAAGAACTAAGGGTCGGCCCGAAGAAAGCAGTGCCGCGTGGAACTGTGCCTTGGGACAGAAATTGAGGACAGGGGCAGGTCCTGGCCCCGGGGAGCCCCACAGGCCGAGTGGGGACCGCGGGGATCCCCTCCAGGCCCAGGCGCTGCCGCTCTCCCAGGTCAAGGGTCCCCCGCATCCTGCCCCGGGACCCTCCCCTCCACTGGGCCCCAGCGTAATCCTATTGAGCATGGTTTTTAGGTCATCGTCTTCAAGACAATATGAGCTCTCGTCACCGACCCCCCCCCCCCGCCCCGAGGCGCCCGCCAAGCGTCCATACGCCCGCCCCGGACCGCGCTTACCGGAGAGGGTTCCCGGTCCTCGGGAGAGCCAGGCTGCGGGGGTCCCTGCAGGGCCGGCGGCTGGCGGAGGGGGACGCGGGAGGCCCGGCGGTGGGAGGGGGATGCGGCAGCGGCCCAGACGGCGACCCTCCCCCGGGTCCCACGCCTGGGGGGAGAGGAGCAGGACTGTGAGAACCACCCGCTCGCCCCCTCACTCTGAGGCGCGGGGCTCACCCAGGCCACGTCGGGAGGCGGGGAGCAAAGCGCCAAAGGGCCAGGGAAGGACACAGTCAACAAGGAGCCCCAGACACGGAGGAAGGCAGACCTACGTCCTCAGGCCGGCGATGCAAAGATGCAGCGTGTGCCACGGGTGGGCCTGCGCGCGTGCACGGCCTGGCAGGCACGTTGGTCCTGTCCACGGAACCCCGCAGGCTGGCCTGCACGGGAGGGAGGGAGGGCTGCTCACGGCGCCCTCCATGAGGTGAACGTGCGGCTTCCGGCAAGGCGCTGGCCAAAGCAGAAAAGGAGGCCGGCAAGCCCGCTGGAAATCATGGTGTGGAAAACAGATACCTGGGGGCCTGGAAATACGCCCAGCACAAGGCGTCCCGAGCAACGCTCATGCATGCGAACCACCGTCTTGCCTGCTGCAGGGCTCCCCTTCCTAGCCCACCAACATTGCCAGAGGTCTGCACGTGGACAGCCATCACCACCATACACAGGCCCAGTCCTGCAACCTGGGCAAGCCCCACCTCACGAGGGACAGGCTGGCAGGGCCCTGAGGAGAGGACATCGCAATGGGCTTCTCCCTCCCAGGGTGCAGGGCGGTGGCTCCCAGGTGAGGAGCACAGCCAATGTGTCAAGGGAGGTGACCCGTGGCAGAGGGAGAGGGATCCAAGGCCAGCGAGGGGCGCCAGGCATCAAATCGAGCCCACCCTTACCCCAGGCCACAGGCTGAATGCCTGGTCCCCCCAGGGGCTGCCATTCCCCTAACAGAACCTCAAGGCTGCCTTCATCCGCACGGCTTGCACCTTGGTACTTGCTCCTGACAATGCTTTCACTTGGAGTTCAGTTTCTGCTTATGCCAGGGGTACAAATACCAGAGGGCAACATGCATTGCCTCAGTGGCAGCGGGCCTATGTGGGATCTTCTCTCGTGACAGTTTCTCAGTGGACACAGGACCAGTATCTAAACGACATATTCCTTCCATCATATTTGAGCAAGTGGTTTATTCATCCTACTTTTGAACTAATCAAATGATTCAATGCATGAATAAATAAATAAACTTAAATGAAAATTATAAATAAGTGAAGAAATAGATGATGGCACAAGGACACACATATTTGAATAAATGATTAAAACATACAGTGCCTTTTTAACTCCTGGGACTACAGGGTATAATGAGCAGCAATAATTGACTTCCACACACAAGGCCTAGTATGTACATGTCTTTTATCATGTTACAACCTCAGGTTGTGGTTTACTGAATAGATAGCTATCTACTCTCCTTCCTTATTATGGGGAACCATGTCTGCTAGATGGAACGTTGGTCTTGAGTTATTGCCCATAAACCATAGAAAATGACACTAAGGATTCCCATGGAAATTACTTTATAGAAAACAGGTACCTGGAGGCCTTTATATGTGCTCAGCACCTGTTTTCCAGTGAATTTCCAATGAATGGGAAATTGAAGCCAGGCCCAAGACCATCTCTTTAAAATTCTTTTGCCTGTTCTGCTAATAACCCCAGTCACCCATATGTACATTTTCTGGGATATACAGGCCCACTCCTCTAATTTGGGCAAATGCGATGCCATGATGGACATGATCTCAGTGCTCTGAGGATTTTTCAACAGTACATTGCAAAATGTTTTTTCCTCCTAAATGTGCCAACATTTAAGGCAATGTTCCTAGAGTTGTAGAACACCAAATGGGATGGTAAAGGCACTATTTGGGGAATGCAGATAGATTCATGGCCCAGTGAGAGACAGTAGACATTAGCTTGAGCCCACCCTTCCTTAATTTGACATGTTGAATCCCTCTTTTTATTCAGGGGCCATTCTTCCCCTAAATACTCACCAGTGTCCTCCATCTTCCTAGTTCCAGATTCCTCCTGGGATGAGGGACTTCCTGCATCTGTGCCTCCCAAGGCCATGTGCATGGTTTTTCCCTGGAGTGATGCTTTTGACTTTCAATGCAGACCCTAGCACTGTTCCTTTAGGATCTTTTAGTTGTTTGCTTCATCCTGTGCACAGACAGATGTAAACATAGCCCAAGTTCTATGAAGGAAAACTTTCCTCCCTTCGGAGTCTGCCATTTGAGGGCAAAGTGAAACTCTTTTATTTCCCTTGGGCGACACTCATGAAGAATCAACTTTCAGCCATGTTTTAGGTTTCCAAAATGTCTCAAATTCATGTGTTGCTCAGGCAGTTCTCCCCATGTTAACTCATGTTGAGGCCCCATATCTACGAAGAAAGCATCTTCTCACTTGGGATTGCTCAGAAAATGACATCCCCCTTCACACAACATCCAACTGAAAGACACGAGAGAGAGGAATAGCGAAGGAATGGCCCTGTGAAGACACATCTATCTTAAATGAACGCCTAAGAAATGAACACATCTTGGCTACTTGGAACCCCATAGATCTAGCTGATCCTCAAGGGATTCCCTCAAGGGATTGGTTGCTTCCTTGCTTTACAGTGGGGATGAGGAGCTGCAACTTCCTGCCCCATGATTGTCACCTACATTGTGACTTACAATGTAAAGTCTCTTCTTTGACTCTACAAGGGCAATACCACTCATGCATGCACTTAGACTCAAATACTCTTGCCAGAGTCTGACTCTGGAATTTTTTATGCCAAGGTTTACATGAGTTTTGTCATAGACTCTTATGAACTCTTGGGTGTCCTAGATCGGTCCTATGGTGGCAGCCAAACAGTGTTCTTCCTCAGAACCACAGTCTGGGCGGACTCATTCGGGCAGCCTCTAAGGTGCAGCACTGCATCTCTTACGGGCTTTGGTTCATCCATGCTCTTTCAGTGATAATAGGACCATTCTTTCAGAATGGCTCTTTACAGAGTTTATGTAGCCTCCATTCACTGAGCAGAAGGACAGTGTACAAAGGTTTCTTGACTTTGGATAAACATTCATGTGGTGTTTGCAACATGATAGCATTTCATTGGTCATTCTTTTTTACCCAGTCAAGGGGTAATACCATGGTCTTCGATACGGCCAATTGATTAATCATTCTCTTTAAGCACATGAAACTCTGGATCTAGAAAACAGATGCCAGGGCACCTGCAATTGTCATTATTTTTCTGAATATTCTTAGGCCCTATAAAGGACATCTCAGAATATGGCCAGTCATCCATTTTATTATGTTGTGAGTTTTCTTCAATGTCTCACAAACTTGACAAAACAGAGAAAACAAAAATTCAGTAATCAGTGTAAACATGTCTACTGATATATTTTGGCCAAAAAAAAAATCACATTAGGAGTAGCTCAGAAAAAAGTCTCACATCACTTCATTGAAATTTAAGAAAAAGTAATGTTTTCCTAATGAGAATGCCTGCTTGTAGGTCAGTCATTTATTAAGAATAATTCAATATGCTGATTTGGTGACTTTCGATGACTAGCCAGTTCAAAGTGTAAATCAGGAACTTCTAACATCATTCATAACACATTCTTTGTTATATGAAATAATGGATCTGCAGCAGGAGATGGAATTCTGATATGTGTTTCTTCATGAATATACTCAGTTGTAAGTTTCAAATATTAGCCCTACAACAAATAAAACTACTGAATCTCAAATCTCCTCTTCAGTGGAATGGTTCTTAATATAATCATCAAAATTATTCAGTGACCCCAAAGTAGCCCAAAGCAGAATACCCTAAAATTATAGAATATTGATCTCATCATTTATGTAGAATGGGATGAATATTAAGCATTGTACTGGGAACCGGTGAATCTAAATTTTTCTTGACTTCAATTATTAATTTCAAGTTCAAATGAAAGTCTTCGTCATAAGATCACACCATGTAAGTCAGTCACTTGTTCAGAAGAAAATCCCACATCCCTATGCAGATTTGCCTCAGCAGTGCTTCTTTCTCAGTCAATTGTCTATTTAGAATGTCTATTTAGCTGTGACCAAAGTAAAACAAACCTAATATAAATGCAGGGCTGCAAGTCTTCGTTGATTGTCTTACTCAAAGACACATTGAAAGCAAACAGTGAAGGGCTGAGCCCTGAAGGTGCCTTACTAGTAATAATTCTAAATCCCTGAAATAAAGCTTATAGAATTATAATTTTGTTTCACTTTTCATCACATAGACAGGATTGTTTGACATGAGTTTCTTTTCAGGTCCTTATCTCAAGCCCAAAATAAAATGCCTAGAAAGGAAATAATGATTCTCTATATACTGTCCAGATTGCTACCTAGGTTTATCTTCTTCAGGTCATCATCTCTCTTCAAGACAGTAAGGCCTCATTATTGACCCAAGATGCGGCACTCTTCAAGTATACATACCCTTGAACCTGCATACAATTTCCAGGCAACTATGCTACTATCACGGGCAGTAGTTTTGATATATTTAGTGCTTAGCACCTGATTCACATTAATTCTCCAAGGCTCTATGACAAACTAAATTGTGTTCTTCCTCTGTAGTCATTATATAGGCGAACAGGTATCAAAACATAGAAATAAGTCTGTAATGGAGTATGGCTCAAGTTATTTTCCTTAATGGACCAATATGGTTACCACTTAAAATAAATGACATTTTATGAAGGTTGTAGACTATTTTTCAGCCTATACAGGAATAACACGCACCCAATACAATACATGTTTCTTTGCCAAACCACTCAGATGTCAGGCAAACACAAGAGCATACCATTTATCATCCATTTTCTATATATCAAAGGACCATACTAGTGAGATTTGGAATGGTACACTATATATGAACTCTCCTAAAATGACACAACTAAAGCCACATGAAACTCAGGATTTATAAATCAAGTATAAGGTCACTGGTAATAATATTCATTTCTAATCAGCTTCCATAATTCATAGCATGTACTTTATTATACTGAAAATAATGCATTTACATGATATTCAGGAGCTCATGCTCATATGTTCTTCATTAATATAATCAATTTTGGTTTTAATAGTGATGGAAAATTACTGAACCTTACAATCTCATCTTTGTTGTGGGGTCCTTTATTCACTGAATGTTCTTCAGTGACCCTAAAGCAACATGGCACCATTAGATTTCCATTTAAGTTTGTAGAGATATTGACTTTTTTTGTGTATAGAGACTCAAATGAGTAATGAACATTGATCTGAATACTGATGAATCAAAATTTCCTTAATTGTTAATCATATCAAATTCAGGTAATAAGCAAATATTTTAGGTCTACAACAAGTAGACCAGTCATTCAATAAGAATAACACTTTGTATCTATATTCAGGTTGACTAAATGAGTAAACCTAACTGCTTTGGGGTGAATCTTCATTAGTCCAGTGATTATTTGGGATGAATCTATGATGAAATGAAGTCACTCACCCCTTATCAACACAAAGGTGAAACTCTTAGCAGTTACATCTTACTGTAAGACACAAAGAAGAAGAGCCAGGAATAGAACCAAAATGTGCAACTCTATTGGTATTACAAATTATTTAAATAAAATTTAAAGGATGAGCATTTATCCTTCACTTACAAGCACATACATTGGGTGAGCCACAAACGTTTCTCTCTAGGTTCCATTGTCTCAATTCAAGTCTATTTCCTTGAAGGACAGGCACACATCTGACATATTAGTTTCATAGATGTACAGGACAAAACTTTTTTTTTAGTGAAATTAGTTTTGTTAGTTTGCTTTGCAGAAGTTTCAATTTGTAATTGCCAACTTTCAGCTCTTCTATTTACAATATGATTTATCTTTTTATGTCGTTTAATCTTTCCATAAATAGTGACATGCCCAACATCTATTTGTTTCCCCAAGTAGGCACAATCATGTAGTTCAGTACTAGTAAGTATATACTATATTTGTTGAATAACTAGTTGTTGTTCAGTTTTACAAGTAAAGACTTGTGTAAATTGCTTAGCTATATATTTTATTGCTGCAAGATTTTGTTCCCAGATATGCAATTCCAAATTCTTCCTCAATTCCCTACTCACTTACCTCTATTACTATATCATGTATTTGGTTTTTGTTCCATCCTGCTTGCATCTGAATTGCATGTTTCTACAGTTGTACCAAGGAACTAAATATGTTTGTCAGTATTTCTCTATTAAGAGAGCTTGCAATTGTGGTTACAGTTTCTATTTACATATAAAGGTTGTATTTAATAAATCTCTTTTGGTTTGATGATGGCACCATTTTAATCCCCTTACAAAAACTTTTCATAGTGGTAAAAAACCTATTACATAGAAGTAGAATTGAATTTACTCATATTATAAAAATAGTAATATTTAATAACACAATCCATTTAATGATTCTAGAAACCTTAAATATGGGGTCTGGAGATTTCCAAGTTATAAATAGTATACTCATTTTTATGGGGTAATATATTTGGGGACTTTTGAGGAAACTAACTCTAATCGTTTGGGTTGGGATAGATAGTTCTTCTTCAACTGTACATCCATTTTGGTTTTGTGAGCCTGGACCCCAGTGTCAGTATAAGACAGAGAGCAGTTGGAGGTTTGTGTTATTGCTCAGGGACTCTCAATTTGAATATAATTGTATTGAGCTTGATTGGCTAAAAATTTCCTCCCACCAGCATATTCAATAACCAAAGGGTGATATTTAAGATTGTTTTATTTGGGTAATACGGATCAGTCTATGGGACTTGAAGTTTTTCATTTCTTCTCAATTTAAACCACCTAGTTGCTGGGTCTGTATTATGACAAAAATAGGGATATCATGAGCCCTTGTCCCATATTCAGGCATTTTGTAATCAACTCAACATTCCTTGAGGTTAAGATACTCTTTTTAAAAAGGGCTAATACCATAAGCTTCATGACCAACTGATGTGAAATAGAATAAGTATCAACTTATAATGGTTAAGATCATTGAGATGAATGTAATAAAATACTCTCTTTCTCCTTCTGTCTGTCCATTAGAGGAACTTCCTCTTCAGCTTGTCTATTACTTTAAGTTACTATCTTGAGAATTTAACCTTAAGGTCCTTAATGGGAATCATAGCCTGCTCAGTCATAATTGTTGGTCTCACGTGTGAAGAATCCAGTCACTTGGGTTTAGTTTTCACCTTAAAGGTAGTGTATTGTCAGCAACAGCCAGGAGGACTCTTTTCTACTGTAGTGATCACCAGTCTGTCATGGAACACTTTGATATAGATACATAAAAGGTCACCTGCTCAGTATTAATAATACACCTCTGTGGGTGATTTTTCTAGCGCTTGGCCACTTGGTGGCAAAATTAGCTCAGGGAAAGGCACAAATTCTTCGAGTATTATATTGGTCATGACTGTTTTCATCATATCAGATAATAGGTGAAGCTTAAACCTTAATTTCATAGATCTTCCAAATTCAAAGGAAGAAATACCATACTTACTAGAGTAGGTTAACCTTGTTTTTACTAAAACCAATTATTAGGTTTGGGGCCAGTGTAAGCCGGTGGCTTGATGTAATTCAGTTAAATAATTTCTTAGGGTATGGTTCATTCATTTTACTTGTCCAGAAGATTGGAGATGATAAAAAGTAGGAAAATGTTGAGTGTTCATAGGATATTACAAAGCTCGAGTTACCTCAGATATTTGATGACTTCCCCTATTGGATTCTAGATGTCAAGGAATTCCAAAAGTTGGAATGATATAATTTAGTAAGGTGGTGCTCACTGAAAGAGCATCAGCTTTCATTTGTGGAACCATGTCTGGCCATCTAGACATCATACACAGCATTGCCAAAAATATTTAATACCTTCTAAAGATGGAAGCAAATACAGTCTGTTTGCCACCATTTCCCAGGTAACACCAGCCTTAAAGGGCTTTCTTGACTTATCTTAGGTATTCCCTGTAAAGAATTTTTCTAACAGCACATCTTTGTATTTTTCCTGTTTTATTTAATCCTATGCAAGTATTGCAAGATTCCAACATTTTCAGCATATTCCTTCTGTTTGACAGTTTGTTGGTGGCATGAGAAAGCCCCCCAAGCATATGATTGGGACAAAGGAAAAATCCCATCATGTAATTCTCATTTTCCCATAGTATTCTTCTTGCGTCCCTTGATTTTGTATTTTCTAATCTTTAGAGAGTTATGTTTTTCTGAAAGTCTGAATAGGAGTTCTTGGATAGGAGAAACAGGCATTTAATTTCCCCAGTACAAAACTTAATCTTTTCACAGCTTGGTTTGAAATTATTTTTAGGTAGTTTGCATTGTTTTCCAGTATGAGTTGTATAATAAAAACTATCTATATCTGCTGGACAATTTTCAATGACTCTAATAATAATCAGTAATTAATTTTCATGTAATATTATAGTTCCTATCAATATTTAAAAAACAATTTTTCCAGTTGTCTAGTTGCATAACAGACCCACAAACATGTATTATCAGCTTCACTTTCAGACTGAAGGCAAATCTGGAGTGACTTCAGGCAGAGTAGGAGGAGCCGGGCCCCAGTTCCCTCACGGGAAACCACTGAGCAACTATACGCAGATTGAAATGCCTTTATGAGAATCCCAGACCTCAGGTCTCAGCACGGTGGTGGAGAACAAAACCCCAGAAAAAAACACATCAAGAACGGTTATAGAAAATGCTTCACTTTTTCCATTTTATCCCCCACCCCCAAGATGGCTCTATACCAAACAGAGAAGGATCTCTTTGTCCCCTAATTTCTCTAGGGGGTGGACAGACTATGACATACCTTCAACTTCCCCAGTGTTTGGGACATTCAGAGGAGCACTTATCTCTTGCCTCACATGGAACACTGAGGAACTGGCACTGGTAAACTACCTGGGGACAGCCGGGAACAGGGAAAAGGGAGATGGGCTCACAGTGACTGATGCTGCAGATCTTGGCAGAAGACTTGTGTCCCCGCCGGCGGACTTACCCAGCAAAGGAGCTTGCCAGCAGTGTTGCTAGGACAAGGAGTTCCCCCAACCCACTCTACCCAACCAGGGAGCCCAGCCTGTAGTCACCCAACCACAGGCCCACCTGCACCTCCACCTGCTTGGGGAGCTGACCAGCAGGCCACCTAACTACAGAGCCCAGTCAGCAGCCCTGTTCAGGCAGGATGACTAGTAAGCAGCCCCACTGAAACACGGAGCCCAGCCAGTAGCTCTGCCCAACAGAGCTAATCCTGGGGTCCCACCTAACCTAGGGGACCAGCCATAGTCACCACCAGTCAGTGGTGACTGGCACCGTGCGTGAAGCAACAGGCACTTTACAGGAGTCCCAGAGGGGAAGAGAAAGAAAGAGGCAGAAGGTCTATTCAAAGAAGTAATGGCTTAAAACTTCCAAAATTTGAGGAAAGAAATGGAATTCATGAAACCCAAAAGTCCCCAAGTAGATAGAACATAAAGAGGTTTACACTAAGACAGAATATAATTAAGTTGTCAGAGTCAAAGACAGAATTTTGCAAGCAGCAGGGTATAGGCAACTCCTCACACATGAAGGAACTCCCACAAGACTATGAGTGGATTTCTCAGCATAAATCTTGAAGGGCAGGAGAGAAAGGGATGGTATATTCAAAAAACTGAAAGAAAAGAACCCCCTCCAACCAAGAATATTAAACCTGGCAAAACTGCTCTTTAGAAATGAAGGAGAGAGAAAGATTCTCAAATAAACACGTAATGAAGGAGTAACACAAAATACGAGGGGGTTTGTCACCACCAGACCTGTCTTATAAGAAGTGCTTAATGGAGTTCTTAAAGTAGAAATGAATAAATACTAAACAGAAACACAAAAGCATATGAAAGTATAAATCCCACTCATGAAGGTAAATATATAGACAGACAATATCAAAATACTGAATACTGCCACATAAATCACTTTAACCCAAGTATAGAAATTAAAAGTCAAAAGTGTTAAGAGTAACTATAACCACAAAAACTATTTAATGGATTCACAATTTTTAAAACTCTGACACAAATAATATAAAGTGTGTGGGGGGCTAATAAAAGTGTGAAGCTTTTCGGGAAGGATGCTGGGCATATGATAGAATAAGAGGTCACTGTGAAAACCTCCTCCCACATAAAAAACAAGGCAGCAACTTATTCTGGAAATGACCTGAAGACTAGCCGAGCAGACCTTCCACAATTAATGACAAAGAGAAGGCTACATCAAGAATTACAAAAGGGGCAAAGTCATGACTGGGGTCCAAACCCTTCCCCCACCCAGCCCATAAGTAGGAGGGAGGGAAGTACAGAAGGGTGAGGTTATCCGGCCATGCCTGGCCCTTGGGGGTCTACACTGGGAAGATAAGCTCTCATAACATCTCTTTGAAAATCAGTGGGGCTTTACTTTGGAGGCTTTGAAAAACATCAGTAGGGCGTAACTCCAGAAGAGCTGGAGGGCATGGGAGGCTTAGTCTCTGCTCTTGAAGGGCTGATGTTCTGTATCAATTGGTCTGAGACCCAATGCAGAAGCAGCAGTTTGAAAAGCCCATGAGGTATACATGAAGGAGTTTTCTGGATTAATTTTGGGACATGTGCTGGAGGGGTAGGGATCTGTTGGCGCTTTCTCTGGAGGAGGAGGCACTGGCACTCACCATTTTTCTTGCCCTCCCTCAGCCTAGCTGTCCAGACACCGGCAGGAGCCAGCCCTGAGGCTTTCCATCTACTGTGCCAGCACTGCTTGCCCTGCCAAAACATTCCCCTGCGGACTTGCACCATGGAACCTGCCCACCATGCAGGTGACCCTCCCAAGGGACTAGTGCTGTCACAGGGAGAGGAAGAGCTGGCTCCGCCCAACAACACACTAGTAGCACTTCCATCTGCATTGCTGACACCTGGCCAGAGGGCTGGCCTCAGCCACCAGGCCGCCTGCAGCAGTCACAGCTCAGCCACAACAGGGAGGTGCATGCAGCCCACAAGTGGACACCCTGGAATGCTTGGCTCCTGTGACCAGGAGGCGTTGCACTTCTGAGTACCACAGGATGCCTAATAAGTAAGGCCACTTCTTTCAAGATCAGGAGACATAGCTGATATACCTAATACACAGAAATCAACACAGACAGCCAGAGAAAATTAGGAGGGAGAAGGATATGTTCCAAATGAAAGAATGATATAGAATGCTAGAAAAATTGCTAAATGAAACTGAGATAAGCAATCTACCTGATAAAGAGTTCAAAGTAATGGTCACAAACATACTAATGGGACTGGAGAAAAGAGTGGATAAACTCGGTGAGAACATCAACAAAAAGAAAATATAAAAAAGAACTAGTGAGAGCTGAAAAATTCAATAACTGAAATGAAAAATACACTGGAGGGAATCAACAGCAGATTAGAGGATACAGAATAATGGATCAATATTCTGGAAGACAGGGTAGTGGAAATCAACCAAGCTGGGCAACAGAAAGGAAAATAATTTTAAAAAAACAAGATGTTAAGATATATCTGTGACAATTTCAAGTGAAATAACATTTGCATATAGAGATCACAAAATGAAAAGACAGAGAGAAAGGGACAGAAAAATTATTTGAAGACATAAAGAGCTGAAATCTCCCCTAACGTGGGGAGCAGACATCCAGGTCCAGGAGATAAGGAAAGCCCCAAACAAGATGAACCAGGGAGGTCTAGGAAGTCCACACAAGACACATAATAATCAAATGTCGAAGATTAAAGATAAAGAGAGAATCATAAAAACAGCAAGGGAAAAGAAGACAGTTATATAAAATGAAAATCCTATAAGGCTCTCAGCTAATTTTCAGCACAAACTGTACAGGCCAGAGGGAGTGGCATGATTTTCCTTTCAAAGTGCTGAAAGGGGAAAAAAAACAAAACTACAACCAAGAGTCACCTACCCAGCAAGGTACTCAGAACTGAGAGAGCGAGAATGTCCTGCACAGCGGTTAGAAGAGTTCATCACCCCTAAATGGGCCTTAAGGAAAATTTTAAGACGATTTCTTTAGGTGGAAAAGAAAACACTAAAACTAGAAATAAGAAAACTAGGATAGGAAAACAAAACTTCACGGCTAAAAACAAACATAGTGCAAGTAGCAGATCAGTCACTTAAAAAGCTAGTATGAAATTCAAAAGACACAAAATAGTAAAATCAATGCTATACACAAAAATTAGTCCAGGGATACACAAAATAAAAGTATGTATATGACATCATATACAGAAAATGAAGAGGGGAAAAATAATAAAAAATAGTGCATTTAGAATGTGTTTGAAATCAAGCAACCATCAATGTAATAATATACACAGCCATGTATAAATATATGGGACAATATATATGAACCTCATGGTGAACACAGACCAAAAACCTATAATAGATACACAAGAAAAGAAAAGAAAGTAATCCAAGCATAACACTAAAGAAAGTCTTCAAATCACAAGGAAAGAGAGCAAAGGAAGAAAGGAACAGGGAATTACAAAAATAACTAGAAAACAATTTTTAAAATGGCAATAAGCACATAACTATCAATAATTATTTAAACAGAAATGGATTAAATGCTCTAATCAAATGACATAGGGATGGATGAATGGAGAAAAAACAAGACCCATGCATATACTGCTTACAAGAAACTCACTTCAGATCTAAAGACACATACAAATTGAAAGTGAAAGAATGGAAAAAGATATTCCATGCAAATGGAAGCAAACAAAAGCTGGAGAAGCAAACCTTATAGCAGACAAAATAGACTTCAAAACAAACGATGTAACAAGAGACTAAGAAAGGCATTACATAATGATAAAGGGATCAATCCAACAAGAGGTTTTAAAAATTGTAAATATTCACCCAACAGAGGAGCATCAAAACAAATATTTAAAAACATAAAGAGAAAAATTGACAGTAATACAACAATAGTACAGGATTTTAAAACCCAAATTATATCAGTGGATAGATGATCCAGGCAGAAAATTGATAAGGAAACAGTAACTTCATGAAAGACACATTAGACCAGATGGACTTAACAGAAATATATAGAACACCCCATCTCAAATCAGCAGAATACACATGCTTTTCAAGTGCCATGGAACATTCTCCATGATAGATCACATATTAGGCCACAAAACAAGCCTCAATAAGTTTAAGAAGATTGAAATTGTATCAAATACCTTTTCTGTCTATAATGGTATGAAACTAGAAATCAGTTATAAGAATAAAACTGGAAAAAATACAAACACATGCAGACTAAATGACATGCTACTGAACAAAAAAATAGGTCAATGAAGAAATCAGAAGAAATAAAAGAAGATATGAAGACAAATGAAAACAAATAATTTTTCAAAATCTCTGGGACTCAGCAAAATAAATTCTAGGAGGGAAGTTTATAGTGATACAGGCATACCTCAAGAAACAAGAACAATATAAACTTAGAACTAAAGGAACTACAAAAAGAACAAACAAAGCGCAAAGTTAGTAAAAGAAAGGAAAAAATAAAAATCAGAGCAGAAACAAATGAAACAGAGACTAAGAAAACAAAAGAAAATATCAGTGAAACCAAGAGGTGGTTCTTGAATAAGGCAAACAGTTGATACACTTTTAGTGTACTCATCAAGAAAAAAAGGATTCATATAAGTAAAACAAAAAAAAATTATTAAAACTACTAAAGATATTAGTATTGTTCAAACTGATAAATGAACTCTGTAAAGTTGCAGTACACAAATTCAATGTACAGAAATCTGTTGTTTTATATACTAAAAATGAACAGAAAAGTTACAACTGACTCCACAGAAATGTAAACAATTATAAAAGAATTCTATGAAAAATTATATGCCAACAAATTGGACAACACAGAAGTGGATAAACTCCTAGAAACACACAACCTTCCAAGACTGAATTAGTAAGAAACTGAAAATCTGAGCAGACCAAGTATTGGTAACAAATTGAATGGTAGTCAAAAAACTCCCAAGAAACAAAAGTCCAGAGCCAGATGGCCTCATAGGTGAATCTACCATACATTTTAAAAAATAGCTACTTCTTATCCTTCTCAACCTATTTCAAAATATAAAAGAGGTACAAATGCTTCCAAATTCATTTTATGAGACCAGCATTACACTGATAGCAAAATAAGATACTACAATAAAAGAAAATTTCAGACCAATATCCTTGATGAAAATAGATTTAAAAATTCTTAACAAAATATTAGCAAAGCAAAATAAAAAATACATTAAAATGATCATTCACCATGATCAAGTGGGATTTATTCAAGAGATGCTCACATGGATCAACATCTGCAAACTAAGAAATACATCACATTAACAAAAGGAAGGATAAAAACCATATGATCATCTCAATAGAAGCAGAAAAAGCATTTGACAAAACTCAATATCCATTCATAAGAAAAACTTAACAAAGTGGGTATGGAGCGATCATGACTCAACATAATAAAGTCCATATACAACAAACCAACATCTAGCATCATCTTCGATGTTGAAAAGCTGAAAGCCTTTCTTCTTAACTAGGAGCAAGACAAGAATGTCTACTGTCACCACTTTTATTCAACCTAGTAATGGAAGTCCTAGCCATAGCACTGAGATAAGAAAATGAAATAAGCATCCAAATTGGCAAAGAAGTAGTAAAATGGTCACTAGATGTAGATAACATGATATTATATATGCAGGAAACCCTAAAGAAAAAACAGCAAGAAAAAAAATGAGAACTTATTAATGAATTTAGTAGTCACATGATACAAAGTCAATACACAGAAATCCATTGCACTTCCACATACTAATAATGAACTAGCATAAAGAGAAATTAAGAAAACAATCCCACTTACAATTGCATGAAAAAGAATGAAATAGCTAAGAATAAACTTAACCAAGACGGTAGAAGACCAGTATTCTGAAAGCTGTATGAAAATTATGAAATACGTTGAAGAAAACAAAAATAAATGGAAAGATATACCATGATCATGGTTTGGAAGAATTAAGATTGTTAAAATGTCCATACTGCCCAAAGCAAAGTGCAGAATCAGTGCAATCCTTAACAAAATGTCAATGCCATTTTTAACAGAACTAAAATAATGCTAAATTTTGTTTGGAACCTCAGAGATCCTGAAAATCCAAAGCAATCTTGAAAAAGAATAAAGCTGGAGCTATCATGCTCCCTGATTTCAGACTATACTACAGATCTACATTAACCAAACAGTACAGTATGGCACAAAAGTAGACCCATAGATCAACTGAACAGAGTACAGAGATAAGAAATAAGCCCAAACATATGTCCATCGATCTATGATGTAAGAGGTAAGAATATACTGTAGGGAAAAGACAGTCTCTTCAATAAATGGTGTTGGGAGAACAGGACAACTATATGAAAAGAATAAAACTGGACCACTTTTTATCCCGCACACAAAAACTTGGGATGGATTAAAGACCTGAAATCACAAAACTCCTAAAAGAAAACATAAGCAGTAAACTCTCAGACGTTGGCCTTAGCAATTTTTTTCTGGATATGTCTCCTGAGGCCAAGGAAGCAAAAGTAAAAATAGACAAATGAGACTACATCAAACTAAAAGGATTTTGCACAGCAAAGAAAACCAGTAACAAAATGAAAAGATAATCTAAATAGAAAACTATATTTGCAAATGATGTATCCAATAAGGAGTTAATATCCAAAATATATAAAGAATTCATAAAACTCAAAACCAGAAGAAAAACCAAATAATGAAATTTAAAAATGGACAGAGGAACTTAATAGACTTTTTCTAAGGAGAACATATAGATGGCTAACAGACTTATGAAAAGATGCTCAACATCACTAATCACCAGGGAAAAGAAAAATAACCAGTGAGATATCTATTTCCTCACACCAGTTAGAATGGGTATTATCAAAAAGACAAGAAGTAGCAAGTGTTGGAGAGGATGTGGAGAAAAGGGAACTGTACACAAGTACAGTCGGTGGGAATGTAAAATGGTACAGCCACTATAGAAAACAGTATGGAGTTTCTTCAAAATATTAAAAACAGAAATACTATACAACTCGGTAATTCCTTTTCTGGGTATTTAATCAAAGAAAACAAGAAATCTAATTCAAAAAGATATATGTGCCCCTATGTTTATCGCTACCCTATTTTCAATAACCAAGATAGGGAAGCAACCTAAGTGTCCATCATTAAATGAATGGATAAAGAAGATATGGTGTATGTATATACACAATAAACTATTACTCAGCCATAAAAATGAATAAAATCTTGCCATTTGCAACAATGTGGAGGGACCTAGAAGGTATTATGCTAAGTGAAATACAAAGAAAAAGACAAATAGCATATGATTCCACTTATATGTGGAATCTAAAAAGCAAAACAAATGAAGAAACAAACAAAACAAAAATAGACTCATAAATACAGAGAACAAACTGGTGTTTGCCATCAGGAAGAAGGTAGGGGGATGGGAAAGATAGGTGAAGGGGATAAAGAGGTAAAAACTTCCAGTTAGAAAATAAATAAGTCACAGGGATGAAAAGTACAGCATAGGGGATATAGTCAATAATATTGTAATAACTTTGTATGGCGGAAAATGGTAAGCATTTCATAATGTGTATAATTGTCAAATCACTATGTTGCATACCTGTAACTAATATAATATTTTATGTCAACTATTCTTCAATAAACGAATTAGTTAAATCAGATCAAAGTCTAGTATCACATTCAATAACGGAGACAGTCATATTCAAGCTATTTTTTGAGGATCTAGCAAACTTAGTATCTGCACTCGAAAGCTTACAGTGGCCCAGAATAGAATTAAGATTAGACAATAAAATTTGTTTATAGCTAATCTGGAAGCACATTGAGAAATGAATGAGTTTTAAGCAGTTGTAAAATAGTAAAGGCATGAGGTATCTGTAAAGAGTCACAAGGTCAAAGCCTGAAACTTTTCTATCAGGAAAGTGGGTGCTACCCTTGCATTCCCAGAGCAACAAAATCCAACAGCACAGAAATATAAGCATTTGCCTATAATCAGGGCCTATTTTTGAATAAGCAAACTATTAGAAGCACCCTTAATCTCATGACAGAAAATGTGGAAGATTTTATTAAACTTAAAAACTAATACACATGAGGAAACAATTCGCTATTTTAAGAGTATGAAAGGTTTCTTCAGCTTATTTTGGCTACAATTTTGATACTTTGTGAAACATCTCAGGAGAGACTTACTTAGCCTTTTCATAAAAGTTAGGAATTCACAAACAATCCTCAAAATTGATGGGAGTTGTAGTTGCTGTTATTGTTTTGTTGTATGTTGTTTCATTTGTATATTAAGCTGAGTTCAAGATACAACCATATTTCCTCTGTTGGCCAACAATACCTATTTCAAATATTTGACTTCGGTTTGATAATATTGCAACTTATCCAGGAATGCTTTATGTCCTGGGAGTCTAAGAAATTTAGTGAAACTTAACGTATCTTCTTTGCTAGCATGAAAGGTATTCGCAACTCTGAGCAAATCAACCAATATTGAATTAGTATGAAAACCAACGTGGAGAAAATTCTTTAATTTTTCTTGTAAATGCCTAGAATTTACAGTAGGTAAATCTCTGAGTTCCTGGGGAATCAATTACCACAAAAATTGAAAGCCTCCATGGGTAAACTCAGACAGAAACCTTGTCTTCTTACCTAAGGTGAAGAAAAGAAAGCTAAACATAAATAAATCTAATACAGAAAAATATTTAGCAGACTCAGACATAGATGCAAATACAGTATAAGGTTGGGTCTTAGGGATGTCAGAGGAATCACAACTTATTTCTCTGAGGTCACGTACAAATCTGTGAACAAGTTGACCATCCTTGTCAAATTTTCCTTTCTTTCTCACATAATATGGGAGAATGGAAGGTAAATATCCCTTATTTATTATGTCCAGTTTTTATAGTTCTCTAATTACTGGTTTTATACATTGTATTTGAGCTCGACATAGAGATTATGTTCTATACACAGCCATGGTTTTCTTTACTGTAAGCTATAACAATGGGATTAATCCCTTTTATTAAATTGCTATAATTTGTTCTGAGGACTCATAAAGATAGATCTATTTCCTGTAATTTGAGTGTGCTTCTTCAGTATTGAACGAGTCTCTCCAATGGCCCCTTTTGTTTCAGAAAGCAAAAATTGACCAGCCTAGATGCCTTGCATCCCAGGTGGTCCAGAAACACTACATCCACAGTAAGGAATATCATAGCCCTTTGTTACACAGTAGATCCCTTACTAAGAGATTCACAAGCACATTGGGAGAAAGGCATATTCTTCTAAGGGAGGATCTATCTACATGGGAACTTCAGAGGAGAAAGAACAGATAGAAGATAGGTCATTCAAAAACACCCACACTTTAGATATTTTTCTGGGTTAGAGTAAAACAAGACAGGTCAGTACATTGCATTATTCATAACTCCAGCATCCAGGAGAAAGAACATGAAAGTATTAAGACGGGAAAAAGAAGCAGACACATAAGTTTATCCTATTCCAAGTTCTGAGGTTCCCTCATTTTTGTCTATTTCCTTCTGCCTATCAGTTTGCACAACTTGCCAATTATTTCCTGATTTCCTGGAGTAGGGAGGATCTTCTGGAGGAGGTGGTAACATTTCAGTTAGATTGCGTTTCTTGCAGTGTTCTCATTCTCTCCCAGCATTCTTTTTTCCAACATATTGACTTTTCAAGAGTCACTTACAGGCTTTCCATCAGGATATGCCTTTTTATCTGTTGGTGACCCCAGATAAGGGTGTGTTCCCCTGTGAATAATTATAACTAGGCGGTGAAAATTGCAGTCATAAGTTTCTTTTTGTCTTATCTTTCTACATATTTTCCCAAAGCTGGGTTGCTGCCATGGATATCTGAGAAGCTATCTGTCCTTTCCATCACCCTATCTTCTTTTCTTTTACTTGCAACAAAAGTGCCATAAAAATGAGAAGTCTCAAGGATCTATTCTGGCCCGCACATGGATTTATATCTGTGACTTTAGGAAATGCCTCCGTGAACCGTGGTGCAGTTCAATAGAGGCCTCACTCAGCCTCTGGGTGCAGCATTAGCTTCTTCCAGTTCACCTTCTGCAGAAAAGTTCAAGGACTCTGTCAGTGTCCCTCATGTTGAGTCTCCAAGTTACAAAGAGTAGCCTGAATTCTTGGAGGACCTGTGTGTTTGGGTCCCTGAGGACTCTGCACTCCCTCATGTGGGGATTACCATTTTGTCTCCATTGTGCCCGTTCTTTGTATTACCTTTCTACCAATTTACTAGGCCAATCTGATGCTTTCATTCTGTGATTTGGACTTTTCATCAACATTTTCAACGACTGCTTGTTCTTTTAATTGTATCTCCTTCCATCACTATGCTTTGCTCAGCTGGAACACTCTCCTATCCCCTCCCAAGAATGGCACCTATGCTGGATGTCAGCACACGATTTTTATGTCATCATGTCTCTTCAGGACCTAAGGCATTGCACTCCCCATGTACAACTGTTTGATCCTGAAAATTCTAACCAGGGTTGGTATCCTTAACTGTGCCAAAGTGTACTGGCATTTGAGCAGATTCAGTAAAGTAGTTTGGGTAGTTTTCTTGTGTCCCTGGTGTAGGAGGCTAGAAAGGCATCTTCTTCAGTATTTATCAAGAGGACAGGAGTAGAACAGTAGTTAAAGATGAAAACTGTAGCTCAGGGATGCTACTCCAAAAAAAGTAAATAAGATTCCAGGAAGCTCTTAATTGATTTTTTACACTACAGGCAAACAAATATTTGGATATGAATCCTCTGGCTGCAATTGCCACGATACGTGAATACTCATAGTCCCGAAATGATCCACAAATAAAACATATTGAAAAATCTTAAATAATATAACAGGGTTGAATTTCTTTCCTTGGGCATTTAGAAACAAGCAAATATTGCACCATAGAAATGATACTGATGAATCACAAAGCCTTCTCAACTTCCAATTAAAACAAGCTCAGGTAAAAGGTGAAATTCTTCTGATGAGCATACCATTATATGCATCACTCATGGAGAAGAAGAACCCATAACAATATTCATGTTGTCTGAAAGAATGAGCCTAAATTCCCTAGAAGCAAGTCTCCACTTAGTTCAAAGGTCTATTTGGAATTTCTCAGTTACCAAAGGCAGGCCTAACCTATGTAATGGTGCAAATCCTTCCAGCCAAATTTATTGCAATACACTATGTAAAAAAATAAGTGAGGCATAATTTGCAGAAGATAGACATCAGGTCAGGCTGCTCATAATTTTATTCGGTTTCACAGATCATGGGCAAAGCATATACCTGAATCTCAAACCTCTGGCTACAGTCACCAAGGTCCTTCAGCTGTGAATAGTTCATTCATGATCCACAAAATATCACAAAAAATCTTAGAAAAGTCAAAGTAATCTAACAGGAATGAATTTGCCTATATATGAAATTAGGTCCAACTGAATAATACACCATAGAAATAATATCAATGAATCACATTTCTCAACATCAATGAAAGCACAGCTAGGTATAAAATAAAGTTCTCATGAGGTTCATATCATCTGTGTAAGTCAATCGTGGAGAAAAATTAGCATAATAATATCCTGGTTTCCCTAAAGAATGAACCTAAAAATTCTAGAGGTTAGTCTTTATTAGCCCATATTTCTATTTGGAATTACATCTCTCTATAAGCATTGAGGGGGATCTAAATTAACTTTCATCTTTGATAATTCTCATTCTACCTATGTTTCATATATGTTGCTACTGCAGATTTCCTTTTTCAACCCGGCTATGAAAACTGTGGATTATTCATTCTTGTGTTAAAGAAATGTTTAGCTCAGCTCTTTAGCTTCTTATTCCACACTGTTTAGGTATTTATTATCTAGCACTGTGCAACCTAGAATTTGGTAAAGTAGTTTTGTGCTTATTGGTACAGCTCCAACGAATGTGGTCATTCTGTGCATGGTTATTCATCTTTTCCCCAGAAGTCCCCTGTACAGGCAAAGCTTATATACTCAGTCCCCTGCAATACTGGGATCATTTAATATTTCAGAGCAAAGGAAACTACTGAAGATCACTCCCCTACTGAGGCTTTCCCGCATCTGCTCTGTTAGCCCTTCAATTTCCATTTCCCCAGGATCTATCTGCTTTTCACCATGTGCATATTCCAAGGTTTAGTTATACATTTAACTCTTGACGGGCACTTGTTATCACTTTTTTTCACTACTAGGAATGATGCCATTATAAGCATTCATGTACATATATTTCAGGGCATGCATGTATGAATTTTTCTTTGCTATGTATCTGGAGTCTGTTAGTAGACACTAAGAGTATTCTAAACATACATATAATTAGATTTTTTTAAATGTATGTATCCTGGTGAGTGTTTGTTTGAATATTCTCTTCTGTCATGGCTAATGACCTGAGTACCATCTCATATGCTTATTAGCCATGTGGGTATCCTCCTTTGTGATGTACCTGTTTAAATGTCTTCTTTCTCACTTTTTGATAAGGAGAAGTTTATTTTCTCTTGTGTAAGCTTTTCATTGAATATACATTTGATAAACAAAAGTTTTAATTTTGATGCAAACAATTCATCAATGTTTTCCCTTTATTGGTTTTCCTGGATGGTTTCCTTATTGGTATTTAATTTTAATAATTTCCCTTCACCAAAATCATGATACCACTCTCCTATGTTACATTCAAAAAGCTTTATTGTTTTACCTTTCGTATTGTAGGTATAGACAAAAGGGAGTTAGCACTGACACAGACAGCAAACTGAAAAGGATTAAGAAACCACTAATGAAACAGCTATACATCCCCTTTGACACTGCTGTTCTTGAGAGAATGTTAAACTTTGCATTCTGCCTAACCATAAACATCCTGGACAACATCTGCTCCATGCAACTAAGTGGACTTTTTGCTTAGTGGTAGTCTTAGCAACAATTACCTATAGTAAATGTAGGTTACAATAGCTTTAGCCAATCATAATTTTTCCAAAACAATTCATGTAAGTCCCCTGGTAGTACCCTCTTTACCTTTAAAAACCTGAAACCCTTTTTCCTCTTCAGACATACATTTGGGGTTCCTCCAAGATCTGTGTTCCCAGTTTGCTAAGGCCCCAAATAAACGCAACTGATTATTTTATAGCTTTGCCTTCTCTTGGTTGACAATATATAAATCTATGTTACACCTAGAAATTATTTCTCTGGTATGAAAAAGGAGTTATTTTCAATTTTGATATCCAGTAGACCTAGCACCAACTACTGAACAAACCATTCTTTCTTCATTATACAACAGCAGCACCTTTCCAATTTTAATATTTTCACGCCTTTTATTCCTTTTCCATGACTTAAATGCACTAGGATATCCAGTATGGTGTTAAATAGAAAAGATAACAGAAAATTCTGGTTTTATTCCCAGTTTCAGGAGGAAAATTTTCAATATATCCATTATCCAGTATTTTGCAGTTGATGTATAAATATCCCTTTATTTCATTAAAGGATTTTGTTCTAGCTCCCTGAAGTTTATGAAGAGTAGGTTTTATATTTTATCAAGTGCTATTTCTTTATGTTTGAAATGATCACATGTTTTCCCCTCCCTTGTGTTACTATGATCAGCTATATTGTATGATTTTTAATTCTTTTTAAAAATACACTTTAGAATAGTTTTAGATTTATTTTTAAAAGTTGTGAAAATGGCATAAATAGTTCCCAAATATCCCATTTTGCCTATTATATTAATTATATATAATCTTATATTATATAATATAATCTTATATTAATATAGTTTGTCACATGAATCAATACTGATACATTAAAGTCTACACTTTATTCAGATTTCTGTTGTTTTTACCTAATGTCCTACTCTTCCAGCGTCCCATACAAGATGACATATTACATTTAATTGGCAGATCTACTTAGGACCCTCTTGACTGTGACAATTTCCCAGATTTTCTTTGTTTTGATGATCTTCCCAGTTTTGGGGAGAACTGGTCAAATGTAGAGTGTTTCTCAAGTAGATTTGTTTAATTATTTTCTCATGATTATAGTAGGGTTATTGGTTTTGGAAAGGAAGACCCTAGAGGTAAAGTACTATTTTCATCATATCAAGGATATATACTATCAACATGATTTCCCAGTATTTCTTTAACCTTGATTACTTTGACCATGTAAGTTTTTGCCAGATTCATCTACTGTAATGTTACTTTTCCTATCATTTGCTATTTTCATACTGTGCTCTTTGGAGGGAAGTCAATATGCACAGTCCACATATTGTCCACACTTGGACAAACCCTAGGAGCTGGGTTGCACCTCCTTGAAGCCAGAGTATCTACAAAGATTATTTTGAATTCTTCTGCATGAGAAATATGTCGATTCTTCCCAGTTTATTCCATTTTCATGTTGGCATGGATTCATGATGGGTTATAATCCAGTGTTACACTAGTTATTTTCAAATTTTTCCAGCTTTGACCACTGAAATCTCTTTTGTCAGACTCCTGTATCATTTTGACACACTTTCGTTAATGTGGGGGGGGGGGGGCGTCTAGCACTTCATTACACTCTGGCATTACAAGATGCTCCAGGCCTTCTTTTTCTTGCCCATTTATAGAGTCAACCAATTTTGAAAGGACCCCTGTTTTGGCTTTTTTGGAGATTGGCATTAGGAAAACAAGTTATGGGTTCTAGGTGTGTCTGTTATTACTAGATCATCAGTGCTTCTGGGCTTTTTCTGCTAACAGAGTTGTTAAGGAAATATGTATATGTATAATAAATATCCACAAATATTTATAATCCCACACACACACATTAAACATGAGTTCACCCTAATGATTACAACTCTAATCTATTAACACATGGATCATTCTAACCTTTCCTTGCTTGTCTGTAACCTTCTACTCCAACAATGAAAAACCTCAAACCATCTGCCATTTACTTAATTGTTCAATTCCAGTATCACGTATGGTGGCTTTAGAGCCGTTAACCTATATACACCCATGATAAACAACTTCAGCGAGTACAGTGCTATGTCCAGTCACTTTGCCTTTAGTCTTACAGATTCTGCTAATTCTCCTAGTCACTTAGTCAGCACCTTCTCCTCCCAGTCTCACAGTGAGGTTGTTTCATACATTTGTAACACAATAGATTGTTTCACATTCTGTATTCCATCCTGGCATCCCCCAACTTCCTAAGTGATTTTTTAAAATTCATGTATATCAAGGTTCACTCTCTGTGCTGTAAAGTTCTATGAGTTTTGGCAAATGCATAGTGTCATATATACACCATTACAGTGTCATACAGAATAAATTCATTGTGCTTTGTCTATTCAGTCCCTGCCTTCCAACTGCCAACCACGGATGTGTTGATTGTATCGTTAGTTTTGTCTTTTGCAGATTGTCATATAAATGAGAACATACTGCTAATATCCTTTTCAGACTAGCTTCTTTCTCTTAACAAAATACATTTATGATTAATTTGTGTCTTTTGCAGATAGCATGCACCACAACATTTTTACCCCTTCACCTGTATCTTAGTGACTGCCAATTTTTGGCAATTATGAATAAAGCTGTTATAAATATTTGTGTACTGGTTTTTGCCTGGATGTAAGTTTACAATTCATTTGGGTAACTACCTAGGAGCTCAGTGGCTGGATATATTGTAGGACATTTAGCTTTGTATGAAACTGCCACACTGTCTTCTAATGCGGCTATTCCATTTTTTAATCTCACCAATGATGAATGATAGTTTCTGTTGCTTGCATCTTTACCAACAATTGGCATTGTCAATTCTTTGGATTCTAGCCATTCTCTTAGATGTTTTTTTTGTTTAATTTGCATTTCCCAAGAACATAATAGAGAGTGCCTTTACTTATAGTTATTTGTCACTTATATATTTCTGTGGTGAGGTGTCTATTCAGGTCTTTTGCCCATTTTTAAATGAGATGTTTATTTTCTTATTGCTGAATTTTAAGAGTTCTTTATATGTTTGGATAGAAGCCCTGTATCAGATATGTTTTGAAAATATTTTTCTCCCATTCTGTCTTGTCTTTTCATTAACTTAACATTATCTTTTGCCACAACAGAGCTTTTAACTTTAATAAGGTCTAACCTAACTTTTTTCTTCATGATTTGTACTTTGGGTATTGTATCTGAATACTCATCACAAAACCCAAGGTCACATAGATTTTCTCCTGTTTTTTTCTTTAAGTTTTATAGTTTTGCATTTCACATTCAGTTTCTATGGTCTATTTTAGTTTCTGTGAAACATGTAAGGTCTAGTCTCTTTTTGCAAATGGACATCCCCATGTTCTAGCATCACTTACTGAAAAAAACTATTCTTTATGCATTGAATTGCCTATGTGCTCCTGTCAGAGATTGTATTTTTACATCAAAGATAATGTCTGTGTTATGTACTTCTGGATTCCCTCATTATTGATCTATGCGTTTATTCATTTGGCAATACCATGCTGTCTTGGTTAATGTAGATTTATTGTCAAAGTCTTGAAATAAGGTAGTATGTATCCTCCAAATTTGTTCTTCTTCAATATTGTGTTGGTTGACTAATTCTTTTATATTTTCAGATAAACTTTAGAATCAGTTTCTTGATATCTACAAAAATCACTGTTGATATTTTGAGTAGAACTACATTGAATCTGCAGATCAAGTTGGGAAGAACTGACTATTTAACAATATTGAGTCTTACAATTCATGAATACAGCATATCTGTCCATTATTTACATCTTTGATTCCTTTCATTAGAATTTTGTACTTTCTGTACTTAGATTTTATATATATATATACACACACACACACACACACATATGTATGTATGTATACTAACTATATGTATTTAGATTTATACTTTATTTCTTTTTTGGTGCAATTGTGCATGGCATTTAAAAAAATTTATTTCAATTCCAATTGTTCATAAGTGGTATATAAAAAGTAATTGAGTTTTTTATATTAACCATGTATCCTTTAACTTTGTTACACTCATTTATCTCCAGTAAGTTTATGTTTTACTTTGCTTTGCATATTCTTTGGAATTTTCTACATAGACAATGATGTCATTTCTGAATAAAGACAGTTATCTTTCTCCCGTTTACAAATTGTATGCCTCTTAATCCTTTTTCTTGTCTTATTGTACCAGTTGGACTTCTAGTGTGATGTTGCATAGGAGCAGTGCAAGAAGACATGCTTGCCTTTTTCCTGAAATTAGCATAAAGTCTCTCACCAGTGATTGTAATGTTGGCTGTAAGGTGTTTTTGTTCCTTATCAAATTGAAAATGCTCCCTGTATTTCTAGTCTGCTGAGAGTTTTTAATCATGAATGTCTAATTTTGTCAAATGTTTTACAGCATCTATCAATATGATCATAAAATTTTTCTTCTGTATCCTTTTGATCTGATGGATTACAATGATTAATTTTGTTAATGTTGAAAAAGACTTGCATACTTGGAATAAATTCCACTTGGTCATGGTACATACTTTTTTTCTATATGTTGTTGGATTCAATTTGCTAATATTTTATTAAGGATTTTTATGTCATCTCATGACAGTCATCTGTATTTTTCCTTTCTTGCAAAGTCTTTATCTGATTATGGTGTTAGGGTAATAATAATTTAATTAACTGAGCTAGCAAGTGTCTCTATTTTCTGAAAGTAGTTGTGGAGAATTGGTATTATTTCTTGCTTCAGTAAAACTATCTGGGCTTGATGCTTTCTTTTTGGAATTATTTATTAATTAAATCTCTTTAATAGATTTAGAGCTATTCAGGATATGTATTTCTCCTTATCTGAGTTTTGTTAGTTTGTGTCTTTCAAGCAACTGGTCCATTTTATCTAAGTTATCTACTTGGGGGACATAGAGTTGTCTTAAGTATTCTGTAATTGTCCTTTTAATATCCATGAGATCAGAACCAATGACTTCTTTTTTTCTTGAGATTGGTTGTTTGTGTCTTGTTTTTGTTTATTTTTAATGTTATCCTACTCTTTTTATTTCTATTCTAATTATTGTTATTTATCTTCTTTTATTTACTTTAGCTTAGAGTGTTCTTTTTTAATTTTTTCGAAGGTAGTAGTTTAGACTGTGGATTTTTAGATTCTTTTTTCTTCTAATGTATGAATTTTTTTTTTTCTGGATAATTATTTTTTATTGAAGGGTAGTTGACACACAGTATTACATCTAATGTATGAATTTAACATTAAAAATTTTCCTGTGATCTATGCTTTAGCTGCATCCCACAGATTATAAGTGGCATTTTCATTTGGACTTACTTCAAAATAATTTTGCATTTCTCTAAAGACTTGTTGTTTGATGTATTTATTAGTTAGAAGTGTATTATTTAATCCATATGGATTTCCCAGCTACATCTTTCTTTATTTCCAGTTTTATTGTGTGTCTAAAAATTTTCTTTGTATGTTTATTTTAAATTTGTTAAGGTCTGTTTTATGGCATACAATATCTATTTTTGGTGAATGTTTCATGTGAGATTTAGAAGAATGTGTATTCTGTTGCTGGATGGATTAGTACAGAAGCATCAGTCAGATAAACTAATAGACAGTGCTGTTTATATCACCTGTATCCTTACTGTTTTCTGCCTATTTGATCAATTGTTGCTAGAGTGGTATTAAAGTCTCAGCCAATAATGGTGGATTGGTCCATTTCTTCATTTAGTTATTTCAACTTTTACCTCATGTATCTTGACACTCTGTTTTTAAGAGCAGACATGTTTATGACTGACTACATGTCTTTTTAATGAATTGGACCTTTATCATTATGTAATGCACTCTTTATGCCTGATAATCTTCCTTATTCTGAAGTCTGCCTCATCTGAAATCAATATAGCTTCTCCAGCTATAGTTTGATTAGTGGTATAGATATATGGATACATTGGTAAAGGTATATGGTATATCTTTCTCAATTCCTTTACATTTATCTTCTCTAAATATTTAATTTTAAAGTAGGTTTCTTGTGGACATTTAGTTAAAACTTGTTTTCCTTATCCATTCTGACAATATCTGTCTTTTAAGCCATTCACATTTAAAATTATGGATATCATTGAACTACTATCTTCCATGTTTATAACTGCTTTCTAGTCATCACATTACTGTTTCTTTACCCTGTTTTACTGCCTTCTCTGCTTTTAGTTGATGCTTTAACCTGGTTTCACTTGATCTCCTTTCTTAGCATATCACTTCTTTATTTTTCTACTGGTTACCCTAGAAACATTCCTCTTGTGACATTGCTGTCATTTATTTCATTGTTTATATGTCATATTCATTGCTATTTTCATTACTTTAGAAATTATTTTAGATTACTTAAGAATAATGGACATTATTTCATTTTACCTCATCTATTCATTCTCCCATATCTTTTCTTAATGAAAATACAAGCTTCTGACCTGAATAATTGCTCTTCTACCTGAAGAACTTCTAACATTTCTTGGAGAGCAGGTCTATTGGCAAGAATTCCCTCTTTTCTGGTTTGTCTAAGAGTCTTTATTTCTCCTTTACTTTTGAAGGATAATTTCCTTAGATTTAGATAACTGGGTAGATTTCCTTTTCTGCAACGTTTTAAATATATCACTCTTTTTTCTTACTTTCATGATTTCTGATGAGGAGTTCACTATAATTCATTGTTATTCTCTATAGGTAAGGCATTGTTGTTTTTTTTCCTAACTTCTTTCAAGATTTTCTCTTCATGTTCGGTTTCTTGCAGTTGAACATGATATACACCTAGCCTTTAGTTTTGTCTTTTTGTTTTTCCTTTTTACACTTTTTCCTGCTTTGTGTTTTCTGAGTTTCCCGCATCTGTGATTTGGTGCTGTCATTCATTTTGGAACATCTTAGGCCATTATCACTTAGACTATTTCTTCTATTCTGTATTCTCTCCCTCTTGTCATTCTAGTATTCCAATCATGTCCATTACACTTTTTAAAATTGTTCAAGTCCATGGATGTTCTGTTCTGGTTTTCCTTTTTGTTTCTCTTTGAACTTCATTCTGTGAAGTTTCTATTGAACTATCCTCAAGCTCACTGGTTTCTCCCTCTACTGTGTTGAGTCTAATGTCAACCCTGCTGGAGGTCATCATCAGACCCTTCAACGGTCACTTTCTTTCAGGTAACTGTGTTTTTTATTTCTAGCATTTCCTTTTTGTTCTTATAGTTTTCATTTCTCTATTTAAATAATCCTTTTGTTCCTGCATGTCTTGGTTTTCTATAAGAGACCTTAATATATTAATCATAGTTATTTTAAATTCCGCATTTGGCAATTCCAACGTCTGTGCCCTGAGTCTGATTCCTCTAACTGCCTTGTCTCTTCAGTGTTTTTTTCTTGCCACATGGCATGCACTGTCATTTTTTTGTTTGAGTTGCTTTTGGTATTAGGAATTGAGATAAATAAGCCTTCAGTGTGAAATTTATGGTAATCTGAGTAGGAATTGTATTCTGTTTAATGTTTTCTGTTGCTAGAGGTATCAGAGGTGTCAAATTATTTAGTATGTTTGCTTCTGTCTCATTGTTTGGCTCTGGGCTTCCTTAACGTAGAGGGTTGGTGTCTTGCAGCTCCTTCAACTATATTTGTCTGTTGCACTGAAGCTTATTGGTGGGATGGTAAGTTGTGGGGAAGTTAAGTAAATGATAACTTTTTAAATAAGTCTGTTTCTGCGTGTCTGAGTCTTGGGGTCATGACTTCCACGAGCATTTCTCCAGGAGTATAACTGGTTTTCTCCTTGCTCCTTTTTTCTGTATGGTGTGTTCCAGTCTATTTCCTCTAAGGACTAACCTCTATTAGTAATTGTGTGTGTTTGTGTGCGTGTTTTCTGATTTGTGATACGGGATGACAAGGGAAGGCTGCAGTGAGAGGAATCCCTTCTCCCAACTGGGCTAAGACTTTGCCTGAGTCTTTCTCCTGGAGATTAGGTCTTTGTTATGGAAAGTTCCCTGGGTATATTTCACAATGGTTACTTTTTACTTCTTCCCGAGGCAGGAGGGGCGGTCTTTCTCAAATCTTTACCATGAGAAACTTGTGAGGTTCTTGCAGTAGGCAAAGCCAACAGAAGTGTGGGAGCTCCCAGGAGTTTCTCCCTTTCACTCTAGTCCACATTCAGTCCAGCAGTTTACCTAAATTTTCATTTAAGTGTGCCCACCAATTTGTGGCTTCTGTTTCAGCTAAGCAGATCTCACTCATGTGTCAGAGGAGGAATCTCTCTCTCTAGATTTTGGAGTCTAGCATTAAGTCTGCATGATGGTTCCAAGCATATCATTGATTTTTTTAGTTTGTCTTTTATCTTTTGTAAGGACAGAAACCATGATTTTCAAGATCTTCACAAGTCAGAGTTGAGACCAAAATCATGAGTGATATCTTGAATGTAAAAGAAAACCTTCATTATTTAAAATAAACCCCAAATGGTTCTGATGCTTTCTAAAAATAGTTTATGTAATTTCAATTTCCCATTATTGTATTTAGGATGTTTGTATCTGTATTCATAGTAGCCATATTCTGTAAATTAATTTTTTATACTGTCATTTTCAGGTTATTAGAATTAAGCTATTCTGAGAAAATAAGAATGAAATGATACATGTTTCCTTAAATACCTATAAAAATCCACTAGTGAGAATATTTATGCCTGGTGTATTATTGTTTAGAAAGATTTCATTAAGGATTCAATGTCTTTAACAGATAGAGAACAATTTATATTTTCTATTTCTTTTTGTGATCTTTTTCACTTGTGTTTTTAAGAAATTTTCTCGTTTCATCAATATTTTTTAAATAATTGACAAAAAAAGTTACTCTTTAACTGCTCTTTATATTTTTAAAATTTTAAGTTAGGGAAAATTGCAATTATCTACAAAGGCAAATAAAGTATCCAGATGACTATGAACACTGTTCTATATTCCCACTTTTATGTCCCTTGTGTTTTTCCAGGTTTTGATACTGAGATGAAAAATGACACCCTTGCCTGAACGACATCATCTACATGTACAAAAAAGCAGCTGCAAATTCTACTCTATCCTGAAAGATAAGGTTACCCGTACTCAGTAAACTGCAAAAGTGGTCAAAACCTTTTTAGCTCACTCCCCACAATAAGCAACCACTACTTGACCTGACCTACTGTCTTTTTGGTTTTGAGCAGACCAGCCCCATCCAGTCACCTCCATTTTTGCTTTGATATAACCAAAATACTGCTTATTATAAGTTTAATCCAAATTCCATCTTTTCTCAAAGTTCTATGTAATTTTGTTTCTGTCTTAAAGTAGCAAGAAGTTGAAAGTTCTCTTGCACCAAATCACCTATTTTACCCTTAAAGTAGAAAAAGAAGAAAAACTTCCTTTAAATACTAAAGGATAAACTTGCAATTTAAAATATTGATATGGATGTTACAATATCACTTTTAAACTACCACTATCACACAACCTTTTCCTCAGTACTGACAAAGAATTCAGGTGTTATGTTTCTCCAACAATCTTCAATGTTTCCCAGTTCCAGACTATCACAAATCACCCTCAAACTTCAACTACATTACTTTCTTCCATTGTAATACCATATTTACTCACCTGATAGGCAGGGATTTATTATACAAATGGAAATGCAAATTAAACACTGTCTGGAGGGTCTAGACCTCATATGCCTGAGGACTCCTCTCCTCACAGAGGCCCCACATACTTTAGACATTGATTTACTAAACTTTTGTATCTAAATCAAGCCCACATCAAAGATCTCAAGGAAGTGCTTGACATTTTTGTGCACAGAAATTTCTGTGAATATAGGTAGGATTGTTTGGGATAAATCTAGTAATTTTTATATTTACACATCTAAATTGCTATCCAAACTTGCACTATATCTTCTAAAAGCAGAACAGAAAAGGACTAAGAACCAAAGCCCAAAACCTGAACCAGTTCTTACAATACTTTTACTCTCCTATTCGAAAAACCCACTTGGCAGAGAAAGATTTGCTCAGGAGCTCAGAGCCACAAATGGACTAAGATTTGCTCAGGAGCTCAGAGCCACAAATGGACTTTATGTTTCCCTGTTTCCCTGTCATACCATACCCAAATATTTTATTATCAATGAGTCCTTGAGACTGTATATTTTATGATGGCAAATTTATGTTCTACTTTTTTGTTAGTGTCCTTTTGGCTCATAATAGTCTATACATGTTTATCCACCCAGGAAAATCAACAGGATACAAGTACTTTGTCCCAAGGCAAAATCTGACCCAGACGGCAGAATGTCTTGCACTCCACAGATCGGGCAGAGACCAGAGAGTGATTATGCGCACTGGTATTACAAGTATTTTGAGAGTAGTCCATGGTTTTTAAATGCTTTGTGAATAAACAGGGTTCTTGATTTCATTGGGAGCCTCAGTTAAGAATGGTCAGCAAGTCAAATAATTTTTGAGTGCTCAAAAAATTACTAAAAAGGTGTCTATTATAAAAGTAAACAAAGAAAAGGGGATATCACGGAAGCTGAAGAAAATGCTGCAGCAGGCAGCCCTTACTGAGATCCGGTCCCTCAGGACTAGAGCGTTTGAGAGATTCAAATGGGTTGTTATAGAGCACCAGATACTGCTCCAGAGTCATCATAGTTACTGAGTGAAATCTTCAGGTAACTTACATGAGAATAACCTCTGGTATTCCCAGGATGGGCATTTAGTAGAGCCAGAGGACTTCAGATGCAAAATCTAACATGAAATTATCCCCAACAGTAAGGACAAATTGGCTATTATACCCAACTGATATTCGTGGAAAAACTTTACTAAGACTATGAGGGTACCCGTGGTGTATGTCTCATTTGCCATTCTTAAACTTTAAAGACGGGGCATGGACAAAGCCCAAACCTCAGGGCTCCTGTAAGGTTTCCTAATTTACTAACAAAATAGTAGGACATAAATTTACCATTATAAAATCTTCCCAACAGATTTCATAAATACCTTCTGTAAGAGTTTTAAATATGTATTGCAATTGCTTGCTTATTTGGGGGATGGACTAAGCCTTCTTTGCAATTTCCAGCTTTGCCCGTGGCAATATATTACATGATTTTGTGTTTCCAAACTATCTCTATAGTACTAGGCATAACCATTGTACAAGACTGTAATTAAAGAACTTTGCACAACTCCTACAGTTACATAGTAACCCTATTGTCCATATTGTTCCAATCTTCAAGAAAGAGAAAACCTTAAACTTGTATCAGCAGCATTCTCAGAGATTCTCAAACTCTTATGAGTAAGGTTTGTTTTAGTAACAATGAACTCAACTCCTTTAGGGATTCATTTAATTTTTCCTTTTGAGTTAATAAAATGACAACCTATAAATCTAGGAACATCAGCTCTGCTTCTATACGCTACGCTATTACGCACAATCATGACTAAATATTTCAGGTGACTCAGGCAGTTCATCCAGTTGTAATTATAAAAACTTCTGCCAGTTTGTACTACAGTAACGTGGACAGGCTCTTAGAGTTCTGACTCAACTTTACTAGAATCCTCAGAGACCAGCTTACCAAAGTATTTTTCTTGGCCCAGTGGAAATAACCACAGCAGCTAAACTAGTGGAAACTTCTGTTGACTTTGTTTTAGAGCAGGGCCTCCCTTCAATGAAGAAGTAAAAATAGCCTTTTCTCAATATCCTCCTAAACAACCATTAAATTTTGGAGAACTGGTCTAAAATTTGGGAGAGAAAGACAGCCTTCATACTCTTAAATGACCCTAAAACTCGTACTGTTAAAACTAGTTCAGAAATAAAATTCTATGAGGTTGACTTAATAGAGGAATGTCTTTCAACTAAAGAGGCATAAATCATCTTAGGTCAATACTAGAGACCTCAAGCTGAGAAATCTTAAGAACCCTTTAGAAGCAGGTGGTCTTTAGAAAGAAATGACTTCTATCTAACACCATCTAAGCAAGTACATGATGTTAGGTGGCTTCCACTCAAGATTCACAGAACAATACCATAAATTGTCATGTTTTAACCTGTATTCCTTTATTGTTTATTTTCTTACCTCTCTGGCTTAAGGTTACATTTAACTATGTTACTTATAAGGCATTTATTATATTGCTTTATATATTTTTTACCATTTTAATTACTCTTTAGTATGAATCTAATACCTGGTTACAATTTGAGTGTCAAGTGGTTAAAAAATACAGTCAAACTGACTGTTGGGTTTGCACACATATTCCCTTGTGAGCTATCCAATTTCTCTTGGTTCCAATTCCTTGAAATGCCCCAGTAACTGAAACTCAAACAACAGATGACAAGGCAAACTCAACAACATGGAAGACAGCCAGAAATCTAAAACCCCTATCCTGTCGTATCTGGAAAGGGAGTTTCCTATGCCTACCAAAACAACACTGGAGGATCTTCTGTGGAATTCAGATTTGCAACTGAATGTCCACAGAAATAGAACTTGCATGAGTTAGTTCTATTAGCTAGTAATAGAGAGCATATAGTAGGTGTCTAACTTTCATGGGTCTAATAAGACCCATAGCTTCTTTTTTGCTTTAGACCTGCTAATGATATTGATACTACAAAATTCACCGTCTGCCACTAAACTGTTCTTGATGAGAAACATTGAAACATTACAACACTATGTGACAGTCTCATAGGGATATTTTGGCTTTGAACATATCATTGGGTAGCTCTGAAAGACTGGTATTGTGTTAATGAAACAGGTCTACTGGCTACATCCTGTAAACTGGGCAGGAACTTATTACTTTGGTAAAGTCTGACTTCAGTATAGTGTCATCATCTCCCAGGTTCTGTTTTGGCCCATTAATTTCTCCTTTAAGAAGAAGAGATTTTCATATCACTTAATTCTAAAAGAAGAAAAACTGGGCCTTGATGTTATAACTGAATCTCTAACACTCAGCGGGGATTCTATCTTCTTTCCTCAAGTTCCCCCAGTGGAAGACCCACCTTAAAGGAATTTCAAAATGTCTTCCCCTCTCTTATATACTGTTGAGACTCTACCAAGGTGGGCTCTCTTGTTATTGGAGAGTAAGGTAGTTTTGGTGATATTTTTGTGGAGCCAGCATCTGACCTATGTAACATGGTCAATGATTTTTAAATATGTTTTCTCAACAAGTCACAATATTTATTGAACACTAAGTAAAACTTTCTCCAACATTATCTCATTTAATTTTGAAAACGTCTGGTACATCTCACCTCTTCTCACCACAGAGACAACTAAGAAACACGGTGAATAAGAATTTGAGTCCAGGCAATATATTCCAGCATCCATTTCCTCAATGAGTATGTAGTTGTACCTACCAGTATATTCTTTTACTATGATTTCAGGGACCCTCACTTTCTTGCTCATAACTATTTCCCCACTGTCTAGAACAGTTCCTGTCTCATTCTACATGTTTCACAAGTATTTTTTAGGGTGAAGATATGAACTTAAAACATATTCCATGCTGGTTCACAGAATAGTATCCTAGAACTTGGGCTCTAAATCCAGAAATTCAGAATTAGACTAATACTATGCTACTTGGTAATTATTTATTTTGGTTTTCTTATCATTACAATGGAAGAAATTATATCTAGGTTTGCTCTAAAAATTATACAGTAGAATTGTATAAAGCAGCAACCACAGGGGCTGGAATAGATTGTGTACTATTAAAATGTCTATTAGAATGATGATGATGATTATTATTCTTATAATTTTCACCTCAGTATTTTTCATCCCTGAATATAAGTGGTCTATTCCCTTTGTTACACTTCAGCCTGTCTCTGGTTATTTAGTAAGTAAAAGAAGCTGTTTTATAGTTTTGTTTCTTTTTCTTAATTATGGAGTTTTCTATCTGAATGTCTGGAGACTACATATGAAAGGGGATCATACCTATTTAATGCATAACACATCCCACCCAGAAATAGGGATTGAAAGGGGACAGGAAGAGTAGTAAATGTGTGGAGTAAGCTAGTATTCTTATTGTAATAGGGATTTTGCTCAAACGCTGTGGAGGTAAGTTGTTCCACCACTAAGTCAGTGTATGTCCCAAAGCACTTTCTTTACATTTAAACACTGAAATTTCTTCTCAGTTAAGTATAGATGCATATAAGAAGGAGGTATTGATACAGATAAAAAAACGGTACTGATAGGATAGTAGTGTCACATTTACTTCTGCATCTGTTTGCTCCTTCAATACAGAAAATAAATCAAAGAAATAATCCCTCGAAAGGAAAGAATTGTGTCAGTTTAAGCACATACAGCATTATGTTTGTAACCTTCACTCATGGCACTTAAAAAAGATCCATCATGCCCTCCAAAATTAGATCTCATGATTTTAGCTATGAGCTCCCTCCAGATCCACCTCTCTCTTTATTGGAGGTAATAACTGAAGAAACTTCCCACAGCAGACAGGGAAAAAATCCTTTTTCTCATTCATTCATTCATATTTTTGGTGATTCATTTCATAGACAAATGCTTAGCATCTCCTTTACGCCAGGTATTGTGTCAGACATGAAAAGAGTGCAACCCGTCCTCTGGCTGCGTTCACGGGACTCAGCCTGGTGCTGGTGGCTGATGTGAAGTTGCTGGTGCTCTTTTGCCCTATGTATCATATCCACCTGCATCTCTGACACTCACCTCAAGTAAGTTTTCTTTATTCTCTACTTTGACCTTTACACATTTGTTTAAACTCATTAAAACTCACACCAGATTGAAAGAATGGCTGGTGCATATATATATATGAGTGTATTTATGTATGCAATTGAACATTCCTGAATATCAGCATATATATAGCTTTTTATATGTGTATGTATTACATACATGTGACTGTATATATAATATCTATAATTGCCCATTCCTTCTGAGATAGGGCAGACACATGGGACAAGCAACATGATTAATTTTCCAAAAAAGCTGAGACATAAATAGCATAGTAAGAACAGGAGGGACTCCATCTTAAGGCTAATATTCTATTTTAAAAAGTGGAGTTGAGCTACGCTGATGGACAGTGACTGTGAAGGGGTATGTGTGGGGTACTTGGTGAAGGGGGGAGCCTAGTAAACATAATGTTCTTCATGTAATTGTAAATTAATGATACCAAAAAAAAAGTGGAGTTGGAAAGCAAGATTCTTAACATATTCCTTGGTAATCAGTCAACAACCTATTACAGAGCAAAACAAGCAGTCTTAACTGATATGTTCCAGTGCTTGAGGGAAGCCACCATTTTGGAGAGGAACCAGATCAATAAATTCCTTGTGTTAAGTTTATCTTACAGAATTATCTGGAGGACTGATTAGGGAGAATGACATAGCACTTCTCACTGGAAATAGACATCCTCAGACTGCATGAAAAGCCTACGTACCCCCTGGCCCTTTATCCCGTTCCTGAATATACTTAAAAGACAGAATCCACATATTTTTAAGTGTGCCTCCTCTCTGAGGTTGCCCACACTCCCCTTTCTTCGAGTGTGTACTTTTAAATAAAGCCTTCTCACTGCTTGATTTATTGTTGTCTCTGCGCTCTTCCAGTGATAAATGTCTTTGTCTCTGTTATTTCATTCTGTGTCCCAGACTTAAGCACAAGTCTTCACTCTGTCTCTGTTCTACTCTAGATAAGCAGGGAGAGGCTACTAAGATCTCTGATTTGGGCTTGGAAGTTCCCATCACCTGGGTGACCCAGATAGAACTGCAGCTGTTCAACCTTGCTCCTTAGTGGCCTTCCTGAAAATCTCCTTTCTTTGCCTTTGGGAAGTTCTCAGAACACAGTCACTCCATCCAGTGCTCTGTGGCTCCCCCATATACTGGGTAGTAGGGGCTTAGTCCCCATGCTGTGTAGATCTAAGCAGACACTAGATGCCAAGTGACCCTAGCTTTAGGAGTTGGCAAGGGATATGCCCAATGCCAAGTGGGATTTCAGTGAGATTCCCTTCCCTCCCCTCCCTCTGCTCTTTCTTGTTCTCTGCTGCCTGCAAGAAAACTGCCATTCATTACTACTCTCACTTTAATGAATCCCTTCCTTACCTGTATTTGTCCTACCTGTTCATAAATTCTTTCTCAATCAAAGTCAAGAACCCTCTCTCAGGTTGAGGTCTCACCACGCACACAGGGAGATCTCACTGGACTGGATTGCCTGGCAACCCTTCAATTATTCAATAAGTCATTCAAAATATTGAGGTTGCATTTATTAAGTACATACTATGATCAGAAAGTATGGGAAGCACTGATATCAGAATGTGAAAAGGGCGATCTCAAAAAGTTTATAGTTTTTCAAGGTGAAAGAAACATTGACAGTAATTAAAATAAAAATAACTGGATGAAATTACAAACAGGTTTAAGAATAATGTTACAACTTCTTCCTGAAACTTTATTTAGAATAGCATTTTCTATTTTTTTCCCATTACCTGCCTTTAATTTTGTTACTGATGAATCTAATTGTCCTCCAAAACAGGGCAGAGGAAGGTTGGTCTTCCCCAGAACAGTGTGGAACATGCTAAGGAGAGTTTTCTATTATCTCACTTGAGTTATGGCCATCATAGAATTTCTAGGAGAGGAACCAGAGACAGAAAATACCAAGCACTGACATTTTTAAATGTAACAGGCGGTTGGTACCGTATCTCCTGTGGTACACCCAGGTCACCAGTAACTGCTTTTCAAGTTGAGTGTTTATATTTATATGCCTGTGACTAAAATCTAAAAATCTGTGTTCTGACTGCAATTAGATAATGGATGACCTCCAACATTTTCCTGCAACAGGTACTTTCATTTATCTGGATGAAACTATTCCATTTTTAAATATTACCATAGCCTTTTGGCTATTCATGGCCTGGCATCTTAGGGTCTATAAAAAATATAATGTTAAGGGTGTGGTAGCTATTCATGATGGTGCTTCCATACAGAATTAAGTGCCATTCCAAGCTACCCCCTAAAAGCAGGGAACAGACTTTTATGTCTATAAAATGTAAAGAGCCTGAGGGTAAAATGGTTATCAGACTGGAAAATCTGCAGTAGCCATGTTCTTCTCAAGCCAGAATGAGACGAGAAATCTTTACTAACACCTCCAGCTATACATGCCTTTCCAGGTACACACCAAGAGATGCTCTAGTTCCCACCTCTGCAGCCTGAGGCCAAGACAGAAAGAACCTATTTTCCCAAAGGTGGAGTAACAACTTAAGTATCATCACTAGTAATGGTGACTGATAATGTTTCATATTCATTTGATTAAGGAGTTCCCTCAATCCAACTGCCTGTTAGCCTGGCACTTCAAGGAAATTGTATATACAAATTAGAATCCTAGAGCCTAACCAATAAAAAGCAGTTCCTAAATCACAATAGTCCACAAAGAAGGAACTCTCTACCACTATCATCACATAGCTTCCAAGGCACTTAGAAAACGGAGTTCTTCCACAAATGCAAGAGAAGAACAGCTGGATTAAATGAACATTGAACCCACCCCAGTAGGAAGTCTTTCCTGTTGTCTATCAGGCTATAATGCACATTTGATGGTCTGTGTGGTTAGTTGATAATATAAGGGGCAGTAATTGTTAAAAAGACATATATGGTCACAAGGACTTATATTAGAGTACTTGGCACACTCGTGGTGGGTGGTGGCACTTACACATTATAGTTACCTGGCCTTATTTGCAACTAACTCCCATTGTCTTTTTCTTTTTTTTTTTTCCATTGTCTTTTTCTTAAGGGACATTCTTTTCCAGACTATGAGGTTCCGGGAAAATTATCAGTTTTCCAGAACTGATAATTATGGGGTACCATACCTTCACTGGGGATATAACCAGACTGCCCACAGTTTCCATTATTGGGTCAGTGAATATCTTAAATGACTCAAGTCAGGCCCAACCCGCCATCCTTGGAATTCTACATAGACAAGGGAAGAGAAAAGTTCACATTTAACTAAGATTACAAAGCAGGTACCTGAAGTTAGGGCTTCAAATGGCCTTTCTGCCAATCACATAAAAAGAAAACTGACTTCAGAATTAAGCAAAGCCAAGAAACACAAACCTAACAGATGGTAAGGGAATATAAGGCCATATTCTTCCTTTGATCCTGAACTCATGGACTCCGCTGAGACTGAAGCTAGACCTATCATAGTTCTAGAAGCTTATAAATTCTCTTTTCCCTCTTTAAAGTATTGTTTTTATCTTTCATTGATAACTGAGAGATATGACTGATCAAGACAATTATGAGGGAAAGTAAAGAAGGGCTGATTGAGGAATTATAATATTTCCAGAGTGCTTCTTGACCAATTCTTCTTGGAAATATAATACTGCCAAAGGAAGAAAAGAGATAAAGAGTGATGTGAACACAGTATCAAGGAGTAAGGGATGACAACCATACTCTCTTCCATATACAAATAGTTGTTGGTCATATGGTATGTTGTGCTGCAGAACAGAATGCTATGATGAAATAATTAAAATTTGTGTAAATTATCTGTACAGATATACTGTAACTGAGTATAATTGTGCAAATGTAATATGCAACCATGGGATTAAAATTTCAGATGCAAAAAAAGTGAAGCAAGGGTATGGATGGTGTAAAGGTGTAATGATTAAGCAAACAGTTGTGCAATTAAGATATATCCAGGTTCAAATATTGCAGTCACTATAATGCTATTCTGAAGCATTATGTTTTAAATCTTTCCAAGATGCTTTATCTATATGAAGTCATTTAATAATCAAAAGAGCATTCTAAGGAGGCAGTATGGCTAGACTCATTATTTAGGTACATATATATTGTGGGTCAAATTTGTAACATTCTAATAGATATTTCATGGGGTAATTGGAAACTTCTAAAAATATAAAATTTACAAACATTTCAGACCAGAATCTATCATTTTTGAGTGTGCACTGAATAAAAAAACACTTATCATAGTCATTCATTATTTTATTACATGAATAAGGAATTTGTAGACGTGTGTTATTTTCTCCTTTCAAACAAGGAAGTTCCTATTAAGTTATCAAATAAAAAATGTTTCTTTCAACATATAATTTAAAGATATGTAAATAATCTACACTAATCAAAATATACATGGAACATATATTTTAAATGAGTGGAATGGAGGAAACACAAGTTATGTTTAAAAAGTTTGAAGTTAAATTCAACACCACAAGCCACTTAAGAAAAAGGGAAAATTATAAAATGGCAAAGGAAAATAAAAACAGCACTGCCTTCTATATAAATAATAATAGGATAATAGTATTTAGTTTAAAAAGTCATATTACATTAAAATATAACAAATTAAAATGGTTTTTAAAAAAGGCATATCTGAGACTAAAAAGGACTTTCAAAAGAAATATAGTCTCTGTCAAAAGTATAATCCACAAGAAGACAAAATTGAATTGATCCCATTAAGAGTAATTATTATAGCATCAAATTTTAAAAGCAAATTGCACAAAATCCATGAGATAAAAAGAAAACTACAAAGGCACTTAAACACACATTATCCAGTATTTGATCAATTGGAGCAATGAAAAACAAGAGTTTAGTTATTTATCAAGATGGTTGGCTTTATTTTGTTATTGGTTTTCTATATATACCTATTTGTTTTGTTCCTTTTTAAACTTTTTCTTGCATTAATTTGAGTTAATCAAATTTTTAAAAAGTATTATATTTTAATTCTGCTATTGGCTTTTAGCTATAGTCCTCTGCATTTTTAGTGATTGTTGTATGGTTATAGTATGCATACTTAAATCATCAGAGTCTACTTGGAATTAATATAGCTTCATGTAAAATATGAGCCATGCATTGCCATGGTTATATTTATCCTCATCCCATCCTGCGTACAATTGTTGCAATATAGATTATTTTTACATATGTGCAATACCCACAACCCAGTATTTTATATTTTAATATAATTTGTCTTTCAAGTATTGAAAGAAAAGATAAAAACATCTTATATTATCTAAGGTATTTCCTAAATTAGTTTTTCTGCCCACTTTCTCTCTCTGCTTCCAAGACTCTAATTACATGTATGTGAATAAACACTTATCCAAAGATGACACAGATGTAGAATGAACAAATCAGGAGTCTAAAGAACTCATTCAAATATGTTCAAAATAATTAAAGGAAAAGATGCTCATAATGAATAAATAGATAGGTAATATTAAATATTAAATAGAAATAGAAATTATAAAAGTGAACCAAATGAAAATTCTAGAACTAAAAAGGAATGAAGAAAAGTGAAAAATTTAAAGTAAAATTGATAGGCTCAGAAGACATAGTCTGTGAACCAGAGGCTGGCTCAATAGAAATCACCAAACTAAAAAAACAAAAAGAAAGAAAGACTTAAAAAATGAGCAGAGCATTGGTAATCTGTGTAAATATAGAAAGTGCTCCAACATAACTATAGTTGCATTCCCAATGAGAAGGGGATTGGGTAAGGAGAGAAAGTACTGGAAATGAGAGTTGCAAATATCCCCCATTTCATGAAGAACATCAGTCTACACATCAAGAAGTTCAGTGAGCACCAAACAAGATAAATACAAAGAAATCCACATTCATATACAAAAAATACAGAGAAAACCTTGAATGTTAGGCAGAGGATACAAGATAAATTAGATACACATAAATGAGATACAAGGGATGTGACTGAATTCTTATGAAAAACAACGGAGGCCAGAAAAAATGAAATATATAGTCAAGGTGCTGAAAGAAGAAAAACTGTATCCCATAATTTTTATATTCAGCAAAAGTGAAGGTAAAATATATTTTCAGATACATGAAAGGTGAGAGAATTTGCTGTTAAATACCTCCACTGCAAGAATGTTGAAGTTCTTCAGGCTGAAGGGAAAGAATGAAATATGGAAACAAGAAGGAACAGAAGTAGAAAGGACAAATACATGGATAAATACAAATAAATATCCTCTCAATTTATTAAAAAAATTGTAGAAAGAAAATTTTAATATATATTTTATACCATATGTAGATATAAAATAAGAGAACAAGGGATAAAGGAAGATTAAATGTAATTATTTTGCTGCAAGTCTTTTACCCTTTAAATGGAGTGTACAATATTAATTGTAAGACTGCCATAAAGTAAAGGTACCTATTATAATCTGTATGGGAACCCTGAAACAAAAATACATAGAAGTAGAGCTAAAACGTAAATAGAAAGGTTGATATAGAATACTACAATATATTCAATTAATTCAATTTTTAATAATTTGTCAATTAGTCAATTCTTTGTCAAAAACATGAGACAAAGCAGGGGAGAGGAGTGAACTAATGGACAAATAGGAAAAATATAGCTAAATAGTAAGTATAAATAGAATTATGTCAATATGTATATCTAATGTAGATGGATCAAAAGACTCTAAAAATTTAGATAGTGGTAGTTAACTGATAAAACACCCATCTCTAAATGCTATCTACAGTAGAAACACAATGAATATAAAGACTCAGATACATTGAAAGGTAAAAGATGGAAAAAGATATATCAAACAAACTGTTAACTGTGAGAAAGCTGGTATTACTCTCCCAGTATCAGACAAAGTAGACTTCAAGACAACAATATATCTAAGATAAAGGGAGACAGCAAATTAGGAAAAGAGAAAATTCATCAAGTCATGATAGTCATAACAGTATAAATAATTAAAAATCTTCAAGTACATGAAAAGCATATGAGAGAAATTTGCAATCACAGGCAGAAAAATTTCTGCTTTCTTAGTAACTGACAGAATAAGAAACTCATCATTAAAGATATAGAAAATCTGACAAAAATAATAAAGGGAAGAAAATCACAGGGCAATAGACCATCAAGAATACTGATGAAAAATCCTTAAAGAACTAGCAGGAAACTGAATATACAAATACATATATAGGATAACAGTGATCAAATGAAGTTTGACTCAGGAAAGCAATGTTGGATTAACACTAAAAAATTGATCAATGTAATCATAATGACCCCTGAGAGAATAAAGGAGAAAAAATTATTATACCAATAAGTGTACAAAAACAGTCATTAAATTTAATGCCCATTTAATGTAAAAATTATCAGCAAACTAAAGAAAAGTTGTTCAGTATGGTAAAGGCCATCTACAAAAACCTTACAGCCAATATCTTCCTTAACAGTGAGAAACTACATACTTTCTCTGAAGACTGAGAAAAAGAAAGATGCTCAGTCACGTAACTTCTATTCATTATTATTCTAGATACCTCTGGCAGTTAAATAATGCAAAAAGAGGAAGGGAAGACATAAAAATTCAAAAGTAAAAAAACTTTATGAACAGAGGACAGGACTATATATGTAGAAAATCCTAAAGAATATAAACAATAATACCAAGAACTAACAAGTTAACTTGCCCTAGCAAAGGATAGAGGCTTAATATTTTTAAAAATCAGTATTATTTTTACATAATATTAACAAAATCTGGAAAAATACTTATTTTAAAACATTATCACAAAACATAAATCAAAGGAATACATTTAATGATGTTCCTCTACAGAAAACTAGAAAGTATTTTTCTCCAATGAAAACTACAAAAGCTTTCTGTGAGAAATTAAAGATGACCTAATGGAAAATATGCTAGTTTCATGGATCAGATGACTCAATTTTGTTAAGTCAATTCTCCCTAAATTGATCGACAAGTTCAATGTAATCAAAATCAATATCTCACCAGAGTTTCTCTTTTAAGAATTTGACAATGTCATTTTAAAATTTAAGTGAAAATACCAAGGACCCAGTATAGTCAGCTCCCTCCCCTACAAGAATCCTTGAAATAGAAAAACAAAGGGTTGGGCTTTCCCTATCTTATTTCAGGATTTACTATGACACTTCAATGAGAAAGAATGACATAAAAAGGGAAAAACAGAGTTCAAAAGAGATGCATAATGTATAGCCAATTTATTTTCAACAAAGGCATCAGATAATTCAATAGAAAAAGAACTCTTTTTAGCAAATTGTTTTGGAACTGGAGGAACACATGAAAAAAATGAACCTCTACCCAGACATCACACCACACTTGAACATGATTTCAGATAGATGCTATATTTGGAAGCTGTTAATATAAAGTTTCTAGAAGGACACTTAGAAGAGTACATTTGCAAACGTGGTGTAAGCAAAGATTTAATAGTGAGCTCCTAAAGAGCACTAAAAATGAAATAATCAAACTGATACACTGAAACGCATTAAAATTAATAATGTCTGCTTATCAAAAATGCAAAAAGGTAGGGGAGAGTGGGGACTGACTGTTTAATGGGTATCGGTTTTCTTTTGGGGTGCTAAAAATGCTGTGGACTAAAGATGGTTGTACATCATTGTGACTGTATTAAATGACACTGAGTAGTATACTTTAAAATGTTCAATTTTGTGTTATGTGAATTTAATCTCAATAAAAAAGAAAGAAAAAAGAAAGAGAATGAGAATAAGTAGCATTTAGGGATGAATGATTAGAAAACTGGGCAAATTTATAGGCCACATGGGCACTTAAAAGAAAGATAAAGAAAGAAAATGTAAACTATTTAGTAGGGGAGACATTTGCCATATACATATGGGGAAAGAAATGTGTATCATGATAATATAAAGAACACTTAAAAATGTAGAGTAAATAAACAACCCACTTTAAATGCAATTTTTAAATATTACAAATAATTCTCACACAGCAGAATGATTGACTAAACTGTGGTACATAAACAGAACTAAGCATCCCACCAAAACAGATGGAGGAAGATCTCTCCACATCTCCATACTGACGGAATGATTTCCATGTGGAAAAGGCAAACTATAAAGGGCATCTATGGGGTACTACCACTCACATTAAGATGGAAGGGGCTATGAGAACATACATGCATTTGCCCACTTGTGAACAAAGGAAAACAGAAAAGTTAAACCAGAAACTAGTGGGAACAGTTACCTCCAGAGGCTGAGGGTCTATGGAGTGGATAGATGGGATGAATGGGACCAGTGTAGTGAGGGGAGAGTGACAATTCTCACTATTCTAAGTCTTGGAACCAGTGTAATGTTTCATAAATGCAAAAATAGTTAAAATCAACCATGAGGTGGGGGAACTCAAAATAGAATATAAACAGTGAGAAAGTACATGACTCTATGATTAACAGGTAGTGGATCAGGAGAAAAAAATTAATCTAAGTTTGGGGAATTGTGTTCACCTGGATACTATAAAGGTAAAGAAAAAATTATATTTACATATTGTGATTTAGTTAGTGATTTTCTTTTTAAAAGGGTAAGGTATGGCAATTGTGAAACTACTTCGTGTATATACAGGATTTAGGAAACAAGAAAATATATTGTAGATAATGAAAGGTAGGTTTCTTGCTGTTGGAGAAAGGAGTTACCAGTAATGAAGGAGGGGGGGATAAAATGAGCCTTGTGATTTTGGGTTGTAATCAGAAATAACAGTACGGAGCTATACACACACAAATGGACAGAGAGAGAAATAAATACGTGCATGAGTAAACATATGTATTTTCCAACTCTGTGCACTAGGGGGGCTTAGATATAATGATATTCTAATAGTAATGAATACATGCAATACTCAGATCTTGGTTTCTAAATACTATTTTCTAATACAAAGAACCAGAGCTCCTTGTGATTCTGGGTTTAGGGAAGGAAAGCAGAAGATGAGCCTAGAATGAATCAGAAAATAAGGAAGTGCTCAAAAAAATTGTGTGGGAGTGTTGAAAGGACATAGGGATCAACTTTAAAAAGCTCCTAGTGGTGAAATATCGGAAACTTTTAGCAATAAAAATTAATTATTGCAATAAATGAAAACCCATAGAATACAATAAATAGTATACATCCATACTGATACACAACCAAACACATAAATAAATGGGGGAAAGGACAGTTCTTCCTTGCAGTCAAGATCTAGTGAATAAGTGTAGAAAGTATCATGAAAACAGGAAGTCAGCATTTGGCAAACACCATAATAATAATTACTGCAGGCAAGAGTCATCAGTGGGTGCTAAAATTAATGAGTGAATGAATTCAGTGAGATAAAATATTTGAATGCCTCAAAGTACTTCTTCTTCACAAAATATTTATTAATTACAAAGAGAAAAATAGTAACTTTGCAGTGGAGAAACCTAACATACACCACCTTAACCATATGGTCATATCTAATATAGTAAAAATAAGACATCATGCACTCCTGAATGATCCACTGAAAAGCACACACAATTATCACTGTGTTATTTTTACTAAAAGTGCATAACCCAATCTCATCACAAGAAAATAGCAGATAAATCCAAATTAAGGTCTATCATACAAAATTATTCTAGCAATCTTCAAAAGTGCCCAAAAGGTTGTGAAATACAAAGAATGACAGAAGAACACTCCAAGAACAGGGGCTGGATATAGAGATAAGAAACTATTACAACTAAATCTAATATGGGATCTTACATTGGACTGAACTAGAAAAAAGGTGGACCTGAATAGAAAAAGGATATTAGTGGGACAATTGGCAAAATTCAAATCTTCAGACTAGTTAATAGTATTATATCGATAATAGTTCCCAGTTTTCAAAAATTTTTCTGTGTATTAATGTTATAATAATAGTATAGAAGATGTTAATATTAAAACAGAGTAAAGAATATATAGGAAATCTCTGTACTGTTTTTGAAATTTTCCTGTAAGTCTAAAATTACTTCAAAATAAAATATAAAATGTTGAGAAAAATTAAACAGAAATTTTACTAAAGAAGGTTTATAGCTGGCAGCTAACCTCATGAAACACTGTTTAGCTTCTCAAGTAAACAACTTATAAATTGAAGTCACAAGAAGATACCACTTCACACCCAAACAAGTCAGATTTAAAAAAATAACAACTTTCAATGTTGATAATGATGTGTAGGACAAGAAAATATCATTGGCTGAAGCGGTAAAAAGTCTCCACCTCTGTAAGACTCTTTGGCAGTTTCTTATAAAGTTAAGCAAAGTCCATCTTATGATGAAGCAAATTCCATTTTTATGTAATCACATAAAAGATCTGCTAGCACATTTAAAATAACTAAGAACTAGAAGCAACCCAGATGTCCATTAACAGGCAAATGGATTAACTGTAATATGCCATTCAACGGAATGTTACTCTGCAACTTAAAAAAAATTTGAACCTACTAATATAGGAAGTGACATGGATGAATCTCAATATCATTATGATGAATGGAAGAAGCCAGACATATACTATGTGAATCTAGTTAGATTAATTTCAAAAACAGGCAAATGCTGATAGAAATCAGGACACTGTTTCCTATGAGAATTAGGCTTGGATGGAAGGAGGAAGTAGTGAAGGTTCTTAAATAATAAAAAGATTCCATTTCCTGAATATGTTATAGTTACATGGGTTACATGGTTATATACTTTTAAGAAAACTTATTGAATTAAACAACTAAAGTCCATGCATTATCTGTGCACAAATGTAAGTATTAAAGATAGTAATGAAACACCTCATATGCTGATATGAAATGATTTGCTAGAAATATTAAAATATTTATACATTATATAAATATATAAAAGAAGTTACAGAACATTATAAAAGTGTGTGTATGTATGTATCTATCTATACATAGACATTTTGGGATGTGTATGTGTGTTTATGTGTATATGTCTGAAAGGAAAACAAGAATCTATAACACGAATTGTCTTCAGGAAGAAGAAATTGCAATGGTGGTTATAGAGGACATAATTGAGAAATGAATTATTTTTCACTGAATATCCTTTTGGAAATTCTGAATTTTATAATGTATACTATGACTTAAAAATAAAATTTTATAAAGGCATCTGGGGGAAAGAAGTGTTAGGATTTCCCTAACTTTATTTGAAAATACTTTAAGAAAACATGAGGTGAATATGGCAAAATGCTGATAATGGTGGAACTTGGCTTCCTAGTATCTGCAAGCTGACTGTTCTTTTCTCCTTATACTCTGAATGTTTCCACTGTATTCATAACGAAAAGTGTTATAAAATTCACAACGGAGCAAATCTTTCATTACTAATAACAAGTGAAAATAAGTGGATAACATATCTAAGAATTTATTTTTAAAAATCATTAAAGGAATACAGGAAAAAACATACATAAATCTGAACATCACACACACACACATACAGACAAATTACACCAAAGAGCTGTTTGGGGGAGGTGGGAGAGGGAACTGGTGATGCTAAACATTCATGAGTCATTCTTATTTCACTAAAATAGGCATAGCAAAAATAACCAAACTGGAACGAACATGGATATCAATTGAAACAAGAACTTAAAAGAGAAATGAAAGAACATGTTGCATAGCCTCATGATACTGTGTTTGAAAATTTGCTTGGGTTGTGATTTTCCAGGAGAACAAATTAAATATGATATAAAATAAGAAACAAACAATAACCATAGAAATAAATGAGAAGATTTTTCTAGATAGTCTCATTTCTACTCAAAACCACCAAAAACAAAGGCGAGCTCAGAGACTGAACTGATGCGTATACTTGACTGTTAACACTAGAGCTTTTCAAGACATTCTAGAACACTCAGAACTATTTAACACAATCAGAAAATCTAATATTAAAGCATGACAAAATGAGAAAATTGCAGATTAATTTAACAGTGTACTTGTAAAAATTCCAAATCAAATTAAAGAGTAAAACATTTTTTTCATCACCAAATAGTGTTTTCTCATTCAAGGAATAAAACAAAAGTGCAGTAGTAGAAAATAAATTATTTCACACTGATAAAAGTTTAATTAAAAATTAATACAGCTTATGCAAAAAGCACTTGATTATATCTACCACCTGGTTTTGATTAAAATTCCTTAGAAATATATAAAACATAGGAGACTTTCTAACATGATACTCAAAAATATCTCAAATTTACAATTAGCATCTTATATTGATGATTGAGACAACCTCTATCAAAATAACTTACCTATTAGGACTAAGATCTGATACTACCCCCAGCAGAGTCCTATAAACAAGATAGAACTGTAAACAAATAAATAAATTCACAGTTTGCTCATCTAAGCAAATCACTCTTCTGTCATTGATAACATCTTACACACATTGGCAAACATCTAATTTAAGACAAAAACTTTTATCTAGCCTATCTAGCCTCACATTCCGTTTTCATTTAAACTATGCATGGCAAATTTTGCCCATTCTCTGACTTGAAAAGCCCACCTTAAACCATATCATCCCAGATCCAAAGCTCTAATTTCCTAGTTTTAAAACACTACTAACCCTTGTCAAAGTGGTGTTTTCCATTGCTGGAGTAGGTTTATAAACTCAGCTTTGCTTGATTATTGCTCTTTCTGGGAGTCTTTTGGATACTAGACAAGCAACAATGTGCTGGTCAAATCCAACCATTCCAGCAAAACCTGATTAAGTCAAGGGTGGGTAATTTTAAGTGCTGTGAAAGTACCAGTCAGTAAACTTTATCAATATAACTAAACCCAGATCATTTGGAAGGAAAGAATCAAAACTATCAGTATTTACAAAGGATTTAGTAGATACTTTGAAAAATCTGAAGTAATGGGAAAGAGTAAGTTGACCACTAACCCATAAAAACAAAACAAACTTTCAGATACATAAAAATTATCAAGGAAGAAAATAAATTGAAAGAAAATACCCCACCACAAAGTTAACATATTAACAGTAGTTAAAGTTACTAAATAAAAGATAAGAAAAGACATACCTTGTCCTTGTGTAGGAAGATTTATATTTTTAAAAGCCAATTCTCCCCTATATTATTTATTAAAGTTGATGAAATTGCAGTCTAAACTGTAATTTCCACCAATGAGAAGACACATGAGACAGGAGGCAGAAGAGACACAGATCCACAGAACAAAAATGGAGCCAGTCACAGATGAGAATACAGCATATGTGCAAAGGTGTGGCATTACAGATAAATGGGCAATTATTGGCAAATAATCGCAGGTAATGGCAAATAACTTGGCAACTTTAAGATTTCAAATAAAAAAAATTTCTCATGATTAACTAATTTGAATTTAAAAAAACACAAAAGAATTAGAAGTTAACATAGGTGAAGGGTTTTATGGAATCAATATAAATATCTTTCCAAAATGACATGAAACTCAGAAGCCATAGAAGCAAACATGGTTAACTTGGACATATAACAATCATACACATTCTTATAACAAAAATGATGTTTAAAACTGTGTAAAAAATATCTGTAATACTTGACAATCCAAAGCTTATTCTCCCAATAATAAATGAGCTCTTCAAAATCATGAAGAGACTAAGACTTCCCTCCACCCTCAAAATTGGACATAAAGAGGAAATTAAAAGTACAGATGGCCAGTAAACATGAAAAAATGATCAAACTCAAAACAAAAGAAATACAATTTAAGACAATAGTTTGGGCTATCACACTGGCAAAGATTTTAAGTATTTATAAAATCCATTATCTGTGAGGTGTGGGAAAGCTGGCGATCTCGTTCATTGCCATATGAGGAAAAAATTCTTACCACATTTTTAAGGAAATCTTGTAATAATTTTCAAAATTTGAAATGTGCATATCCTTAATCCCAGTATTTCAACTGCTAAGTATTATGGTATAATAGACATATGCAAAATTAGTGATATATAGGGAGGCTCACTGCACAGAAATTTGGTGCTAACATAAATATCTACGAATGAGAAATGCTTAAAACAATTATATTTCATCTATAAAATAGTCATGCAGTCATTCAACAAATGACACAGAAGTGCATTACTGAAATAGAAAAATGGCATTGAAAAAACTGTTAAAGGAAAGGCAATTTTCAGAAAAATGTGTACAATAGGGCCCCACTTCCAGAACCCCACAATATAGCTTTTAAGTACGTGTGTGTGTGTGTGTGTGTGTGCATATCTATCCACTTAAAAAATGCACACAACTCCCTTAACAGAAGAAAACTGGGGAACAGACTGCGACTAACGAAAGTACTTAATTATATATTAGATATTTAGATATGCTTTGAATTTTTATAAAAATTTACTCAGTTTCTTTTTAATATACCCTATTTAAAAAATTTACCACATGGCAAATGAAAATTATAAATGTATAGTTATGGGATCACTAAGCAATTCCATCATTTTGAGTTTCTTGTGCAATAATATTTCCTCTACTGAGGCTCCTGGGATTGAGTCAGGTGGCAGCAAGGGAAACAGCCGCCATGCCCAAATTAAAGTCTCATCGATGATATCCCGACATGAGCATTTCTCAGTTAAGCATTTCTTATCTGCAGGAGGTGTCCACTGCAACACAGGACAGAGAGGAGTCGCCATGCATGAGGAAGACTGTATCATTGTTTTGCTGAAGCCTGCAGTAGAAGTGATGGCAGCCACAGCACCAAATCCACCTCGCCTTTGCAATCATCACCTGTGAGGACACAGTGGGGAAAATTGGCAACGGTGAAGAACACGTGTTTTAAGGAGACTGACAGAGGAAATGAAATCCTCGTGCACTCCTATATGTGCCTGAACCATCTACTCGGAGTTTGCAGAGAAACCTACATCTTCAGCATCTGGGGCCATGCTGTGGCCAGAAAAATGACTTTAAAACTTCCTAAAATCAAAGATGCCAAACATGGGTGCTGCAGTTTCTCCTTCATTGGCTAAAAAGTTATGGACATCTCCTACCACCTCAGATCTTAATCTGTCTCTTCACTTCTGTATTTGGCTCCTTTAAGTTCTAGATCACTCACTCATTTGATGAATTATTTCAGACAAAACTACTTGACTGCCCTCCAGTCTAATAGTTTTTGAGTATTACTTTATCTCAGGCACACAATTCTCTGGTAACATAATGGATCCAGCCAAGAAGGAGCTCAGTTTATTGGATAATAATAAAAGCTAAGTAAATCTTCCACATTAACAGTAAATGTACTAGTTAAAATGAGAAAAGCTATGTAGGTATATAAGAAAAACTATCACTTAACTCATTATGCAATATGGCCCTTGGAGTCAATTAGATTGCAAAAAAAATCATCAATCTTCAGAAAATTAACATCCAATTTTTCTATCTAGATATTAGAAAGCAAGCACTGTTCTGACAAAAACCTTACCTTCAGAAGATGCCCCTTGGATAACAGGCTTTTTGTTTGGAAAGTTTTGTTTCAGTGATGTATTGGTATCATTTACTCCAAAGAGTTCCCAAGAAGTCATCTTCTGAGGGAAAAACAAATGAGAAATACCACTTCCAGTGAAAAAGGGAATTCAGCTCTAAGCTGAGAAGACACTCTTCGTACTTTTTCATATTAATTTCTTTTGGAACCCGCTTCTCATTCTGTTATACAGCTCTGAAACTACTGTCAGCTGCTCCATGACACTACCCATTACTGTCAGCACATTGCATTAGTGCCCTTCCCCTTGCACATTTCCAAAACCAACTGGATTGCCTGAATACTACTGAAAATTACATCTCTCTTTTTACATCATTTTTTTGGTGCTTAGTTGACAGGGTAATTTACAACAGTACTTTAAAATAATCTACTCATATATCTATTCTCAATAGAAATTTGTGGAGAACCTATCCCATGCCTGGCAATCCATAAGGTGTTTGTGTCATAAAAATCACTCTGAAACATCAGAACATAAGAAGTTAAAAGCCCAGTCATACAAATAAAGAACTGAAAAGTAACTTTGTAAATTGTCTTATCGAGGTAAATTTAGTTTTAGGATAGGATTGTTGAGGAAGTACCACCATTTAGGGAGACCTGTTATTACCCACAGCTGTAACTCCCAATATCTGTGCCCAATCTCATCTGGCTCTTGGATGGATTTTTAACGCTATTTAGCTACAACCAAAAGACATAAAGCTTAAGGAGAGCAAGATCTATCAACTCCTATTCATTTTAGGTCTTTTTCATATAAACATGCTCATACAGTCATACCTAAAAGGGTGTCCAAAGACCACAGGTAGAGATGGAAAACCACTGACTGAGAAGTTGTGAGCTCATTCTGTGGAGACAGCATCCAAGAGATAAGGCAAAGGCACAGGGCCCTTCTAGGCTCTATCAACACCTGACAGGAAGAAAAAAAAGAAAAAGAACATTTTAAGAAAAAAATATGCAGATAGAAATATAAATGCATCTATATTACATATAAAATATACATAAACATGTGAAAAAATCTAATTTAAAAAGAAAATACCATGAATCATGGGTATTTTGTGCTATACAGACTGGGAAGAGTGGTTGTTACTAATTCCATTGTGTGTCATGTGTACAACCTTCAAACATGAACAGCTCTCCCTTCCCTCTGAGGTCCAAAGACACAGAGAGCATCTGGCTATAGGTGCGGGGGCTCGGGGCTGGGGGAAGTAGGTGAAGTGGATAAGGAGGTACCAACTTCAAATGAGAAGATAAATTAGCCACGGGAATGGAAATCCAGCATAGGGAACATAGCTGATAATATTGTAATTTCTTTGTATGTTGACAGATGTTAACTGTACTTATGGTGAGCATTTAGTAATGTATGGGATTGTCAAATCACTATGTTGTACATCTGAAACTAATGTAATATTGTATATCAACTCTATTTTAATTAAAAAAACAAAAAAAGCCAATCTCAATCATAGTGTGCAGTAATTTGAGAAAAATAACTACACAGGTAAGAAGTGCATAGTTTTCTAGCCTGTCACAAACTACGTTTGGGGGCCGTTTCTCATTCTCCTCTAATGCTCTTACTCAACAGGACACACATGCTGAGGCACCAGGGACATACTCTCAATCACATACCTCATTTTGGTCAATGTCTTCATTCCTGAAAAGGAAATAACTATTCAAGGAATTATGCCTTATGCTCTGAGCTAAGCACAGAAATGTCAAAAATCCTAGATTCTACAGGAATGGAAACCATGGAGGATTTACTACATTATTAATGTATATATCTGATGTGAGTACACGAGGCCTCTGGAAATAGATTAAATTACTGACAAGCAACCAAAGTGTCTATCGATAGATGATACACAATAGACTGTTAATCAGCCATAAAAAAAGAAAGAAATCCTGACACTTGTGACAACATGGATACACCTAGAGGACATTATGCTCAGAGAAATAAGGCAGGTGGGGAAAGACAAGTACCGTATGTTTTCACTTACATGTGGAATCTAAAAACAAAACAAAACAAAATGAAGAAAACAGCAGTAGACTCATAGACACTGAGAAGTGACTGGTGGTTACCATGGGGGAGGGGTTGAGGTGGGTGGGTAGGGAGCGTGAGGGGGATAAAGAGGCACAAAATCTCAATCATAATATAAGTTGGTCATGGGGATGGAAGGGCAGCATGTTGGAGAATATAGTCAGTGGTTCTTCAACATCTTGCTATGTTGACAGATAGTAACAACACTAGTTGGGGTGAGGATTTAATAATGGGTGTAACTGATGAATCACTGTGTTGTATACTTGAAACCAATATACTGTATATCAACTATACTTAAAAAAAACTGGCTAGAAACAGTTAAATTTGAATGTGTGGTAGTATATTTCCAAGGGATCTTCTGGAAACCTCATGGAGATAAGTACTGATGTCATTGAGAATCTCTAAATACCAATGGTGTGTTGAGTTTTAAGTGCAACTAGAACCTTGCATTCCTCCACAGTCACATCCCCTTGAGAAAACCCAGTGAGACAGACAACATTCCTGATGGAATCTAGAGAGTCAGTAGTGATGCCTCCTCTTTCATTCCTAATTTTCGTGATGTATGTCTTCTCATTCTGTTTCTTGGTAAGTCCAACTAAAGGCTTGTCAATATCACTAATCTTTGTAGAAATCCAACTTTTCATTTCATGGCTTTTCTCTATAGTTACCCTGGGTTTTATTTTTATGACATTGATTTTTGCTCAAACCCTTGTTACTTACTTCCTTGCAGTTTATTTGGTTCAATTTGTAGTTTAGTCTTTTTCTTGTTCTTAAGGTAGAAGCATAAGTTACTTACTTGAAATATTTCCTCTTTTCTCATGCAGCCATTTAAAACTATAAATTTTCCCGTAGTCATTCTTTAGCTGCATCCTATTCAATTCTAAATGTTTTCTGGTTTCTTTTATTATTTTGTCCTTGATCCATGGGTTTTGTAAAGTATGTTAATTTCCAAATATTAGGCAATTTTACAGTTTTATTTCTGCTTTGATTTCTAATTTAATTTTCTTGTGGTCATATATTCTACATTATTTCAATCTTTTTTAAATTGAGTCTGGTTTTATGATTTAGCAAATGATCTGTGCTGCAGAGTGTTCTAGGTGTGTTTAAAAACAATTGTGTTCTTCTATTGATTGGAATTATATATACATATATATATATATATATATATATGGTCAAGTTGGTTGATAAGATTGCTCAAGTATGATATAAGCACACTGAATTTCTGGCTAAGTGGTATATCTTAGAAGGTCTTAAGAGTCCAGTTATTACCACTTAATTGTCCATTTATCTCTTCAATCATGTCAGTTTTTGCTTTATATAATTTGAGACACTGTGATTAGGTGATTATGTTTATTACACATTCCAGGTTAATTAACACTTCTATCATTATATGATATCCTTGTTCATTTATAGTAATATTTTATCTTAAAATCTATATTCTTTGATGTTCTTATACTGAACTGACAATCCAGCTCTCTTCTGGGAATTTTTTACATGATACAGTTTCCCCATTCTTTTATTTTCAAAGTATTTGTGTATTTGGTTGTAAAGTACATCTCTTATAAACAGTGTATAGTAGTCAATATTTTAATAGACTCGCCCAGTTTGTTTTTTTTAATTAAATATAATTATCACATGGTTGGATTATGTCTGCCAATTTCCTATCTGTTATCTAGATCTTACACTTTTTTAATTCCTCTGTTTATTCAGGGCTGCCTTCTTTTGTATTAGGTAGATATTTTTCTATTATACAATTTAAGTTCTTTGGTTGTTCTTTTGGTATTTTAAAAATCATTTGCTCAGTACTGGTCCTAGGGATTACAAAATGAAACATAAATTATCACAATCTATTTCACATTAACACCAACTTCGTTATATGGCCAGGAAGACTCAACTGAGTCTTGAACTTAGTTTCAGAGAGGTGATTCTATCAATCTTTTTGTCCAGACTTTTTGAGAGATCAACTATTGAAGTCATCATTGATTCAGGCTTGTTTATAAAAGCAACTATGAGCCTTAGATAGGTGACAGGCACTAAACAATAGGATTCCATCACCATTTGAAACAATGACCATGTTATTAAGTCATAGAGACCAGCAAAAACAATCAGTGACCCAGCTATGATGGACTACTATAGAAAGACTCTCACTGTCACTACAGCATTATAAATACCTAAAACAGTATCAGTATTCTCAGGATAAAATATTTACCTTTGTGAGAATTCACACAGGCCCTTGAAAATGGGAGGCAGAATTATTCCCAATACTTTCCTTCAAGTCACATCTCAAGGGGAAGGAATAAACTCTTTCAAATGAAACACAGTTTCTGGTCCACATCAACCTGTGGGAACAGAATAAATATGTGGCAAGATAAGAAGTAAGCCTACCTCGAGAAGCAAGAACAAGCCCAAATAAACAACCTGAACTCACACCTAAAGGAACTCTAAAAAGAGTAACAAACAAAGCCCAACATTAGAAGAAGGAGGGACATAATAAAGATCAGAGAAGAAATAAATAGAGCAGAATGAAACAATAGAAAAAAGTATTGAAACCAAGATCTGGTTGTTTACAAACAAAATAGATAAGCAAAACAGAAAAACCCCTAGCCAGACTTATCAAGAAAAAAGAGGAAACAAATAAACAAAATCAGAAATGAAAAAGGAGAGGTTATAACTGACACCACATCAATTCAAAGAATTATAAGAGAATTGTATGAAAAACTATATACAAATAAATTGGACAACCTGAAAGAAAAAGACAAACTCCTAGAAATGTATAACCTTCCAAGACTGACCCAAAAAGACACAGAAAATCCAAACAGACTGATTACCAGTAAAAAAATGTAACTGGTAACTCTACCCCATGCTCATGGATAGGAAGAAGTAATCTTGTCAAAATGGCTATCATGCCCAATGCAATCCCTGTTAAATACCAACAGCATTTTTCAATGAACTAGAGCAAATAATCCCAAAATTTGTATGGAACCACAAAATAACTCAGAAAGAATAGCAAAGCTGGGGGTATCAAGGTACACTACAAAAGTACAGTAACCTAAACTGTATGTTACTGGCACAAGAACAGATCCAGAGATCGATGCAATAGAACAGAGAGCCCAGAAATAAACCCATACATATATTTTCCATTAATATATGACAAAGGAGCCATGAATGCACAATGGAGAACAGTCTCTTATGGACTGAGTTAAAGACCCAAATATAGGAAATGAAACCATTAAACTCTTAGAAGAGAACATAGGCAAAAATATTTTGAACATAAGCATGAGCAATTTTTTCTGGACACATCTCTCACAAGGGAGACTGTATCAAACTAAAATTTTCTCTACAGTAAATGAGACCATCAAGCAAAACAAAAAGGCAACCTATAGTGTGGGGGAATATATTTGTAAATGAACTATCTGATAAGGGGTTAACATCCAAAATATATAAAGAACACATATGCCTCAACACCAAAACCCCCCAAATAACCTCATTAAAAAATGGGCAGAGGACCTGACAGACATTTTTCCAAAGAAGAAATACAGTTGGCCAACAGGCACATGAAAAGATGCTGCACATCATTAGTCATCAGGGAAATGAACATCAAAACCACAGTGAGATATTATCTCACACCAGTCAGAACAGCCACTATCACCCTCCTACACAGTTGGTGGGAATGTAAATTGGTGCAGTCACTGTGGAAAGCAGTATGGAGGTTTCTCAAAAAACTAAAAATAGAAATACCATACAACTCACTAAATACAACTCATTAATTCCATATCTCAGAATTTACCCAAAGAAAAAAAATTCATGTTTCAAAAAGATATATGTACCTCTATGCTTACTGCAACATCATTTACAATAGACAAAACATGGAAGCAACGAGAGTGTCTGTCAATACACTGGTTCAGTCAAATCATCTGATGGATAAAGGCGATGTGGTACATATACACTATGGAATATTATTCAGACATTAAAAAAAGAAAGAAATCCTGCCATTTGCAACAACATGGAGGGACTAGAGGGCATTATGCTCAGTGAAATAAGCCAGGTGGACAAAGACATATACCATATGATTTCACTTACATGTGGAACCTAAAAAAAAAACAAAGCAAAATGAACAAAACAGCAGTTGACTCATAGACACTGAGAAGTTACCATCTGGTGGGGTTGGAGTGGGTGGGAGAAATAGGTGAAGGAGATAAAGCAGCACAAAATCTCAATCATAATATAAATTAGTCATGGGGATGAGTACAGCATAGAGGATATAATCAACAGTTCCGTAACATATTTCTATGTTGACAGTAATTACACTAGTTGGGTGAGGATTTAATAATGTATGTAACTATTAATCACTATATTGTATACATGAAACCATCATAATATTGTGTATCAACTATAGTTCAATTAAAGAAAAGAATTTCATTGGTGTTGTGTAGAGCCTGTCAATTCAACAGCATGAGGTCTTCTTTAAGGCATTTGTTCTTTTCCAGAATTTTTTCACTTTCTCAGTTTTCGTGCTGATGCCTCATGCAGAAGAGTAGGCATGGGGATAATGGCAAGGCTGTTCCTCACAGTGTGGCTACAGAAGCTTGTTTCTCCTGAGAAGTGTGTATTCCCCAATGCCACTGAGGCCCCAACAGTGTGGCCTGGGGACTATCACCTTGGAAATAGGATGGGAAATACTTCATGGCCCCACGTCCAACTCTCCCTCCATGCACACTCCCAGCCCCTCTAGTCACATGTCCATGGGTGCTGTGCCTCTGTGAGAACCTCCAGCACTGCTGTGACCATACTGTGTGGAATCATGTGTAACATAACCTTGTGTATCCTCTGCAAGTTGCCAGGTTCTTGAGCTCAAGCAAGTTAAGTACTCTGATTTATAGACGATTGTTCTTTATTCCCCTATCACGGCATTTTGTGATTGACAGAAATACATATGAATATCTTATGACTAAATTGTTCAGTCAACATTTTCCTGGAACTGCAAGTATACTCAGATAGTCTGGTTGCACATTTAAATTTGTCTGACAGAAAACGTTGGATAATATTTGCTCTGTTGGAGGCTAAACACTAACACAATTCATATTGTTGGAATAACATCAGAAGTATCCTTGGAGAGTGATATATAGCTTATTTAATAGGTGGGTCTATTATTGAACCCCACTATCTTGTGCCTGGCATACCAATAGACATGTTTATTTCTAATCTTTCCACAACTGTATTCTCACAGAGTGATAAGGACAAAATTCAGGTGTCATAGGAAGATGTTTATTCCTTCCCATTGAAATATTAAGGAGAGGCCCATCCTCAAAGGCCAGTGGAAATCCTCAGGTTGGTAAGCATTTTTCCCTAACAGGAAGGTGTGGATCACTGACATGGGGGCTGATATCCGTGACTTCATAGGGTGAAAAACTATGTTCCAGAGTGATGAACTCCAGAAGGCTCAGTGTCTTTCACTTTCCGAGGAACACAGTGCCACCATAATAAATAGTCTTGTTGAAAAAATCTGAACAAAATGAGTCACACAATTACTTCTGTGAAACTGAGGTCCAGCACAGATACTCACTCTAAAAAAATATATATATATGGGGTCTTTTGTGCTTCCGTATAATTTTAGGATTATTTCCTCTAGTTCATTGAAAAATGCCATCGGCATTTTGATAGGGACTGCACTGAATCTGTTCATTGCTTTGGGCAGGATGGCCATTTTGACAATATTAATTCTTCCTATCCATGAGCATGGGATAGAGTTCTATTTATTTTGTCTTCTTTATTTCTTTCATTGGTGTCTTATAGTTTTCAGAGTACACATCTTTCACCTCCTTGGTTAGGTTTATTCCTACGTCTTTTATTCTTTTTGATGCAATTGTAAATGTAATTGTTTTCCTGATTTCTCTTTTTGCTAGTTTGTTGTTAGTATGTAGGAGTGCAACATATTTCTGTATATTGATTTTATGTCTGCAACTTTGCTGAATCCAATTATTAGTTCTAATAGATTTTTGGTGGAGTCTTCAGAGTTTTCTATATACAGTATCAAGTCATTTGCAAATAGTAACAGTTTTACTCCCTCCTTACCAGTTGGATGACTTTTATCTTTTTTCTTGTCTCATTGCCATGGCTAGGACTTCCAGTACTATGTTGAATAAAAGTGGTGAAAGTGACATCCTTGTCTCGTTCCTCATCTTAGAGGAAAAGCTTTCAGCTTTTCGCCACTGAGTATAGTGTGAGTTTGTCATATATGGGCTTTATTATGTTGAGGTACATACCCTCTATGCCCATTTTGTTGAGAGTTTCTAACATTAATGGATGTTGCATTTTATCAAATTGAGATCATACGGTTTTTATCTTTCCTTTTTTTTAATTGTGTGCCACATTAGGATTGTACCATCCCTGGAATAAATCCCACTTGGTCATGATAGATGATCCTTTTGATCTATTTTTGAATTTGGCTTGCTAATATTGTGTTGAGGATTTTTGCATCTACATTCATCAAGGATATTGGTCTGTAATTTTCTTTTTTTTTAATTTTCTTTGTCTGGTTTTGGTATTAAAGTGATGCTGGCCTCATAGAATGAGTTTGGAAGCATACCCTCTTCTATTTTTTGGAATACTTTAAGAAGGATGGCATTATCTCTTCTTTGAATGTCTGGTAGAATTTCCCTGTGAAGCTACTTGGTCCTGGAATTTTGTTTTCTGGGAGTTTTCTGATTACCAATTCAGTTTTCTTTACTGGTAATCAGTCTGCTCAGATTATTTAGAAAAACAATAAAAGTAACCAAGCAAAAATCTTATAAAAAATTATATGTCACCTTGAGAGTCCAGTATTGTGTTGCTTCTCAGATAAGGGAGCTGATAAAACAACAAAATTAGCTCTTCTTTGGTGAGGTGGTAAGAATTTCATGCAATTACAGTATTATTTCCAACCTCTAAACTATAGGGGAAATTAGAGGAGATGAGAAAGGAAAACTTCTGAATTGAATAAGATATTATATAGAATTAATTATATACATTCACTGATCACCTATATGATAATAATAATAAAAATACAATTGCTTCATGGAACAGAAGAGTGTAGAAAGATCTGATAAAAGTTTCTCCAATGAACCCTCAGCATCACTCATTAAAACTGGCATCTTCCTTAAGACACTTCCTTAAAAATATTAACCAAAAGAATTAGGAATACAGTAATTTTTACAATTAAACATATGTAATGCAGCATATACTTGTGTCCATCACTGAAATGCCTAGAAAATTTCTCACTGGTAACAGGAAGAAAGAATTATACTAATTCCTGTGACTGGCCTAACAAGCAAATTAAAACTTACTCAGAAACACTCCCACAGATAGAATCCATTCTTCAATTTCCACATATTTCCTTTATCTAAAATATAATTGACTAATATTGCAATAACATTGTATGGCAATAGATGGTAACTACATGTTTGGTGAGCATTTAATAATGCACATCAATGTCAAATCACCTTGTTGTACACCTATAACTAACAAAATATTTTATATCAAAAGAATAATAATTGATAAGTAAAGACTGATATCTTTTGAACTATCTAATTGAACTAAATACATCCCTTGGGTCTCCCTACTCATGTGCTGGTTCTCTACGGTCTGGTTACCATGAGTGTGTGGATGCTGCCAGCCAGCAGTCAAAGAGTTTCCATGGCATCCCTAAATCAGATATTAATAGACATCTGTACAGTTTATTTCCATTAATGTATACAGTCGGAGTAGCTTCCAGATACCCCAGTCCTGGCTACAGTACTACCTGACCAAGTGAACCCCCTCCACATCGTTACTTAGCATGGTCCCTGTCCTGGACCTCAGCTCACAGAAGTGATTTTGTCACTCATTTTGTTCAGATTCCAACATTTTTTGAAGTCATCATTGATCTAGGCACTTTTGTAAAAGAGACCTCGATCCTGAGCACTCAGGAGTCCGTCTCCCTGGGACACACTGACCCACACTGTTCTATCATGGAGAACAGCCACTTCGGTCAATGACCAGCCTCATAACTGACTTGCTACTCAGAATGTCATTATTATAGGAGAGTTACAGTGTCATGAGAAGAATGTCAGTATTTTCAGGACAAAATGCTTACTGATGCAAAATTCCTACTGGCTTTTGAGGATGAAATAGCAGGAATATTTTCAGTAGTTTCTTTCATGTCAAGAAGAAGGTATGAACTCTTTCATATGAAACCCAGCCAGTGCTCCATGTCCATCTGTGTAAATAGAGTAAAAATAAGGAAAGATGAGATGTATACATGTCCATTTATCAAACATGCATAAGACAGGAGGGTTTATTAGGTATCTTCATATCAATGTGCCCATATTATTTTACTAGGATATTTCTGATGTTATTCAAAGGGAGAAAGCACAAAAGCCTTAGAAGTAAAAGAGACAAAATACTGGATGGCTCACCAGGAAATTAATGACTCACATTATTTGGATTAACAGATACTTCATAAACTAATTAAGTACCTGATTACAGAAAATCTAATAAAAACATCCATAAGAAGAAAATTTATTTAAAGCTTGTTATTACTATTGGAATGCATTGTTTTGCCCCATGCCAGAAAAGGTAACAGGTAGAAGTGAAGTTAGTACTTCTTTGCTATGGTGGTGAGCATTCCATGCAATTCCAAAATCACTTTCATTTACAAAGCAAAGAAGAAATTGAAGAAGTTGTAAAACAAAACCTTCCCAAATGAACATTTACTGATATGAGATAATAAGGAATTAACAATAGCTACTCATTTGATTGTCTATATAACTATAAAATTATGCTTGTTCCTTTGAAATGAAAACCCCCACTGGCCCTTGAAAATGGGAGGCAGAATTATTACCAATACTTTTGTTCATTTTGTGTTTCAAGGGGAAGAAATAAAACCTTTTATATGAAACCAAGATCTTGGTCCATGCTGATATGTTAGCAATGAGTAAAATTATTGAAAGAGGAGTATACATGTCCATATGTTATCCACACCCAACATAAGAGGTTTACTATGTACACATATACGAAAATACTATTTCTCTAGCATAATCTTCTGATGTTATTTGAAAGAAAGGAAGCATAAAAATATTGTGAGTAAAATACACAGTAGCCTCAGATCACCCAAATTATTAAGGTCTCATATTGGATTAACAGACTCTTTTCAAAATCATTTGTAATCTTGTTTGCCAAAAATAAATAATAGAAACAACCCAGGGAAATATATTTATTAAAAGTTGCAATATTACCTCTAGAGTTCATTATTCTGGTCATTCCCATAGAAGGAAGCTGGTACAAGTGACAAAATCAGCCACTCACTGGAGCAGTGTATCATCCTGTATCTACAAAATGTATTGGGGAATTTGACAAAGGCATCATTATTCAAAGTTTTCTAATAACACGCTATAAGGAACAAGCCTAGTATTTACTTGACTGTACAATAAGAAAGATTATGTTCACTACTTGGAACAAGGTAGCGATGAACATCACATGATCTCTGTCTTCAAGTTTCCCCAAATGTACCCCTCAGCACCAGGCATTTAAACTAGGGTCTCCCTTTCATCACTAACTATGAAACCCACAAACAAAATATGAATATTAGGCAACAAATTGACCTAGAATATTCAGAATTGGAAATATAATCATTTTATAATTTATAATGTTTAATGATTTCATGACTCAAATGTCCAGAAAGTTCCTCTCTGGGTAACAGAAAAAAATAGAACTGCTCCAATTCTTGGGACTTGAAAGGCAAGGAAATGAAATGTCATTTAAGACATTTGACAAATAAGAACTCTTCAATTGCCATGTTTCTTTTACTTAAGAGATAAATAAGAAAACACTCGTATCTTTAGCTTTGATTACCTAATTGACTTCAATACACTGCTTCTCTGAGGATTTTGGCAGCTAAGAAAAATGTGTGAATGGCTCAAGGGTAGGTATAACCATATACCACTGGTCTCCCTACTCATGTGCTGGTTCTCCAGGGCCTGGTTACTATGAGGGTGTGGACGCTGCCAGCCAGCACTCGAAGAGTTTCCATGGTATCCCTAAATTAGATGTTTATAGATACCTATACAATTCATTTCCCTTAATGTATACAATCAGAGTAGATTTTAGATACCCCAGTCCTGGCTACAGTACTACCTGACCAGCTGAACCCTCTCCACATTACTACTTAGCATGGTCCCTGTCCTGGACCTCAGCTCACAGAAGTGATTTTGTCACTCATTTTGTTCAGATTCCAACGAGATCCATTTTTGAAGTCATCATCGATCCAGGCACTTTTGTATAAGGGACCTTGATCCTGAGCTGTGGCAGCCACTGAGCATTCAGGAATCCACTCTACTTAATCATGGAGACCAGCATTATAGACAGTGATTCAGTCCCATGGGGGACTAGCATAACCAGAGCCTCACTGTCAGAGAAATGATATCATATGCTAAGAGGAATCAATGTGCTAAGTCAATATCTTCAACAGAATGCTTACCTATGTGAGAATTACCACTGGCCCTTTCAAATGTATTGGCAGAATTATTCCTGAAATGTACCTTCATTGCTCAAGAAGAGGGAATAAACTCTTTCATATAACCCCAGTTCTTGGTCCACCTGGAACTGCAATAATAGAATAAATACATGCACATGAGAAGTAGTAATGTCCGTTTATCAACCAAGAAAAGATGGCAGCGTTCATTATTTATCTGAATTGAAGTACATTATTTACTTAGATGTTTAAAATATTATTCCAAGCAGAGAAAGAATCAAAATGCTGTAAAAAAGAAGACAGCATGAATAACTCATCAGATTATTAATGCCTCACAGAATTTAGATTAATACAGCCTTTGAAAAGCCATGTGAATCCCCACCTTCTTTAAAATGATAATAAAAATAATCCTGTAAAAATGTGTTGAAAATTGGGATGTTATCTGTGGAGTAAAATCATTATTATCCTTTGCAAAAGAGAAACCTGTTACCAATGACAACACATCACTTCTTTGTTGGTGAGAAGTCCACGAAGCCAAATGCACCTTCCATTCAACATCACTTCCAATCCACAAAGTACAAGGAGAAATTAGGGAAGTTGAGAAAAAATAATCTAATGGAAAGTGAAGTGATAAAAACCTATATGACATTTACTGGATGCTTACTGGACAAGCTGTATTACCAGAAAAGTTACGTTTACTCCTTGGGACATGATGGTATACAAATTAATTTTTTAAGACATTCGTCTCGAAGTTCCCAAGCATACACACCTCAGAACCATGCATTACAACTAGTATCTCTCTTAAACACATTTGAAATACAATGATGGCACATGAAAAAAAGGCACTTAGATACACTGACCCACCCTACTTAGTCAGGAAGACCAGGCACAGCATTCAATTCCCAAGGTTCAAGGCTGACCAGCATAGCTAGAGAGTTGGTGTTACTGGAATATTACATCATCCCTAAGAAGAATGTCAGTATTTTCAGGACAAGATGTTTACCAATTTGAAAACCTTAATGATGGGAATGCCGACTTGTTTTCAATATTCTTTCCCTGCAGTTGTGTCTTTCTCAGGAGCACATGCAGCTTAAAAATTTTTTAATGAATGTTTACTAACTTCCTTAGAAACAAACCATGCGGTAAACACCCAGCCTTTCTGAGACACATGAAATGCATTTAAGTTGTCAGCCCCCAAAACCTTTTCCAAATCAAATAAACTTAAAAAAATTTTTGACAGATATAAAAAAAACGAAACTCTCTTTCATATGAAACCTAGTACTTGATCCACGATGGCCATGGGAATGAAGTAAAAAGTGGAAAGAAAAAAAGTGTGTCCATTGTTATGCCGAATAGAACATAGCAATGTCCAATTTCATTATACCTTTTGGGAAAAATTTGGCATAGGAAATCAAAACAAGAAGATATATGTATGTATGCAGGCAGCTAAATATGGGTACAATTCATTAATTTAAAATTCTTTAGTTAAGTAAACCTTCCTGGATTTACATTGGATAATCACATTTCTGAAAACAATGACTAAAAACAGAAATGCGAACTGTGACACCATGGGGTACGTAACTAACACAGATGTGTCATCAGTAAAAGGAGTACCTGCAGTGAAAACTGAATGACTCTGCATATACCCTTCCTTTCAACAGATTTCATAAAATATGGACACGATATCAGGAAGCATTCAGAGAAGAAATGCACTGTCTGAGAAACAAAGACCACCAGAACGTGAGGCTGCTGCCACCAAAGGTGGCTCCTCAGGGAAGGACAGAAGATGCTCACTTTAATTGACCGCTAGGATTCACAAGCATGCTTCTCTCTCACAGTCAAGGCAAAATTCCTACATTTGAACAAAGAAAATTCTAACAGATTAGAAAATTCCAGTGTCAATAATTACAGGGTAAAAATCTTATTAGAGAAAGGTCACTCACCTTGGGCTTGTGCACTGTAATAAACAAGTACCTTCAATGCTGTGCTTTCAAAAAATTAAGAATCCTAAGTCCATCTAGACCAACGTGTCATGCACTGGTGCACAACTGGAAGACCCACCTATAGACTGAAATGCTAATGCACACATGAATTCAAACACAAGGCCATTAAAGCCATAGACCAAAGTGTCTTTGCAAGTGAGCATAGCCTCAGATTCAAAAGGTGCTAAATTCCAGCAAGGACTGACCCACTGATTCAATAAATACGAGAATCCACGTTGCCTCTTCAATTGAGAATAAGAGAAAAAAGAAATGCCTCATCACAGCATATGCCATGAACCTGATGATAAGGAAATCTTTTCCCTTTAGGAGACAAAGGAACTAAGAGGTGTGCCTAATGGATTCGATGGAAGCAAAGAGGCCAGCGTAAAGTTGCGAATCATAAATCATGTGCATCTCACCAACAGGGAACTGAGAAAGCATCTGGCTATCTGAACTCGGAATGTGCACTTCCAAAGAGGATTCCGTGTACACAGGACACACAATTCCCAGTGACTCTTTCTCAAACAAAAGGATAACTTCCTACTTTTACACATTCGATGCTGCTAAAAAGGGCAAACAAATGGAAAATGATCACTGATACAACTGTATCACATACAGAATGAGACAACAAAAAGGATGTTTAGATTTCCAAGGAACACATAAGAGGGAATCATGATCAATCCAAGCACATTCGGGGGCACTGAATGTGCCTCGGGGAAACTGTTCCTGACCTCTCTGGCCCCTGGGTGAGAAAACGTGCTGGACCTCAGATCTGATGAGAACGACGGTAGAGGGTTCTCACTCATTTTGTTCAGATTTTCCAAGGAATGCATAAGAGGGAGTCATCATCGATCCGAGCACGACCTGGGAAGCCGGACCCTTCCCAAGACAGGCTGGATGTCTCAGCAGGCAAGCTGATGGCCTGGGAGACCTGCAGCCACCTGGAGGACTCAGAACCACGCCCCTGAGCAACAAGAACCGCCATCCATCACTGGAGTGGAACCCCACATTCCACCAGGCTCACGGAAACCAGCAGCTCTTAGGAGTTCCCCGAAGTCCTAATGCAGCCTCTCAACCTCTGGCACAGACAGGAATGCTTACCATCGCGAGACATTGCCGGGGGTGGTTCCCACTCTGGGCGACAACTCTTCGGAGCTGCTGCATACGGATGCTCACCAAAGCAGAGGAAAGTCTTCCTTGGGACCGTGAGACTCACTGGCCAATGCGTCTGCCAAGTGAACAAACATCACGTGCTCTGTGGGCAAAGGGACCCAGGTCATCAGGGAACCACACCCATGCGGGGTTTTCCCTGGGTGAAACTCCTGTCTGCACATCTGTCCCTTAGGAATGTCTGAAGGCGGGTGTGGTATCATGGGTGCGGGCCAGTGTGAGCGTGGGTGTGCGTGTGAACATGTTCATGTGCCGACACAAAGCATGCCTTGTGCACAGATGCCAGGTCTCATGGTCTACCACCAGCCGCCCCAGGCCAGTGCTCCAAATGGGCGGGTGCCAGCTTGGACCTCTCGTGGCTCCTGACAGGCCACAGCATGCCTCTGTCACAGCCACAACTTCCAACCAAAGCACACCGACCCCACGCACCACCACTCCCTGACTGTGGATGACTGGTCAACATGGACACTGCGCCCCACAGCCCTGTGACAGGGCAGGCGAACCTCATGGAAGCCCAGAGAGCACAGGAACCAGGAATCCACCGACATACAGGCTCATAGCAATGGGAATCAACAAGGGCCCGGGAACAGCCTGTGTCCCTCTCAAGCGGTGAATAGACTGAAGGCCTTGCTCACATTTATGCCGCCCAGGCCTTCCTGCTCTCACTGGGCCATTGGGAAACCTGGAGGCAGAGAGCTGTTCACACACCTAGACCCAGGGCGACATGCAGGGAAAGCAGGGCACCTTCCCTTCAGGGATCTGGCAGTCCTTCAGCCAGCCACTTTGGGGCCCTGAGATGCCCAGAAACATTCCCCCACTGGGCTCGGTGGACCAAAGAAACAACCTCAAACGTGCAAGGCAATTTTGTTGCCATGTAGCCTTAACACTAGGCGTCCATGGGGGCCAGTGACTGTCAGCAAGTATGACATTGGAAGAGTAGGTCTCAGGGCATGCATCCAATGACCCCTCCCTCGGCTCGCTGGCACCACAAACATTTTCACAGGACACAAATGCTTCATCCACAACCAAGTGGAAGAATGACAACAGACACATCATCTGCACCCAGGGACATGGACAGTTTCCAAGGCGGGTGTCTGTCCAGAGATGTTTGGGTGGGATGGCTGCATTTACAGTCTCCACCATGCACATGCCCACGCCCACATCCACAGGCTTCCACGGATGCATGCAAAACCCTTCACGAGAGAACATCAGCCACACAAGCCAGGGAAAATGGACACTCCTCGAGCAATCCTTTCCATGTGAAATCTGAATGCCAACACAGTTGAGCACCAAGACCAAAGTTCAACAGGTGGTTGGCACCAGGCATGTCTGGCTGGTGTTCAAGGGCCAGTGCGTCGTTTCGAGCTACTAAGAGGAGATGTGTTGAGTACAACTACTCTGGAATGAAATGTCAAGTGACCACAAGTCATCAGCCCATTCCCACACACAAGGACGCTAAGCCTTCCTGGGTACACAGCCATAGGCAGACCCGTCAGGGTCCAAAGACATGCCAGGAAAGCCTTGAAGTGCGGTGAACACGACAGGAGAGCTGATTTCCCATGGAAGCACATGCGATCACACCGTGACCTCTCCTGTCTGTGCACGTCCCTCCCAGTCCAGGTCATCAGGCTACACAGCCTCTTGACTTCAGCGCTTTGTCTGAGCACAGTCCACACAGGGGCACCCAGCACCTAGACTGGGCAAGCAGAGGATGGAAAGGAGGGCAGCTGCCACCAGAAGTGCCACAGCCATGCCCATTCCCCATGGCCCCACAACCCACACCACACTCCCATTTCCCCACCGAGGCAAAAGGGAGAACAGGTATCACCCCTGGAGTGAGCCAAGGCTCTCATCAAAAACCGTTGGGAGATTCTGTCCTTCTGCTCCACACACAGAATGCAGGGGCTGTGTGTGCAGCAGGGCCCTGGCCAGCAGTTCCAAGCCCCAGGCTCGTGAGGACTATGCCAATGCACGCTCCCTGCAGCCTAGCCTAGAAATCGGATGGGAGTTGGTTGCCATGCCAACCAGGACTGGCCACTCCACAAAGGTCCACAGACTCATGGACACCAAAGTAACAACGTGAAGCCCCTGACCCGGACACGCCACTCTCTCCCATGCTGAGCTGCAGGGCGGTGCTTGCATGCGTGTGACCTGAGGAAGCTGTCCCTGACTCCTCGGGTCCCTGGGAGAGCTAACGTGCTGGACCTCAGTTTCAATGAGAACGACGGTAGAGGGTTCTCACTCATTTTGTTCAGATTTCCAAGGAATGCATTAGAGGGAGTCATCATCGATCCGAGCCCATTCTGGGACCCTGGATAATATAACAAGCCAGGCTGGGTGGCTCAGCCGGTCAGCTAGTGAACTCAGACCCCCTGTGGCAGCCTGGATCATCCCAACAAAGCTGCTGAGAGAGAGGAACACACAGTCCACTCTTAAGGCCAGGGCTGCGTGCCACTGGGCAAGTGCGGGCAAGCAGCCTCCCGGGCACCTCTACCAAATCCTAGTGCCAATGGCAGAAGCTGGGGCAAAGGGATGCATACCTTTGTGAGCTGGGCCTTGGTTTGCCTGGGACTCCTGCAAGCAGCTGGTCCTCACAGGAGAGGAAGGGCTTCGATTCTGCACCAATGGTGAGCCTTGCATGGGATGTTCACCTGAGAATTTTTGAGAAACCATATGCGTACTTGGGAAACCTGCCCAGGATCTCAGGTCACAAGATCCGCTGCTGACGGCTGCCCATGGGAAGATTGGTATCTGCTTATCCTGTCCCCCTATCCCTCAGGTAGGACAGAAGGTGTGCATGAGGCCATGAGAGGAGGTCGCTGTCAGGTCTGTATGAGTGTGAGTGTGAGCGTGAGAGTGCGGGGGCCTCTACCCTTGGAAAAACGAAAGCTATGCACAGATCCCTGGCCCCTCATCTTGCATGCACAGGCCAGAGACTGGTGCCTTCAAAGAGAAGGATGCCACCTTTGACCTCTAGGGGCGGCTGCAATAGGCCACAGACTCCCTCTCTCATGCGCACCTTCTCACACGAGCACGTGGACTCTACTACACACTTTACTCGGGCTACGTGCGTGATGTTAGTGTGGACACTGGGTCCCTGCAGGCTGTCTCACACACACACACACACACACACACACACACACACACACACACACACACACACACACACACACACACACACTCAGGTGAGCTGCACTGGAAGAACACAGGAGCAAGGTCATCCCTGACATACAGGCTGGGACCACTGAGGGAATGGCTCCTGGTCTGAGAGAGCCTGGCCCCTTCTTCAGGGCCCCAAGGGGGTGCAGGTCAGGTGCTCGCTCATGCTCACTAAGCCAGTAGGCCCTCAAGCAAGATGGGAGGGATACCCAACTGGTAGTGGTCTTTGCCCACCATGACCTGGGGAACAGCTCCACTGAACCTAGGACCCCGCCTGGCGCATGGGTACCTACAGCAAAGCCCTCACAGCCATCATCCATGAAGACCAGTGGGAGAAGGGAAATTCTGTCCATATTCTGAACCAGGAGACGCTGACATTTACCATGCTAGACAGACAGATGTCTGTCCATTGCAGGGCGCCGGGGGCCTCCACACTCCAGGTCTCTCCCACGCCCATGAGTTTCCACGAGTCAGCACGAGCCCTCTGAGAGGATGGCTGTCCCCTTTGCCAGGAAACACAGGCTCCCCTTCATTAAGGCTTTGGCCTGGACACACCAAGCCCCGGGGGACGCACGGTCGCATGGAATGCTCGCCAAACCCACAGAGCCTGGGGAGGCCAGCTGCCACTCATCGCCAGTGGCCTCTTCCACCCACTGCACGGAGAACGCTCGAGCGCTTTGGCTCTGGAATGGACGGGGCACGGGAACCAGTGTCGACTAGAGCAGTGCCCTACACGTGGACCCTAAGCCTTCAGTGGTAGGAAGCAAATGGCAGGCATGTCAGGGTCCAGACCACATGCTCTGGCAGGAGGTGCCTCAAAACCACACGGCAGTTCCCATGGAAGCACATATAATCCCGTCATAATGTGCCATCCCCAGGCTATTCCAGCCCCATCGAGGCCATCAGCCACCACAGCGCCTTGACCTCAGTGCCAGGGATATCTGCACAGTGCAGGGCCAGCCACCGTACAAGTGGGCCGGGCGAGCATGGGAAACAGAACAGCCAGCACACAGAGCACACCGGGGGCCAGGATGCCCTTGGCCTCCAACCTCCCACCCACGGGTCTGCCAGCTCTCTTCCTCGGGACCCGTAGCAAGGACAAGCCTCGAGCTCTGCCTCACCTCGCATAGAACGCTTCTGTCAGAAACCACGAAAACTTTTGCTCTCAGCACCAAGAGATGGACCTCCAGGGGCTACGCAGGAAGCAGGATGCCACCCCACACAGATCCATGCCATCGTCTTCCTGGGCCTAGGCCAACGCTGCCATCTCTGACTCCCGGGACAAGGGTGCAAACTGGCCTCTAGGCCATCACAGCCTGGCCAGTGAATCGACGACCTCTGGGGAACAGACACTCAACTGATGCTGTGACACTACCGGCCCTATAAGGAGAGGCTCTCTGAGGCTGGTTCTCTGGGTGGGGGGGGTGCACGAGTGTGGCCTCAGGGAAACTCCCTGACCTCTCTGGCCCCTGGCAAATGTGCTGGACCCTCAGATTCGATGGGAACGACAGAAGGGAGTTCTAAATCACTTTGTTTAGATTTTCCAAGGAATGCATTATGAGGGAGTCTCATTGATCCGAGCACAACCTGGGATGCAAGGAAGTGTACCAAGGCAGGCTGGGAGGCAGTGCAGGCCTGGCAATCCCCTCCCGGTCCTCCAGCAGCCTGGGCAATGCAGACGCTTGCTACTGATCAAGAGGAGCTGTCAGACCACTCTGGAGGCAGCACCGCGCCCATCGTGGCACATGTGCACAGGAGTAGCATCTAAGGCGGCTCTGTGACATCCAAGAGTGCGTGGCAGTTCTTGGGGCCAGGGGATGCTTACTGCCTTGGGTGATCCACAGCCTCGGGGTGCACCCTGGGCTTGCTGTGTCCTGACACCCACATGACTCTGGTCATGCTGGACAAAACATTTGCCTTTCCTTTGCCCGTGGCAGCCGTCACGGCAAGTCCACCTGAGAACTGCAGAGAAATCACCTGTCAGCTGGAAAGACGTATGCAGGTTCTCAGGTAACAAGACCCATGCTAATGTTTCCCCAGGACAGACAGCTGCCTCTGCTTGCCCTGTACAGCTGACTTGGGGTCACTGAATTCAGCCTGGAGGGACAGCAAGATAGTGCATGGGGGTGTGCACACATTCATGGGTGGGTGGGTGGTCACAGGAGGAGCCCAGAGAACCTGAGAGCACGAGCCCTGTGTGTAGATCCCTATCCTCATGCCCTGACACCCAAGAGCAGAAGACCAACCTGTGCCTTTGTGGGAACAATGCTGGGGTTCACCTTTAGGGGCTGCTCTAATGAGCCATGCATTCCCTCTCTTAAAGCCACTCCTAACCAATCCAAAGCCACGCTAGGTACAGCGTCTTCCTGATGGTGGATCTGAAGCCAACCAAGATTCTGTGTGTCCCTGCTGGATATCCCAAGTGAACTGTACTTGAGGCTGAGACAATGCCCAATGCAGCGACACAACCATGGGCATCAGAGCTGGCACCCCTGGCAACCTGCAACTGGGCAGAAGAAGCCCATCCCTTCTGAAGGGGCCAGGTGACTTTAGGACAGGTGCCTGTGCACCCTACCAGAGAGAGCACACCTGGCCCTGAGAGAGAAGGCAGGAAAGCCAACAGGAGCAGGTGGACTGGAGCCACCCTGACCGGCTATATGCCGATTCTCCCGAGGGCATGTTCCCGTGTGGGGACCTGGCATTTCTAACCCTGCTATGTTTCGGGCTGCTGACATCCATGGCAACATGCACACAACTGGCTGCCTCTCGCAAACTTGCCCTCTCACATCCCGTGAGAATCTTTACCAAGAAGTGGCCTCAAAAGCTCAGCACACAAGGAGGGTCAAGGGCATCAGGGAGAATGGCCATTATGGATTGGGAGGCTACATGAGCCCAGTGCACGGGATTCAACGAGGCACTGTGATGTGGTGACAACACCGACCACCTCTCGGAGCACAAACACTTCACCCAGGGTGACAAGGGGAGCTGACCCAGCAAACACATCCACAGCACAAGGAGATGAGATTTCTACCTCAGGAAAAATATGTCCACACTGTGCTTCTGAGATTCCAGCACTCACAGTGTCTGGCTTGCACAAAGGCATCCACTCCCGACCCTATGCCACACTGAGGAGCCACCAATTCCAGGAGAGGCTGACCCTCCTGGAGTTACACCTTGACCTGGGAAGCTTTTTTCCCTATGGTTGCAAAGGCCCAAAGGGACTGTTCCTCTAAGCCCTCTGGATCGGGGTGGCACAGTGGCAGGCTGGCAGCCGTGGGCCAGTGCATCTGTTCGAGGCCCTACAAGAGGACCATTTGTCCACCACTAGGCTGGAACAGAGACACCGCATGAGCAGTGCTCATTTCCCATAAGGCCACACACATGCACCCTGCATGGCACCATCTGGCAGTCCCAACAGGGCCCAGACATATCCCTAGGAAGCCTAGGACTACACCGCGTTCAATCCAGACTGTGCATGCTATGAAAGCCCATGCAAAGACACTGCAACCTGTCCTCTCCATGTGTTGCCTCCATGCTCTGCCCTTTGTGCCCTGGGATGGCAGCTACTATAGGCTGTGGGATGTGGCACCAGTTTTGGGACACAGGCCATATTTGCCCAGCTAGCACTGGCATTTGGTGGCCAGGCAAAACATGGGAGCTCTACATGCTGCAGCCCTGCCAACTAATGTGTCTGTTCTCTACCACCAAACCCAGGGGCCACTCACATTCCCTTGCCAGGACAATAGCCAAGGACAGGGATTGCTGTGCCCAGCCAGAGGCTCTAATCAGAAGCCATTGGAAGCTTCTGCCCTTCAGTGCCTACACAGCCATCCAAGGAGTTCATTTAAAAGAGCAACCAGGGCAACACACATCCATGCCATGAGCTCTCTGGGACTCTGCCAAAGCCACACAGTCTGACTCCTGGATATAAGGTATGAGCTGGCCACAGTGCCCCCAACATGGAGCAGTTCACCCAAGGCCCCACCCTGGGGCCCAAGAACACCAAACCGATGCATCCACACTACTGGTCCAAAGAAGGGAGGCTCCCCAATGTTGATGTGTTAGGTTGGCAACTGCACACCTGTGGCCATGGGGAAGCTGTCCCTCTATCTTGCTTGCCATGGGTGAGACAAAGTGCTGGACCTCAGATCCGATGAGAATGACGGTAGGGAGTTCTCACTCATTTTGTTCAGATTTTCCAAGGAATGCATTATGAGGGAGTCATCATTGATCTGAGCACTTTCTGGGATGCTGGAGCCTTTGCAAGGCAGGCTGGGCATCAGGCAAGCTGATGGTTCAGGAGACCTACAGAAGCCTGGAGGACCCAGCACCATGCCCCTGAGAAAGAAGAACCACCATCCATCCCTGGAGTGGAATCCTACATTCCACCCGGTTCATGGGAAAAAGCGCCTCTTAGGCAGTACCCCGAATTCTAATGCAAGCTCTCAACCTTCTGGCACAGAGGTGAATACTTACCATCATGACATATCGCCAGGGGTGGTTCCCATTCTGGGTGACAACTCTTTGGGGCTGCTGCACACAGATGCTCACTGAAGTAGAGGAAGGTCTTCTTTCTTTGTGACTGCAAGACTCACTGGCCAATGCGCCTGCCAAGTGAACAAACATCACGTGCTCCATGGACAAAGGGACCCAGGTCATCAGGAACCACACCCATGCAGGGTTTCCCCTGGGTGAGACTCCTGCCTATACATCTGTCCCATAGGAATGTCTGAAGGTGGGTGTGACATCATGGGCATGGGCCAGTGGGAGCATGTGTGCGAGCATGAGGATGTTCTTGTGCTGACAGGAGGCATGCCCCATGCACAGAAGCCAGGCCTCATGGTCTGCCACCGGCCACCACAGGCCAGTGCTCTAAACGGGAGGACGTTACCTTTGAAATCTCGTAGATACTGACACAGGCCATGGCACACTTCTGTCACAGCCACACCTTCCGACCAGAGCACACCGACACCACGCACCACCACTCCCTGACTGTGGATGACGGTTTGATGTGGATACTGACCCCTCTGCCCTGTCACAGGGCAGGTGAACCTCATGGAAACCAGAGAGTACAGGAAACAATAATTCACTGACATACAGGGTCGCGACACTGGGAATCAACAAGAGCCCAGGAACAGCCCGTGTACCTCACAGGGGGCCAATAGACTGAAGGCTGTGCTCACACTCACGCTGGACAGGGCTTCTTGCCCTCATTGGGCCAGTGGGAAACCTGGAAAAGGGGAGAGGTGTTCATGCTCTTAGACCCAGGGAGACATGCAGAGAGAGCAGGGCATCTTCCCTTCAGGAATCTGGCTTTCCTTAAGCCAGCCACTCTGCGGCCCAGGAATGCAAAGAAACGTTCCCCTACTGGGCTCCGTGGACCAAAGCAGCATCCCCATGCATGGAAGGCAAGTCTTCCGCCACGTAGCCTCAACACCAGGCATCCATGGGGGCCAGTGACTGTCAGGAGGCACTGCCATTACCAAATGCAATACTGCAAGGGTCTGCCTTGGGTCATGTGTCTAACGACCCTTCCCTCAGCCCACTACCACCACAATCTCACAAGTCACAATGCTTCATCCACACCTAAGGGGTAGAACAAGACAAGATACATCACCCATGTCCAGAGACATGGACAGTTTCCAATTTTCTAAGGCGGGTGTCTGTCCACAGCAGTGAACCTTCTACAGCAGCCTTCACAGTCTCCACCACAGCCACAGGTTTCTATGGATGCATGCAAACCCCTCCATGAGAGAACGTCAGACACATGAGCCAGGGAAAACAGATGCTCCTTGAGCTATCCTTTCCATGTGAAATCGTGAAATCTGAGTGCCAATGTGGGTGAGCGTCAAGACCAAAGTTCAACTGGTGGCCAGCACCAGGCATGTCCAGCTGGTACTCAAGGGCCAGTGCACTGTTTAGAGACACTAAGAAGAGATCTGTTGAATACCACTACTCTGGAATGAAATGTCAAGCGACCACAGGTCATCAGCCCATCGTCACACACAGGGACCCTAAGCCTTCCCTGGTACACAGCCACAGGCAGGCTCGTCAGGGTCCATAGACATGCCAGGAGAACCTCAAAGAGCAGTGGACACAACAGGAGAGCTTACATCCCATGGAAGCACATGTGATCACACCGTGACCTCCCCTGTGCGCATCCCTCCCAGTCCAGGTCACCAGGCTAAACAGTCTGACTTCAGCGCTACATCCGCTGCACAGTCCATGCCTGGGAACCTGGCCCCTAGACTGGGCAAGCAGGGGACAGAAGGAGGGCAGCTGCCACCAGACGTGCCACTGCCACGTTCATTGCCCATGGCCCCACACCCCACAGCACACTCCCATTTCCCCACTGAGGCAAAAGGGAGAACAGGTATCACTCCTGGAGTGAGCCAGGGATCTCATCAGAAACCGCTGGGAGCTTCTGTCCTTCTGCTCCCACACGCAGACCACAGAGGCTGTGTGTGCAGCAGGGCCCTGGCCAGCAGTTCCAAACCCCAGGCTCATGAGGACTATGCCAATGCACGCTCCCTGCAGCCTAGAAATCGGTTTTTGGCTGGCCTCCACACCAGCCAGGACAGGCCACTCCACCAAGGTCCACGGACACATGGACACCAAACTAACAACATGAAACCCCTGACCCGGATATGCAACTCCGGCCCATGCTGAACCGCAGGGTGGTGCTTGCAAGAGTGTGACCTGGAGGAAGCTGTCCCTGACTCCTCGGGTCCCTGGGAGAGCTAACGTGCTGGACCTCAGATCCGATGAGAATGATGGTAGAGGGTTCTCACTCATTTTGTTCAGATTTCCAAGGAATGCATTAGATGGAGTCATCATCGATCCAATCACGACCCGGGATGCAAGGAAGTGTATCAAGGCAGGCTGGGAGGCAGTGTGGGCCCACCAATCACCTTCCGGTCCTATAGCAGCCTATGCAATGCTGATCAGGAGGAGCTGTATCCACTCTGGAAGCAGCACCTAGCAGACCGTGGTGCACGTGCACATGAGCAGCCTCCCAGGTGGCTCTGATGCCCAAGAGTGCATGGCAGTTCTTGGGGCCGGGGACACTTACCGCCTTGGGTGATACACAGCCGTGGGGCGCACTCAGGGCCATGCTGTGTCCCGATACCCACATGACTCTGGCCATGCTGGACAAAATGTTGTCCTTTCCTTTGCCCGTGGCGGCCATAATGGCAAGTCCACCTGAGAAGTGCAGAGAAATCGCTTATCAGCTGGAAAGATGTACACAGGTTCTCAGGTAACAGGATCCATGCCAAAGTTTCCCAGAGGTGGACACGTGCCTCTGCTTGCCCTGTACAGCTGAACCTCGTGGTGACCTTGGACTAGAGGGACACCAAGGCAGTGAGTGGGTGGGGGTGGGCACGCATGTGTGGCTGTGTGGGTGGGTGGTCATGGGAGGAGCCCAGAGAACCTGAGAAAGCAAGCTCTGTGTGCAGATCCCTATCCTCACACCTGGCAACCAAGAGCAGAAGACCGACCTGTGCCTTTGGGGGAAGAAGGCCAAGGTTTACCTCCGGTTCTGCTCTAATAAGCCATGCATTCCCTCTCTCAAAAACACTCCTGAACAAAGCACAGCCACGCTAGGTACAGCCTCTTCCCGATGGTGGATCTAAAGCCAACCAAGACAATGTATGTCCCTTCCAGATGTCCCTGGTGAACTGCACTTGAGGCAGAAACAGTGCCCACCTCAGCAACGCAACCGTGGGAATCAGAGCTGGCACCCCTGGGAACCTGTAACTGCCCAGAAGCAGCCCGTCTCTTCTGAAGGGGCCAAGAGACCTCCAGCCAGTTGCCCATGTACACTACCAGAGCTAACACGTGTGGCCCTCAGAGGGCAGGCAGGACAGCCAACAGGAATGGGTGGACTGGAGCCACCCTAAAAGGCTACAACCCCATTCTCCCAAGGGCATGTTCCCCTTGGCATTTCTACCCCTGCTGTGTTTCGGGATGCAGACCTCCATGGCAATGCCCACACAACTGGCTGCCTCAAGAAAACTTGCACCCTCACGTCCACAAGGCAACTTCCCCCAGAAGTGGCCTCAAAAGCTGAGCACAAGGAGCGCCAAGGGCATCCAGGAAGATGGCCATTATGGATCGGGAAGCTGCATGAGCCCAGGGCATGGCATTCAACCTGGCACCCCTCCCATGATGTGGTGGTAACACCGACGACCTCTAGGATCACAAACCCTTCACCCAGGATGAGTAGGGGGAGATGACCTAGAGATCACATCGACAGCACAAGGAGATGAGATTTCGTCTTCATGAGGCATCTGTCCACACTGTGCTTCTGAGACTGCAGCACTCACAGTGTCTGGCCTGCCCAAAGGTGTCTGCTCACAAACCTATGCCACACGGAGGAGCCACCAGTGCCAGGAGAGGCCAACCCTCCTGGAGTTATACCTTCACCTAGAAAGCTCTTGTCCCCTGGGCACAAAGGTACAAAGGGCCTGTACCTCTAAGCCCTCTAGATTGGGGTGGCAGCAATGGGCCAGTATATCTCTTTGAGGCCCTAGCAAGGGGATCGTTTGTCCACCACTAGCCTGGAATAGAGACACCGAGTGACCGGTGCTCATTTCCCTTAAGGCCACACACATGCACCCTGGGTGGCACCATCTGGCAGCCCAACAGGGCCCAGACACATTCCTGGGATGCTGAGGACTGTGCTGGGTTCAATCCAGACTGTGCATTCCATGAAAGCCCGTGCAATCACAACACAACCCATCCTTTCCATGTGTGCCCTTCACGCTCTGAATTTCATGCCCAGGATGGCAGCTGCTACAGCCGAGAGCTGCAGTGCTAGGTTTGGGCCACAGTCCGTGTTTGCCTAGCTGGCATCAGTGTTTGGTAGCCAGGTGAAATATGGGAGCTCTATCCCCAGCAGCTCTGCCACCAAATGCATCTATTCTCTGCCTATACAGGTGTTGTTCACATTTCCTTGCATGGACAATAGCCAAGGACAGGGATTGCTCAGTGGCTGGCCAGGGGCTCTGAGCAGAGGCCATTGGAAGATTCTGCCCTTCAGCCACCCAGGGTGTGCATTTTAAAGAGCAACCCAGCCAACACTCACCGATGCCATGAGCTCTCTGGGACTCTGCCAAGGCCACACTAACCGACACCTGGATCTAAGGTGTGAGCTGGCCGACGTGCCCTCCAACATGGACCAGTTTCACAAAGGCTCTACTCCAGGGCCTACGGACACCCAACTGATGCAGCAACGCTACTGGCCCAAAGAAGGGAGGCTCCCCAAAGCTGATGTACTAGGTGGGCATCTGCACCCCTGTGACTGTGGGAATGCCATCCCTCTCTCCTGCTTGCCCTGGGTGAGACACAGTGCTGGACCTCAGATCCGATGAGAATGACAGTAGGGAGTTCTCACTCATTTTGTTCAGATTTTCCAAGGAATGCATTATGAGGGAGTCATCATCGATCCGAGCACTCTCTGAGATGCTGGAGCCTTTGCAAGGCAGGCTGGGTATCTCAGCAGGCAAGCCGATGGCCCGGGAGACCTACAGCTGCCTGAGGACCCAGGACCATGCCCCTGAGCAAGAAAAACTGCCATCCATCCCTGGAGTGGAATCCCGCATTCCACTGGGTGCACAGGAACCGGAAGCTCTTAGGCAGTTCTGTGAAATCCTAATACAACTGCTCAACCTTCCGGCACAGATGTGAATGCTTACTGTTGTGAACATTGATGGGCATGGTTCCCATTCTGAGTGACAAGTGTTTGGGGCTGCTGCCCCCAGATGCACACCGAAGTAGAGGAAGGTCTTCTTCCTTCATGACCGCAAGCCTTGCTTGGCCAATGTGCCTGCCAAGTGAACAAACACCACGTGCTCCATAGGCAAAGGAACACAGGTCATCAGGGAACCATATCCATGTAGCGTTTCCCATGGGCAAGACTCCTGTCTGCACATCTGTCCCTTAGGAATGTCTGAAAACCGGTGTGATATAATGAGTGCAGGCCAGTGTGAGCATGTGTGCGCATGTGAGCATGTTCTTGTGCCGACCAAGGTATGCCTCTTGCACAGATGCCAGGCCTCATGGTCTGCCACCAGCAGCCACAGGCCAGTGCTGTAAATGAGAGGATGTCACCCTTGACCTCTGCTGGCTACAGAGACCAGCCATGGCACATCTCTGTTACAGCCACACCTTCTGACCACAGCACACCATTTCCACACATCACCACTCCCTGACTGTGGATGACTGGCCAACATCGACACTGTGCCCTGCAACTTGTCACAGAGCAGGCAAACCTCATGGAAACCAGAGGGCACAGGAACCAAGAATCTACCGACATACAGGCTCACGGCACTAGGAATCCACAAGGGCCAGGGAACAGCCCTTGTCCCTCTTGGGGGGCCAATGGACTGAAGGTCGTGCTCACAGTCACGCTGACAAGGCCTTCCTGCCCTAACAGGGCCAGCGGGACACCTGGAGAGTGGGGGAGGTGTTCATGTACCTAGACCCAGGGAGACACGCAGTGAAAGCAGGGAACCTTCCTGTCATGGATCCGGCATTCCTTCAGCCAGCCGCTTTGGGGCTCTTACATGCCAAGAAATGTTCCCCCACTGGGCTCCAAGAACCAGAGCAGCAAGTCTTCCACCATGTAGCATCAACACTAGGCAACCATGAGGGCTAATGACTGTCAGGAGGCACTGCCATCACCAAGTGCAACACTGCATGACTCAGGTCATGTGTCCAACAACTCCCCCTTCGGCTCGCTAGAACCAGTCTCACAGGTCACAAATGCTTCAGCCACAACCAAGTGGAAGAATGAAACCAGATACACCACCCATGTACAGAGACATGGACATTTCCCAATTTTTCAAGGCGGGTGTCTGTCCATGGCAGTGAGCCTCATAAGGTGGCCTTCACAGTCTCTGCAACACCCATAGGCTTCCATGGATGCATGCAAACCCTTCCACAGGAGAACATCAGCCAAATGAGCCAGGGAAAATGGAGGCTCCTTGAACAATCCTTTCTATGTGAAATTTGAGTGCCAAAGCAGGCGAGCATCAATATCAAAGTCCAACAGGTGGTTGGCACCAGGCATGTACGGCTGGTGCCTGAGAGCCAGGACACCATTTCAAGCTGCTAAGAAGAGATCCATTGAGTACCATTACTCTGGAATGAAATGTCAAGCGACCACAGGACATCAGCCCTTAACACATACAGGCACCCTAAGCCTTCCCTGGCACACAGCTACAGGCAGGCCCGTCAGGGTCCATAGAAATGCTGGGAAAGCCTTGAAGAGCAGTCGGCACAACAGAAGAGCTTACATCCCATGGGAGCACATGTGATCACACCATGACCTCCCCTGTGTGTGCGCATCCCTTCCAGTCCAGGTCACCAGGGTAAACAGCCTCTTGATTTCAGGGCCAGGTCTCCTGCACAGTCCATGCCTGGGCACCCGGCCCTGAGACTGGGCGAGCAAAGGATGGAAGGAGGGCAGCTGCCACCAGAAGTGCCAACACCATGTCCATTGCCCATGGCCCCATACCCCACAGCACACCACCATTTCCCCACCGAGGCAAAGGGGAGCTCAGATATCGCTCCTGGAGTGAGCCAGGGATCTCATCAGAACCAGTGGAAGCTTTTGTCCTTCTGCTCCCACACGCAGACCACAGGGGCTGTGTGTGCAGCAGGGCCCTGGCCAGCAGTTCCAAGCCCCGGGCTCATGAGCACTATGCCAAAGCACGCTCCCCGCGGCCTAGCCTAGAGATGGGATGGGAGCTGGCCACCATGCCAGCCAGGACTGGCTACTCTACCAAGGTCCACTGACTCACGGAAAACAAACTAACATGTGAAGCCCCTGACCCGGACACGCCACTCTCTCCCATGCTGAGCTGCAGGGTGGTGCTTGCATGCGTGTGACCTGGAGGAAGCTGTCCCTGACTCCTCGGGTCCCTGGGAGAGCTAACGTGCTGGACCTCAGTTTCGATGAGAACGATGGTAGAAGGTTCTCACTCATTTTGTTCAGATTTCCAAGGAATGCATTAGAGGGAGTCATCACTGATCTGAGCCCATTCTGGGACCCTGGATAATATAACAAGCCAGGCTGGGTGCTCAGCTGATCAGCTAGTGAACTCAGACCCCCTACAGCAGCCTGGATCATCCCAACAAAGCCACTGAGAGAGAGGAACACAAAGACCACTCTTACAGCCACAATCACTTCCCCCTGGGCAAGTGCAGGCAAGCAGCTCTCTAGCACCTCTACCAAATCCTAGAGCCAACGGCAGAAGCTGGGGCAAAGGAACACATACCTTCATAAGCTGGGCTTCGGTTTTCCTGGGAATCCCATGTGCTGCTGGTCCTCACAGGAGAGGAAGGACTTCACTTCTTTGCCAATAGTGAGCCTTGCATGGCATGTCCACCTGAGAAGTATTGAGAAACCACATGCACACTTGAGAAACCTGCCCAGGATCTCAGGTCACAAGATCCACTACTGACGGGTGAAGAGGGGAAGACTGGTATCTGCTTATCCTGTCCCTCTGTCCCTCAGGTAGGTTGGAAGGTGTCTATTGACCATGAGAGGAGGACGCTGTTCAGGTCTGTGTGCAAGTGTGAGCATGAATGTGAGAATGCAGGGGCCTCCACCCTCGAAAATGCATAAGCTATGCACAGATTCATGGCCCCTTGCCTTGCCTGCAAAGGCCAGAGACTGGTGACTTCAAAGAGAAGGATGCCACCTTTGACCTCTATGGGCTGCTGCAAGAGACTGCTGACTCTGTCACATGCACCTTCTCTCACAAGCATGCAGACTCTACTACATGCTTTAGTCAGGCTATGCATGTAATGTCAGTGTGGACACTGGGTCCCTGCAGGCTGTGACTCACACTCACACACACACACACACACATACACACTCAGTTGAGCTGCACTGGAAGAACAGCCAGCGACCACAGGAACAAGGACATCCCTGACATACAGGCTGGGAGCACTGAGGGAATGGCTCCTGGCCTGAGAGAGCCCAGCTGCATCTTCAGGGCCCCAAGGGAGTCCAGATCAGGCACTTGCTTGTGCTAAGCCACTAGACCCTCAAGCAACACAGGAGGACAGCCGACTACGCATGGTGCTTGCCCACCATGTCCCGGGGAACAGCTCCACTGAACCTAGGACCCTTTCCTCTCCAGGCACATGGCATGTCTACACCCAGTGACTTTGGGTTCCCTGACCTCCTAGGAAACATTCAGATACTTGGTTGCCTTGTCCAAAGGAGCATCCGAGTACCCTGCCAGGCCGCGGCCCCGACTCCTGCCATGCAACTCTACCCACATGCGGTGGGGGAGGGGAGCAGAGGGAATTGGGACAGAAGGCTCAGAGGAGCTCCACTTCTCTTTGGGTAGCACCCTCGGGATTCAAGTGAGGACCCTGCCTTGCACATGGGTACCTACATCAAAGCCCTCACAGCCATCATCTATGAAGTCCAGCAGAAGAAGGGAAATTCTGTCCATATTCTGAACCAGGAGACGCCGACATTTACCATGCTAGACAGACAGATGTCTGTCCATGGCAGGGTGCAGGGGGCCTCCGCACTCCAGGTCTCTCCCATGCCCATGAGTTTCCATGAGTCAGCATGAGCCCTCTGAGAGGATGGCTGTCCGGTGCCAGGAAACACAGGCTCTCCTTCATTAAGGCTTTGGCCAGGACACACCAAGACCCACGGGGACACACGGTCACACAGAATGCTCACCAAACCTGCAGGACCTGGGGAGGCCAGCTGCCACTCATCGCCAGTGGCCTCTTCCACCCACTGCACGGAGAACGCTCGAGCGCTTTGGCTCTGGAATGGACGGGGCATGGGAACCAGTGTCAAGTAGAGCAGTGCCCTACACGTGGACCCTAAGCCTTTAGTGGTAGGAAGCAAATGGCAGGCACGTCAGGGTCCAGACCACACGCTCTGACAGGGCTACCTCAAAACCACAAGGCAGTTCCCATGGAAGCACAGGTGACCCCATCTTAACATGCCATCCCTGGGCTCTTCCAGCCCCATCGAGGCCATCAGCCACCACAGCACCTTGACCTCAGTGCCAGGGATATCTGCACAGTGCAGGGCCAGCCACCGTATGAGTGGGCTTGGCAAGCATGGGAAACAGAACAGCCAGCACACAGAGCACGCCAGGGCCCAGGACTCCCTCACTTCCAACCTTCTACCCAAGGGCCTCCCAGCTCTCCTCCTTGGGACCCGTGGCAAGGACATGCCCATGAGTTTCCGCGAGTCAGCGCCAGCCCTCTGAGAGGATGGCTGTCCCCTGTGCCAGAAAACACAGGCTCTCCTTCATTAACGCTTTGGCCTGGGACACACCAAGACCCACGGGGACGTGCTCTGCCTCGACTCACATAGAACGCTTCTGTCAGAAACCACAGAAACTTCTGCCCTTCAGCATGAACACTTGGACCTCCCGGGGCTACACGGGAAGCAGGATGCCACCCACACAGATCCATGCCATCGTCTTCCTGGGCCTAGGCCAACACCACCGTCTCTGACTCCCAGGACAGTGATGCAAACTGCCCTCCAAGGCATCACAGCCTGGACGTCTGGGGAATGGACACCCAGCTAAGGCGGTGACACTAACGGCCCTACAATGGGAGGCTCTCCCAGGCTCCTTCCGTGGTTGTGGTGCACGAGTGTGGCCTCGGGGAAACTGTCCCTGACCTCTCTGGCTCCTGGGTGAACAAACATGTTGGACCTCAGATTCGATGAGAACAACAGTAAGGAGTTCTCACTCATTTTCTTCAGATTTTCCAAGGAATGCATTATGAGGGAGTCTCATCAATCCGAGCACAACCTGGGATGCAAGGAAGTGTACCAAGGCAGGCTGGGAGGCAGTGCAGGCCAGGCAATCCCCTCCCGGTCCCCCAGCAGCCTGGGCAATGCAGACGCTCGCTACTGATCAAGAGGAGCTGTCAGACCACTCTGGAGGCAGCACCGCGCCCATCGTGGCACACGTGCACACGAGTAGCGTCTAAGGCGGCTCTGTGTCCTCGAAGAGTGCATGGCAGTTCTTGGGGCCAGGGGATGCTTACCGCCTTGGGCGATCCACAGCCACAGGGCGCACCCAGGGCAAGCAGCATTCCAACACCCATACGGCTTTCTCCATGCTGTTCAAAATGTTCGCCTTTCCTTTGCCCCTGGCAGCCATAATGGCAAGTCCACCTGAGAAGTGTAGAGAAATCGCCTGTCCCTGGAAAGATGTACGCACGTTCTCAGGTAACAGGATCCATGCCAAAGTTTCCCAGGGGTGGACATGTGCCTCTGCTTGCCCTGTACAGCCGAACCTGTGGTGACTTTGGACTAGCGGGACACCAAGGCAGTGGTTTGGGGTGTGCACACATGCGTGGGTGTGTCAGTGGGTGCTCAAGGGAGGAGCCCAGAGAACCTGAGAAAGCAAGCCCTGCACACAGATCCCTATCCTCACACCCTGCCACCCAAGGGCAGAAGACCAACCCATGTCTTCGTGGGAAGAAGGCCGAGGTTCACCTCCAGGGGCTGCTCTAATAAGCCATGCATTCCCTCTCTCATAGCCACTCCTGACCAAAGCACAGGCACACTAGGTACATCCTCTTCCTGATGGTGGATCTAAACCAACCGAGACACACTGTGTCTCCCTGCCAGATGCCCCAGTGGAACTGCAGTTGAGGCAGAGAGAGCGCCCACTGCACCGACACAACCATGGGACTCAGAGCTGGCACCCCTGGGAACCAGCACGGGGCAGAAGCAGCCTGTCTCTTCTAAAGGGGCCAAGTGACTTCAGGCCAGGTTCCCGTGTTCCCTACCAGAGCCAACAAGCCCGGCACTCAGGGGGCGGGCAAGACAGCCGACAGGAATGGTGGACTGGAGCCACCCTGACTGGCTACAGCCCGATTCTCCCGAGGGCATGTTCCCGTGTGAGGACCTGGCATTTCCACCCCTGCTATGTTTCGAGCTACTGACTTCCTTGGCAACACCCACACAACTGGCTGCCTCTCACAAACCATCCCCCTCACCTCTACAAGGCATCTTTCCCAGGAAGTGGCCTCAGAAGCTCAGCACACAAGGAGGGCCAAGGGCATCAGGGGGACGGCCATTACAGATCAGGAGACTGCATGAGACCAGTGTACGCGATTCAACGTGGCACCCCTCCTGAGATGCAGTGATAACACACACCACATCTGGGAGCACAAACACTTCACCCAGGGTGATGAGGGGTAGCTGGCCCAGCGACACATCCACCACACAAGGAGATGAGATTTCATCCTTGGGAGACATCTGTCCACACTGTGCTTCTGAGATTGCAGCAGTCTGGCCTTTGACCTGCCCAAAGGCGTCCACTAAGAACCCTATGCCACACTGAGAAGCCACCAATGCCAGGAGAGGCTGACCCTCCTGGAGTTACACCTGCACCAGGGAAGCTTTGTTCCCACAGCCACAAAGTCTGAAAGGGCCTGCACCCCTAAGCCCTCTGGATCGGGGTGGCTGGCTGGCAGCTGTGGGCCAGTACATCTCCTCAAGGCCTTAGCAAGTGGACCATTTGTCCACTGCTAGCCTGGAATGGAGACACCAAGTGAGCAGTGCTCATTTCCCATAAGACCCCACACATGCACCCTGGGTGGCACCATCTGGCAGCCCCAACAGAACAGGGCCCGGACACATCCCTGGGAAGCCAAGGACTGCGCCAGGTTCAGTCCAGACTATGCATGCCGCAGAAGCCCATGCAATCACTCTGCAGCCTGTCCTCTCCACGTGTACACTCCACGCTCTGCCCTTCATGCTCAGGACTGCAGCTACTACTGGTTGTGGGATGTGACACCAGGTTGGGGCAACAATCCATGTTCACCCAGGTGGCACTGACTTTTGGTGGCCAGGTGAAACATGGAGCTCTATCCACTGCAGCCCCACTGCCTAAACCATCTGTTCTCTGCCTCCAAACCCAGGGGCTTTTCACATTTCCTCGACAGGACAATAGCCAAGTACAGGGATTGCTCAGTGCCTGGCTAGAGGCTCTGATGAAAAGCCTTTGGAATCTTCTGCCTTCAGCGCCTACATCACCACCCTGGGAGTGCATTTCAAAGAGCAACCTGGCCGGCACACATCCATGCCATGAGCTCTCTGGGACTCTGCCAAGGCCACACTCTCGGTCTCCTGGATCTAAAGTGTGAGCTGGCCACAGTGCCTACCAATGTGGACCGGTTCCACCAAGGCCCCACCCCGGGGCCCACGGACACCCAACTGATGCAGCAACACTACTGGCCCAAAGAAGGGAGGCTCCCCAAAGCTGATGCGCTAGGTGGGCGTCTGCACCCCTGTGACTGCGGGGATGCCATCCCTCTCTCCTGCTTGCCCTGGGTGAGACACAGTGCTGGACCTCAGATATGATGAGAACGACGGTAGGGAGTTCTCACTCATTTTGCTCAGATTTTCCAAGGAATGCATAAGAGGGAGTCATCATCGATCCGAGCACTTTCTGGGATACCGAACCCTTCCCAAGGCAGGCTGGGCATCTCAGCAGGCAAGCTGATGGGCCGGGAGATCTACCGCCACCTGGAGGACCCAGGTCCATGCCCATGACCAACAAGAACCACCATCCATCCCTGGAGTGGAATCCCGTATTCCACAGGGCTCACGGGAACAAGCAGCCTTTTGGCAGTTCTCCAACATCCTAATGCAACCACTCAACCTTCTGGCACAGAGGTGAACGCTTACCATCGCGAGACATCAATGGGGGTGGTTCCCACCCTGGGCAACAACTCTTTGGGGCTGCTGCACACGGATGCTCACTGAAGCAGGGGAAGGTCTTCCTCCTTCATGACAGCGAGCCTCGCTTGGCCAATGCGCCTGCCAAGTGAACAAACATCACGTGCTCCATGGGCAGAGACCCAGTTCCTCACGGAACCACACCCATGCAGCATTTCCCCTGGGTGAGACTCCTGTCTGCGCATGTGTCCCTTAGGAATGTCTGAATGTAGGTGTGATATCACAGGTGTGGGCCAGTGTGAGGGTGGGTGTGCGTGTGAACGTGTTCACATGCCGACACGAGGCATATCCTGTGCACAGATGCCAGGCCTCATGGTCTGCCACCAGCAACCAGAGGCCAGTGCTCCAAATGGGAGGGTGCCACTGTGGATCTCTCATGGCTACTGACACAAGCCACGGCATACCTCTGTCTCAGCCACACTTTCCGACCAAAGCACACAGACGCCACGCACCACCACTCTCTGACTGTGGATGACGGGTCAACATGGGCACTGTGCCCCATGGCTTGTCACAGGCAGGTGATTCTCACAGAAGCCCAGAGAGCACAGGAACCAGGAATCCATCTACATACAGGCTCGTGGCACTGGGAATGCACAAGGGCCTGAGGACAGGGAGTGAACAGACTGAGGGCCTTGCTCATGCTCACACTGACCTGGCCTTCCTGCTCTCACTGGGCCAGAGGGACACATGGAAGGGGGGTGGTATTCATGCACGTAGACCCAGGGAGACATGCAGGGAAAGCAGGGCACCTTCCCTGTTAGAGACCTGACATGCCTTCAGCCAGCCGCTTTGGGGCCCAGACATGCCAAGAAACATTCCCCCACTGGGCTCTGTGGACAAAAGCAGCATCCCCACGCATGCAAGGCAAGTCTGCCACCACGTAGCCTCAACACCAGGCATCCATGGGGGCCAGTGACTGTCAGGAGGCACTGCCATCACCAAGTGTGACTTTGCAAGAGTCGGCCTTGGGGCATGCATCCAATGACCCCTCCCTTGGATCACTAACAGAACAAATGATCTAACAGACATAAACGCTTCATCCATATCCAAGCAGAAGAACAAGACCAGATACATCACCCGCGTCCAAAGATGTGGACATTTTCCAAGGCAGGCGTCTCTCCATGGCAGTGAGCTTGGGAGGGCGACCCTCACAGTCTCTGCCACACCCCCGGACACACCCACACCCACAGGCTTCCATGATTCATGCCAACCCCTCCGCAAGAAGGGACCACTGAGGGAATGGCTCCAGGCCTGAGAGAGCCTGGCCCCTTCTTCAGGACTCCAAGGGGGTGCAGGTCAGGCACCTGTTAATGATCACTAGGCCACGAGGCCCTCAAACAAGATGGGAGGACAGCCAACTGGGGGTGGTCTTCGCCCGCCTTGACCCAGGGAACAGCTCCACTGAACCTAGGACCCTTTCCTCTCCAGGCACGCGGCATGTCCACACCCAGCGGCTTTGGGTTCTCTGACCTCCAAGGAAACAGTCAGACACTCGGTTGCCTTGTTCAGAGGAGCATCCCAGCGCCCTGCCAGGCCGCGGCCCTGACTCCTCGCATCCAGCTCCACCCACACACAGTGGGGGAGGGGAGCAGAGGGAATCGGGACGGAAGGCTCAGTGGAGCTCGACTTCTCTTTGGACGGCACCCTTGGGATTCAAGTGAGGACCCCGCCTGGCGCATGGGTACCTACAGCAACGCCCTCACAGCCATCATCCATGATGTCCAGCGGGAGAAGGGAAATTCTGTCCATATTCTGAACCTGGAGGAGCTGACATTTACCATGCTAGACAGACAGACGTCTGTCTGTGGCAGGGCGCCGGGGGCCTCCGCACTCCAGGTCTCACCCATGCCCATGAGTATCCACGAGACACCGCCAGCTCTCTGAGAGGATGGTTGTCCGGTGCCAGAAAACACAGGCTCTCCTTCATTAAGGCTTCGGCCAGGACACACCAAGACCCAGGGGGTCACACGGTCACACAGAATGCTCGCCAAACCCGCAGGACCTGGGGAGGCCAGCTGCCACTCATCGCCAGTGGCCTCTTCCACCCACTGCACGGAGAACGCTCGAGCGCTTTGGCTCTGGAATGGACGGGGCACGGGAACCAGTGTCGACTAGAGCAGTGCCCTACACGTGGACCCTAAGCCTTTAGTGGTAGGCAGCGAACTGCAGCCACGTCAGGGTCCAGACCACATGCTCTGACAGGGGATGCCTCAAAACCACATGGTAATTCCCATGGAAGCACATGTAACCCCATCTTAATGTGCTGTCCCTGAGCTCTTCCAGCCCCATCGAGGCCATCAGCCACCACAGCGCCTTGACCTCAGTGCCAGGGATATCTGCACAGTGCAGGGCCAGCCACTGTATGAGTGAGCTGGGCGAGCATGGGAAACAGAACAGCCATCACATGGAGCACACGGTAGCCCTGGAAGCCCGTGGCCTCCAACCTCCCACCCACGGGTCTGCCAGCTCTCCTCCTCGGGACCTGGGGCAAGGACAGGCTTCGAGCTCTGCCTCACCTCGCATTGAACACTTCCATCAGAAACCACAGAAACTTCTACTCTTCAGCACCAACAGTTGGACCTCCAGGGGCTATGCGGGAAGTGGCACGCCACCCACACAGATCCGTGCCATCGTCTTCCTGGGTCTAGGCCAATGCCACCATCTCTGACTCCTGGGACAAGGGTGCAAACTGTCCTCCAGGCCATCACAGCCTGGCCAGTGAATCGACGACCTCTGGGGAACAGACACCCAACTGATGCGTGACACTACCGGCCCTACAAGGGGAGGCTCTCCTAGGCTGGGTCCCTGGGTGGGGGCTGCACAAGTGTGGCCTCAGGGGAACTGTCCCTGACCTTCTGGTCCCTGGGTAGGCAAACGTGCTGGACCTCAAATTCAGTGAGAACAACAGTAAGGAGTTTCCACTCATTTTGTTCCGATTTTCCAAGGAATGCATTATGAGGGAGTCTCATCAATCCGAGCACAACCAGTGATGCAAGGAAGTGTATCAAGGCGGGCTGGGAGGCAGTGCAGGCCTGGCAATCCCCTCCCGGTCCCCCAGCAGCCTGGGCAATGCAGACGCTCGTTACTAATCAAGAGGAGCTGTCAGACCACTCTGGAGGCAGCACCGCGCCCATCGTGGCACAAGTGCACAGGAGTAGCGTCTAAGGCGGCTCTGTGTCCTTCAAGAGTGCGTGGCAGTTCTTGGGGCCAGGGGATGCTTACTGCCTTGGGCGATCCACAGCTTTGGGGTGCCCCCTGGGCTTGCTGTGTCAATACCCACATGCCTCTGGCCATGCTGGACAAAATGTTCGCCTTCCCTTTGCCTGTAGCAGCCATCACGGCAAGTCCACCTGAGAAGTGTAGAGAAATTTCCTGTTAGCTGGAAAAATATATGCAGGGTCTCAAGCAAGATCCATGCCAACCTTTCCCCAGGACGGACACGTTCCTCTGCTTACCCTGTATAGCTGACCCTTTGGGTGACTTTAGCCTAGAGGGGTACCAAGACATTGCGTGGGGGTATGTACGCATGCCTTTGTGGCTGGGTGGTCATGGGAGGAGCCCAGAGAACCTGAGAACTCAAGCCCTGTGCACAGATCCCGATCCTCACACCTCACCACCTAAGGGCAGAAGACCAACCTGTGCCTTGGTGGGAAGAAGGCCAAGGTTCACCTCTAGGGGCTGCTCTAATGAGCCATGTGCTCATTGTCTCACAGCCACTGCGTACCAAACACAGCCAAATGAGGTACATCCTCTTTCTGATGATGGATCGGAAGCCAACCAAGACCCTCTGTGTCCCTGCCAGATGCCCCAAGTGAACTGCACTTGAGTCAGAGAGAGCGCCCACCTCAGCAAAGCAACCACGGAAATCAGAGCTGGCACCCCTGGCATCCTGCAACTGGGCAGAAGCAGCCCGTCCCTTCTGAAGGGGCCAAGTGACTTAAGGACAGGTGCCTGTGCACCCTACCAGAGAGAGCACACCTGGCCCTGAGAGGGAAGGCAGGAGAGCCAACAGGAGCAGGTGGACTGGAGCCACCCTGACCGGCTATACGCCGATTCTCCCGAGGGCATGTTCCCATGTGGGGACCCGGCATTTCCACCCCCGCCCCCACCCCCCCGCTATGTTTCAGGCTGCTGACATCTGCGGCAACAACCACACAACTACTGCATCTCGCAAACTTTCCCCCTCACATCCACAAGGCGTCGTCCCCAAGAAGTGGCCTCAAAACAGTTCACAACGAGGGCTGAGGGCATCAGGGGGATGGCCACCAGGAATCGGGAGGCTGCAGGAGCCCAGTGCTTTGGATGCCACGTGGCACCTCTCTCGTGACGTGATGACAACACAGACCAACTCTAGGAGCACAAACACTTCACCCAGGATGACAAGGGCTTGCAGACCAAGTGAACACATCCACCGCACAAGGAGATGAGTTTTTGTCCTTGGGGGACGTCTGTCCACACAACAGTTCTGAGACTGTGGCACTCACGGCCTCTGACCTGCCCAAAGGTGTCCCCACACAACCCTATGCCACACGGAGAAGCCACCAATGCCAGGAGACGCTGTCCCTCCTGGAGTTACACCTTCACCTGGGAAGCTCTCCTCCCATGGGCACAAAGGCTCAAAGGGCCTGTTCTTCTAAGTCCTCTGGATCGGGGTGGCTGGCTGGCAGCCATGAACCAGTGCATCTCTTCGAGGCCCTAGCAAGAGGACCATTTATCCACCACTACCCTGGAATGGGGACACCAAGTGAGCAGTACTCATTTCCTATAAGACCCCACACATGCACCCCCTGGGTGGCACCATCTGACATCCCCATCATGACCCAGACGCATCCCTGGGAAGCTGAGGACTACGCCAGGTTCAATTCATACTGTGCATGCCATGGAAGCCCATGCAATCACACTGCAACCCATCCTCTTGACATGTCCACTCCATGCTCTGCCCTTTGTGCCCAGCAGATGCTATAGGCTGTGGTGCCACATTCATGCCACAGTCCATGTTTGCCCACCTGGCACCTGCATTTGGTGGCCAGGTAAAACACGAGAGGTCTATCTGCTGCAGTCCTGCTGCCAAATGCATCTGTTCTCTGCCTCGAACCCCAGGGGCTATTCACATTTCCTTGCCTGGTAGCCAAGCACAGGGATTGCTCAGTGCCCGGCCAGGGTCTCTGATCAGAAGCCAGTGGAATCTTCTGCCTTCAGCGCCTACACCACCACCCTGGGAGTGCATTTCAAAGAGTAACCTGGCCAGCACACATCCATGCCATGAGCTCTCTGGGACTCTGCCAAGGCCACACTCTCAGTCTCCTGGATCTAAAGTGTGAGCTGGCCACAGTGCCTACCAACGTGGACCAGTTCCACCAACGCCCCACGTTGGGGCCCACAGACACCCAACTGATGCAGCAACACTACTGGCCCAAAGAAGGGAGGCTCCCTAAAGCTGACGAGCTAGGTTGGCATCTGCACCCCTGTGACTGCGGGGATGCCATCCCTCTCTCCTGCTTGCCCTGGGTGAGACACAGTGCTGGACCTCAGATACGATGAGAACGACGGTAGGGAGTTCTCACTCATTTTGTTCAGATTTTCCAAGGAATGCTTAAGAGGGAGTCATCATTGATCCGAGCACTTTCTGGGATGCTGGAGCCTTTGCAAGGCAGGCTGGGCATCTCAGCAGGCAACCCGATGGCCTGGGAGACTTACAGTCACCTGGAGGACCCAGAAACATACCCCTGAGCAAGAACCACCATCCATCCCTGGAGTGGAACCCTGCACTCCACAGGGCTCACAGGAACAAGCAGTTCTTAGGAGATCCCCCGAATCCTAATGCAACCACTCAACCTTCTGGCACAGAGGGGAATGCTTACCATCGTGAGATATCAATGGGGGTGGTTCCCACCCTGGGCGACAACTCTTTGGGGCTGCTGCACATGGACACTCATCAAAGAAGAGGAAGGTCTTCCTCCTTCATGACAGTGAGCCTTGCTTGGCCAATGCATCTGCCAAGTGAACAAACATCACGTGCTCCATGGGCAAAGGGACCCAGGTCATCAGGGAACCACACCCATGCAGTGATTCCCCTGGGTAAGACTCCTGTCTGCACGTCTGTCCCTTAGGAATGTCTGAAGGCGGATGTGATTTCATGGGTGTGGGCCAGTGTGACCGTGGGTGCGTGTGTGAGCATGTGAGTGTGCCGACATGAGGCAGCCCCGTGCATAGATGCCAGACCTCATGGTCTGCCACCATCAGCCAAAGGCCAGTGTTCTTAACAGGAGGGTGGCACTGCTGACCTCTCTTTCCTACTGACACAGGCGCTGACCTCTCTTTCCTACTGACACAGGCCACGGCATGCCTCCCTCACAGCCACATCTCTGACCAAAGCACACCGACCCCATGCACCACCACTCCCTGACTGGGGATGACAGTCAACATGGACACTGTGCCCCACGGCCTGTGACAGGGCAACCGAACCTTCACGGAAGCCCAGAGAGCACAGGAACCAGGAATCCATCGAGATTCAGGCTCGTGGCACTGGGAATGCACAAGCGCCTGGTAACAGCCTCTATCCCTCACAGGGGGCCAAGGACTGAAGGCCTTGCTCATGCTTATGCTGACCAGGCCTTCCTGCCCTCACTGGGCCATTGGGAAACCTGGAGGGGGGATGTATTCACATCCCTAGACCCAGGGAGACATGCAGGGAAAGCAGGGCACCTTCCCTGTCAGGGATCTGGCAGTCCTTCAGGCAGCCACTTTGGGGCCCTGAGATGCCAAGAAACGTTACCCCTCTGGACTCTGTGGACCAAAGCAGCATCCCCAAGCATGCAAGGCAATTCTGCCACCACGAAGCCTCACCACTAGGCATCCATGGGGGCCAGTGACTCTCAGGAGGCACTACCATTACCAAGTGCGACTTTGAAAGAGTGGGGCCTCAGGGCATGCATCCAATGACCCCTCCCTTGGCTCACTGGCACCACAAACGATCTCACAGGACACAAATGCTTCATCCACACCCAAGCGCAAGACTGAGACCAGATAGATCACCTGCATCCAAAGACGTGGACACTTTCTAAGGCAGGCATCTGTCCACGGCAGTGAGTCTGGGACAGCAGCCCTCAGTCTCCGCCATGCCACTCCACAGGCTTCCATGGACACATGCAACCCCCTCCGCGAGAAAACGTCAGCCACATGAGCCAGGGTAAACAGACGGTCCTCGAGTAGTCCTTTCCATGTGAAATCGTGAAATCCGAGTGCCAATGCGGTGGAGCGTCAGGACCAAAGTATAACAGGTGGTCAGCACCAGCCATGTCCGGATAGTGCTCGAGGACCAGTGCAGTGTTTCAAGCCACTAAGAAGAAATCTGTGGAGTTCCATTACTCTGGAATGAAATGTCAAGTGACCACAGGTCATCAGCCCATTCCCACACACAAGGGCCCTAAGCCTTCCCTGGAACACAGCCACAGGCAGGCCCGTCAGGGTCCACAGATATGACGGGAAAGCCTTGAAGAGCATTCAACACAGCAGGAGAGCTTACATCCCATGGAAGCACATGTGATCACATTGTGACCTCTCCTGTCTGTGTACATCTATCCCAGTCCACATCACCAGGTTAAACAGCCTCACGATTTCAGTGCCAGGTCTCCTGCACAGTCCACGCCTGGGCAACCAGCCCCTAGACTGGGCAAGCAGGAGACAGAAGGGGGGCAGCTGCCACCAGATGTGCCAACACCATGTCCATTGCCCATGGCCCCACACCCCACAGCACACCACCATTTCCCCACCTAGGCAAAGGGGAGCTCAGGTATCGCTCCTGGAGTGAGCCAGGGATCTCATCAGAAACCAGTGGAATCTTCTGTCCTTCTGCTCCACACGCAGACCACAGGGGCTGTGTGTGCAGCAGGGCCCTGGACAGCAGTTCCAAGCCCCGGGCTCATGAGCACTATGCCAATGCACGCTCCCTGCGGCCTAGCCTAGAGATGGGATGGGAGCTGGCCACCATGCCAGCCAGGACTGGCCACTCCACAAAGGTCCACAGACTCATGGACACCAAACTAACAACGTGAAGGCCCTGACCCGGACACGCCACTCTCTCCTATGCTGAGCTGCAGGGCAGTGCTTGCATGCGTGTGACCTGAGGAAGCTGTCCCTGACTCCTCGGGTCCCTGGGAGAGCTAACGTGCTGGACCTCAGTTTTGATGAGAACGACGAAGAGGGTTCTCACTCATTTTGTTCAGATTTCCAAGGAATGCATTAGAGGGAGTCATCATCGATCTGAGCCCATTCTGGGACCCTGGATAATATAACAAGCCAGGCTGGGTGCTCAGCCGGTCAGCTAGTGAACTCAGACCCCCTGTGGCAGCCTGGATCATCCCAACAAAGCCACTGAGAGAGGAACATGCAGTCCAGTCTTACAGCCACAGCCATACTTACCTGGGCATGCGCTGGCAAGCAGCCTCTCTGGCACCTCTACCAAATCCTAGTGCCAAAAGCAGAAGCTGGGGCAAAGGGACACACACCTTCATTAGCTTGGCCTCGGTTTGCCTGAGACTCCCATGTGCCGCTGGTCCTCGCAGGAAAGGAAGGACTTCGCTTCTTTGCCAACAGTGAGCCTCGCATGGCATGTCCACCTGAGAAGTGTTGAGAAACTACATGCGTGCCTGAGAAACCTGCCCAGGATCTCATGCCACAAGATCTGCTGCTGACAGCTTCCCATGGGTAGACTTGTATCTGCTTATCCTGTCCCTCTGTCCCTCAGGTAGGATGGAAGGTGTGCATGAGGCCACGAGAGGTGGTCGCTGTTCAGGTCTGTTCGTGAGTGTGAGCATAAGCATGAGAATGTGGGGGCCTCCACCTTTGAAAAAGCATAGGCTATGCACAGATCCTGGCCCCTTGCCTTGCCTGCAAAGCCCAGAGACTGGTGACTTCAAAGAGAAGGATACCACCTTTGACCTCTAGGGGCTGCCACAATAGCTACAGACTCCCTCTCTCACACGCACTTTCTCACACTAGCACATGGACTCTACTACACACTTTACTCAGGCTGTGCCTGTGATGTCAGCATGAACATTGGGTCCCTGCAGGCTGTCACACACACACACACACAGGAAAGCTCCACTGGAAGAATAGCCAGCCACCAGAGAAACAAGGTCATCCCCGACATACAGGCTGGGATCACTGAGGGAATGGCTCCTGGCCTGAGAGAGCCTGGCCCCTTCTTCAGTGCCCCAAGGGGTCCAGGTCAGGCATTCGTTCATACTCATTAAGCCATGAGGCCCTCAAGCAAGAGCGGAGGGCAGCCGGCTGGATGTATCTTCTCCCGCCATGACCTGGGAAACAGCTCCACTGAAACTAGGACCCTCTCCTCTCCAGGCACGTGGCATGTCCACACCCAGCGGCTTTGCATTCCCGGACCTCCAAGGAAATGTTCAGACACATGGTGTCTTTCTCTAAAGGAGCGTATGCTTGGCTTCCACCACCTCTCTTACCCATAACCAGTTGCAACCACTGAGCCAGTTGACAAGTCCATCTTCTACTGTAGTATTACCACACATGTCATTGTTGGTTTGTGGACCATGTAATTCACCACATTATCTCTATGAAATCTTACATCTAATTGAAAACTTGATGCAAATAATGTTTTCTGTCATTAGCAAAGAAAAAGTTTTTCATTTGTCCACACCCCTTTGGGACTCCCATGCCCCAACCCCACCCATCATTGTGTATAAATTCTCTTCCTTTACAATGAGAAGACTTAATTCCAAGTCCAGTTAAGAAGAGTAGAGAATTGAAATTCACTCTGAGAAGGAAACACAGTTCTCAGGTATAAAGATCCATGCCAATGTTTTCCTTACATTAAATCTTTCATATGCTTGTTTTCTGCCTCTATCCCTCATTTATATCTGACGGGAGGCACCAAGAATGCAGGAATCTATGCAAGTATGTGTACGTGTTCTATGCAGATAACTCAGCACCTGAAAAAACATGTTTTGTTCATAGATCCCTGACTTCAAGTACTGCCACCCAACAGCAGATTAGTGACTACAAAAGCTGGGATGTTCTTTTGACCACTAGGGCTACTGAAATGGGCCATCAAGTCATATCTCATAACCACTCTTTCTGACATACTCCATGCACACCTTTTTTTTAAACCATGGATCTGATGTTAATGTCGACACTGTGTCCATGCAAACTGTCAGTGGTTACCTTAACTCGACATAATCTCAGGGAACAGTGAAGCAATGAAATCTGCAACATAAAGGCTGGCATTTGAGTAGCTGGCTACTACAATAGAAATGGCCTACTTAATCTAAAGTGGCAAAAGACTTCAGCTCAGGGGCTCTTTCATGCTAACTAAGCCATCATTCCTTTAGCAGGTCAACAGGACACCTGACAAAAAGTTGTGGTTTCAGCCACCATGACTGAGGGGAATCCCATCTGAAATTAGCACCCATTCCCATCCAACAGTCCTCACTTTTGGTTTCCCATGGTTTCCTTCAGTGGAAACAGTCAACAACTCAGCTGTCTTGTCCAAAATAGAATCCTCATGCCTGGAAGACAAATCCCTCATGAAGTAACTTAAAACACTGCCCACATGGGAAGCACAGTGAGTGTCAGGAAGAACAACCATAAAAGATTTCAACTTGTCATGAGTCAATCGTGGGATATGACCCTCCTTTCCCACTAGTAATACCACAAGAATCCTCATAGAACTCAAACACTTCATCTAGGTAGGTAAGAGGAAGAATTATAATAGAACACATCTTATTTGAAACCAACATGTTGTGTATCAATAATACTTTAATTAAAAAAATAGAACACATCTTCCCACAGGAAGTCATGGATGTTTTCCAAGGTGGACATCTGGCCATTGCAGTGCACCTGGAATCATAGCCTCACCACCTCCATGCCCTCTGGCTTCCGGGGATGTACCTAAGACCCTCTGAAGTAGATGTGAGCCACCTGTGCCAGGAAAGGTGGGTCCTCTTGGGGTACACTTTCATCTTGGAAGTTCCAGGCCCAGGTGGCCAAGGGTAAAGGGAATGTTCACCTAAGCAATCTGGAGCAGGCATTGCTAGCTGGTAGCTGTCGGCCGGTGCACTAGGACAAGAACCACCGAGCACCACTTCTCTGGAAAGGATGTACAAACTGAATAAACCTCAACTACCACAGCACCACATACATGGACCTTGAAACCTTATATGGCAGCTACCATTGGCTGTCCCCATCAGAGCCCAGGGAAATTGCTGGGGAAAAGCCAATGACAGCAGTTGGACAACACAAGACGTTTTTTCACATGGAAACCCATGGAATCACATTATGATCTGTCCTTTACCTGCCCTTCCCTTCCTGTCCAGGCCAATGTCCACCACATCTTGACTTCATCAATAGATACATACAGCACAGTTCACGTTTGGCCATGAAGTATGCAGATTGTGTGGTGAGGTCAAACAGAAGAGGTTCCAAATGCAGCACCACAGCCTAATGCCTCTGCCAACCATCCCAGTATCACGGAGTGTGCACTGGAGTAGCAATTTAAATTTTCTTCAAGATTTCTTCCTTTTAATTCAGAATTTGGCTGAATGGTGCCAGAGGCTTAGCTTTCAGCTGGTATTTGCCCTTGACATGCCTTCTTCACTAAGCTGAGTCATTTCTAGCTTTTGATTTAAAGTGAGAGACATGCAACTCTTCCTTTAATTGAATACTTAGAGGCCACTCTAAAGTTACCAATTGGCTTAATTTCAATATTGTTGTGTCTCAGAGAATAGGGAAGCCTCAGGAGAGGGAGAGAGATGGGGAGCAACCAGTTGGTGAAGCAGTCAGAACACACACATTCATCAATTAACTTTGCAGCCTTATACGGGGCATGGTTCATGGTGTCTCAAAACAATTACAATAGTAACATCAAAGATCACTGATCACAGATCACCATAACAAATATAATAATACTGAAAATGTTTGAAATATTGCAAGAATTACTAAAATGTGACCAAGACATGAAGTCAGCAAATGCTGTTGGAAAATGGTGCCAATAGACTTGCTCAAAGCAGTGTTGCCACAAACCTTCGATTTGTAAAAAATGCAGTATCTGTGAAGCTCAATAAAGTGAAGCATAATAAAACAACATATGCCTATATAGTAGGTTTCTTGCTTATAACAGGAAATATAATAAAGATAAATATTCTTAAAATAAGATATATATTTTTATGGCACTGATAATTATGCTATACACTGATTTTTTAAATATACTGATTCTGACCTATTAATAAGGACTTAGAGATTTTTTCAAATACAGTATTTTAGAAAGATTTCAAACTCTAAGTCAAGTCAGTCCTCCAGAAAACTTTCAACTATATGAAAATGTGTGTTTATGCATATTTGTATGTGTGTTCAAATAGAGAATCTGTGTCATAAACAATTTAGTGAGTCTAGCCTAGCATATCCCGAACAGTTTTCCTTTTGGGAAACTAGGCTGGAAAGTAGAGAAAAATGATTTTTATTTTACAATCTTCTTTGTTGCTAAAACAAAATGTAATTTTTCCTATAAGTATTAGAAACTATCTTTTTTAGGAAGCACACAAATACAAATAAATGAAAAAAAATTAAGAACTATCAAAATGTGGGCAAGGAATTCTAGTTCTGGATAGGATGGAGTAAATGAAATGCACTCCACCCTGTTCCTTCCTCTAATTAAAACTAAAAAACCTAGAAAAAATATATAAAGCAACTGACAAATTTTGAAAGGGTGAGGAAAGAAGGCTGACTGACTAGGAATGTGGGGCTTGAAGAACAACTCAGATGTGCATTTTTAAGACCCTTTTTTTAGACCTCTTACATAGCCTACCCTGGTAACTACAGCATCCCACACCTGAAAATGTCAATGGAGAAAGTCAAAGAAATGATGAAAGAGAGAAAGAAAAAATTGCTCTCTCTAGACAAAGGTCTATGTGAAATGGACAGCCCTGTAGGAAAGAAGACTGCTTACTCTACATGCCCTACTCTGAATAAAGGCCATGGACCTCTCCTATCATCTACCATGTACACCAGCAAAGACTGTGGGCAGGGCCCCATTTCCCATCCACACCCTGCAGCGACAAGACCCTTCCCCACCAAATGCCACCTAATGACCAAGTTCACTTGGCACTGACACAGGGAATGGCAGTACGGGCTCTCCTTTAAATCAGCTGCTGTGCTCACATACTTTTCTTATTGAAAAGTGCGGATGCCAGAAAGAAGTGACAAAGTAATTTGAGAGTGGAAATAAAATAACTATCATACCAAAATTCTACATTCAGAGAAAACATTCTCCAGTAATAGAGATGAAATAAAGACATTCTCAGATGAAAAAAAGAAGGAGAGAGAACTTTTTGCCAGGACACATGTTGTAAATAAATTGCTAAAGAATGTTTCTCAGACAAAAGAAAAATAGTAACAGAAGAAAATGTGGATATTCAGGAATGAAGAGCAGCCACAAGGGAAAGCATCTAAGTAAATACAATAAATACTTTCCCTTTTGAGTTTTTCAAAGTTTTATAGCTCAAGGCAAAAATTCTATCATTGTTTGGCAATGTTCACAAAGAATATAGAGGGAATACTTCATTCAAAACAATTATATTATGAAGAAGGATAGATGGAGTAAGATTTATTCACTGAGTTAAAGTAAAAAAAATTAAAAAACAGAGATAACCTTAACATATATGTAGATAGATATCACAATCCAAAGATCAGAAGTATTTATGTATACTAGCAATGTACAATTGGAAATCTAAGTTTAAAACAACACTTAAAAAAGCTCCAATAATAATGAACTACTAGGTATATAAATCTACAGAATATAGAAAATATTTTATACTGAAAACTAAGAAATGTTGATGAAAACAATCAGAGATAACCTAAACGGAAAGAAATAGACTGATTTTTCAAATATAGATATAAACAGAAACTTCACCAAAGAAGATATATAGATCACAAATAAGCACCAAAAAGGAAGTTCAACACCATTTGTCATTAGGGTGAAACATACCTTATAAGGATGGCTAAAACAAAAAGTAATGACTATCCCAAGTTCTGATAAGGATGCAGAGCAATAAGATGTTCTATTCATCCCTGGATGGAATGTAGACTGGCTCAGATACTCAGGAAAACAACATGACAGTTTCTTTTAAGTTAAACATACACTCACTATTCAATATAGCAAACCCAATCCTGAGTACTTACTCGATAGCAAGGGTTGACTAAATATGTCCCAATGGCTAACCACCACTATTGTAAGTAGTTTGACTGGAACACGGCCACACCCATTCATTTGTGCTACAGTAGCCAAGATGAGTAGCTTATGACAGAAACTATATGTTCCACAAATATAAATGTGTATTATTTGGCACGTCAAGAAAAAGTGTGTTGATCTGGCTATAGAGAAAACAGGTTCACACAGAAACCCACAGATGATTCTTCACTGCAGCTTTATTTATAAACAAAAGCTGGAAACAATGCAAATGCCATCCAAAGAAGGAATGGATAAGTAACTAGTGGCATATCCAGAGAATGGAATATTATTCAGCAATAAAAAGAAACTACCAATGCAAGCAGCAACATCAGTATATCTCAAGGAAATTATGCTGCATGGAACAGCCTCAAAAGTTACATACTGTACTTTTTTATTCCCCAAAGACAAAACTATAGGGATAGAAAAAATAGCAATTACCAGGGGTTAAGGGTATGGGGAGTGGATGACTATGAAGGCACAAGGGAGTTTGGGAGTATTAAAGGACAATTCTGTAACTTGGTCATGGTCATAGCTACATGAATTTACATGTGTTAAAATTCAAATAAGTGTACACCAAAAGAAAAAGAGGTAAAATTTACTGTATAGTAACTTTTAAAAAAGATTTTTAATATCAAAGGAAACTACCAGAATAAAATACTTTCAATATTTAATACTTCTGAGTTGTTTAGCACATTATCATGAGAAAAATGGATAAGTAAATAAACACATGGAAAAATACAAAATACAAAAATATGTAAAAATATGCATATATAAACAATTACTCTCTGATATGATTTAATGAAATGCCTGCATTAAAAAGAGAACGCCCTTGACCTACCCTAAGGACATCAATCACCAGGCGCCAAGTAACTTTCAAGATCCCTATATCTAGTTCATCATAGATATAGCAAAGTGTATCCATGAAATTATACAGTTCAATAAATCTGCAACTTCCAAACACAGCAATTAATCAACATGCCGATCAAGAAAGAAACATCACCAGTATCCCAGAAACCACCCAGGTATCTTGTTTCCATGACTATCTTCCACAGATATCATTATCTTCCTTGATTTATGTGTCAATTCCTTAACCAACATACTGTCTTCTTTAATATAGCTTTATAGAAAGCCTTAAAATAAGACAGTGTGAGTTCTCTGACTTTAGAAATTTCTCAGAATCTCTTTTGCTATTTTGGTTCTTTTGCCTTCGATACGAATTTTAGAATTGCTTTGTTGATACCTACAAAGAAGTCTATAGTGATTTTTATTTGGAGTGCAGTGAATCTACACATGAAATTGGGGTAACCAACAAGACGCCGAGACTTCTAAGTCATGAACATGTTAAATGCATTTATTTAAGTCTTCTTTGATAGCTTTCATCATTGTTTTGCAGTTTTCATCATAGGGATACTACATGTTTTATTAGATTTATACTGAGTTAACTCATTTTTGTGCTATTATAAATAGTTTTCATTTCAAATTCCAGATGTTCAGTGCTAGCATATAGTAATATGGTTGACTTTTGCATATGACCCTATGTTTTACAAACATGCTAAACTCAGTTTTGAGTTTAGGAGTATTAATATAGATTCCTTGGGATTTTCTAATACAGACAATCATGTGTGCAAGAAAATTTTTGTTTCTTAAATTCTGACCTTTATGTAATTTTCTTTCTTCTTCTTGACCTATTACATAGGTTATGACTTTGCAGAACAACATAAATAGAAGTGATAGGACATATATCATCGTCTTGTCCCTAATCTTAGAGAGAAAGCACTTCTTAAAATGCACTGGGTTCTGCATTTTTAATACTTGCCATTTACAGCATGAATATTATATGTTGATATACTTCTTTACATTGAGGCAGTAGCCATATGCCACAAATCTACTTACACACTGACATGTGCAGATACACAAGTAGGTATTTGTAGGATACTATTCATTAGACCAAAATACGTTCTAGTGTTCCTGTCACTCATATTCATCCTCGAATGTTTTTTAATGATTGGAGTGTAGAGCCCATCTCAGTATCTGGTAGGGCTCTTTTCCTCCCTGAAGCTACCACTATTAGTGTTCATGGCTATTTTATTCATTATTATTGAGCACATTTGAATTACTTTGCTAGGTTCTGGAGAAATGAATACATATAATAAAATATATACATAAATAAGTGTAAAAAGAACACAAAAATAATTACTACTTGAAATCATTTGTGATAAGAACTTTTTCAAGGAACATCACAGTTTATCTATTCCTAAAGTATTAAACACCAGGTCCAGGTAGCACAAAACTTTCTATATAGTCAAGTCAAGGAATACACAGATAAGATATTTTTCTTATTGATAGTTGTTTTAACTTTAACAACAAATAATGATTAATGATTTAATGTATGAAATTTCATTGTCTCCCCATTTGATTAACCCAACCTAATATCCTTTGTGAGGCCAACATAGCATGGAAAATTGAATATTTTTGTGTTTCAGAAAGATGAAATGCTTCATTATTCCTTATCATGTAAAACCTTCGTGGCCTTATAAAGATCTTGTGGAAGTTAACATAATTTTCCATGTCAAAAAATTGAGAAAACTAATTAAATCTCAATGATGAGAAGAGTAGCAATAGTGATCCATCATGATCTTATGGATCTGACCAAAATGATCTATGATGATCTTAGTTACAGGATCAGCATTCTGAAATCATAATTTGTTAAGGAAATTCACAGATTAATTTCACTAAATGATATTTCATTGCAATATGAAACTGTAAAACAAATCAACGATTTTCCAAAATTCTATATTCATCAGTCCACCCAAAACTCAGATTAAATAAAATTTTAAATTTGGAAATAAGGGTGGAAACACTCACCAAAGAAAAGGACACACTGTGAAGACATTATCCAGTAATATCCACTGAAAAGATGAACATGGAGTCCTCAGGATACGACATGAAGCACATGACATGAATTTAAAGGATCCTAATGTAGCTACTCACTGCTGATTCTCTGAAGACTTCATTCCAGCCCTTCTAACTCAGAAAAACATAACAGAAAGACAAGAAAAAATATAGTCTTAGAACACACTCAACAGTAAAAAGCACTAAAATTGATCCCATTGTCAAGAGTTAATACATAGGCATGCAGTGTTCCCTTCTTTTAGCCTCACACTAATGAGTCTGCAGTACCCATGAGTTGCTTAATTCAATCTTTCTTTTGCTTCCTCACTCATTACTCAAGAACATATTTCCAGTACACAATTATCTATCTACAACTCTGTTCAAAGTGAGCAAAATGAAGCAAGTCTAGGTCACAGCATATCTAAAGTTGTATATTGCCTCATAAGGGAGGATCCTAATGCCTTGCTCCAAAAGGAAGAAGAGGCATGCTCACAACAGTATTTTGTTGTCACTGAGGGGTCACCAAATTGAGCCGGGCTCTGAGAGTCTTATTTGTCCTGTTAAAGGGCCACTCATCTGGACCTCAGATTGACATCTGGAATGAGTCCCTCAGCATCCTCAGACAGTTGTGCTCATCATTGATCCAGATGAGCACCCTCCCAACAAATAAGCATTTCTATAGCCAGGCTTATATACTGCCTTATGAATAAAGAACAAAAATTGTACAGTAGATATTTTGTTTCATATATGAGTAAATAGACTCTCATATAAATTGCACAAAAGGCACATGACCTTGGGGTGTTCTAATAAAATTAAATGAAATCTATTGGGAAGAAATTAGTCAAAAATTTCAAGGAATAATGAGGTAACATTTGTAAATGAAGTAGCAAATAAGGATTTGATTATAGAATAAATAGGAGTAGGAAGATTTATATTCTGAATATGCCAGTGATAAAAAATAATTAAATATTTTGGCATATTTAAATTTCATTACAAGATTATTTTCATACACTATAGAATAGTATCAAAAGGAGATACATCAATGATTCCAAAAAGTGATTAGGGTTACTCCAAAAAGAGATTTTTATTTAATAACAGAAAGAAACAATAATGAAGATTCCTTTAACAAAGTGCACATATCTATGGGTGAAAAATATATCATAAAAATAATCTCCCTTGATCATCAGAAAGAATGAGCCCATAGAACTTCTAACATCACTGGCCACAACACATACAGAAAATTTGAGAAGCACCAGAGTAGCTTCTCACCTTTGCTCCTTGAAGCGAGGTACCTTGTTCCAGCCTTTGACCTGCAGCAGAACATCACAAGGAATATAAATCAGATCAGAATATACACAAAATTCATTTTAAAATAAAGTTCAATAAGTAGTTGTATAGTACAGTTGACCCTTGAATAACATGGGCTAGGGGCATGGACTCCTCCCACACAGTGAAAAATCCACACTTAACTTTTTTTGACATTTCTTAATTGTAGTAGATATACAACATTATATTGGTTACAAGTATGCAACATAGTGATTTGACACTTACGTACATTATTAAATGCTCACCCCAACTACCATATGATTTCACTGATATGTGGAACCTAACAACAAAACAAATAAAATGAACAAAACAGCAGTGACTCATAGACACTGAGAAGTGACTGGTGGTTACCATGGGGGAGGGTTGGGGTGGGCGGGCGGGATAGGTGAGCGGCGCAAAATCTCAATCATAACATAAATTATTTAGGGGATGAAGTACAGCACAGAGAATACAGTCATTAGTTCTGTAACACCTATGTCGAAAAATCCACGTACAACTTTTGATTCCCCAAAGATTAAGCTACTGATAGCCTAGTGTTAACCAGAAGCCTGACAGATGACATAAAGTTGATTATTACATATTTTATATGTTACATGTATTACATACTATATTCTTACAATAAAGTAATTAGAGTAAAGAAAATGTGTTTTCAAATTGTCACAAATCTCCAAGAAAATTTCCAATGCATTTATTTTAAAAAATCTGCATATAAATGGACCCACACATTTCAAAACCATGTTGTTTAAGGGTCAACTGTATCACTTCTATTCCTTGCTACACAAATCATAGTTGCTTGGTCCTTTATCACCTTTATCATTTCCTTTCTTCACTTATTTTGTCTCCTAATTCTTCACTCTGCAAGTAGACAATAATCCTCTGTACGATGCTATATAAATTAGTGGCATAGCAACCTTCTCTCTAAATGAGAAATTCTAAAGTTATATTCCACCAAATAAAGACTTTGAAAATGCTGTGCTGGGTAAAATGAAGGGCCCAGTGACAAGGATGCTGTGAGACTTCTATTCTGAAAGTAAGAGATAATGGAATAATGGCAAGGGTAAAAAAACAGGTGCTAAACTTCATATGATAAATGGAAATTGTTTTTTTTTACTGGAAAAGGATATTAGAAAAAAGGCTGGGACACAACATTAGGGCTAGCATTCACGCACCCATTCCACACTCTCAGGTACTAAGCCTGTATGTTTGTTAGCAGGCATGCACTCAAAGGAATACCATTTAACCAAAGAATTAGATATTCAGAGATTAAATGCTTAATACCTGCTAGACTGGTAGCATTCAAAGCGACCAAACCTGTAGGTTAGCATTAAAATGAAAAAGTGGAAATCAACTCTTATTTGCTTAGAATGTTAACACTTTACTGTTCAGTAACAGTGATTTTTGCTTCTTATTTTCTTCAGTTTTTTTCACAATGTACGACTATATGATCCAGGCACACTCACTCAGAAGGGTACCTTCTGCTTGCTTGGCTGTGAGAAAGGACAGAATCTGAAGTTACCCATCACACAGGCATTCATGACCCTAAAACATACCGAACCACTTGATTTAATCATGGAAAATGAAGATGGCAATGATGTAGCAAGGGAGGCTACATTAGTATTAACCCCATAAGAGAAAGTTTTTCATTGTAGTTCCATGTGAACATTATGAGGAAAATCAGTATATTTCTGTGGCAATCTGTTCTACCAATCTGAACCATCCTACTATCTGAGAACACAAAAGCAAAAATGTGCAATGTTAAAAAATAAATACAGTCATTGAATCAACGAGCAGTGAGTCAATGGGCACTATTCAGTGGAATATTCACTCTGCACAGACTTTTGTATTTATTCAAATGCAGCAAATATAATCTTAAAATTTCTGATCAGACAGTTCCTCAAAATGTTAAAGTTAACCATATTCTCACCCCTAAAAGAATTAAAATTTTGTATACACAAAAGCCTCTACACAAATGCTCATAATAAAATTATTCATAATAGACAAAAAGTGGAATCAACCCAAGTACCCACTGACTGATTGATGGATAAGCAATCTGTGATACAGTCACATGATGGAATATTATCATTCATAAAAAGGAATGGAGTACTCATGATAAATGGTACAACATGGTTGAACCTTGAACCTTGAAATTTTTCTTCTACGAAAAAATTGATAATTTCAAAAAGACTTGTTCTAATGTAAATGGTTCAAAGGCAGGTACAGATAAGGCCCACTGGTATCACACATTCATGCACTTACTCTACATTTTCCTATTTCCTGAGCATGTATATACACTGGAAGCCACATGCTTGTTTTACATATTCTTTTGTCTTATCATTTTGACCTACTTTCAAACTTAAAGGGCAGATTCAAGAGTATCCATAATTCCTGGATAATTTTCACCTGAATTCTGTATTTGCTAGCATGTTATACTATATTCATTTGTCTTTTTTCACTTTCTCTACTTATTTTTTGAAATATGTATATTCACATATTATCTAATTTTGAAATTGCATCTATGATGTACCCTTACCCCCTAAATCTTATCATTTTATTTCTTAAAAACAAGAATTTCCTGTTACATAGCCACAGAATCACTATTAAAGTTAGGCAATTAATTTGCTTTATATAATACTATAACCTATTTGATGGACTTTCTTAGAATTTTGCCAATTTTTCCTCTTAATGTCTTTTATGGAAATCCTGAATCGATGCTGTATTCAGTTTTCACATCTATTTAGTCCAATTTAGTCTGGAACATTTTCTAAGTGACATTAGTATGTTTGAAGAATAAATGCCAGTTTTATTTTTATAAAATGTCACTTAATTTTGGTCTGATGTTTCATCATGAGTAGATTCAGGTTTATGTACTTTTGTCTGAGATACTAAAGAGATAAGGCTGTGTTCTTCTCAGAGCTTTTTAATCAGTGATGTCATGTGGCCCTATTACTGATAGGTACTCAGGTGATGTCTGCCAGGTTCTCTAACATAGGAAGTTATTTTCTCTTTGTAACTGGCAAGTATACCATGGAGGAGATAATCACAGAGTATAAAAGTATCCCATTTTCTTCAAATTTTTGCCAAAAAGTTTTATCATCATTTTATGGTTCCTGGTTGAAACAATTATGATTATTGCTAAATGTTCATTTATAGTCTATCATTCTTACATTTATTACACTTTGTTATTAAAGAACCTTACTTTCCACCCTATTTATCCATCCATTCCTTCACAAGCTAGTTTAATAACATTATAAACATCTTATCATCATGAGTTTCCTCACCCTTAAAGATATTTGCCATCTCCAAACATCCCCAAATTGTATCAAGATCAAAACCAGAGGTAGCTCACTGCTATGTACCCAGCGGTCCTCTCTGACAGATTCAGCCTTACCTATCGATGAGTGTTTTCTCTTTCTGTACTTATCTTCCTCCTTCAGCATTTCACTGTTCTAGAGCACCAACAGCGAGTATCTTATGCAGTCCATTTTGCCTCAAAGTACCAGGAGATAAAAAGGCAAAGTTAGAAAGAGCATAGTAGATCACTCACATTATAAACCAGTCATATTTCTAAACATACTGTAGCCACTGTTGTGGCACAGACAGGCAAAATGTGTCACAATTCCCTCTGCTTATCATTTTGTTAATTACACTTTCAAGACAAAATATTTTCTTTAGAAAATAATTAGAATGAATACAAATAACTGGGGAAGAGTGAACTGATTATGTAATACATATTCAAAGGAGGTAGATGGTTTAGAATGTAGATCATATTGTCCTAAATTATAATAGGAAACTAATATTCTAACAGGAGATTATGATATTTAAATCTGTACCAGGTGGGGAGTTCTTCATCACTCAGAGATACTAACTGGACTTCTGAATATCTGCAGTATTTTTGTCTTGATATTACCTATCATCAGGTCTATTCCAAAGTTGATTTCTTCCATTCAGTGGCCCTCCTCTTGTTTGCCATTTCTCTTTGGACTTTGATCTGTGCCGCCATGGCATTTCAGTGCTCTATCTATGAAACAGTTCCTGCTGAACACACAGTGTCCCATCTCCTAAGCACTGGTACCCCATTTTTCTAGAGGTCATTCTTTGTAGCTTTATGCCATGGGATTCTCCGCAAACCAATGTGCTGTTCATCATTTTCTCCAATTCCTGTAGTATCTGAACACTTACATTTTTTAGCTTGAGGAACTATACTTGAAAATTCTCATGGCTCTGAACTTAAAGACACAGGGAAAATGAACATGACCTCAAAAATGTACATTTTCCCCCCAAAACATGGTTTTGTTCAATGTATTTAGCAAGCTATAAATATTTTAACTAACTTCCAAAAATTGTTACACCATAGGGTTCTGTTTTTATTTTTTAAGTTGTGAATAATAGGATGGATTACAAAATCAAACAGCACCTATTTCTTTATCTTTAAAAGAAGAATAAATATCCTCCTCTGTATGGTTATTATGAACACTGAGATAATCCATGAACTGATGTTTATCTCAGCATGTGTACATATACTGAGAACTCAGTAAATGCTATATATATAATTGAAATATATATATATTTGAAACTACATATATGACCAGACACACACAAATGAAACAGTACAATAATGACCAGAACTATCAACATTTAAAAAATTCTTCGTATAAAACTGGTTTATTGACTATATACAAACAAGCACATATGTATACCATTTTACATGAATGAAATAGAATATTAATGTCATGAACATAGCTGGTATTCAACTGGTGGATAAATGAACTTCAGCAAAACCTAGACTTTCATATCAAATAATTTGAACACTATTATTATCATATATACATTACCATATATAACTGAATACAATCCAATTGGATAAATGTATCATCACTAATTTCTCTAGCACTATGACTTGATAAACAGGTTATTCACAATTTTACAAGTATAACTAATGTCACAATGAGTGCCCTTGAGTTTACATATATATCTGAACACTTCCTATTATAACCCACAGATAAATTTCTAAAAATAACATTGCCAGTCAAAATGTGCTGATTTCCATTTGATACATATTTTCCACTGTCTTCTGGAAAGACTGTAAAACACCAGGAATCCCAAATTCTCCTCGCTTTGTTCACAAATGTACCTGTTAATCTGATAGGTGAAAAAAGTAATTGTTGATTTATTTACTGTGTGTATATTTGTATATATACACATATTTAATTGTTTCATTATATATTTATAATAATTTAAAATTATTTCATATATTTATCAAATTATAAAAATTGTTAAGGTGAGCATATTTGTATATGCTCTTGGCCATTCACAATGTTTTTCTTTTATGATTTATTCATGTATGTGCTTTCCCACTTTTATACTGGGATGCTTGTCTTTTTCTAATTAATTTGAGTCTTTTATAGAATATTAACATTAAATTGGTCATATAAGTTCCAAGTAAGCATACATATATTTTTTTAATTGACTGCAAAATAAGAAATAGCCCAAATTTAATTTTAAGTTAGCAGGTTTTAGATTTTCTTTTCCTCTTCTGTAAACCCTGCAATGTAGATAACGGGCAAACAAGAACAAACCTGGAGTACAGTTTAATTGGATTAAAGATTTTATTCATTGGCTATGTATATTGTTGACTCATGTTTTTTTTAAACTAGGTTAAATAACAGCCTTGGAATACAGGAATCCTATTCTGAGATGTTAAAACAATTACAATTGCTCAAATGAAGTCAAAATAGACTGAAGTCATTGCACAGGGAAGGTGGATACTACCAAGGAAGCTAAGAAACAATGTTTTGATTTAAACTGTGCTGGAGAGGAAAAGAAGGCAGACAATAATCTGGACACTATTTCCTTGGGGACTTTATAGATGGAATGTGGGAGAAATATATTCGATTTTGAAATATAATTTATTGGTTATACTGGAAAGGGGTTCATATCACTCCAACCCCTTATACAATGCAAGGGTTTACATTGTTTGGGTTATGCTGTTATACAGTACTCCTTTATATCACTTCTAATGAATGAGAATTAGCAAAGGAGCAAAAGTAATTTTCATGAAAATAAAATGGGGAAATCATTCTCGAATATTTTCACCATGTGGCTGAGTTAACGCAATTTTTTCAGGTTCTGGTTAAACCAATGTTCTAGTTCAGGGGCTGGTAATCTCAAAACCACATCTTGTTATTGTAAATAAAGTTTTACAGGAACATAGTAACACTCATTCAATTATATGTTGTGTTTGGCTGCTTCCATCCAAGAGCAAAGTGGATTAGCTGCCACAGAGGTGATAAGGCTTGAAAAACTGAAACTGTTGGTTATTTGGCCCTTTATAGAAAATGTTTGTCTTTTCAGTTTAACAAAGACTCAGATGATAACTCCATGTAATTAAAACTGAATTTTAAAATACGGATGTATAGGAACCCTGAAAAAACTAGTCATCATATTTAGTTTAAATTTTCTCATGTTAAGATGACTCAGGATGTAAGAAGCTCTATTTTGCACTTTTGAATGCAAGCACAGTAATAAGGCCAGAGTTCTGGTTGGGGTGGGTCCCTGAGTTACCGGCCCTCAGTCCTCATGCTCCCTTCTTGCTTTCTCCTTTATACATCATCACCTCAAAGACCACTGTCACCACTGTCCTTTCATATGGGAGGTCACTCCCGCAGTCTCCTCTGCTCTGCTCCTCTGCCTCTTACGCCTAATGGCAGAACAGGTAAGTGACTGACAAACTAATAGACAGTAAGATGCATGATTGATAGATAAGTAGACGGATGACTTATAGGTAGATCAGATATATAGAAATTATGGAAGTTAAGTCAATAGATATATAAATAGAAATTAGATAAGTATAGAATATGGGCAGAATCGATATAGACATGATGGCATCTCTTAAAGTGTCTTTTCTCAAAACTGAGCACTTCTGGTTCCACAGAAAGTTATTTATCTTACATGTCTATTGGAATACTACTTCTAAAGTTCTTATAAAATCATAGAAGCACAGTATATTTTGGTGATAGTATATACTGCAAAAACTAAAACAGCTCCCCTTTCCTGTATGATTGTTATGAGAGTTGATAGGTGGGAGTCCAAGTGAAAACTGTATCATTCAAATTAAACAGATACAATTGAAAGATTAATTTCATCTTTCCCAAATTTAGAGGTTGTAAAGTCCCTATGTTCTACTTATCTTCAATAAAAATACGGTGTTTCAAAAGCTGGATAAGTACTGTGTTAAGAGAACTCAGATCAAATGTTTACATCAGAATTCACAAAATATTCCATATTTTTATTGTTTGGTATAATGGTAGTTATCAATTAATTAAACAAGTTATATATTTATCTTCAATTCACAACAATCTTTTTGCCTTGTTTTTTCTCTTTAACACAGTCACACATTCAATCCCTAACTTATTCTTTCACTATAAACACCATTGAAGCAATACCAACCATTTAAAAATATGGGCCTGTATTTCCTATTGACTACATACAAAGACTACATTATTGTCTTTCTAAGTAAAATAAGAATATAAACAAAACAAATAGCCCTGTCAGAAGGGGCTCATTTTATCAAAACTGTGAAAAAGAAACAGAGAGTGAAAATAAAAACAAACTGTTTAGTTAACAGTTCTTCATAAATACCCTTTGTTGAAGTATTTATCACATTCTACTTCACTTGCCAAAACTTCTGTTTTCTATACTCATACCCAAATAAGGAAATGGTTATTTTCAGTGAAGGCCAGAAAATTGTGAAACAGTATCTTTAAAGTACTAGGGAAAAAAGCCAAACCATAATCTATACTCAGTAATAATGTCCCTCAAAAAAGAAGACTAAAAAAAATGATACTGTCAGATAAAATAAAACTAAGAAAAATTATCATCAGTAGAACTGGTGCTAAAGAAGTCCTTTGGGAAGATAGATAATGATAGCATAAGAAAACATGGGTCTTCAGGATAGAATGAAGAACACTGAAACTGGTTAATATTCAGTAAATATGAAATATTATTTTCCCTCTTAAATAATTTAAAATAAATTATACTTAAAACAATTATACAATTGGCTATTGGGTTTATAGTACATGTAGACATATTTGACAGCTCTAGCAAAAAGGAGGCAGGGACTATGGAAATGGGCATATATGGTTGTAAGAGTCTAAAGTTTATATGAAGTGATATAATATTTACTCTTAAAAGATTGAAAAAATTAATATGTATTTTTAAACCATTAGAACAACTACTAAAAACATTCAAAGTGGTAGAATTTAAAAGACAGAAGAAAATAGAATTCTGCAAAAAATTTCCAAACAATCAAAAAGAAGGCAATAAGAAGGGATAGAAAAAAAAGACATGGAATGGAGTTCACACTTATGAAGAAACAAATAAAAACGATACACTTAAATCCTCCTTTTCAATAATGATATTAAATATAAATTGAATAAACACTCAACTGCTAAAGATTAAAACATATCCTGGCTATTCAGTATCTCAAACGACAAAACTTTAAAGAAAAAAAGATGAAAAATTACACCATGCAAACAGTAAGTATAAGAAGGCTAGAATGGCTATACACTTCAGATAATATCAACTTCAAGAGAGTGTATTACCAGAGAAGGAGACATTTACTAATATAAGAAGGCTAATTTAAGGAAAACATAACAACCATGAATACTCATGTGACTAAAAGAGCTTCAAATTACATGAAATGAAACCAAGAGAAATGAAAGGAGTAAGAGACAAATCCAGATCACAGTTGGTGATTTAAACTCTATTTCAGTAATTTATAGAACAAGATAGACTATCAGTAATAGAGGATATGAATAATGGTCTCAACTATCTCAACCTAACAGACATTTATAAAACACTATAGCAAACAACTTTAGAATTAATGTATTTTTCTTAAGTGGCTATGGTGCATTCATCAAGATAAGCCAGAATTAGCCAAAAACCAGCCTTAAGATCATTCAGTTGATATAGAATATATTCACTGACCATAAGCAAAATTAGAAATCCATACAATAAAATGTCTTTAAAGAAAAAAAAAGTAAATAGTGAAGGATTTATACATTCATGTAGAATGAAAGTTTCTCTAATTTTCCACAATTATATGTTCTTACTTAAATTTTAAACTTAAGCCTCCTTACTTGAAAGAATGAAATCACAGGATTAAAATGTAACCTTAGAATGATGGTTCCACACCTCAGGAAGAAATTTAGCAAAAGTATTTTTACTGTTATTAAAGTGCAGTACTTGAACCAATGATAAGAAAACCAGATTTAAATATTATTAAAAAGAACACTTCAAATTTGGGAAAACAATGTTAGAGCAAAGTTAAAATTTTGACTGAGGAACAAGATTCAAAATTTTTAGAGTTTGGGGTAAACCAAGTTGATGCTACAAGAGGTTACCTTTCTCCATGGGCACACCAAATGTACAACTACACATGGAACAATTTCCTCTGAAAGACATCTAGAAACTAGTTAAGAAGCTCCTACATACCAGACAAGTAAGAAAATATCCACAAGGAAACCAACAGGAAAGGCTAAGACACAGTCTTACCATAAACCTCACACCCAGCACAGCACCGTATAACGGAGGGAATTCCCAACTTCTAGCTTCTACCTCAAGAGCAAAAGGCTTGGATCCCATATCTAGCACCCAACTTTTAAGATTCCTATAAAAACGGATGGGCTCACAAAACCCCGAGCTCTAAAAGCCAATGAAGCCTGTGTCCATGAGACTCACAAGGGTACAGCAAATAAAGAATTCTCAAAACTGGTGTGCAAACATTCACCAAGTCCGTCATCCCAGGGATCAGCATAGAGGAAACGCAAAATTGCCTGTCTCAGTCTTTGCCTGAGAGAGATTTATTTGTGTACTTTAAAAGCCGCTGTCTAAAGGCCAGTCTTCTAATTTAGGAGGCATCTAAGGACGCGTTGCAATCTTCCTCAGAGACCAGGGAAGCAGACACACATGTCTCACAGCTTCTCCCTCCAGCCCACTCCAATAATAAAACCAAGTTACCAGTATTTCTGGAAGGAGGTTTTATACACATATGTGGTGCCCTAGCCTTTGTGATGGCCATTGAGGAACAGCCCCAAGATCTCCTGGCTCTAACAGCCAAGGGAGCTTGCATTACAGGCTTATGGGACTACAGAAAATAAAGAAATAGCTTTTGACAGGCACAGGAGAACCCCGTGTGGCACGGCTACACACCCAGGCTCACAAAAGAGGGAGCAGCCAAAACATCTATTTCCCAGTTTCTACCTGGAAGGGTAGATAGCTGTGATCCTCTTCTTTGGAACATTACTGGATCTTGGCACAACCACACTTACTGGAGCCACTAAGAACAAAGGAGGAGGATTAGATAATCACAGAAGTTTGAGAGACAACTAGAAGCTTGGGCAGGCTGACCAACCCATTTCATCTCCTACATAAGACCATTCTGTCACAATGGGAAGAGGTGGCTGTTTTAGCTAATGCACAGAAACACAGAGAGGCAAGAAGAATGAAGAAACAGAAGAATATGTTCCAAACAAACAAACAAAAAGACAAGCATCTAGAAACAGATCTTAATGGAATGAAGAGAAGGGATACAGCTGATAAAGAGTTCAAAATAATGGTGATAAAGATGCTGAGGTCATGAGAACAATGCATGAACAAAGTGAGAATTTCAACAAAGAGAAAAATATTTTAAGTACCAAATATAAAACACAAAGTTAAAGAATACAACAAATGAACTGAAAAATTCAATAGAGGGGTTCAAAAGTAGAGTAGATCAAGTAGAAGACAGGATCAATGAAACTGAAGAAAGGGCATTAGAATCCATCCAGATAAGCCAAAACAAAACAAAACAGAAGACTAAAAAAGTGGAGACAGTTTATGGGACTTATGGACCCCATCAAACAGAGTAAGATATACACTATAAGGGTCCCAGAAGCAGAGGAGAGTGAGAAAAAGTAGAGGCCTTATTCAAAGGAATGATGGCTGAAAATGTTCCTAACATGGGAAAAAAAATAGGCATCCACATCAAAGAATCCCAGGGAATACTAAAAAAATAGAACCCAAAGTGACTCATACCAAGGCATAATATATTTAACTTGTCAAAAGTTCATGACTAGGAGAGAATCCTAAAAGCAGCAAAATAAATGCAAAGAGTTATCTACAAGGTAAATCACATGAGGTTATCAATATTTTTTCAACAGAAACCATGCAGCCCCGAAGGGAACAGGATGACATATTCAAAGTGCTGAAAGAAAACTACTACTAACTGAGAACACTCTACCCAGCAAAGTGGTTCTTCGGAATTAAAAGGGAGATAGAGAACTTTCCAAGCAAACAAAATCTAAAAGAGTTTATCATTACTACACCAGCCTTACAAGAAATGTTAAAAGATGTTATGTTCTTCAAGATGAAAAAAAAAAGAGATGTTACTTGGTAAGAGGAAACCATATGAAAGTATAAAACTTATTGGTAAAGGAAAATACATAGTTAAATTCAGAATACTCTAATGTTGTAATGGTGATGGATAAATGACTTATAACTCTAGAACAAAAGTTAAAGGGCAAAAGTATTAAAAATAACTAATAGTAATTTGTTAATGCATATACAGTATAAAAAGATGAAAACTGTGACAACAAAAACATAATATGTGATGATGGGGGGAGTCTAGTAACCATAATGTCACTCATGTAATTGTAGATTAATGATACCAAAATAAAAAAAACACATAAAACATAAGGGTAGAAGACTAATGGTATGCATCTGAAGTTATTATTCAGCTTAACATAAGCTGTTATACATAAACAGTTTTATGAAATACATAAACAGACTTTCAGCAATGACTATAAGAAAAGATAGACAAAATCATTATATAATGATAAAGGGGTCAATTAATCAAAAGGACATAAAAATTATAAATACTTATACACCTAACATATGAACATCTAAATATATAAAGCAAATATTAACATAGCTGAAGGGAATAATATACAACAATACAATAATAGCAGGGGATTTCAATACACCACTATCAACAATGGATAGATCATCCAACCAGAAACTCAGTAATGAACCATCAGCCTTAAATGACACTTTAAACCAGAAGGATTTAACTGGTATTTATAGAACATTTCATCCAATGGCAGCAGAATACATATTCTTCTCAACTGTCCATGGAACATTGTCCAAACTAGATCATATGCTATGCCAAAAAACAAGTCTTAATAAATTTTAAAAAGACTGAAATCATACCAGGCATATTTTATGACCACATTGGTATGAAATGAGAAGTCAATTATGAGAAAAACTAAAATTCATAAATATATGGAGATTAAACAATATGCTCCTGAATGACCAATGGGTCAAAGAAGAGAACAAAAAAGAAATTTAAAAATATCTTGATACAAGTAAAATGAAAACACAACACACAAAACTATGGGATGTAGCAAAAGCAGTTCTAAGAGGGAAGTTCTTTGTGACAAACACCTACATTAAGAAAAAAATATCTCATATAAGCAAACTAACTTTATGCTTTAAGTAACTAGAAAAAAAAGAAAAAATGAATTCCAAGGTTTGCAAAAAGAAGGAAATAACAAGGAGAAAATCAGAAATAAATAAAATAAAGACTAAAAACACAATAGAAAAAAATCAATGGAACTAAGCACTGCTTTTATGAAAAAATAGCAAAAGAGAAAAATCCTTAGTTCGACTTACTAAGAAGAGAGAAGACTGAAATAAATAGTTATAAATGAAAGAGGAGACATTACAACTGATACCACAGAAATACAAAGAATAATGAAACTACAATGAACAATTACACAACAAATTGGAACCAAGAAGAAATGGATAAATTTCTAGAAACACAACAATGTATTAATACTGACTCATGAAAAAAATAGAAAATGTGAACAGGTCAATTACTAGTAAAGAGACTAAATCAGTAATCACAAACTTCCCAACCAAAACATTCCAGAACTAGATGTCTTCAATGGTGAATTTTATCAAGCATTTGATGAGGAATTAATCCTAATCCTTATTAAACTCTTCCCAAAAAATAAAAGAGGAGGGAACACTTTCAAACTCATTTTACAAGAACAACACTATTCTGATACCAAAACCAGACAAGGACACACTGAAAAAGAAAATTGCAGGACAATATCCCTGATGAACATAGATGAAAAAATCCTTAACAAAATATTAACAAACCAAATCCAACAATACATTAAAAGAATCATACACTGTGATCAAATAGGATTTATTCTGGTATGCAAGTATGATTCAACAGCTACAAATCACTGTGATATACCACACCAATAAAATGAAGGATAAAAATTATTTAATGATCTCAATAGATAAAGAAAAAGCACTGGAAGAAATTCACCATCAATTTATGATAAAACAACAAAGTAGGTATCAAAGAAATGCACCTGAACATAATAAAGGCAATATATGACAAGCCCATAGCTATAATCACATTTAATGGTGAAAAGATGAAAACCTTTCCTCTAAGATCAGGAAAAACACAAGGATACCCACTCTTGCCACTTTTATTCATCATATTATTAGAAGTCCTAGGCAATGCAATTAGGCAAGAAAAAGAAATAAAAGAAAATGGACAGAGGACCAGAACATACATTTTTCCAAATACGTACAGATGGCCAACAAACACATGAAAAGATGCTCAACATCACTAATCATCTTGGAAATACAAATCAAAACCACAGTGAAGTATCACCCCACACAAGCCAGAATAGCCACTATCCAAAAGACAAGAAATAATAAGCATTGGCGAGGATGTGGAGAAAAGGAAACCCTCCTACACATTGGTGGGCATATAAACTTGTGCAACCACTGTGGAAAGCAGTAATGGAGGTTCTTCAACAAACTAAAAATAGAAATACCATATGGCCCAGCCATTCCACTTCTTGGAATTTGACCAAAGAACATAAAATCACAAACTTGAAAAGACATATGCACACCTATGTTTATTCTAGCATTAATTTAAAATAGCCAAGATATGGAAGCATCCCATATGCCCATCAACAGATGAATGGATAAAGAAAAAGAGGTACATATACAAATGGAATTTTACTCATCATAAAAAAGGAAATCTTGCCATTTACAACAACATGGATGAACATAGAAAGTACAGTATTACGTGAAATAAGCCAGGCAGAGAAAGACAAATACCATATTATTTCACTTAGATGTGGAATCTAAAAAACAAAACAGACAAAAAAGAAATAGATCCATAAATATGGACAACAGACCATTGGGTACCATAGGGTGGTAGGTAGGGGATGGTTGACATAGTTGAAGAGGATAAAGTGGAAAACTGCAAATTGTAAAATAAGTTAGTCAGGAATGGAAGTACAACATATAGAAAATAACCAATAATACTGCAGTATCTTCATATGGTAACAGGAAGAACTATATTTACTGTGGGAATCATCTAGTAATTTATATAATTATCAAGTCACTATGCTGTATATCTGAAATCAATATAATACTGTATATCAACTTTATTTCTATTAAAAAAGAAATAAAAGCCATCCAAATTGGTAAGGAAAAAAGTTAAACTGTCCCTATTTACAGATGACATATTGTACATAGAAAACACTGAAGTTCCATAAAAAAAAACATTAGAGCCAATAAAATAATTCAGAAAAGCTACAGGATACAAAGTCAATATGCAAAAATCTGTTGCATTTATATATCTTAATAATGAACTGTCAGAAAGAAAACAAGCCCATTTACACTAGCATCAACAAGAATAAAATTCTTAGGAACAAATTTAACCAAGGAGGTGAAAAATCTATACATTGAAAAGTGTAAGACACTGATGAAAGAAACTGAAGAAGACATAAAAAAATGGAAAGAAATTCTGTCTTTATAGATTCAAAGAACTAATATTATTAAAATGTTCATACTACCTAAAGTGATCTACAGTTTTGATGCAATCTTCCTCTAAATTCCAATGGCATTTTGCATAGAAGTAGAAAGCAATCCTGAAATTTATATGAGACTACAAAAGACCTTGGATAGCCAAAGTCATCTTGAGAAAGAAAGAAGCCAAAGGTTATCAGACTTTCTGATTTCAAAGTATATTACAAAGCTATATTAATCAAAATGATATTATATTAGCATAAAAACAGAGACACAGACCAATGGAAACAGCACAGATCCCAGAAATAACCTCATTCATATATGGTCAATTAGTTATCAACAAAGGAGCCAATAATGCACTATGGGAAAGAACAGTCTCTTCTGTAATTGCTGTTGGAAATACTGGATAGTCAGTCACATGTAAAAGAATAAAACTTGATAAATATCTTACACAACACACAAAAATCAAATCAAATGAATTAAAGACTTGAATACCTGAAATCATAAAACTCCTAGAAGAAAACAGGGGCACGTTCCTTGATGATAATTTTTGGGGGGGATTTGACACCAAGAGTAAAGGCAACAAAAGCAAAAATAAATGACACTTGATAAAACTAAAAAGTTTCTGCTCAGGATAAAGAAGATGTGTTACATATATACAATGGAATACTATTCAGCCATAAGAAAGAAACAAATCCTACCATTTTCAACAACATGGATGCAACTAGAGGGTATTATGCTCAGTAAAATAAGTCAGGCAAAGAAAGACAAATACCAAATGATTTCCCTCATTTGTGGAGTATAACAACAAAGCAAAACTGATGGAACAAAATAGCAGCAGACTCACAGACTCCAAGACGGGACTAGTGGTTACCAAAGCAGAGGGGTGGGGAAGGAGGGAGAAGGGATTGTGGGGTATTGTGATTGGTGCACGTGGTGTGTGTGGGGTCACGGGGAAGACAGTGTAGCTCAAAGACAAATAGGGACTCCGTGGCATCTTACTACACTGATGGACAGTAACTGCATGGGGTATGGGGGCAACTCGATAATAAGGGTGAATGTAATAACCACATTGTTTTTCTTGTGAAACCTTTGTAAGAGTGTATCAATGATACCTTAATAAAAAAAAGATGAAAAAAATCCCCCCTGCAAAAAAAATTTCTGCTCAGCAAAATGAAAGCCATTCATCAACATTTCATTAACCATGTATTTCACTGACAAAATGAAAGGTAATCTACAGAACAAGATAAATTATTTCCAAATCACCACTGATAAGGGCTTTATATCTAAAATACAGAAGGAACACAAACAACTCAATAGCAAATATACAGACATACACACACACACACACACACACACACACAATCCAGTTTTAAGATGAGCAAAAACTGAAGTAATTTTTGCAAAGAACACATACAAATAGCCAACAGGAAAAAGGTGTCCAACATCATGAAGGAATGTAAGTCAAAACCACAATAAGATATCATCTCACATCTGTTAGGATGCCTACTAAGATTAAAGACAAAACATAACAAATGCTGGTGAGAATTAGCAGAAAGGGAAAGCTTGTATACTATTAATGGAAATGTCAGTTAGTACAACCACTATGGAAAACAATATAGAGGTTCCTCTTGAAACTAAAAATGGAACTACCATATCATCCAGCATTCCCACTTCTTGGTAGATATCCAAAGGAAATGAAGTAATCTCACAGAGATATCTATACTCACATCTTCTTAAAAGCATTATTCACAACAGTCAAATTATGGAAACAAGTGCCCATCAATGATGAATGGATAAAGGACACACACACACACACACACAACTATTACTAAATCTTTAAAAAGGTAACATTGTCATTTCTGACAGCATGGGTGTACCTTGGAGGACATTATACCGGTATAAGCCAGATAAAAAGATCAATCAAATACTGCATGGCATCATTTGTATATGACATCTAAAAAGAAAAAAAATCAAAGTGAAACTCACAGAAACAGAATAGAAAGTGATTGCCAGGGGCAATGAGGTATAGGAAATAGGGAGGGGTTGGAAAAATGGTACAAACTTTCAGTTATAAGATGAAGAAGGACTGAGGAGTTAATGTATAACATAGGGACTATAATTGGTAGCACTATCTATGCAACTGAAATTTTCTTAGAACTTAAATGTTCTCACAAGAAAAATGTAAATATATGAGGTGACATGTTTTAATTAACTAAACCAGAGCACTTCTTTCATGGTGTATACACACATCAAATCATCTTTAAATATTATTTTATATACCTTACAATTTTATATCATACTTTAAAGATTTTACAATTTAATTTGTCAATTATACTTTATTAATGCTGGGGAAAATCTTAAGGAATACAGATTTCTTAAGCAGTATCAAACAAAAGTTGTAGTAATTGGCACAACAATGAAGCCCTTATATTTCCATAGGCAACAGAGTTTTTTTAGTTCAATTAAGCTCATTTCCCTTGCATCCCAATAAATCTGACCCAGACTGTTATCAGTGGTGGTCTTGCCCCTTTTCTGCAAAGTCAAAAGGGTCAGCAAACTGGGAGCCATGGCAAAGTGACAATTATGTAACATTCATATGGAACAAAGGAGGCCCCAGAGAGTGATCCTTTTCTAATTTCCCAAATTCAGACATTTTTATGGATAATATCAATTATGTATTTTTTAAAAATACGGTTTTCCTGACTTGTGGTGGTTTACATTACAGTTTTCTGACTTTACAATAGTGTGAAAGCAATACACTTTTAGTAAAAGTTATACTTCAAATTTTGAATTTTTATCTTTTTCCAGGCTAGCAATGAGGTAAAATACACTTGCTCCAGCAGCCAAAAGCAGGCCACTGCTCCCAGTTTGCCCCTTGTCATAAGGACAAACAACTGATACACTGACAACATCCTGTAGCCATATAAACATTTTGTTTTTCACGTTCAGTACAGTATTCAATAAACTATGTGAGATATTTAACATTTCATCATAAAACAGACTTTGTGTTAGATGATTTTTACCCAACTATAGGCTAATCTAAGTGTTCTGAGTACGTTTAAGATAGGCCAGGCTAAGCTATAATTTTCGGTAGCTTAGCTGTATTAAATACATTTTCTACTTATAATATTTTCAGTACACAAAGGGTTTATCAGGATGTAACCCCATCATAAGTCGAGCAAGAACTCTAAACTATTTACATTTTCTACATCACTGAAAAAATTCACTGAAGTTTATGTTCTTCTCTTTCAACACTGTCAAACATGAGATTCCCAAAGTACTCAAATAACATCACATCTATTTGTATGGCGTGATCACTCCTTTTTTGTTATGTTCTCTTAATATTGTGACCCCTCACTCATTCCTTTACACTTTTATTTAACATGCTTTAATGAAGATTTTACTTTCTGACACTGCAGCATAAGATAAAATAATAGAAAGACAAAATCCCTGTCAATAGGAGCTCATTATATATATATTTTGGGAAAAGGAGACTTAAAAGAAGACAAAGTGAATCAAAATTGGTATGAATATTGATAAAGATAAAAATATAACATTTAAGAGCTTGAGGTGGACAAAGAAACAAAGCAAACAGGATTCAAGCCATGCAGCTATTTACATTAAGGCACATTAACTGATCCTGAAATGCTGCACATCTGAGTGCCATCCAACAATTTACCATTTTACAGTGGATGCATTCAGATGCTCTCTCCAAGCCAGAACTTTCTTCTCCAAGAGAAGGGGAAGAGAAGGCGGTGTGGGTGGGAATCCCCTGTAGTACCATGAACTAGGATGACCATGAGTTAACTAGACAATGTAGCAGTGCTTTGGTTGAATCTATCACTACTCCAAATTGAACTAACATAAGTACTTTTTCTAAAGGTAATAAAGTCTTAAACGTACTCAGAACAGCTGACTAAAAGCCAGAAGGAAAGCAAAAGGAGGAGGTTCATCTACTATTCGCCTGAATGTTTCAATATCCTAGAAATAAACACCCTCTGACAACTTGGCAAGCTGTCTGCTGATAGGCTTTTTTTCACCTTCTCATAATCTCCGTAAAGGTTAGCAGTCTCACTCTTCTGGACTTTCTGAACCTAAGAGTAATCTAAAAGGCACAATTGCCTTTTTTCCCCTATTGTCTCTCTGCCTCTTATTTAGAACACCTATTCCCCCATCTATCATTACTGAGGAGATATTTCTTCAGCATTCTTTGAATTCCAGTACTAATTAAGTGAACTGAGTTCACACAGATGAATATAATATCACACTTTTGGGAAACACTCATCATACTCAGCATGGTAGGATGGAATACAGATACACAAAGGAAGGATTTTAGAAGTCAGAAAGTTCAACAACAGCAACAGACAGTACTATGGGGACACTGAATGGTCTCACTCAAGTCATCCACACAGACTGTAATACATTGTTCCTTCTCATGACTGAGAACCATTAGTAAGTGAGTATATTCGACAACTTAATGTGTTACCATTGACCTATCGACAGTCTCAACAAATTCTCTCCTTCAAGGCAATTTTAAAAGTAGAGTAGATAATACAGAGAAAATGAGTATTTTCTAGGGACAAACTGCACACAAAAGGAGCAATGCAACTAAATATATTGATTCTATTGAGAGGGATAAGTCTACACATCTTCCTCTTTAGATTGTTCCTGTTTGAGACAACACTGTAGGGAAAAGGACACTAATGGTACATGCCGTATAAGTAGAAAGAAAACAAGGGTTGCATTCTACCTCTCCACAAGTATTGATGGGACTTTGTAACTCAACTCATAATTTTTATTATAGAATGTCTAATATAACAGATGATCAATTCCCAATACCACAATCTATGTTTACACATTCCAACTCAGGATAGTCTACAAAACCTATGATTTCCTCAGTCATGGCCGTAACATTCCTAAAAAATTATCCTCAAAGAGCTGCTCCCATGCTTGGTCTCTATAAACTTTTACTTTTCTTGCCTTTTAAGTGGCTGACTAATTCATCAAAATCTCACTCATCCATACATTAAATAACCACCATAGTCAACACAGTTACAATATTATGTATCTGCTACATGCTAGGCTCTGTAAGGAAATGGGAAGTTAAGTAGAAATAGGAAAATATCCCTGTCAAAGGAGCTCATTTTTCTAGTCTGGTAAACAGACACAAAAGTAAAACAAAATTTGGCAACTGAATTGGTAGACTTAAAGCAAGTGAGAAATTAAACGGTGGCATTTAGACAGGCTAGACCAAAAATGCCCAGATTCATTCTAAATCATTAGTTGGGGAAGAAAGTGTACAATAAAATTTTGTAACTATTCTATACTCAAGTTGAAATTATCTTCCACAGTCATGCCTTCTTTGACCTCAGTGATATTTTTGACATTTACTGTTCTCTAGAACTGGTATCTAAAATGTAGGTGAAGAACACTTGGGCCTTGCCCTTACAGCTCTTTCCTTCAAAACTCTACCTTCTATACATTGTCTTTCTCCACTCCCTTGATTCCTAGGGCCATCCTTTCTTTACTCCTTTTTCACTTCTTTATTAGGATGTCACTTTTTATTTCACTTGGTTCCTCACCCATTCTTCTCTCTTGCTCATCATTTCTCAATGCCAAGATGTCTGGAACTATTGAGCAATTTTACCTTAATGAGATAGTCTACTGTGGCCAATGCATGCAAAAGCATAGAGACAAATGCAAATGGGAACGCAGGAAAAAAATCACATTCATGCTTTTTTTGGAAGACTGAGGAGCTGAAATGAAGACAGCCGGTTCTGTCCTATATGTGTGTAATGTGAAATACTGAAGACTATCTCAAATTGTACAACTGAGATGCATCTTCATTTTATAGGATTCATTCAAGCAATTCACAAGATATCAGCATGTAACTGTGCCAGGCTGACACTGGTAACATCATTACAGGACCAACTGTCATCTTAGGAAGATCCTTTGCTTTGGCCTAGCCAATAATAAAAGTACAACCTACCCTCCCTTTCCATACAGCACTTTTACTTAAATTCAACGATATTTTCTTTCTTCACTTCCAAACTTAATTGTTGTGCCTTTCAATGCCATATGAAAGCTACCTGTTACCCCTTTCTTTTTCGAAACTCATTCTTCATTTCCCCTCAGGGATAATACAACCCTTCAGTTTTCACTAACTGAATCTATCCATCATTAACAGTCTCCTTTAATGGATCCTCCTCATTTACTCAATATCTAAGTGATAGATCCAAGATCTTATATATTCCATCTCTAGGTCTCATCCTTTCCTGTGGCCATAAGTAACAAACCTTCACTAGTTAATCCCCAGTAATATCTCAAGCCTCAACATCCCCCTGCACCCCAGAGTCCTACCTCTTCCTCAAAAATCAACATTTTAACCCATGGTTTTAATATGAATATAAAGCTGCTAAACAGATCTCTTTCTTATACAGTCTGAGAAACCCAGCCTTCCCTAGCACAGAAATGGCATCATCATCTACTCAGCTGTTCAGGCCCTGATCATAATTGTCCTTTTTGAATTCTCTCCTCATCTCACCATTTAATATTTTATCAAGTAGGACTGACAATACTTTTAAAATAAGTCCTATATCCCAGTATTTCTCAACACTTCCATGTCAACCCATCTACTAAATACAATCTAGTAAACCCATCTAGTAAACATTTGACTGTTGAAATAACAATGTAACTTGCCTTCTCACTTTTTCTAACTTACCAGTACTTTGTCCACAGTGATCTTTACTCTAATTTCTTTGAATATATAGAAAACTTTACTACCATAGAAATCAACTTTTGGAAATTTTGAAAAACAAAGCAATTGGCATGTTAATTATGAATACAACACAGCCATTGAACAGGGCAACAATTCTTGCCCCAAGCACTGAGGACACTCTACCTTGGAAAATCCTGAATGAGAAATTATGGGAAGGAAGACATTTTTAGAGTCGATTATTCTTTAAGATATATGTCAATTATAGAATGTAATTATCTTGTAGAAAAATCAGAATAAATATGACATGATTATAATAGAAACCTAAATAATGAAGTAGGTGGAACTATGTAGAAAAGAATAATTAAAACTGTGAAATAAATATGGATAGTATTTTTAACCATTTGTATAGTTTTGCCTTAGGATTAATGTCCTGTTATTAGTTAAACCAATTACCAGGAAAGCTACAGGCCTGGCTGGATTTTGTGCAAACGATTTATCAGACTAGTGAATCTCCAAAGATACAGGGAGAAATAACATCACAGTCTTCTCCACAAGTTTTCCTTGGGCTGCCTCACTGTGCTCCCACTGTCAGGAAGGGGCTCCCCCATGACTGGAGATTTTCCACAGTGATTACTGGGTTTCTAACGGGAAGTCATTGTGTTCTGTGATCATCCGCATGTTTACTCTCCTTTACATCCTCATTTCAACTTCATACTACTTGAAAGTGCTTTTCTTCATGAAAAAGACTCAGCCATGTTGCCCCCCTGCCCTCTTTTCCAGGATAAGGACACACGGATTCCATTTATATTTGAACTTAGAGAGGCTGAGTTCTCTTTGGGACTGCTCTGTATTTCTTCCTGCGTCAAAAAGTGTTTGGCAGCACAATTTCTATTACCATCTTAGAGAAAAATATAGCATGGTTTCCTGTTATGATTTCCTATGTATTTTTTTTTAATTCCCTTTATTATTGAAAATTGTAAAGGTGGGCCAGATTGAGGCCGGATTTATGAATCTGGTAATAAAACTGTCTTAGTAATATCAACACCAAAACAGTAATCTGGTATTTTTGTGGCCTCATGGAAGAGAGGAAGATGTGTTTTAGCCAGGCAGTTTTCAAATTTTTCAAATACGGTTTAGTATTACATAGAAATCAACATTATTTACATGAAAATGGCAACAGACTTCCCTTGGTCCCTTAATGCCTTCTTCAATCATTTCCTTTCCCCAAATGACAAGTTTATTCACTGCACATTCATTTACTTGGTATTTCATTACAGTCAGTAACTTTGGTACTTCTATTTTCTTCTACTTGGATTTAATGACAATATTTACTAAGCCTTCCATTAAAGACTAAGTACAAAGTTAGATACAGGGAATATTCAGATCACCATTTGAACCAAAGACTTAAGTCATGTCTACTCCTCTGTAAATACGTTGCATTGATTTACAATTTATAAACTGGTATGACATGTCCATTCATAACAGGTGGCCTGAACCTGAGCAACAAGCCAGATTTTAAAACTCCTCCTACTCAGGATGATTAAGAACATTCTATCAGTTCAAGTCACTTTCCAAAATTTAAATACCTTTATTTGGGGAACCTTATTTAACTAGCATACAATGAGGAGTTACAATTAGTAGACTGCTTACAGTTTCCTGATTAGAGAGAACATAGAACAGAACTGAGAATCGTATAGGTTTTGGAAACATAACCACTGCAGCAGGTCTGCATCTGCTACACAGACGTCTCCATGGAGGGCCGACTGCAGGGACGGTGAAAGGAGAGACACGAATAAAAGCTGAGGAGGCTGAGTTCATCTTTGATAGCACATCAAGTACAGTTCCTTCACTGTCAACCTCAGACACTCTAAAGGGTTATGGAAACTTACCAGAGCAATGAATGCTAAGGAGGAACACCAGTGATTTACTATCTACATAGAATTTCAGATGCATCTAACAGTGCAGTCCTCTGCCATGCCTTACAGTCAGCTCAAGAGAATTACGGAACACCTTGCCAATTATGGCATCATTACGTCCCTGGCTGGAACTTATTACCTTTAAAAACATACTCATCTCCCTTGCTAAGCGTTGTATGTATTTCATCAACCACCCCTTAAAGAGCTCAGTGTACCACTTGCATTTCTTTCCACAGTTAGGTATTAAGCCATTTAGATAACCCCGTTCCTGCTTTGTTCTGTGGATCACATCTCATTCTTTCACTCAGTATTTTCAGGTATAAAATTATTTGTTGAACATTTCTCACAAGCCATGATACACAACTTCTCTGAGCAGAACACCAATCAATATGCATAAATGGTAACATATTTTTTTAAATTACCATTGGTTCTACTAAGAATTGCCTGTAACTGCTAAAGCTATGGTGCAAAAGTTTGATGATAGGACATTTACTTAGTTTTAAATGATCTTCCCACAGAATATTCATTATAAAGGATTGTTAACTTTAAAGTGGAAAAACCTAGTGGATACTAATTGAACCAAGTAATCAAAATTAATGTTACAGACAACAGGACAAAATAACATCATTTACCACCTGATATGAATGAATCACTGAGGTAGACACACATCAGTTATGAAGTATTCCTGCCAAAAATGCATAACCTAAAACAATTCATAAGGAATATCAAAAAATTCTAAATTTGAGGGATTCTTTTACAAAAGACTAGCCACTAACTTTCAAGAACACCAAAGCTATCAAAGACAAAAAAACAATGAGAAACTGTTACAGATTAAATAAGACTAAAGAAACATATCACCTGAATGCAATACAAGATTCTTTTTTGGGTCCTGAATAAAGGGATACATTGCCATAAAGAACATTGTTTGGACAACTGGAGAAATCTACAGACTGTATATTAATGTAATCTATTTGTTCTACTGATAAATTTAATGATTTTAAAACTTTACCTAGGTTAATGTTAAGAGGAATATCCAGGCTCTTAGAAAGTGAATGCTGAAAAATATTTTGGGTTAAAGAGAGAGTATCTGCAATTTACTCAGAAATAGTTCATACAATACCAATGTGGAGGAGAGACAGAGAGACACAAAGAGGGAGGGAAGGATGAGGAAGAAAGGGAGAGAAAATAAGAGAGAGATAACACAAAAATGTGGGGGAAAATCTGGGTGAAGAGAATATAGGAGTTCACTATATGATTCTTGCAATTCTAAAATTGTTTCAGCTGTTTCCCTGCAGCAGCCCCTTATTACTGGAGGAGAAAAGTACCAGAAATCCTTCCAGATTATTCAAAAAGGAAATAATAGGGTAATACTCGACATGGAAAGGTCTTGTGAAGAAAATTAAGGGAAACCACAGAACATGCCAGAGGCAGAGGAAAACAGCCCTTTGGAAGAGCAAACGCAGAGGCAGAAGGAAATCCTCGACCTTGCAAAGTAGATGCAAGCCAGGAGGCAGAAGGAAAACATACCGGCGGGCTGACTCAGCCTGAGCATGGGCTTAAGGGGAGGACACGCCTCTAGGGGCTGGACCCGGAAGGAACAATAGGAGGTGATGAGTTGGAAAGGCTTAAAGAGAGAAGAGTAAGAAACAAGCTTGTCATGATGCACTGGGAGCAGATAATCACACAGCTGCCCCTATCCTGTGTGTTCTAAGTCTGGAATTCTTTCTTTGATATTAAAATCTGGCCCCTGATATCTTTCTGTTAGAATAAATAAGTAAATAAATAGAAAAAGAAAAAAAAACCACTCTAAGTTATGCCTAGGAAGTTTATGAACCTCCAAGAAGCACTACATTTAGAAAAGGTCAATATTTCTACCTGTGACTCCCAAGATGACTCCTGTGGTTAGAGGTAATGTGGACTACGCACTTTTTAAAATAAATAACCCATCATTATTTGGTCTTTTTTATTCATGGCCATTACTATTTTAATTAGACTTAAGTTATAAATATTATTTTCACCTATAAGATTGACTAAAAATTTAAAGGATTGATAATATCCATCATGTACAAGTTTCAGTGAAAATCAGCACTGCCATTATATCACAGCTATGTGCTGGCCTTGGAAATACTTCAAGGGCAATTTCACAATATCTACTAAAATCAGAAGTATGCATAACTGATGATCCAACAACACCATACCTAGAAATCCAATCAAATTAGGAATCCAAGTGCGTTAATATAGACATATACACATAACAAAGTGATATGAGCAGTAAAAATAGCTAACCTACACTTCCCGAAACTGAGAAACAGATAAATCCATTACAATACGTATCAAAAGTCACCATAGGTAAGCTGTATTTATTGGCTTAGAAATATGTCCACAATATATTACAAAAAAATTAAGTTTCTAAACAACATATACCATAATGATGGCATATTTGTAAAATAGATGCCACATCAACTTATAGAAGCTTGGAAAATTTGTTGACCACTATACCACAAATGGTTAACTCGGTCTCCCCTAGAAAGCAGGCATGGAGGATGGAGGATAAATTAACCACAGTTTGATTTAAATTGTTTAATAACCCATTCAGTCTTGCTGGTCCCATTTCATTGTACTAGTAGTCAAGGCTGTCTACTGAGACAGGTTAGGCAATGCAGTTAGTAGTTCCGTGATGACAATGTAATTTACGTTGGACGTAGACAATTAAACCTCCAATAAACACAGCCATCTATGTTAAGCCCACTCAGGATAAACAGAAAACAAATGAAGATAATATAAATAAAAGTGAAGTCTCTTTGGTACCTTAAGTTTCTTGCTCCAATCCCAAAGAAAATTCTGGTGCTACCAAGAAAATGACAGAACATGTGTCCTACAAGATGGTTCAGAATGTCAGTGCGAAGCCATCTCTCCCTTACACAGCCACAGGAGGGATGGCATTCAAGCACTGGAGAAGAGGTCAGCTACAGCCAGGCCCAGGTCCTGTACTAGAATGAGACCTAACTAGGTTCAATAAAAAGGATAATGTACAGATGTACAGATGTTCTATTACAGTTGACATGAATGTTTTAAGAAAATCTTGTTAGGGAACCTCTCTAAAAACTGTGGGCTCATAATTCAAATGAGCAACAAAGTATCTTACAAACGGTACCAAAATGGGTATATGGCGAGGCACTCAGCTTGTGAGACAACCTGCTTATCACTTAGGGCATGATAAGGTGTCCATGGGGTTGCACTAATTACTTTTACTATCTACAAATCTCCTATTTTTAAGTATAACATGGGTATAAAAAGGCAATGTGGTAAATACAACAATAAAGGAAAGCACAAGATATATTCAGAGCATGGAGAAATATTTAACAACATTCCAGGCAATCACTTGCCAAAAAGCAGGTCACTTCTATTCTTGGGAGTACATATATAAAATTGTGCCCTTTGAGATACAAAGATGCAAGAAGTTTCCAGAAAGGGGAAGTAATGACAGCATTTGAGTAATGCTATGGTTGGAACCACTGCAGAAGATATCTATGATCCTCTTGTCCACATATCGCCACCTGGGAGAGTACAGAGGGAGAGATTGCAAATGAAAATAAACAGGTTATCACAGCCATGGCTCGTGACAGGTGGGTATCATCTTCAAGAATTTTACTGGTACTCCATGGTAAACAAATCCTATGATCCTGATATATCATCAAGCTACAAAAACCAGGTACCCTTACTGTAGGAAAATGGTAAAACCACAATTTTACTTCTTTGGCCCATTTACTATGATTTGAGTACCCATCTTCTATTCCAAATTATTTCCATGCCATTTAATCTCAGCTTGTGAGAAAACTGCCATTCCCTGTGTAACTTCTTAGTGCTAATATATATGCCAGTTCAGCTTTTAGAAATAAATAAAAAGAGAATGGTACAAGGAAATACTAATAATGTTCTTTCTAAATTCTGTAGTATTTCATTGAATTCTTTCCCAATTCCAAAACACATTATCACAACATTCATATTCTCCTTGCTTTCCTGGATGCTTCTTGTGCAACTTATAATGGTCTTACCGGAAGAAAACTTCTTGTATTTCAACTTGTATTTCAACTTGTGACTTCATTAAGTGTTTTTTGTTGTTGTAATTGTTGTTATTTTTTAGTAACAAGAGAACTCTAAAATCCTGGGTTAAACTATAACCTCAAAATAATTACAGGCCACATAATAGGTTTGATGAAAAAGAAATGTAGTATCACACAATTCAGAAAAGAATCTAATCTATCATCTATAGCCAAAAGGATCTCTTAAAAACCAGGATACAGGCTTTAAGGCTCTTACCTGCAGTCAAAATCTCTTTAGTCCTTGCTTACGAAAGATGCTTGTGAAAGAAAGAAAAAAGGAATGCTTGAAGATATTTGAAGAATCTTCATTCATTCATTAATCAAATGAAAGGGTATTAAGAACCTAATTCCACCATGCTAATATTGGAATATTTCTCAACTTCTGCCTATCCAGCACTTTACCTAGCCAATGATAATATTAGCAATACCCACAATTAGGCATCTGGAAATCATATCCAACCTCCTCCTGTTATTAAGACCCATATATTTTCTGCAGCAAATTCTACTTCCAAATGGCTTTGTTTTCTGGTGTTTTCAAAACCCTTTCACTTTTTTCCCCACCTAACTTCCTTGTCTCCCTCTATCCACCTTTAATGTATTTTTTCTGAACATTTAATATTTAAATGAATTTAAAGTACACTGAATGCACAGAGACTATAGTCTTTATCTAGATAACATTATTTTCCATGATGAGTAGGTAACAGTAAATCAAAATCTCTCTCTCTATATATATATATAGTGTATATATTAAAACTACATCAAAATTAAAGAGCATATTTACCTCTTCTGCATTTAATTGGCAATTACTCTATAATTATGTGATTCATCTATGGTTTTGGACTTTAAAATATAGACAAATCGGATTCCACGTGAAATTAGTCAAGAAATAAACAAACAGTACACCAGTGTTACTGATTCTTACCAGTAATTTTGAAGAATGAAGTCCACAGAAATTATATACAAGTATAAGAATTTGGATTGTAATAGAAATATCAGGTAGTGAAGCATCTAAAAGGTCTCACTTCTTAAACTGGTAACACCTCAGTTAAAACTGTGGAAAATATGGGAAAACTGTGATACATACCATGACCAACATAAAATACAAAAGGTAAAAAGTTGACTCTTTGAAAAACCTAGAAGTCCCCAAATTATTAAAATGTGAAAACCCATTATTAGAGAAAACTACTCTTGTAAACTCAGTACAATTTGGTTTTTATTTTCTTAGTGTCACAATAGTTTGAGAATCTAATTGCTAAACTTTCCTAATTTTATAAATAACAAATTATCCTAAACATCCCTCAATAGTCCTTCCAATATTTTTATTCAACTCATTTTGATTTTGTATCAGCCTATTTCCCCAATGATGAAATTCCTGCACCATCCTTCTAGAATCAATCCATGTTATCCATCTCTCTATCAAGTCACCCTGAAACCATCTGTCAAACACAGAATTTATCTATGCACTGATCCCTACATTAATTCATTATTCTAGCCAGCCATAATTATACCTATCAATCTAAATACCCACGTACCCATACAAGATCCATCTATTCAACATCCCATTATGCAGTCCATTAACACTGACATCTGGTATCTAACCGTCTATACCTTCAATGAATATTGAATATCAATCCATACATACCTCCATTTTAAAAACACTCATTAATTCTTGCATTCAGCCATCCATTCATATACTTACATCCACCTAATTTTGCCTTAATTCACCCATTATGAACCCTAATTTCCATAAAGCAGTATTCTTGCATCCATCTTTCCAGATGTCTCAAATATTCAATCTTGCATTTCTTAATCCACCAATTCTTAAATCCACATAGGCTTACATTATTGTGTAAAAAATTTCATTCACCATTCTCCCATCCTACCTTCCATCCATCCACTCCTACAACTGTTTTTAAGCCATCAATCCAACCCTCCATTCTATGCATTCATCCACCAATCCTTGAAATTTTGCATGCAATTTATCCATTTATATTAGTCAGTTTAAAGTCACAGCGACTTCAGAATCTCACTGGCTTAACACATTTACTTCTTACTCATGAAGAGACCTCTGTGGGTCTCATCCAGTCACTCTCCAGTGTAGCTTTGCTCCATATGACAGCGGATTATTCCAGCTGTTCTGTGGCACCTCTGCTTCCACACATAGTTCAATGATCACAAGAGATTATGAATCACATACAGGCTACTAAGTCTTCTGCCCATGGCATGTTAGGCACTCTACAGTTTTGAGTGGGTTGTACTGCCCAAGGAACTGAATATCTGTACCACTTTAAATTATTTTTAGGTCCCGACTCTTTCTGAATAGAGTGCTCTGTAGCTCCCCTGGAGAATGTATCTCATAATGCCTATGTTAAGAATAATTAATCAGGATAATAGAATTGAACAATGCACGAGAGGGCCAAGCTAGGGCCAGGAAGAACAAAGGACAAGTGAGCATCTCCCAGGGCCTAATAAAACATTCACCATCCCCAATATAGTGCTCACAATGTCTCCCCAGGGGAATTTTTAGATTTCTATGAAATGATAATTACTATATATCTTATATTCCACACCTTCTGTTTTGTAGTTTTTATCATAATTGCATTGTCCTTGGTCCATAATTGTATACTTGGAAGTGGGGTGCAAGGTAACTTTAAGTTCATATATCTCTGGGCCAAGAGTAGGCTCATGGAGACCTGGTGAACAGATCACTACTCATCACCTCCCTAATGATCCCAGGACAGAACTGAAAGATAGCTGACTGAGGCTTTTCTTTGCTTCCACTGAGGAGGGGGCAAAGTTTACTATGCACGTAGAAAGTAAATTCAGTATTTGAAACCAGAGATATGTCCTATGGTAAATATTACTACTTTTAGTGTGTCCTTTCCATTCTCCTTTTGAAACCTTGGAAGAAATACACTGAATCCCTAAAGTTACCAATGTCCATGTGATTGATTTGTTGTACCCGATATGATGTGTCACTTCTAAAACAAGTTCACTTGCAATACCGTGCAATTTTCCATGTACTCTCCTCCAGCAACAATTAACCCTAAAACCATATGTTGCAGTGGAAGTGACGTGAGATATTAGCGTCTGTGTGACATTCAGCCTACCACTGACTGCCAGAAGCACAGGACCCCTGAAAATCCCCGTTGGGTAGTCACCACGAGAAATACATCTTTGTAATTTAAACTCATTGAGATTTAGGAACTAGTCTTCCTTAAATCAATCAATCTATATAGTCTGTCAGGATTATAGCCATCAATTCATCCACTCTTATGTCACTTTGTTCATTTTACATACTCAATGTATCTATGTGCACACATATTTTTATTCATAGGCCCTTCCACTTTTGCATCAACCTATATATTCATTTATACATTCATACATCTATTCTATCTCTCCATATTAAATTACCTATACTTATTAATTCCATCCAGAATGCATTTCTGGATCCATTCATACACCTACCCATCCACCCATCAGTGCACGCATGCAGCCATCCATTCGAGAATCATCTATCTCGATTTCATCCACGTTCCTAAGATGACATAACAGCCATCAGTATAGCCATTCCTGCATCCATTAAATTATTTATACAATCTGTCATTTATCAAGTCATCCACTGAGGGAATTTTACATTTGTTAGTGAACCACCTGGGTAGGCTAACCTCAGTACAGAGAAGAGTTCAAAATAGTCCTAAATCGTTTGTTTAAATAAACTTATTTTTCACAAATGGCAGTCAAGCCAGCCTGGCCACAGGGCTAATTTCAAATGACCTTTGTAATGTCTGACTTTAACATCTTTATACAGAATATCAGTTATCTTTATTATGAATTTGCGATACTGATAACATCCTTCAAGAGCTTCCTCAAATCATTCTGGGTGAGACAAAAGTAGACAAGAGCTCAGCATTTATTGTGGAAACTGCCATTGCTGTGCTAGAGGGAGCTCCCTTCACTATGCCGAGTACAATAATAAAAAACAAAAAGTAAGTTTTACATTTACTTAAATTTCCAAATACCTAATCCTTTTTCTAAGACACTGACCAAATCACCAGTCCCTTGAACACCTTCATAAATTGAAATTCATCCCTTCCTTTCATTTCTTATTCCATAAAAATTCAGTCATTCCACAGCTAATTCTCTCATCCAATATCCTACTTGACAAAACTGTCAAAAGCTCTGTACTGTTTCAGCTCCACCCACGACAGCAGAAACAAAGAGTTATAGTTATGGTGATAAAAATACCAAAACACCACTTTGCTATCATCATATCCTGAACCCCGACTTACTGTAACTTGTATCCCAAAAATTATTCCATAGTAACATATATTCACCAAATCCTTGACTGGACTGAATATTACAAGAGGTACTATGCATTTGCCACAATTAATTAAATTCCCTAGATACTTAATTCCTATCCATTAAGGTTTGACATTTACACTCCCATGTGTTTTGCTCAGCTTCTGAAAGACAAATAATTCATATATCTGGATTTACTGCTAATCTGATAGTTGAGCAGTTCATTATACCTTGGTTGTATTTTCAATTGCAGTTTTTATTATAAGCAAATTCAATGATCCTTTAATATAAGAGCAATTTATATTTCTTCTGTGAACCCTTTGCTCAAATCACTTTTCCTTAGGTTTACTGGTAATTTTCCTGTTTTAGGATCTCTTGCAGAATTTCAACCTTCTTGATATTACAGATATACTTTCCCCATTGTCATGTGGTATTTACCTTGCCAATTAATTTCTTATTTTAACATCAAATTTATCATTTTAGTTTCTTGATTCTGGAATACAGGAAACAAAATATTCCTCACTCTCAGATTAAAGAGAAATTCAGTGTTCTGTAATTCTGTGATTTCTTCAGGTTTAATTTAAACCTCTGACTACTTAAAATTCTTCCTGCTGCATACCATGAGGAAAGGATCAAATTTTTTCTTCATTTGGCTAATAATTTCCCCCAGTGATTGCTGATGTTTGCTGCATTTATTATTTCTCATGCAAGTGTCCCCTTCTATTACATTACTCTGTGTATCTATATGCCAATAAAATCCTAATTACATCACTAGCCAACTAATCTTCCATTCCTACACTGTACAATGGTTTCCTAACCTTACATATTTACTCATTCATAATCAAAATGTCTATAACAAAAATTTTATTTAAGTTTTACAAGTTCTCAGATTCAGAAAGACATATGCACCCCTTTGTTTATGGCAGCACTATTTACAACAGCCAAGACATGGAAGCAACCTAAGTGTCCATGAATGGATAAAGAAGATGTGGTACGTACACACAATGGAATTATTATTCAGCCATAGAAAGAAACCCCTACCATTTGCAATATCATGGATGGAGCTAGAGGGTATTATGCTCAGTGAAGTAAGTCAGGCAGAGAAAGACAAATACCAAATGACTTCCCTCGTTTGTGGAGTATAATGACAAAGCAAAACTGAAGGAACAAAATAGCAGCAGACACAGACTCCAAGAAGGGACTAGTGGTTACCAAAGGAGAGGAGTCGGGGAGGGTGGGTGAGGAGGGAGGGAGAAGGGGATTGAGGGGTATTTTGATTAGTACACATGGTTTTGGGGAATCATGAAGACAGTGGGGCTCAGAGAGGATGGGTGGTGACTGTGGCATCTTGCTACACTGATGGACAGTGACTGCAATGGGGTATGGGTGGGGGGACTCGATGACATGGGTGAATGTAGTGACCACATTGTTTTTTGTGTGAAACCTACGTAAGAGTGTATGTCAATGATACCTTAAGTTTTAAATTGATTCATAAATGACTTCATGATGAATCTAAAGTGAAGATAAACTTAGATGGTGCCCATTATGACTGCTAATTTTAAGATATAAGCTATGAAAAATATTATGTATGCAATGACGGACATGAAGCAGATACGTAAAGAACAAGACTCTTCTGTGACATATGTATTGCATATGTAAATATATGAGCACACCTAGGGGAACTAGATAGTCTGGTGTTTTGTCCACATTCTTGTAAGCATAATGTCATCCTTAGCTCAGAAAAGAGTCTTTTATTTGAAGTACTGGGCTACAGTTAATTTCATTAATAAAACTTCTGACTTTTGTCTCATCTTAATGTCAAAAAATGTGGCTTTGACCAGACAAGTCAGAGAGGTAAGGCAAGCAGGTGGGGGTAGGGAGAGAGGGGAAAAATAAGCAAAGAGATGGCACTGTTACTTACTTTCAAAGCTAAACAAAGAGGCAGAAAATCTCAAGCATAATAATTTAGTCACAGGGATGAAAGTACAGTCTAGAGAATATAGTCAGTAGTTCTGGAACACCCTTCTGTGTTGACAGATGGTAACTGCACTAGTTGGGGCAAACATTTAATAATGTATATTAACTGCTGAAAACTACGCTGAATATTTGAAGCCAATGTAATACTGTAATCAACTATACTTCAGTAAAAACAAATTTACAAGATAAAGAATAATATGAATGTGCCTCCATATTTTCTGTCCATTGTTATATGACTACAGGGCACCACTGCATTAAAGTTGCAGGCATAGAAATTAAAAGGAAACACACCACGGTTCAGAGATCCTACCTGAATAACTTGCTAACACCATTATCACTGCTGTTACTACCAGTATTACTACAGCCAGGAAAGAGTACTGTGATGAGCCAGACGACCTATTCTTAGCTGTTTGTGTTTTACTCACTTTACACTCAGAAATTCTTTGAGAAACACATTGTCCTCACTTCACTCGTAAGGAAACTGAGACACATCTATAAAAGGAATAAAATTACCTATCTCATAAGGGACCTACAAAGCTATAAAACAAAGTGTGTAAAACTAACAGAGCCTGGCACTTAAATTTATGCACTCAATGTTGACTGTTAAAACAACATTATTTGATTACTAATATTTACATAGAAGATGGAGTGCTATTACCTTCAAACAAAATATCAAAAATAGCATTCACAAATTGTTCAAAATCTGAATATATACCTAAGACTATTTTAAAAGATATGAACCAAACTATAGGAAAAAGTTCATTCTTCTAAAACAATGTAGTAAAAATAGAGTTAACAAATGGTAACAATGAAATACGGAATAGTAAATAAAAGATATATAAAAACTAAAAAACATTATTTGCTATATATATGAATGGAATAAAATGAATTTTATAAAGGCTGAGAGAAAAATATCCTAACTACAAGTTGTACTAGTGTATAAGTTGAATATACATGTGAATAAATTGGAAGAATGAGAACACTTAAAATAGTTTTATTCTCTGTATATGCATTGGTTTCATAATTGCAATACTATTGTATTTGTAATACAACTGTTAAATATTAAAGTTTCTTTGCTGTTCTCAGTTCTTGCTATCTGTGGACTACATAGTACATGAATTTATATTAATGAACTTTAGAGACTAATAGGACATCAAATTATTCTGTAAGTAGAGAATGAATTCAGCCTACATTGTTTTGAATTAAGAAATTAGTTTGAAGAAAATTATTTTATCGTTGCATTTTTATTATTTTGTTGGAAGTATAGTTGATATACAGTATTATATTGGTTTAAAGTATAGAAAATAGTGATTCAACAGTTAAATATATTAAATGCCCACTCCAAGTAGTAACTGTCAACACAGAAAGATGTTACAGAACTACTGACTATATTCTCTATGCTGTACTTTCATCCCCATGATTCAGACTGTGTGCCTCTTTATCCCCTTATTTCACCCACCTACCAACCCTTCCCCACACGGTAACCAATCACTTATAAGTGCCTATGAGTCTACTGCTATTTTCTACATTTTCAGATTCCACATATAGGTGAATCATATTGTATGTCTTCCTTTGCCTGGCTTAGGTCACTTAGCATAATAACCTCTAGGTCCATGTTGTCACAAGTTGCAGGACGTTTTTTATGGCTGAGTAATATGCCATCATGTATTCCACACATTCTTATCCATTCATCTATCAATGGACACTTTGATTGCTTCTGTATCTTGGCTATTGTAAACAATGCTGCAGTATATATAGGGGTGCATGTCATTTTCAATCAGAGATTTTGTCTATTTTCTGTCAATTCCTAGAAGTGGAATTACTGGGTTGAATGGCATTTCTATTTTCAGTTTTTTTGGTGACCCTCCATACTGCTTTCCATAACAGCTGTACCCATTTACATCCCCACCAACAATGTAGGAGGGTTCCCTTTCCTCCAAGGTAACAATTACTTGGATATACAGCTCTGTACCTTGGAGATAATGCATCTTTCCAAGCACCCATAAAATATTTACAATTATGAGCTATACTTTTGTAATAGTCTATATGAATGATTTTTATATAGTTTATAATTTATGTAAATGTACATACATATGACAGAAAAAGACAGAGACAAGATAGAAAAATCACAAGGTAGAAATAATCCGGCTCATATTAGCACTCCAAATTGCATTCAAATCACTAGAAATAGTGCGTAAAATCAGCAAGAACATAATGCATGTGAAAATTAAATTCCTGCCAAGTGAGTTACAAAGATCAAATGCTTTAAAAATACTTCACACATACACACACATATAAAACAAAAAAGGGAAATTCCTATATTAAAAGATATTTAAGAATGAGAATAAATTAATAGCCAAGACTAAGATAAAAACAGCCTAGAATAAACATGCATGGTTCCAGCTTGGATCCAGATTTGTTCAAAGTGTTTGAAACAATAAATTTAGTGAAGAATTATTTTAAAAGATGTTAAAGTATTTAGTTAATAGTAGAAGGTATATGTATTTTTAGTTTTCAAAATATGGCAAAATATTGATAATTATTAAGTTGTAGTTAGATAATATATATGAAGGTTCACTACCTCATCATCTATGTCTATAAAACTTTTAATAGAATAGACGGTTCCTCAACATTACCATGACTTCTACCAATTTTATTCCAAGGCATGTATGACAGATGATATGAAAATAGGAACTCCAGCACTAGGACATCAATGTTCATAGAAGCACTATTCACATGTGCAGAGACCGATATCCATAAGATTCACAAAGTCAAAAAGTTTAAACACCCAAGTGCTCACCATCAGATAAAATGGGGCATGTATATCATACAATGGGTTATTATTTGGCCATAAATAGAAACAAAGTTCTGATACATACCCTGATAAGTATTATTCCCTATAGGCAAAGATAGAACCTTTGAGATATGGCAGGTTCCACAGTTGGAGCAAGTAAGGACCTGGACACTTCCATGTGGTCAAAAACCAAGTAAAGTGCTCAAGGAAGGACAATGACACACTGAAAATACAGAGACCAATCTTAAGAGAGACCTGAGTGGTGAAATGTGGCACAAGTTTCAAGTGCTCAAAAACCAAATACTAATTGCAATGTGTTGACTGGTAGCCTTAATAATAGAGTCAATTAACACATATTTTCTATGTTAAATACTGTATTCTTACAATAAAATAAGCTAAGGAAAATGTTTTCTCAAATTGTTGCAAATCTGTTTCCCAATGTATTGAAAAAAATCTATAAGGGGACCTATGCAGTTCAAATGTGCAATGTGAGGTAAATGACAGACTTATTAGAAATGCAAATCAAATCCATAATGAGATATCAACTCACATTTGTATCATGAAAACAACAAATGTGTTGGCAAAGATATGGAGAAATGGTAACCCTCATACACTATTAGTGGAAATGTAAAATGGTGCAGCCACTTATGGAAAACAGTATAGCAGTTCCTCTAAAAACTGAATACAAATACTATGACCCAGTAATTCTACTTCTGGGAATTTATCTGAAGAAAATATAATCACTAGTTCAAAAAATATATATGCTCCTGTAATTATTACATTATTTACAACAGCCAAGATATAGAAGCAACTTAAGTGTTCATCAGTAATGGATAAAGATGAGTAATACATGTATGTAATGGAATATTACTCAGCCATTAAAAAGAATGAGACCTTGCCATTTGAGACAACATGGATGGACCTAGAGGGTATTATGCTAAGTGAATTAAGTCAGACAAAGATAAATGCCATATGATTTCACTAATGTGTTGAGTCTAAAAAACAAATGAACAAAAACAATAGAAATAGACTCAAACACAGAGAACAGATAGGTGGTCGCATATGGGGAGGGACAAAATAGGTAAAGGGGATAAAGTGTACAAACATTAAATTATAAAATAGTTTCAGGGGTAAAAGTACAGCACAGGAAATATTGCCAGTAATATTGTAACTTTTTACTATGTTGAGAGATGGTACCTATACTTACTGTGGTGAGCATTTAGTAATGTATGTAATTGTCAAATCACTATTTTATACATCTAAAACCATTATAATACTGTTATGTATATTCCAATAAAAAAGTAAATGATGGACCTATAAAAGGATAAGTTAACAGCAGTATGTCAATAGTAATTTCCTTGTTTAGGTAAGTGTGATGTGAGAGGACAGTGGAGAATATATAAACTCTCTTTAACTTTTAAAACATTTTTAGAAAGCCAAAAATTATTTCAAAATAAAAATTAATGTAATAATGCTAATACTTATTTCCAGCCTATACCAAAAATACTCGGAACAGTAGAGCCAGTACACCAAATGCAAAACCCAGATAAAAACAGAACAATAAAACTATTTTATCTTTTCAGAAATTGCAAATAAAATTTAAACAATTATAATAGGGGAGTAAAAATACAAAATTTAGTCCATCCATCCACTAGATGCAACAATGTTCATATTTTTTAAAGTTTTACTCTAATCAATAATTATAATGGCAAATATGATTAACTGTAATTCACAAAATATTTTATTAATCCTGTCACTGAATTTGGTGAAAAATCCTTAGTAAAAAGAAGTTTCCTAAATGACCTGTAAGAAAGTGAAAACTTTAAACTAATAGGATTATATAACAGTCAAATAATGTAGGGTATTGATTGCATATATTCTGGAACTGACTACAAATTTTTACATAAGAAATCACAATTTTGTAATTTCAATTAAATGTCATTAGAAAAGTATACAAAATGGCTTTCATATATCAATAAAAAAATTAAGTGTATTACCTATCATTATATTAACCAAAACTATGAAATGCCTGGGAATGACTTTTTTTTTAAGTATACTGATAATATCTGAACATTAACAATTTCATCAAAAATGGGAAGACATACCTTGCAGTTGGATAAGAAGACTCAGTTTTAAAGAGATCTATACTCTCCTAATTAATCTATTAAATTTGGTAGAAAGGAAATTAAAACAGCATTTTTTTCCAACTTGAAACATAATTCTAAGCGTCAATTGAGAGAAAAAAATGCAAGTATAAACAGGGAATATTCTGAAAAAAAGAGAAATGAAATAGAACCAAATGGAATAGATAAGACTAAAAAGCATCAGTAATTTTAATGTATCAATAAAAGGTAAAGTGAACATATAAATTGAAATGCAGCCCTTTATATGTGGAAATTTCTGTATTATGGTAGAATTTAAAATTAAGTGGTAACTGCTTAAGTCATGGTGAGTAAATTGAAAATGTAATGCTTTAATGCTTTAAAATCACAGAGATGATTAATGGAAAAAGTAAATGACAAAATAATTGATGAAAAATACAAGAAAATACAGACAAATGTATTTAACCTTTTTTGAAGAAAAACACAAAACTCAATAGGCATGAAACAAATCGTGACTGTATTTCAATACATAACTTCTGTACAACCAAAAATAAAACACATAGTAAAATGATAGCAAAAAACATGGTATTTCATTTGTAATGCATGACAAATGGTTGACATTCAAAGTTAAAAAGAAGTTCCTAGAAACCAGTAACAAAGACAGTAATATTGCAAGAGTAACTAAAAATAACAAAACAGGAAAATGAAATGTGGCAAATGACTAGTAAGGATTAAGAATATATGAAAATGAGTAAGCTGAACAATAACAGAAATAAAGCTGTTTCTTTGTAATGTAACATTGTCAAAGAATAAAACACTGGTATCTAATTATTTCCACTGTTTTAAGAAACAGAACTCTCATAAACACTGGGAGACAAGACTGATGAGACCCATTTCTACGATTAAGAGGGAAACCTGTAGTTTTGACTCAAAATATAAATTTTGGATACCCTTAGTTCTGGCAGTTTCAATTCACTGGAGTAATTTCAACAAATCAGTTGGACAAATTCAAAGTAATTAAGATATAAGCATGTTCACTGAATAGAAATTTCTATCTTATAGGCCAAAAATAACTACTTGCACATCAGTTCACTAACACATCAAAAGGATATGCACAAAAATTCCAATAGTAGATAATTTGGGGAATAGGATTAGAATAAAAAGGCATTTAAGTAAAACTATGCTTCAGAAATTCTTATGTCTCTTGAAATCTTGAAAAGATGGTAGTTTTATAAATCATTTTAAACATGTAAATATATACACTTATGGGAACACTGAAATGAAGTCTTGCAATTACACCATCCTGACATAAATCATCACCATTCAAGCACCTGAGATTTAGTCTAAGGCAACAATAAAACAGTTAACATGCCTGGTTAAATTTTCTCCAATGACAACCTTTATGTCAATTTCGTACATCAGCTTTCTCAGTCCAGTTTTTCTGATCTTCAAGGAGTGTCCACTGAACAAATGAAAGAAGAGTCTCCATACATTTTGAAGACCATCTTGGTTTTAAAGATAGTAGCAGAAATAATGAATGGCATCAGTTTCCTATTCAGTCATCACCTGAGAGGACAGACACAGTGGAAAAAATGGGAAAATGTTAGAAGCACCCTTTACGAGATCATCAAGAGGGGCTAATAGAGTTTTTTTAAATTTTGGTATCATTAACGTACAACTACATGGCAACATTATGGTTACTAGACTCCTCCCATTATCAAGTCCCCACCACATACCTCATTACAGTCACTGTCCATCAGCGTAGTAAGAGGCTATAAAATCATTACTTGTCTTCTCTGTTTTGTACTGCCTTCTCCATGCCCCCCTCCACTACATTATGTGTGCTAATCCTAATGCCCCTTTTCCCACCCTTCCCACCCACCCTCCCCAATCCCTTTCCATTTGGTAACTGTTAGTCCATTCTTGGGTTCTGTGAGTCTGCTGCTGATTTGCTCCTTCAGTTTTCCTTTGTTCTTATACTCCACAGATGAGTTAAATCATTTGATACTTGTCTTTCTCAGCCTGGCTTATTTCACTGAGCATAATACCCTCTAGCTCCATCCATGTTGTTGCAAATGGTAGGATTTGTTTTCTTCTTATAGCTGAATAAAATTCCACTGTGTGTATGTACCTCTTCTTTATCCATTCAGCTACTGATGGACACTTAGGTTGCTTCCCTTTCTTGGCTATTGTAAATAGTGCAGCGATAAACATAGGGATGCATATGTCTTTTTCAAACTGGGCTGCTGCATTCTTAGGGTAAATTCCTAGGAATGGAATTCCTGGGGCAAATGGTATTTCTACTTTGAGTTTTTTGAGGAACCTCCATACTGCTTTCTACAATGGTAGAACTAATTTACATTCCCACCAGCAGTGTAGGAGGGTTCCCCTTTCTCTACATCCTCGCCAGCATTTGTTGTTCTTAGTCTTTTCAATACTGGCCAATGTAACTAGTGTGAGGTGATATCTCACTGTGTTTTAATTTGCATTTCTCTGATGATTAGCAATGTGGAGCATCTTTTCATGTGCCTGTTGGCTATCTGAATTTCTTCTTTGGAGAAGTGCCTGTTCATAGAATTTTTATGTACAAAAGTGAAATGCAACAGTTATTCTCCCATGAAGACATAACAGGTGGGTTAAAATTCCTTTTGGAATTTTCTAACAGCGAGAAGGCCAAATATTTGCCCTCTTTCTTCTTACACCTGCTGAAGGACTGATCCTTCCAACATTATCCTCATTTGGTTACTTGTATTTCTAGATCACTCATTCATATACAGATTTCATTCAATCAACATCCATTTCTGTACAAGGACCATGACAACAGTGCCTAAACATCACAATGTAAATAACAAAATAGCCCATTTGGTAAGAAAAATATTGATCGTACTGAAGATACAGAAACTACAATGGAGCTGAGGAAAAGGTTTAGCTCCTGACCCACTGCCATCAAAACTGCTAAGTAGGAACCTCCACAAAAATCATCTGTCTTCTATTTGGCTATGATTTATACTAGGAGAAAAACATTTTCAGATCAAAGCCTTCCCATTCACGGTTATTCTGTGGAGAACAGGTACGCAGTAAGGCTACAGAAGAAAGAATGCTTGAGGAGCGGGTCAGCCTCCGCTCCTGGCATTGCTCCCCACAAGTTCACCTTCCAAAGGGGCAGCTCCTGGTGCATTAGGAGCTGGGATTCCTATCGGCTCTGACAGCGGTGGCTTCAGGACCATTCCCTCTCTCTATAGCCCCATCCTGAAGAGCTGTACTCTTAGTTCGGAGTGTACACTTCAGTGTCACTGCAGTGCACCTGGGCTCCTTTCACATTTCTCAAACTGACATAATCCAAAAATTCATCATTTTTTTCCCTCCAACTCTGTATCTTTAGCCTAATTTACTCCCAAAGTCATCAAATGAGGTGTTTGTTGAAGACTATCTGCAAGAAATTCAGAGTCTGTGAAAAGTGGAACTCTGAAAATCAATTCATCTCAAAGATAGGCACATGATTTTATAGGATCATTGTGAAAGGACACCAAAATTTAAGAAAAAAAAAAAAAAGAACTACTAAAGCTTCACAACTGTGGTTTTTAATTACTGTGCCTTCTTTTGTCTGGCCTATACACCCCTTGGTGCTCTCCCACCGGGACATGGAAAGCCTTGACAGAATTTGGGCTGGCCACATGACACGTTAGCCAGCAGAGTATGACAAAAGTGATGCTGTGTGACTTCTTAACTTGGATCAGAAAAGCCATGCCACTTTCACAAGGCTCTCTTCTAACACTCATTTGTATGATGCTTCTTCTAGGAACCTGTGTGGAGGTATACAAGCTGAAAGTTCAGCGTTACAAGTCAACACAAACCAAATGCCAGATATGTGAGTAAGTGTCCAGATGATGCCAGCCTCTGGCTGTCTGAATCACCTTGGACCACTAGGTTTTCCCAGTTGATTTCCCAGACATTCTGGCACTGTCAGGTATCTTCATCCACAAAATCCATAGAAATAACACAATAATGATGAGTGATGTTTTATGCCATGAAGTTCCTGGATAATTTATTCCTCAGTAGTATGTAATTTGAACAGATTGCAATATCTACTAGATGCCATCAAAAATTCATTAAGCTTAAGAAAAGCAGAATATCAAAACCCCTGTCTAATCAAAATGTCCCTCCCTGAATCAAATAAGCACTCACCTATCCTTACAATCATATCACCAAGGGGTGTTTTCGAGGACAAAAGATGGAAGTGAAGAACACTTGAATGAGTAATACTGTTAACAGATAAAATCAAAGCCAGCAGAAGTGTCTTTTCTTGGAACTATTACATCCTGACAGGAAAAAAAGAAGAAACACTCGTGTAAGGTAAGAGACACACCACTGTGATGACACAGCTGAAGCAGCAGTTCAGTGCGGGCTCATGTGAACTGTTTCAAATTTCTCTTAATGCTTAGACACAATTCCTCATTAATCAATCCTTTATCTGACTCAGCTGCAACATCAGCCTTCACTTTACTATTAATACTTTTCACTATCAGCACCTTTTTTCATTTTCCATGAACCTCCCCTTTAATCACACTACAAACTATACTCGCTAAAATACAGTCTATTCTCTAATTTTTAAATTCTTTGACAATTGATCATTTCCTTATAATGTTTTTTTTATTATGTTGCCATGTTTAGTTCTAAGTAAGCAAATTAACTGAAAGATTTCCTACATCATGCGTATTTTCCACATCTTTACTTTGGTACAATTATCTCTTTAAATAATTAACTCACTAATTTTCAGGCATGGTTGAAAATTCCAAGGTACCCCACAAGAACAAAGTCTGCACCACTGTAATTTTCCCCAGCCTAGCCAAAGTCCCATCCTAAAACAGCATCTCTTAATCCTGACCCTCCCTACCTGCGGTTCACAGTTAAGATTTACGAATGAAGGAAATGTTTTTGAGGAGGCCAGCTGTCCTCAGCGTAGCTGCAACTGCGTCTTTTCTTCATCACATTCACCTGAGACCTAAACAATATAGTCAAAAGTGAGACACACAAATTAGATGACTTTAGAATGGTCAAGAATAGTCAACGGAGAAAAACTACCAGCCAATGACTGCCCAAAGAGGTCATTTATTTTTTACTCTCACCTTTTCAGATAATCTTTAGCAGGAATGGAAGAAATACTGAAATGTTCTTCCATGCTATTTCTGAATAATCTAAGAAACCCTTAGGCCTATCTGAAATTCTCCTCACAATTATATCATAAAGGAAGGAAATGATCCGTTCTCCAATTATGCACATAACAGGAACTTGCAACCTATCCCAGTACTCTACTCTCTTCCTCCAATAGCTTGATCTAGTCAGTAACCACAAATATGGCATCAGGTAGTAAAAGTTATCCTTTATAAAAAAGTTTAAATGACTGTTTTCATCACTCTCTGTCAAGCCAAATATAATTGTTTAGCACCTACCTCAAATCCCATCCTCTCCCTCCTCCTTTCCTTGGGAATTCCAATCCTCTGTTTCTTTGTGCAAAAGTCACTGCTGCACTAGTCTCTAATCATGTTCTTCTTGATCAGAAACTATTCCTAATGATCACTGGGAATACAAAGTTGGATACAACAGTCCGATACTCCCAAGATGTCAATAGGCAAGGATGAAGACAGGCACAAAGTTGCTGTTTCTTTAAAGTTTCTTCTGTTGTTTAAATGTTCTTTATGAAATATTTGAAATTTCAAATGCAGAAAAGTAAAAGCAGTCCTTCTATTCCCATCTCTCTCTACAGTAATGTTCAAATTTCACCGGGCTTTCTTCCAACTTTCTATTCAATAATTCATATATGCGTTTCAGATTGTCATGTAGAAATATATGAATATATAATCAACATGTTATTTACCTTACACATGAACACAATTTCCAAAAAGAATGCTATAATAATCAGCATTATAGTAACATTGATGAGTAAGCATTACTTAACTCCATAATCATGTCAGGATAATTCTACTTTCAAGGAATAATAACCATTAATATTTTGGTTAGAAAAACTAGAGACACATGTATATGCCTCTGGAAACATGACCAGTTGTTATTTGTTCAAAAGCACTAAGCACCAATTAAGTACGTTTCCAAATCTGAGTATTTTTCCAGTATTTGAATTATATTCGTGATGAATAAGCTATAATCATTACAATCTTTATTTTATTGATGTATATTTCAGACATTCCATTATTTATTACACTCAACCTGTAACATACTTTGTAAATTTGAGAATTGGAAAAAAGCCCCAGCCCAAGTTATACCACTTCAAAAGATTCACTCTCACATTTTGATACTGTCAAACTGTTGTTCAAAAACAAATGACTTTATGTTTTGACCAATTCTGTACAGTATCTTTCCAAGAAATTTTCACAATTTACATTAGACAGGAAACGTTGTTTCTGATCATCACAAAACATACAAATATAACTTCAGCATTAACATTTTTAAAAGCTTTCAGAAAAATAGAAAAAACTCAAACATAGGAATTCCATCATCATATACATGTATATATATGGAAACAGACTACAACAGATACAGGTTGCTTAAACACTTTATATAAAAATTAATATACATTTGAATGTAACATGAAGTGGGTTTCTAGAATGTTTAAGCTTACAATTGAAATACTATTATAATTTTCAAATAAGTAAAATGTATTATAACCTAATAAATGAGAAAAAAAATGTATTATCAGATCTATAGCCCTAAAACTAATTTTACTTGGGTAAGTGTGCATATATGATATACATGTATATGCACACACATAAATTTGCAAAGAGCAGATTTATATAGCAGAGCAAAATAAGAACTCCTTAGCTATGTTACTATCTTTTACTCTGAAGGCATCTATGATTTAAAATGGCAATTCTCATCTTGTCTTCCTCTTTCTTCCTGAAGATAAAAATACATCCCAAATACCCACTGGGATGTATTTTTTTTAAGTATATAACTCAAATTTTTTCTTATACATGAGCATCGAACAATATGAAGATACAGAAGCATTTCACGTATTCCTCTCTCCAAAAACCCACTGAACACCAAAATGTTATACAGCCTCAAGAGGCCAGTTATTAATTGCATTTATACTGCCAAAACACTTACAAAATACATTTTATATTTTACAACTAAATGGTTACGAATTTATGCTTAATAAAATTCCATACATGTAGGAAAACTTCTTTTTTAAAAAGGTGTATTTATCTGTTACTTTCAAAGTTGTCTTGAATGTTGTCATGCTGCCCAATACATAACTGTTTAATTAAAAAAGAACTGTTTTATAAAACAGATTTTCTATAATTAAAATACATAATGCCCTATTAGCAATACAACTATAAAATTTTAACTAAGATTTTTTATAATGTATAGTAACACATGACTAACCAATGGTTAAAATGTAAAATTTTAGGAAAATGCAAAAGTGAAGTTACATTCTAAGTTTCCTCCTTCCCCCTAGCAACTCAGTATCAAAATATATATAGATCAGAAATCCACAATTTCATTCTATTTCACTGCTAAGGCATTTGAACAAAACAATGGAACCATGAAGTTGTTACAACAAATTATTTACAAAATTATACTTTGTGAGACTCTATACATCTAGAAAGACTAGATGTTAAAAATTTTTAACTTGTATCTATTATTTACAAAGTTGTCTTGAATATTGTCATGCAACCAAGGGAACACATACAGAACTATGTATGGTTCCAAGAGGTAGTATAACATCTCTAACAAAGTCATATATATTTCCAATGAAAAAAAAAGAAAACATATAGGTGAAGAGATGAATAGGTGCAGCACAGATAACTTTTTTGGCAATTAAAATACTCTGTATGATTTCATAATAATGTACATTATATATTTATCCAAACCCAATGAATAGACAACACCAAGAATTAACCCCAACATGAACTACAGACTTTGGGTGTTTGTTATGTCAATGTAGGTTCATCAGTTATACAGATGTACCACTCTGGTGGGTGAGATATTGATCATGGGGGTGATTATGAGTTGGGTTGATAATGGGGAGATTAAGAATGTGTTGGGGCAGAAGAAATATGGGAAATATCTGTACCTTCCCCTCAATTAAACTGTGAATCTAAAACAGCTCTAAAAAAATAAAGTCTTAGCAAAAAATATACAAAACAAATATACCAGGAAGCCTGGTACATCCAGAAACAAGAAATGAATTTACATGCTTTATACAGTAACAAAACTATTTTTCTATGTAAGAATGGGGTATATGCACATTCTTGTCAATTTTTCCTCTTAACAACCAAATGAATATATGATAAATTTTACAAAACTCTAAGAGCCTATCAATGATCAATTTCATTGCTATGCTAATTTTAAAAGAATAGAACTAACACATTTATAATGAAATATTTACAAAATTATACTTTGTGAGACTCTCAATACATCTAGAAATACTAGATGTTTTAAAAGTAAAAATTTCATTTGCCTGTTATTTACAAAGTTGTTTTGGTTATTGTGATGTAACAGCATAAAATTTAGATATTTTATCATAAACCTCAGTATATCTGGGAAAATAAATACATGATGTACATATCCCTTGACATAGGTATTTTTTATATAAAATGGACAATTTAATTACAATCTAATTTTCCTTCTAAATCTAAATGTGATGTAAAAAAATTAAAGCCACTCTAACTCCTAACATTATCCTATATATATATATATATATATATATATATACAAATAACAAAAATAATAGCTCCAAAAGGCTTTTAACTCAATTTTCAAGTAATTTCTTCTTAGTAATACTAGTAATCCAATAAAGGCTCCACTAAGGTGAACTAACATCAAAAGAAAACTGTTTCTGTCCCCTATCATTCTGTTTATCACCTATGTATTTACAGTCAAATGTTATAAAGCAACAATTATAAATGCAATAGCCACCCCATATAGAATTCTTATGATTACAACATACGCATGTCCACAACCTCTATAAACCAATGAGTAGATATATAAAGCAAAAGAATCATACATTATAGATATGAGATCAGGAAAACATCCACCACCTGGTCCGTATTTTACAAAACACTGAACATACAGAGGAGAAAGCTGATTATTACACTGGTAAAGCAAGTTGCTGACATTTAAAAGTATATGTATATAAGCAACATCTCTACACTAGAAAGAGCAAGTGTTTTAAAGGTAACTGTAGTAGCCCAAAAAATCTCTCAATAATACAGAGGGCACTATTTCATTTCTACAAGTTAAAAAAAAAGAGGTGTGCTATAATTTTAGGTGAAATAAATTAAAAAAATATAACATTTCTGTACATCTACAAAGTTACATTATATAAAAACAAAGATCTAATCACATATACACAACTAATCACCACCACCACCGCCATTCATACCATGTGAAAACACACAGGGGTCATGTAACACTTCCACTGGTAGTAGACGATCTTTCACCATAGTTCAACATTAACATATTTACTGTGTATGTTGGGGGGGTGTATATAGAGAGGAAGTTTCTACATAAACACAATGTTAAGATAACAAGAAGCTTGTCTATTATACACATAGCAGTGAAATATTTCCCTGCTTTGTTCCCTGTATTTAATGTCCAAAAATTACATTGGAATAAGAAAAAATGACAAATTTACATGTTTTATGATCAACAATGATTTCTACACTAAGAAAGAATACCTAGTTTAAGAACACAAAAAGGAACAAAAAAAATACCCGTCATTATCAACCCTAACTCATGGAGATTGAACTCTATTATGCCTATGATCAGTGATTCTACCTTCAACATTTCAAGAAAGTATATTTCCAGAACTATTAATGGAAACTACATAATCAAAAAATGTTTTATAAAGTGACATTTATCTTCTATATGTAAAACCAATTAATAGTTTAATCCCCATCAACCAAACACATCCCTAATGGACATGTTATAGCAATTCAATTGGCCAAAGTGTTTTCACATTTGTCTATCAGTTTGGAATTCACAAAATTCATGCCTATCAGTAAATTCTATGGAGATGTTATCAAGTAAACTAACATTCATCCACCAGATATCCAGCAGCCTTACAATATCCTTCAGCAACTGAAGTTCATAAACTAAAACTTGTTGTATCAGCCACCTTCAAACAATCCACAGAAAATAGACTAAAGCCAAGTGATTAATTGGCCAATAAAGTTTATACTCTATGACTTTTAACAAACACTTGTTTTATACACACAAGTACACATATGTGCATGTATATGTACACACACATATATAAGCATCCCTGTAAATCAAGACATAAAAGTTTAAAGCAAAACCTATTATATATTCTGTTATACACAACCATCTAATAAAACATCCCTTCAACTGTCTGATTACTCACACAGACAATCTGACATTAAGGTGTTCAGTTTACAACAACATGCAGATATAGTAGTTCCTATGCATTTAAAAAAACATCTATTCATACACATAATGCAAAAACATTTCTTTTATTAGCCAACAATTTAATGATCTCATGTTTGATATACCACTGCAAACATTCCCCATAAAAACATATAAATTGTCTATTTAGAAATAAGTATTTAAAAACATGAACAATTATTATTAAAAGTCAAACTCCACTAGCAAATGAAAACTCTCCTAACCTATGCTATTATACCACATGTACATATTTCTCTTCACTATACAAATAACTGTGTTCTGTTTGTATAGAAGAATCTTGTCATAAAACAATGACACATTATACTAGATACTATACATTATATTCACCGCAACCTAAAAAGTGAACCTAATGATCCAATGAACAACCAGAGAGGCTACAACTAACATCTCTTTTTGGCAAAGAAAAATGGTTCTATTCTAGTAAGCTGTTTGATCTACAATGTCTATACATGTAGAGATTTTAAACAAAAAATATTAAACATTGTAACATTGTTTATAACAAAATGCATAACAATATCTTATGGAAATGAATTAATGTTGAGAGGGAATTTAACAATTCTACTGGCTAAAGGAAAAAAAGTCTACCTCTATTCAACATTAGAATTTTTACAAGATGTGTGAATTCTCAGCATCTGAGCATGGAGTAAAGTCTGGAGGCTGTTCAGGAACTATCTGCACATATGCATATTCACAGAACCCTCTAAAAATCTCTATTCCCTATCCCCTAAATTCAGCTCTTTTATTTGCCTAATAGAGACAAAGCAGTCTAGAAACTTGTCTCAAAAACCCACAAAATTATATTCTAACAATTGAAATGCCAAAGATGTCAGCCATCTCTATACTTAGTAAGATGGTATAACAGTACTTTTTCTATTATATACAGAGCAATAAAAGTCCACTCAAACCCTTAATATGTAAGTGTTCACAGAAGTTGGCCTCTTGTGCAATTCTATCACGAGAAGGAAATCTCATACCATAAATTTTAACATAAAAACCATTTACAGAATAGTACCTATATCCCCATAGAACAATCGTAATAACATTTTTTATGTGACAGTTATAAAAACAATCCCCATTCTCCTGGTAAAGCCAGAGCAATAATCCAATGATAACCCAATCAAATGATTTTAAATGTATTATCATTCAGAGGTATTTTAACAATTCTATTTCTAATCATGTATTAAAATATTTCTCCTATATAGTTTAGCAAACTCTTTGTTGGCAATTACATTACCCACAAAGCAATTATATTTCATTATTTCATACACAATATTCTCAAAATGCAATTAACTAATGCCATCTTTCCTGATCTATGCCTTAAACATTACCCAAGTTAATTTCTTCTCTGTTCTCCATAAGCACTCAGTGAATATAGAATCAAAAAAGCTTTTTAAAATGGCCTCTAAATTTCTTTCTAAAATCTTCCATAAGACAGTTTACCAAACATGTTCTTAGAGAATTCCATAGGAAACCAGCTATTTTTAAAAGTATGTGCAAATAACAGGTGTTTACAAATGCAGACCTCTGTGCTTGAGTATTAGATCCCAAGGATTACACAAATAAATAAAACTTACATATTGTATCTCATTGTTAATCTAACATCCTAAGAACAGACAATAAACATTCATCATTTGAGTATTTTATATTTCCATTTTAATACTATTACCCAAACACAATTTTTCTAAATATTTAAATACATTCTTAAGCTACACATGTACAGTGAAGCAGTTAATAGGATTAGATTCTGAGCTGTTGTTATAAAATGCATCAGGAAGGTAGGTGCCAAAGGACATCAAGACCTCTTTTGAGCATACACACATTCAAAAAAGCATACACGCAGGGCGCAGGGCTTTAACTGTTAAACCTTGCAGTAGCAAGCTGGTGATTCTCCATAGCAAGAAAAATACTTCCCCCACCCCAAATCCAAAGATTACCAGTGAAATGTAAATATTTAAAGGACAAATGCAGTTCAGATCAGATAAATCTTGCTTTCTGTGATTTTTGTAGTTGGTGATGTCTCTAGCAGAACTTGAGATACACTGTTTCTTTCTATCCACATATTCCTGCCAAGTTATGTCTACTTGAGATTGTCCAGTCTAGTCCAATACTACATGTTTTATCCCCTTCAAATAATTTTCACTTAAGTAGATACCCTTCACACAGTTGCATTTTTTAAAGGAATCTGGAAAGATGTTGTCCTGTTGCTTTTAGACCAGACAAATGAATAGAGTAGAAGATCCAGAGAGTAGCCCTGGCCAAAGACCCCTTAAACCAGCATGAGGTCTGGATTTCCATAGCAGTCCAAATGGAAAATTGTTTAAGATACTCCAGAAGAACTTGAAAACTACAACTTTATCAATGCAGAGGCAGTCATTCAGGCTATACTCTCTTACTCATCCATATTAATGGAAAAAAAAGGTTTGAAAATCTACCCTGAATCATCCTGGGCTGCAATCACATTGTTTCCTGCTGTACAAGTTTTGAGATTCTTATGGATCAGAGGGTGAGCAAAGGAATGTCACAAAATTTATGAATATTCGGTGGTGAACGTAGAAATATTCCAGTCTTGACAGTGGCAAAAGATGCTCTCAGTATTATCAGTTTATGTAATCTTTATCCTCTTCTCTGATTATTGCTTATTTCTAAGCAGTCTTTAAAAATGTCAACTGCAGATGTATGAAGAAACATGACAGGGTTCATCAATCTTTCCCAAAGATTGCTCTAACCTAGACAGATGCATTAAAGAATCTGAAGCCACACTAAAGGGACCAGTTAGGAGGTGAGTTAGGAGTTTATTACTACAGTTGGATGATAAAACTCTCAGTCAGAAAGGTGGTTCCGGAACAGCCTTCTAATGGAGTCTGAACAGCAGCTATCATGCAATGAATTTTCTAAGTTCCTCATTGAAATCCTTGTCCACCTTACTTAGGCTCCATTCACATCCATGAATGACAGATACGTCCTCTCCTTGTTGGCATCACCTTTGGTACATCTCTGGTAAAACTGACAGTCAGATATTTCCTATGGTGGTTTTAAAGAATGTTAATGATTGAGTTTGAGGTATTTAATAGGTTTACTTGCTAGTATCTTCTTCTTTTTATTATCCTTGTTTTTGCCATTTTACAAATAATTGCTTAGTCTTTTCTTTTACAGAATTGCAGATGTTTACATATATTAAAAGACCCACAAGAACAAGTAATCAATATTTTGCTAACCTAAATGAGATGCATTTTCATATATTTTTATGTGACCAAGTAGTCTGTCACATACTCAACATTTCCCTCTTGATTTATTTTAAGAGATCTGCATAAAGCAACAAAGCACAAAGGGCAAGTTCAAATGCACACACACATAGATCACCAGTACACAGATTTACTCTCCAGTGAGCCAGACGGAAACAGATGGGAGCATCCAATAGAGGAGACCAATCTTAAGGGGCACGGTTTCCTCTTTCCACCAGGGCTCCAACTCAAAATTTGGCATTAGCATCTAAGTTTATTCTAACTGGTGTTATAATAAGCAAGATTAGTTTAAGACAATTAGCACTGTAGTCCCTGCTCCCAGAAATGGGCACAATAAAATGCCCTTGTTTCTTGACTCAAACTCTGTTTACAAAGAATGAGAAAAATTGCGGTTAAAATGGAAGCCAAATTTTGCCTATTATCTTGTACCTTTTTCTCAGTCATGTACTGATTCACCATTTATTCTGGTAACAATATGCCAATTTAACAAAAATTATTATGTATCAAACACCTACTATATGCCAATTATTACATGAGGCCTTGGAGAGAGAACATTAATAATGACACAAACACTTCTGGTGAGCCATGTTTCAATTTCACCATAAAGGAACATTATCAGAAAAGTCAGTCTATGCCTTCTGGTAATCAATTTTTACAAATTTTACCATGTTACAATCTTAGGTGAACAAAAATGTTATTCAGTAAATCAAGGCTTTTATGAAAGTTTCTTCATTGTGCCTGCAGCAATTTTTCAAGGATGGAATATTTCTATTGGTACCTTGACACCACTTAGGGCCATAATTCAGTGGAGAAAACACCAAATGTATTTAAAACTCAAAGCCATGATACCCAGCCAAGCTCACTAGAAGAGGTTACACATTTAAAGATTATGAGAAAGATAATTAGAACAATACAGTGCCCCCAATTTTCTGCCTTCCTACAAAAATAAGAAAACCAGCATCATTGCAAAAACTTACTCTCATAAAATCATAAATCATAACTTATAAAAATCCTTTGATTTATTATTTTATTCAGCCCAAGCCACAGAAGTCTTCCATTTCAAGTCTGGGTTATTTCTCCAGCTCCTCTAGCAGAGGGATTGACTCTGACTGTATCTTTAGGTCTATACTCTTTCCAAACCTGGAGCACTTCCAAACCTGGAGAGAGAGCAACTTACACAGCTAATTTTCAAAGTTTAAGTAAAAGTCAACATTCCATTATGACACTATTTCCATAGAAAAGCATCATTAGAAAATAAATCAGTACTCAATTTCAATAACCAAATTGACTAGAGTGTTTACAGCGAAGTTGTTTATCTATGTTGAACTTAGCCCAGAAAACAGTATTTCCTACACTCAACACCCAGAAATGCACTGGTATTGCCATTAAAAAGATCCAGAAATGGATGCTTAAAATAAAACAAAACATGTCTAAATGCAAAGTAATTCAAGGTAAGCATAGTTCAGTGACTAACACAGACAAAATAAATAAACATTCCCCCAAAACTGTAAGCATCAAGCAGAAATCACCATGTCTATGTGACATACTATTCATTGAGATCACATCTACTCTTAATGTTTAAAAAAAACTGATTCCTGGTAATTTTTGTTTACTGGTCATTTTTATCCAAAGTGAACTTAGTAAAATTGGGGTGGTTGATTCATTATTAGGAAAAATTATTTAAAAAGCTTGTTTCCTCAAAGGAGGCATGTAACTTATATATTGACAATTTGTTCTTTTAAGATACATGGATTCAGATCTCAAAGAAACTATAGGAATGTGTTGTCTGTCCTCTGATGCATTTGATCCCAATGGCTACTGTCATTCTTATTTTGTTCTAATATTGCAAGAAAATAATACAGTACTTTGTCTTGACTTGAATATATAACACAATATTCTTTCCAAATTTCCTGCCATTTGGTTATTTATGAACATTCTATAACATGATATTGTTATGTTATGCATATTCATATAAATTAGCATTCATATAATGGCACTTGAAAAATAAATACTTCATTCTGAATAAAACTCAGTTGTTCTCTACATGTCATTATCTGTCAACTGCTCAGACCTACACCTACTGTTCTATCGGAAACTCCGGCTCAAACTGTACATTATTCCAGGTGATGCTTATTTGTACCAAAGTATGAGAAGTTTGATTTACTCCAAGCTGCCTCATAATGTACAACTCTACCCATCCCAGTAACCACAGCAGAAAAGACACTTGATCAGCACACCTTGCTAATCACAATAATCTCAAAAGTAGACATACACTGCCTACACAATCATCAACTCAAGAAAGGACACAGAACCTAAAATGGCAAAGCTGGCTGACACCCATATGCTGAAGTTAAACACAAAGTAGTAGGTAAATGGTAGTTCTGACTCTTACCCTATCTCTACCCTTCCAATATTCAAACAGGGCAACGTTCCTATTGAAACAATTCAAACAATCCTGACACCACTCTCAATTTGTGTCTGTTCACACCTGGACAACATGGAGACATGCTACAGTCACTTTAAACTGTGCTTTTTTCCTTCTTATCTTCTTTTCATCCACCAATGTGCTCACCATCTACTGTTAACTCATTCCTTCCATTACTTTCTCACCAAACTGCTCTGATCATTAATCAGCTTGGGTGGACCTCAGATTTTCCTTGTAGGAATGAACACTGTCATTAAGTTCAAGAAACAGTGAATCTGGCTGCCCGCCGGGGCGGGGGGCGCGGGCAGCCGGGGGTAGGGCAGTGGCCGCAGGGACAGCGGAAGTTTGGGGACCTGGAGGCTTTAATACCTGAGCGGTGGGCCAAAGGCTAAGCAGCGGCCCTGGGGAAAGTGAAATGTAATACGTCAGCAAAAATCTGAGACTGACTCATCTGGCAGGAGGAATAAGTTCACATTCCAGAGTACACAGAGAATGGGGTATCCACTTGATTCAGGCCTTCACTGCGTTTTGTCTGGACCGCTGTTCTAGTCTTCCCATCCTTGACGTCTCTGAGTTATTCATCCCTGAAAACTCACCCAGGCATCTCTTCCTACTCAGTCCACAGTGCCTGGTGCAGTAGGTGCTTGATGAATGCATGGTCAGTGGATGAGAAGATGACCTCATCCATTGCGTGGGTGAACAAACGAAGGAGCCCCCTCAGCTCACTGATGAACTGTTACTACTCAGTGTCAACCCCTGGCTGATGTTTCTCCCTGGGGCTGACAGTTCATTACATGGAAGATCATATCCTTTAAGACGACATCTTACAAGTAATAGTTTCTCTTTTATAAGTAATTATGTTCTCAAGATAAAGTTATTTTTCCTTTTTGAAGGCATTTGTAGTTATTATGCCTCATGTCTCCATCTAGTGTAACAAATTGGTGTTACAGCATTTAAGATATCTGTATAAGAAAAACAGTTATGAAAAAATTTATAGAAAACTAGCTTCCTCCAGGTTCAAAAACCTCCCATGTGTCTATTTTGTACTTCACAAAGTTCAGCAAGGTTTTTCTTGCCAAAATGACTGATTTCTAAATATCTGGACAGGGTCATGCCAGTAGAAAATCATGTGAATATATATGTGAAAAGCATTTACAGTTAGTCTTTCACCACTTTTAAGTTGAAGAGTCACTGATCTGCAGTAACAAAAAAATGTTATTCATATATTTTACAGAATAATATTTTTGTGAACTATGCAAACAATGCCAGCAATTTAATATTTTTTCGTGATCAAAATATGCCTCAAGGTAAATACTATTTCATCATGATAGCCATTTTTATAAAGCTTAAAAATGAATGTAACAAAATAATATGCTGTTCAGGCCTAAGTCCTGATGTAGGTATGTATGCATCTGCCTACCTACCTCTCATCTATCGTCTGTCTAGACTATAAAGAAAAGCAAGGGGTTATGAGCATAGCAGCCTTCAGATGAGCAGTCACCTCTGCGGAGAGGCCAGGGGAATGGCTCGGAGAGGAACCTCCAGCAGCATCCACAGGATCAGAAGTATTTTCATTCTGCTTGAGTTCATGGGTTCATGAATGTTTATTTTATTGTTATGCTTCCTAACTTAGATGCACATATTTTTTGATCCAGAAATCCTACCTTTGAGACTATCTACTACAGAAACAAAGCACCAGTATATAAGGATATGCATTAATAAGGAATACAGCTTCATAAGCTGCACTCTTACCTAAGTATGATCAACATATTGGTTTTTCATAAGGGCAAATTTAATTGTTTTAAATTTATTAAATTATCGAGTAAAAAAAAAAAGAAACAGTGAATCTGATCATCAAGCCAGGCCTCACCACAAACAAAAAAAAAACAAAACTCATGCTTAAAAGCGATTTTCTTTAGGCCACCTATAAGGAAGCAGCACCTCATGAATGAAGTCATTCGGAAGGGACTGAGCCAGCTAGTACCACTGCATCCTTTTTCCCAGCAGTAACTGATCAAATGACCCTAAAGTCAACACTACACCTCAACAAACCCCAAACTCATTCCTTCCTTTTCTCTCTCAACTGTATGTTTCTTATCTAATTCACTAACTAGAAAGGGTAGCTCACCTGTTTCAATTACTCAGCATATCCCTAACCAGCTAGGATCAGAAACACTGAGAGAAACCATACAATCTGAGAAGTTACAAATATACTAAAATTTCTAGCAGGAAAACAGGAACTTGGTAAGGGAAAGAACTGAAAAGTCTTGTCTACCTTAATTTAAAAAGAATTCTTCTGAACCCTAACAACTTTTCACTATAAACTAGTCACTTGTCACAGTATCAACACCTACATCATTTACTTATTCACACATAAACACGAACACACATACCTCTTAACAAATTAAGATGATTAAAGATAAGACCCTGGCATATTCAACGGTCCATGGTGCCTTTTTTACAGGTTTTTTTTCTGAATTACCTGTTTATTACTACTCAACCCCCTCACAATTTACTATCAGAAAATAACAAGCACTTAATCACAGAATGTCATTCAGATAACCACAGATCCATTATTTATGTAAATAAAGCTAAATATTGAAGAATAATGTGGGATTAAAGATCTAATTTGAAAAATGCATGCTATTTAGCAAATCTGTTCCTTTCTCTAGGGCTCAGTATAAATACGTGCAAAACACCAGTTTCATCCCCTTGAATCACAAGAGGCAAAACTTGTATCTGTTCATCTAGTCTTGCAAAGATATAGAACATGGTAACTTACTAAGAATTAGAGTAATCCCTCTGAATATAACTTCAGCATTCTGCTAAAACTATAAATCTCATCTTAGACCAAAGCAGTACCTCAACAACAAACTAGCAATTTCTTACTCATGTGGTAATGGAGTTGCCTCACAGAGTTTGGAGACATGCTCTCAGGAAACTGACTAGTACAAGGTTGAAGTTGAGTGATACTTGCAATGGAAAAAAAGAACAACAGCATAGTAGCTTCCAAGTCCTTTGAATTTATAAAGTTGATAACTTTCAAGTTATCACTTGAAATGTATAATTAAAAAGATAAATGTGAGATATAATAATGCTACACAGAAAATACTCTACCAAAGGAAAGTGTAGTAGTGAATTTAAAGTTCACCTCCCTCTATTTCACTGGGCAAAAAACTACAACTCTAATGTCCCTAACCTGCACACACTGACTGGGAAAACCCTGTGAAATATACAGTCTAAGAACTCATGTTCAGAAAAATTGTATTCCAAGTCCTTGGATTGACACTGAGGCTGGATTTCAGAGCACTCACATTGAGCTTCACTTATGCTCAGCAAACATAACTCATCATAAATCCAGCCAAGGTCTCTCCTAACAACCAGGCCAACTCTGTAAAGGGATTAACACCTGCAGACAGAACACCTCTGCCAACTAAAGGTCTCTTGGTTTGGGACAATGAATGATTATCTTTAGTAACAACAGAAGTTAAATGGCAGTAGTACCTATCATTCAACTTACATAGAATTAGGGGGATAAATATCAAAGAATAAAACTCCCAGCAATCTGCCAGAATAATTTTGAGATCTTTGCTGTATCATAACTATTAACAGTTTATAATCTACTTCCACAAAAAATTATCTGACATATTTCAATTTGAAATATTAAATAACACCCGGCACAGATTTAATATCAAGAACAAATTAAGATCAGCAATGTCCTATTTCCCCCAACAATTTATAAACCAATTTAAGGACCTAGGTTATACTGAAAATATCTACCAAAATATCCCAGATGTAAGTGAAAAAAATACTATAGAAGATTCAATGAGAATGGTCAAGTAAAATAAGGCAGATCAAATAGATGAAGCACAAAGTCCAACCACAGGTCTATTGAAAAACCACACTTGAGGATTCTGAAGGTGGTCTATGCTAAGTTCTAACATCTCTGATACAAAGAACCATAGTGTTATGGTAACAAAATCCAAATTTCATCAATAAAGCACACACTACATTTCATGATAGATGTCTCCTAATAGACATAAAATATTAGGTATTAGGAACTGTATCTTTCTCCCTTTATTTTGGCCATCATAGCACAAGTGGTCACAGACAAGGAATTCTGTAAATAGCTGTACAAATGGATTTTACATGAGAACAAAGTACCAATTAATTCAGATGTACAAATATCTAACACCTGTAGGTCACTATGCTATCCTCTGCAGCTGTGTTTCAAATACAAAATGGTTCATAATCACCAAACATCTAGTTCAGCTATGAGGTTTTTTGCTTTAATCTTGGCCACCTTACCTAAATTTTAAGATTAACTTTGCTCACCAAAGGAAACCAACCCAGCCAAGTCTTCAACTAACCATTTCATTTCCACATTATAAATTCCTAAATCATAGGCAAGGAAGTATTAAGTAAGCAAAGTGAATTCCGGATCCTGAGATGATACTGAGTGTAGAAGGAACTAGAACCGTCTCCTGTAGTCTGCATTCCTGCCACCGGAGGACACCGGATGGCACATCCCCTTTTCGTATAAGGGGGACGTCCCTGAGGTTGGTTCAGCTACTATTTGAGAAGTTGAAGTACACTGTTGCCAACAACCAGCTGCCGCCCCCTACACGGTCTACTCACTGTTAGCAGAGCTGGACTTACTGTGTTGACACATGAAGCTATTTATCAACATTTACATCTAAACAAACATTTTTGAACTGTCCAATACTGCTCTTCTGCTAGGCCTTCTCACTAAGCAAGGGAGGTGGTCTCAGCCCTGTGAACTCAAAAGAGCATATTTTATTCCCATTTTTTGACCAAAAATGACTAAAAAATATCCATACAAATATGCTTCATGACACAGTACTTTCACTTTACTAAAACAAGTCCTGGTAAACATTGAATCGTTTGACCCTTATCTATGAATACCTTCCTACTTCAAAGTGTTAAGAGTATCAAGTTACATATCAGGCCTATTCGATTCTAATTACAGATAATCTACTATACAAGAGTAACTATAAAATATCTAAAAACTTGTATTCTAATATTTTAAAAAATGAGTAACGCTGCCACACTCCTTTAGTATCTACTGTGTGACAGGCTATATATACCTGTTGATCAACTGCAGGCAGCTGAAGAAAAAAACACAAAGTAAGTCATCTTCAGACACCAACAGGATCCACGTGAAGGTACTCACCACACTCGATGCATTTCCTAAAATGTATCCTATGAATATTAGTTTCATTATTTCTGAGACATCAGTTAGACACCTAGAACTCTGGCATCCTGGTTCTAGAGGTGGTTGTCTCCTTTTCACGTATCTGCTTCCATCTCACCACATGTCTGTGCCTCCTGGGATTCAAGGATGAGCTTCCTTTTTTGCTTTCAACAGCACATAGTTTTTTAAAAAAAGAAGAAAATTAGCTCAGAATACCTCTGAAAGTAAAAAAAAAATGAAATATATATACTATTTACACCTGCCACTCCTAATTCAGTCTTCACATGCAAAGCCAAATTTTCTATTGAAAATAATATTCTCTAAAAAATCTATCTAGTGAGGCACATTGACCGGATTTCAGTGTCATTTTAAGCTCAAATTGCAAAATCATTATGTTCAGACAAGGTCCTGTGTCATCATGAACCTAGCCAAGGCCTCTACAATATACTCATACTCTTCTTTACAAGGTGATTTTACCTGGAATGGTTCCTGTCCTAAATGCAGCTGACAGGATTTTCAGCCTTGTTGCGATACTACTGAGGAGGATCCACACTGACATGTCAGATAATTCAGTGATCAAATTCTCTCCTCTTCCAGTTATATGGGTAAAAAAGGCACTGCATGAGACTGAAAAAGTTGCAATACAAAATAAAAAAACAATGATAACAAGCAGTTTTATTTATTTAACAAAATGCAAACACTGAGTATATATGCGTTATGTGCAGCCAGTGCCAAAGAAACTAGAATGCAAAGATGAGTAAGGCAGAATCTGGCAATGTATTATTAGTTGGGCAACATGTATTTGAACATTTCATATGCTATAGTAGAGGCTGTGATTGACTACTTGCTGAAATTAATAAAAGTTTTACTTAAAATGAACTCAATGAAATGTTATTCTCTGATCTTTGAAACAAGATTATGAAAATTCTAGACAAATATTGCTAGTATCACATTTCATAAATAATTAATTTTTGTGCAAATAAATACCTACAAGAAACAAAACACCAGGTTTAGAGAAATTATAAAACTTCTGCTCTGTTACGTGGAATGTAAAAAAGTTGAACTCTTAGCCACAGTCAATGGTGGCTGCCGGGAGCTACTAAGGGTAAATGTAGAGATGTTGGTCAAAGGTACAAACTTCCAATTTTAAGATGAGTAAGTGCTAGGGATTTACTGTACAGTATTTTGACTATAGCTGATACCATACTGTATACTTGAAATATGCTAAGGCAGTAGATCTTAAAAGTTCTCACCAAAAGAAAAAAAAATGGTAACTGTGTTAGGTGATGGGATGTGTTAACTATCTAACCTTATTGTGGTTATCTTTCCACAATAGGTATGGATATCAAAAGCATGTTTTACACATTATACTTACATGTTACTTATCAATTATGTATCAAGTAAGCAGGAAAAATTACAGTCCTTCTAAAATTTGACACTGAAGACCAATGAATTTGTGAAGGCAGGGCACTGTATGACTTCTGACATGCTTTTATACCAAGTCCAAGTCCAGTTTACTATCTAAAAACAGACTACAAATAAGTCAAAAGCAAAGGTTTCAAGTACCGTAACTATTAAATTCCTGAATTCAATTTGAAACTGTCTCTAAACCCACAATGAAATCCTACATTGATATGTAGTATGTATATATTTGAGTTAATAAATGTAACCAGGAAACCAGGAACTAATTCCCCAAACACGGTTTAGATCAAACATGTAACTCATTTGAATGCAGGAATGTAGGAACATGTTTAAGGGACATCAAGTATTCACTGCCATGAATGTTTGAAAACTGGAATGCTGATACGTGTCCCCAAAGGAACTCTGCAGAACTTAGATCTAGCAATCCAAAGCACAAGATCCATACACTTACCTTACACCCTACATGCAATTATTTGAATGTCTGTGTCCCAGGTTGTCTTTTAGTATATGTTCCACAATCTGGGCTTCTCAAAAGGTTCAAGAAGTTCCAAGCAGATAAGAATAGTATTACCACCATACCAAAATAGCCATCAGAAGCAAGCATCTTCCCGAACCTTAAGAGTTCTTGTCACTCACCTTTGATTTGTAAGAGGCTTTTTTAAGTTAATCAATTATACAGCAAGTTTTCTTTAAATAACGCTGCATGAAAACTCATGCTAAAATCTAAGGGCCATCCTGCCAACAGATTTCAGTGAGGAGCAGTATTTTCCTTCCCCAAACAAAAAAATACCACAATTTTTTTTGAAATTAGTCCAGAGAGCAGACTTGTAGAAAGCAAGGCTCTATACTTATCACCCACACAGTTTCAAGGAGCAAGTGTCTATCTAAGAGTCAATTTTATTTCGTAAGAATGGCTTTGCCTCCAGAGATCGAGAAAAAATGCTTTGCCTGGTATTCTGGTACCCAGTAGTAAGTTTCTTTTTAATGTTTACTATCTCTGAAAAAATTATCACACCTGTGTTATATATATCTCCTAAAACAAGGAAGGCTTTGCCAACTTTATGTTCCTTACCTGGTCATGGTAATCAATCCTAGAAAGTACTCTGGGAAGACCATATAAATCTGGTGACAGCAATTCTAGTCATTTTGAAGTTCTCTTTTCTTTGGGAGATTACTACTTGAAAGGCCATGATGGAAAAGGTGACATACATACAACCTCTGTTGGTAAAATCAGAGAAGACACAATCAGTTTACCAGTCTTAGGCTATTAATAAATTAATACCAATTTGTAACTGTAGTATTTTACAAGCTAATTTCTACAATCAGTAATGCTCCATTCACTGCCTAGTTGAAATCTTAGCAGTAAAACCTAGAAAGCTTCTCCCTCTCCCTCTTAAAAATAATTTTCACTGGTCCATAACCAACTCCAACTGGACCTGGATATTTGGGCATTCCCTAACTATTTTCCTGGAAGAGATTTTCCACTCTGAACACATAAAGTATGTCTACCACTAAGTAATGCAGCTGCATTTAATTTGTACTTAAGAGTGTCAACTATATTCTAGGGTGTATGTTATCTTTAAGTAACACAACTTAGGTATGTGATCCCCCTGGCCCCCAGGACCCAGGTTCTGCCATTCATTGAGAAAAGTCTAAGTATGCAAGTATTTACTCACTGGCAGGGAACGATGATTATTCCAGGATCACGTCACCTACTCTTATCACACAAGGCCCAAGAACACTGCAGAAGCTGATCGGCTGAGGTGAAATCCCATAGGAACACCTCTTATTCCAAATGCTTTGATTTAGTGATCCAAGTCTGAATTCAGGGCCATAGTTTCTTTCCATAGTTGGCCTTTCAAGGCCTTTCATCCTGTCCCTACTTCCTTTCAGGTATGGATGGCATAATGGTGGAAGAGGCCGTGTGTGGGTCTCAGCCTGACCACTTAGGCCCCAGGGCCAAGAGTTTCCTTATGTGTAAAAAGTTATTAACCAAGATCAGTCATGCACAAAATGAAAGGAAGTATAACCAAATATCACAACCATTTTAAGAATTAAAGAGAAAATTATTTAAATGAATTGTTTAACCAGGATTGACTTCATCCATAATAACTTCAAGACTTGAAAAATCCTAGTCTTCACTCTGACATAAAAAAATCAATAGGCAAAAAATGTACAACAGTACCTCACAGTTTAATTGCTCTATGCATTTATTAGCTAATATTAATGCAGCAAGAGGGGACAAAGTTCACAAACACTCAACACAGTTTCACAAGACTCATTGCAGGAAAAAAAGTGATTAAGAATGATCAACAATATCCTAGGGTCTTGGTGGACGCATTCCTGGGGGAGGAGGACCTGGAAAAAAAAAAAGCAAAATTTGTAACATATATAATTGTTGAACCGCTGTACTGTACACTTGAAATCAGTATAATATTGTATGTGAACTATACTTCAGTTAAAATAATTTTAAAGTGAAAATTCCATGACACCCTTAGAAAAACAACATATTCAGGGACCTGGCTGGCACCACTGAGCACACGTGTACCCACTCACCTCTAATTCCTGGTGGAGGGGGTCTCATTCCTGGAGGGGGCATGCCTATTGGTGTCCCTCGAGCAGGGGGAAGCCCAATTGGTGGGCCCATTGGTGGTCTCATACCAGGTGGAGGAGCCATTATGCCTAGAAAAGTGGCAGAAATAAAGGCTCAACTAAGACAGAACTAAAGACTGTACTTGAAGAAAGGGCCCAGACACCAAATTAGGGAGTTGATTAATTTCTCCTTGAACCACAACACTGGTAAACCATCAGAACTCAAAATTTTGAGTTCACGGTTTCTCATCAAACACTAGTATTCAAAAGTGGGAAACATATTCCAACTCAGACCAGTTGTAATTCAGTATCTTATTAGCTGAGAGCATTTTAGTCATCACTTCAAGAAGATACAATCTCTTCACAGACCCAGACCTTTTGTGTAAGGACCAAATTCTTTTTCTTCTTGTTTATCAATCCCTTACCTGGAGGTGGGGTGGCTCGGCCCACAGGTGTGGGTGGAGTACCCCGTCCTGGCGGGTACTGAGTTGGAGCTCCAGCAATACTGGCAGTAGCAGCCACGGCAGCAGCTGCTACAGTGCCTCTTCCTTGCGGAGTCATCACCTGAGAAGGCATGGTCAGGTACAGTAAAGGCAAGGCCCAGCTGCACATTATTTAAACACAGGAAATAATGGTGGATAATGGCCTACTAAATACAAAAATATTGTAACGATTTTTCATTTCTCCCATTATCCTTATTTGAAATATTTTGGCATGCTGACACGTTCTCCTTTAAACCAAACATGCCACTTTTAATTTAATAAAAATAAACCCATTTTGGATTTTCTTAACTCTGGTTTATCTATCTGTATTTCCCTTAATCACCAACAATGGTTATATCATTCTTATCAAGGAGGCTTTGATCTATTCCCTTCCTAATGTATATGTGTCTCTCGGTTCCCTCCATAGTTTATGGTACGTACACAAGCATAGGATGTACATTCATGCTTCTTGATCTCCTCCCCCTTGGGCTTCAGGCACTTTCTCCTAATAATGTAGAACTTTCTCTTGGATCCTCACCTGTTGGGACGGTCCCCCAACCCCTCGGACAGGGCCCGCTAATCCAGCAGGAGCCTGAGGAATTGGAACACCAGCTGGTACTCCTCTGCCAGCTGCCCTGCCAACCCCAGGGCCTCCTGCAGCGCCAGCAAGTGGTACCCGAGCAATGCCAGTCTGAAACAAGATTATAGCTTGAAATTAAATGATTCACCAGTTATCAACAACCTTATTCCCATAAGATCACTCTGTCCCACCATTTTCCCTATCTTGATCAGTTCTCTATTCAAATGAATAAATGAATGAGTGCACTACAGAGGCATCCTGCAGATTAAATGTACATTTATCAAAATGTGAGTACATATATTTTTATGACCTTACCAAGGGGAAATACACCAGAAATTCCTACCTTTACCCAGGCAGTACCCAGCACACAAATCATCAGAATAGCCTTAATCCCCAAACACATACAAGAACTGACTTCAAGTGCCAGGCACATTTTACTTGATAGAAGTATACCGTACTTTTCCTCTCTTGTCCCCCAATTTAGCAACATCTTAAAAAATGTGATGGCCTTCCACAATAATGTCTGTCCTGACCTACAACTTCCTTACATCTTTAGGGGGTGGTCCCTCCACAGTCATGGAAACCAAGTTCTCCCCACGCAGCAACACCAGACCCAAAACCCGCTTTTCTTCACGCTCCGGCTGCTTCGCATTCTTTGGCCTATAAATCAGAAGTAAACTTTAGTGAAATAAATTAGGGATCGCTCACTCACTAAAATATTTATGTATCATTAAGTATCAATTAATATGATTGATGCCCAAATGTCCATGCTCAGTTACTAAGTTATGAGAAAATACACACACACACACACACACACCTCAGCTGATATGTAAGGGTGACGGCAAAAGTCTTTACTATCACACTTCAATCTTCTCTCACCTTCATTCGTGTTCCCTCAGTATTTTACTATACCAAAACTAATTGCTTTTTGTGTAACATAGATAAAAATTACATGGCTAAGACTTTCAAGACAGGCAAAACTGAGACTCAGTTTCCATGTTAAGAAGGGAAGCAATATTCTTAAATCATTAAGGAAATCTTGATGAGAATTGAAAAAAAAAGGGTAGAGAACAGTAGTAGACAATGAAGGCATACCAAATGGTATAAAGGAAAAAAAAGGCTTCGAATAAGAGACACCGTGTATTCTAGACCCTACCACTTACCATGTAACTAAGGGAAATTTTAAAAAAGGAAAAGAAAAAAGAAAAACCGTAATTGCAATTTCTTCAACTGCCAGCAGCAAAAATCATGTGAGTCTTTAAACAGAAAATAGGTAAAAGCAATTAACTCAATGCCATTCAACAAACCCCAGTAAGCACTATCATATACAATAATGTATAATATAAAGCAATATGAAGATGAGATTATCCCTGTAATTTAGTAAGAAGAGTGAAACGGTATGCCTAAAACTCTCATCAAATGGCTGTAGTATTTGTCAACATCATGGTTTCTAATTTTTTTAGTAAAAATATGGATTATTCAAACACAAAACAATGAAGCATCCACTGTCCTAGAATTTCTGAGAAGATCCAACTTGATGTGCAAGGAGAACAACAATCAATAAAAAGGAAAGGATAAGGAATATGCTATGAATTATATATATTCCAACCTGAGTAAGAATTAACACTACAGCAGACAGGTGAATTTGAATATCACCTTTTTGCTCATATTTAAAAAACCTAAGTTAACTGGCACATTAAACTTCTGTACAGTACCTCATTAACTATGGGAAAAGAGGAAATCAAGCCAAGAGCCAAGGGTGGTGATGCCTTGTAAGTCTGCCCAAGGGTAAGAGCCCTAATGCAGTCATCTTGAATGAAGAGAGCTATAGGCACCAAGCCAAATCCTCTGAATGAAGTCAACCAAGTGGAAGTAGGATGCCATAATTCCAATTTTTAAATAAACATAACTCGGTATTTTGAACATACTGTACAAAGTTTATTCCAAGTTCAAGATATTTGCAAAGTTAAAACAGTATAGTGAGTACATTAACTTTAAGACTGGGAGACTCTGATGCAATTCAGAGATGAGGCTAGGTTAGATGATAGACCATCCTTGCCATGTTCTCCCCACCTCCTTCAGTTACCCTCGATAAGCCCTTATTCCTGTTCTTCCTCTTCCTCACTCTCTCATTACCCAAACCCAAACCCAAGTGGTCTTACTTGATCTTCCTGAACTCATCACAGTCACAGAGGATCAAGTTCATATGCTTGTCAAAAGCCTTGAAGGTGCCAATGAAGATTCGGCCATCCTGCAGGATACATCTCATTCTATAGTCAATGTGCTGCAGCATCTTGCTGCTCTTTCCCACAGTCTGGAAGGAGTAAGAATCGGTCATCAGTTTGTCTGCAGCTACTCCCTAACCCGCTCCTTTTCCTCCCCAGCCTGTAATAATCCAAACTTGATTTCCTCTACACATCCCCACTCCCACCTTTACTACATAATTCATTCACACCATTTTAAAATACTGACCAAATTTGGACCCAGGACCATTATAGTCCTCTATGGAACCTTCTACTCCTCAGAATTTCTACATACTTTCCCATCATTCTGTTATTTCCTTCCCAATAGATTCCCCAACCCTATTCCCTTGTAGCTTTCCACCATGCTTATCGGTCTTTTCCCAGTTCTAATCCCAAACCCCACCTTCCTGTGAAACACGTGATTGCATACACTCTTGCTGCCTAGACAACCAACCAAACAGCGGGAAATTCCAGCCTTCATCAACAGCTTTGCCACCCCCATCAACCCAACACAAGTACAGTACAGAGGCCTCCATCGCAGTGTCATCAACACCCGCAGCCTGTATCATTCAAAACTTGATCAGAGTCTCTCAGGTTTCTTTCATTTGTCCCACTAGGCACCTTTACATTTTTATCCTCATCACCCACTCTGCTAAAATTTTAATATGCAGATATGCTGTATCTGTTTATGTAACGTGCCCCTTTGGCAGACAATAAACCAATCACTGTACAGTGTAAGATCCTTTCCACTTCTCATAAACCAAATTTTGCCCCCTTAAATGTCCTTCCCATTGAGAATGAACGCTCTAGATTAGCCCAACAGAACCACAAAACTGATTCCTTATTTCTAACATTAAGAACCCCAAATCACCCCACACTCTGATGAACAATTGGGTCCTTACAGTAGCTTCTCACCCCTCTGCCTAATATATATCTTACCATGATTGCTGCTCCACCAAATCCAAAGTCCGTAGTCAAATTTCAGGATCCTTAAGACCTAAGAGAAGGCTACAGATAAGGGTATGATGCAGGTTCTCCTATAAACAATGCAAGCTGGGGCAGAAGCTTCAAACAGTAGCTGGAGCCTGCAGAGGAAAGCATGATCTAGCTGCACTGCAATCTACCATGTTTAAAAGCAGGCAGGCAGTTTTGCATGACAATCACTACAAGACATATTCAAATGCATTTCCTTCATGCTCCCAAACCCACCAATTAAACACCATAACTCATTATTCCCTCACTTTAATTTCCACATTTTACATAGCTAGGATTAAGAATTTATTCAATTTTATTTTACACAAGAAGTTCTTAGATGTTTCAAGATTAGGAATTGCCCACTCCCAAAATGTAGTATTTTCTTCCCATCCTTATTTAAGGTAGCACTTCACTCTCTGGTCCGAAGCTAACATCAAGTCATCTCAACAACAACATTTTGATATCCTGAAGTTTCTTCAGACTTTTGGTTCTTTGAGTCACCTAAATGTTGTCAAGCCCAAATGTTTCCTTTCCCCCAACTAAGTACCTTCAAAAGGATGTTAGGTAATGCTTCTTAACCAATAACCAAGTGCTTAAGACTTCCTATGTTAAAAGAGGACATAGTTACTGAATGCTCTTATATGGGGTAACTCATACATGGGCAACTTTTCTATCAATCAAAAGAACATGTATTATAACAATGTTACTATTTTCCCCAATATACCAAAGAAAATACTCCTATTAAGGAAGGTAAAAAAAAAAAATCTAGCTAAAATTGGTGAACGTTTTCAAACTGCTAATTATACTTATTAAAATAGGAAACACAAATTATTATTAATTTGAATGGGAATTTGGCTTTATGAATAAAGTAGCCCAGTTTCACAAACAAAATCTGATTGATGTACTTTTTTTTAACAATGCAGACATGTCTATTAAGATTATTCTCTACTGTTTTCAATATAGAAAACTTGCAAACAGCAAGATAACTTGGTTAAGTAAATTTTGAATCAATTTCTGGATGTGAAAATGAAATAATATGGTGATTATGAATTTCACCAACATTAATACAGTAAGCAAAAAGAATGTTTCCAGTACACAATTCTCTGAGGAACTATATGACACTGTATCAGAAGAGAAAATAATGGTATGAAAGAATTCAGTAAGAGTGGTAAGATATAGAAAGGATGTTTTCCTGTAATTATCAAAATGTGATGGCAGTTAAATGCATTCTATGAGAACTTGGAGGGTGTCAGAGGGCCTAAAAAATAAATTCCTGATAATTAAATTCTTCCAACCTTTGTCTTCCAAGTGCAAACTTCCAACCATCCTTTGTCTTCCAGGCAAAACTGCACAATCTACCCATACCTTCAACACACTGTCATACTCCTTTCACACTTATATCTCCACTTGTTCTCCATCTACCCAACTTAGGTCTTCAAAGATTTCAGAATGATATGAGGGATATCCCTATTTCTGATATCCAATATTATATACATATTAATGCTTTATATTAAACTGGTATGAGAAGATCCTAAAAGATTTATTCAAATAAGACTCCCTCCACCCACAAATAAATGTACTTTTTGACCCAAACTCAACATGAGTTAAGTTTAAGGCCTGTAATTTAGATGTTCTGAATTCTGACAAGATTCTTCATAAAGCAGTCTAAATCCAGGAATACTTGGTATATATTTGAATCATTAGCAATTTCCATTTGTATTACATTTATATATTAAGATACAGGATCTTCAGTAATCCATGGAGACAGGAATAAGTAATACCCTCAACTGGGGGATAGAAATGGGGAACGAATGTTAACAGACATAAGGGATGGAAAGTCCTAAAAGTACCTTATGGTAATAGTTGCAAAATTATGTAATTTACTAAAGGTCAGATTTATACACAGGTGAGTTTTATGATAAGTAAAGTATGTAAGATTTCAACAGCCAAAAGTTGTTTGTTGACTGAAGCTGTTCTTAAAAAGTAAAATGACAAGAACTTCAAAACTCCATTACCAACAGCAGTGGAGACATGCTACCTGACAAGAAGCCACGAGACACAATTACTAGAAAAAACAGTGTGACTGGATGTTTTTCAAGATTTAATTTAAAGGAAAAAATGTAATCACAAAAGGGTTTCTTGCATGAAGATTAATGTAATAGGAACCAACATCAAATGCAAATCTCAGGTGGGAATTTGTAGTCAGTCACCTCTCCAATAAATGTTCAGACTTTAGAGATTAAGCTTTTACCTTCAGGTGCCCAAAAGATTTGAGTACATCTTCCCCTTCCAGCCTCAGCTGCAATGTCCTATCCCACTGGCATTTTAGTAAACACATACCTATCAGCCATAGTTCATTGTTTACCTACAAGAAACCAACAAATTCAAACAAGATTTCCTTTCTATAGTGGATCAGAGTAAAAAGGGAAGACCAGTCACAATCCTGCATCTGTCCATCATCCAACCTGAGGTTCCAAAGTCCTCCCATACCCACTATATTTTGTCACCCAGTCATCAAGCAGAAAAATGCACCTTTAGATTTGAGTTATGAACTAAAGAACTGCAGACCTAGAAAATTGAGGACATGGACATGTAATAGATTCAAATAATTTGTGTAAGTAGAAGAGATACACATTTCACTTAGAACTTGGAATAGAGGTTGACTGCAGAAAAGTTAAGGCTTCCCTCAATGAGACAGACTCGGTATTTAGGAAGTTTATCACTTGTCCCTAAGTTCAGCACACCATAATCATGAAACCTTGTTAAGTAAAGATTTTGTAGAATAATTTTAAATTTATCCTACAGCAAAGGAAAACAAAATGCTTCATAAGGAAAAAGACAGAAGAGTAGCAACATCACACTGTATCAATGAATTAGCAGTTATGGTGAAATCTCCTTACATCAAAGGACACATAAGCAAATAAATGGCCTGGGTCCCTGACTCAAACATCCTATGCCCCTTTCCCAGAAGTTCTCAAACTTTTGAAAAATGTGGGCTTTCTCAAATGATTAAACTGCAGAAAAATATATGGCTTCTTTAAATCAAACAATGGGCAGACTTGGCCAACACTCATACAACAAATGAGAAATCATAGAATGTAATGCATTAGTGCTCATTCAAATGTGGTAAAATAACAGACCCTTCACAGAAAAATGTGCAGAAAAGTTAAACAATTACAGAAAAAAAACACAATAAATGGAAAATATTCATGTACAAAGCAATGCCAGTTAAAATCACAAGAAAACAATTTTCCTTTTTTGGAACTGTTTATTTAACAAAAAAAAAGATGACACTGAAACTAAGACTCTAGTAATGATCTCTGAATGCAAGCAACATTGCTTATGATGCTGGTAACAAAACATTTAAGAATCATACTATTATTTATACTCTAGTTCACAATAGGATCCTCATTCTAATAAATTTAGGGTATCAAATATATGTTTAAAAACAGAATACTCCTAACAGTATAGTTGACTATAAAAAAAACACAAGTACAAGTAACAGTAAATCATGAATGGACTGTCATTTATTCATTACAAATGTAATTATGAGGACTATGTAATAAAATTAAACAATGACATACATTTATGTGGAATACAAGGTAAGTTTAAAAGCATGATTCCAACTGCCTACACTTTCAAAAGAAAACTAAATAGGCAAAAGGAAAGAAAATTCAACCTCATGGTATAGAAACATGGGTATAGAAAGTCTTTGGTTAACTTTCCCATTGTTCTTGGCTACACTCACATGCTTGGCTATCACTCACATGCTTTAGATTTTTATTATGGAAAAGGAAATGTATCAATCATTAATGTCTTTAAGAACTACCATCTACATGTGTAAAGGATTTAATGATTCTTAGACGTGACCCCTTATCCCAGAAATTTATCAGGTTCTCTACCCTATCATGTTTATCTCATACACAATCCTTTCTATAACGCCTTTCTCTTTGGCACCTTCTATAATTATCACCACTCCCATACTGGGTCCACTTTCATTTCTTCATCCTTTAATGTGGTTCTCTAAGACAGAAGCCATTTAACTTTTTATTTTAAAGGGGAAAATATTTTAGGCTTTGCCTGCCATTCAGTCTGCTGCAACCACTTGAATCTGCCACTCTAATGCCAATACAGCCATAGACCACTTGTAAATAAATGGACATGGCTGTGTGCCAAAATAATTCCATTTATAAAAACAGGCAGTAAGTGGGTCAGATACTTCACCAACCTTAACTCTAAAATAATCCTAGTTATTAGTACTGTTTGGATAAAACTAGCATTTGAAGCTAGACTAAAACACAGTATCAGAAAATTAAATAATCATAATGTATGCCTTAATGTTATATTAGGAACTTTCAAGAGTACATGAATTACAATGAGCAGTCAAAAAATTCCTGGCTCAAAAATATCGCACAAACTTAAGTCTTTTTAAAACTGTTCTTAGGGGAACATCTGGGGATAAAGATCAGATGCCACCGTCTTAAATCAATTCCACTGTTTTGTAATGAAGTCCAGACAATTAGCGGTGAATGTGGGTAAAAGATTCAGCAGGGAAGGGTTTCCCCTTACAAAATTTGTTTTTTTTCCTTTAGTTCAAAATCAAAATGGTGGCTATAAACAGGCCTAATTAATTTGAGTTGAGGGGTAAGAAAAAATCTAGAAGAAACTCATCTATAAGCCCCCTTCCTCTCTTAAGCTTCTAGAAATATACTACACCCTTTGGATTGAGATCAATGAAATCTTAAAACTAAAATAAAGTAACAAACAAAAAAGTGGTAAATCAAAGTCAATTTCTGATCATCTTTTTACTAAAAATGTAAGCAAGTAACGTAAAAAAGCAGACTAAATAAACCTACATCACACTGAAAAATTATGGCTAATATCTTTATTACATTGTCAGCTGATTCAAATACATGGATACATTCTCAGCTGATTTAAACAAAACTGGTGAAAGAAAAAGGGAAAGGGCAAAACAAAACAATAATTAGTAAATAAGCATGGGAAAATACTTAGCTTCTCATTGCTAATGACTGTGATGTGCATTTACTTATAATTCAGTAGGCACAAGTGATACATAATTAAAGTAATCAGTACAGATAAAAGTGTATTGTAACTGGCATTCCATTTTTCAAGGCAATAGAAACTGATATAAACATAACTTTGGAATATAATTTAGAAAATGTACCTTAAGTTCATATTCCTTGATTCAAGTTATTTTCACATCTGCATATCTAAGGATATGATCTTATCTAATGTTTTATGTGAAGAAATTCACTGAAGCTTTATTCAAACTACCAGCAGAAAAAAATGAAGTCCCTCACAAAAGAAAATTATAAATGATACTCATTAGCAGGATATTTGGCATTTATAATCAAGTATATTTTATATGTTAAGTTGAAAAGCAATACAACTTAAAAATGAATAAAACTACCTAAAAAGCACATCCTACAATGACTGCAAAGTAATACAAAAGTATCAAGAGCAAAACATTTGGGTCCTACTTTTACTTTTTAACTTTCTGCAATGCACTTATTTTCTTTTAAAAAGAAAATACTATCTTAACATATCCCACATTAAATGACCTTCAAATACCCTATTCATTAATCATGTGTTTATATTCCTGACCGTGACTGCATCAGCTCTAACCTGATCTTTACTTGGCAATCAGCTACTGGATGTTCCAATACTGCTTTAACCACCTCTTGGTGTCTCAGCTAAGAATGCCTGTCTCAGTTCGGCCTGGAAATCCACCACAGGTATTTGCTGCTGCTGAGATCGCCTTGGGTACAGCTGACACCTATGATAAGAACACAATACATATAAATGAAAAGATATTTGCTTGTATAGGTAACAATAGGAATGAAAACTTAAAGATCCTTAAAACGCTTAAAGCACCCTCATTTATGGCTTAGAGCATACCATCCTTAAGAAAAAACTATAAAACAAGAAACAGGAGTCTCTGCATACAGGAATGTACAAGGAACTGAGAGAGACTTAAACTTACCCACTTTGAAGATACTATCAAGGAAATTAAAAACAAAAAAGCACTTTTGGTTTAAAAAGCCCTATGGAAATACCATCAGTACCATATCCATTACTCACTTGCCAATGAACCTATCTGGAAACAGTTCTTTAACCCTGCGAGGAGGGGTGGGGGGTAGTTTGAGGCATTTGCTATGGCATTTCCAGTGAGACTTAAGGCTGTTGTCCAGGCTTATCCTCCTGAGAACTTTCTCCTTGCAACAGACATTTCCAGGACCCAGGCTGTTAGGCTTTCAAACCATGTAAATGGACCATCTTATAAATTAGCAGAGAATTCCAGAGAAAGGCCCTCAACGTATCTTTACAGATGAGTGATCTGGTTGTGAATTTAACCTTGAGGATAAGGAAGAGATGTAGGAAGTTACACAGGTTGCTGGCTAATCAGACAAGCATGAAAAACCAAATCACCAGCAATTCTGCCCTTATTGATACATGATATATATGTTGATGACACACACACATATACATACATGAAAGAATTCAAAAGCAATTGGATTTAGAAATGGGACTATGCTAAAAGGTTTTCCACTATTTTCTTTAGTTTTTAAGTGACATTTTTAACATTCTGTAATACAAAGAATTAGGCTGGACTTTGCTCCTAGGAGGTAACTACTAAATCCTTGAATTTACCAAGTGACAGAAGTCTTTGTTATCCATGGTGGGCCCCTTGCATTACACCAGAGTTAATGTTAACATGATGACTCAGGACAGGGATTGCTGGTCAGGCCACAAAACCCAATCGTGTATTATATGGTTGGGGCTTTAAGCCTGACCTCCTGGGAAGGGATGGGAGCTGGAAATTGAGTGAGGCTAAGTTCCATCATGTTGCCAATGATTCAATCATGTCTCAGTAATTAAACTCTAATAAAAATTTTAGACATCCAAGGCTCTTGTGAGCTATATTGTTAATATACATCGATGTGTTGAGGGAGTTTCACATCCTGAGGACAGGGAAGCTGCCATGAGTCTCTTCACTTGTCTCATCCTGACTTGTATCCTCCATAATAGAATTAATAGTAAGTATATATAGTGCTTTCTTGAGACCTGTGAGTTATTCTAACAAATTATGGAACCTGGGGGAATAACGGAAACCCTGAATCTACATTCAGCTATTGAGAAGTGCAGGTGGCCTAGAAACCTCAGTTTCTTTCAGAGATGCTGTGACCTTAACCTGTCAAATCTGCACTTCAGGTAGTAATGATCACAACTGTATTGCTCATGCCTTTACATTTTCCCATTCCAATCACTGAATAATTAAATCTTCATTTGGACATTCTCAGTTCCAGTCCTCCTGTTATCAAGTGACAACTAAGACTCCCACCTAACAAGGTTCTAACATGTTTCAGAAAGAAAAGTGTTTTTTGCTTCTTTAAAATCCTGTTGCAGTGGCCTTATTGATTTTAACCTGAAACCCAACTGAAGACTGAGATAAGACTGAGAACATAAGATGCAGTATATCCAGCATGTACTGAATAAATTGCAAAATATAAATTCAGAAAAGACATTGAGTAAGTAGATTCAGAAGACTTTCTATCCCCAATCTCTTAATTTATCTCAAATTCACAATACATCAGGAAACAGGGAAAACATTCACCATTCCCAAAGAATAGGAGCTGCTCTGGTGATACACCTACTGGAAGATAGAACAAGCATCAATTTCAGGAATGGAAATCAATAAGCTTTTGTTAATACTTACTGTTGGTCTGCTGGACGTTTTGTTTACATCTGATTTTAGTTTTTATTTCATTTTGTTTCGTATTTTTTTGGATGGGATGCTAACAGCAATCCTTTTTTGGTTTTTAGAACTGGTACCCACACAATTCCTCAGGAATATGAACTCTCAATACTTATGATTTTGGAAAAGTCAGGAGATTGATGGTCTATTATTAAAATAAACACTCACACTATAACTATTAAGTTCCCCAATCCTGAGAGAATACTGATCATACATGTCATTAGCAGGGATTAGACTAACAACACTACTTACCCTTTCATATAATCTATTTACTCTCAAAGTGGAGAGAGGTTAACGGCGGAAATTACATTGTATTTCCCAAACTCAAAACTCCCTTCAGATCCTTTCTCCAAATTGGCACTTTGTAGTATTTATACATAACATAACAGAAGAGGTCAGGAAAATGAACTTATTTCTTCTTTGAAAGCAACAAACTTTTCCATTGATATGAACAAGCAAATGGCACCTAAAGGAGGCTTAAACAAGATGAGGACTGTCACCTGTTACACTGGTGACATTACACCTGTTACACTGGTGCATAGGATAAAGGCTCTAAGAAAATATAATATGATAGAGCCTTCACCCACAAACAAAAGATCCTCTCCCAAGAGCCCTGCCACTCACACCTCCATCACAATCTCTCAACTACCTCAAGGTATTTCTAGAGATTCCGGAGGGAAAAAATGGCACTTTTAAGAGCACTTGTAATGACAAAAGACTGAAATGGGAAAAAAAAGACATTACCATATAAAAGAAATAGACAAATAGCCTATTATAAAGGAAAAATTATATACAATATTCATTAAATACTCCTTTTCAAAGTATTTCCAAAATGAAAATGTAACAAAGCAAAGAATGAACAGAAAAGGAATCAAACAGGAAAAATGGGAAAATCTTTAGCTTCACCGGTAATTTACAATGTGCAAATAAATATATTACAATTTTTCACATTTAAAAGAAGCAAATAACAAAAAAGGACACAAAATGTTACTTATTACAACTTTTTAAGGCTTTAGATTTGAGGAAGTGAAATAAAATTCAAGTAGTTAATATTAATGAATATTACTTTTCAATTTGACTATCTTTATTGTTTATAATAGTTAAAAACTACAAACAACCTAAATATCCATCAGTAAGCCAACGGTAAATGTAATTATGATGCCACCCATATTCTGCAATTTGTAAAATAAATAAGGTAGATTTATAATACACTTTGACATAGAAAGATCCTCAAGGCAAACTGTTATAGAATAAATCTCACGTATGTAAACAGATCATAAATATGCCTCTCCCCTCCCCACTGTGTGTCTACAAAATGCACAGACAAAGGTCTGAAAAGGTAGAAATCAAAGTACCTGACGATTATCTCTGGAGAGGGAAGGGAAATGGACTGGTGGTGTCTTAAAGCAGATACTCACTTTTATCTCAAAATTACGTTTTACAAAGAGATTACATTAATGTATTAAAAATACTTATAATTTTGAAAAGTAACTTAATAAAACAGTTTTAAGAAAGAAAAATACTGCTATCCACTGTGTACATGTACCTGGCAGTACTTGATACTGTCAAGATTTGTGGCAATGACAAAATTCAAAAGATTTAATGTATGCTCAGTATATGTATCAGGTTATTAAAATGTTCCCATATTTTTCATTAAAATCTCTCTCCTAGAAACCGAAATCTGAAAGTACATGTATATGTCCTAAGTAAGAAGAGGGAAAAAAGTATACATTTCAAATTTTTAAGTGGATATATGCACTAACTAAAAATAAAAATCTAAACACTACAGAGCAAGTATGATTACACAAATTAACATTCATTTAATGCATAGATCGTGATTAACATAAATAACAAAGCAAAATAATTTAAATATAAATATATTGAAGGACGTAGAGTTTTACAAAGATAAAACCCACCCTACATGTATATGGAAAAAAGGAAATTCATTTTACTAAAATTTAAATTTTAGTGACAACATGGTTAAGGATGATTTAGTTGCTTCACTGCTACATCTTTGTGTACATATTCCTTTCATTAATTAAATTTGCTGCAGTTCCCTCATTGCATAATACTTTGTTCTAATTTGGAAAAGGAATCTACCCTAAATTGGTTCTCGATCCATATATCGTACTCACTCTTGGTTGCTCAGTGAGGCTGTCCTCCGACGTTTGACCTGGACTTCCACCTCTGGTACGTGCTGTTCTGTAGTCCGTCTCAGGTGTAAGCGGTCCCTGAAGCAGGAGGAGGGATTTGTTTCACAGACTTCATCAATTTACGAACTACCATTTATTTAACCGTTATATTTAGAGCTATATTTAATATGGAGTTTTAAAATTCCCATAACCTAATTAAAACAAAGTAGTACAGTGATGTATATCTATTCTATCTCAGTAAAACCAGGAGAAAGGGGAAAAAAAAACACAAGGCAAAACTAAAATATTTGAATGTCTTTATCCTCCATTAGTCAGGATCTGTCCTAAATCTACTTTCTTCCTTTAGAAACCTCTTAACATCAGAAAACCTGGCTTGGGGTTAAAAATCAGAAAATTAAGCAAAAAAATATTTCTACTTACATTTACATATAGATGTAAAATTATACACTATATATATCTATATAGATTTACCACCCATACATACATATCCCTAAAAATACAGCTACACTGATATCAAAAATTGTATGAAAAGTATTTTATTAGAATATTCTTTTGTGTAACACAGAATGAAGTTTGACTTAAAGAATGTCTACTTAAGCAACATCCTATGAGAATGATGGTTTCTTAGAATTTGCAAACAAAACACAAACGGAATGCTTAAGCCAAAATAAATAAATAAGTAAAACCAACATAGCTGCCACCATATTATGATCTACAGAACAGTTCACAAAATGTCTGGTCAGAGATCTGAGCATGTAATCTCCCACTTGGGTTGTCCGTTAGAAACTACAGGAACCACTCATAAAAGAAAAATCTTTTAAATGCTACTTGAAAAGGACCAAAGGAAAAGCATTTTACAGAAGTAATGCAGTGTAATATTTCACAGGCAGAATTCAAAGGACACATCCCTAAAGCTAATTCCTGAACCTTAGTTATTTTTAAATTCATGTTAGATTATGCAAAGTAACCCAGTCAAATAGCTTACCAGTAACTGCAAGTTATTTGATTGCTTCAAAAATTTTATATTCGGAACAAGCCATAGAAAAGATCATTAAAAAAAAAATCACATGTACATATCAAATTTTTAAATGATAAAAGTATATACTTTGCTAATATCCTTGACCTTTGACTGTACAATGGTTTCTTAAATAAGACATCCAATGTACCTAAAGAGAGAGGAATCCAAAAACTGGATTTCATCAAAAATAAAAGTCTTTGCTTTAAAGACATTATCAAGACAGTGAAACAACCAGAAGAATGGGAGAAAAAATATTTACAAACATATAGCTGGTGAAAGTTTAGTAGCCAGAATATGTAAAGAACTCTTACAACTCAATAATAAAAGAAAAAAAATTAAAAATGGGTGAAGGATTTGAGTAGACTTCTTTCCAAAGATATAAAAATCTGCATTGGCACTAAAAAATCAGAAAGTTCAATATTATTATAGTCATTTAGTTAACATTTGACCCATAATTCCACACTTAAGATAGAGTGACATAAAAATCATGTAAGTCTGAGTCTGATATTCCTAGCAGCATTAATCATAATAGCCAAAAAGTGGAAATAACCCAAAGTATAACTAATGAATTAATAAACATAGATGTGGTATGGTAAATTCATACAATGGAATGCCATTTATTCCTAAAATGAAGTTCTGTTTCATGCAACAGCATGGGGGTTTCAAAAATGTATTTACTTATACATAAAATGTATTTATAATACATTATATTAATACAATTCAGTAAAAGGAGTATCACAGACCTCTGCTATATCATAGAACACTGATTATGGCTAATAGTGTAATTGAGAATACTCCATTACCAAAAAATAATAATCTTCAATTCCTTTGCCCCATATTATCAGTTGCTCAGTATGACAAGGCCTGAGTTCAGTTAAGAACCAGAACACAAAAATATTCTATCCAAATTTCTAAATCTACTTTTTAAAGCTACAAAGTCATCTATGAGATTTATTTTGAAAATTTTTGACGTTTGTTCTAAATACATATGCACAAAATGCATAATCTTCCTAACTGCATTCCCAATCCAGAAACCTGCATTTCAAAAAATTAAGCAATTATGGGAAAAAATGTTGTTTTATGTACACAATATTAATTTTTGCTCCAAAATCACTTTCATTTACAAAATACCACTAATCTGGAAATACACTGAAAAGCAAAAGGTGGTGAGTTCATAAAATGTTCTTCCTAATTGCCTAACGTTCTATAAAATATTTAATATGCCTTACATACCAACCACCAAGAAACAAAAATTCAACTACTAAAATATGAAGCATGAAAAATTTTTAAATGATCTGTGATTATTACAGTCTTAAGAGCTTTCTATAAATCTAAGAGAATGAGTGTCTCCAAAACAAAACCTGTGAAATCATATTAATAATAATAATAATTCTGGGCAAGCCAGTATTCAGGAATTAGGAAACAAAAAAATGTAACTTCCATGCCCAACCTTTCTCAGCCATGGATGCTGCTTCAACCTATCAGCAATTCTTACTCAAGCTTCCTGGCTTTGGGCCACAAAAGACCAGGGGACAGACAGGACCAGTGACAAAGTCACTGAAGAACATAAAAAAACCTCACTATCCCTGTCATGTTGAGACAATATTCATACCCTGCTTACTTCAAGGTTTCTTCCTAAAAATAGCTAAGCAGTGTGCAGAGTCAAAGAGATTATTATCTCTTAACAGGTCAACACCCTGACATCTTAAATGTAAAAATTTGTAAAAACAAATCTGAGCACATTAAGGAAGAGGTAAAGAGAATAAAGATGTCATGTAACCATATATGGGGAAAATATTTCAGCAACAAAATACTGGATAGACTAGGGAAACCAAGATAATACAAATAAACTCTGAATAAACCCAAACCACAGTACTTTGCCTTAAGACAACAGTACAACAGTTTCTCCACTGAAGATTACCTGCTCCAAATCACAGGAATTGTTCACACCCCTTCCCCATTTTCAAAAAGCCCCTAGCACGAAAGCCAAATATTCACTAGGCAGAATAGAAACCTTGAAACTTCGAAGGTCTTTCCGGAGACCGGCCATATCAAGATCTTGGGCCTTCGTGGAAGGGGACGAAATGGCAGACCAGGACAATACATGTTCGTGTTGCAGAGAGCCAAGTGATCAGAAGTTAAACTGAAATATAAGCATTTGAAGCAATATCTTTGTACAAGCTGAAAAATGTGCACAAATCACTTGTATCACAAAATTCCAACTCCTGCTACTGTTATAACAACTTGAAGAGAAACAATTCCAGAATGAAGCTTTCCAAGCTTCTGGGTTTATATTTTTATTAATTACATTCCAACTCAGCACAACCAGCCACACTTTACTGGTTATAACAGATTTAAAAAAATAGAAAAAAGGCAAGCATTACCTCAAAACCCTGCAAAGGAATTCAAAACCCTTAAAAATGTCAAAACAAAATCAAAGTAATGGAATACAGAATACAGCAATAGTTAATCATACCTTCTCACCAAAGTTTCACAGTAACTCTAACTTTAAAAGGATGGATCAAAAGCAATTTAAAAATCTGACCAAGGGCGAGAATTCTCAGTGCCATGTAGACCCACAGCCCTGTAGCATTCTACTTTTACTGTTTTCCTTGAGCAAACACAATTTACTGCTCAGCTCCTGGTCTTGGAGGAGCCCCGATTCACCCGATTTAAGGAAATCATTTATGAAGGTGGCATCACAAAATACAAATACCCAGAGATTAAGAAATAAACACGGTGATGCAATTGTGGAATTAACAAATCTGTAAACTGGAAATCAACGGTTATACAGAAAAGGTAACTGCCTAACGGGTTACTGAATCCATTTTGAATACGAAAAAAATTGGTGGATTGCGCACAATTCAACCTTGGAGAATGAAAAATGGGCCTTTCTGGAGTCAAGAAAACACATTTAAAATTTCCTGCACCAGTGTTGGGGGGGCTGGCTTAAGTTGCAGGGGATCCTCGGATGGTCTAGCCTTTCTTGCCCTCCAAACTCCCACCTCTCCTTTCTTCACAACAGAAAAGCAGAGGTACAGCAAAGCCCCATTACAGACAGGGTTACAGTGTACAAATCTATGCCTGTACAAATTTGCTGGGTTCAGTGCCCTTCCCACAAAGTAGAGGCTGAATAAATCGGTAACCTTCCTCTCTGCCCCCACTGCAGTACAGCAGGCAAGCCACTGCACTTGCAGCCAACAGGTGAAGTGGGCGGCTGCCAGCCCCCCTCCCCATCGCGGGGTGGAGATGGGCTCATCCCTTCTGCGCCTGCGCATCCCGAATTGTGCATCATTCCCTAATGCGGCACTTAGGGGAGGGGGCAGTTGCCCACCCAGGCCCGCCTCCTCCCCTCAGCACAGCATTTTTGGGCTGGGTGCAGCTGAAATTCCTGCCTGGCTGAAAATGCAGACTACCCCTCCCCCCACTGCAGCACTGTGGGAGGGGGCGGCCGCCTGCGCAGACCCACGCATCTGCAGCGGCAGCCATCTTTGGGGAGCCGCACAATGGCACTGAAGCGGCACAGGCGCCCCGTGGGCTCCCAAGCCTGCCTGAAAAACTTATTCCGAACGAATGCAAGAAAATCACTGCAAACAAGAGATACTACAGTGTCACAGCCTACAACCAAGCAGGCATAGCTTTCATGAAGTGCATAAAGCAAGCTTATATGTGACATCTCTAATCACACATCAAAGCCACAAACTGAGGAATTAAACAGTAAAATATATAGGGACATAAACATTTCTGCAATCATCCCTTAGGCTGAGGAGTGGGGCAGCAAGTTCGCCACAGTAGTCAAACTCTAAAACTGTCTCAGGTCACAGAAAATGTAATGTTTTATTTTAAAACGTGCTGAGGACTGCATGCCATCCCCTTCGTCTGCCTGCCACTTGGACAACCTGCCTACCGCCCCCCCTCCCCGCACTCGCTCTACCACAAGCATGGCTGCCACTCCGAGGCGGGCTCCACAGGCACCGACGTCATGATTCCCATCCTGGTTTGGCCATCACGGCCACCGCACCGCACCCACACACCACTGCTACCACCTGCCACCCACTCTCCGCTTGGTATCCGTCCCATGGCGGCCACCCAGCCCCTTGTGCCACTGCCACGGTGGTCACCTTTCACCGCCTCCCAGGCACCACCATGGAAGCCACCCAGCCCCTCCCTTCCAGCATTGACATAGTCACCCACCACCCCACCACCACCACGGCGGCCACCCCGCCACCCTCTCGTGAACACCGCCTCGGCGATCATCTCACCACCCACTGCCCCAGCTCCACTGCCATGGCGGCCACCCCGCCGCCCCTCTGTATCACCCCTGGGCAGGCCACCCGCCGCCCCTCCCCGCCAATGTCGTCACACCCAGCCCTCTGCCGCCTCGGCCACGCCGCTGCAGTCACCCTGTTACCCTACTGCCCCTGCAAACCGGAGTGCTCGCCCCGCCACCCCAGCCTGGCCTCCGCCGGGCCGTCACCCTGCCGCCACCTTCCTACCCCCACCGCGTTGACACTGCACTCTCTGGCCCCTCCCACCACCGCCGTGGCGGCTACCGCTGCTGCCCCCGCCATCACGGGCACCAAAGGCGCCTGCCCGGCACCCCCTCCCCGCGTGGGGCATCCCGCCCACCCGCACCAGCCCAGGCACCGCGCCTCCCGCCATGCGCCCTCCCCATCTGCAGTCACCCTCCAGACCTCAAGGACAAAAGGCCGCCCTAGAATCTGACGGGACTCAAGAGGAGGGCGGACGGGCCAGGGGGCAGCACGACGCGGGCAGGACGCCATCCGAGCAGGGACAGCTGAGCCCCCAGCCCCAGATGTCCCGGCTGGTTCTCCGCAGCAAAGACCTTTAGGGCCCAGATTCCCAGTATAAACACCAATACTCCAAGTTCGGCAAACTCGGAATACCAAAGAAATAAAAGTGCTCCCTGAGGGAAGACGCCCACCACTGACCTGGCCCGCTCCATTGCGCCGCCGGCCGCTCCTCAGTATAGAGCGCCAGGCATCTCCGGCGGCTGCCCGGCTCTGCGTTCTGCTTGCCGCAAAGGCACCAGCGCATCGCGATAGCTTCCCTGCGCGTGCGCCACGCCCACCCGCTGGCTCCGGCCGCGCAGACGCACCCATTTGCCGCAGTGCCGCGGTCCTGCCGCAGTGCAGGGGCGCCAGCGCCCTTTCCAACTAAAGTGACAGAGGGTTTGTGTCTCCTGGACTCCAAGTGGCCTACTCACTGGTGCCTTGAAAAAGGGGGCTTCAGTGAACACTACCACCCTGGGGATAATATAGCAGCATCTCCCTATTTTTAAATGTGTAAAATGTCAGAAAATAGTTCTTGGTTCCCTGCAAATCTTTACAGGCACCACCGACCTAACAATCCTGATTTATAATCACCCTCATGTCTTCCCAAAGGCATACCAGAAATGCTGGTTTGGAAAAGTTAAATTAATCCAAAACCACTGTCAGTGCAAATATGCTAAATACTTGAAGGCCTAGCTAAAAGAAAATCTCCAAAACAAACTTCAAATTTGATGTTTTTTATTTGCTGTTTTCTACTTTACACAATTTTTTTTGTAAATTGTGAAAATAATGCCAAAACAACCATAATGTAATTAAACTCTCCAATATGTAATGGAAAAATGACCAAATTGGGGAAATTTGTTATTCATTTCTTGTAAAAAAAATTTGAACTTGGATCCCTACATGAAACAAGAGTATTTACTTGGATACATTTACCAATAATTAAATGTTGCAAAAAATGATGTTACCAATAATTAGTGATATCTGAAATGCAGGAAATAGCACTTTTTACCATACTAATGAACAGGTAGACACCTGATTTTTTTCCCTAACAATACCCTGTAATGGGCACTTTGGTACTCCAAAATTTCTACATATGTATAGCATAGGAAAAAACAATGCTGGGAAGGGGAAGCTAAGGAAGTAACCCTGAAGCATATTTGCATAGCATTTTACATAGCTTTGCCCTTTTCTCAACTGTCCATATCAAAGAACTGAGGATGAAATTCAAGTGAAGGTGACTGAATGGCTAAAATCTCCTCACCATCCCTCTAAACTCATGCTCTGTTCCCAATGCCATTCAAACAGTTTGAAGAGACATCATCGCAGACCTCTACCATAATAAAATATTGGAAATTATGTAATGTTCCTCATGGAATGTAGGCTAGATAACTTAATGCATAAATAAACAGTAAAATAATATGGCTGATATAAAGAATGAAGTGTTAGATTGAGCAATGTGAAATTACCAATATTTAACAATTTTTCACCTACAAAAGTTGAAATTTCTAATAGCTTGTTATACATGTTCATGTGAAGTAACATATGAAGGAGTTTGGAATATACTACCACAAAATATGCCACTCTGGCATATTGACTGTTCTGAGTCTCCTATATACAGAAAGTCAACTCTGATCATGAAAAGAAATAGCAAGCTATAAAATTAACTGCGTGTGTGTGTGTGTGTGTGTGTGTGTGTGTGTGTAGATAGGTTACACAAGATAGGTTTATGTGCACATTGAAAAATATATGAAAAAACACACACCACTAAACTCTACTGATGAAAATCATGCCTTTGGACTCAGACTTGATTGAAATTTTTGCTTTGACCCCTAACAGCAATATCACCTTGGGGAAGTTATCTAACGTTCTGTGCCTTATTTTCCTAATTATAAAATCCAGGGAACTGTACTTACACAATTATTTGACAGTTAAATGACTTAATACGCATGTTTACAGCAGGGCTTGATACTAACTAAAAGCTCTATAGAAGTGTTGGCCTTCAGAAATGCAAATATTATAGTGGTACTTCCATATGGAAGGAGTACTTCTCAGAGGAGTAGCAATTGGGTATATGTTTTTGTTGTTACCTAAAATCCATAGCTGATTCAGATTTCCTCAGTTGATTTCTAAGATACATTATGTTCAGTAATCATGTCTCTTTAGGCTCCTCTGCGCTGTGACAATTTGGGTATTTTTTGGTTTTGTTTGTTACTTTTTAAAATGATCATTAACCACTTATAGAATTAAAAAATAAGTATTATCATTTATCTACTTAAAGACACTAATTTGTATCAGTTTATAAACCTGACGGAGCATATCCTGCAATTGGGAAGGGAATATACAGAAAAGGAGACTTCACCAGTGAGCTTCGCTATTTAAGAATGATGCTGCCACATCCCGATCTATCTTCCCAACCATTCCATTTTTTCCAAAGTCTAGACCTATTCCCCAGTAAAACACTCAAGCATATGAGCTTAAAGGACATCAAATATGGAGTAAAACTATTCTGTATAGAACTGAAGCTGGAGAATCTGCAAAGACTGATCAGAACTTCTACATCACATCATATTCAAAAATTAACTCAATGATGGGTGACTCAAAGGTAAGAGTTTAAAATATAAATATTTTAGAAGAAAACATAGGTATAAATCTGTGTGACCTTAATTTAAGCAATGGCCTCTTTGATAGGACACCTAATACATAAGTAACCAAAAAAAGAAAAGGTAGACTGAATTTCATCACAGTCACATAAAAGTTTTGCTTCAAAGAACACTATGAAGAATATGAAAAGACAACCACCAGACTGGTAGAAAATATTTGTAAGTCATATAGATTAAAGGACATCTTACAACTCGACAAAAAGACAAAAAATTTAAATGGACAAAGTATTTGAATAGACAATTCGCCAAAAAAAAGATAAACAAATGGCCAATCAGCACATGAAAAGATGCTCAACGTCATTAGTCATTAGGGAAATGCACACGAATGACTCAGTGAGATGACAGTTCACACTCACTAGGAGGGCTATAATGGAAAAAACAATAGCAAGTGTTATGGAGAATGTGGAGAAATTTGAACCCTCTACTTTATTGACAGGAATGTAAATTAGTGCAGCCACATTGGAAAAAAGCTTGGGAAAACTAAAAATTAAATCATAAAGTTACCCTATGACCTGCAGTGATACTACTAGGGATATAATTCCCCCAAAAATGAAAAAATATATCTGCAAAAATTTGTACATGAATTTTTATAGCAACCTAGTTATAATAGTCAAAAAAATTGAAACCCAAATGTGTATCAACGGATGAATGGATAAATGGTGGTATGGCATATCTATACAATGGAATATAACCTAATGTAATTATATTCCAATGAACCAATAATGAAGTATTGATTCATAACATGGATGAAACCTGAAAATATTATGCTAAGTAAAAGAATCCAAGCACACAAAGACACATTTTGTATGAGACCACTTATATGAAATGTTCAAAACAGGCAAATCCACAGAGAGAAATCTGATGAGTGACTATCAGGGAAAATGAGGAGTGTCTGCTAATGGCTATGAAGTGTCTTTATAGATGATGAAGCATTCTAGAATTAAATAGTAGGAACGGTTGTAAACGTCGTGAATATATGAAAAAGCACTGAATTGTGTGATTTTTAAAAGGTGGATTTTCATGGTATGTACAACATAATTTTTTTAAAATCCCAACTGTGGGACATTCTACAAAATACCTGACCAGTAATAACCAAAACTATTTAAGGCTTAAAAAACAAAGTCTGAGAAATGTTCTGAGTCTTGTCACAACCAAGAAGAGCCTTCAGACAGGACTACCATGTAATATGTTATCTCTTACATGAGATACTGGACTAGAAAAAAAGACATTATGGAGAAACTGAACATTTGAATAAAGTGTGAACTTCAGTTAATAATAATGTATCAATATTGGCTCATTAATTGTAACATATATGTATACATATGTATTGAGGTATAGGGGAATTCTCTGTGCTACCTTCAAATAATAATGTAAATATAAACTTTTCTGAAATAAAAAATTATTTAAGGGAAAAAAACGGATCAGAAAATGATACACACACAGTGTCCTAACACGGTTACCTACCAAAGCAGAAGGCCAGTGGACAAGGGTAGAAGGGAAACGTCCCACTGAAGAAACTCTGCAATTGTAATTTTTCTAAAAATTCTGTCATTTGAATTCATGGACTTTACCCAGACAAAAAGCAAACAAGCAAAAGGTACAGCACAAGTTGTTCAAGAACACTTGCCCGTCAAAAGGACACAATAAACAAGGTTGAAAGAGAAGAGACAGGTGAACGCATTTGCAATGTACTTAGATAATTAATACCTGTCCACTACATCAAGAACTCATAGAAATCCATAAGAAAAAGGGAACTTCAAAGAAAAAAGTGCAAAGATTTTGCATTTTTCAGTCATTGATTCTTCAGTCATTATGAAGAATTTGCTCTTTGTGATCTTTCTGCTCTGTACCTGCTGCGGTTCTGTCCACCTGGGTACTCCTTCCTATCTTGTGCTCTTGCCACACTCAGTCAGCAATAGCATGTGGATGCCCCACTCTGGCCCTAGTGTTCCTCTGGCAAATAAAGAGCAAAGAACACCAGGACTTCCTCCCTGGCAGTGGAGCCTGCGCCACCACAGACACCTACCTAGCCCGCCATCAGGACGAGTGGGGATCAGACAGGTGAACACTGGAAGCAGTGAAGGAGCAGCCAGAATAAAATGCTTAGATTCTAACCAGGAGGTCTTCAGATTTTAAATACACATATTCTAGTCCCCAGAAAATCTGCTAGTTGGGCAAGATCTATATAAATCCCAACAGCATAAAAGACTTTTGGAGGGTATGAATAAAAACACTTTAAAATAAAACAAATACAACTATTTTAAAGAACAAAATATAAAATCAGGTTGATTTTGAAGTATAAAACAAGATATTAAGAAATTTTATTTGAATTACCACTAGACAATCCCCAATCTGTTTTCTCTGTCATTAGGTTGATTTTTGTGGAAGAGTCTTTAAAATAGGATATTTGTCTTAAATAAAAAGTATGTCTGGCTATATGAAAATAAAATAGTCCTTCCCACTAAAACAACATTTCAAAAAATTTCATTCCAATATATCAGATTTAAAACAAATGAAAATTATAAAATAGGATGTAAGCAATTTGGGGTACAGGTAAAATGACTTTATATCTTAAAAATTTGTAGAAGGTAAATTAATAATATTGGCAATACTGCAGAGAGGCTGAACTACTTTTACAACAAAATTAAAAATTGAGAAGCAGAAATTCAAAGCAATAAAACTATAAAGGCTATATGGCTTGTAGTCTGCATTCAATGTGAACAGCTATTTTTATTTTTCATTTATTTACAAACACATATTCACCTTACTATGCACCAGGTAAATTTCAGGCACTTTAACATTAGTCCAAATAATAACCATATGAGTCATTTCCTATCTCCATCCCTTTTGCAGGTTAGGAAATTGAGACCCAGGGAGGCGAAGAACCATACCCCAAATCCCACCATTCACAAGAGAACCTGGGATCAAGGCCAACCTTCTGGTTTCTGTGCCTCTGCTCTTAACCACTACCTCACACTGTAATGACTGTCTGCTCTGGGTAATGACTACCTTCATTATAACTTTTATTCCACAAAGGGTTTGTACAAATCTGTATGTAAGGACCTAAATCCAAAGCAAAAAGCTGGGTGAAAAAAAAACAAAAGACAACACACACTTTGAGTATAAAAGTTGGAAAACTGCCTGACAAGCTCCTTGCTCAAGGCACTGGGTGGCAGCCTTTCTCTACAGGCACAGTCCGTTCCCAGGAATGCTTACTAGGAGAACGAAGTCTTTACTTTCGGCTCCCTCCCCCAATCTGGGAACAGCAGCAGGACCATCATCTGATAGCACCCTTCCTGGAAAATCCCAGGACCGATTCAGGAAAAGGCTGAACGGGGCAAGAAAGTGCTTGCCCCCCTTGAGAATGCTCAAATAGGACACAAGCAATAGACAAGACTGTTCCACCACCACTTCTGCACATATTCTCACTATGTCTACACTTTGAGCAAGAACACTCTAAATAGTCAGCAAACTAAGCCAAATCCCACCTACTGCCTGTGCATTTTTTAAATGGTTAGGAGTAAATCAAAAGACTAATCTTGTGAATGTGAAAATTATATGAAGTTCAAATTTCAGTATCTGTAAAGTGTAATTCGAACACAGCTGAATAGAAAAACCCAGTCTTTCCATCCTGAGTAGAGAAAAACCCAGTTTTCCATCTCCTGTGTGTTTCTCCTTTGCTCTCATACCACTACCACACTTAACACTTCTGACACCTCTGTCACCAATGTGGGGGGAGGGGATTCTCAACACCAAATAATTATCCTTTATACTAGTTTGGTGTCCTACAAATTTAACTCAACTCTAATACCAACTACCCGGATATAGTGTCAGATCCCACAGGTTGAGAGCTTAGTTCACAAGACTGTCCCCATGCCACTTCAAATGCCAGTTCCCAGTAGCAGGTTCCCAGGATACCCACAACTTCCATCTGGCATGGCTACAAATTGGACGTTTCTATGCTGCCCTCCCCTTTTTGTGTTCAATTAGTTTGCTAGGGAGGCTCACAAAATTCAGGGAAACATTTACTTATATTTACCAGTTTATTAGAGGATATGATCGAGGATACAGATGAACAGTCAGACGTAGAGATACACAGGTTGGGCTCTGGGAGGGTCCCAAGCATAGGAGCTTTGTCCCATGGAGCTGGGATGCATCACCTTCCAGGTACATGCATGTGCTTACTAACCTAGAAGCTCTCCAAACTTTGTACTTTGGGGAATTTGATGGAGGCTTTATCATGCAGGCATGATCAATTGTGAACTCCATGTCCAGTTCCTCTTTTCTCTCTAGAGAAGTAGGGGACAGGGCTGGAAAATTCCAAGCCTTTAATCATGGCTTGGTTGTTCTGTGACTGGCCCCCAACCAGGAGCCCACCCAGAGTGCTTTTAGTGCACTTAGGAATGGAGAGGAGTCTTAGGAGTTCTGTGATAGGAACTAGGAGCAGAGACCAATATACATCTTTTCTATGATCTCTCAACAGCCATGTCGATCTTTTCACTTATTAACTATGGTCACAACCACACAGTTGAGTAGTTACAACTGTAACTGACAGAATTCAGGACACACTATCTCACATATGGTCCCTTAGCATATTGAATATTTTAAGTGAAATGAGGTTGAGAAAATGGCAAAAGCAGTAAGGTCACCTTGATCTTCCCCATATCTTTCTCCTCTGAAATAGGTCATAAAAGCCTCATGTGAGAGGTGCCCTCCCTATACCCAGAAGGAAAAGCCTTATTTCCAAAGACAGACAGACATCAAGAGTCCAAACAAAAACCCATGCTTAGTTTTCCCCAATTTGCTACACAAACCTCATACTCTCTGACCTATCATATATCTATACAACTGCCCAGTCTTCATCAAATCTTGTATATCAACACCAGGTCTGCTTCTTCAGGTCTTTATTTCCTGAGAAAGGCTCCAGTATCACATAAAACTTACATTAAATAAATTCGTGTGCCTTTGTCAGTTCAATTTTTAGACCCAGCCAGGGACCCTAAAAGAGTTGAGGAAAAATGTTTTCCTCCCCTCCAAAGCAGAAACCATATGGTCCTTGAAGCCAAAAATATTTGCTATCTGGCAGTTCTGGTAAATTTTATGTCAAACTGACTAGGCCATAAGCTTCCATTTATTTGGTCAGACACCAACCTCTATGTTGTTGTGAAGATGTTTTTTATGGGATTAACATTTAAATCATCAGACTTGAAGTAAAGCAGATTATTCTCCATAAGGTAGATTAGTCTCATTGAATCCTTTGAAGGTCTTAAGAGAAAACAAACCCAGGTCCCCTAAAAAAGATGCAATTCTGCCAGCAGACTGCCTTTGGACTCAAGCTACATCAACCCTTCCCTGGGATTTCAGCCTGCTGGCTTACTCTGCAGATTTTGAGCTTGCCAACCTCCACAATCATGAGTGAATTCCTTAAAATAAATCTCTCTCTCTCTCTTCCCTCACTCCTACTTCTCCCCCCTCATCCCTTCTCCTTCCCTCCCTCCCTCCTCCTCCTCCTTCCTTCTCTCCCCCTCCGCCCTCTTTGAGAATTATTTTGAGACAGAGAGAGTGGGTGTGCCTAAATACACACTATTAGTTCTGTTTCTCAGGAGAACCCTAATACAGACATCTGTACTCAGATTGGTTCTAGAGGAATAAAATCTCAAGGGTGAGTTTTCTGAACTGGTTCTTTAAGGCATTAATGATTCTATATCCAGTAGGAAAGAGAGCTGAATAGTTAATGTAGCAATAGAGATATGCAAAATATCACCTTTGGATATCCCTAATCGTATAACTACAAGAGGCAAGATTCTGTGCAACAATGTATATAATACTCTCAAACTTTTTTGTCAAACTAATGAGTAAAATGAGATTAGCAGATGGTATGGCTCCACGGAGGATCCTTATGATCATATGACAAAGAGAAAACGCAAGTCTGCGTGATACTCAGACACCACCACCCAGAAGCAGAGAGTGGCAGCACTGTGGCTCCTTTCTGGGATGTCTCTGAAGAACAGTCATAAAGGGGAATCTTTCCAGTGGGAAGAGCTCCCAGAAATGTATCCAGTTGTTCACTTTGTTTAGCAGAAATGGCCAGACATGTGATTAAATGCTGACTGATGGGCTGCAGCCAATAGTTTGGCTAAATGGTCAAGAATTTGGAAGGAATATGATTGGAAAACTGGTGACAAGGACATCCAGGAAGGTTTATAGATAGATTGTTCTGAATGGGCAAACAAGGTGAAGATATTTGTGTTCTGTGTGAATGTACCAAAAGGTGACCTCAGCAGAGAAGGATTTTAATAACCAAGTGGACAGTATGACCCCTTCTGCAGACACTAGTCAGCCTCCTTCCCCAGCCACCCCATTAGTGCCCAACAGACTCATGAACAAAGAGGCTATGGTGGCAGGGACGGAGGTTATGCATAGGTTAAACAACAGGGACTTCCACTCACCAGAGCTAACCTGCTCAGAGCCCAATCTGCCATCAGCAGAGAGCAACACTGAGTCCCTGATAGGGCCCCATTCCCTGGAGTGACCAGCCAGCCACCTGGTGACAGGTTGATTATAGAGGACTGTTTCCAGCACAGAAGGGACTGCATTTTTTCCTTACTGAAACAGATACCTACTCTGAGACAGATTTTCTTCCTTGCAGGCAGTACTTCTGCCAAAACTGCCAATGACAGAATTACAGAATGCTTTGGTATTCCACACAGTATTGCTTCTGATGAAGGAACTCACTTAAAAGTGAGGGGATTCAGGACATATTACCCCCCAATATGGTGCCTTGACAAATTGAGTGTTTTAAGTTAAAGAAGTTTGAGAAAACAACAGAAGCAGGAAGGTCACTCTTTCCCGCACCTGACCCTTCTTCCTTGAAACAGGTCATAAAACCTGCATATGAGAGATGCCCTCCTGTACCCTGGAGGAAAGGAGCATCCATATCTCTGAAGACAAAGGGATGATGAGAAAAATCTAAACAAACAGGCCTAAGTTTTCCGCAGTTGACTACAATTACCTCATACTCATTATTCCACAGCTGCCCACTTTTCCACAACCCTAACATAAATACACTTAGGTCTGTTTCTTCAGGTCTTCATTTCTTTATTAAAACTCCCATGACACATAAAACTTATATTAAATAAATTTGCATGCTTTTCTCCTGTTAAAAAAGGAGAATTTAAACTGCCTGTATAATTTTAATTTTCAGATCTAGCTAGGGACCCTAGGAGGATCTGGGAAAACCTCTCTCCCTTACAATAGCAACTGAAGTACAGCAGTGGTCCCACGCTCATGGAATTCGTTCTCTTACCATATCCCACCACCCCCCATCCTAAAGCAGCTGGCTTGACAGAATGGTGGAAACACCTTTGGAAGATTCGAATACAGTGCCAGCAACTTGTGGGCTAGGACAAGGTTCTCTAGGGCTGTATGGTGCAATTTCTCTGATAGCCAGGATTTATGAGTCCAGGAATTGAAGGGTAGAAATGGGAGTAGCTTCATTCACCACTAATCCTAGTGACCCACAAAGGGTTTTACTTTCTGTCCCTGTGACCTATGCTCTATTGGCCTAGAGATATTAGTTCCCAAGGGAAGGGTACTTCAACAGATGACATCACAATGATTCCACTGAACTGGAAGTTAGGACTGCCACCCAGTCACTGTGGGCTCCTCATACCTCTGAATCAACAAAGAAGGAAGCAACTGTGCTGTCTGAGGTGACTGATCCTAATTACCAATGGGAAATTAGACTACTAATCCACAATAGAGGTAGGGAAGAGTATGTCTGAACTGCAGCATATCCCTTTGCATCTCTTGGTATTACTGTGCCCTATAAGTGTGGCCAGTGGAAAACTACAACAATGAGGCAAGACTATTAGTAGCTCATGCTCTTCAGAAGTGAAGGTTTAGTCACCTTGCCAAGTAAAGAACTACAACCAGCTGAGGTGCTCACTGAGGGCAAAGGGAATACAGAATGGGTAAGTAGAAGAAGGTAGTTATAAATACTAGTTACAAACCTGACTGTTACAGGAAGAGGGACTGAAATAGTCATGAGAATTTCCTTATATTTTGTTATAAATGTTTGTATTTTCTTACAAATATGTTTGTGTGGGTGTATGCTCATATTTATGTATTTGTTTTCTTCCCTCTCTTACATCCTTATAAGATGTAGTAACTTCATATTATAGTAGTTAGGTATTGTTAAGTTTACATCATAGTATTTCAGATGCAGAATTTCAAGGAAAAGTGAACATCACCCAAAGACTTTGCATCTTCTTCTGGGGAAGGAGTGAGTTATGACTTTTACATAAGATAGTTATATTGTATTAGGGGAAAGTATGACATTGCTAATGTCTTTATTTGGAGATGGGGTTTTGTTTAAGAAGATATACATGAGTTCCATGTTGATGAGGGGTGGACTTGTGATGATAATTTTGTGTGTTAACTTGGCTGGGCCATGGTGCCCATATATTTGGTTAAACACCAGCCTGATGTTGTTGTAAGGTGTTTTCTTGATGAGGCCAACATCTAAATCAGCAGACCCTGAGCAAATAGACTACCATCAATGTGAATTGGTCTCATCCGGTCAGCTGAAGGTCTTAAGAGAGAACATAACAGTCTCCCAAGGAAGAGGGAATTTTGTCCCCAGCCTAGCTTTGGATTAAAGTATGCAACTCTTCCCTCTGTCTCCAGCCTACCCTGCAGATTTTAGACTTGCTAGTTTCCACAATCACATGACTCAGTCTCTTAAAGTAAATCTGTCTAATAAATTATACCTTTAGAGAAAGAGTTTGCTGATCTCTAACCTAGTCACTTGGCCTACGTCACAAAATTTGTCAGGGATTCCTGGTTAGAACAGTGTGATTAGCAATCTTCCTCACTGTATTTATTCCTACGAGTTGTATTAGGAATGTTAATTTTGAAATATAAAGCCTTAAAATATTTTTTAAAAGAATGCAAGACAGATAGACAAATGAAATAGACCAGAAATAAACCTTTGTATATAGGCCAAATAATTTCAGCAGTAGTACAAAGACCATTCAATGAGGAAAGGACAGTGTTTTTCAATGCATGGTGTTGGGAAAATTGTATGTCTACATGTAAAAAAAATGAAGTTGGACCCTTACGTTACATAATAAGCAAAAAATAATTCACAATGAACCAAAGGCTTAAACTTAAGAGCTAAAACTATGAACCTCTTAGAAAACATTGGGAAATGCTTCATGACATTAGATTTGGCAATGATTTCTTAGATATGACATCAAAAGCAGAGGACATAAAAGCAAAAGAGATTAATTGGAATACATCAAATATTTAAACTTCCATGAGTCAAAACAACAATGAAAAAGCAATCTACAGAGTGCGATAAAATATTTGCAAATGATTTATCTGATAAAGGGTTAATATTCTAAATATATAGAGAACTCCTTCAACTCAACAAGACAACATGGTTAAGAAATGGATAAAGCACTGGAATAAACATTTCTCCAAAGAAGATATGCCAACCAGTAAAAATCAGTAAATAAATGATACCACTTTACACCAATTAGTATGGCAATTACATTAAAAAAAACCAAGAAACAGAAAACAAGTGTTGGCAAGGATGTGAAGAAGTTAGAATCCTTATGCCTTGCTGTTGGGAATGCAAAATGGTACATCTGCAATAGGTAACAGTATGTTGTTCCCTGAAAAAAATTACAAATAGAATTACCACATGTGGTCTATACATACAATGGAATATTTAGCCTTCGGAAGGAAAGAATTTCTGACACATGGCTACCATGTGGATAAACTTGAAACATTATATTAGTAAAATATGCCAGTCAGCAAAGGACAAATATTTGATTCCACTCACATGAGATACCTAGAGTAGTCAGTTTTATAGAGACGGAAAGTAAAATTCTCACTGCCAGGGGCTGGGAATAAGGAGGAATGTATATCTATTTCCCCTCTGTGTGAAGCTGTATCAAGTTTCTTCCATGAAAACAGTTCTTAATCAGTAAAAAATACTATAGCATACTATGGTGACTCATCAAAACCCTCAACAAATGTATACTTTTGTATAGTAAGTCTTTGTAAAACAGCATATGAGATACTAATGAATAAAACACATGGGAACAGCCCAAAATAAAAATAAAAATGAAGTGCTCTCTCATTCAGTCAGTGCTTGGGAGTTTTAAGATGTATGAAAAGAATGCAAGTAAAAAATGTTCTAGACTTAATCATTATAAAGCATTTAATGTACCTTACTTCATGGAATATTCTTTGGAAAATTCAAGAATTTTTGTTAATTTATGATGTTGCTAATGTATATTTTCTATTTAATTTTTATGAGTTTCTTTTATGTGTTCTGAATACCAGTGGTACTAAACCCCTTTATATTTAAGAATTATAATGCAAAGGCCATTTAATTTCCAGATGGTTTTCAAATGGAAGTAGTATCAGATAAAGAAGGCAGCAAAATTTTAAAATACTTAGAAAATCTGTTTCATACCTCTTTAAGATTTGTTTAAAAATGGAATATAAAAGGCTAGTGGATAAAGATAATATTAAAACTATATTTTAATATGTATTATACACCAACTGATTATATTGAACTAATCTTAATTCTATTACCAATAAAATAAAAACTTATAAAATTGTGCCAATCCTTTGACTTTGCTATGAATAAAATTAACAAAACAAAACAAAAATACAGAGGAAGAAAAACTAATTGTGCAATTCCTGGTAAACAAAGACTATGCAATCACGAAAGAAAATAAAGAAAAATTTAAACTTAGATCGTAGCATGTAATTCCAATTACAAAACAGCTTTCTACAATTTATTGAATTCTAATAATGTATATGTGAAACAGGGCACAGATTTACAGATTTCTGGAGATAGTGATCTCAGAATTTAAACTAAGGACATAGGCACAATTAAAGAAAAGTATGCATCAAAAATCCTTTGTTCCCTTAAATAAAATAATGTAATTGTTGATCTCACCACTGAAACTTTAAAAACCAATAAACTGCCTAGCTGACATTTATTCAGAGACCCATTTACTCAGAACTCCAACCATAGTGAAAGTTCAGTCTTAAACAAATACGTTTTTGATCCTCTTTGTTTAGGCAAACTTGTCACTTCTGACATTCCATTTTACTTAAAAATATGTACTTTCCTCCTATTGCAGAGACTGGTGCTGACACAAAATCACCACATGGACCCTGACCTTATATCCAATATCCAACAGGAAATGAAATGTTAGATCAAGCTTAAAAGAAAGTGTGCCTTCGCCTTTTATAGGGGAGTGTGTGGCAGCCCAAGAGGGGTCACTCATCCCGGGGGAAAGGCTGGCACCCTCCAGATGGGACTGCCACCTCACAGGGTCCCTGCAGCTTCCCCTGAGCCATGGACACTTGAGCCCTGGGTGCCTACAAGCATTCCTCATCTTCATAGACCAAGCCCCTTTCACCTTCCAGAAACCTGTTTGCATTTTCTGTGACATTTAAAAAAATCTAATATTAAACCTATGATGCCTGCATTGTGCTTCTCTAGTTTGGGGGAGACACTCAGTAGGACAGAGGATTCTCAATGTGGAAGGAGGTGATGCAAATAGGGAATGGAGGAAGGCAAGAAAAAACCCTATGGGACAGGATAGGGATTTCAATAGTCATAAATGCATGGAAAAATATATACGGGCATGCTCACACACATGCACACACAGTTTTATATACCTGTACATGGATCTTCCACCACTTTTGAGGGGGTTATATCCTGATAAACCAACATTAAGTTGAAAATATCGCAAGTTGAAAAAGCATTTAACACCTAGCCTACCTTAAACATGCTCAGAACCCTTACATTATCCAACAGTTTGGTAAAGCCATCTGATACAAAGTTTAATTTATAATAGTGTTGAATATCTCATGTAATTTATTAACTACAGTACTGAAAGCAAAATACGGAATGGTTGTATGGGTACAGAATGGTGCTGAGTTTTATAGGTTGTTTGCCCTCATGATCATGCAGCAGCTGACTGGGAGCTGTGGCTCACTGGTCTGCCCAGCATCACAAGAGAGGACTATATGGCTGGCCTGGGAAAAAAATCAAAATTCAAAACTCAAAGTGCAGTTTCTACTGAATGCTTTCTACTGAATTATTGGAGTATCCTTAGGGTGGAATATAAAGTAACTACTTAAAGATTAAGGTAGATCCATAAGCACCACCAAAAGTAGAAAGCTAAATATCAATACTTGTTTCAGAATCCAACATTTTATCATAATAAAAATTCTTGATATTTTAACTATATGGTCACATAGTTAAAAAATCAAAATGTACAAGATGACACACAATGAAAAGTCTGCTTTCAACCCCTGACCACATGTGTGTGTATATGTAACTATGTATATATTTTTGTATATCTGAAAGGACTTAAAAGCAATAATATATTAGACCTGAGACCTTGGTTCTAAAAGTCCTATAAGTAATTACAAGGAATCAGTATGGGAGGAGACGGATGAGTAGGGGGAGGAGGTCAGGGAGAGAAAAATCCTTAAGACAGAATGCCAATTACAAAGCATGGAAGTAATGATGTAGTTATAAAACATCATTTGGACTGTAGTAAAAAGTGTGTTGTACTAGCCAAAAAGGCATTGACCTTAATAGTTGTGAGGACATTTCAGACAGACCCACATGGAGGGCATTCTATTAAGTAACTGGCCTGTGTGTTTCAAGAAGAACCACGACATGAAAGGCAGTGCAGGCTAGAGAACTTCTCCTGATTAAAGAAGATTTTAAAAAGGCATGACAGATTGGTAGGATCTATAATCCTAAACTAGATCATTAATGGAAAAAATTGCTATAAAAACATGATAGGGACAACTGGAAAAATTAGAATACAGATGATAGATTAGATGAAAGAAATGCATGTCAAATTTCCTGAATTAATGACTGTACTATGGTCATCTAAAAATATATGCCCTTGTTCTTAAGAAATACTATGTGGCGTGATGTCTGTAACCATCTCTCAAATTGGTCAGAACAAACAAAAAGTTTACACATTTGTGGAGAAGGGGAAATAACAAACCAAATGTGGCAAAATATTTAAAATTAGTGAATCTGGGTAAAGGGGAAATGAGGGTTGTTTTTAATATTCTTACCATTTCTGTATGTTTGTTTCAAAATACAATTTAAATAAAATTAGCATGGATATACCCATCTGTTTAGTGTATGTGCTGCCGAAGTGAGCACTACAGCCATTTGTTTAAAAATGTAAAAATAGATGTATGTACATATTTACTCATATATGCATAAAATATTTTTATTATGATAAAATGTTGGATTCTGAAACAAGTATTGATATTTAGCTTTCTACTTTTGGTGGTGGTGCTTATAGATCTACCTTAATCTTTAAGTAGTTACTTTATATTCCACCCTAGGGATACTCCAATAATTCAGCCAGTTTCCAATGTTTATTATATTTATAAACATTTAAGTGGTGACTTATCTAGTTATATACTTACTTTTATTTATGTATTTGAACTAATATGGTCACATTAAAAAATCAAAATGTACAAGATGACACACAATTAAAAGTCTGCTTTCAACCCCTGATGACCACATATCTCCATTTACCTGGCAAAGACTCAGTTTACAACCACTGTCCTGGCATAATTATGAAGAGCACCTTCTTTCCCTCAGAAGTCTGCTAGTATGGATGAGGAATTACACAGAGACTCTACTTAGATCTCTGTCCCTTCACCAGGCTGCCACCCCAAGACATGCAGAGGCGTCGGTGTCATTAGTGTCTGTGTATACTTCTAGAGGAATGTTATGCATGTGGAGTACATACATTCCACTTAAAAATTTTTTAATGAATATCTCCATGCTATTTTTAATTTTTATTTTGAAACTATCTTAAACATATAGAAATTGAAGGAATGTTAAAAAGAATTTTTTATCCACATTCACTAATTTTAAATATTTTGCCATACTGGGTTTATCATGTTCTGAGCAACTGTCACTTTCACCTGGATTACAGTTTTCCTTCCCTTCCTCTTTCAACCCTCATTTAAAATGATTTGGAAATTCAATAGCCAGGAGGATAACACTGAAAACATGGAGTACAACATTGCAGAAATGGTAACAGAGGAAGGTGGAGGGGGATAGAGGCAGTGGAGTGTCGGGGTGCACATGGAAGGGCTAGTAATCCTTATTTTGGAAATAAAAGGCATACAAAATCTGTAGGCATATTCTTTTTCTACAATTAATACAACCACTGGGAACGTACTTTCTTCAAGGAGCCCTTTATTAACTACTAACATGTACCACGCACTTTTTTTTTGCAGTGCCCAGGCAAATATAAAAAAGAGGCTGAAATTTTAGCTTTTCTCTGGCTCAATCCTGAATAACTTCAGTACAAGCCATCATACACAATTTTATTTAAGTCAACAAAGAAAATAATCATAGATTTTGCCCTTATTGTGTTCACAATAAAGAGTTGGAACAAGGGAATGTAATTGGATTTAAGTAGTCAGAAAATCACCACAGCTAAACCAGATGTTTCAATTTCTCAATCCCTACCCAAATCTCCTGGTAGACATGCAGGTATCTATGGACAGTCACCATTTGTCAGTTTTCACATTGGTAAGTGTAAAGTTCTGGTTTGCTCCTATATTTAAGTGTAACGATCTAAGGATGCACCTATTTAGATGTTCATGGCAGTAGTGCTGGTGATAACTGCAGACCACCTATGAAACAAACAATAGTCACATATATCTACTGTGGGATATAGATATAATGCTATTATTCATACATATAAACATACATTTAACATCAATATATGTACACAAATATGCATAAGTATATATACACATATACATATTATGCATATATACATATATCTGTACAGGTATAGATAATGATAATGTTAGGCAGAAAGGTAGACATAAGTGGGTGGGGGGAGAATAAGGCTAGTAAAGCCCACTAAAAGGGACTCAAAGAGCTAAACAAATGAAACCAGAGAGCCAGGAAAGACTCAAGGACTAGGAATTACTTGGAATGTCCAAGCATTCCCCAGATGGAAAAAGCAACATGCCCAGATGATAAATTTCCAAGCACAGACTCTCCCCAGATAAGAGAAAATAAAACATCCAAAGACAGGCAGAGAAGCCATCAGAGCAGCCCCTGTCTTCTTTTTACCAATTAGACCAGGTCTCCAAGGTCAAAGATAGTCAAGCAAGGACTTCTCTGTCCTGCTAAAAAACCCATAAAAGAAAGCCTTACAATAAGCAGCCTGCCTTTGTCTACCTTGACTCTGGCCTGCTTCTCCCTTGGAGTGTATTTGAATTTGAATAAAACTTTCATTCTACTTCACTCTTGTGGCTCTGTCTTCAATTCTCTGTTGTGGCAGAAACAAGAACAAGAGGAGAATGAACTCAGCCCCCAACAAAAGAATACTATCTGGAGATGAAAAGGTACAACTGGAGCTAAATACAACATGGATGAATATTGAAGAGGTATTAACAATATTAAAAAACTCAAATGGAAACATTTTTGCAGTTAGAAACAAACAAATGGAACAAAGCTTTTTGCAGCAAAAAGAAAACATAATATTAAGTGGAAAAAAAAATCCCAAAACATATACAGTTAAGAACAGGCAAAACTATACAAACTATTTCTATAGTTTAAATATGTAATCACAAGGGATAAAACTGCAAAGAGCAGCATAGAGGATTTATCTGTTGGAAAAGGAGGTCAAGATTGGGAAGAGATACACAGTAATTTGGAGAAAGCCAGGGATCTTCCATTTCTTCACTTGGGTGTGAGCCTTAATAAGGCACTTAACCTCTTTGTATGTTATTTTTATCACCTGTAAAATGGAAAATTTCATAGAAAGCAAGAACAGTGGCCAATACAGAACAAGTCCTCAATAGACGCTAGCTGACATTGGGTTACATACACATCCTGTGTTATAGTCAACCACCACAACCTTTTAGGTTCTACTCAAAAGTGAAACTATTTTAATGGGCCAAGGAGGTACCATGGTGAGTTGGTCTGGATGGCTGTTCCCTCCTTTTCAGCATTGGCCACTTGACTGGAAAATGTAAAACAGGAAGCATTACCCAAGCCTGAGTTCTGACATAATCACAGGACCAGGGTAGAACATGCATGTCATTTACAAAGTCCTGGACTGCTTACTTCTCTTGGCATTCAGATCATCTCTCTGACTGGAGCTCTTTAACCACAGGAGGACTTAGAGAAACGGACACCGCACATTGCCTGGATTACAATAAACCCCTACGTTTTAGGATTCTGTGTCACAGTTGTTCTCACTCCCTTACCTGGAAAAGCAGTTGGACTCTCTCTAGATTAACAGTAAGGCTCTTCTTGAGTGCACACAGACGTGACTTCCAGCTCACTCTGCAGAAATACCTTCCCGAACAGGCTACATCTCCTCCAGGATCCTTGTTTTTCAATAATATAAAAGATCGCACCTGCTTCCTTACTAACTCTGAGTAAGCCTCTGAGCAAAGTCTGTTCACCTGCAGAATATCAAGCTTTTTAAACATGGCTGCTTCATAAGCCTCCACAAAGCTGAACTTTCAGTTCCCGTTCTACTGACTTTGGCTCAAATCCAGTTCTGCATTAAGGCAATCCTGTTAGAAGAGTCTTGGGAATTTGGACTGTTTTAACTATATTTGGATCTATACTACTCCTAGAATTTATAAGTATCCATGCCAAAGCAAAGCATGAGACGTCTCTGCCTTTTTAGAAGCTGTTTTGAGGTAGAAAGGGAAGATATGCCTCTAGGACATGCCCTTTAAATTCATGCTGATTTGGAATGGTATCACACCTGGGTCACTCCCTAAAACAAATCTTAAATAACAGCTGACTTAGAAAGTAACCCCAAAGCATTAGCCACACAGCTATTCTCTGAGCTAAACTCTGCCTCTGGGATTTGAGATTTGAAAGGCATCCCAAATCAGTGTTTTTCAAACTATAAGGGACACAGGAATCACTGAAGATCTTGTTACAATTTGGATTCTTATTCAGTGGGTCTGGGTGGAAACTGAGATTTGCATTTCTAACAAGACCCCAGGTGACACCAATGCTGCTAGTTCACAGCCTTACTTTGAGTAACAAAGATGGCATACTGCTTAAGGGTGTACTTGTCTTGGAGACAAATATATGTATCCAGATGTCTAGACATTAATTTAAACTAAATTGCCGTGGGGTCTTGAACCAGTCTGTTCCCTCTGGAATTCAGTTTATGATTAACCTCCCTTCCCCATTTGCCTTGCGGGAGTTTGAGTATGTAAAGCTCTCACTCACATATTAAAGAGGACTTCAGCTCTGTGATTGGGTGCACTTCAGTGGTTTTCTCTACCCCAGTTTAATGAACCCTGGTCCCACTGGCTGGGCTTCTCTCAAAGTGTGGGCCCTAGATCAACTCTGGAACTTGTTAGAAATACAATATCTCAAGCCACAAATCATACCTAGTGAATTAGAAATCCTGGGTGGGGTCTTCACTCTGACTTAACAAGCCCTCAAGGTGATGCTGAGGTACATACACTCTGGTGGGGGAACTACTGCCTTTGTTGAAGGATATAGGAAAGTGAAGCAGAACCACCAGAGAAAAGAAAATATCCAAAAATGAGGAAAGACCTAAATTATGAGACTAAATTGTAATTGAAATAATTGCTTTAGCAATATGAAAAAAAGTTTCTAAGCATTTATAACAGAGGAGATGGTGGACTAGACAAGGTATGCATGCAAACAGAGGTTAAAGAATGAGAAGCTAGAGAGATGTAGGATTTTTACTTACATAAGAGAAAGTACCTTCGGTGAATGGTAAAAGGGGCAGCAGATTATAAATTCAACTTCATGTATGCTGAAGTTGAGAATTACAAAGAGAAAGCTACATCAGGCCATTCAAAATACAAGTGTATAAATCTGAAAGTACTGCAAAACCGGGTTTTGTGTCCATTGAAAAGGGAGGAACTGAGGTAGGGCGGGGACATGGGATGGGTATCATGATTAATTTTTCCTGCCTATGATGAAAAATGCCAAGATATAAATAGTATAGTAGAAGCAGAAGGGACTCCATTTTAAGGCAAAGATTCCATTTTAAAAATCAGGGAGTTAGGAGGTACAATTCCTAAAATACTTTGTGGTAATGAGCCAATAACTGACCCTATCTTAAAGCAGGGCAAGTCATCCTAAATGATACATCCCCACTGCTTGAGTGTAACCACTATCTTGAAGAAGAGGAATAAGAAATTCTTGTATTAAGTTAATGTTAGAGAGTATCTAGAGGACAGACTGGATAATGACATATGTGTCTCACTCAAGATAGACATCATGAGACCACATGGCAAGCCTATACACCCCCTAGCCCTTTGTCCCATTCTTTAAAGCCTTAAAAGACAGAATCCTAAACACTTAAGTGCTCCTTCTCTTCTCTGTGGTTGCCCACACTCCCAGCTGAGTATACTATCTTTATCAAATAAATAAACTTTGTTGCCTCAGCTGATTTCACTTGTCTCTGAACTCTTTTCTATGATAAAGGCAGGAATTCTAACTTCCACCTCCAGTGGTAAATATCTGTCATTTTTCTATTTCATTCAGCTTTCTAGACTTAAGCACAAGTCTTCACTCTCTCTGTTCTACTTCAGACAAGTAGGGAAGGGCTACCAACATCTCTGATTCGGGCTTACAAGTTCCCATTGCCTGGGTGACCTGGGCAGGACTGCAGCTGTACAATCATGTTTTTCAGTAGCCTGCCCCAAAATCTCGTGCTTCTGAGAAGTTCTTAGGTCATAATCTCACTCCATCCAGTGTTCTACAGCTCCCCCAAATTCTGGGATGGTAGTAGTTTTGTACCCATGCCATGCAGATTCAAGCGGACCAGTCACGGCTGCCTGACAACTGAAGGACCATTTTATTTTAAAAATTTGATTTCCGAATACTCACACACACATGAAACTGAAACAAACAAGCCATATACTCTTTATGTTGTGCAAAACCCATGTGATCTTTTAAACAGTGGCATTGTGGCAAATTTGCTCTAAGAAGCCCTTGCCTCTGCCTGTGTGAGTACAGATACATAGAAAAGTGATAGGATAGAATCAAAAGAAAACTGGAAGAAAAAAAATTAATGAAAGTCCCATTAAAATAAAAACAAAATAATGAACTCTATCAAACTTAGTGAAATATATTCCAAACATTCTGACATACATTTAAAAAATATTTTAAAAGATGAAATACTTTAAACACAAAATAATATTTAAAACATAAATTTGCTAACAGATAACTTCTGCAGCCGTAGAATCAAAGCAAAAAGCTGTGTTTAGGCCACATTTGTAAAGCCAGAACTAAAGAAAGTAAAAGGTAAATAGGGAAAATTAGATCTTATAAAATCTTTACTATATAGCGTACATTTCTAAGAGTGTAGCTGCACATTCAGTGTTTTAAAAAATGAAATCCTAAACATAATACTGAGAGCGCTAAAAACAACCACGAACGTGAAGCCTGTTGGTTTCTGTGGGCTGCGGAGCCCGAAACAGCGAAGGGAAAGAACTCCAACTTCAGACGCCCGCGCCTTTCGCGCAGACCGGGTAGGATCGGCCCCTGTGGGTCGCCGTCCACCCTGTCAGTACGTCACTTTCCCAGAGTGCCCCGCGGGCCAGCCAGCCGCGCAGGGTGATGGCGTATTTCCTCCGAGCTACTATCTCTGGAGGTGCTCGCTAGTAACAGCCGGCATGGCCGGCAAGGGCTTAGTGGGCGCGGAACCGCTAGTGAAATTTTCTGTAATTTTAGTTTTCAAACAGCCTACGCTAGCCAGAAAAAAATACTCTGGAATTACTACTTAAATTCATACCCTCAGGATAGTCCAAAAATACGAGTTTTTAAAAAAACAACGTCATCATAAAACATACATCCCTTTAAAAAGTGTTTGATTCAGAAGGAATTGAATTACTGACGAGAAAAAAACGACACCATAATTTTAAAGGAAACTTTCCTTTCTTTAGTTATATTCCTGTTTTTAGGAAATCTGTGACATTCAAAAACTGGTTGTTACTGAAAATTTTAAACTTGACACACACTACATCCTGAAGAAAATGCATGCTGCTACCGGCTAAATTTAATGCTATTAACATTATATGGTTTATGTAATAACATATACGCATATATAATGAAGCATACAATGAAGGTATTAAGTGTGTATCTGAATAGAAAGAAACCAAAATGCAAATGTGCCAAGGTGTAACTGCCCAACTAATTTCCTAATTTTTGAACCGGTTGTTCTTTCAATATGTAACATTAGCACATACTCCTCTTAATAAAAGAAAAAAAAGTCACGGCCATAAAATATATACATACCTATATATCTCTTATTGTTTTGTTTTTTTTTTTAAGATGGGGAAATAGTGAAAGATCATTCCTAAATATGACACTAGGAGTTTTATCATACTGTAATTATTCCCTGCCCCCCCCCTTAACATTTCTATAGACCTTAAAGTTTCTATCATTACATGAAAAGTTTTTTAAAGACGATTTCCAAATAATGGACAAGGAAGTTAGGAATTCATAATTTTTAGAGTAGTTTGGAGTATTGACTTGCTTAACAGATAACAATTTCTAGTATATTTTTGTAAGATGCAATGAAGCTGCAAGGAGTAAACCAGGACTGGGGAAATAGGTCCACTGGTTAACAAAGTTGAGGTAAAAAAAGTGAGCTCCGTATGATACATATAGAAAGGATGAAAGCTACTTTGAAAATAATTCTGCGACTTATTTCAAAAGTTTGTAAAACACACAAAATACTGTCAAAATAACTTTTTAAGTCAAAATTCATTTATTTAAAAAATAAATTTGGAAACAGGTGAAATTCTGTCCCACTTAAGCAAGTCTTCTTGAGCTAGATGGATGGGATTTTTTTTTTTAAGTAACAAAGAATGCAAGACAAAACCTGAAATTCAACTTCATTAGAATGGTATTCTCATTTAAATAAACGAATGAATTGCCATTTAAATAAAGCTACTCCGTAGTAGCTTCAATTTTTAAAGTACTTGAAAGCTCAGACCAAAGAAGTTAGAAAAAAAACATAAGTTTTAAGTTATAAATAAGTTTATAAGCGACTTTTTACAGACAATAATTATAAAACAAAAAAACCTATGGAAATAAAAGCACCACTTTTTTTTTCTGAGTAAAGGCTAATTATTCTACATTCTTAAGTTCTAAAATCAAACACAAGAATGCTTCCTTCTTCCCTGGTGGAAATGAAGGAGCAGTCATAGACTATTGGCGGCCTTTTGTCTCCGCGGGGCAAAGATGTGGATGGAAATTCCCGTAAGGGACGGATCTCACTGTGGTCCCAAAACAGAGGCAGGGAGGCGGGGTGATATCCCACCCGGCCCTGCCTGGTCTCACACAGACCTTAACAGATTAGTCCTATGCGGGCCGCCGTACTCCACTCTTTCATTTGACGCCTCGGCAGGTAGCGAGCGACCCAGCCTGTTACAACAGCAGTGCGGTTCCCCTGGCCGCAGTGTCCGGCCGCGGGCGCGCATACAACCAGAAACTGCAGTTCCTGAGCTGTAAACTTTGGGACCGCGGCCACATATTCCTTGATTTCCTACAGTTTGCTATTTTGCAGACAGTCTGGAAGTAAGAATTTTAAATTAATACAGAGAATAAAAAATTGATGTACCATAAAATTTAATCTCCCTAAAAGTACTGTAAATTAAAACTCAGGTACCGTCGTGCTGAAAGGAAATCATAGATTTCAAGACGGTTTTGTCTTCTTAAAATTTCAAGTGCTCTGTAAACTGACTTAAAACGAACAGATTTTAATTACAACCGCAACGAAATCTTTGCATAATAGGTTAATCAGGTGGGGGGAAAAGATCCAATATTTATTTCTGAGATAATAAAATTGATAAATTAAATAAAATGTTGTAATTTCAATCCAAAGAAAAAATCTTATTTTCAGACATAAGAGTAAGTGTTCAAATATTAGAGGAAATCTGATCACTTGACTCATTACAACAAAGATTTAAAATAACTGTAGAGAAAAAGTAGATGAAAGAGATCATGTGCCTGGAAAATAAATGCTAACAGAGCTTCAGTTGTTAAAATAATAGAAGAATTTAAAATTAGTAACTAGTCTTCAAATGAAATTGCAAAAGAAGAAAAACAAGATTATGGGAATTATGTGAGAATGAAAATCACTTAGAAAAACTACAAAATGAAAATACAATAATTTTTGCTCAGTCATATTGGAAAACTTTTTCAAAGATTTAGGCTATGACATTAAATTTATCTTATGATTATCCTGTAACTGCTGAGGAAAATGATGCATGCAATTATAGAAGGATAAATTTGACATAGGACAAACAACCGTACAGGATTTTATAATAGAAATGTGAACTGTGTATGTGTGTTTATGTTTGTAAATGAAATCAGCCAGCCTATTAGGGTTCAGACTAACTTTAGCAACAGTTAACTATAGAAAGTGGCCTTGCAACTACACCCATTGTGGCAAGCATCTAGTAATGCATACAGTATCAAGTCAGTACATCTGAAACCAACACAATATTGTATATCAACTTTACTGTAATTTAAAAATTGACAAAAAAATAAGGCGGCATAAAAAGTGGATAAGGAATATGGAGCCAGGCATTTTTACAGTGAATGATTCTGACTTGTGTTTTTCCCCTGAAAGCACTATATAGCATTATGTTTCAGTTTTGAAATAAAGATTAAAAACAAAACAAAACAAAAATTCCTGCTGAAATGAACAGTTCCTTTTAGTTTTTGGACCCATCTTTTCCTTGTTCTGATTTTTTCTCCTTTCAGCCTTCTGAGACTTTATTCCTCCCATTACAACTCAGCATAATCCCCAACAGGTGCTGAAAAGAACACACTGAGCTTTTAAATGAGGCTGACTTTGGCCTCTGTTTTCTTGCTGCCAGATGGCGCTGCAGTACTGAATCCTATAAGCCAAGTGAAGTTTCCATTCTTGAGACAGGAACCATGAAAACATGAAAATAGCTTGTGCTGGAAATATTCATGGACTGATTTGGAATCCTGCACAGGAAAGTCTAAGTGGGTGAACAGAATGGTGCAAGCTATAAACCATAATTCCTTGTGACCTTTATCTTAGTCTTTAGGATTTTTTCCCTCTATCAAATGCTCTATCTACCCTTTTCCCTACACAGACTCTAAAACCAAGGGTTTGCATTAGCAAGTATTCATACACCAAGAAACCAAAATTTTCAATTTGCAGTTATAAAAGTGGCATTCCTATTAGGATGATGTCAAATGTAGCTAATGAATGTATGAGAAAACATACAATTAAATAATTGAAGCGTCATTAAATACCCACAAAATTTAGCCCCTGCATGTATATTCAACTTTATTCAAGTAGATGAAATATTCTCTATCTATGGTGCCTCAAATATTTTGTCATCTGTTCATACCCTGTTTCTTTATCTGGAACACAATTTTTGTTTGTTTGTTTTCCCCGCTTTATTTTCCTTGAATTTCTATTACTCATCCTTTTTGTATCTGCTTATAATTTGCTTCCTCCAGGGAGCCTTCCCTGACCACTTAAATCTAAATTACGTGTTCATACATTTTACGAACTTTCAGTACTGTACACAATCCAAATCACAGCATTTCTGCTATAGGGGAGGAAAGAAGTATTTCTTTTTACCCTTCTAGGTTCTCATCTGGTCTGTAAATTTACTAGAGATTTTTTACTAGAGATTTACTAGAGAAAAGCATAAAAATTTATTTAAGTTTTACATGACACAGGAACCTTCAAGGAAGTGAGCATACAAGGATACAAGGAAGTGAGAAATGTAAACTTGAGTGTTTTTATACAAGGTCTGATGAAGAGTGGAAGATCATGGAAAAATGTGATAGGACAAAAGGGTATGAAGTAAGTGTAGTAAACTGGGGGAAACAGCAAGGCTTGTTCATTCAGATTCCACTTGGTGTCCTTCTATGTTTAGAGATAAGGAAGCTCCTTTCCTCAGAGTATAGAGACGGTGTACCTCTCCCATGAGCATCTTACCACCTGCTTCAGGGAAGATTGAAGAGTATTTCCAACACCTTCCCATTCTCAAATTCCTTCAGCTTAAAATACTCAATGTGCCAAGGTGCCATATTTTGGGGTAGTGTGTCTTGACCCTGCCAATACCCAAAATTTAATTGCCTGTTCATTTATCTGAATTCTCACTCCACTGATGTCAATACAGGAATAAAGGTATATTTTTCATTCACCTGTCCTTCTACTACCTGTAACAAAGTACACACCATGTGGTTGCAACTCAAATTTTGGTCACACACATGCTGCAATTTCCTTATATCCGTCTATCCTTTCCCAAATCAGACACTACTTGGCATCTAAGTAGCACCACTCTAGGGTCCATAAACATTATTAGACCTTTTCTGATATCACGATTTCCTCATTTTCCCCTAGTTGCGTATAAGTAAAATGACTTCAGCCCTCCCTGTTTGTTCTCATCTCCAAACCTCAGTTTACAATTCTGAACAAGCCATTCATTGATTTCTTTGTAATTTGTTTATGTGCTGTGCTCCTTCTTGCCCTTACACTTGAACATTTTCCTCTCTGCTTGAAAGTCCCTTCCTTTCTATGGTCTTGAAGTCTGTATTCACCTTATAAGAATTACTCTTAGCTTACTTCAGAAACTGATGTTCACATCTCATGCTGTTTTAGGATACAGCTAACAATTATTTGTGGATTCAGTATTTGCAAATCTGCCTACTCACTAAAATTTATTTGTAACACTAAAATCAATACTTGTGGCACATTTATGTTCATTTACAGAGAAGTAAAGACTGGCAAAAATTTTGAGTCATCTTCTAAGAGTATGTCCACAGCTAAGGTCAAACAAGGCAATGATCTGCCTCTTTGTTTCGGCTCTCATACTATAAACAAATCTTTCCATGGTCTGCTTAATGCCACTCTGAGTCTGTGAATTGACTTAGTTGTGGAAACTGGGTGGGAATCTGTTGCATTTCTCGCTTTTCCTCCGAGAGCATAAACTACTCCAGTAGGCTTCCCATCTAATTGGTTCCAGATACCCTCTGATCAGTTAGCTACCACCCAAAACTCATGTGTGACAAACCATTCTGATTACTGGTATATCATCACCGGCCTTCATGATACATCATACACATGTCTTTGGCAGTTAAGTGCTCACATGAGCAAACTATTGAAGCCATCACCAGCTACATAAGATCACAAAATAATCTTGAATCCCTGGTAATTGCATTGATATCATGAACTGAATCTAATGAGTTGTTATATTTTCCCTTCTGGCATAACAAACTTGGAAACTTCCAAACATGTTACCAAGATTTATATATATGCAAATATATATATATGTACTGTCTTGCCAATGGGTTTCAGCCCCAGGCAAGTTCGCTATGGATTCAGTGTGACCAAAGAAATTGACAGCAAAACGTTCTTTGGGGTGAATACCCAACTTTATTTCCAGGTGGCAGGTCAGTCACTAGAATCCCATTCACTCAGAGCGAGTCTGTATGCAGCAAGCCAGTCTCTACTTCTGCACGCCTCTGTCCACAGTCGTCCTGCACTGCTGTCCTCTGGGCCTCCGTCCTCAGTGCTGCCACCACTCCAGCCTCTGCTCTGCTCTCCTGCAGCCTTGCAGCCCTGCCACCATGTCGTGTGCAGAGCACGGGGCGGAGCTCTTTACAGAGTCAACAGCCATGTATTGCCCACAGGTGTGCAGTGAGCTAGTCAACCAGGGCCAGGTGAGAATCCTGGCCACAGGAACTCTCATTTTATCCACATGTACATATATATAATGCATTTACATGTATATAAATACATAAAAATATAAATATTTTTATTAACTGGGTCATAGTGCACACTTGTCCCCTGAGATCATACCGATCATACTGATATTTGACATAGTTATGGGTCTAGTAACAGAATGATTTGTGATGGGACTTGAAGAGAACAGGCATTCCCTTTAATGGCATCTAACCCAGGTGAGGTTATCTCAGGGTTTTCAAGCAGGCGATAATATCTTCAAACAAGAGTGAAACTACTTCAACTGGCAAGAAAGGCTCACAGTGACTTTTTATTTCCAGGTTGTCAGTTTCAACTCAGTTTCAAGAGATACCCTCATTCCAAGTTTCAGGGTCTCATTGCTTATTAACATTCACAGAAAACATGTAGTGAAAGTGTGTAATTAAATTTTGCTTTTGATATTCAGTAATATCAACCCTGCAGCTACAAGAAATTATCACTATCAACAGCAGGTGATAGCTAATGAACTGTGGTGCTGCTGCATATCATAGGTTGCTGGTGTCTCATTCACATTGGCAAGGAGCTCAGGAATGTGTGCAAGCACACAGGAACACCCAAGCAATCCCTCAGTCTCATCTTTATGGTTCCATCTCTTGGAATCACTCCTAGTTCTTTGTGACTGAGGGTTCAATTAGAAGGTAGACATAACATAAGAATTTGAACAGGGAATATTGAATATGAATTCTTACAAACTATAATTGCATCGCAATCCAGCTCTTGCTAGAGCATGCGTGGCAGTGGATGCATGGCAGTTCACTGGATGGCAGAATAGTCTCTGTGTGCTGTGCTAGTGGACTTGCCAGGGGGTTCACAAGTAGCTCCCTCATTGGTGGCATTATGTGTGAAACCTCCTAAGGGGAGGTTCTGTTGGAAGCTGTTGACCACTGGATGCTGCTGACAGCCGTGCACTCCAGGAAGTAATGCTCAGGAAGCCATCTTAGCTGCAGGAGCTGGACACTAGGGAAGTCATGCATACAGCAGGAATCTGATCCTGGAAAAGGTTCACATGCTGTTAGACTGCTAAGAGGTCATAATTTAAAGAGAAAGGAAAATCGCTTTCTCTTACAATATCTAACTACCTTCATTACTGACAAAGCTTGACATCATAGCAGCTACTGAATGAAACATCTTTTAAAGTGTCTGGCTTGATTTTCATAGAGTAGATGACAAATGATTAATTTCATTCTGAGAAGCAACAGATTATGCAGTGACACACACCTCCTGTAAGTAAACCGAAGGAATAATACAAAGGTAAAACATTTCAAATATAGTGATGCTATTTTCAATATTAAAATTAATTATAGTGTTCATTTTTTAATTGATGTTTCTAATACAAAGTTCTTAATTTTGATTCACGCATTGAAGACAGATAAAATCAAAAAGAGTTTGTAATGTGTTTTCCATCTGAGCTCCTTTTGTCACTTATCAAGTCCAGGCTTGTGCCACTTGCTACATGACATGCCAATTAGCTGGGATACAAGAGGCAAAGAAAGTGACTTTATTCAGAAAGCCAGCACACCAGGAAGATGGTGGACTAATTGTCCTAAAGCACCATTTTAACTCAGGATTCATTGCAAGCTTCTTTAATGCTAAGGGAAGAGGGAGCATGAGAGCGAGCATGTGGATGACTGATGGTGCAGACATCTGGGCTCCAGCAAAAATCCAAGGAGAGTTGGGAAGCTCCATGTCCTTGGTTAGTTGATTCTCTCTGACCTAGGTAGAGTCATGATGTTTCTAAGACTCTTTGACAAGGCAATTATTATTTTTGTACATATTTCCCTATCTCCTAGATGAGGCAAGCTTTGGATAAGGAGCTATCTGCAGAAATCTGAAGCTGTAAGAAAAATTCCTGTTGATGATTGTCTTGCCGAGGAGTTTCAGCCCCGTGCAAGTTTGCTGTGGATTCCACCTCAGACCACATACGCATTGGGGGATGATCTACTGTGTCCCCATTCACAGGGGCAGCCCGCTGAAGTACCCCTCCCATAGGGGCAGCCTGTCTTTTTCCTTGGTCGACAATGAACCCTGCCAACTATGCCAATTGTCTTGCCAATGGGTTTCAGCTCTGGGCAAGTTCACTGTGGAGTCAATGTGACCAAAGAAATTGACAGCAAAACGTCCTTTGGGGTGAAAGGGTTTATTACCCTACTCGTTCTTCCGCTGGTAGTTCAAGCACTAGCGTCTCTGCCTCCACCCAGAGCACTGGGCCGAGTTCTCTGTAAGTGCGATAATAGCTTATCACCTAAAGGTGTGGAAGCAGTAGCCTAGCAACAGGCCAGTTACACCATCAGGTGGTTTAAGTTCAGTGAGGATCCTGGCCATAGGAACCCCAACCTCCCCACAATGATCTACAAAACTCTGTGCAGGGCTGCAGAGCTAAAAAAGCCCCTTTCCTTTTGTTTTTGGCCTGAAGGTAAGGTAACAAAAGAGACAAATACAGTATGGAGGCAGAAATACTACTTCTCCACTTAGTTACAATATACCTTCAAAGCAACTGTTCCATTTGCCCTTTTAACATATACTGCTTATATACCAGTGAGGTCAGAATCAGTGACCTAGGTAATTGTGCAAACAAAACAAACAAACTGAATTCTCTATCAACAAATACTTGTATTTTTATTCAGAAATGTTTCCTGTATCCTGTTTTACTCAGATGCAATGTTCTGAGACACACAAGTAAGGAATTTTCCCTCATGGTATTAGCAGTCCAATTGGGAATTATCACTGATGGAGGAAATCTGGAAACATTTTGCAAGAAAATGCTGCTCTCTCCATCTCTGGGTTACTTCCTAACATTTCAAAGAAATCAGCTGTGGTAGTACCACAAATTTAGCATATTTAAACCACTTAAACATATTGTCTCAGGTTCTGTGGGCTAGCAGTTTTGGCACACGTTAGCTGTTTTGGCACATGTGAGCTTGGAAAGGAACACAGACTTTGGAACCCTATCTAATAGGGTTGCAATCAGAGTATCAGGTGGCCTGTGTTCCTTTCCAAGATCACATGCTTGTTGGCTGAGTTCATATCGTTTTGGCTGGAAATTCATGGTAGCTTGTTTCTTCAAAAATTTCAATGGAGAGAAATAGTCTCTGATATCAGGGAAGACCTATGAGTCCCTTTACAGGGCTCAGTTAATGAGGTGAAGCTCATGAAGGATAACTTACATTTTAATTAACTCAAAGCTGCTAAGGGACCTTAATCACCTTTCCCATATAACATAACATAATCACCTTAGTGATACCCTTTGCCAAAATTTATTGGCAGGTTCCACCCACACTCAAGGGGATGAGATTGCATAAGGGTGTGATTAATTGTGGGTCACCCTAAAATGTTTTTACCATAGGCATCATGCTCCAAGTACTAGCTGCCCTACTGCAGGTGCACACCAGTCTTCACATCAGACTTGCTGGTGATTCCCTGCTCTATTAGGTCTTCCCTGGTCCAACTTAGGTTATAGTTCTGTTCTGCTAAGGACCTAGAAAGAACTTATATGTTCTGTATGTCTTTATTATCTACTTAGAAGCTTTGACATTTGAGTAGAACTGAACATGAACATTTCATAGCTGAATTATTACTATTATTATTATATTATTTTATTTTAAAATCTTATATGAGAACAAAGCCTTTAACATCAAACTTCTCATCTGTGGCTTTGAAAAACCTATAGTAATATTTTCCTAGCCACTGCCATCCCCATCTGTAGGGATGTTGGGGTTCCTATGGCCAGGATCCTCACTGAAGTTAAACCGCCTGATGATGTAACTGGCCTGTTGCTAGGCTACCGCTTCCACACCTTTAGGCAATAAGCTATTATTGTGCTATAGAGAGAGCTCCAATATCAGCTTGGCTCCTGCATCTGTGGAACATAAGGGTGGATGGAATTGTTCTGTCGGGATCAGAGATGGGAAAGCTGGCTTCCCTGTTCACTGATTAATGGTAACCCTGAGCGGTTCCCCGGGACCCCCACTGTCATAGATGGATATGGCAGTAAGGCTATCAGAGTGAAGCAAGCCCAAATACCTTTGGGAATAAGGTGTCTACCCCCAAAAGAGTATACTGTGTATATATCTCCTATCCATGAGTATATTTTGGGGATTGATATCCTGCAGGGTCTATGGCTGCAGGTGAGTTCAGACTGAGAGTACATGTGGTGAAGGCAGTTCTGATGGGACATGCTAGGCACCCACCCATAGCTTTGCCTGTGCCTCTGCGGATGACTAATACCAAACAATAAAAACTGCCTGGAGGGCATCAAGAGATTGGAGAAACTCTCCAGGAGCTGGAAACGGTGGGTATTATAAAGCCCACCCATAGTCCTTTCAATTCCCCAGCGTGGCCAGTAAAAAAGCCAGATGGCTCCTGGCGCATGACTGTGGATTACAGAGAAGGGAATAAAGTCATACCCCTATGCATGCTGCTGTCCCCTCTATTGCAGTCCTGATAGGTACCCTCAGCCATGAACTAGGAACATACCATTATGTGGTAGATCTTGCTAATACCTTCTTTCTCATTGACACTGAGCAGCAAAGTCAGGAATAGTTTGCCTTCACCTGGGAAGGATGGCAATGGACTTTCAGCATCCTCCCACAGGGATACCTCCACAGCCCCACCATCTGTCACGGACTTAGAGCCCAGGCCTTGGCAGCATGAGAGAAACCGCCAATGGTGTGGCTGTACCATTATATTGATGATGTCATGCTCACGTCCAATTCTCTCTCAGATCTAGAAGGTGCAGCACCTAGATTGCTGCAACATGTACAGAAGAAAGGAAGGGCTGTGAACAGCACCAAGGTTCAGGGACCTGATTTGTCTGTCAAATTATTGGGGGTCATTTGGTCGGGTAAGACCAAAGTTATACTAGGAGCAGTTATAGATAAAGTCCAGGCCTTTCTACCCTTACAACTGTAGCATTGCTACAGGAGTTTCTGGGTCTTCTAGGCTACTGGAGAGTGTTTATTCTGCACTTGGCACAAATTCTGAGGCCCTTACACCGGTTGGTATGAAAGGGCATCAGGTGGGACTGGGATAAGACATGTGCATCTGCCTTTACTACAGCAAAACGGGCAATCAAGGCCATGCAGGCCTTGACTGTGATAGACCCATCAAGGCCCTGTGACCTGGACATTTATGTGACTGATGACAGTTATGGCTGGGGTCTCTGGCAGTGGCTTGAACGAACTCATCAATCTATTGGATTCTGGTCACAACTCTGGAAAGGGGCAGAGGTACAATACGCTTCCATAGAAAAACAAATTGTGCGATATATCATGCCTTGTGGCTACAGAACCCATCAGTGGAATGGCCCCAATAAAGGTAATAACCACCTATCCCATCTTGGGTGGGTACAAGACTGGACCCAAAAGCCAAGGAGTGGTTTGGCACAAACACCCACACTAGCCAAGTGGGGTGCTTACCTACAGCAGCGTAGTGCCCTCTCTAGTAGCCCCTTGAGGGAAGAACTCTAATGCTTGTTGGGGCCGGTGGTATATACTAGTGAAAAGCAGGAAGAACTTCCTTATGAACCATTAGTAGCAAAGAGTTCCTATCAGAAGGGAAGAGCCCCTATACCTGAAGATGCATGGTACACAGACAGCTCCAGCCATGGGCAACCCACAAAAAGTAGGGCCATAGCTTTCCATCCTAAGATTGAGACAATATGGATGGAAGATGGTGAGGGGAAGAGCAGCCAATGGGCAGAGTTGCGGGCTGTGTGGCTTGTGATCAGCCAGGAGCCCTTCCCTATAGTTGTCTGTACTGACAGCTGGGCTGTCTATTGGGGCGTGAACCTGTAGCTACAAACCTGGTACCATGCCAACTGGCTGTTTGGTCATGGACCCCTTTGGGGGCAAAAATTGTGGCAAGACTTATGGGCCTGTGGTCAGACTAAAATAATTACAGGGTACCATGTGATAGGTCATTTGCCACTGGCATCCCCAGAAAGTGATGAAGCAGATAAATTGGCCCAGATATGTTGGTTAGAAGGAAATCCTGCCTCTAATGTAGCCCAATGGTTACATGATCAATTTTTCCATGTGGGGCAAAAGACAATGTGGGCTGTAACCCATCTATGGGGCTTCCCTTTGACCTTTGAAGAGTAGAGCCCAGCAGGAGTGTGTCATGTGCTCCAAAAGGGACTTACACCGATTTCCACAGCAACATGGGACAATAGGTAAGGGGCCTATACCCCTCGTCAGGTAGCAGATAGACTACATTGGGCCTCTACCTGTGTCAGAAGGATATTGGTATGCCATGACATGTGGACACAGCTATTGGACTTCTGGTTGCTTTTCCTACCTGTTGTGCAGACCAGCAGATGACCAAAAGAAGGCTGGAGCATCTCTTTGCCACCAATGGCTGACCACAGGTAATTGAGAGTGATCAGGGCACCCATTTTACTGGACATACACTGCAAGAATGGGTGCAACAGCTGGGAATTAAGTGGAAGTTTCCTGTGCCATACAATCCTACCACAGCAGGCATGATAGAGAGGCACAATGGCCTGTTAAAATCATGACTAAAGTCAAATACCAACAGTCTGCGGGGATGGTCAGTCCTCTTATGGACTGTGCTTTGGCATTTGAATGAGAGACCCTGAAAGGGATCCCTGAGCCCCATAGACATGTTAACACATATTGCTGCCTCCCCTATACAACTGCAAGTATAAACCAAGGAAGAATCACTGAAACTGAATTTTGGCCACCAGAATAATATATTGCTACCAGCACCAACTGCACTTAATCCCAGATACTCCATTGAGTGGACATGGCCTTGGAGCTTTTGACACATGGACCAACGATGGCTGGCTCTCCTGGCACCTTCGGACAAGGCCTGGAAGCTGGCCTCTTATGTATTCCTGGAATAACAGCAGAGTGGCCCCCAACGGTTACAGTAGTATATCCTGAACAGCCAGAGGTAGGGATATCTTACCAGGGAGATTTGTTTTATCATTATGGCCAGTGCATGCACCTCCAGTAGCACTATATATAGACCCTTCAGTAGCCCCCATGGGAAAAGGATTGAAAATATTGTATACTAGACCTGGAAGGGACCCCCTTCCTGCTACAGTCCTATCACAGGACCACTCTCTTGCATGCAACCTACCTGATCAACAAGATTTGCCTATGTTGGTGTCATTAAAACATGTGTCCTATCGCCCCTGAAGTGTTTGTGGATTGGGAACTTCCTCTGGCTTGAGGATTGTTATAAGTTTTGTTACCTGTGTCAAAATCTTGTTGTATCTTAATTTTTGTTATTATCCTTAAGTTGTTATCCTCTGTTGCTGCTGTGGAATCTAGTTACAGTGCTCCAGCTTTCTCTCACATCCACCATTGCAGAAGATTGAAAGCGTGTATATTGTAAGGTGAGAATCCTCGAGGAGTGGAGTGTGGGGAAGTTGGGGTTCCTATGGCCAGGATCCTCACTGAACTTAAACCACCTGATGGTGTAACTGGCCTGTTTCTAGGCTACTGCTTCCACACCTTTAGGTGATAAGCTATTATCACACTTACAGAGAACTCGGCCCAGTGCTCTGGGTGGAGGCAGAGACGCTAGTGCTTGAACTACCAGCGGAAGAACGAGTAGGGTAATAAACCCTTTCACCCCAAAGGACGTTTTGCTGTCAATTTCTTTGGTCACATTGACTCCACAGTGAACTTGCCCAGGGCTGAAACCCATTGGCAAGACAATTGGCATAGTTGGCAGGGTTCATTGTAGACCAAGAAAAAAGACAGGCTGCCCCTATGGGAGGGGTACTTCAGTGGGCTGCCCCTGTGAATGGGGACACAGTAGATCGTCCCCCAGTGCGTATGTGGTCTGAGGTGGCTTGACGCTGAGAGGACTGGGCCCCACCCCAGGACTGAGGCAAGTGGAGGTGACACCTGAGGCTGTAGGGGTGGCCCTTGGTATAACAAGTAGGTCTTGTGAGAGAAAGAGTGCCCGTGAGGCAGCGGGGACTGTGGGTTGACTGCTTCTCACAGTATTAAAAAGGGTCTACAGAGGAGACCCAAGAAATGGCGGTGTGAGAACACGAGCTGCAAACTCCTGTGGATTCCCTGAAGAAGGAAATGGCATTGATGTGAGCGGAGTTAGCACAAGAACACTGGCATCAAGGTGCCATTGAAGAGGTAAAAAAATTCCTTACAGAATGAGAGGGCAGCACTGCCAGGTGTTCTGGAGGAGGAAGAGGCCATCAAGGAAAAAGGCAAACTCCTGAGGGAAGCACAGGCGGAGGTGGCTCGAGAATGTCAGCTGTGAAGCATGAGGTGAAGGTAAGAGAGCTTCTGAAGACTGAACTGGCATTGCTGAGAGGCACAGTAGAAAAGGTAAAGGTTGTAGCAGAGGAGGCACTTGGGGAGGGGAGAGAAAGGTGCCATCAGCCCCAGAAATGGAGGAGCTGGGGAAGGATGAAGGGGTGGTGCTGGCAGCACTGGCTGCTCCTGTAAGCACACCCAAGTGGTTGTAAAGAAAATAAAGACCCAGCAGCTGAAAGTTCTTCAAGGAGAGGAGCAGCCCCTCCCGTTTGTGGAGCACTCTATGCTCCGCCCCTATACTCAGGATAAGCTGGTGGATTTGGGCTCCTGGTTTAGGCAGAAGCCCTTGGAGTCAGTATCAGCTTGGCTCCTGCATCTGTGGGACTTAGGGGTGGATGGAATTGTTCTGTAGGGATCAGAGATGGGAAAGCTGGCTTCCTGGACAGTGCAGCCTGCCTTGAGGCAGCGATTACAAAATGCGCATCAGACCCCAGGGAGTCACACTCTCCTTGATTGGCTTATGGCTGCACTTCTTGGTGTGTGGCCCAGAGTGATCTACCATCCTGTCCTGTTAGATGGAAGACGTGCTGAGCTTCAACAGGTGTTATGAGAGCTAGGCATAAGAAATGCTGTTTATAGTCCAGACAATTATGGCCCAGATGAAGAGATTTTCACTACTGGGATGAGAAATACTGTGCTTCAAACAGCTCCCATATCCCTCATTGGGTCTCTAGTGGCCATTCTTTCCCTTCACTTAGGGCATCCCATAAGTGAGGTGACACATACAGTAGCAGACTTAAGAGAGGCTGAATCAATGAGAACACAGAAAGCAATAAGTTCTGCTACTCACAAGAAGAATTTAAAGGGCCCTATGAAGGTTACGAGAACCCAGATGTGGGTTGATTTAATACAGCAGGAGCAGATGGAAGGCAATTAGATGGAAAGTCAAATACGATCTTACTAGAGCTATGGCAACAACTGAAACCAGAGCAGCAGTTCCAGCCATTAAGACCAAAGATGCAGAGGCCAGAGACAGAGCCACAAGTCCAGCCTGTGTGTTTGCAAGACTTCCTACTGGAGAGCGTGCCAACCTCACTTGAGCTCATGCAGGAAGATAATTGGGGAACATGGTTTGACTAAGGGGAAGGTCGAGGTATCTGCCCTGAGGGACTGGGGGAAAAAAAAACCTGAGGCCACATGTTGAAATAGCTATCCATTGGCCCCAGTGAACATACAACGTGTCCTGGCCCTGGTGGGCGCTGGGGCTGAATGTTCACTGATTCATGGTAACCCTGAGTGGTTCCCTGGGAACCCCACTATCATAGATGGATATGTGGGTAAGGCTATCAGAGTGAAACAAGCCCAAATACCTTTGGGAATAGGATGTCTACCCCCAAAAGACTACACTGTGTATATATCTCCTATCCCTGAGTATATTTTGGGGATTGATATCCTGCAGGGTCTATGGTTGAAGACCACTGCAGGTGAGTTCAGACTGAGAGTACATGTGGCGAAGGTAGTTCTGAGGGGACATGCTAGGCACCCTCCCATAGCTTTGCCTGTGCCTCTGCAGTTGACTAATACCAAACAATACAAACTGCCAGGAGGCCATAAAGAGATTGGAGAAACTCTCCAGGAGCTGGAAACGGTGGGTATTATAAAGCCCACCCATAGTCCTTTCAATACCCCAGCGTGGCCAGTAAAAAAGCCAGATGGCTCCTGGTGTATGACTGTGGATTACAGAGAAGGGAATAAAGTCGTAACCCCTGTGCATGCTGCTGTCCCCTCTATTGCAGGCCTGATGGATACCCTCAGCCATGAACTAGGAACATACCATTATGTGGTAGATCTTGCTAATGCCTTCTTTTCCATTGACATTGAACAGGAAAGTCAGGAACAGTTTGCCTTCACGTGGGAAGGACGGCAATGGACTTTCACCGTCCTTCCACAGGGACACCTCCACAGCCCCACCATCTGTCATGGACTTGTAGCCCAGGCCTTGGCAGCATGGGAGAAACTGCCAATGGTGCGGCTGTACCATTATATTGATGATGTCATGCTCATGTCCAATTCTCTCAGATCTAGAAGGTGCAGCACCTAGACTGCTGTAACATCTACAGGAGAAAGGATGGGCTGTGAACAGTACCAAGGTTTGTGGACCTGGTTTGTCTGTCAAATTCTTGGGGGTCATCTGGTCGGGTAAGACCAAAGTTATACCAGAAGCAGTTATAGATAAAGTCCAGGTCTTTCCTACCCCTACAACTGTAGCATTGCTACAGGAGTTTCTGGGTCTTCTAGGCTACTGGAGAGTGTTTATTCTGCACTTGGCACAAATTCTGAGGCCCTTATACTGGTTGGTATGAAAGGGCAACAGGTGGGACTGGGATCAGACATGTGCATCTGCCTTTACTAAAGCAAAATGGGCATTCATGGTCGTGCAGGCTTTGAGTGTGATAGACCCATCAAGGCCCTGTGAGCTGGATGTTCATGTGACTGAAGACAGTTACGGCTGGGGTCTCTGGCAGTGGCTTGAATGAACTCACCAACTTATTGGTTTCTGGCCACAACTCTGGAAAGGTGCAGAGGTATGATACACTTTGATAGAAAAATAACTGGCTGCCATGTATCACGCCTTGCTGGCTACAGAACCCATCAGTGGAATGGCCCTGGTAAAGGTAATAACCACCTATCCCATCTTAGGATGAGTACGACACGGGACTCAAAAGCCAAGGAGTGGTGTGGCACAAGCACCCACACTGGCCAAATGGGGTCCTTACCTACAGCAGGGTAGTGCCCTCTCTAGTAGCTCCTTGAGGGAAGAACTCCAATGCTTATTGGGGCCAGTGACATATACTTTTGAAAAGCAGGAAGAACTTGCCTTTGATCCATTAGTAGCAGAGAGTCCCTATCAGGAGGGTAGAGACCCTATACCCGAATATGTATGGTACACAGATGGCTCTAGCCGTGGGCAGCACGTAAAATGGAGAGCCATAGCTTTTCATCCTAAGACTGAGACAATATGGATGGAAGATGGTGAGGGGAAGAGTAGCCAATGGGCAGAGTTGCGGGCCTGTGGCTTGTGATCAGCCAGGAGCCCTTCCCTATAATTGTCTGCACTGACAGGTGGGCTGTATATTGGGGATTGACCCTGTAGCACCAAGCTGGTACCATGCCAACTGGCTGTTTGGTCACGGACCCCTTTGGGGGCAAAAATTGTTGCAAGACTTATGGGCCTGTGGTCAGACTTAAATAATTATAGGATACCATGTGACAGGTGATTTGCCACTGGCATCCCCAGGAAATGATGAAGCAAACAAATTGGCCCAGATACATTGGTTTGAAAGAAAGCCTGCCTCTGATGTAGCCCAATGGTTACATGAGCATTTTTTGCATGCAGGGCAAAAGACAATGTGGGCTGTAGCCTGTTGGTGGGGCTTCCCTTTGACCTTTGAAGAAGTTAGTAGAGTCTGGCAGGAGTGTGTTGTGTGCTCCAAAAGTGACTTAGACCAAGTTCCACAGCAATATGGGACAATAGGTAAGGGGCCTATACCCCTCATCAGGTGGCAGACAGACTATATTGGGCCTCTACCTGTGTCAGAAGGACATCGGTATGCCATGACTTTTGTGGACACAGCTACTGGACTTCTGGTTGCTTTTCCTACCCATTGTGCAGACCAGCAGATGAACAAAAGAGGCCTGGAGTTTCTGCCTATGGCTGACCACAGGTAATTGAGAGTGATCAGGGCACCCATTTTACTGGACAAACACTGCAAGAATGGGTGTGACAGCTGGGAATCAAATAGAAGTTTCATGTGCCATACAATCCTACCAAAGCAGGCGTGACAGAGAGGCACAATGGCTTGTTAAAATTTGGACTAAAGTCAGATACCAATAGTGTGTGAGGATCGTCATTCTTCTTATGGACTGTGCTTTAGCGTTTGAACAAGAGACCCCAAAAGAGAGCCCTGAGCCCTGTAGACATGTTCACAGATATTGCTGCCTCCCCTATACAACTGCAAGTATAAACCGAGGTAGAATCACTGAAGCTGAGGTTCAGCCACCAGAATAACATCTTGCTGCCAGCACCAACTGCACTGAACCCCAAAGACTCCATTCAGTGGACGTGGCCTTGGACCTTTCAGCACATGGACCAATGATGGCTGCCTCTCCTGGCACCTTGTGGACAGGCCTGGAAGCTGGCCTCCTGTGTATTCCTGGAATAACAGCAGAATGACCCCCAAAGGTCATAGTAGTATATCCTGAATTGGCAGAAGGTAGGAGCATCTTGCCAGGGAGTTTTTTTTTTATCATTATGGCCAGTGCATGCACTTCTAGTAACGGTATATGTAGACCCTTCAGTAACCCCCATGGGGAAAGGAGTAAAAGTGTGGTATCCTAGACCTGGAAGGGACCCCCTTCCTGCTACAGTCCTATCACAGGACCCCTCTCTTGCATGCATCCTAGCTGTTCGACAAGATTTTCCTATGTTGGTGTCATTAAAACATGTGTCTTATCACCCCTAAAGTCTTTGTGGATTGGAAACTTCCTCTGACTTGAGGATTATTACAAGTTTTGTTATTAGGAACCTCCTCTGGCTTGAGGATTATTATAATTTTTCTTACATGTACCAAATCTTGTATCTTAATTTTTGTTATTATTTCTAAGTTGCTGTTATCCTCTCTTGCTATTGTGGAATCTAGTTACAGTGCTCCAGCTTCTCGCACAGGGACCATTGTGGAAGATTGAAAGCATGTAGATTGTAAGGTGAGAATCCTGGAGGGGTGGAGTGTGGGGAAGTTGGGGTTCCTATGGCCAGGATCCTCACTGAACTGAAACCACCTAGTGATGTAATTGGCCTGTTGCTAGGCTACCACTTCCACAACTTAAGGCAATAAGCTATCATTGTACTATTTAGAGAGCTCGGCCCAGTGCTCTGGGCAGACACAGAGATGCTAGTGCTCTACCTACCACCAGGAGAACAAGCTGGGTAATAACCCTTTCACCGCAAAGAACATTTTACTATTTCTTTGGTCACATTGAATCCATAGCAAACTTGCCTGGGGATGAAACCCACTGGCAAGACACCATCAGTATATGGGAGTTCTAACCAAATTTATATAGAGTATATGTATATTTGCCATTCCTCACCTTTTCTTATGGCTGTACTGGAGCAGGGAATATTCAGGTAGGGCCAAGTAGATGGGAAGGAAAGTCTGCAATGTTATATGCAAATGATAAATTGCTATATGATAGGAAGAAGATATAAAAGTAATACAGAGATTGTATATTTGTAAAGGAAATGATTTCACAGCAAGGTGTGTTTGTAGAGTCTGGCTTCCTGTCTTGAGCAGCCTTTAGGAAGTTTCTGAACCTCACCTAGCTCACATTGCTTAACTGAGTATATTTCTTCTTATATTATTTCTTGAGGCTTAAATGTAAAAATGCATATGAACAATAGCTAAAACTATTTTCATTTTATTTCCATAAAACAGATAAATAACTGAGGCATGCATGTTAAATGATTGGCAGCCATCAGTTTCCAACAACCAAATGCCATGTTTTAAACTGACAAGTAATTTTATGGCAATTTTGATTCTCTTCCTTACTTACCTTCCAGAATCAAATGCTTAAGTTAAATCAATTTTGAGATAGTCATAGAGGATACAATGTCAAGTTTTTCTTTTCTTTTCTTTCTATACTATTGCTTGTATAGAAAATAGCTTCAAATTTTTCGTTTTATTTCTTTCTATAATATTGCTTGTATAGCAATTGGCCTCACTTCAGATGCCAGGTCTAGAAAATAACAGCAGTTATTTATTGAAAGTGTATAATGCCCCAGGAAATGTTCATTCTTTAAATTTGTTAATGTATTTGATTCCAAAAAGATACCTATGAGGTTATCATTTTTAATATTGCCTTATAATAGACAAGGAAATGAAGCATAGGTAGTGGGGAAGGATTAAATATGTTGTCCATAGTCCTGGGTCTAGTAAGTATGGATCCAGGAAGATTTTGCAGAGAGCTGACTGGGTGTGTTTGCCTCCATCTTCTCCACATTGGCCAAACTACAATTACAACAAAGCAGCACAGATTTCAGGCCCTGCCAATCTCTCTGTGGGGTAAATAGAAGTTTTCAACTAGGATTTCCACCTGACCCTGATAGTATGCTTATCAAGGCAGAACCCTTGACCATCATGGGATTTCTGGTCTGGGGTAAGGGGAGGAGAGTAGCAGCCATTCTCTCCTCCCCTCTTTTCCTGGTAAATAATTGGTCAGATGCCCACCAGTCCCACGGACCTGCTCATAAAGTTCCTCCCAGAAGGGGCAGGGGAAAGGAGAGCATGCAGCAGCCCGACAGGGAGGACTTGGGAGCACACTGGTGAGAGAGAGGAGCACGCCAGGGGAGAGAGTGAGCTGTGAGAAATAAAAAGGCCTTTAATCCGCAACCAACACTTTCCCTTGTCTTCAGTCAGTCTCATCAGATTCATAAGGAACTTGCCCTGGGGCGGAACCCCCTTCCTTCCAGAGCCACACTCTCCCTACATAAGTAGGGAGTGTAACAGTAAGACAGTTGACTTGTAAAAATTCTTAGTCCTAGCACAGTTAGAAAGGGGAAATACTGGTAATACCAGCCTCCCTGGCAGGGAGCAGGACAATAAGATAGTTAGACAACATGACAACAACAGGACAATTGTTCCAATGAGATGTATGAAGTATATAGAAGTCTCTTAGGAGAGCTTTCATCCCAGAAAGCAAAGCTGCATGAGGATGAAGCTCTTGCCCTTAGTCCTATACACTGTCATCTTATTCCAGACTGTGAAAAGGCAGAGGCCTCTACTTACCACAGCCAGTTTGGAATGTGACTCAAAAAGACTGCTGGTGAAGAACTAGACACTGAGACGGGGAGAATGGAATCTAGAAAGGAGAGGAGTCCTTGATAATATTGCTGAGTTGCTGTATTAGTCCTTTCCTTTCTTTCCAAGATTACATGTTGCATGTTGCCAATGAATCTACTCCATGTTAAAATAAACCAGTAGATGTTTATATTTCTCACAGCAAAGCATAACTGAGAAAAGAGAAACAAAGTTTGTATTCCCAACTGATATGCTCAGATAATGCCAAGTTCCTTTATAAATGAAGTATCAATGGTAGTTGTGTCAATGTAGGAAAAAAGTAGAAGTACCTCAGGTGCCTTTGCTTATAGTAGAAAATGGCAAAGCTGAATAAAACACTGTTTAAACTATTCTCTTCACACATTGCGCTTTTCCAGACAGCACAAAGATAGATCCAATTTGCCACCCATGAAACAGCATGAGGATAAGGCCTACACATTAAGTATGGAGGAGTCAGGGTCCATTTTTGAATGGTTGACCTACCATCCAAGACCTGAAATGCCTCTGTAAAGATTTCACATGTCCTGCTGAAGATTAAACTATCATATTTTAAAATAAATTAAGCAGGGCTTTTTTCTTTTTTCCAATATAATAAAATTCTTAAGGACACAAGGAGAAACTATTAACATCTATGTTCATTAGAGATATTTGTGTATAATTTTCTTTTTTTTTTGGAGTATCTTATCTGAGTTTTTATCAAGGTGATGCTGGCCTGACAGAAAATATTTTGGAGTTTCCCTTCCTGTTCAAATTTTGGAATCGTTTGAGAAGGATAGGTATTAACTCTTTTTGAAATGTTTGGTAGATTTCTTTTGTCAGGACATGTGGTCCTGGTATTTTGAGTTTTGGAAATATTTTGATTACCAATCCAGTTTCATTAAGTATTCAGTCTGTTCAAATTTTCTATTTCTTTCTGGATTAGTCTTGGAAAATTACATGATTCTAGGAATTTATCCAGTTTTATTTATTTTGTCCAATTTATTGGTATAAAATTTCTGTAGTAATCTCTTAGAAATGTATTCCTTTTTAATTTTTTTACTGAAGCATAGTTGATACACAATATTATACTGGTTTCAAGTATATAAAACAGTAATTCAACAGTTACACATACTATTAAGTCCTCATCCCAACTAGCACAGTTACCATAAGTCAACACAGAAAGATATTACAGAACCATTGACTATATTCTTCATGCTGCACTTCCATCCCTGTGACCAGCTTATATTATGATTGAAATTTTCTTCCTCTTTATCTTTGACATGCACCCCACCCACTCACCCCAACCCCCCTACCATGGTAAACACCAGACACTTCTCAGTGTCTATGAGTCTACTGCTGTTTTGTTCATTTTGTTTTTAGACTCCACATGTAAGTGAAATCATATGGTATTTGTCTCACTCTGCCTGGCTTATTTCATTTAGCATAATGCCCTTTAGGTCCATCCTGATATTGCAAATGGCAGGCTTGCTTTCTTTTTTAGGTCTGAATAATATTCCACTATGTAGATGTATCACATTCAACCATTGATTGACACTTTGGTTGCTTCCATACCTTGGCTATTGTAAGTAACATGGTAAAAAACATATAGTTGCATCTATCTTTTGGAATCAGAGATGTTTTCTTCAGATAAATCCCTGCAAGTGGAGCTACTGGGTCATATGGTATTTCTATTTTCAGTTTTTGAGGACCCTCCATACTGCTTTCCATAGTGGCTTCACCAATTTACATTCCCACCAACAGTGTAGGAGGGTTTTCTCTTTTCTCCACATCTTCAGCAACTTTGTTTTTTCTGGTTTTTTGGATAGTGTTCATTCTAACTGGTGTGAGGTTATATTGTGGTTTGGATTTGCATTTCCCTGACGTTTGGTGATGTGGAACAACTTGTCATTTGCCTATTGCCCATCTCTGTGTATTCTTTGGAAAAATGTCTGTTCAAGTCCTTTGCCCATTTTTTAATCAGGTTATTTGTTTGTGTTGAGTCATATGAGTACTTTATATATTTTGGATGTTAACCCCTTACTGGACAAATCATTTAGAATATGTTCTCCCATACTGTAGTTAACCTTTTTGTTCTGCTGATGGTGTCCTTTGCTGTACCAAAGCTTTTTTCTAATTTTGGTATCATTAATCTACAATTACATGAAGAACATTATATTTACTAGGCTCCCCACTTCACCAAGTCCCCCCCACATACCCCTTCACAGTCAGTGTCCATCTGCATAGTAAGATGCCGTAGAATCACTACTTGTCTTCTCTGTGTTGCACAGCCCTCCCTGTGCCCCCCACACACTATACATGCTAATCGTAATGCCCCCTTTCTTTTTTCCCGCCCTTATCCCTCCCTTCCCACCCATCCTCCCCAGTCCCTTTCCCTTTGGTAACTGTTAGTCCATTCTTGGGTTCTGTGCTTCTGCTGCTATTTTGTTCCTTCAGTTTTCCTTTGTTCTTATACTCCACATATGAGTAAAATCATTTGGTACTTGTCTTTCTTTTTAGTTTTATGCAGTCCCACTTGTTCATATTTTATTTTGTTTCCTTTGCCCAAGGAGATGTATCCAGGAAAAAAATTGCTTATGCTATGTTCAAGAGATTTTTGCCTGTTTTCTTCTAAGAGTTTTATGGTTTCATGTCTTCTATTTAGGTCTTTAATCAATCTTCAGTTTAGTTTTGTGTATGGAGTAGTCCAGTTTCACTCTCTTGCATGTAGGTGTCCAGTTTTCCCAATACCATTTGTTGAAGAGGCTATATTTTCCTTACTGTATATTCATGGTTCCATTATCATATATCAATTGACAATATATGAGTGGGTTTATATCTTGACTCTCTATTCCATTCCACTGATCTATGTGTCTGTTCTTGTGTCAGTACCATATGGTTTTGATTACTTTTTTGATAGAGCTTCATAGTATAGCTTGAAGTCAGGGAACATAATACTCCTAGCTTTGTTCTTTTTCAAGATTTCTTTGGCTCTTCAGGGTCTTTTGTGATTCCATATGAATTTTAGAACTATTTGTTCTACTGCATTGAAAAATACTGTTGGTATTTTGGTAGGGATTGCATTGAATCTATAAATTTCTTTGGGCAGGATGGCCATTTTGATGATGTTAATTCTTCTATCTATGAGCATGGGATAAATTCCCATTTATTGGTGTGTTCTTTCATTACTCTCCTGAGTGTCTTATAGTTTTCAGAGTACAGGTCTTTCACCTCCTTGGTTAGGTTTATTCCTAGGTATTTTATTATTTTTGATGCAACTGTAAATCATACTGTTCCCTGATTCCACTTCCTGCTAGTTCATTGTTACTATACAGGAAGGCAGCAGATTTTGGTATATTGATTTTGTATCCTGTGGCTTTGCAGAATCCATTTATTCATTCTAATAGTTTTTGGTGGAGTCTTTAAGGTTTTCTGTATATAGTATTATGTCTTCTGCAAAGAGTGACAGTTACTTCTTCCTTACGAATTTGGATGAATTTTATCTCTTTTTCTTGTATGATTGACATAGCTACGACTTCCAGTTCTATGTTGAATAAAAGTGGTGAGAGTAGACATTCTTGTCTTGTTCCTGATCTTAGAAGAAATATTTTTAGCTTTTTACCATTGACTATGATGTTAACTGTGGGTTTGTCGTATATGGCCTATTTTATGTTGAGGAGTGTTCTTCCATATCCGCTTTGTTGAGAGCTTTTATCATGAATGGATGTTTACTTTTGTCAAATGCTTTTTCATTGTCTATTGAGATGATCATATGGTTTTTATCATTCCTTTTCTTAATGTGGTGTATCACATTGATTGATTTACAAATATTGTACCATCCTTGCATCCATGGAATATATCCCACTTGGTCATGAAGGAGGATCCTTTTAATGTATTTTGAATTTGGTTTGCTAATATTCTGTTGTGGATTTTTGCATCTATGTTCATTAGGGATATGGGACTGTAATATTTTTTCTTGTAGTGTCTTTGTCTAGTGTTGGTATTGGAGTGACTGGCCTCATAGGATGAGTTTGGAAGTACTCTCTACTTTTATATTTTTTGGAGTACTTGAAGAAGAGTGGGTATTAGCTCTTTAAAAGTTTTGCAGAATTCATCTGTGAAGCCATCTTTTTCCTGGACTTTTGTTTGTTGGCAGTTTTTTTTATTACCAATTCAATTTTTTTCTTTACTGGTAATTGGTCTGTTCAGCTTTTCTGCTTCTTCCTGGGTCAGTCTTGGAAGGTTGTGTATTTCTTTTAGGTTTTCCAATTTATTTGCATATAATTTTTAAAGAATTCTCTAATAATTCTTTTCATTTCTGTGGTGACCATTATAACTTTTCCTTTTTCATTTCTGATTATATTTTGTGTCCTCTTTTTTTCTTGATGTGTCTAGCTAAAAGTTTGTCAATTTTATCTTTCTTGTTGTAGAGCCAGCTCTTAGTTTTCTTGATCTTTTGTATTGTTCTGTAGGTTGTATTTGATTTATTTCCCCTTGGATCTTTATTCTCATCTTCTATTAATTTTGAGTTTTTTGTTCTTTTTTTACTTTACTTAGGTTTAGAGTGAAATTATTTATTTGAGACATTTCTTCTTTCTTGAGGTAGACATGTATAAACTTCCCCTTAAAACTGCATTTGCTCTATCCCAAATTGTGAACCTTTGTGTATTATTTTCATTTGGCTTCATTTAAAAAAAATTCCTGCTTGATTTGTTCATTAATTCACTGGTTGTTTGGAAGCTAGTTTAGCCTCCATGAGTTTATAGTTTTTCTTGTAGTTGATATCCAGCTTCACTCCATTGTGGTTTAGGTTTAAAAACATGCTTGACATATTCTCAATCTTTTTAAGTTTTTTGAGACTTTTTTGTGTCCTAATATGTAATCTATTCTAGAGAATGTCCAAAATGCCCTTGAAAATAAGGTGTATCTTGCTGTTTTTGATGTAATGTTCTGTATATACATATGCTGAATTCATTTGGTCTAATGGGTTGTTCAAAGCCACTGTTTCATTATTGATTTACTTGATTTATTGATTTACTGTCTCAATGATGTATCGATTGATGTAAGTGGTGTATTAAAATTCTCTACTATTATTGTATTACTGTCAATTTCTCCCTTTATGTCTGTTAATATTTGTTTTATGTATTTAGGTGATCCTGTTTTGGATGCATAGATACAATAGTTAAATCCTCTTGTAATGATTCCATTATCATTACATAATGTCCTTCTTTGTCTCTTTATGGTATTTGTTTTAAAGTCTATTTTGTATGGTATAAGTACAGTTATTACAACTTTTTTTCATTTATGTTTGCACACAATATCTTTCCATCCCTTCATTTTCTTTCTGTATGTGTCATTAGGTGTGCACTGTGTCTTCTGTAAGCAGCCCACAGATTGGTCCTTTTTTTATCCAGTCATCCAGTATGTTTTGATTGGAGCATTTGTTCCATTTGCAATTAAAGTAATTATTGATAGGTACATACATCATGACATTTGGCTGTTTATGTTATTATCTGTTCTTTTCTTATATTGTAATTTTGCACGTGATTTGGTGATATTCTTTAGTGTTATGGCTGGATTAATTTCTCCTTATATTTTGTGTCTTTATTATAGGTTTTTGGTTTGTGGTTACCATAAGGTTCATATATAATACCATATGTATATTGTATTTTAAATGATGCTTGTCTAAGTTCTAAAGCATTCTAAAAGCACAACAATTGACATCCCCCTCCACATATTATGTACTTGACAGCATATTTTACATATTTTTATTTTGTGTACTTTTAACTAATTGTAGATATAATTGAGTTTATTTTTTCCATTTTTTATTAAAATGTAGTTGATATACAATGCTATATTCGTTTCAGAAGTACAACATAATGATTCAACAATTTCACACATTACTCAGTGCTCACCACCATAACTATAGCTACCATCAGTCAACATACAAGGTAATTATATTATTGACTATGCTCTCTATGCTGTACTTCCATTCTTATTTCATTATTTAATTGAAGTAGTTTATATACATTACAATATGGGTTTGAGGTGTACAGCATAATGATTTGACTAACTGATACATTACAAATTCTCACTACAAATATACTTACCCTCTATCTTCATATAAATATATTTCTATATTATTGACAATATTCCCTGTGCTATAATTTTCATCCCCATAACTCATTTATTTTATATTTGGAAGTTTTGACCTCTTCTCTCCTTCGTCCATTTTGTCTGTTCTCCCACCCCACCCCACTATAGCTATCATCAGTATTTATGAGTCTATTTGTTTTATTTGTTCATTTGTTTTATATTTTTTGATTTTGCATATGATTGAAATCATATTGCATTTGTATTTTTACTTTGACTGGTATGAGGTGATATTTCATTATGGTTTAGATTTGCAATTCCCTGATTATTAGTGATGTTGAACATATTTTCATGTGTTTGCAGGACACCTTATGTCTTGTTTGGAAAAAGTCTATTCGGGTCTTCTGCCCATTATTTAATTGGATTTCTCTGTATGTGTGTGTGTGTGTGTGTGTGTGTGTGTGTGTGTGTGTGTGTGTATGTACTTATATAAGTTCTTAATATATTTTACATTTTGGATATTAGCTCCTTATTAGATATATCATTTGAAAATATATTCTCTTATTCAGTAGTTAGCCTTTTCCTTTTGTTGACAGTTTGCTTTGCAGAAGCACTAGTTTGATGTAGTTATACTTGCTTAATTATATTCTTCTTTTACTTGCCTGGGGAGACATATCCAGAGTGAAATCATATTGCATTTGTATTTTTCTGATTTATTTCACTTAACACAATATTCTAAGTTGATTCATGCTGTCACAAATTCATTATTTTTTTATATCTGAATAGTATTCCATTATATATATGCAGAACACCTTCATCCACATATCATTCACGTATCACTTAAGTTGCGTACATACCTTGGCTATTGTAATTAGCATTACAGTACACATAGGGGTGCATATATCTTTTTGATTAAGTGCTTTGTGCACTTTGGGTAAATACACAGAAATGGAATTACTGGATTATATAGTATTTATATTTTTAATTTTTGAGGGACCTCCATGCTGTTTTCCCTAATGGCTGCACGAATATATGTTCCTACCAGTAGTTTCCTTTTCTCCACATCCTTGCCAACACTTATTCTTTCCAGTCTTGTTTTACTAACCGCTTTGACTGGTATGAGATGATATCTCATTATGGTTTAGATTTGCAATTCCCTGATGATTAGTGATGTTGAACATATTTTCATGTGTTTGTAGGACACCTTATGTCTTGTTTGGAAAAAAGTCTATTTGGGTCTTCTGCCCATTATTTAATTGGATTTCTCCGTGTGTGTGTGTATGTGTATATGTGTGTGTGTATATGTACTTGTATAAGTTCTTAATATATTTTATACTTTAGATATTAGCTCCTTATTAGATATATCATTTGCAAATATATTCTCTTATTCATATTAATGAATATTAAACACAACTCAACAACAGCAAATGTGGCTCAGCTGTAAAAGAAAACAAAGCACTGGTGTGAAGAGGGTTTTGAGCGTCTAGTACCACAGGACACACAAAAGGGCTAAATGAAATGAAGATTAGCAATCTTCCTGATTAGCCTTTTCCTTTGGTTGATAGTTTGCTTTGCAGAAGCACTAGTTTGATGTAGTTATACTTGCTTAATTATATTCTTCTTTCTTGCCTGGGGAGACATATCCAGAAAAAAAATTATTAATGCCATTCAGGAATTCACTGCCTGTGTTTCCTTTTAGGAGTTTTATGGCTTCAGGTCTAATATTTAAGACTTCAATACATTTTGAGTTTATTTGTTTATGGTGTAAGACAGTTGTCCAGTTTATTCTTTTGCATATAGCTGGTTAGTTTTACCAACACCAATAATTGGGAGACTGTCTTTCCTCCAGTGTATATTTTTGCCTCCTTTGTCCTATATTAATTGAACATATATGTGTGGGTTTATTTTAGGGGTCTCTATTCTGTTCTATTGATTTTTGTGTTCTTTTGTCAATGTTATACTGTTTTAATTACTGTACCTTTGATTACTATATCATCAAATATCAGTATCATTTGAAATCAGGGAACTTGATACCTTTAGCTTTATTTATTTTTTTCTCAAGACGGCTTTGGCCATACAAGATCTGTTGTGGTTATGTATAAATTTTAGAATTTTTCATTCTAGTTCTGTGGCATATGTATTTGCTGTTTTAATAATGGTTGCACTAAATTTGTAGATTGCTTTGGGTACTATGGCAATTTTAGTAATATTAATTAATCCAATCCATGTGTTTGTGTCTTCAATTTCTTTAATCAATGTCTTACAGTTTTTAGAATATAGGTCTGTCAAATCCTTGGTTAAATTTATTCCTAGGTATATTCTTCTTTCTGATGCAATTATAAATAAAATAGCTTTCCTAATTTCTCTTTCTACTACTTCATTATTACTTTATTGAAATGCAAAATATTTATTTATATTAATTTTGTATCCTACAATGCTACTGAATTCATTTTTAGTTCTAATGGTATTTTGGTGGAGTTTTTAAGGTTTGCCTATATAGAGTATTTTGTCATCTGCAAATAGTGAAAGTATTACTTCTTCCTTATGAATTTGGATGCCTTTCATGTCTTTTTCTAGTCTGATTGCTCTGGCTGGGACTTCCATTAATATGTTCAATAAAAGTGGTAAGACTGGGCATCCTTATCTTGTTCCTGATAATAAGGGAAAAGCTTTCATCTATTCACCATTTAACACCATACCATTATTTCTGAGTTTGTTACATAATATGTTTATTATGGTCAGGTATGTTCCATCTATACCACTTAGTTGAGTGGTTTTATTATGAATGGACACTGACTATGTAAAACCTTTTTTCTTGCTCTATTGAGTTGATAATTTTTTATCCCTCCTTTGGTCAATGTGGTACATCACATTGATGTAGTTATGGGTATTGAATCATCTTGCTTCCTGGCATTAAATCTGAGGTACCTGTGGTGAATGATCTCTTCATGTATTTTTTAATTTGGTTTTTAAATATTTCATTAAAATTAAATAATTAAATGAATATTTTTAAAAATTTGACCTTTTATTTCCTGGGAATATGGTGGAGTAGGAAGGCAAGGTAAAAACCTCCCATGTACACACCAAGGAAGCAAATACAAGTAACCCTGAAAATGACCTGAAGACTGCAGAACAGATCATCTCACCTTGCAAGAAGAGAAGACCACATTGAGAAGGTTAGAGGGTCAAGAGCTGTGTTTGATTGGGACCCAAACCCCTCCCCCAACCCAGCTCACAAGAGGGAGAGAGGAATGGAGACTGGGAAAGGTTAGAAACTCAGGAATCTTGCACACCTGTCCCTGGAGATCTGTTCTGGTAATACAAGTCCACATTGCACTGGGCTTTGATAATTAATGGAGCTGGACACTAGGGAGCTCTGCTGGGGGCCAAGACTCCTGTCACTTGTGGAGGACCAGCATGCTCTGTTGGTACCACTGAAACCAAACACAGAGGAAGAAGTTTGAAAGATTTGCCAGGAGCAGGAAGTGTACTGGCAAGGGCTGGAGGGAGCATTCTCCAGAGGAGGAAGGGCAGTTTCCCAACCTTCTCCTAACCCAATTTCCAGGCACTTGTGGGAGGCAGCTCTGAAACTGTCCATCCGCCTCCCTGGTGGCTCTGCTCTTGTGAATGCCTGTCCCTGCATACTGCCACAGCTGGACTGCTTGGCCCAGCAGCAGTACGACTTTGCTCACTGTCAGGTAGAAGGTTGGTGACACTTTCCAAGCCTTCTCTGCCTTCCCTTAGTGTAAGTGGCCAGATGCTGGTGGGAAACAGCTCTGAAACTGTCTATCTGCCCTGCAGCTCAGAACGAATGCACCTCCATGTACATCACCCTGTCTGCTGTGGTTGGCCCAGAATTGGTCCCTACCCACAAATAATCCTAGCAGAAACACCTCACCGCACACAAAGTGCAGGCACAGAATAGTTGTGGGGATCAGCCATTGCTGGCACAAAGGCAGAAAGATGAACCCCACCCACAAACCAACAACAGCAAATGTGGCTCAGCTGTAAAAGAAAACAAATCACTGGTGTGAAGAGGGTTTTGAGCGTCTGGTACCACAGGACATAAATTTCATAAATGCACCACTTTCAAAACCTAAGGCACAGCCGATCTATCTAATACAAGGGGAGAAACAGAGAGATCCAGACAAAATGAAGAGTGAGAAGAATATGTTCCAAACAAGAGAACAGCATAAAACACCACAAAAGGGCTAAATGAAATGAAGATTAGCAATCTTCCTGATAAAGAATTTAAAGTAATAGTCATAAAGATGCCTACTGAAATGGGGAATTTATTCAGGAACTCAAAGAGAATTTTGACAAAACAATAGAAAATATGAATAAGAGTCATTTAGAAATAAAGAATACAATAATTGAAATAAAAGTGCAATGGGGAACAAAAAGGACAGAGGAGGCAGGGTAACAAATCACAATTTGACAGAAAATAGAGAAGTAGAGAGGAACCAAGCTGAGGAACAGAGAGAAAAAAGAATTTGTAAAATGAGAATATGCTGAGTGCTGTGCAGCAACTCCAAACAAAACTATATTTGCACAACAGAGGTCTCAGAAGGAGAAGAGAGAGAGAGATACAGGAAGTATAAAGACTCTTAGAAAAAGTAATAGCTGAAAATTTTCCCAGGCTGGGGAAGGAAATAAGACAATCAGGTGCTGGAAGTTCAGAGAGCTCCCAACAAGATGATCACCAAGAGGTAAATACCAAGCACTTAATAATTAAAATATCAAAGGTTAAAGATAAATAGACACTCTTAAGAACACAAAGGGAGAGGCAGACAGTTACTTAAAAGGGAAATCCCATAAGGCTATCAGTAGATTACTCAGAAGAAACTTTATAGGCCAGAAGGGAATGCCATGAAATCCAGTACTACAAGGGGAAAACTTGTAACTGATAATTCTCTACCTAGCAAGGTAGCATTCAGAATTGAAAGAGATATTAAAGTTTCTCAGATAAATGAGGGTTAAAACAATTTACCACCACTAAACTGTCATTACATGATATGTTAAAGGGAGTTCATTAGATGGAAATGTTAAGTTTAAATATTTTTTGAAATGAATCTACACTAAAGGTTGCAGACCAATTACAAAACAAGTATGAAGTTATAGAAAACAAAAGAATTAAAAACTATATACAAAATTAGTCAATGGATATACACAGACTAAGACTATGTTATCACAGACTAGAAGTGTTGAGAAAGAAAAATAAAGAGTAGTACATTTAGAATGTGTTTTAAATTGAGCAACCATTAACTTTTAGACTGTTACATATTTAGGAAATTATATATGAGCCTTACGGTGACTGCAAACCTACAGCCCATCCCACAAAGTATTCCAAGGATGAAACTAAAGAAAACCATGATAACCATCAAATCAAACAATCAAATAACAAAACAAGAGTATCAGAGAGGAAGAAAGGAATAGAGAGAAACTGCAAAAACAATAAATAAAATGTCAGTAAATTCATACCTATCAATAATTACTTTAAATATAAATGGACTAAATGCACTCATCAAAAGATATAGGGTGGCAGAATGGATAACGGAACAAGACACATTTATATGCTTCCTACAAGAGATTCATCAGAACTAAAGACATACATAGGCTGAAAGTGAAGGGATGGAAAAAGTTAATGCAAATGAAAGGGAGAAAAAAGAAGGCGTAGCAGTATTTAGAAAAAATAGACTTCAAAACAAAGAAAGGAACAATAGACAAGGGCATTGCACAATGATAAAGGGATCAGTTCAACAAGAGGATATAAGAATTATAAACATCTGCATCCAACATAGAAGCACCTAAACGTATAAAGCAAATACAGACCTAAAAGTAGAACTACACAGCAAAATAATAATATTAGGAGATTTTAACACCCCATTAACATCAATGTATAGAACATCCAGACAGAAAATAAAGGAACAATGGCATTGAAAGACACACTAGCTCTAGATCAGATGTACTTAACAGCTACATACAGAACATTCTACCAAAAAGTAACAGTTTACACATGTGTCTCAAGTACGCATAGAACATTCTCCAGAATATATCAGGTATTAGGATGTAAAAAGAGCCTCAATAAATTAAAGAATATTGGAATTATATCAAGCATCTTTTCAGACTTAAATGGTATGAAACTAGAAATTAATTACATGGAAAGAAACCAATCAACCAGACAAACACATGAAGGCTATAAACATCATGCTTCTAATTAATCAATGGATCAATGAACAAATCAGAGAGGAAATCAAACAATGCTTGAGGACAAACAAAAACAGAAAGACAATGATTCAAAATATGTGACCTATAGCAAAAACGGTTTCTAAAATGGAACTATCTAGAAATACTACTTCAATAAACAAGAAGAATCCCAAATAAGAAATCTAAACTCTTCACTAAAGAAACTAGAAAAAGAAGAATGAATGAAACCCAAATAGTTGAAGGAGGCACATGATAAAGATCAGAGCAGAAATTTTGAAAAGAGGTCAATAAAACAATTTTAAAAATGTATGAATCCAAGAGCAGATACTTGAGAAGATTAATAAAATAGACAAACACTTAGCCAGACTACTCCAGATAAAAGAGAGAGGACACAAATAAAATCAGAAATGAAAAAAGAGAAGTTACAAATGACACCACAGAGATACAATGAATTATTAGAGAACTGTATGAAAAATTATACGCCATTAAATTGGACAACCTACAAGAAAAGGACAAATTCCTAGAAATGTACAAACTTCCAAGACTCACCAAAGAAGAAACAGAAAATCTGAACAGGCCAGTTATCAGTAAAGAAATTGAACTGGTAATCAAAATATTTACAACCAGAAAAGTTCATAACTAGAGGGATTCACAGAATGAATTGTATCGAACATTTAAAGAAGAGTTAATACCCATAATTCTTAGAGTTTTCCAAAAAGTAGAAGAGGAGGGAATACTTCCAGATTCATTCCAAGAGGCTAGCATCACTCTAATGCCAAAACCAAAGTCACCACAAAAAAAGAAAATTATAGGCCAATATCCCTAATGAACATGTATGCAAAAACCCTTAATAAAATATTAGTGAACTGAATTCATACATCAAGTGGATCATCCACAATGACCAAATAGGACTCATTCCAGAGATGCAAGGATGGTACAATATAAGTAAATCAATCAATGTTATACACCACATTAACAAAAGTAAGGATAAAAATGATATGATCATTTCAATACATGCTGAAAAAGTGACAAAATTTAATATCCATTCATGATAAAACCTCAACAAAATGGGTAAAGAAGAGACATACCAAAATACAATAAAAGCAATATATGAGAAATCAACAGATAAAATCACAATTGATGGTGAAAAGCTGAAAGAATTTCCCCTGAGATCATAAAGAAGACAAATATGTCAATTCTCATCACATCTATTCAACATAATATTGGAGGTCTTAGCCATGGCAAACACAAAACATAAAGAGATGAAAGGCATCCAAATTGCTAATGAGGAAAAAACTGTCACTATTGGCAGATGCCATGATACTATTAATAGAAAACCCTAAAAATATTCACCAAAAAACTGTGAGAACTAATAATTTGACTCAGCAAAGTTTCAGGACAAAAAATTAATATAGAGAAATCTGTTGCACTCCTATATACAAACAAAAAACTTGCAGAAAGAGATATCAAGAAAAAATATGCAATTTATAATTGCATCAAAAACAATAAAGTAAATAGGAATAAACATAACTAAGAAGGTGAAAGACATTTATACTGAAAACTCTAAGATACTGATGTAAGAAATTGAAGAAGGCACAAAGAAATGGAAATCTGTCCTGTGCACATGGATAGGAAGAATTAATATTGTCAAAATGGCCATCCTACCCAAAGCAATTTACAGATTCAATGCAATCCTTATCAAAATACCAACATTGTTTTTCAATAAACTAGAACAAATATTTCTAAAAATCATATGGAACCACAAAAGAACCTGAATAGTCAATGCAATCCTGATAAATAATAATATAATGGGGAATCATGCTCCCTGACATCAAGCTATATTACAAAGCTACATTAATCAAAGCAGTATGGAATGGTACAAGAACATACACATATATCAATGGAAGAGAGAGCCCAGAAGATTTTCCCCTGAGATCATAAAGAAGACAAGCATGTCAATTCTCAGCACATTTATTCAACATAGTACTGGAGGTCTTAGCTATGGCATGCAGAGACAGTCATTCATATAAGACAAAGAAGCCATGAATATACACTGAGGAAAGAACAGTCTCTTACACAAATGGCATTGGAGAAAATGAACAGCTACATGCAAGAGAATGAAACTGGACTACTGTCTAACTCCATACACAAAATTAAACTCAAAATGGATCAAACTGAATGTAATACATGAAACCATAAAACTTTTAGATGAAAACACAGGCAAAAATCCCTTGAACATAAGCATGAGCAATTTTTTACTGGACACATCTCCTTGGGCAAGGGAAACAAAATACAAAATGAACAAGTGGAAATATATCAAAATAAAAAGCTCCTGTACAGCAAAGGAAACTATCAGGAGGACAAAAAGTCAACCTACACAAGGGAGAATATATTTCTAAATCATTATTTTACTAAGGGGCCAATATCCAAAATATATAATGAATTCATAACCTCAACACCAAAAAATCAAATACCCCAATTAAAAAATGGGCAGAGGACCTGAACAGACTTTTTTCCAAAGAAGAAATACACATGACCCACAGGCACATGAAAAGATGCTCCACATCACTGATCATCAGGGAAATGCAAATCAAAATCATAATTAGATGTCACCTAACACCAGTTAGAATGGCCATTATCCAAAAGAGAATAAATAACAAGAGATAGAATGATGTGGAGAAAAGGGAAACCTCCTACTCTGTTGGTAGGAATGTAAGCTGGTACAACCACTGTGGAAAGCAGTATGGAGGTTCCTCAAATCTTGAAATAGTACCAGGTGAAGTAATTCTAGGAATTTACCTGAACAAACAAAATCCCTGATCTGAAAATTTATATGCACCCTCATGTTTATTTTCACATTATGTACAATAGCCAAGATGTAACAACCAAAGTGTCCATCAATGGATGAATGGATAAAGAAGAGTGGTACACATACACAATGGAATATTATTCAGCCATAAAAAGAAATAAATCCTGTTATTTGTGGCATGGATGAACTAGTGTGTATTATTCTAAGTGTAATAAACCAGGTGGAGAAAGACAAATACTATACCATTTCACTTATTTGTGGAATCCAAAACAAAACAGAACAAAATGAACATAACATCAGTAGATTTATAAGAGATACTGAGAAGCGACTGGTAGTTACATGGGGGAGGGTTTGCAGTGAGTGGTGGAGAGGTATGAGAAGGAAAAGGGGGCAGAAAAACCTCAATCATAGTAAAAGCTGGTCACAGGGATGGTACTGCATGATGGAGAATATAGCCAATGGATCTGTAACATCTTTCTATTTTGATAGGTAGTAAATACACTACTACGGGTGAGGATTTACTAATGTAGTTAACTGTTGAAGCACTGTGTTGTATATTGAATCAAATATAATATTGTATATCAATAATATTTCTATAAAAAAGAATACAACATAGGTTCTTCACTTCCTTGGTTAGGTTTACCCCTACGTATTTATTCTTTTTGATGCAATTGTAAATGGAATTGTTTTCCTGATTTTGCTGTCTGCTTGGTTCTCTTACTATATAGGAATGCAAGAGATTTCTCTGTATTAATTTTGTATCCTTCAACTTTACTGAAACCAGTTATGAGTTCTAATAATTTTTTGATGTAGTCTTTAGGGTTTCTATGTATATCATGTCATCTGCAAGTAGTGACATTTTAACTTCTCCCTTACCAACTTGGATGCATTTCATCTCTTTGTCTTGTTTGATTGCCATGGCTAGAACCTCCATTGCTATGAGTAAAAGTGATGAGTGGATATCCTTGTCTTGTTCCTTACTTTAAAGGAATAGCTTTCAGCTTTTCAACGTTATGGACGTTGTTTGCTGTGGGATTGTCATACATGGCCTTTAATATGTTGGGGTACTTTCCTTCAATACCCATTTTGTTGAGAGTTTTTATCATGAATGGATGTTGAATTTTTTCAAATGCTTTTTCAGCATCTATTGAGATGATCATGTCGTTTTTATCCTTTTCATTAATGTGGTTTAAAACTTTGATTGATTTATGAATATTATAACATCCTTGCATCTCTTGAACAAATCCCACTTGGTCATGATGGTTGATCAATTTCGGTGTATTTTTTTAAAATTCAACTTGATAATATTTTGTTGAGGATTTTTGCATCTATGTTCATCAGGGATATTGACACATAATTTTCTTTTCTTACAGTGTCTGTATGGTTTTGGTATTCGAGTGATGCTGGCCTCATAGAATGAGTTTGGAAGTATTCCCTCCTCTTCTACTTTTTGGAATACCTAACAAAAGATGGGTATTAGCTCTTCTTTACATGTTTGGTAGAATTCAGCTGTGAAGCCATCAGGACCTGGATATTTGTATTTTAGATTTTTCATTAATGATTCAATTTCATTGCTGGCAATTGGTCTATTCATATCTTCTGTTTCTTTCTGGGTCAGTCTTTGAAGGTTGTATTTTTCTAGGATTTTGCTAATTTCTTCTAGGTTGCCCAATTTATTGTCATATAATTTTTCATTCTATTCTCTAATAATTCTTTGTATTTCTGTGGTATCAATTCAGACTATTCCTTTTTTTCTGTTTTTTTTTAAAATTTGTGTACTCTAATTTTTTCTTGATAATGCTCACTAGGGGCTTATCTATTTCGTTTATTTTCTCAAAGAACCAGCTCTTGGTTTCATTTATTTTATCTATTGTTTTATTCTTTTACTATTTATTTCTGCTCTGATATATATATTTTTTCATGGTTATATATGTATTTTTTATTTTGGTATCATTAATCTACAATTACAGAAAGAACATTATGTTTACTAGGTTCCCCCCTTCACCAAGTGCCCCCCACATACCCCTTCACAGTCACTGTCCATCTGCATAGTAAGATTATTATGTTACTCCTTCTACTAACTTTAGATTTCATTTGTTCTTCTTCTAGTTCTTTCCATTGTGAGTAAAGACTGTTTATTTGGGATTGTTCTTGTTTGAGGTAGGCCTATACTGCTATGTACTTCCCTCTTAGAACCTCTTTTGTGGTATCTCACAAATTTTGGACTCTAATTTTTGTTTTCATTTGTCTCTATTGCTTGAGTTCTGTTTTAATTTTTTTGTCGATCCACTGATTATTTAGAAGCATGTTGTTTAGGCTTCATGTCTTTGTAGGATTTTTTGCTTTCTTTGTGTAATTTATTCCTAGTTTCATTCCATTGTGGTCTGAGAAATTGTTTGATACAATTTGAATCTTTTTGAATTTATTAAGGCTTTTTTTATGGCCTAGTATATGATCTATTCTGGAAAAGTTCCCCTACACTGGAGAAAAATGTGTGTTCTGCTGCTTATGAGTGGAATGTTCTGTAGATATCTTTTAAGTCCATATGAATTAATGGATTGTTCAATGCCTCTCATTCCTTTTTTGTTTTATGTCTGGTTGATTTGTCTATTGATGCAAGTAGTGTGCTAAAGTCTCCTAGGATGAGTATGTTGCAATCTATTTCTGCCTTTAGTTCCATTATTATTTGTTGTACATATTTAAGGGCTCCTATCTTGGTTGCATAGGCATTTAAAATGTTAATCTCCTTGTTGGTCTGAAGTCTTTATTATTATGTATTGTCCTTCTTTGTCTCTTGTCACTTTCTTGTTACGAATTCTGTTTCCTCTGATATAAGCACTACTACTCCTGCTTTCTCCTTCTTATTATTTGCATGAATTATCTTTTTTCCATTCCTTTAGTTTTAGTCTGTGTATGTTTTTGGATCTGAAATGAGTGTCTTGTAGGCAGCATGTAGTTGGATTTTATTTCTTTCTCTATTCTGCCACTCTATGTATTTTGGTAGGTGCATTCAGAACATTTACTAATTTTTTTAAAAAGTATTATTGATTTACAATCTTATATCATTTCAAATACACAATGCAGTGGATCAACAGTAACCCAAATTATTAAATCATCACCAACTCTAGTGTGGTTACTATATATATCAATGTACAAAGATGTTACAGAATCATTCAGTATATTCTCCATGCTGTACTACTATCCCCATGACTGAATTACACTGATTTGAATTACGTCCCTTTATCCCTCTACTATCCTCCTTCCCTGCCCCAAACCCTCTCCTTGGTAAACACTAGTCACTTCTGAGCATCTATGAGTCTACTACCATTTTATTCCTTCTGTTTTGCTTTGTGTTTATATTCTCAAAAGAAGTGAAATTATGTGATATTTGTCTTTATCACCTGCCTTATTTCACTGAGCATAATACCTCCTAGATCCATCTATATTGTTGCAAATATCAGTATTTATTTTCTTTTTATGGCTAGATAATACTCCATTGTGTATATGTACCACATCATCTTTATCCATTCATCTATTGATGGACACTTAGGTTGTTTCCATATCTTGACTGTTGCCAATAGTACAGCAATAAACATAGGGGTGCATATATATCTTTTCACATCAGGAATGTTGTACTATTTGGGTAAATTTCTGGAAGTGGAATTATTAGATCAAATGGTACTTCTATGTTCAGCTTTTTGAGGAATTTCCATACTGTTTTCCATTGCAGTTGCACCAATTTACAGTCCCACCAACACTGTAGGATGGTTCCCATTTCTCCACATCCTCATCAACATTGTTATTTCTTGTCTTTTGTATAGAGGCCATTCTAACTGGTGTGAGGTGATATCTCATTGAGATTTTAATTTGCATTTCCCTGATAATTAGGGATGTTGAGCATCTTTTCCTATGCCTGGTGGCCTTCGGCATTTCTTTTTTGGAAAAATGTTTATTCAGGTCTTCCATCCATTTCTTAATCAGGTTATTTGTATTTTGTATGTTGAGGTATATGGCATCTTTATATATTTTGGATGTTAACACCTTATGAGATGAATCATTTATGAATATATTCTCCCATACTATGGAATGACTTTTTGTTCCATTGATGGTGTCCTTTGTTGTATAAGATCTTTTAGTTTGATGTAGTCCCACTTATTCTTTTTTTATTTTGTTTCCCTTGCCAAAAGAGATGTATCCAGGAAAAAAAATGCTTATACTTATGTTCAAGAGATTTTTGCCTATGTTTTCATCTTAGAGTTTTATGGTTTCATGACTTACATTCAGCTTTTTGATCTCTTCGGAATTTACTATTGTGTATAGGGATAGACAATAAACCAGTTTTATTCTCTTACATGTAGGTGTCCAGTTTTCCCAACACTGGTTATTGAAGACGCTGTCTTTTCCTCATTGTATATTCATGGCTCCTTTATGGGATGCTATTGACAAATATATGTGAGTTGATATCAGAGCTTTCCCTTCTGTTTCAGATCTATGGATCTGTTCTTGTGCCAGTACCAAATAGTTTTGATTACTGTGGCTTTGTAGTAGAGCTTTAAAGTTAGGGAGTGTAATCCCTCCAGCTTTGTTCTTCCTTGTGAGGATTGCTTTGGCTATTTGGGGTCTTTTGTGGTTCCACATGAATTTTAGAACTATTTGTTCTAGTTCGCTGAAGAATGCTGTTGGTATTTTGAGAGGGATTGCATTGAATCTGTAGATTGCTTTAAGCAGGGTGGCCATTTTAACCAAAGTAATTATTCCTATCCATGAGTATGGGATGTATTTCCATTTTTGGTGTGTTCTTTAATTTCTCTCATGAGTGTCTTGTAGTTTTCAGGGTACAGTTCTTTCACCTCATTGGTTAGGTTTATTCCTAGGTAATTTATTCTTTTTGCTGCAATTGTAAATAGAGCTATTTTCATGAATTCTATTTATGTTAGCTCATTGTTAGTATATAGGAATGTGACAGATTTCTGTATATTAATTTTTTACCATGCAACTTTGATGAATTCAGTTATCAGTTTTTTTCTATTCTTATCATTTTGTTATCATTAATCTACAATTACATGAAGAACATTATGTTTACTAGGGTCCCCTTGGCCAAGTCCCCCCCTAAAAACCCCATAACAGTCACTGTCCATAAGCATAGTAAGATGTTGCAGAATCACTACTTGTCTTCTCTGTGTTGCACAGCCCTCCCCATGCCCCCTCCACATATTATACATGCTAATTGTAATGCCCGCTTTCTTTTTCCCCACCCTTATCTCTCCTTTCCCTCCCATTCCCCCAGTGCCTTTCCCTTTGGTAACTGTTAATCCATTCTTGGGTTCTGTGATTTCTGCTGCTGTTTTGTTCCTTCAGTTTTTCTTCTTATACTCCACACGAGTGAAATCATTTGATATTTGTCTTTCTCTGCTTGGCTTATTTCACTGAGCATAATACCCTCTAGCTCCATCCATGTTGTTGCAAAGTGTAGGATTGGTTTTCTTCTTTTGGCTGAATAATATTCCATTGTGTGTATGTACCACATCTTCTTTATCCATTCATCTACTGATGGACACTTAGGTTGCTTCCATTTCTTGATTATTGTAAATAGTGCTGCGATAAACATAGGGATACATCTGTCTTTTTCAAACTGGGCTGCTGCATTCTTATGGTAAATTCCTAGAAGTGGAATTCCTGGGTCAAATGGTAAGTCTATTTGGAGCTTTTTGAGGCACCTCCATACTGTTTTCCACAATGGTTGAACTAATTTACATTCCCACCAGCAGTGTAGGAGGGTTCCCCTTTCTCCATAACCTCGCCAACATTTGTTGTTGTTTGTCTATTGGATGGTAGCCATCCTTACCGATATGAGGCGATATCTCATTGTGGTTTTAATTTGCATTTCTCTGATAACGAGCAATGTGGAGCATCTTTTCATGTGTCTGTTGGCCATCTGAATTTCTTCTTTGGAGAACTGTCTGTTCAGCTCCTCTGCCCGTTTTTTAATTGGATTATTTCCTTTCTGTTTGTTGAGGTGTGTGAACTCTTTATATATTTTGGATGTCAAGCCTTTATTGGATCTGTCATTTTTTAATATATTCTCCCATACTGTAGGGTACCTTGTTTAAAAATTTTGGTATCATTAATCTACAATCACATGAAGAACATTATGTTTACTAGGCTCCCCGCTTCACCAAGTCCCCCCACATACCCCTTCACAGTCACTGTCCATCTGCATAGTATGATGCTGTAAAATCACTACTTGTCTTCTCTGTGTTGCACAACCCTCCCCATTCCCCCCATGCACTATACATGCTAATTGTAATACCCTCTTTCTTTTTCCCCACCCTTATCCCTCCCTTCCCACCCATCCTCCACAGTCCCTTTCCCTTGGGTAACTGTTAGTCCATTCTTGGATTCTGTGATTCTGCTGCTGTTTTGTTCCTTCAGTTTTTCTTTGTTCTTATACTCCACATATTAGTGAAATCATTTGGTACTTGTCTTTCTCCACCTGGCTTATTTCACTGAGTATAATACCCTCAAGCTCCATCCATGTTGTTGCAAATGGTAGGATCTGTTTTTTTCTTACGGCTGAGTAATATTCCATTGTATATATGTACCACATATTCTTTATCCATTCATCTACTGATGGACATTTAGGTTGCTTCCATATCTTGGCTATTGTAAATAGTGCAGTGATAAACATAGGGGTGCATCTGTCTTTTCCAAACTGGAGTGCTGCATTCTTAGGGTAAATTCCTAGAAGTGGAATTCCTGGATCAAATGGTATTTCTATTTTGAGCATTCTGAGGAACCTCCATACTGCTTTCCACAATGGTTGAACTAGTTTACATTCCCACCAGCAGTGTAGGAGGGTTCCCCTTTCTCCACAACCTCACCAACATTTGTTGTTGTTGTATTTTCGATGATGGCGATACTTACTGGTGTGAGGTGATATCTCATTGTGGTTTTAATTTTCATTTCTCTGATGATTAGCAATGTGGACCATCTTTTCATGTGCCTGTTGGCCATCTGGATTTCTTCATTAGAGAACTTTCTATTCAGCTCCGCTGCCTGTTTTTTAATTGGATTATTTGCTTTTTGTTTGTTGAGGTGTGTGAACTCTTTATATATTTTGGATGTCAACCCTTTATCGTATCTGTCATTTATGAATATATTCTCCCATACTGTTGGACACGTTTTTGTTCTATTGATGGTGTCTTTTGCTGTACAGAAGCTTCTCAGCTTAATATAGTCCCACTTATTCATTTTGCTGTTGTTTTCCTTGCCCGGGGAGATATGTTCAAGGAGAGGTCACTCATGTTTATGTCTAAGAGGTTTTTGCCTATGTTTTCTTCCAAGAGTTTAATGGTTTCATGACTTACATTCAGGTCTTTGATCCAATTTGAATTTACTTTTGTGTATGGGGTTAGACAGTGATCCAGTTTCATTCCCTTACATATAGCTGTCCAGTTTTGCCAGCACCATCTGTTGAAGAGACTGTCATTTCGCCATTGTATGTCCACGGCTCCTTTATCAAATATTAATTGACCATATATGTCTGGGTTAATGTCTGGATTCTCTAGTCTGTTCCATTGGTCTGTGGCTCTGCTCTTGTGCCAGTACCAAATTGTCTTGATTACTATGGCTTTGTAGTAGAGATTGAAGTTGGGGAGCGAGATCCCCCCCACTTTATTCTTCCTTCTCAGGATTGTTTTGGCTATTTGGGGTCTTTGGTGATCCCATATGAATTTTTGAACTATTTGTTCCAGTTCGTTGAAGAATGCTGTTGGTAATTCGATAGGAATTGAATCAAATCTGTATATTGCTTTGGGCAGGGTGGCCATTTTGACGATATTAATTCTTCCTAGCCAGGAGCATGGGATGAGTTTCCATTTGTTAGTGTCCTCTTTAATTTCTCTTAAGAGTGTCCTATAGTTTTCAGGATATAGGTCTTTCATTTCTTTGATTAGGTTTATTACTAGGTATTTTATTCTTTTTGATGCTATCATGAATGGAATAGTTTTCCAGATTTCTCTTTCTATTGGTTCATTGTTAGTTCATAGGAAAGCCACATATTTCTGTGCGTTAATTTTGTGTCCTGCAACTTTGCTGTATTCTGATATCTGTTCTAGTAGTTTTGGAGTGGAGTCTTTAGGGTTTTTTATGTACAATATCATGTCATCTGCAAACGGTGACAGTTTGACTTCTTTACCAATCTGGATTCCTTGTATTTCTTTGTTTTGTCTGATTGCCGTGGCTAGGACCTCCAGTACTATGTTAAATAACAGTGGGGAGAGTGGGTATCACTGTCTTGTTCCCGATCTCAGAGGAAATGCTTTCAGCTTCTCGCTGTTCAGTATGAAGTTAGCTGTGTGTTTATCATGTAATGGCCTTTATTATGTTGAGGTACTTGCCCTCTATACTGACTTTGTTGAGAGATTTTTTTTTTGTAGATAATTATTTTTTTATTGAAGGGTAGTTGACACACAGTATTACATTACATTAGTTTCAGGTGTACAACATAGTGATTCAACATTAATATACATGACAATTCTAGGTACCAGCTATCACTATACCAAGCTGTCACAGTATCTTGACTATATTCATTACATCCCGGTTACTTATTATTTTACCATTGGAAGTGTATACTTTTTTTTTTTTTGTGAGGGCATCTCTCATATTTATTGATCAAATGGTTGTTAACAACAATAAAATTCTGTGTAGGGGAGTCAATGCTCAATGCACAATCATTAATCCACCCCAAGCCTAATTTTCATCAGTCTCCAATCTTCTGAGGCATAACAAGTTCTTACCTGGAGAACAAATTCTTACATAGTGAATAAGTTCTTAATTGGTGAACAGTACAAGGGCAGTCATCACAGAAACCTTCGGTTTTACTCATGCATTTTGAGCTATAAACACTCAGTTCAAATATGAATACTCATTTGATTTTTATACTTGATTTATATGTGGATACCACATTTCTCTCTTTATTATTATTATTTTTAATAAAATGCTGAAGTGGTAGGTAGATACAAGATAAAGGTAGAAAACATAGTTTAGTGTTGTAAGAGAGCAAATGTAGATGATCAAGTGTGTGCCTGTAGACTATGTGTTAATCCAAGCTAGACAAGGGCAATAAAACATCCACGTATGCAGAAGATTTCTCTCAGAATGGGGGGGTGAGGTTCTAAGCCTCACCTCTGTTGATCCCCAATTTCTCACCTGATGGCCCCCCCTGTGACTGTGCCTGTCTTAGGTTGTTCCTCCCTTGAGGAATCTTACCCGTCTCTGGCTAACCAGTCATCTTCCGGGGCCATACAGGGAAATGTAAAGTTGGTAAGTGAGAGAGAAGCCTTATTGTTTGAAATGGTTAGCTTTTTATTTCTTTGCATATTTATGCCCTGTAGCTTCTATGCCCAGCATTTGTCTTGAGGTATCTTTACCACTTGGAAGAATTATGATACTCGGTAAATTTGATATGAGGCACGAATTCTATTTAAGCGTTGTAATTAGGAAGGAAGAAGAAAAGCTATAGAAGTAGCAGGCGGCAGAAAACCTGGGAAGATTGATTATTTCTTTGACATATCTTCTTGTAGAGTAACTTCAGCATGTATAGGTTTTAAGCTACTACTTAAATTGCACACACACATTAACATAATAGGAGTATAGTTACATAACCAAAGCATATCTGTAATTACCAGCCATCTCCAGTGAAACCAAGAAAACCAGTTAGGCACCTTAGGCATTTGTGAAAACTTATCTATGATATGGTGGATATTGTCCACCTGAACTTGAACAGTGTGAGAGAAATAAGACAAATTAAAACAACCCATTCATGGGGAATGTTCACATCCCTTATGTTCTTTTAACAGTAAATAGTCTGTAGTTGTAAGATTTTGGAGCGCTACAATTTGCACTTCTCCTAATTCTTGATTGAGTTCCAACAGTATAGATCCAGTCAAATTTGTTGTTTTACTGTATGCACAGGCCAGCTTAGATATCTCCTTCCTCATTCCCATGGCAAGTCCAGGAACTGGTGGGATGAGTGCATCTACAGCTGTAGCAGTGCGTGGATCTTTGTTGGGGTTTTTTGATGATCATCTTCTGGCATGAGTCTTCCAGAGAGTGCTGATGTTGGAAGTTCTTTTTCATATCATTACTTAGTTCATTTTTGGGGTAGCCCAATTAGGCTTTGATCCTCTGTATAAACACAAACAGACCCTTTGCCTACACTTTTATATGCCCTTTATACTCTTGTGTAGAACTCATTGGACGTTACCACACAGGAACTGCCCTTTTTTTTTTTGGTATCACTAATCTACACTTATATGACGAATATTATGTTTACTAGGCTCTCCCCTATACCAGGTCCCCCCTATAAACCCCTTTACAGTCAGTGTCCATCAGCATAGCAAAATGTTGTAGAATCCCTACTTGCCTTCTCTGTGTTGTACAACCCTCCCTTTTCTCCTACCCCCCCATGCATGCTAATCTTAATACCCCCCTACTTCTCCCCCCCTCTTATCCCTCCCTACCCACCCATCCTCCCCAGTCCCTTTCCCTTTGGTACATGTTAGGCCATTCTTGAGTTCTGTGATTCTGCTGCTGTTTTGTTCCTTCAGTTTCTCCTTTGTTCTTATATTCCACAGATGAGTGAAATCATTTGGTATTTCTCTTTATCCGCTTGGCTTGTTTTACTGAGAAAAATACCCTCCAGCTCCATCCATGTTGCTGCAAATGGTTGAATTTGCCCTTTTCTTATGGCTGAGTAGTATTCCATTGTGTATATGTACCACATCTTCTTTATCCATTCATCTGTCGATGGACATTTAGGTTGCTTCCAATTCTTGGCTATTGTAAATAGTGCTGCGATAAACATAGGGGTGCACTGACCTTTCTCATACTTGACTGCTGCATTCTTAGGGTAAATTCCTAGGAGTGCAATTCCTGGGTCAAATGGTAGGTCTGTTTTGAGCATTTTGATGTACCTCCATACTGCTTTCCACAATGGTTGAACTAGTTTACATTCACACCAGCAGTGTAGGATGGTTCCCCTTTCTCCACAGCCTCGCCAACATTTGTTGTTCTGTCTTTTGGATGGCAGCCATCCTTACTGGTGTGAGGTGATACCTCATTGTAGTTTTAATTTGCATTTCTCTGATAATTAGTGATGTGGAGCATCTTTTCAGGTGTCTGTTGGCCATCTGTATTTCTTTTTTGGAGAACTGTCTGTTCAGTTCCTCTGCCCATTTTTTAATTGGGTTATTTGTTTTTTGTTTGTTGAGGCGTGTGAGCTCTTTATATATTCTGGACGTCAAGCCTTTATCGGATGTGTCATTTTCATATATATTCTCCCATACTGCAGGGTTCCTTTTTGTTCTATTGATGGTGTCTTTTGCTGTACAGAAGCTTCTCAGCTTAATATAGTCCCACTTATTCATTTTTGCTGTTGTTTTCCTTGCCCAGGGAGATATGTTCAAGAAGAGGTCACTCATGTTTATGTCTAAGAGGTTTTTGCCTATATTTTCTTCCAAGAGTTTAAGGGTTTCATGACTTACATTCAGGTCTTTGATCCATTTTGAGTTTACTTTTGTATATGGTTTTAGACAATGGCCCAGTTTCATTCTCCTACATGTAGCTGTCCAGTTTTGCCAGCACCACCTGTTGAAAAGACTGTCATTTCGCCATTGTACGTCCATGGCTCCTTTATCAAATATTAATTGACCATATATGTCTGGGTTAATGTCTGGATTCTCTAGTCTGTTCCATTGGTCTGTGGCTCTGCTCTTGTGCCAGTACCAAATTGTCTTGATTACTGTGGCTTTATAGTAGAGCTTGAAGTTGGGGAGTGAGATGCCCCCGACTTTATTCTTCTTTCTCAGGATTGCTTTGGCTATTCGGGGTCTTTGGTGTTTCCATATGAATTTTTGAATTATTTGTTCCAGTTCATTGAAGAATGTTGCTGGTAGTTTCATAGGGATTGCATCAAATCTGTATGTTGCTTTGGGCAGGATGGCCATTTTGACGATATTAATTCTTCCTAGCCATGAGCATGGGATGAGTTTCCATCTGTTAGTGTCCCCTTTAATTTCTCTTAAGAGTGACTCGTAGTTTTCAGAGTATAAGTCTTTCAATTCCTTGGTTAGGTTCATTCCTCGGTATTTTATTTTTTTTGATGCAATTGTGAATGGAGTTGTTTTCCTGATTTCTCTTTCTGTTGGTTCATTGTTAGTGTATAGGCAAGCCACAGATTTCTGTGTGTTGATTTTGTATCCTGCAACTTTGCTGTATTCCGATATCAGTTCTAGTAGTTTTGGGGTGGAGTCTTTAGGGTTTTTTATGTACCGTATCATGTCATCTGCAAATAGTGACAGTTTAACTACTTCTTTACCAATCTGGATTCCTTGTATTTTTTGTTTTGTCTGATTGCCGTGGCTAGGACCTCCAGTACTATGTTAAATAACAGTGGAGAGAGTGGGCATCCCTGTCTAGTTCCCGATCTCAGAGGAAATGCTTTCAGCTTCTCGCTGTTCAATATAATGTTGGCTGTGGGTTTATCATAGATGGCCTTTATTATGTTGAGGTACTTGCCCTCTATTCCCATTTTGCTGAGAGTTTTTATCATGAATGGATGTTGAACTTTGTCAAATGCTTTTTCAGCATCTATGGAGATGATCATGTGGTTTTTGTCTTTCTTTTTGTTGATGTGGTGGATGATGTTGATGGACTTTCGAATGTTGTACCATCCTTGCATCCCTGGGATGAATCCCACTTGGTCATGGTGTATGATCCTTTTGATGTATTTTCGAATTCGGTTTGCTAATATTTTGTTGAGTATTTTTGCATCTACGTTCATCAGGGATATTGGTCTGTAATTTTGTTTTTTGGTGGGGTCTTTGCCTGATTTTGGTATTAGGGTATTGGTATTTGGTATCCCCTCCTCCTCTATTTTTTGGAAAACTCTAAGGAGAGTGGGTATTATGTCTTCCCTGTATGTCTGATAAAATTCCGAGGTAAATCCATCTGGCCCGGGGGTTTTGTTCTTTGGTAGTTTTTTGATTACCAGTATAATTTCGTTGCTGGTAATTGGTCTGTTTAGATTTTCTGTTTCTTTCTGGGTCAGTCTTGGAAGGTTGTATTTTTCTAGGAAGTTGTCCATTTCTCCTAGGTTTCCCAGCTTGTTAGCATATAGGTTTTCATAGTACTCTCTAATAATTCTTTGTATTTCTGTGGGGTCCGTCGCGATTTTTCCTTTCTCGTTTCTGATACTGTTGATTTGTGTTGACTCTCTTTTCTTCTTAATAAGTCTGGCTAGAGGCTTATCTATTTTGTTTATTTTCTCAAAGAACCAGCTCTTGGTTTCATTGATTTTTGCTATTCGTTTATTCTTCTCAATTTTATTTATTTTTCTCTGATCTTTATTATGTCCTTCCTTCTGCTGACCTTAAGCCTCATTTGTTCTTCTTTTTCCAATTTCGATAATTGTGACATTAGATCATTCATTTGGGATTGTTATCCCTTTTTAAAATATGCTTGGATTGCTATATACTTTCCTCTTAAGACTGCATTTGCTGCCTCCCACAGAAGTTGGGGCTTAGTGTTGTTGTTGTCATTTTTTCCATATATTGCTGGATCTCCATTTTGATTTGGTCATTGATCCATTGATTATTTAGGAGCGTGTTGTTAAGCCTCCATGTGTTTGTGAGCCTCTTTGCTTTCTTTGTACAGTTTATTTCTAGTTTTATGCATTTGTGGTCTGAAAAGTTGGTTGGTAGGATTTCAATCTTTTGGAATTTTCTGAGGCTCTTTTTGTGGTCTAGTATGTGGTCTATTCTGGAGAATGTTCCATGTGCACTTGAGAAGAATGTATATCCTGTTGCTTTTGGATGTAGAGTTCTATAGATGTCTATTAGGTCCATCTGCTCTACTGTGTTGTTCAGTGCTTCCATGTCCTTACTTATTTTCTGCCCAGTGGATCTATCCTTTGCGGTGAGTGGTGTGTTGAAGTCTCCTAGAATGAATGCATTGCAGTCTATTTCCCCCTTTAGTTCTGTTACTATTTGTTTCACATATGCTGGTGCTCCTGTGTTGGGTACATATTTATTTAGAATGGTTATATCCTCTTGTTGGACTGAGCTCTTTATCATTATGTAGTGTCCTTCTTTATCTCTTGTTACTTTCTTTGTTTTGAAGTCTATTTTGTCTGATATTAGTACTGCAACCCCTGCTTTCTTCTTGCTGTTGTTTGCTTGAAATATGTTTTTCCATCCCTTGACTTTTAGTCTGTACATGTCTTTGGGTTTGAGGTGAGTTTCTTGTAAGCAGCATATAGATGGATCTTGCTTTTTTATTCATTCTATTACTCTATGTCTTTTGATTGGTGCATTCATCCCATTAACATTTAGGGTGACTATTGAAAGATATGTACTTATTGCCATTGCAGGCTTTAAATTCGTGGTTACCAAAGGTTCAAGGTTAGCCTCTTTAGTATCTTACTGCCTGACTTAGCTCGCTTATTGAGCTGTTATATACACTGTCTGGAGATTCTTTTCTTCTCTCCCTTCTTATTCCTCCTCCTCGATTCTTCATATGTTGGGTGTTTTGTGCTGTGCTCTTTCTAGGAGTGCTCCCATCTAGAGCAGTCCCTGTAAGATGTTCTGTAGAGGTGGTTTGTGGGGAGCAAATTCCCTCAGCTTTTGTTTGTCTGGGAATTGTTTAATCCCACCATCATATTTGAATGATAGTCGTGCTGGATACAGTATCCTTGGTTCAAGGCCCTTCTGTTTCATTGTATTAAATATATCATGCCATTCTCTTCTGGCCTGTAGGTTTTCTGTCGAGAAGTCTGATGTTAGCCTGATGGGTTTTCCTTTATAGGTGACCTATTTCTCTCTAGCTGCCTTTAAAACTCTTTCTTTGTCCTTGATCTTTGCCGTTTTAATTATTATGTGTCTTGGTGTTGTCCTCCTTGGATCCTTTCTGTTGGGGGTTCTGTGTATTTCCGTGGTCTGTTCGATTATTTCCTCCCCCAGTTTGGGGAAGTTTTCAGCAATTATTTCTTCTAAGATACTTTCCATCTCTTTTCTTCTCTCTTCTTCTTCTGGAACCCCTATAATATGGATATTGTTCCTTTTGGATTGGTCACACAGTTCTCTTAACATTGTTTCATTCCTGGAGATCCTTTTCTCTGGTTTCAATTCCATCAATGGCCTCTTGCATCCTATCCATTCTGCTTATAAACCCTTCCAGAGTTTGTTTCATTTCTGCGATCTCCTTTCTGGCATCTGTGATCTCCCTCCGGACTTCAACCCATTTCTCTTGCGTATTTCTCTGCATCTCTGTCAGCATGTTTATGATTCTTATTTTGAATTCTTTGTCAGGAAGACTGGTTAGGTCTGTCTCCTTCTCTGGTGTTGTCTCTGTGATCTTTGTCTGCCTGTAGCTTTGCCTTTTCATGGTGATAGGAATAGTTTGCAGAGCTGGGACAAGTGACGGCTGGAAGAACTTCCCTTCTTGTTGGTTTGTGGCCCTCCTCTCCTGGGAGAACAGCGACCTCTAGTGGCTTGTGCTGCGCAGCTGCGTGCAGACAGGGTTTCTGCTTCCTGCCCAGCTGCTATGGAGTTAATCTCCGCTGTTGCTGTGGGCGTGGCCTAGCTCGGGCAGCTGCTCCAAAGTGGTGGAGTCGCGTTGGAGGGGGAGCGGCTGAGAGGCTATTTATCTCTTTAAGGGGCCTCCCTGCTCCCTGCAGCCCAGGGGTTAGGGTGCCCAGAGATCCCCGGATTCCCTACCTCTGGATTAAGTGTCCCACCCTGCCCTTTTAAGACTTCCAAAAAGCACGCACCAAAAACAAAACGACCACACACACAAAAATTTTTTTTTAATTAAAAAAAATAAAAAAAAGTGGCCCCTCGTTTTTCTTTATTCTCCGGCGCCAGCCTCAGGCATCTGCTCACTGTTCTTGCTGCCCTGTTTCCCTAGTATTGGGGTCCCTATCCCTTTAAGACTTCTAAAAAGCGCTCGCCAGAACAAAACAGCAAAAAAAAAATGGTCGCGCGCTTTTCTTATGTCCTCCGGCACCCGGCCTCCAGTGCCCGCTCACTGTTCTTGCTGCCATTTCCCTAGCATCCAGGGCCCCCTGGGCACGTACTGTGTCTGCGCTCTGGCCCGGATGGCGGGGGCTGGGTGTTCGGCAGTCCTGGGCTCCGTCTCCCTCCCGCTCTGCCTGCTCTTCTCCCGCCGGGAGCTGGGGGGAGGGGCGCTCGGCTCCCGCGGGGCCGGGGCTTGTATCTCACCCCCTTCGCGAGGCGCTGGGTTCTCTCAGGTGCGGATGTGGTCTGGATATTGTCCTGTGTCCTCTGGTCTTTATTCTAGGAAGGGTTGTCTTTGTTATATTTTCATAGATATATGTGGTTTGGGGAGGAGATTTCCACTGCTCTACTCATGCCGCCATCTTCCGCCCCTCTGTTGAGAGTTTTTATCATGAATGGATGCTGAATTTTGTCCAATGCTTTTTCAGAATCTATGGAGATGATCATGTGGTTTTTGTCCTTCTTTTTGTTGATGTGGTGGATGATATTGATGGGTTTTTGGATGTTGTATCAACCTTGCATCCCTGGGATGAATCCCACTTGGTTGTGGTGTATGACCCTTTTGATATACATTTGAATCCAGTTTACTAATATTTTGTTGTGTATTTTTGCATCTACGTTCATCAGGGTTATTGGTCTGTAATTTTCTTTTTTGGTGGGGTCTTTGGTTTAGATATTAGGGTGATGTTAGCTTCATAGAATGAGTTTGGGAGTATTCCCTCCTCTTCTATTTTTTGGATAACTTTAGGAGAATGGGTATTATGTCTTCTCTGTATGTCTGTTGGGGCCCTGGGGTTTTGTTCTTGGGTAGTTTTTTGATTACTGCTTCAATTTCTTGGCTCATAATTGGTGTTTAAATTTTGTGTTTTTTCCTTGGTCATTCTTGGAAGGTTGTATTTTTCTAGGAAGTTGTCCATTTCTTCTAGGTTTTCCAGCTTGTTAGCATATAGGTTTTCATAGTATTCTCTAATAATTCTTTGTATTTCTGTGGGGTTTGTTGTGATTTTTCCTTTCTCATTTCTGATTCTGTTGATGTGTGTTGATTCTCTTTTTCTCTTAATAAGTTTGGCTAGAGGCTTATCTATTTTGTTTATTTTCTCAAAAAACCACCTCTTGGTTTCATTGATTTTTTTCTATTGTTTTATTCTTCTCAATTTTATTTATTTCTTCGCTGATTTTTATTATGTCCCTCCTTCTGCTGACTTTAGGCCTCATTTGTTCTTTTTTGCAATTTTGATAATTGTGACATTAGACTATTCATTTGGGATTGTTCTTCCTTCTTTAAGTATGCCTGGATTGCTATATACTTTCCTTTTAAAACTGCTTCCACTTCATCCCACAGAAGTTGGGGCTTTGTGTTGTTGTCATTTGTTTCCATATATTCCTTGATCTCTCTTTTAATTTGTTCATTGATCCATTGATTATTTAGAAGCATGTTGTTAAACCTCCATGTGTCTGTGAGCCTTTTTGTTTTCTTTGTACAATTTATTTCTAGTTTTATACCTTTGTGGTCTGAAAAGTTGGTTGGTAGAACTTCAATCTTTTGGAGTTTACTGAGGCTCTTTTTGTGGCCTAGTATGTAGTCTATTCTGGAGAATGTTCCATGTGCACTTGAGAAGAATGTGTATCCTGTTGCTTTTGGATGTAGAGTTTTATAGATGTCTATTAGGTCCATCTGCTCTACTGTGTTGTTCATTGCCTCTGTGTCCTTACTTATTTTCTGTCCGGTCGATCTAGATCTCCAGGAGGAGATTTAGCAGTCCTGTTCTATTCTCTCCCTGCTCTGTTTCTCTTCCTCCTGCCTGTAAGCTGGGATGAGGGGGGAGAGCTTGGGTCCCACTAAATCGTGAGTTTGCTACTTTACCCTTTCCTGTGAAGTTTTCTCTTTTCCCAAGATGTAGGCAGACTGTTTTTAAGTCTTCATATTGGCATTTCAGCATTAGTTGTATTTCGTGTTGTATGTGGTTTGGGGAGGAAGTTTCTGCCTCACTTATCATGCCACCATCTTTCTTCCTTGCTCTCCTCTAGGTCCATTTGGCTGGCTGGCTGACATTGGCCTTCACCATTGTGGTTTTATGTGCATTTCCCTGATGAGTAGAGATGGTCAGCATCATTTCATGTATCTGTTAGCCATCTGTATCTCTTTTTTTGAAAAATGTCAGTTTAAGTCCTCTACCATTTTTAAAATTATATAATTTGGGTTTTGTGTTGAGTTGTATGAATTCTTTATATATTTTGGATAATAGCTACTTATCAGAGATATCATTTACAAATATATTCTCCCATAAATAGGTTGCCTTTTCATTTTGTTGATGGTTTCCTTTGCTGTGCAGAGCTGTTTAGGTTGATGTAGTTCCACTTGTTTATTTTTACTTTTTATTTCCTTTGCATGAGGTAACATATCCAAAAAGAATGTACCAAGCTGATGATCAAGGTTTTATTGCCTATGTTTTGTTCTGGGAGTTTTATGTGTTACAATTAGGTATTTATTCCACTTTAAGTTAATTTTTGTATGGTGTAAGACAGTGATTGTTTCATTCTTTACATGTAACAGTTTTTATTCCCAACAATATTATGTAAGAAATTTTCTTTTCTCCATTGTATATTCCTACCCCTTTTGTCATGTATTAATTGGCCTTATAAGCATGGGTTTATTTCTGGGCTCTGGATTGTGTTACATTGGTGTATGTATCTGTTCTTGTGCCATTACTAAATTGTTTTGATTACTGTAGCTCTGTAGTATAGTTTGACTTCAGGGTACATGATACCCCCAAGTTTGTCCTTCCTTATGAAGATTTCATGAGCTACTCAGGGTTTTCTTGTTTCCACATATATTTTAAGAGAATCCCATGTAGCTCAGTGATAAGTGACATTTCATTTGATAGGGATTGCATTGAATCTTGACTGCTTTGGACAGTATGGCTATTTTAACAATATTAATTTTTCCTATCTAAAAGCTGGTAATATCTTTCCTGTCTCAATATTTGTGTCTTCTTCAGTTTCTTTCAATAATGTGTTATAATTTTCAGAGTAGAAATCTTTCATCTCCTTGGTTAAATTTATTCTTGTTTACTTTACTATTTTTGAGGCAATTCTAATTGAGATTGATTTATTGATTTCTATTAGTTCATTATTTGCATATAGAAATACAACATTTCTGTATATTTATTTTGTATCCTGTGACTTTACTGAATTCAGTAGTCCTAATAATTTTTGATATTAGCATATGTATACATACATATATATGCATATATATATATAGTATCATGTCATCTGGAAACAGTGACATTTTTACTTTTTACTAACTGATTTGGATGCATTTTATTTCTTTTTATTGTCTGATTGCTATGGTTAGGACTTTCAATAATATGTCAAGTAAAAGTGGTGAGAATGGGCATCTTTATCTTTTCCTAGCCTTAGAGTAAAAACTTTCAGTCATTTGTCATTGAGTATGATTTCAGCCATGTATTTGTCCTGTTTCTTTATTATGTTGAGGTATGTTCTCTGAGTACCTAGTTTGCTGAGAATTTTATCATTAATGTAGGCTGAATTTTGACCAATGTTTTTCAGCAGATACCAAGATGACCATATAGTTTTTACCTTTTTTTTGTCAATATGGTGGATTACACTGAATTATTTGTAGATATTGAAGTATCTGTCTAGATGAACTATCCATTGATGTAAGGGGTGTTAAAATCCTCTACTACTCTTGTATTACTGTCAATTTCTCCCTTTATGTCTGCTAATATTTGATCTATGTGTTAGATGTTCCTCTGTTGCATGCATAGGTACAATTGTTAGATCTTCTACCTGACTTAAACTTTCACTTTTTATCTTGTTACAGTCTGCTTGGTCATGGTGAATGTGTATTATATTAACTTGGCCATGGTCTATTAATGTATTTTTGTGTTCAATCTGCTAATATTTGGTTGAGGATTATATATATTTTCATATGAGATTTAGGCTGTAATTTTCTTTTCAAGTGTTGCCCTCTGGTTTTGGTATCATGATGATTCCGGTCTCATAGAGTGAATTTGGAAGCTTTTCTTCTTCTATAGTTTTTTAAATAGTTTGAGAAAAATAGGTATTAACAGTTCTCTGATAAAATCTTCTATGAACCCATTTGGGTCTGACTTTGGTTTTGTGGGAATTTTTTGATTACCACCTCAATTTTGTTACTAGTAACCAGTTTATTCACATTTTCTATTTTTCCTGTGTCATTCTTTGTAGATTGTATGATTTAAAAATTTGTCCATTTCTTATAGATTGTCCAATTAGTTTGCATTATAATTTTTCATAGTAATTTCTCATAGTTGTTTATTTTATGGTATCACTTGTAACTTTCCTTTCAGATCTTATTTATTTGATATGACTTTTCATGAGTCTAGTTAAATGTTTCTCAAATTGTTTGTTTTCAAAAAAACTGCTCTTAGTTTCATTTCTTTGTATTGTTTCATTAGTCTCATTTTCATTTACTTATCTTCTGGACTTTATTGTTACCTTCCTTCTACTAACTTGGGGCTTTCTTTGCCATTTTTCATTCCTTTAGTTGAAGTGTTAGGATGACTTTTCTTGTTCCTTATGATTTTTCTTATTTCTTGAGATAGGTTTGTAACACAATAAACTTCCACTTTACAACTGATTTTGCTGCATCCCAAAGGTTTTGCATTGTTTCGTTTCCATTTTGATTATTCTCCAAGGAGTTTTTATGTTTCCTCTTTAATTTATTCATGGATCTATTGGTTATTTAGTCATATGCTGTATACATCCCATGTGTGTATTTTTCCAGTTATTTTCCTGTAATTGATTTCGAGTTTCATGTAATTGTGGTCAGAAAAGATGAAGATGTTACTTCAATTTTCCTGAATTTATTAAGACTTGTTTTGTGGCTCCACTTGTGAAATACCATGGAGAATGTTCTGTATGCACTTGAAAAGAATGATTATTCTGCTTCTTTGGGTTGTAATATGTAAATATCGAATAGGTCCATTTGGTCTAATATGATATTCAAATCCACTGTTTTCTTATTAATTTTCTGTCTGGATGAACTATCCATTGATGTAAGGGATGTTAAAATCCTCTACTACTCTTGTATTGCTGTCAATTTCTCCCTTTATGTCTGCTAATATTTGCTCTATGTGTTAGATGCTCCTCTGTTGCAGGCATTGATATGTACAATTGTATCTTCTAGCTGATTGAAACTTTCATTTTTTTCTCATTAAAGTCTGCTTTAAATTCTGTCTTGTCTCATATAAAATACTGGTCTAATTTTAATTTTTTTTGCATTTCTATTTGCATGGTATATCTTTTTCATCACTTCATTTTCAGTCTGAGTTTTTAGGGCAAAAGTGAGTCTTCTAGGCAGGATATAGATGAATTTTATTTTGTATTCATTCAGTCACTATGTCTTTCAATTGGAACATTTAGTCAATTTACATTTAAAGTAAGTATTGATAGGTATGTACTTACTCCCATTTTATTAAAAGTTCTCTGGTTGTTCTCTGATCATTTCTTCTTTCCTGCTCTCTTCCCTGTGACTTAATAATTTTCTTTAGTGTATGGTTAGATTCCCTCTATTTTTTTGTACCTGATCCATTCTTCTGCATCCTCTTATCTGCTATTGATTCACTCTAGTATAATTTTCATTTTACTTCTTGTATTCTAAATCACTGATTTATTTTTTTTATGTTTCCTATCTCTTGTGGAGCTCCTCACTGATTTTATCTGCTCTTCCCTCAAGTCTGATGAGAATATTTATAACTAATACTTGAAACTTTTCTCAGGTAGATTAACTCTGTTTCATTAATTTATTTTTTGAAGTATTTTCATGTATTTTGTTTCAAACATATTCCTGTGTCTACTCATGTTTTTTGACTTTTGTGTTTGTTTCTACTGGTTAGGCAAAAGATCAACCTCTTCTGGCATGAAAAGCATTGAATTGAGTAGGAATATTCCATGGTAGACTGTGTGTGTCTAGTTTTAGGTAGCTGGAGGCTGGTTGGGCATGGATTGGGGGTATCCCAGGGTCAGTATACCTAGCGAATGATCTAGAGTTCTACTGCAGAGTTGCCAGCCAGGGCCACCCTAGTTGGGTATCTGGTGTTAAAGGGCATAGCCCTGGTCACTCACAGGTAGTAAATGTTCAGGGACTTTCTAGAGGGGTGACTGGGGTTGTATGTATATAGTCCAGGTATATTCCTGGTATACACAAGCCTGTGCCATCCTAACAGGTGACCAGGTATAGATGAGTGTCATTTGAGGGTCTCCAAGGTTGGCACTTTTTGGCACTGTGCAAATGTGATGGCCAGGGAAGATGGGGCATGGGTAGAATGAATCTGCCTGGGAATGGTGCTAATAACACCTTGGTGGGACTGATAGATCTCCAACAAGTTTGTTTGTTTGTAGATGGTGTCACAAGACTGCCTTTGTCATGTCTGGAGCTGATGTGTTCCCATTGACACTTCTCCTACCCACATTCTGTCAGTGTGGTTGGGGAACAAATCAATCTTGCTAACCCTGTTCCCATCTGTTCTGTGAGTGGCCAGGAAGAATGTAAACAATGGTGGTATCCTTGGTTCCATTCATGCTGGCAGTGCTTAGGGGAAAACAAACAATGTCATACCCTGTTATTTGCATTAGCAGTGTCCAGGTGAAACAGAAACAATCATGCTCACTTTACTCCTATGGCCCCAGCAGTGTCAGGAGGAAAGTGAGTTATGGCGCTCAGCTGTATCCCATTTGCACTAGCAGTGACCTGGGGGAATGCAAACAATGGCCCTCTACCGCGTTCGCCCCTTGTGGTGGTGACGACAGCGATACGTACACAGACCTGGTTCACTTCAGTTGTTTATTGTTGCTCGGAAGGCCGGGAGAAGGTGAGTGAGAAGAAGCAACAGCTGGAGGGAGCAAGTGAGAGGAAGAATGAGAGGAGAGAAAGAGAGAAAGAGAGAGTGAGAGAGAGAGAGTGAGTGAGAGAGTGCTTCTCTTTCCTGCTTAAGCCTTATATAAAGGAAGCTGGCCTATGGTGATCAAGATAATGCGTGACCTTTAAGCTGATTGGTAGCATGCCTTCTGCATGAGTTGAGCACGAGCGCGGAAGCATGGGGCAAGCCTATAGGAGCAACTTCCTTATGCTAATGCCACCAAACCAGGCAGGGTGGCGCCCAGGAAGCATGCGCCATCTTAGGGCATTGGTCAGCTACAGTGGAAGGGCGGTGTTCAGCCATAGTGGGACTCAGCCTCGGCCGTAGGCCGGCCCCTACAGCCCTCAACAGCACCTTCCACCCCAGAGAAAGTTTCAGCAGTTCCACTGCTATTTGGCTGTCAGGTTTAACCCCTCCAACTCATGATTTGTTGTGGCTCTTCCAGAGGGCAGGCAAGTATGCACAAATATGACTCAGTGCTATCCATCCCTTGTACAGGCCTTTCACTGGCAGTGTGACTTCTTCTATTACCATGTATCAATCCTGCCTGTGAATTTTTGTGTGGGCTTTTTATCCCTTGTTGTACAGAAGGCTCACTCAGGTCTCTGTTCTTCCTGAAGACAGATTGCTCAGTGTAAAGTTGTAGAGTCCATGTTCACACTGGAGGAAGGGGGATCTCACTCTTTATATGCCTCCACCCTGGACCTGCCTCTGTACTTCTGTATTTTTTACTATTGAATCTGTGTCATAAATTGTCTCAGCATGAGTGTGTGTTTTTCTGGACTCTCTTCTGTTCCTTTCACATAAGTGTAAGTTTTTATACCAATATCTTACTGTTTTGATTACTATAGATTCATAATATACTTGAAATTTGATATTGTGATACCTCTAGCTTTGTTGTTCTTTCCCACTTTTTTGGGGGGGGTGCCTATTTTGGGTCTAGGAACAAAATTTTTTTACCTTGGTATCATTAATGTACAATTACATGAACAACAATATGGTTACTAGACTCCCCCACTATCAAATCCCCATCACATACCCCATTACAGTCACTGTCCATCAGTGCAGTAAGATGCTATACAATCACTACTTGTCTTCTGTGGTGTACAGCCCTCCCCGTGTTCCCCCTTACATTATGTGTGCTAATCATAATTCCCCTTTTTCCCACTTATGCCCCCCTTCCCACCCATCCTCCAAAGTCCCTTTCCCTTTGGTAACTGTTAGTCCATTCTTGGGTTCTGTGAGTCTGCTGCTGTTTTGTCCCTTCAGTTTTTTATTTCTTCTTATACTCCACAGATGAGTGAAATCACTTAATACTTGAATTTCTCTGCCAGGCTTATTTCATTGAGCATAATACCCTCTAGCTCCATCTATGTTGTTGCAAATGGTAGGATTTGTTATCTTCTTGTGGCTCAATAATATTCCATTGTGTATATGTACGACATCTTTAGCCATTCATCTACTGATGGACACTTAGGTTACTTCCATTTCTTGGCTGTTGTAAATAGTGCTGTGGTAAACATAGGGGTGCATATGTCTTTTTCAAACTGGGCTCCTGCATTCTTAGGGTAAATTCCTAGGAGTGCAATTCCTGGGTCAAATGGTATTTCTATTTTGAACTTTTTGAGGAACCTCCATACTGCTTTCCACAATGGTTGAACTAATTTACATTCCCATCAGCAGTGTAGGAGGGTCTCCCTTTCTCCACATCCTCGGCAACATTTGTTGTTTGTCTTTGGGATCGTAGCCATCCTTACTGGTGTGAGGTGATATCTCATTGTGGTTTTAATTTGCGTTTCTCTGATGGCAAGCAATGTGGAGCATCTTTTCATGTGTCTGTTGGCCATCTGAATTTCTTCTTTGGAGAAATGTCTGTTCAGCTCCTCTGCCCATTTTTTAATTGGATTCTTTGCTTTTTCTTTGTTGAAGTGTGTGAGCTCCTTATATATTTGGATGTCAACCCCTTATCAGATCTGTAATTTATGAATATATTCTCCCATACTGTAGGATGCCTTTTTGTTCTACTGATGGTGTCCTTTGCTATACAGGAGCTTTTTAGTTTGATATACTCCCATGTGTTCATTTATGCTTGTTTCACTTGCCCAGGGAGATATGTTCATGAAGAGGTCACTCATGTTTATGTCCAAGGGATTTTTGCCTATGTTTTCTTCTAAGAGTTTTATGGTTTCATGAATTACATTAAGTTCTTTGATCCATTTCCACTTTACTTTTGTGTATGCAGTTAGGCAGTAATCCAGTTTCATTCTTTTACATGTAGCTGTCCAGTTTTGCCAACACCAGCTGTTGAAGAGGTTGTCATTTTTCCATTGTATATCCATGGTTACTTTATTCTATATTAATTGACTATATATGTTTGGGTTAATATCTGGATGGTCTATTCTGTTCCACTGGTCATGGGTCTGTTCTTGTGCCAGTACCAAATTGTCTTGATTACTGTGGCTTTGTAGTAGAGTTTGAAGTTGGGAAGCAAGATTGCCCCTGCTTTATTCTTCATTTTAAGAATTGCTTTGGCTATTTGGGGTATTTTGTGGTTCCATGTGAATTTTAGAAACATTTGTTCCAGTTTGTTGAAGAATGCTGTTGATTTTTTTTTATAGGGATTGCATTGAATCTGTAGATTGCTTTGGGCAGGATGCCATTTTGACGATATTAATTCTTCCTAGCCAGCAGCATGGGATGAGTTTCTATTTGTTAGTGTCCCCTTTAATTTCTCTTAAGAATGTCTTGTAATTTTCAGGGTATAGGTCTTTCACTTCCTTGGTTAGGTTTATTCCTAGGTGTCTTCTTCTTTTTGATGCAATTGTGAACGGAATTGTTTTCCTGATTTCTCATTCTGCTACTTCATCAATAGTGTATAGGAATGCAACAGATTTCTGTGTATTAATTTGTATCCTGCAACTTTGGTGAATTCACATTTTAGTTCTAGTAGTTTTGGAGTGGAGTCTTTAGAGTTTCTATGTACAATATCATGTCATCTGCAAATAGTGACAGTTTAAATTCTTCTTTAGCAATCTGGATTCCTTATATTTCTTTGTTTTGTCTAATTGCCATGGCTAGGACCTCCAGTACTATGTTGAATAACAGTGGGGAGAGTGGGCATCCCTGTTTTGTTCCCGATCTTAGAGGAAAAGCTTTCAGCTTCTTGCTGTTCAGTATGGGGTTTTTCATATATGGGCTTTATTATGTTGAGGTACTTGCCCTCTATACCCATTTTGTCGAATGCTCTTACACATCTATGGATATGATCATGTAGTTTTTGTCTTTCTCTCTGTTGATGTGGTAGATGATATTGATGGAATTTGAATGTTGTACCATCCTTGCATCCCTTAGATGAATCCCACTTGATCATGGTGTATGATCCTCTTGATGTATTTTCGAATTTGGTTTGCTAATTTTTGTTGAGTATTTTTGCATCTTTGTTCTTCAGGGATATTGGTCTGTAATGTTCATTTTTGTGGTGTCTTTGCCTGGTTTTGGTATTAGGGTGATGCTGGCTTCATAGAATGAGTCTGGAAGTATTCTCTCTTCTTCCGTTTTTTGGAAAACTTTAAGGAGAATGGATATTACGTCTTCTCTATATGTCTGATAAAACTCTGCGGTAAATCCATCTGGCCCGGGAGTTTTGCTCTTGGGTAGTTTTTTGATTACCACTTCAATTTTGTTGCTGGTAATTGGTCTGTTTAGACTTTCTGTTTCTCCCTTGGTCAGTCTTGGAAGGTTGTATTTTTCTAGAAAGTTGTCCATTTCTTCTAGGTTATCCAGTTTGTTAGCATATAGATTTTCATAGTATTCTCTAATAATTCTTTGTATTTCTGGGGTGTCCGTTGTGATTTTTCCTTTCTCATTTCTGATTCCATTTATGTGTGTAGATTCTCTTTTTCTCTTAATAAGTCTGGGTAGGGGTTTATCTATTTTGTTGATTTTCTGTTTTGTGTAAGGACACAGAGACACTGAACAACAGACTAGAAGAGATGGATCTAACAGACATCTACAGAACTCTACACTCAAAAAGCAGCAGGATACACATTCTTCTCAAGTGCACATGGAAGATTTTGCAGAGTAGACCACATACTAGGCCACAAAAAGAACCTCAGTAAATTAAAAAAGACTTAAATTGTACCAACTAACTTCTCAGATCACAAAGGTATAAAACTAGAAATAAATTGTATAAAGAAAACAAAAAGCTCTTGGTTTCATTGATTTTATATTGTTTTATTCTACTCAATTTTAGTTAGTTCTTCTCTGATCTTTATTATGTCCCTTCTTCTGCTGACTTTAGACCTCCTTTGTTCTTCCTTTTCTGGTTTCAATAATTGTGACTTTAGACTATTCATTTGGGATTGTTCTTCCTTCCTTAAATATGCCTGGATTGCTATATACTTTCCTCTTAGAACTGCCTTTGCTGCGTCCCGCAGAGGTTGGGGCTTTGTGCTGTTGTTGCCATTTGTCTCCATATAAATTCTTGATCTCTGTTTTAATTTGGTCATCTATCCATTGATTATTTAGGAGCCTGTTATTAAGCCTCCATGTGTTTGTGAGCCTTTTTGTTTTCTTTGCACAATTTATTTCTAGTTTTATGCCTTTGTGGTCTGAGAAGTTGGTAGGTAAAATTTCAATCTTTAAAAATTTACTGAGGCTCTTTTTGTGGCCTAGTATGTGGTCTATTCTGAAGAATGTTCCATGTGCACTTGAGAAGAATGTGGATCCTTCTGCTTTTGTGTGGAGAGTTCTGTAGATGTTTGTTAGGCCCATCTGTTGTAATGTGTTGTTCAGTGCCTCTGTGTCCTTGCTTATTTTCTGTCTGGTTGATCTGTCCTTTGGAGTGAGTGGTGTGTTGAAGTCTCCTAAAATGAATGCATTGCATTCTTTTACCCCTTTAATTCTGTTAGTATTTGTTTCACATATATTGGTGCTCCTGTGTTGGGTGTATAGATGCTTATAATGGTTATGTCTTCTTGTTGGACTGACCCCTTTATCATTATCTAATGTTCTTCTTTGTCTCTTGGTACTTTCCTTGTTTTGAAGTCTATTTTGTCTGATACAAGTACTGCAACACTGGCTTTCTTCTCCCTATTGTTTGCATAAAATATCTTTTTCCATCCCTTCACTTTTAGTCTGTGTATGTCTTTGGGTATGAAGTGAGTCTCTTATAGGCATCATATAGATGAGTCTTGCTTTTTTATACATTCCATTACTCTGTGTCTTTTGATTGGTATAGTCAGTCTATTTACATTTAGGGTAATTATTGATAGATATGTACTTATTGCCATTGTAGGCTTTGGATTCGTGCTTACCAAAGGTTCAAGGGCAGCTACTTTACTATCTAACCATCTAACTTAACTCACTTATTATGCTATTATAAACACAATCTGATGTTTCTTTATTTCTCCCCCTTCTTTTTACTCCTCCTCCACTCTCTATATTTTTGGTGTTTTATTCTGTACTCTTTGTGTTTCCCTTGACTGATTTTGTGGATAGCTGATTTTATTTTGCATTTAGTTATGATTTGGTTGGTCTACTTTCTTTGCTGTGATTCTGTTTTCTCTGGTGACATATGTTTAGCCTTAGGATTATTTCCATAGAGTAGTCCCTTTAAAATACCCAGTAGAGGTGGTTTGTGGGAGGTAGATTCCCTCAACTTTTGCCTCTCTGGGAATTGTTTAATCCCTACTTCAAATTTAAATAATATTCTTTCTGGATACAGTATTCTTGGTTTAAGGCCCTTCTGCTTCATTGCATTAAATATATCATGCCATTCTCTTCTGGCCTGTAAGGTTTCTGCTGAGAAGTCTGATGCTAGCCTGATGGGTTTTCCTTTATAGGTGATCTTTTCTCTCTCTCTGGCTGCTTTTAATATTCTGTCCTTATCTCTGATCTTTGCCATTTTGATTATTATATGTCTTGGTGTTGTCCTCCTTGGGTCCCTTGCGTTGGGAGATCTTTAGGAGATCTTCCCCAGATTGGGGAAGTTTTCAGCAATTATTTCTTCAAAGACTCTTTATCCCTTTTTATTTCTCTTCTTCTGGTACCCCTATATCGTGAATATTGTACCATTTGGATTGGTCAAACAGTTATCTTAATATTATTTCATTCCTAGAGATCCTTTTATCTCTCTATGCTTCAGCTTCTCTGTATTCCTCTTTTCTGATTTCTATTCCATTAACAGTCTCTTGCACCTCATACAGTCTCCTCTTAAATACTTCCATTGTTTCATTTCTGTTATGTCCCTCCTGAATTCATCCCTTAGCTCTTGAATATTTCTCTGTAGCTCATCAGCATGCTTATGACTTTTATTTTGAATTAATTTTCAGGAAGATTGGTGATTTCAGTCTCACCAAGCCCTCTCTCTTGTGTTTAAGGGATTTTGGACTGAACAAGGTTTTTATGCCTTTTCATGGTGATGGGAGTAATCGCTGGTGAGGGGCTTATGTGTCAGCTGGCAGAACAAAGTCCCTTCCTGCTTGACGGTTGCCTTGCCTATCTCTGCTGTCTGTCCTGATTAACCGTACACAGGGAGCAGCCTCTGGGTTAATTCCCTAGGCTGCTGTGGATAGGGCAGCCCTTGGTATGGCCTGGGGTGCTGCCAGGGATTGCAGGCCATTAGCACATGTGTCTGCCACAGAGACAAGGCCCCTTCGTGCCTTCTGGACTCTGCACCCATCTCCTCTGTTTGTGCCAGTCAACCACTCACAGGGAACAGCCTTGGATCTGGGTCAGTTAGCCATGACAGGGAGAAAGTCTGTGTTAAACTGTGTGGTTTCTGTAGGCAGGGCTGCTCCCTGGCTGTTCTGCAGCAATGGTGGGTCAGTCAGTTTGCTCACAGTGCCAGCGGGGCAGGGTGGGGGAGGAGGAATGGCAGGCTGCTCATTGCTGTGAGGGGCCTCAGAGATGCATTGCCAACCAAGGGTTTAGGGGGCCTGAAGTTCCTTAACGTTCCCAGCCTGCTGGGCTGTGTTTGCCAGGACAATTTGTCCACCTGTTAAACCCTTGTCCCTTTAAGATTTTTTAAAACATCTGCTTTTCTTTTGTCCCAGGGCAGCCAGCTGTGGGAACCTGTTTGCAGTCTCAGTCTTGGATTTTGCTTTTCCACTCCTCTAATATCCAGATCTCCATGCATTGTGTGTCTGTGCTCCTGGGGCAGATTATTAGGGCTGGTTATTTAGCAGTCCTGTGCTTCCACTCCCTCCCCACTCGGATTCTTTTCCTCCTGCTGGTGAGCTGGGGTGGGGTGAGCGCTTGGGTCCGACTTGATCACAGTTTTGTTTCTTACCCTTTTCCATTAGATGTTGGGTTCTCGTAGATGTATCCTGGCTGGTGTACTGTATCTTCCAGTCACTCTTTTAGGATTAGTTGTATTTGCTGTATTTTCAAAATATATATGGTTTTGGGAGGATATATCCACCACCCTACTCACACTGCCATCTTTTCCTGCTCCTTCCGGTTGGAGGCTTTTTTGTTCAGCATTTTGAATATACCACCATGGTGGTAAGAATGAAGTTACTCATGGGCTCAGTATCATTGGCTTCCACTCATGCCATTTCCTTCTGCCCTGTAGATTTTATGCAGAAAAACCAGCTGATTACCTTTATGAGGTTGTCTTAAATTGCAATTATTTTGCTTTACTCTTACTGCTTTTAATGTTGTCTGTCTTTTATCTTTGACATTTTGATTACAATGTTTCTTGGGGTGGACTTTCAGTGTTCATTTTGTTTGGAGCTCTGTGCTTCCTGGACCTGGCAGACTGGCACCTTTCCCAAGCTAGGGAAATTTTCACCTATTGTATCTTGAAATAATTTTTCTACTCCTGTATCTCTCTCTTCTCCTTCTTGGACTCCTACAATGTATATGTTAGGAAGTTTGATGTTGTCATAGAGGTCTCTTACCCTATCCTCATGTGTCTTAATTCTTTCTTCCTTCTGCTGTTCAGCTGAGTGATTTCCATTATTCTATCTTCCAAGTCACCCAGGACATCTCTTAAGGACAGTGGTGAAGGAAAACTGACCAAGTGGGCAGAATCTGGGGCAGTTAATTCCTTGTTCACTTGAATTACTATATTTTTATTATATACTTATGCTTGCTTTGTGGCTAATTGTACATGTTCAAGGTAAGGATTTGAAAGGAACATGATTAGAAAATTTGTGAATATTAAATTTAGTGAAGTTATGTTCTTTCCCACTGGTACAAAGCAAACAAAACAAAACCATACATGAAGAAATTTGTGTCCCATCCTTAGGCTCACCAAAGGATGATATCACTAGAGAATGATTTTTATAATTAAGTTGATAGGATGACATGTCTGTTTACATTACCCAGACTTTTTCTGCAGCCAATTCTGTCATTACCTCATGGCCTCATGACAGTGTGGCCATGGTGGAAAGAATGAAGTTACTCATGGGCTCAGTATCATTGGCTTCCACGTACTAATTCCAAATGCCCAATCTTCAGGTAGCATACAGAAACAACGAATCCATGATATGCACAATTCCTGAAGTATTTAGGTGTCTACACAGTAGGAGGTGGATTACATTTGACAACTTCCATCATGAAATAGAGTTTTATCTATAGTGGAATAGGAATTCACTTTGGATAAGGAGTTGTATTCTTTGAGTGCAATGTTTCTATAAAACTGACAGTTGTGGACTTACAGAATGTCTTATCCATTCTCATGGCATTCCACACATAATTGGGATCAAGGAACTCAATTCACAGCAAAAGAAGTTTGGAAATGGGCCCAAGTGCATGGAATTCACTAGTTTCGTCATGTTCCCTACCATCCTGAAACTGCTAGCTTAACAGAATGGTGGAAGGGCCTTTGGAAGACTCAGTTACAGTGCCAGCTAGGTGGCAATATATTGCATGGCTAGGGCAAGGTTTACCAGAATGTTGTTAATGCTCTGAATCAGTGACTAATATATGGTGCTGTTTTTCTAATAGCCTGTAAACATGGGTTCAGGAATCAAGGAATGGAAATGGGAGTGGCACCACTCACTGTTACCTTCTGTTGATGAAATATCTATTTTCCTTCCGGTTCCTGTGATATTTTCTGGGATGACCTAGATGTCTTAGTTCCAGAAGAAAGAATCCTCCCGTCAGGGGACGAACCACTGCTTATTCTGAACTGGAAGTTAGTACTGCTGAATGACCACTTTAACTCCTCATGCCTTTGCATGAACAGGCATGGAAAATAGCACACTGCTGGACACGGTTTATTATTCTGACAACTGTCACAGGGAGGACATAGCAAGGCATGAATTAAAAGAGAAAAACAAAAATTTCCCCTATTGATATAGAGGAAACACACTTAAGTATACGACCAGCATCAGTTCTGAATGCAGCATGGAAACATGGGGCTTCATAGCCAAGGGTCGGGGTGGAGGTCAATGAATGGAAAATTACTAAGAGTAAATATCCAGTATAAAAGAATATTGATTAAATAGAATTGACAGGATTCTTGATTAAAACAGACCAGATTGATTGGATATCCCCTGGTGGATGGTGGAGGACGATAAACCAGATTAGATCTTCAGGATGGTTAGATATAGGCAGTGAAGGAGTCTGGCTAAGCTGACTTATCTGGGCTCTTGCTAAGTATTTTACAAGGACATTCACAGGTGGGTCTGGGAGAAGCTGTAGAAAGCCGACTAAAATTTTCTGAAGAATAGAATCTGTAAATTCTCCCTTTATTCAAAGTAAAGATGAGACATACTTTCCTTAGAGAAATAAATGTTTTATTCAGTTGCCTTTTACTTATTTTACTTATTAAGGGCCAGTTCAATCATGTATTGAGACTTGGTGGTAGAGAATTTTCTGTTTACTGCTAGCCATCAAGCATTTACTGAGGAGAGTTTCTATGAAAAGAGAAGAGAAAGAAGAGAGGAGAGGAGAGGAGAGGAGAGGAGAGGAGGGGAGGGGAGGGGAGAGAAGAGGAGAGGAGAGGAGAGAAAATAAAAGAAAGGAAAGAAAAGAAAAGAAAAGAAAAGAATGTAAGTTAAGAACAATTTCTGAGGTGGGGCTGTTAGGGACTTGGTATAAATAACTAAATGCTCCCCTTACCCCCACCAATCAGGAAATTCCAAGGGTTTTTAGAAAGTCTGTACCAGGAAACTGGGAATAAAACCAAATATATATATTTCTTATTATAACATATAAACCTTTTCACACCCTCTTAGTTGGTGTGGGGTATCATCAGTCTTTACATCTGAACACAAAATTTGGGGTCAGAGTAACCACAACAGATGAATGAGTGTGCTGCAGGTAAAGAAGCACATGGGAGGCTTATGTTCACTCAGTGGCCGAGTGATATTTGCCTGAGGAATATGCTGGGGACACAGGAATGTGACAGATAGGATCGCTGACCCTCTGTACTCCCAGAGGATCACACATGTGGTTTCTTAGGGGAAACAGGTTTCTAACTAATCCCGAAGTAGTAGAGGGCTTCTCAGAGCATATGGAACTTTGAAACTCATTTATAAAGTATAAGGTAATAATACTCACACAAAAGATTAAGAAGGAGCATTCTAGACAAGGTTGAGATTGAGAAAAGCCATGTGGGGAGGAAAGGGCATGATGGGATTTGGGATCAATTAGTAGTTTGGCATTTCTGGAGCCTGAAAAGCCAGATCAGAAGAGACCCAAGAGGGAGCTGGAGCCAGGTTTTCCAGACACTAACATTCAGGGTGAAAGGGCTGTAACGTTACTGGGGAACCATGGGAGGGCTGTGAGCTGCAGAGTGGTAGGATCGGCTGGCCCATGGGGTACAAATAATCTCTCCAGGGCTGTCTGGAGTGGAGCCGGAGTGGGAAAGAGTCCCGGGGCTGAGAATCTAGATAAGAGTCTAGGCTAGGGTTCAAGGGAGAAGGAAGGGGGCCTAGCTACTTCCTGGCTGCAGATGGAAAGGAGGGGCTGGGACAGAAAGGGTTGGGGACAGTAAGAACCAACCTGAGGAGGGGTAAGAAAGAATAGTGCCTGGGACCCCTAATGAACTGGAATATGGTGGGGACACACCTGAGATGGAGTACCAGGGGGAAGGTGCTGAGCTCAGCGCGGACACACAGAGAGTCAGATGGGCCTAGGGCACATGCAAAAGGCTATAGAAGGCCAGATCTCAGAGTCAGGAAATGGTTGGTGGTTGAATCAGTCAAGAGTGCATGGGATGCTACAAAATAAAGAAAATAAACTGGGTCTTCTGGAAGCCAGGATGGGGGTAAATTTAGAGATGGAGGGAGTGGCTGGCCATGTCAAATGCTGCTGAAAGGTTGAGTAAGATGAGGATGAAGGTGGCACCACTGGATTAATCAATGTGAAAGTTTCTGGAAATCCCAAGACTGCAGCTGCAGGATGCAAGCAGTGGGCAGATCTCTATGGAGCACTTTTGCTGGGAAAGACAGTAGAGAAATAGGTCAGTAACTGAGAAGTTGTGTAGATCTGGTTCTGATTAAATTCTGTGGTCCCAGGAGTGTATTAGGCACACAAGATACTTCAAAATGTTTACTGAGTAAATGAATGAATGAATTATATAGGGAAATTGAATGAAAAAGAGAGAAGTGTAGAGTCAGAGACAGAAGACAAAGAGCAACAAGAAATTATAGCTGATATTTCTTCACATCTGAGAATAAATTATATGGGTTATGCAATCTAAATCAACTTTATATTCCTTCTTTATAAATAAGTTAACTTGACCTCTAGGAAAACAGTAGCATAGAAAGATCTTGAACTCACTCACCTCTTCCCACCTTCACACCAAATGTACTAAACACTGAGCAATTCATATTGAAGAAGCGAGAACTGAGTGGGCACCTTCTGTACAATGAGGAATGGAAAGTTCACATAAAAATGGCAGAAAAGAGAGAGGCAGAGTAATGGAAGGAACCCCACTCCCTGTTCAAGATCTGGATGCAGAGTACATGCCCTGAGGCATAGAAAAAATCCATGCTTTAATATGCACCTAGAAGATAAGTAAAAACCTGATTTTTAGACCTCAAATGGCAGAGGAACACCTGGAACTCTCTCCAGATCATAGGCATTGTGAGTGCCATTGTTTGCACTCCTTCCTCACATTGACAGTGACATGGGGAGCAGGTTCGGGGTGCAAATGCCAAATTCAGATTTGGTCTAAGTAGCCTGCCAGTTCCTACCCACACCCACATGTCCGTTGGCGAGTGCATTTTAGCTGCAACCCTGAAGGCACAGAGCCAGTCAATGCCAAAACCTGGAGAGTGTACCCTGGCCACTGCTGCACTATGGACACGACCCAGAAGCTGCAGAAGAAGGGCTTCCCTAGAGATAGTCATTGTTTTGCACCTGAGCTTCTGCTGCACTATGAATTTGAAGCCAGTACCCAAGGGTATGGAATATCCCTGGGGGTCACAATCTGGCCTGGAACTGTACTGTTAGTGGGGATCCACTCACTGCCCATACCTGGAAAGCCCACTTGAGCTGCAAATGCACTGTAGGTGAAGAAACATTAGCCAAAGAGATGGGACATTCGTGGGGACTGTGCCTGGGTGTCTGCCCTCCACATTAGCATGGACCCCATCAGTCCCACACAGGAACCTCTCTGGGGCCCTCCAACTGTATGCTGCTCAAACCATATCATGAAAGCCCCGACACAGGACCCTACCAGGGCATGTGCACTAGGCTCCACCCAGGCAGCCAAATCACCAGGAATACACAATCCATCCAGGGGGCCATCCCTACACAAAGCCAATCCTTCAAGACTGGGAAAAGTACCATTTTCTAGTAATTCATAGAATCAAGTACAGAAAGTCAATTACAATGAAGACACAGAGGAATACGTTTGGAATAAAAAAACAGAAAAATAACTAAATGAAACTGAAGGTAAAGAGTTCAAATAAATGATTATAAAGATGCTCTACAGACTTGACAGAAGACTGGAGGAACTCAGTGAGAACTTCTACAAGGAGATAAAAAGTATAAAACAAAACCAATCAGAAGTGAAGAATACAATAAATGAAATGAAAACTACACTAGGGGGAATCAGCAGATCAGAGGATGCAGAAAAATGTGTCGGTGACTTGGAAGACAGAGTAATGGGGAACATTCAAGAGGAACAGCGAGAGAAAAAAATACAATGAAATGAGGCAAGGCTAAGGGACTTCTGGGTTAATATCAAATGTCCAAACAATTGCATTATAGTTGCCTCAGAAGAAGAGAAAGAGAAAGAAATGAAAACTTAAAGAAATAATATCAGAAAACTTCCTCAAATTAGGGAAGGACACAGATATCCAGCTCAAGCAAGTAGAGAGAACCCCTAAGAAGATGAACCCAAGGAATCTCACACCAAAACACTAATTAAATTGTCAACCATCAAAGACAAAGGGAATCTTAAAAGCATCAAGATAAAAGCAGTGACTTACCTTCCAGGGAAATCCCATAAGACTATCAGCTGTTTTTCAGCAGAAACTCTGCAGTCAGGAAGAGAATAGAAATTTATGTTCACAAGGCTGAAAGAGAAAAATCTCCAACCAAGAGTAGTCTACATAGCAGGGTTGGCATTCAGAATGGAAGCAGAGATAAAGAGCTTCTCAGATAAACATAAGTTAAGAGTTCATCAACATTAAATGGACTTACAAGAAATGTTGAAGTGTCTTCTTAGTAGGAAAAGAAAAAGCCTGAACTAGAAGCAATAAAATGTGAAATTTAAAATTTCACTGGTAAATAAAACATGTATCAGAGATAGAACAATAACTTAAAAGCTAGTATGAAGGTCAGAAAGCCAAAGGTAGTACAGTCAGTTGCATCTAAAAAGCAGTTAAGGAAATCACAAAATACAAATGTATAAAAGAAAGCACCATATACATAAAACGAGTAGGAAGGGGAGTGAAACATGTAGGAATGACCATCAACTTACCTTGGGTTGCTACATATGCAGGATTTCATGCAAGTACCTATGGTAACCACACGTGAAAACCTGTAATGGATACACAAAAAATAACAAGCTAATCCAGACATAACACTTACCAATGTGATAATGTATAAAGGGAGAACAAGAGTGTGATACATGTTCACAGAACAATAACAATCATGAAACATTTAATAAGATGGCAATAACTACATACCTATCAATAATTATTTTAAATGTAAATAATAGTCTGATTTCTCCAATCAGAAAACATAGGATGATAAAAGGATAAAAATCAAAACCCAAACAAGACTCATTTTTGAGCTAAGGAAACACACAGTACTGAAGGGATGGAAGATATATTCTATACAAATAAAAATTAAGACAAAAGCTGGCACATCAATACTTCTGTCAGACAAGATAGACTTTAAACGAGGGGCATAACAAGAAATAAAGACATATAATGACTAAGGGCACAAAAAGATATAATTGTGAATATCTACACACCCAACAGAGGGCAAATAAATATTTAAATCAAATGTTATCAGATGTAAAGAGACAGTCAGAAAATGCATTATACTAGGGACTTTAACACACGTTTACATTAATGGATAGATAATCCAGAGAAAAAAACATTATGTAAAAAGTAGATTTATTTAATTGAAGTATCATTGATACACAGTCTTATGTTGGTCAAAAATGTGCAGCACAGAGGTTCAACAGTTACCCACGTTATTAAATCTTCAACCCCTCTAGCATGGTTACTATCTATCAATGTAGAAAGATGTTACAGAATCAATCACTATATTTTCCACACTTCCATCCCCATGACCAATTTGTATTGTGATTGTGAATTATTGTGCTCTTTTATACCCTCCCTCTCCTCCAAATCTGCCCCAGGCCCTCCCCGTTGGTAACCACTAATCACTTCTCAGTGTCTGTGAGTCTACTGCTCTTTTGTTCCTTCTGTTTTTGCTTTGACTTTATATTCCACAAATAAGTGAAATCATATGGTATTTGTCTTTCTCTGCCTGGCCTACTTCACTGAGCACAATACCCTCCAGATCCATCCATATTGTTGTAAAAGGCAGGATTTATTTTCTTTTAGTGCCTGAATAATATTCCATTGTGTATATGCACCACATCTATATCCATTCATCTATTGATGGACATTTATGTTGCTTCCATAACCTGGCTATTGCAAATAGTGTGGTGATAAACATAGGGGTGCACATGTCTTTTCAAATCAGGGATTTTTTTTTCTTTGGGTAAATTCCTAGAATTAGAATTACTGGATCAAATGGTATTTCTATTTTTAGATATTTGAAGAACCTACATATTGTTTTCCACAGTGGTTGCACCAATTTATATTTCCCCTAAGAGTGTAGGAGGGTACCCATTTCTCCTCATGCTTGCCAACATTTGTTATTTCTTGTCTATTGGATAGTGGCCATTTTAAATGGTGTGAGGTGACATCTCATTGTGGTTTTGATTTGCATTTCCCTGATGATTAGCGATGTGGAACATCTTTTCATGTGCCTATTAGCCATTTGTATTTCTTCTTTGTAGAAGTGTCTGCTCAGGTTCTCCACCTATTGTTTAATTGGTTTATTTGTGTTTTGGGTGTTGAGGCATGAGTTCTTTATATGTTTTGGATATTAACCACTAGTTGGATAAATCATTTATTAATAAATTCTCCCATATTGTTGGATGACTTTTTGTTCTGCTGATGCTGTTCTTTGCTGTACAGAAGCATTTTAAGTTTGATGTAGTCCCATGCATCCATATTTTATTTGTGTCCCTTGCCTGAAGAGATGTGTCCAGGAAAAAATTGCTCATACTTATGTTCAAAAGACTTTTGCCTATGTTTTCTTCTAAGAGTTTTATGATTTCATGTCTTACATTCAGGTTTTTGATCCATTTGAGTTTACTTTTGTGTATGGACTTAGACAATAATCCAGTTTCATTCTCTTACATGTAGCTGTCCAGTTTCCCCAACACCAGTTGTGGAAGTGCTTGTCTTCCCAATTGTATATTCATGACTCCTTTATATATATTAATCAAACATATGTGAGTACATTTATATATGGGCTTTCTGTTTGGTTCCAGTGATCTATGGGGCTGTTCTTGTGATGGCACCATACTTTTTGATTACTGTGGTTTTGCAGTAGTTTGAAGTCAGGGAGAATAACCTCCCCAACTTTGTTCTTCTTTTGCAGGCTTGATTTGGCTATTCAGGGTCTTTGGTAGTTCCATATGAATTTTAGAACTATTTGCTCTAGTTCATTGAAAAATGCTGTTAGTATTTTGATAGAGATTGCATTGAATCTGTAAATTGCTTGGGGAAGGATGGCCATTTTGACAATATTAATTCTTCCTATCCATGAGCACGGGATGTGTTTCCATTTATTGGTATCTTCTTTAATTTCTCTCATGAGTGTCTTGTAGTTTTCAGAGTATAGGTCTTTCACTTCCTTGGTTAGGTTTATTCCTAGGCAGTTTATTCTTTTTGATGCAATTGTGAATGGAATTGTTTTCCTGATTTCTCTCTCTGCTAGTTCATTGTTAGTGTATAGGAATGCCACTGATTTCTGTGTATTAATTTTGTATCCTGCAACTTTGCTGAATTCAGATATTAGATCTAGTAGTTTTGGAGTGGGTTCTTTAGGGTTTTTTATGTATAATATCAAACAGGAATGGTTTAACTCTTCCTTGCCAATCTGTATGCCTTTTATTTCTTTGTGTTGTCTGATTGCCATTGCTAGGACCTCCAGTACTATGTTGAGTAGAAGTGGGGAGAGCAGGCATCCTTGTCTTGTTCCTGATCTTAAAGGAAAAGCTTTCAGCTTCTTGCTGTTATGTATAATATTGGCTGTGCGTTTGTCATATATGGCCTTTATTATGTTGAGGTACTTGCCCTCTATACCCATTTTATTGAGAGTTTTTATCATGAATGGGTGTTGAATGTTTTTCAGAATCTATGGAGATGATTATGTAGTTTTTGTCCTTTTTGTTGATGTGGTGGATGATGTTGACGGATTTTTGAATGTTGTACCATCCTTGCATCCCTGGAATAAATTCTATTTGATTATGATGGATGATCTTTTTGATGTATTTTTGAATTCGGGTTCCTAATATTTTGTTGAGTATTTTTGCATCCATGTTCATCAGGGATATTGGTCTGTAGTTTTCTTTTTCTGTGGTGTCTTTGCCTGGTTTTGGTATTAGAGTGATGCTAACCTCATAGAATGAGTTTGGAAGTATTACCTCCTCTTCCATTTTTTTGAAAACTTTAAGGAGAATGAGTATTAGGTCTTCACTAAATGTTTGTTAAAATACCGCAGTGAAGCCATCTGGTCCAGGAGTTTTGTTCTTAGGTAGGTTTTTGATTACCAGTTCAATTCCGTTGCTGGTAATTGGTCTGTTCAGATTTTCTGTTTCTCCCTTAGTCAGCCTTGGAAGGTTGTATTTTCCTAGAAAGTTGTCCATTTCTTCTAGATTATCCAGTTTGTTAACATTTAATTTTTCATAGTTTGCTCTAAAAATTTTTGTATTTCTATGGTGTCTATAGTGATTTTTCCTTTCTCATTTCTGATTCTGTTTATGTGTGTAGACTCTCTTTTCTTCTTGATAAGTCTGGCTAGGGTTTTATCTATTTTGTTTACTTTCTTGAAGTAACAGCTCTTGCTTTCATTTATTCTATTGTTTTATTCTTCTCAATTTTATTTATTTCTGCTCTAATATTTATTATGTCCCTCCTTTTACTGACTTAGAGCCTAATTTGTTGTTCTTTTTCTAGTTTCATTAATTGTGAGTTTAGACTGCTTAAATGGGATTGTTCTTCTCTCCTGAGGTACGCCTGTATTGCAGAATACTTTCCTCTTAGCACGGCCTTGGCTGCATCCCACAGATTTTGTGGTGTTGAATTATTGTTGTCATTTGTCTCCATATATTGCTAGATCTCTGTTTTTATTTGGTCATTGATCCATTGGTTATTTAGGAGCATGTTGTGAAGCCTCCATGTGTTTGTGGAATTTTTCATTTTCTTTGATTTACTTCTAGTTTCATACCTTTGTGATCTGAGAAACTGGTTGGTACAATTTCAATCTTTTTGAATTTACTGATGCTCTTTTTGTGGCCTAGTATATGATCTATTCTTGAAAATGTTCCATGTGCACTTGAGAAGAATGTGTATTCTGTTGCTTTTGGGTGTATAGTTCTGTAGATGTCTGTCAGGTCCATCTGTTCTATTGTGTTGTTCGGTGCCTCTGTGTCCTTACTTACCTTCTGTCTGGTTAATCTGTCCTTCAGAGTGAGTGGAGTATTGAAGTCTCCTAGAATGAATGCATTGCATTCTATTTCCCCTTTTAATTCTGTTAGTATTTGTTCCACATATGTGGATGCTCCTATGTTGGGAGCATAGATATTTATAATGATTATATTTTCTTGTTGGATTGACCCCTTTATCATTATGTAATGTCCTTTTTTGTCTCGTTACTTTCTGTGTTTTGAAGTGTATTTTGTCTGATATAAGTAGTGCAACTCCTGCTTTTTTTCTCTCTGTTAGTTGCATGAAATATCTCTTTCCATCCCTTCACTTTTAGTCTGTGTATGTCTTTGGGTTTAAAGTGAGTCTCTTGTATGCAGCATACAGATGGGTCTTGTTTTTTTAACCATTCAGTGAGTCTATGTCTTTTGATTGGTGCATTCAGACCATTTACATTTAGGGTGATTATCGATAGGTACGTACTTACTGCCATTGCAGGCTTTAGATTCGTGGTTACCAAAGGTTCAAAGTTAATTTCCTTACTATCTAAGAGTCTAACTTAATTCACTTAATATGCAGTTACAAACACAATCTAAAGGTTCTTTTCTTTTTCTCCTCCTTTTTCTTCCTCCTCCATTCTTTATATATTAGGTATCATATTCTGTATTCTTTGTCTATCCCTTAATTGACTTTGGAGATAGTTAATTTAATTTTGCATTTGCTTAGTAATTAGCTATTCTACTTTCTTAACTGTGGTTTTATTTCCTCTGGTGACAGCTATTAAACCTTAGGAACACTATAGGATCCATCTATAGCAATCCCTCCAAAATACACTGTAGAGATGGTTTGTGGGAGGTAAATTCCCTCAGCTTTTGCTTATCTGGAAATTGTTTAATCACTCCTTCAAATTTAAATGATAATTTTGCTGGATAAAGTAATCTTGGTTCCAGGCCCTTCTACTTCATTGCATTAAATACATCATGCCACTCCCTTCTGGCTTGTAAGGTTTCTGCTGAGACGTCTGATGATAGCCTGATGGGTTTTCCTTTGTATGTGACCTTATTTCTCTCTCTGGCTGCTTTTAATAGTCTGTCCTTATCCTTGATCTTTGCCAATTTAATTACTGTGTCTTGGTGTTGTGTTCCTTGGGTCCCTTGTGTAGGGGGATCTGTGGATCTCCATGGCCTGAGAGACTATCTCCTTCCCAGATTGGGGAAGTTTTCAGCAACTACCTCCTCAAAGACACTTTCTATCGCTTTCTCTCTCTCTCTTCTTCTGGTATCCCGATAATGCGAATATTGTTCCATTTGGATTGATCACACAGTTTTGTCAATATTCTTTCATTCTTAGAGATCCTTTTCTCTCTCTGTGCCTCAGCTTCTTTATATTTCTCTTCTCTAGTTTTTATTTCATTTATTGTCTCCTCCGCAGTATCCGGCCTCCATCATGTTCTTCAGCAATTGGATCTCTAACCTGAATTTATTCCTGAGTTCCTGAATATCTTTCCGTACCTCCATTAGCATGTTGATGATTTTTATTTTGAACTCCCTTTGAGGAAGAGTCATAAGGTCCATGTCATTTAAATCTTTCTCTGGAGTTATATTAATTTTACTCTGGACAAGGTTCCTTTGGCGTTTCATGTTTGTATATGGCGCCCTCTAGTGCCCAGAAGCTCTATTCTCTGGAGCTGCTCAGCCCCTGAAGCAATGTCGGGGGTCACAGGGGAGCGGTACTGGTGCCTGGGGGGAGGAAAGAGCTGTTCCCCGCCTCCCGGCTGCTGTGCCTGTCTCCACTGCCTGAGCCAGTGAGCCTGGCACACAGGTATGTTTTTGTCCCAGAGCAGCCAGATATGGATCCCTGCTTTCCACAAGCAGCCGGAATCCCAGTCTCCCCAGGAACTCTGCCTGTATTAACTTTCCAACCCGGTAGTCATGCGAGTCTCATGAAAGCACCATGAAATGCAGGTTTGTGCTCCCAGCGCTGATCTCTGGAGCCAGGTATTCAGCAGTCCCAGGCCTCCACTCCCTCCCTGCCCCGTTTCTCTTCCTCCTGCTGGTGAGCTGGGGTGGGGCAGGGGCTCGGGTCCTGGGAGCCACAGCTCTGGTACGTCACCCCGTTCGGGGAGGTCTGCTCTTTTCTCCAGGTTGTGTGCAGTCTGACGCCGTCCTCTTTCCTGTTGCTCTCTCAGGATTAGTTGCGCCAACTGTATCTTCTAATTGTATCCAGTTTTAGGAGAAAGCCTCTGTCTCTCCTCTCACGCCGCCATCTTTAATCCTCTTGTGATGAGAACTTTTAAGATCTAATCTTGTAGCAACTTTTCAAAACTGTCTGAGGATGAAGCTGGTCAAAGTGGTGCTGCCATTGGATCTTTTCAACCTCTTCCTCCGGGTTGTGCCTCGGGCCACCACATCCATTAACAAAGACTGTCCAGGTGCGGGGTCCGAGTCCCCGGCATTGGCTGGGGAGGGCTGCGGGCTTGCGGGCGGGAGCCAGACAAGGCCGAGGTAGGAGGGAATATTTGAAAGATTTTTATCTCTTTTTCCTTTCTGATTACTGTCAGTAGGATTCCCAGTCTTATGTTGAATAAATGTGGTAAAAGTGAACATCTTTACCTTCTTCCTGGTATTAGAAGAAAAAATTACACCTTCTGAGTATGATGTTAGCTATGGGTTTTTCATGTACGGCCTTTGTTATATTGATGTATGGTACCTCTATACCTGAAAGGAAGGGAGCGACACACAGCAGCAATTCACCGGAGAATTCTGCTTTATTAGGGAAGGGTGCTGGGTTATATAGGAAGGGGCATGGGGTGATTGTGGTGTTACTTCTACAGGGCTGGTGGCTATTGGCTAGGTGCTGGGATTAGGGGGGCGAGGGGTGATTGGGCTTCAGGTGGTGCCGGCGGGAACCGAGGACCCGGAAGAGAAGCAGGAAGTTCGCCATCTTACGGGTGGGGGCCCTTCATTCCCCACTTTCTCCTCTGTGGGGTTGTAGACGTTGCTTTCTCTCTGACTGCTTCCTGCTGAACGGGGGCAGAGAAGGGAGTGAGGGCTTGAGGACTGGGGGGAAAGGGTTGATAGGACTCCCCACAGTAAGGACGAGTAGATGTGGACTTCTTCAGGTTGGAAATCAATGAAGGTTCCCTGTAACCATAGGTCGAGGACTTGTTGATTCTAATGGTGCTAAGAGGATACGGGTGCCAGAAGCCAGGCATCTGTGGCCATTGTTTCCAGGAACAGATTCCAGCGGAGAGAGGGGTCCATCTCAGCGTGTGGTGAGGAGGTTACGTGAGGGAGAGGGATCTTCTGTGGCTAAAAGCTGGTAGTTCCTGAGTAAAAGCTGGTTGAAAGTTTGATTAGAGATTTTACCAACTTGGGATTTGATAAACTATACAAGGCAAGAAGAGACAGGCAAGGAGAGTGATTATTATAGGGCCTGCAATGGGCCAAAGCCAGGTAAGGAAGGGGTTTGTTAGTATTGAAGAGAATGGGTTGGAAGAGTAATACTGTGGGTACCGGGAGTTACCCATGTAGTGAATGGCGCAAGACCAGTAGGGACATCCCCTGTAGGTGTCTGGTCATCGCCTGCAACAGGCTTGTTTTTGGTCATAGAGGAAGCAGAGGTAGGGAGAATAAAGGTAGCTGCTAGTGAACACTTCGGTGGAGGGAGGAAAGTGGAGGTATAAAGGCTTGGAGCAGCCTTTCAGAGGGCAGTCTGATGTGGCAATGAGGGCAGTAATTTTTGTTTGATGCTGTGTGTAAGTCTGTCTGACTTTGAATCGCCATACAAAGGAGGCTGGGGTGGCGGGGAAGACAATAGGAATGAGGAAAAAAAGCAAGAGAGAGCGAGGGAGCAGTAAAGGAGGAAAAAGTCATGATTTGGGTATGGATGGCAAAGGGGGTGAACGGGATTTTGGAGGAAAGAGGACAGTAAGGTCAGGAGTCTGGAGGGAGGGAGAGTCTGTAAACTTTTGTAGGTTAAGAGATCCTTTAGGTGATGTGGGGACAGAATGGTAAGGGGCGCCCTGAATGTCAGTTTATGAGCTTCCTTCTGCTGTCCAGTGGCTAATGCCCATAGGCAGGAGGCCCATCCCCGAACTGTGGGGTCTAATTGCTTGGAAAGATAAGCTACTGGGGCAGAGGATGGGCCATAATGTTGGCCTACGACTCCTAGAGCTTGACTGGACCTCTCATGAATGTATAATGAGAAGGGCTTCGACAAATCAGGAAGATGGAGAGCTGGGGCTTCCACAAGGGCTCGATGGAGCTTAATGAAGGAGTGTCGGGGTGAGGAGGATAATGGTTCTTCAGGGGGGCCCTTGCTGAGGTCGTATAGGGGTCTTGCCAACAGGGAGAAGTTAGGGATCCAAGCTCTAAAATACCCAGCCAGGCCTAGAAAGGAAAGGATTTCTGTCTTGGTTTTGGGAACGGGCAGGTCAGAGAGGAGCCGTTTTCTGTAAAAAATCTTGGGAGGAGGGGTCCAGAGGGATAGAAAAAAAAAATGCTTCCTTGAGATCTAGGACTGAGAAGTGGGAGGCAGAGGCAGGGATCCGTGATAAAAGGGTGTATGGATTTGGGACTAAGGGATGGATAGGGATGACGGCCATGTTGATGAGGTGAAGGTCTTGGACAAGGCGGAAATATCCGTTGGTTTTTTTTTAACAGCTAATATGGGGGTATTAAACGGGGAGTGTGTGGGTCTGAGGTAATTTTTGCTTAAAAGATCTTGAGTGATGGGTTGGAGGCCTATGAGGGCTGAAGTGGTTAGGGGGTATTGGGCCTGACAGATATACTGAGAGGGGTCACGTAATATGATAGAGGCAAGAGGACATAGAGCCACAGAGGGGCTTGTAATGTCCCAAACTTTGGGATTTACAGGGTGTATGAGGGCGGAACTGGAGCTTTCATTGGGTAGAGGGGGGTCGTCGGCTATGAGGGCCATCAGAAGGGGAGTACTGGGGGCTGTGGGAGTGGATATAGTTATGGAAACATGGAGGAGAGAAAGGATGTCCCGTCCTAGTAAGGGGATAGGACACTGGGGCATAACCAGGAAGGAGTGGGAGAAAGGTATGGGATTGTCTCGGATTGTGCATAAAAGGGGGGGTGTTTAATGGGAAAATCTGTTTACCTCCCACCCCGACTGTAGGAGTAATGGCAGGCATGGTAGGGCCCCAGTATTCTCGCAAGACTGAGAAGGTGGCTCCTGTATCTAGGAGGAAGGAGATGGGGCGACCGTCTACTATTGAAGTAACCCTGGGCTCCTGTTTGGTGATGGAAATGGTTGGGCTAGAAGCCCCCGGGCCCCGTCAATCTTCCTCTGCCAGCCCCACTACAGCGGGCTTAGGATGGGGGTTGTTCGTCCAGCCTCCCCTTTGGGTGGCTGGGCAATCAGACCCCCAGTGACCCTTTTTGTGGCATCTGGGCATGGGGTGGTAGGAGATCTGGGGGAGGGGCATGCCCTTGACCAATGTCCCTCTTTTCCACACTTGAGACAAGCTCCTGGGGGGGGCTTGTTTGTAGAGGGGCGCCCAGGTTGTGGTTTTATCAGCTGGGCCAACATTTGGAAATTGACCTGATCAGCCTTTTGTTTACGGCGTTCCTTCTCCTCCTCCTGGTTATGGAAGACTTTAAAGGCCACTGTTAGGATCTCAGTCTGTGGGGTAGCGGGGCCCTGTTCTAACTTTTTGAGTTTAGCTTTAATGTCGGGGTAGCTTTGAGCCAGGAAGTATGTCATAAGGACGTGTCTCCCATCAGGCGTTTCTGGGTCCAGGCTGGTAACTGTAATAGGGCTTGGGTGAGTCTGTCTAAGAACTCAGAGGGAGTCTCCTCCCTCCTTTGAATTATGTCTTGGAGCTTTTGAAAATTGACTCTTTACGAGCTGCATTTTTCAGACCTGCTATTAAGCAGCAGGCGAAGATATCTTGAGAGTGGAGACCCACGGCGGTGGGGGACTGAAGGGTTCTGGCTCAGTCTGTGGGGGAGAAACAGGTGATGGGGGCAAAGACCAAGGAGGCTCTTGGGACTTAGTTAGAGGGGGGCTGAAAGGCTCAGGCTTGATCTGCAGTGGGGTAAGGTGGGGGAGGAGATGGTGGGGGAGGAAGGGGGAGGGGCTGTTGTAGGAGAGGAGGGGGAAGGGAGTGAACGGGAGGCTTCTGCGGGGGAGACAGCTTGCAGGCTAGGAGAACTTGGGGGGAGGCGGGGGGAGGAGGCGGAAAGCTTCCGTATAGGGAATCTCCTTCCATTTTTTCAGGCGCTGGTCGTAGTTAAAGGATCGTGAGTGATGTCAGGATCAAGAGCTCCCCCTGGGGGCCATTGGTTGTGATTGTCTAGGGGGCAAGTCGGCCAATCTTGGGAGCAGTATTTGCGGAGAAGTTTTGGTTTTATATCAGGCGTCAGGGAGAGGGTGGCTAGACGCTTGAGCAGGCATTCAGGAGGTGAGCTTCCAGGGAGGGATGAGGAGGCTCCCGTGGCTCAAGGACAGAGAAGGAGACAAACAGGGGAAGACGAACGGAGACCCTCGGACTGGGAGCAGACGGCAAGGAGACAAAGGGCGTCCCCGGTGATCCTTGGGGGTCTGCGGAAACTCGTATACGAGTCAGTTTCTTAGGAAGTGTGGATCGTCACCCCGACTTCTCTAGGAAGGCAGAGTGCCGGAGTCCGAGGTACCTAGTTCTAGGAGTTTTCGGCGGAAGGAATTTTTGGCAGAAGGAATGGAAGGGGTTGGGGGGGAAAGGGAGCGTTCTCATCCGCAAAGGAGTCACCTCGTGTATGGCTGTTGGAGGGGGGCCTGGGGGTCCGCCGCAGCCGTGAAGGCCTGAGGCGGGGAGAGCTCCCCCCTCGTCCCCGAGCGTCAGGGCCTTGCCGGACGATCACGGTCAATGGCGCTGCGATGGCTCGGGGAAGAGCGGCCCACCCCGGGGGAAAACTTACCCAAAGGCCAGAGAGGAGTGGTGAGTGTGAGGAGCCAGCGCCGGAAAAAGAGGACGAGGGCAAGCTGCTGCTGGTGTCGGGGGAAGACGGGGCCCAGTTGGGGTGTCCCGTCTCCCGGGTTTCGGCACCAATGAAAGGAAGGAGCGACACACAGCAGCAATTCACCAGAGAATTCCGCTTTATTAGGGAAAGGTGCTGGGTTATATAGGAAGGGGCTGGGGTGATTGTGGTGTCACTTCTACAGGGCTGGTGGCTATTGGCTAGGTGCTGGGATTAGGAGTGGGGAGAGAGGTGATTGGGCTTCAGGTGGCGCCAGCGGGAACCGAGGACCCGGAAGAGAAGCAGGAAGTTCGCCATCATATGGGTGGGGGCCCTTCAATACCCATTTTGTTATAAGTTGAATTTGGATGTTGAATTTGTTCAAGTGATTTTTTCACCTTCATTTGAGATGATCATATGATGATTTCTGTCCTTTTTGTATAGGTATATCACTTTCATTGTTTTACAAATATTGTACCATCATTGTATGCCTGGAATAAGTTTCACTTGGTCATGATCAATGATCCTTTGATTCATTTTAAAATAGAGTTTGGTAAGATTTTACTGAGAATTTTGCATTTATGCTCATCAGGGTTCCTGCTCTGTAATTTTCATTTTTAAAGTTTCTTTGCCTGAATTCAGTGTCAGAATGATGTTGGAATCATAGAATGAGTTTGGAATTATTCCCTCCTATTCTATTTCTTGTAATACATTATTAAGGATGAATATTAGGTCTTCCTTAAATGTTTCATAGAATTCACTTGTGAAGCCATATGTTCTTGGAATTTTGTTTGTTGGAAGGGTTTTGATTACTAATTCAATTTCATTACTGGTAATTGGTCTGATTTGATTTTCTGTTTCATACTGGGTCAGTCTTGGAGAATTGTATATTTCTAGGAAGTTGCCCAATACTTCTATGTGGTCTAATTTTTTGTCATATAATTTTTCACTGAATTCACTTACACTTTTCTTCATTTCTCTCTTGTCAGTTGTGACTTCCATTTTTCATTTGGATTTTATTTATTTGTGTCCTTACTTAATTTTTCTTGAAAAGTATGGCTATGGGTTTGTCTCATTTATTTTCTCAAAGAACCAGCTCTTGGTTTCTTTGAAAATTTTCTATTTTGTTCTTATTCTCTACTTTAAAATTTCACCTCTGATCTTTATTATGTCCCTACTTCTGCTAAATTTGACTTTTTTATGTCATTCTTTTACTAGTTCCTTTAGTTGTGAGGTTAGGTGGTTTATTTGGAATTGTTCTTGTTTCTTGAGGTGGGCTTGTATTGAGATGAAATTCTCTCTTGAAACCACTTTTGCTGCATGCCACATATTTTTAATTGTCATGATTCTCATTGATTTTATGTTTTTATGTCTCCATGTATAATCTGATTTCTTCTTTGAGTTGATCACTGATACAGTGATCCTTTAGAAGCATGTTGTTTGGCCTCCATGTCATTCTGGGTTTTTGTTTTGTTTTCTTCATGTAATTAATTTCTAGTTTCATAGATCATGGTCTGAAAATATGTATAATACAATTTTGATGTTTTTTGTTTTTTATTTGCATTGTTTTTGTGTCCTAAAATGTGATCTATACTGGAGAATATTCCACATGCACTTGAGAAAAGTGTGTATCCTGTTGCTTTGGGTGGAATGTTCTGTGTATGTCTGTTAAGTCCATATGGTTTAATATTGTTCAATGCCTCTGCTTCCTTATTTATATTCTGTCATGATCAATACATTGATGTAAGTGGGGTTTTTAAATCCCTTAATATAATTGTGTTGCTGTCAATTTCTCCATTTATGTATTTGGTTTATATACTTAGGTGCTCCTATGTTGGGTGCATTGATATTTACAGTTGTTATATTCTCTTATGGGACTGATCCTCTTATCATTATGTAATGTCCTTCTTTATCTCTAGTTATTTTCTTTGTTTTGAAGTCTATTTTTTTCTGATACAAGTACTGCTACTCCTGCTTTTTATTCCTTTAATTTGCATTAAATATCTTATTCCATACCTTTACTTTCAGTCTTTGCATGGCCTTATGTCTGTGTGAGAAAATGGAACTTTCTAACTAGGATTTCTGCCTGGCCTAAATAGCACCAATGTATATATAATAAGACCATGTTTGCACATTTATGGGATGCTTACTGGCAGCAGGGCTGCTGGTCAGTCATGGGAGCACAAGCCCTGGGCTTTCCTATCCTGAGTTCCTGTACGTAATTGGGCAGGTGCCTGCCAGTCACTAGGGACCTGCCCATATAGTTCATGCCAGGGGCAAGGTAGAACATGCAGTGGCCAAAGAGGTAGAGCTCAGGATCCTCATGAGAGGGGGCCCCAGGTAGCACCAGTGGTGAGAGCTGGGCAGCCCAGGGTTCAGAGGAGAGCATCATAGGTGAGAGCTGAGAAGTCAGGGTTCAGAGCAGGGAGAGACTGCACCATGAGAATAAACCCTTTCATTCCCAACCTCTCATCTTTGTTTTCCTTTGGCCTCTATGGAGGGAACTTGCCTGGGCCAGGAACCTCTTCCACCCAGAACTACATTTTGTCAGTCAGCAGGATGCAGTGAAACTGAAGAGCTGTCCTCATGGGTATGATACTTCAGCAGGCTGTCCCTAAGTAAGGTGAGAAACACCTGGGGATCCCCCAGTGGGGATATGGTCTGGATGATTTGCCTCTTAGAGGAGGGATGGGTCACCTGAGGCAGTGGAGTTGGCCCTCTTCACAACAGGGGGCTCCTTCAGAGCACTGAGTGCCCGTGCAGTGGCAGGAACTGTGGGTTGGATGTTTCTCACAGTGCCCGAAAGTGCTATTGAGGGGAGACATGCGCTTCAGTGGGTAGTGGCAGAACGGAAAGGTGAGTTGTGGGATACTATACGGGAGGAAAGGAAGCTATTACAATCTGAGATTGTGCTGCTGAGAGATATACTAGTGGCATGGGAAGGGGCAGCAGGAGAATTCAGACTGTAAGATGCCATCGGGGAGGTGAAGGAAGGGGTGTTGCCTTCAGCTCCAGAAATGGTAGAAGATATATCTGGAGAGGAGAAGCTGGGTAAGGATGAGGGGCTGGGGACGAGGAAGGAACTGTGCTGGTGCTAGAGTCACTGCTGGAGGCAACAAGCCCTCCCCTATTGAAAGCCTGCCCAGTTGTAGTTAAGAAAATAAAGATACAGCAACCGCAGTTTCCTCCAGGAGAGGCACCACCCCCTCCCCAAGTTGTGGAACGTTCCATGTTCTGCCCCTATACTCAGGCTGAGCTGGTGGATTTGAGCTCCCAGTTTTGGCAGAAGGCCACAGAGCCTCTGTCCAGCTGGCTTTTGTGAGTTTGGAATTCAGGAGTAGAGGCGTTGTTCTGGCTCAGTCAGAAATGAGGCACCTGGCTTCCCTGAGGACTCACTCCTCTCTCTGGCATTACAAAATGCTCATCAGACCCCAGGCGACATGGCTTCTGGGCTGGCTGACAGCAGCACTCTGTGCCTTATGGCCTAATCAGGGTGATTTGCCATTTTTCCCCACGAGATGACAGGTGTGTGCTTAGTTCCAGCAAGTGGTATAGGAGTGGGGCATGAAAATATAATCTACAATGTGGACCACCAGGGCCTAGATAAGGAGTTGTTCACTGTGGGAATGAGGAACTGGTGCTCCTCCCAACTCCCCCATCACCTTTGGGTCCATACTGACTATTCTTGCCCCTCATTTAGGGAAACCCATAAATGAGGCTACTCGTACTATAGCCGATCTAGGAAAGGCTGAGACAATGAGCGCATGGAAGGAGATGCAGTCTGCTACTGAGAGAAGAGGTTTAAAGGGCCCGATGAAGGTCCCAAGGACCCAGATGTGGGTTGTTTGGTTAAAGGCAGGGGCAGTAAGAGAAACTTGATGTACAGCCCAGTAAGATCTCACTAGAGCTGTGGCAATATTTAGCCCAGAGCAGCAGCTACAGCCGCTGAGGTCTAAGAAATGGAAATCCAAGGGAAAGCCACATGTCTGACCCATGTGTTTCCAGGAATTCCTCAGGGAGGACATGCCCACCCTGCTTGGACCCCCACCCTCATGGGAAGATGACTGGGCACTGCAGTTTGCCTGAGGGGTGGTTCAAGGCCCCCACCTTGGTGGACATGATGGGGACCAGAGGCCACATGTTGAATTAGCAATTCATTAGTCCCCAGTGAATGTGCAACATGTCCTGGCGCTGGTGGACACAGGACTGAATGCTTTTTGATTTATGGCCACGCTGAGCAGTTTTCTGGGTCTACTGCTGTAACAGACAGCTATAGGGGTAAGGCAATTACAGTGCAGAAAGCCCGAAACCCATTGGGAATAGGGAGTCTACCCCCAAAGGAGTACTGTGTATATTTCTCCCTTCCCTGAATATATTTTGGAGGTGGATATCCTTCAGGACCTGTGGTTACAGAACACTGCAGGTCAGTTCAGACTGAAGATATGTGTGTAAGGGCAGTTATGAGGGGACATACTAAGCACCTGCCTATAGCTTTGGCTGCGCATTGACGGGTGACAAATACTAAGCAATATAAATTGTCTTGAGGACACAAAGAAATTGGAGAAACCCTCCAGGGGCTGGAGAAGGTGGACATTATAAAGCCCACTCATAGTCCTTTTAAGTGCCTTGTGTGGCCAGTGAAAATGCCGGATAGCTCCTGGAATAAGATTATGGATTAATGAGAGTTGAATAAAGTCACACCCCCTCTGCATGCTGCTGTCCCCTCTATAGCAGCCTTTAAGGACACCCTAAGTAATGAATTAGGGAAATACCATTATGTTTTGGACTGTGCTAATGCATTCATTTCTATTGACAGAGCACAGGGAAGTCAGAAACAGTTTGCCTTCACATGGGAAGGCTGACAGTTGATGTTCAGTGTCCTTCTACAGAGATAGCTCCAAATTCCCACCATTTGTCACAGATTTGTAGACCAGGACTTGGCAGCACTGGAGAAACTGCTAATGGTGTGGCTCTATCATTATATTGATGATATGTTCACATCTGATTCTCTTGCAGATCTAGAAGGTCCAATACCTAAACTGCTGCAACATCTACAGGAGAAAGGATGGGCTGTGAACAGCACCAAGGTTCAGGGATATGGCTTGTCAGTCAAGTTCTTGGAGGTTGTTTGGTCAGTTAAGACTAAGGTTATCCCAGAAGCAATGATAGACGCCCAATTTTTCCCTACCCCTATAACTGTGGCATTATTAAAAGAGTTTGGGGGACTTATAGGCAAAGTCTACTGGAGAGTGTTTATCCTGCACTTGGCACAAATTTTGAGGTCCTTATACTGTTTGGTATGAAACGGCATCAGGTGGGATTAGGACAAGACATATGCATGTGCCTTTGCTGCTGTTAAGTGGGCCATCAAGGCTATACACACCTTGAGTGTGGTGGACCCATCAAAGCCCTATTAGCTAGATGTTCATGTAATGGAAGATAGTTATGAGTAGGACATCTTGGAAGCAGCCTGAATGGACTCTCCAACCCATTGAATTCTGGCCACAACTCTGGAAAGGAGCAGAGGTCTGGTACACCTTGACAGAGAAGGAATTGGCTGCCATGTACCATGCCTTGTTGGCTATGGAGCCCATCACTGGAACAGCCCTGACAAAGGTAATAACCACCTATCCCATCATGGAATAGATTTGAGACTGGACCCAAAGGCCATGGAGTGACATAGCATAGATGCCAACATTGGACGAATGGGGTGCATATTCATAGCAGCATAGTGCCATCTTCACTAGCCCCTTGAGGAGAGAACTCCAACACTTATTGGGGCCAATGACATATACCAGTGTAAAGCAGGAAGAATTTATTTTGGAGCAATTAGAACCCTTATCAGGATGGAAGAGCCCTATTCCCAAAGACACACGGTATATAGATGGCTCCAGCCATGGGCAGTCCCTGAATTGGTGGGTGTGGTTTTTTCATCCTAAGAGTGAGACAATATGGAGGGAGGATGGAGAAACGAAGAGCAGTCAATGGGCAGAGTTGTGGGCAGTATGGCTCATGATCACCCAGGAGCCCTTCCCAATAGTTGTCTGTACTGAGAACTGTGCTATCAGGGTTACCAACATGGCACCATGCCAGCTGGATGGTTGGTCACTGGCCCCTTTGGGGACAAGAGTTGTGGCAAGACATATGGGCCTCTGGTCAGACTAAAACAGTTACAGTATATCATATGAATGGTCATTTGCCTTTGGAATCCCCAGGGAATAATGAAGCAGACACACTGGTGTAGGTATATTGGCTACAAGGAAAGCCTGCCTCTGATGTGGCTTAATGGTTACATCATTTGTTGCACGCAGGTCAAAAGACAATGTGGGCTGTAGTTTGCCTTCAACCTTTGAAGAAGTCAGCAGAGCCTGGCAGGAATGCCATGTGTCCTCTAAAAGGGACTTACATTGAGTCCTGCAGCAACATGGCACAATAGGTAAAGGGCTGATACCCCTCTTCAGGTGGTGGATAGGCAATATTGGGCCTCTGCCTACATCAGAAAGGCATTGATATGCCATGACTTGTGTGGACACAGCTACTGGACTTTTGGTTGCTTTTCCTGCACATAGTGCAGATCAGCAAACAACCAAAAGGGGCCTAGAACATCTGTTTGCAGCCTATGGCCAACCACAGATGACTGAGAGTGATCAAGGCACCCACTTTACTGGATAAGAATGGGTGCACCAGTTAGGGATAAGGTGGAAGTTTCATGTACCATACCATATAACCCTACTCGGGCAGGCATGATAGAGAGGTACAACGGTTTGTTGAAATCTGGCCTGAATTCAGACACCAATAGTCTATGGGTCTGGCCAGTCTACTTAGAGACAGTGCTACAGTGTTTGAATAAGAAGCCCCAGAAGAGAACACAGAACTCTGAGGATGTGCTAACACACACTGCTCCCTCTCCTATCCAATTTCACATGCAAACCAAGGAGCAATTGTTGAAGCCAGGATCTGGCCACAGAATAACATCTTGCTGCCAACACCAACCGCAATAAACCCTGAGACTCCATTGAATGGGTGTGGCCTTGGACGTTATAACACATGGTCCAGCAATGGCTGGCTCTTCTGGCACCTTGGGGACAAGGTCTGAAAGCTGGCCTCCTGTGTGTTCCTGGAATGACCACAGAGCGGCCCCCAGAGGTCACAGAGGTGTACCCAGAATGGCATCAATCTTACCAGGGAGTTTTGTTATCATCATTGTGGCCAGTGCATGTGCCTCCCATGGCAGTACATATTGATGCATCAGTAACTCCGACAGGGAGGGGTGTGAAGGTCTGGTATGCTAGACCAGGATGGGAACCAATTCCTGCCACTGTTCTATACCAAGACCACACTTTTGCATGCATCCTACCTAGTGGGCAAGATTTACCTATGTAGGTACCATTAAAACATGTGTCTTATCACCCTTAAGATCAATCTCTTCTACAGTCGTTCTGGATTAGGCACGCCCCCTAGCAACAGCTGCTGCTTTCTGAGCATGCCCAGAGCTCCCTGCCAATTCAGCTGCTGACCTCCCATGGAATGGATTATGGACTCAATCTAAATGGGACTTTGAATGCAGCTGGATCCTCAGGCTTGAGGATTGTTATGGTTTTGTTGTTATGTTGTTAATATGGTTTCAGTGCCCTATATTTCCCACAAGAGCCATTGTGGAAGACTGGGGACATGTAGATTGTGAGGCAAGACTCCTGGGAGAGCGAACTGTAGGCAAAATGGAACTTTCTAACCAAGATTTCCCCTTGGTCTTAGTAACATCCAGGCAACCACCAAAATGCTTTCCTTCTCTATGGATTTTCCTATTTGGGGTATATATAAATGAAAACATTTTGTGACTTTGTTCACTTAGTATATTTTCAGGGTTAATTGACATATAGCATGTATGAGTTCTTCATTTCTTTTTTTATGGCTGAATAATATTCCCTAGAAAGGATACATCACCTTTTATTATCCATTCAGTACTGAATGGACATCAACTTAATTGGCATGGGGTTTCTTTTGGGGGTCATAAAATTGTTCAGGAATTAGATTTTGGTGATGGTTGCTCAGCATTGTAAGTATAGTGAAATTCATCGAATTTTAGACTTTAAAGTGGATCAAATGCTGAATTTGATGTTATGTGAATTTTACTACAAAACAAGACACAGGCAGAAGGAGGTAAAGAGAAAATTTTCTCCTTTGGGCCTCCTCCATGTTTAACATACCAGATACATGTAGCTAGTTTAGAATCTGCTTTTTAGAAAATGAGAGATAAATCCCTTGAGATTTCCCTGAGGCACTCTCGAAAATATCAATTTAGTTTGAGGTTATAAAGATTCCATTACAATCTGATTTTGGGAAGTTGACAGAAATGTCAAAATGTTTGAACATCTGAGTATATAGGATCATAGTGGTATAATACTTAGTTATCCATTTAACTAAAATGACAATTACAAGAGTTTAAAGGCAAGCACACAAACTTACATAGTTGTAAGAATTTAGCTATTTTAATATAGTGGATGGTTTTATTAAGTAATCACATGCCTGACAAAGACAACATGAAGGAGAGGAAATTATTTTTAGAAAGAAAGAATTGTCTTCTGGCTAAAGAAAAAGTAAATAAAAAGCATTTTTTACAACTTACTTTTAATCGCTGTCTAAGAATCTAGGAAAATTTTCTTGCGTTAGTATAAAAAGAATCAGATTTGGATTTGTTCCTGTGTCCTCTTCAGTTTATTTTTTTTAAAACATTATGAATAATTTCATCCAACCATTGCCATTTTTGATGACAAAATTCCTTTTGTGAGATTCCTTTCCCTCAAACATTTTACATTTATAAGAATCCATTTAGTTTTTATCTTACTCTTTTGCTTTCTCATCCGGGAACAATCAATCATTCTACTTTAGCCATATATACTCTTTACCCTTAAGGGAAACACATCCTTCATATATTTCCTTATCAAAAACAATCTTAGTTTCATTGCATACAGAGTTGCTTTTTTCTTTACACTTTTCAGTCCTATTAGTATCCTTTACAAATATAGATTATAATTTGTAACCATTAGTAACCTTCCTTTTACAGAGAAAAATAGGAAATAAACAATTTTAAACTGACTGCCACGTATTTCCATTATGTAGCAAATTTATAAGTACATTATTTTATCATTTTATAGAGGCATATACCTTTCATAGTACAAATCTAATGCTTATTAATAGACCCAAACATATTTCATTTCTCTATAGTGCATTAAAAAGATGATAGAAGGAATAAACTTATGTTCAGAAATTATTTTAATATTTTTCTTTTTTATTAAAGTATAGCTAATATACAATATTATACTGGTTTAAAATGTGCAACATAGTGAATGTGACAATAATCTACATTATTAAATGCTTATCTCAATAAGTGTAGTTACTGTCAACATAGAAAGATACTGTGGCATTATTGACTATATTCTTTATGTTGTACATTCATCCCCATGACTAATTTATATTACAATTGAAATACTGTGCCTCTTTATCCCCTTCACCTATTTTACCCATGCACTCCAAATTCCTGCCCCATGGTGACCACCAGTCTCTTCTCTGTATCTGTGAGTTTATTTGTGTTTTGTTCACTTTTTACTTTTTTTTTAAATTCCACATATAAGTGATATCATATGGTATTTGTATTTCACTGCCTAGCTTATTTCACTTAGAATAATACCCTCTAGATCCATCCATGTTGTTGGAATTGACAAGACTTCTTTCTTTCTTATGGCTGAATAATATTCTGTTGTACATATGTACCATATGTCTATCCATCATCTGTTGGCAGACATGCTGGACACATTCATTTATTGGTGAACATATATCTTGGCTATTGCAAATAATATGGCAATAAACAGGGTGAATATTTCTTTCTGAATCAGAGATTTTTTTTTAAGTTAAATTCCTAGAAGTAGAATTATTGGGTTGTTTAGTATTTCTAATTTAGTTTTTTGAATAATCTACATACTGCTCCCCACCAGAGAGAATTGTGTTAGTATAAATTGGATGCACCAAATTACATCCCCACCAACAGTGTAGGAACGTAACCTTTTCTCCACATCCTCACCAATAGTCATTATTTCTTGTCTTTTGGATAGTGGCCATTCTGACTGGTGTGAGATGATATCTCATTGTGGTTTTGATTTGCATTTCCCTGAAGTTTAGTGTTGTGGAGCATCTTTTCATGGGCCTGTTGGCCATCTGTATGTCTTCTTTAGACAAATATTCATTCAGATCCTCTATCAAGTTTTTAGCTAGGTTATTTGTTTGGTGTTGGGTTGTATGATTTCTTTATGTTTTGGATATTAGCCAAGTATCAGATGTACAATTTGCAAATATATTGTCCAATTCTGTAGGTGGCTCTTTTGTTCTGTCGATGGTTTCCTTGACTTCTCAGAAGCTTTTTAGTTTAATGTAGTACCACCTATTTACTTTTGCTTTGTTTTTTTTTTGCCCAGGGAGACATATTAAGAAAAAATTTTCTCATGATGATACTCAAGAGACTCATGCCCATGTTTTCTTCTTAGAGTTTTATGGTTTCCTGTCTTATATTTGGGTCTTTAATCCATTTTTATTTTATATTTGTGCATGATGTTAGGGAATAATCCAGTTTCATTATTTTGCATATACCTGTCCAGTTTTCCTTACACAATTTGTTGAACAGACTATCTTTACCCCATTGTATATTCTTGCCTCTGTTGTCATTTATTAATTGACAAGATATATATGGATTTATTTCTGGGCTTTATATTATTTTCCATTGGTCTATGTATCTATTCTTGTGCCAGTACCATAATAATTTAATCACTGTAACTCTGTAATATAGCTTGAAATCAGGGGTATGATACCCCTAGCTTTTTCTTCTTTCTCAAGATTGCTTTGGCTCTTCAGCAACCCACCTCTTCTGTCTGTGATTCTAACTTATCTTCCAGAATATACTGACAATATTATGAATCAAAATCTGAATATACCAGCTTCAAGGGGCATTTCAAAGGACCAATATTTTAGTAGTTGGACTTACCAAATGACCCTTGATTAATCGGGAGTGAAAATAAAGACTTCAAAGGTGCAAGCACAGAGTTATAGGTGAGTATTCCAGGGCTCCATATAATAAAGTGACCTATCAAAGCTGTGGCTGTATAACCATCAAATAAAAACAGAGTTTTAAAGGGGGAAATACAGGTTTATTTCCAGAATGTTGGGCAATAGGGTAAAATAAATCTCAGTATAAAAATTGGTTCAATACTGAATACACATAGCCAGGTGGCAATTTATATTAAGGGAGTCTGATGGGGATGATGGGGATCAATGGTTGGAAATTTGCTAAGGGGAATTCTGTCTAAAACAACCTAACATAATTCTTGTTGAAGACTGGCAAGGTTGATCAGACATCACCTAGTGGATGGTGCAGGATAAGAAAACTGATTAGATATTAAAGGTGATAGATAAGGAGGTGAGAGAACATTGCCAAACTGACTATGGGGATTATCACTAAGGACTTCACAAGGAAGGCATAGGTAGGCATTAGAGAATGTTCAGGAGCCTGAAAAATGTCTGGTGAAGCAAGAAACTTTGTCATTGCCAAAAGGAAATTGGAAATAAGAGTCTATCTCAAATACAAGGTATAACAGCGTTTGTCACAGACCTGTGATTAAGGTCAATGGAAAATTACTTAAAATTAATCTAAGAAAGACAAGTAATCAGCCAGACCCAACAGGAATGAATGTTTGGGTCACCACCACAGGTAAAGAACAAAGACATGCTGAGATGCTTGCTGAAATAAAGGGAATAGATTAGGATACTTGTAGAAGGTAGTATTAAATACCACCTACTACCACATGGCCAGCTACAAGAGAAGAGCTGTACCCAGAAATAAATCCATGTATACATGGTCAATTAATACATAACAGAGGAGGCAAGAATATACAATGGAGAAGAGACTGTTTCTTCAACAAATGTGTTGGGAAAACTGGACAGCTAAATGCAAGAGAATGAACCAGGATTATTCCCTAACATCATGAACAAAAGTAAAATCAAAATGGATCAAAGACTTAAAATATAAAACATTAAACCATAAAACTCTTAGAAGAAAACATACACAAAATATCTCTTGAACAGAAGCATGGGTAATTTTTTCTGGAAACATCCCTGGGAAAAGAAAACAAAAGCAAAAATAGACAAATGGTACTAAGAACTTCTGTACATCAAAGGACACCATCAACAAAACAAAAAGGCAACCTACAGTATAGGAGAATGCACTTGTAAATGATTCATCCAATAAGGGGTTAACATCTAAAATATAGAAAGAACTCATATGCCTCAACAAGAAAGAAACAAATAACCTGATTAAAAAATGGGTGGAGCACCTGATCCGCATTGCTACAAAGAAGAAATACAGATGGCCAACAGTCCCATGAAAAGGTACCCCATATCACTAATCATCAGGAAAATGCAATTCACACCAGTTAGAATGACCACTATCCAAAAGACAAGAAATAGAAAGTGTTGGCAAGGATGTGAAGAAAGGGAACCCCCCCTATACAGTTGGTGGGAATTTAAATGGGTGCAGCAACTATAAAAAGCAGTAGAGAGGTTCCTCTAGCAGTAGCGAGTATCCTACAAAATGTAGATATATCCTATGACACAGAAATTATACTTCTAAGAAATTACCAGAAGAAAACAAAACCTCTGAGTGGAGACAATAAATGCAGCCATGTTTACTGCCACATTATTAACAACAGCCAAGGTATGGGAGCAACCAAAATATGCATTAATAGATGAATGGATAAAGCAGACATTGCTTGGTTCCTCCTAATGTTGGTTGACTAAGTGGCCAAACAAAAGGATGAAATTTTGAATTCTCAGCTCAAGCACTGCATCAATGACCTAGAATTTCAAGGTGTGTCCTTTGGAAGATCCTTATTTCCTGTCAGGCCTGAGATGATACAAATCAACCTGTGATTGGATAACCTTCAACAAGTCAACCTCAAAGACACTAGGCTGTCTACTGTAAAATCCAGGACATTTTTTATGAAAGAGTTGTACCCTGTATAGAGATTGAATATAAGGAGAACCTTATGAAACTGGAAGATAATTTAAGTTGTCATGTCTTCTTTGTCAGTGCAAGTGGTCTCACCACCCATAGACAGAGTGACCTCTCCTACCACTGATAGTGTCATATACACCCCAAGTGGTAGCACCTTCACAACCCACAGTGGCATCAACTTACTACTTCTGTATGAGGAGATTAGCCCTTCATTACTTGAGAAAATAATGGCCTCCCTTGAGCCAGCGCCACTTGTGAGTAGACACAAGTCCCAGCAAGCCACTAGAGTTGAGGTGTTTAATGTGTTATAGAGGAGGTTTGCTACATTTCAAAATAACTCCTTGTATATCCTAACTTATGAAGGCATAAATCTATGGAATGTGTGTAGAAACGGATATTAAGGGTGTGGGAAATGGTGGAAGGAACATAAAGTTAGATCAGCTGAATTTATTGATTTGGACCTATGAGGCATAGATCCTGCATTTAATGTTTTCTCAGGTCCTTGAAAAGGGCTCTAACAGTTTGTTGGTATGGTTAGCTGAAACACAGATCAAAATTTGGCTCACCATGTATAAAATGAACAGACCCAATCTCCCTTGGTTTAATGTGGAGGAAGGTATTTAAAATATTATGGAAATTGTAACGTTACAGTGGATCTGTGATTTAAGACTTACCCACTCTAGGAGGGTCCAGAAATCTTACCTTTCACCAATACATTGATAAATAAATTTGATCAGGGTGCCCTGTCCTATTCATTTGATGAGCTTCATGATTTCTATTCTCTGTAGGCCAGAAGTTATAATAGAAATGACAGCCACTTAATTGGAAAATTAAATGCACTTAGAGTATGGATATCAAGTTGGCAGTGGTCAAGTGGAATTGCTCAACTACCAAAAGCAGGCAGGAGTAGTCACTGTAATAGATAACATAGACAAGACAGCAATCAGAATATTCTGACAGAGGTCCATGGCATTGGCTAGTTTACTCTTATGGTCCTAGAGTGCAAGAGACAGGAAGCCTATTAAAATCTTTCTTATAACATATGTATGAATATAAAAGTTCTTAATCAAGTGAACAAAAGTCTAGCTTGAATCATGAAAATAGAGAGTCACAGCCTCTCAATCGATTCCCTGACTTGAGACAGTTTATAGACTCAGAATTATTTGAATGAAGGGGAGACCATGTCCACTTGAGAAAGGACCCCATTTCACAAACAAAAATTTACGATGTTAATCTTTCTTTTAGCCTTCTCCAGTGAGATCTACGGGCTTTTATCAGGGTAACCATGCATTGGGAGAAAGGATATAATCACACATTTCAGGGACTACTTAGGTATAGGTGCTGATGTTTTATCCAAGAGATCCAAAACATCACTGTATTCTCTAATCAGAAGAGGGGATTTGGGGGGGATCAGATGATCACTGGAGTTTTAGAAAGGGCTATCTACAGTGGGTCTGGAGGTCTCCCTAACCCATCTGGTGGTTATTCCCAGATCTAGAAGACACCATTGTTAACAAGGATATGTAGAAGCTGAAGAATCCCATAATTGGTTCCCTAATTTGAAGAGTGATGGCTATTATAGGGCAAAAGCCACATGGAAACCATTTTAACTGACTCTTTAGTAAAACTAATCAAAAGTAGTACCTCATATCTGGATGTATTACCAATGACGGAGCCACTGTCAATGACTTGAAAGATGATTCCCCACATGAATCACAAAACTCTTCTATTTGCCCCTGTAGAGGACATAATGGTTCTTGGAGAGTAACAGCATGAATATACTTAACCAATGAATATACTAACTGCAGTTGCTATACTAGGTGTAGTATGGCTGTGAGAAAAATTCACAGCATCCCTTGGTACTTGAGAAGCAGCTATTGATCTGACACACAACTTTTTCTCCATACCTGAGCATAAGACCCATCAGAAATAGTTTCTTTTCTGGCAGTAAGATGATCAAAACACTCACTGTATTACCTCAGGAGTATATCAACTGATGTCCATTATATCAATGGCATTATGTTGAATATACCTAGTAAGTCAGAACTACTCTAGAATTAATAGTACACTTGCATGTTGAGGATGGGAAGTACATCCAAGTAAAATTCAGGGGTTTTCTACCTAAGTGAAATTTCTAAGGGTCCAAGATGAGGGGTATGACTAGATACCCCTTTGAAGCTGAAGGGTAAGTTGTAGCATGTAACTGTGCCTTCAGCCAAGGAAGAGGCAGAATGCCTGGATTCTGTGAGCAACATATTCCTCATTTGGGTGTATTATTCTGGCTTATTTATTGAGTAACTGAAAAAGCTTCTGTGTTTGAGTGGGGACTGGAATGGGAGAAGACTCGGCAATATGTCCAGACTGTTGTTCAAGCTGCTCTGCCACTTGGGTCATATATTCTGATAGATCCAATGGTTCCCAAAGTTTCACTGGCAGATAGAGATGTTTTGGAGTCTTGGCAGCACCTATAGTTGAATGGTAGAGCAGGCATTTGGAATTTTGGAGCAAGGCTTGCTATTTGTGGCACAAACTACTCTCCTTTAGAGAACAAATTTTGGCATTCCACTGGACCTTAGAAGAGAGTAAATGCTTGATGAAAGGCCACCATGTTACTAAGTTACCTGAGATGCCCATCATGAATTGACCATTTCTGACCTACCAAGCCTTATGAATAAGAGTGCACATTAATAATCTATCATGAATTGGAAACGGTTTATACATGATTGGATACAGTCAGAGCCTTCAGGACACACATAAGTTACAAGAAGGGGGAGCAGTTCCTCTGATTCTTACTTCTGTTACACTGCCTTCTCATTCCCAGCCCGTGCGTATAGTTTCATGGGAATCTAAGTTGAGCCAAGAGAGGGTAAAACAAATTTAGCCTGGTGTACAGATGGCTCTACAAAATATAGACACCCTCGGGCAGACAGCTGCAGCATTAAACCCCCTCTCTGGGACATCTCATAAGGACAATGATGAAAGGAAATTTACCCGATGTCAGAACCTAATATCATACACTTAATTGTCCATATTGCTCAGTAGGATAGAAGGCCAGCATGGAAGTATATTTATTCATGGGCTGTGGCCAATGCTTTTACTTTATGGTCAGGGACTTGACATGAACATGATGGGAAAATTGGTGATAATTCAATCTGGAGAAGAGGTATATGGATAGACAACTCTCACTGGGCAAAAAAAACCATGAATATATTTGTGTTCATGTGAATGTTTAACAGGGGTGATAGCAGAGAGGGGGTTTTCAATAATTAAGTGGTTAAAACCACATGCTCTGTGTATACCAGCCAGCCTCTTCCAGGCCCCTCATCATAGGTCCATGGGCCCAGGAACAAGTTGGCCATGGTGGCAATAATCGGGGTCACGCATGGGCTCAGGAACGTGGACCTCCACCCACCAGAGTCAAGTGCCCATTCTGCCAGCCATGGACAGCAGTACTGAGTTCTTGACATGGCATCACTTCACCAGGTGTTCAGGGACAGGTTGATTGCATTGGACCAATTCAATCATGAAAGTGGTAGTATTTTGTCCTTTCTCGAATACCCACTTACACTATATACATATTTGGCTTACATGCATGTAATGCTTCTGTCAAAACTATCGTCTATGTAATTTAGGATACTTTATCCACTGTCATGATATTCCATACAGCATTTTTGGTATTAAGGACCTCACTTCACATCAAAAAAGTATAGTAATGGTCCCATGCTTATAAAGTTTGCTGGTTTATCCATGTTCCTTGCCGTCCTGAAACAGCTGGCCTCAATGGTGGAAAGGCCTATAAAGACTCAGTTACAGTGCCAACAAGATGGCAATATGTTTTAGTGGCAAGTTTCTGCAGGAGGCTGTATCTTCACTAAATTACCATCCAACATAAGGTGTGTTTTTTTATTGCCAGTACTAACACATCCCAGAATCAAGGGGTAGAAATGCAAAAGGTATCACTCACTACTTCCCCTAGTATCCAATAGCAACATTTTTACCCTTGTTCTTGCATTATGCTTGGATGACCTAGAGGTCTTAGTTCCAGAGGAAGGAATGCTTCTGGAATACCATGAACTGTTATTCCCCTGAACTGGAAGTTAAGACTGCCACTGGCCACACTGGTCCCCACATGCTTTTGAATCAACAGGCAAGGTGAGAAATTATTGTTCTAGTTGGGGTTTTTAAAATATGTACTGTCAAAGAAAACTCAAAACTTGAAAATATTTAAAGCTGAAGAAACAGACTTATTCAAGATTATTGTTATATGGGAAAAGAGACCTCAGTATAGAGCCTTATCAGTTCCAAATATAGCATGGGTGAGAGGGAATTCATAACCAGGGAGACTGGTGGGGGTCAGTGAAGGTAATAATACTGAGTATACATGAAGGGTAACATTAATTTGGCTACACCAATCTAACAGGATTTTTGCTAAAGACAGGCCAGACTGGTCAGATATCACTTAAGTTGTGGAAAATGAGAAATTCGATTAGATAACAGTGGTAACCATCCATGGATAATGAGTGACTCTTGCTAACCTTACTTAGCAGGGATCTTGTTAAGGATTTTACAAGGAGGTTCACAGATAGGCCTAGGAGATTAAGGAAAGTGACAAAATTTGGTCAAGCAAATATTCTTTGTCAGTCCCTTATCTAGTTCAAGAATAGGCCTTCTTTCATTTGAAAAATGTAATTCCACTTTATTTCAGCTATCTTTTATTTATTAAAGACCTGATGAATTATATCTTGAGTCTTGGCAATGCAAGATATTTGTACGATGGTGCATTTAATGAGGACAATATTCTTTTAGAGAATAATAAAAATATTAATTGAGAAAACCTAATTTTTGGTACCAGAGAGCAGGCAGCCCACAAGATTTCTAGATACTATGCTGAACACACCTTTACATGGTGAAGTGAGGATAGCAGTGTCCCTTAACTGATTCCCTAGTTTAAAGTTTTAATGTCTGTGGTGACGGCATCAGTTCTGATTAACTTTCTCTGTGGCTGGGTAACAAGCATGAAGGTTGTCCAACATGATATGATTTCCTTGATTTTTAAAATGTCATCCAGCTTTAGCTTGTAGAGCATTGAAATTACTGCAGTTTTAGTTGTTTTCAATGATTCCAAGTAGGAAAGAAGAAAAATTGCAAATGTTAATTTGAAGACATGTGGCAGATATTAGAAGAAACTAGAACTGAGAATTTGTCAAGGACTAGCAAAAGATGGAATCAATGAAAAAATATTTTTGTATATAAACATAATTTATTTCTGTACAGTACCAATATTTATTTTTATTGAAATATAGTCTGTATACAATATTATATTGGTTTTAGGTTAATAACTTAGTGATTTATCAATTAGATACATTACTTAATGCTTACCATGATAAATGTAGCTACCATCTGTCACCTTACAAAGATATTACATTATGACCTATATTCCCTGTGCTATACTTCGGTCCCTGTGACTAAATCATTGTGCATTTTGAGGTTTGTACCTCTTTATCTCCTTCACCTATTTCATCCATCTCACTCCCTTCCATGTAATCAACCATCCAACCATCCACTATCAGGGTTTATGAGTCTATTTCTGTTGTGTTTGTTTCATTTTTCAGATTCCACATTTTACGTGAAACCTATGGTATTCTTTCTCTGACTAACCTCAATTAGCATACTACACTCCTGTTTCATTCAATTCATGTTGTTGCAAAATGGCAAGATTTCTTTTTTATGGATAAATAATATTCTATTGTATATACATACCATATCTTTATCCATGCACCTATTGATGGACAGTTCAGTTGCATCCATATCTTGGCTAATGTAAATAATATTTTAATAAACAGGAGTGATATAATTTTGATTTAGTGATTTTTTTTCTTTGGGTAGAATCCCAGAAGTGGAAGTGGTGGGCCAAATGGTATTTCTAGTTACAGTTTTTGAGAAATCTCCATGCTGCTTTCCATAGTTCCTGTTCAAATTTACACTCCCATCAGCAGTATACAAAGGTTCCCTTTTCTCTATATCCTTGCCAACATTTGTTCTTTCCTGTCTTGCTAATTCTTACTGGTGTGAGGTGACATCTCATTGAATTTCTGATTTGCATTTCCCTGATTAATGATGTGCACCATCTTTTCATGTGTCTGTTGGCCATCTGTATGTCTTTGGGAAAAATGTCCATTCACGCCCTTTCCATTTTTAATTGCATTGTTTTTATTGTTGTTGAGTTGTATGAGTTCTTTACATATTTTGTATATTAGTCCCTTATCAGATGTATCGTTTACAAATATATTCTCCCATGCTGCAGGTTACATTTCATTGATGGTTTTTCTTACTGTGCAGAAGCATTTTAGTTTGATATAGTACCACTTGTTTATTTTTAACTTTGTTTCCCTTGGCAGGGAGATCTGTCCAGTAAAAACTTCCAATGTTGATGTTCAAGAGTTTGTTGCCTATGTTTTCTTTTAGGAATTTTATAATCTCAGGCCTTATATTTAGGTCTTTAACCCATTTAAAGTTTATTTTCGTGTATGGTGTAAGGTCACTATCCAGTTTCACTCTCTTGCATGTAGCTGTCCTGTTTCCTCACACCATTTATAAAGGAGACTGTGTTTTATCCATTATGCATTCTTACCTCCTTCATCATATATTAATTGACCATATTAGATGTGGGTTGATTTCTATCAACTCTTTCCTGTTTCTTTGGTCTCTGTATCTATTCTTATGCCCGTACCTTACTGCTTTGATTACTGTAGCTGCAAAGTAGAATTTGAAGTCGGAAATAATTGCTCTAGCATTGTTGTTCTCTCTTCTTTGTTCTTCTTTGACTATTTGGGGTCTTTTGTGTCCCTATACATATTTTAGGATTATTTGCCCTGGTTCAGTGAAAAATTCTATTAGTATTTTGATAGGTATTGCATTGGATCTGTAGATTGCTTTGGGCAGTATGGCCATTTTAACAACATTAATTTTTCCTATCCAAGAGCATGAATAGATTTCCATTTAATTGTATTGTTTTAATTTTTTTCATCAGTGCTTTATAGTTCTGAGAATAAAGGTCTCTACCTCTTTTGTTAGATTTATTTCTATATTTTTTTCTTTTTGATCTTATGAATGAGATTGTTTTCTGTTTTCTTAATTTCTTATTACTCTAGTTCATTGTTTGTATATAGAAATGCAACAGAACTCTGTATGTTGATTCTGTATCCTGCAACTTTACTGAACTCATTCATTAATTCTAACAATTTTCTTTTGGTGGAATCTTTAGGATTTTATATTGTATCATTTCATGTGAAAATAGTGACAACTTTACTTCTTCCTTACCAATCTGAATGCCTTTTAATTTTTCTTGTCTGATGGCTATTGCTAAGTCTTCTAGGACTATGTTGAATAAAAGTGGTGCGAATGGGCATATTTATCTTGTTCCAGCCTTAGAGAAAAATCTTTCAGTATTTTTACCATTGAGTATTATGTTATCTATGGGTTTGTCACGTATGTTAACATTATTGAGATATGTGCCTTCTATACCAACTTTGTTGAGAGTTTTTATCACGAATGGTTTTTGAACTCTGTCAAATACTTTCTCAGTATGTATTGAGATGATCGTGTGGTTTTTATCCCTCCTTTTGTTAATGTGGTGTATCACATTGATTGATTAGCAGGTATTTAACCATCCTGGAATCCCTGAAAATAAATCGTATGTGATAATCGTGGATGATCGTTTTAATATATTTTTAAATTCATTTTGCCAATATTTTCTTGAGGATCTGTGCATCAATATTCATCAGGGATATTGTTCTGTAATTTTCATTTTTATAGTGTCCTTGTCTGGTTTTAATACCAGGTGATGCTGGCCTAATATGATGAATTTGGAAGCTTTCTTTCCTCTTCAATTTTTTTGAATAGTTTGAGTAGGAGAGTTATCAACCCTAATGCCACTTGAGAATCCTTCTAGTCCTGAGATTTTTGTTCTTTGGGAGTGTTTTCATTACTGTTTCAATTTCAATACTAGTATTTGGTCCATTCGAATTTCCTATTTCTTCCTTGTTTAGTCTTAGAAGATTGTATGTTACTAGGATTTTGTCCATTGCTTTTGATTTGTCTAATTTGTTGGCATGTAATTTCATAATACTTTCTTATAATTGTTTGTATTTCTGCCATCTTGGTTGTAACTTATCTTTGATTTCTAATTTTGCTTGAGTCTTCCTTTTTTCTTGAGTCTAACTAAAGGTTTATAAACTATCTTTTTAAAGGATCAGCTCTTAGTTTCATTGATTATTGTAATTATTAGGTCTCTGTTTTATATAAGTCTGTTCTGATCTTTGTTTTTTTCCTTTCTTTTACTAACTTTGGGCTTTGTTAGTTCTTCTTTTTCTAGTTCTTTTACATGTCTGGTTAGATTATTTACTTTAGATATTACTTGCTTCTTGAGGTATGCCTGTATTGCTATAAGCTTCTTATGGCTACTTTTCCTGCATCCCAAAGATTTTGAACTGTTATATTTCTATTTTCATTATTCTCTAAATATATTTTTTAATTCTTCAACTTTGATCACCCATTGGTTTTTTAGTATCATGCTGTTTAGCCTCCATGTGTTTGTGTTTTCCATTTTTTCTTGTAATTGACTTTCAGTTTCATACATTGTGATTGATAAACATGCGTGATATACTTTCAAGATTCTTACACTTATTGAAATTTTCTGTGGCCTAACATGTGGAGAATGTGCCCTGTGTGATTGAAAAGAATGTGTATGCTACTTTTATCTGTTTATTCCATTTGACCTAATGTGTCATTTAAATCCACTGTTTCCTTAATTTTCTGTCTGGATCATCTATCCATTGATGTAAGTGGGGTATTAAAGTCCCCTACTATTATTGTATTACTTATGACCTCTCCCTTTATGTCTCTTAATAATTGCTTTATACACACAGGTGCTCCTCTGTTGAGTATTTAGATATTTAGAATTGTTATAACTTCCTGTATTGTGTCCTTATGATATAATGTTATTTGTCTCTTGTTAGTCTTTGTTTTAGAATGTATTTCACCTGACATAAACATTGCTGCTCGAGCTTTTTTTATTCCTATATTCATGGAATATCTCTTTCCTTCCCTTCAGGTTCAGTCTGAATGTCTTTAGGTCCCAAATGAGTTTTTTGTAGGTGTCAAATACATTGATCTTGTTTGTTTATCCCATTCTGTCACCCTGAATTTTGACTGTAGCATCTAGTCCATTTGCATTTAAAGTAATTATTGATAGATAAATAAATTGCCATTTTACTAAGTTGTTTTGTAGTTTTTCTGTGAACCTCTCTTCCTCCCCTGCTCTCCCATCATGCATTATGACTTTCTTTAGTGTTATGATTGGATTTCATTCTCTTTGTCTTTTGTGAATGCATTAGAGATTTTTGTCTTGTGGTTACCATGAGGTGCTTGCATGAATTCCAACATACATAGCAATCTAAGATAAGTTGATGTTCACTTAAGTTTGAATGCATTCTAACTACATTACATTTTTTACTCTCCCTCCCCCACATTTTATGTATAGGATGCTTCCTCTTACACCTTTTTATTTAGCAGTTTCCTAATTTTTAGATGTAATTGCTTGTACTATTTTTGTCATTTTGACCTTCATACTAGCTTTTAAATGACTGAGTTACAATCTCTGGTATATGTTTACTTTTACTAGTGAATTTTTTGCTTTCATATTTTTCTTGTTCTAGTTAGTGCCTTCTTTTTCTTATTAAGAAAGATCTTTCAACATTTCTTATAAGTCCTATTTAGTGATGGTGAACTCTTTTAACATGTTTATCTGTGAAGCTATCTCCCCTTCCTTTCTGAATGATAACCTTATTAAGTAGAGTATTCTTGGTTGGAGGTTTTTCTTTTTCAGCACTCTGTAGATACCATGTAATTCCCTTCTGGCCTGTATAGTTTCTGCTATGAAAAAATCAGCTGGTAGTCTTATGGGCTTTCCCTTGTAGGTAATTAGTTGCTTTTCTTTTGCTGATTTCAAGATTCTCTTTTTGTCTTTGATGTTTAACATTAATTATGATGTGTCTTGCTGTGCACCCACTTGGGTTTATCTTTTTGGGGGCTCTCTCTGCTTCCTGGACATGGATATCTGTGTCCTTCCCTAATTAAAGGAAGTTTTAAGCTATTATTTCTTCAAATAATTTTTCTACCCCTTCGTCTGTCACTTCTCCTGGGTCTCCTATAATGTGAATTTTAGAATATTTGATATTGTCCTGGAGCTCCCTTAACTTCTCATTTCCTTTTTTCTTTCTTCTCTTCAGCTTGGGAACTTTCCATTTCTCTATCTTCCAAATCACTGAAACATTTTTCTGCATCCTCTCTCTAAGCTGTTATTGATTCCCTCTCGCATAATTTTTCATTTCATTTATTAGTCATTTCTGATTGGTTTTATTTTATATTTTTATTTGTAGATGTTCTCGCTGAATTCCTCTACTCTTGTCAAGTCTAGTGAGTATCTTCATAATCATTACTTTTGACACTTTATATGATAGATTGCTTAACTCTGTTTAATTTAGTTCACTGTCTAATGTTTTTTCATGTTCTTTTGTTTTAAGCATATTCCTCTGTTGTCTTTCTGTTTTCCTTTCTGTGCTTGATTAGTGTATTAGTAGAAAAGGCTTCCTCTCTCAATCATTATGGATTGGTCTAATGTAGGGAAGGTTCACTGAGTATACTGCATACGCTTAATGGTTTTGTCTGGCTGGGAGTAGGCCTACTGTGTGAGCCAGACATTTCTTATTGTCATAGCTATCAGATTATGGTTAGAGAAATGCAGATGGAGGGGCCTCGTCAGGTGGTAATGAGGTCTACACTGGTGAGGAGGGAGTGGGCCAAGGAATATTCTCCAGAGGTGGGCAATGACTTGCTCTCCACCCATAGAGTAGCCCCTGTCCTAGGTATGGCCTCCAGGAAAACCTATCCTGCACAGCCACAGACTCCATGTTTGTGGTGCAGCAGTGGCTGAGGCACAGTCTCTAAGGGTAGGAAGCAACTGGCTCTTCTCCCTGGTTCAGTCCCAGGGTTAGGCATGGCCCCTAGGAATGCCCCAACCCCACTGTCACTGGCTCTGGATCCAAGTCCACAGTGCAGTAGCAACTCAGACCCTCAGTGTCAAGTGGCTCCTTGCAAGTTCCACCTCTTCACCTAGTAGGTACGTGCCCATGATGCAGTGGCAGCCATGCTGTGCTAACCACGCTTTGGTAGCAACTGGGTCTGTGCCCTCAGGGCTGCTGCCACCTGACTGTATTCTCTGGGTGACACAGCTGGGTGTGGGCAAGGGTGGGAAACCACTTAGACCAAATATAAAATTGGTGCATGCACCCCAACACTGTTCCCCATGTCAGTCTCAACATGGGGAAGGCATGTAAACAATGGTGCTCACCAGATCTCTGAACCGTCTAGAGTTCCAGCCATTTCCCTGCCAAATGGCCAGTATTTTATTTCTATAAAATTTTTTCCCAATTTCAAGCTATAGGGCAGATGCACTTTAAAGCACAGCTATTTTTATGCCTCAGTACAAGGAATTTGTGCCCAGGTCCCTCAGCAATATCCCTTCCCTTTGTGGGTTGTTGGGCTGCAGGTGGTGTTTCCTCCATTACCATGTCTTATCTCTCTTGCTATTTTTTTATGTGATCTTTCAATCCCTCATTGTTCATATGGTGCACAGTCATCAGTTCTTCATATAGACAAACTGCTCTAAGTGTAGGTGTAGATTCAGTATGAAGGTGAGAGGAGGTGGGTTAAAACCTTCTATTCTGACATCTTCCCAGAGTATCCCTTTGGTTCTTTTTTGACAGTTATAATGCTGCAACTGAAATAGCTCATATTTATTATGGAGACCCTGGATCCCTCACTGAGGACCATATGTGTGCACCTGAGAAGCCTTGTCTTCATTTATGTGATCACAAGCCAATCACATTCCTAAGTGGGCAAATTGTTTTAGAAAAGAGCTTGAGAAACCAATGGAAAGACCCAGAGATGCCAAATGAGACATGATTTTTTATTGGAACTTGTGTACAGGAAGTCCAGGACTATCAGCTAGATGAGGTTGTGCCCCAGTATTTTTTGGACCTGGAGTGAACTGCTTATATGCGGTGAGGTGACAAAGACAATGTGTGTGCCAGGTGTGAAGAGACAGAGACTATATGCTTTGCTAGAAGAGATCATTCTTGTGTGATCAGTGCCCATGGGAGAAAACCTTATTCAGAATGGTCTGCCTCCCAATTAGATATTTCCGTAGATAATGTGGGCCTACATTTGGCCAGCTCCAAACCATCAAAATATCATTACTTAGCATACCACCAAAAGGAGGTGGTCATTTGGACACATGGATATTCTGGGACAAAAGGCTACAAGCAGGCAGTGCTTGTTCCCACATCACTCTTGCTAATTTATTGGGGGTCCATTGGTGAGCCTCCTCTTAAACAACTGGTTCAGACAAATGATTCTTGAATCTTGTAGGGAGATATTTTTATTCATATTTTTCAATATGACTGGATGGTATTTTAGAGTTATGACAAACTGAGATTGGTAACCTAGGTTGTAAGTAGGAGTGTTACTGTCTCAAGTAAACAAAAGATAGATGTGATAAAGTCACGGACAAGCAGAACCCAGGTTAGAGCCCTAAAATTTTCTGTTCATAACTACAGTGTTCCAATCATTTAAGAACTTGAAAATGTCCCACTGATTTAGAAACCCCATTCATGAACCCTTGCTGAGCTATGCTCCACCAATACCGTTTGCTTCTGTCCTGTTACTAAGTAATTTTGAACTTCAATTGCCACTTTAGGAAACCTAAGGTCTTCTCAGTATGGCCCTTAAATCTCTCCCTTCCTATCACAGATGCTCCTGCTTCCTGCTTTTACTGCTTGCATATTTCCTCCAGTTCTTTTGATTTGTCCCATTTTAACTCCCACCTCTTCCATCCCTCTATCCAACCATGTAGACTTTTGCTCTCTGATTAGCCCCTCAGCTCTCTACACTCACTTCGCCTTTACATACTCTCCCTTCCATAAAGGTGCTCAAGGGACCAAGTACTCCCAAAGCAAAAACATGAGGCTGAAAGGAGAAAAATATGAGGAAATAAAACTGGTTATTCCTTCTTCTTAGTAGTTTTTGGAGGATTCCAAACAGCTGCTATATGCCTCCTCAGCCTCTGGCCTAAAATTTATTCCACGCCTCCATTATATTACATATAAGGGCAAAAGAAATTCTTAAAAGTCTCCTCTAAATTATTGACAAACATGTAACCAATTATCCAGAAACACAATTAAGATGAAAATATAAAGTAGATATAAACCAGTGAGACTGTATTACTATGTTTTATTATTTCATAGATTAATTTTTTAATGAAAGCTGTAAGGTATCTCTTTCCATCTGTCTGTAAGCTTATGGATGCATGTAAGTATTGATGTATTTTACATAAATGTAGGTTTTTCTACCTTCAGTTGATAACGATGAATTAATTCATAAAATAATTTAATATAAATTTTTAGAAATAAATTAGCATTTATTATCAATTAAGTATTCTTAAACTACTCAGAAACAACCTAATACAAATTTTTACAAGTCTACTTGATGTGGGATAATCTTGGTAAATAAAGCTAGTTTTTTAAATTGTTGGTAAAATAAAAACAGGCATGATGTCAGAGTTCTCACCATTAAATATAATAGACATACATTATTTTCTACCTAATTTTATTAGTTGAAAAAGCTTGTTATCTTTCCAAAATGGATAAATTATGAAATTACAAATTAAACAAAGGTGTACAATAAAAATGAATTGCTTGATGGATTTCAATCATATTTTCTTAAAAAAAAAAGAGAGACAAAGAGGGAAGTATCATAAGTTTAAATTTTTGAGTTATTTGATTCTTATTTTTTGATAGTTGCCTTCCTTGTCAACAAGAAAAACAACATAATTTAATATTTAGGTTTGGTTTCCTCATGAAATTTTGATGATCAACTCAAAGATAATTATGAAGAGCAAGTGAATTAAATTAATGTGTGAACAAAGTTTCAAAGTAGATTTTTAAAAAGTTTTATAATGTTTACATAAAAACAGTTCCACAGGTAAACAAAAAACTACCAAAAAAAAACCCATACCAGATGGCTTCACCGCTGAATTTTGACAGACATTTAGAGAAGACATAATACCCATTTTCCTTAAGTTTTCCAAAAAATAGAAAAGGAGGGGATACTACCAAACCCATCCTATGAAGCCATCATCACTCTAGTATCAAAACCAGGCAAAGACACCACAAAAAAAGAGAACTACAGACTAATATTCCTGATGAACATAGATGCAAAAATACTCAACAAAATATTAGCAAACTGAATTCAAACACACATCAAGAGGATCATACATCATGATCAAGTGGGATTCATCCCAGGGATGCAAGGATGGTACAACATTCAAAAATCTGTCAACATTATCCACTATATCACTAAAAAGGACAAAAATCACATGATTATCTTCATAGATGCTGAAAAAGCATTTGACAAAATTCAACACCAATTCATGATAAAAACTCTCAACAAAATAGGTACAGAGGGCAAGTATCTCAACATAATAAAGGCCATATATGACAAACCCACAGCCAACATCATACTTAACAGTGAGAAGCTGAAAGCTTTTCCTTTAAGATCAGGAACAAGACAAGGATGCCCAATCTCCCCCATTTTATTCAACATAGTTCTGGAAGTCCTAGCCCCGGCAGTCAGACAACACAAAGAAATGAAAGGCACCCAGACTAGTGCATTTGCAAACTGTCACTGTTTGCAAATGACATGATATTGTACATAAAAAACCCTAAAGATTCCACTCCAAAACTACTAGAACTAATATCTGAATTCAGCAAACTTGAAGGATACAAAATTAATACACAGAAATCTGTGGCATTCCTATACACAGATGATGAACTAGCAGAAAGAGAAAACAGGAAAACAATTTCACTCACAATTGCATCAAAAAGAATAAAATACCTCAGAATATAAACCTAACTAAGGAAGTGAAAGACCTATACCCTGAAAACTACAAGACACTCATGAGAGAAATTAAAGAGGACACTAATAAAGGCAAATTCACCTGATGCTCTTGGGTAGGAAGAATTAATATTGTCAAAATGGCCATCATGCCTAAAGCAATCTACAGATTCAATGCAACTCCCAATCAAAATACCAACAGCATTCTTCACAAACTGGAACAAATAGTTCTAAAATTCATATGGAACTACAAAAGACCATAAGTAGTCAAGGCAATCCTTAGAAGGAACAATAAAGCAGGGGGAATTATGCTCCCCAACTTCAAGCTCTATTACAAACCCACAGTAATCAAGACGATATGGTATTGGCACAAGAACAGAGTTATATAAAAACGGAACAGACTAGAGAGTCCAGATATAAACCCAAGCAAATATAGTTGATTAATATATGATAAAGGTGCCATGCATATACAATGAGTAAATGACAGCCTTTTCAAAAACTGGTGTTGGAAAGACTGGACAGCTACATGTAAGAGAATGAAACTGGATTATTATCTAACTACATACACAAAAGTAAATGTGAAATGGATCAAAGACCTGAATGTAAGTCATGAAACCATAAAACTATTAAAAGAAAACATAGGCAAAACTCTCTTGAATATAAATATGAGCAATTTTTCATAAACATATCTCTTTGGGAAAGGGAAACAAAAGCAAAAATGAACGAGTGGGACTATATCAATCTAAAAAGCTTCTATACAACAAAGAACACTGTCACTAGAATAAAATGACATCCTACAATATGAGAGAATATATTCATAAATGACATACCTGATAAGGAGTTGACATCCAAAATATATTAAGAGATCACATGCCTCAACAAACAGAAAGCAAATAACCCAATTAAAAATTGGATGGAGGATATGAGCAGACACTTCTCCAAAGAAGAAACACAGTGGCCAACAAGCACATGAAAAGAGGCTCCACATCGCTAATCATCAGAGAAACGCAAATTAAAACAACAATTAATGGATTCAAAATGGCGGCATGAGAGGTGAGATGGAGAACTCCTTCCAAAACCATAAATAGTATGAAAATGTAGTTAATCGAAACAACTAACCCTAAAACAGCAACAAGAAAGAAGGATGAACCAGATTGTATACAGACCTCACGAAACAGGGCAACGTACCAAAGCCTTAATCAGGTGGGACACAAGCCCCTCCCCCACTCCAGCTCACCAGCGGGAGGAAGAGAAACAGAGCAGGGGAGGTGGTGGAAGCCTGGAACTGCTGAACACCCAGCCCTGGAGGTCTGCTTTGGGAGCAGAAACCTACACTGTGTGGTGCTCTGGATTTTGGGGAGCTCAGACAGGTGGAGCGCTTGAGAGACAGATTCTGGCCATTTCTGGAGGGGACCCACACCCAGCTGATGTGTGTCAGAGGAAAGGCAGGAGGTCTTAGAACCTTTCCAGCAGCCAGAGGGCTGCTGAAGGGGTAGGGTTTGCACAGAGCTTGCTGTGTGGGGAACAGGAGAGCTGGACAAGGTTGTCTGGATGCACTCTGTCCAGCAGGTTGGGAACTTTGGGTTGCTTCAGGCACTCCATCCCCGTGGCTGGCTACTCAACTCCAAGGCCCTCCACTGTGACATGCAGCCTGCTGTGCCTCCCTTCTAGCCTTCCAGCACTGGTTCACAAACTGGCAGTCACTGTGCTGGCATCAGGCCAGCCAGAGGGAGACCCTGCCTACAACAGCTAAAGACGCAAAGCACAGAGGCTTACACCTGTGTGCTTGCCCCACTGGTTCTGACACCAGAGACAGGCACCGCAGACGGGAATCAGGAAACAGATCTTTCCTCCCCCCATGCACCAGCTCTGCTCCCCTACAACCCCCAATCTCACTCTAGGGGCTGAGCAGCTCCAGAGACTAGACCTTCTGGGCAATAGAGGGCACCACACAGAAATATGAAATGTCAAAAAAACACGGTTCAGCCCAAAATCTCACAAACCCCAGAAAAAGGGTCAAATGAAACTGAACTCACTGATCTGCCTGAAAGAGAGTTCAAAATAAATATTATAAACATAGTTATGGAGGTACAGAAAAATATTCAAGAACTCAGCAACAAATTTAAGTCAGAGATTCAATCATTAAGAAATTCCATACCTGAAATGAAACATACAGTGGAGGGATTTAAAAACACGTTAGATGCAGTAGAAGAGATGGTAAATGGAACAGAAATTACAGAAGAGGAATACAAAGAAGCTGAGACACAGAGAGAAAAAAGAATCCCTAAGAATGAAAGAATATTGAGAGAACTGTGTGACCAATCCAAACGGAACAATATTCGTATTATATGTGTATCAGAAGAAGAAGAGAGAAAAAGGGATAGAAAGTGTCATTGAGGAGGTAATTGCTGAAAACTTCCCCAATATGGGGAAGGAGATAGTCTCTCAAGCCATGGAGGTGCACAGATCTCCCAACAAAAGAGACCTAAGGAAGACAACATCAAGACATACAATAATTAAAATGGCAAAGATCAAGGATAAAGACAGACTTTTATAAACAACTAGAGAGAGAAAAAAGATCACACACAGAGGAAAACCCATCAGGCTATCATTAGACTTCTCAACAGAAACCCTAAAGGCCAGAAGGGAGTGGAATGATATATTTAATGCAATGAAGTGTTCTTCAACCAAGAACACTATACCTGGCAAGGTTTCATTTCAATTTAAAGGAGTGATTAAGCATTTTCAGATAAGAATAAGTTGACAGAATTTACCTCCCACAAACCACCTCTACAGTGCATTTTGGAGGGACTCATATAGATGGAATTATTCCTAAGGCTAAATAGATGTCACCCAAGAGATAGACAAAGAGTACAGAATATGAATCATGTCATACAAAGAATGAGGGAGGAAGAAAAAGGAGGAAAAATAAAAGAATCTTTACGTTGTGTTTGTAATAGCACACAAAGTGAGTTAAATTAGAATCTTAGATAGTAAGGGAATTACCTTAAACCTTTGGTAACCATGAATGTAAAGCCTGCAATGGCAGTAAGTACATACCTATCAATAATGACCCAAAATGTAAATGGTCTGAATGCATCAATCAAAACACATGGAGTTACTGAATGGATAAAATAACAAGACGATCTATATGCTGCCTACAAAAGACTCACTTCAATCCCAAAAACAAACACAGACTGAAAGTAAAGGGATGGAAAAAGATATTTCACGCAACTAACAGGGAGAAAAAAGCAGGAGTTGTAGTACTTATATCAGACAAAATAGACTTCAAAACAAAGAAAGTAACAAGAGACAAAGAAGGACATTACATAATGATAAAAGGGTCACTCCAACAAGAGGATATAACTATTATAAATATCCATGCACCCAACACAGGATCACCAACATATATGAAACAAATACTAACAGATTTAAAGGGGGAAATAGAATGGAATGCATTCATTTTAGGGGACTTGAACATACCACTCACTCCAAAGGACAGATCAACCAGACAGGAAATAAGTAGAGACAGAGGCACTGAACAACATATTAATTACAACAGATGGACCTAACGGACATCTACGGAACACTCCATCCAAAAGCAACAGGATACACATTCTTCTCAAGTGCACCTGGAACATTTTCAAGAATAGATCATAAACTAGACCAAAAAAAGAACCTCAGTAAATACAAATATTGAAATTGTATCAACCAGCTTTTCAGATCACAAAGGTATTTAACTAGAAATAAATTACACAAAGAAAACAAAAAAGCCCGCAAACACAGGGAGGCTTAATAACATGCTCCTAAATAACCAATGATCAATGACCAAATAAAAACAGAGATCAAGCAATATATGGAGACAAGTGAGAACAATAATTCAACAACACAAAATCTGTGGGATGCAGTGAAGGCTGTGCTAAGAGGGAAATATATTGTAAAACAAGCCTACCTCACGAAAGAAAAACAATCCCAACTGAACAGTCTGAATTCACAGTTAATGAAACAAGAGAAGGAAGAATAAATGAGGCCCAAAGTCAGTAGAAGAGGGGCATAATAAAGATTAAAGCAGAGATAAATAAAATCGAGAAGAATTAAAACAATAGAATCAATGAAAGCAAGAGCTGGTTCTTCAAGAAAATAAACAAAATAGATAAACCACTAGCCAGACTTATCAAGAAAAAAAGAGAGTCTATACACATAAATAGAATCAGAAATGAGAAAGGAAAATTCACAATGGACACCACAGAAATATAAAGAGAGAATACAAATACTATGAAAAATTATATGGTAACAAAGTGGATAACCTAGAGAAATGGACAACTTTCTAGAAAAAAATACAGCCTTCGAAGACCAACCCAGGAAGAAACTGACCCAGGAAGAAACAAAATCTGAATAGACCAATTACCAGCAATGAAATTGAACTAGTAATCAAAAAACTACCGAAGAACAATACTCCTGGACAAGATGATTTCACTGCTGAATTTTATCAAACATTTAGTGAAGACCTAACACCCATGCTCCTTAAAGTTTTCCAAAAAGTGGAAGAGGAGGGAATACTCTCAAACTCATGCTACAAGGCCAAAATCACCCTAATACCAAAACCAGGCAAAGACACCATGAAAAAAGAAAATTACAGACCAATATCCCTGAAGAACATTGTTGCAAAAATACTCAACAACATATTAGCAAACCGAATTTGAAAATACATCAAAAAGATAATCTATCATGATCAAGTGGGAATCATACCAGGGATGCAAGGATGGTACAACATTAGAAAATCCATCAATATCATCCACCACATCAACAAAAAAAAGACAAAAACCACATGATCATCTCCATAGATTCTGAAAAAGCATTTGACAAAATTCAACATCCATTCGTGATAAAAACTCTCAACAAAATGGGTATAGAGGGCAAATACTCAACATAATAACGGCCATATATGACAAACCCACAGCCAACATATACTTAACAATGAGAAGCTGAAAGCTTTTCCTTTAAGACTGGGAACAAGACAAGGATGCCCATTATCCCCACTTTTATTCAACATTTAAGAAGATTCTAGCCATAGGAATCAGACAACAAAAAGAAATAAAAGGCATCGAGATTGGCAAGGAAGAAGTTAAACTGTCCCTGTTTGCAGATAACATGATATTGTACACAAAAAACCCTAAATAATCCACTCCAAAACTACTACATCTAATACCTCAATTCAGCAAAGTTGCAGGATACAAAATTAATACACAGAAATCTGTTGCATTCCTATACACTAATGATGAACTAGCAGAAAGAGAAATCAGGAAAACAATTCCATTCACAAATACATCAAAAGGAATAAAATACCTAGGAATAAACCTAACCAAGGAAGTAAAAGACCTATACCCTGAAAACTACAAGACATTCCTAAGAGAAATTAAAGAAGACACTAACAAATGGAAACTCATTCGATGCTCTTGACTAGGAATAATTAATATTGTCAAATAAGCCATCCTGCCTAAAGCAATCTACAGATTCAATGTAATGCCTACCAAAATACCAACAGCATCCTTCAATTAACTGGAATAAATAGGTTAACAATTCATATGGAAGCACAAAAGACCCCGAATAGCCAAAGCAATCCTGAGAAGGAAGAGTAGAGCAGGGGGCATCTCACTTTCCAACTTCAAGCTCTACTACAAAGCCACAGTAATCAAGACAATTTGGTACTGGCACAAGAACTGACCTGTAGACCAGTGGGACAGAATAGAGAGCCCAGATATAAACCCAAGCATATATGGTCAATAAATATAGGATAAAGGAGCCATGGATATACAAAGGGGAAATAACAGCCTCTTCAACAGCTGATGTTGGCAAAACTGGACAACTACATGTAAGAGAATGACACTGGATTATTGTCTAACCTAATACACAAAAGTAAACTCAAAATGGATCAAAGATGTGAATGTAAGTCATGAAACCATAAAATTCTTAGAAAAAAGTATAGGCAAAAATCTCTTGGACATAAACATGAGAGATTTCTTCATGACCATATCTCCCTGGGCAATGGAAACAGAAGCAAAGATGAACAAGTGGGACTATATCAAACTAAAAGGCTTCTGTTCAGCAAAGGACACCATCAGTAGAACAAAAAGACATCCTACAGTATGGGAGAATATTTTCATAAATAACATCTGGTAAGGGGGGTTTGATATCCAAAATATATAAAGAGCTAATGCACTGCAATAAACATAAAGCAAATTAGCCAATTACCAAATGGGCAGAGGAGCTGAATAGACACTTCTCCAAGGAAGAAATTCAGATGGCCAAGAGACACATATAAAGATGCTCCACATCGCTAATCATCAGAGAAATGCAAATCAAAACCACAATGACACATCAACTCACACCAGTTAGGATGGCCAATATCCAAAAGACAAACAACAACAAATATTGGCGAGGATGTGGAGAAAGTGGAACCCTCCTATACTGCTGGTGGGAATGTAAACTAGTTCAACCATTGTGGAAAGCAGTATGGAGGTTCCTCAAAAAACTCAAAATAGAAATACCATTTGATCCAGGAATTCCACTCATAGTAATTTACCCTAAGAATGCAGGAGCCCAGTTTGAAAAAGCATATGTACTCCTATTATTGCAGCATATTTACAATAGCTAAGAAATGGAAGCAACCTAAGTGTCCATCAGTACATGAATGGATAAAGAAGATGTGGTACATATACACAATGGAATATTATTCACCCATAAGAAGAAAACAAATCCTACCATTTGCAACAACATGGATGGAACTCGAGGGTATTATGCTCAGTGAAATAAGCCAGGCATAGAAATACAAGTATCAAATGATTTCACTCATCTGTGGAGTATAAGAACAAAGCAAACACTGAAGGAACAAAACAGCAGCAGACTCACAGAACCCAAGAATGGACTAACACTTACCAAAGGGAAAGGGACTGGGGAGGATGGGTGGGAAGGGAGGCATGAGGGGGGAAGGGGGGCATTATGATCAGCACACTTAATGTACTGGGGGGGCATGGGAAAGGCATTATATACAGAGAAGACAAGTAATGATTCTATAGCATCTTACTATGCTGATGGACAGTGACTGTAATAGGGTATGTGGGGGGGACTTGATAATAGGGGGAGTCTAGTAACCATAATGTTCTTACATTAACAATACAAAAAAAAAGAGTGCTGGCAGCAGAGATTCCAAACTGATGAATCCAAGGAAGTCCACAACAAGACATAAAATAACTAAAATGGTAAAGATTCAAGTTAAGACAGAATCTTAAAAGAAGAGAAAAGCAATGAGTTGTATACAGGGTAATCTTTGTAGGGTTATCAGCTCATTTTTCAGCAGAAATTTTATAGAGCATAAGGGAGTGGCATGATATTTTCAAAATGCTGACAAGAAAAAAACTACACTAAGAATACTTGACCCAACAAGGTTATCATTCAAAATTGAAGGAGAGAATTTCTAGATAAACAAAAACTATAGTGAGTTCATCACCACTATACTGGCCTTAAAAGACATGTTAAATAGACTTATTTAAGAGGGTTAAAAAGGCCACAACTAGGAAGAAAAACTTTAGAGAAGAAAAACTTCACTGGTAAAAGCAAACATGTACCAAAGGTGATATATCTATAACCAAAAAGCTAAAATGAAGATGAAAATAAAAAAGTATTAATCGGAGGGAAAAAAAGATGGCAGAGTAGGAAGGCAAGGTTGAAACCTCCTCCCATATACACATCAAGGAAACAACTATAGGAAACACAACTAAACCTGAAAAGAAACTGAAGAATGCAGAGCAGACCACCTACACCTGGTTAACAAATGATCACACAGAAAAGGGTAAAGTGGTAGAGACATGGTTAAGTAGGACCAAGCCCTTCCCCCATCACAGCCCATGGGCAGAGGAAGAGGAACAGAGCAGAGAGGGGACAGGCACTCAGGAATTCTGCACATCTAGCCCTGTAATCTGCTCTGTGAAAAGAGTCAACATTGCATTGGTTTCTGGTGATTAGCAGGGCTGAACACCAGGGAGAGCTGAAACGCTCTGGGAAATTAACACCAGCCATTTGTGGAGGACAGGCATGCTTGACAGTCCCACTGAGAACCAACACAATGGCAGTAGTTTGAAAGATTGACCAGTAATGGCAGGGTGGAAGGGTGCCAGAGGAGCGAGGGTTGGATGAAACTCTGCAGGAGAAAAGGCAAGTGGATAATCCCTCTCCATCCCTCTCTTGGCCCAAAAGTTAGGGCACTCTTGGGAGCCCTAGAGGCTGCATCTGCCTCGGTGGCAGCTAAGCCCTGAAGCTCTATCCTGTACACCACCAGCACGTTAGCCCACTCAGCTCAGCAGGATTACACATTGGTGCCTGGCAGGCAGAGGGAGACATTTCCAGCTTTCTCAGCCCTGGCTCAGCCCAATAAGAGAGGCTCCTCCAAGAGCCAGCTCCAAGGGCTCCTTCCTTCCACAGGCAGCCACGCCAGGTGCTGTAGCCTTGCTGTCACCAAAGGGCACATGCATGACTGGCTGCAGCCTCTGTGAGCCCATGGGTCCTCCCACTGCACAATGCACTGCTGCTGCGCTCCTACATGCTCTGCCACAATGCAACTCACCACATGACCACCCCATCAACCCTGTTAACCTAGCAGCACTGTCATCACTGCAGAGCAAGAGAGGGCAGCCCCACCCACAAAAATCCCAGAAAACAGTGTTCTGATCACAAAGGCCAACAGAGGCAAAAGGCTGACTTAGCTGACTGAGACCACTGCTGTCAGAAAGGTGACCCCACCCATTACCCACAAATAACAAGTTGGGATCCACCATAATGGAGAATCAGACCCAGAGAGCAAAGAGCCTTGAGCTTCTGGAAACCACAGGATGCTTTCTTCACAAAGTCAATACTCTCATGACCAGGAAGCATAGCATATGGAGCTAATACAAAGAAAGAAACATGGAAACTGACAAAATGAGATAGTATAGGAACACATTCCAAACAAAACTACAGAATAAGATACCAGAAGAGGGCTAAATGAAATGGAGATCACCAATTTTCTTATATAAATTTCAGGGTAACAGTTATAAATATGCTCATTCACCTGTGCAAAAGTACTGAAGTCCTCTCAACAAATAGATACAAGAGCTGAAAAAGATCCAGTCAGAGCTGAAGAATACAGTAACTGCAATGAAATATACAATGGAGTGAATGAATAATAGATTGCTGCCACGTAGAGGAGATAATGAATGAGAAGTAAATTACAGAACAGGAACGAAACAAAGCAGAGGAGCAGACAGAAAAAGAATCTCTAAAACAAAAGAATGATAGAGCACTGTGACAATCCAGAAGAAACAATATTTGCATAATAGGGGTACCAGAAGGAGAAGAGAGACAAAGGGATAGAAAGTTTCTTTGAAGAAATAATAACTGGAAACTCCCCCAATCTGGGGAAGGAAATAGGCACACAGTTCATGGAAGCACAGAGACCACCTAAGAAAAGGAATCCCAGGAAAACAATATCTAGACATAATAATTAAAATGACAAAGATTAAGGATAAGGAGAGAGAATTGAAAGCATCCAGAGAAAAATTATTATTTAAAAGGGAAACACCATCAGGCTATTAGTAGACTTCTTAGGAGAAAATTTACAGGCAGGCAGGGAGTGGCATGATGTATTTAATGTATTGAAACAAGCATTTTCAACCAAGAATACATTACCCACAAGATTATCATTCAAATTCAAAGGCACAATTAAACATTTACCAGATAAACAAAGGATCTAGGAATTTATAACCACTAAAACAGCATTACAGGATATGTTAAAGGGACTTCTGTAGATGGAAATGTTCTTAAGGCTAAATAATTAAAACTAGTAAAAATAAACCCCCACTAAATGTAACAGACCAATTACTTACAAAACAAGTACAAAAAAACAACAACACAAAAGCTGTAAGCCAACTATACATAAAATAGGTAATGGGATACACAAAAAGTGCAGATTATGACATCTACATAAAGTCTGGAGGAAGAAGAAGAAAAAAGTACTTTTAGATTGTGTTTGAAATACAGCAATCATCTACTTAATATAGATTGTTATAGAGTCAGGAAACTTTCCTTTAATTTTATGGTAAGCACAAATATAAAATCTCTAATAGATACCAAAAAATTTTAAAACAGAAATACAATCACAATACCAAAGAAAACAATCAAATAACAAGAGAGGAGTATAAGAGAGGAGGAAAGGAACGGAGAGGAGCTATGAAAACAACCAGAAAGCAACTAATAAATGGCATTAAGTACATACCTATAAATAATAATTACATAAATATAAATGGAATGAGTGCACCAATCAAGAGACACAGAGTGGCAAAAGGGATAAAGAAACAAAATCCATCTATATGCTACATACAAGAGACTCATGTCAGACTCAAAGACATAAACAGATTAAAAGTGAATGGATGGTAAAAGATATTTCATCAAATAATAGGGATAAAAAGCAGGAACAGTAGTACTTATAACAGACAAAACAGATTTCAAAGCAAAGAAAGTAACAGGAGACAAAGAAGAACATTACATAATGATAAAGGGATCAGTCCAACAAGAACATATAACAATTATAAGTATCTTCGCGCAAAACATACAAGCTCCTAAGTATGTAAAACAAAGACTAACAGAATTAAAGGGGGACACAGATGGCTCCACATTCATTTTAAGAGACTTTAACACACCACTCACATCAATAGATAGATTAACCAGACAGAAATTAAATAAGGCAACAGAGACACTGAAAAATACATTAGATGAGATGGCCTTAACAGATATCTACAGAACAGTCCACCCAAAAGCAACAGGATACACATTATTTTCAAGTGTACATGGACTGTTCTCCAGAAGAGACCACACACTAGATGACAAGAAGAGCCTCAATAAATTGAAACACATGGTAATTGTATCAAGCAACTTATCAGAACACAGTGATATGAAATTGGAAATAAATAACATGAAGAAAACAAAGAAGCCTACAAATACATTCGGGCTAAACAATATGCTTTTAAATAATCAATGGATCATTGAAGAACTCAAAATAGAAATAAAACAACACCTGGAGAAATGATACCAAAAATACAACAGTCCAAAATTTGTAGGAAGCTGCAAAAGTGACTAAGAAAGAAGTACATAGCAATACATCCTCTCTGTCAAAGAACGGGAATAATCACAAATAAAAATTCTAAACTCACAATTACAGAAACTAGAAAAAGAAGAAAAATAAAACCCAAAGTGAATAGAAGGAAGGACATAATAAAGATCAGAACAGAAATAAACAAAATAGAGAAGAGAAAAATAATAGAAAAATCAATGAAAGCAGGAGCTGGTTCTTTCAGAAAATAAAATAGATAAACCCCAAGGCAGACATATCAAGAAACAAAAAACAGAGAGTACACACATAAACAAAATCAGAAACAAAAATGGAAGAGTCACAGCAGATACCACAGAAATACAAAGAATTGTTAGAGAATTATATGAAAAATTAGATGTCAATAAAATGGACAACCTAAAATAAATGGGGAAATTTCTAGAAAAATACAACCTTCCAAGACTGATCCAGTAAGAAACAGAAAATCTGAACAGACCAGTTACCTGCAATGAAATCAAACAGGTAATCAGTAAACTCGCAACAAAAAAATACCAGTTGGAGATGGCTTCACAGCTGAATTCTTCCAAACATTTAAATAAGAACTAACAGCCATCCTTCTTAAAAGTATTCCAAAAACTAGAAGAGGGAATGCTTGTAAATCAATCATTTCACAAACCATATTAACAAAAAGGATAAAAACCAGGTGATCATCCTAATAGATGCTGAAAAACATTTGACTATATTCAACATCAATTCATGATAAAAACTCTCAACAAAATGGGTATAGTGGACAAGTGCTGAGTAAGTACCTTAACATACTAAAGGCCATATATGAAAAACCCACACCTAATGCCATACTTAATTGCAAAAAGCTGAAAGCTTTTCCTCCGGAGATCTTGAACAAGGTAAGGATGTCCAGTCTCGCCACTTTTATTCAACATAGTATTGGTGGTCCTGGCCAAGGCAATCAGACAACATAAAGTGAGAAAAGGCATTCAAATTGGTAAGGAAGAAGTTAAACTATCACTGTTTGCAGATGACATAACATTATACAAAGAAAACTGCAACAACTTCACCAGAAAACTGTAAGGTTGAAGGCACTGGGGGGAGGGGTGAACAAGTCAGACACTGATGACATGCCAAAGTCCCTGGCTGCTGCCCCCTCCCAACCTGAAAAATGTGCATTAGGAGAGCCAATCCTCACGCCCCTGTAAATCTAAGCTCTGCCTCCCCCTACCTTCTTTAAAAACTCGCTGCCTGTCTACTTTTGTGTGACTTCCCCGGCCTGTGATAGTCAGACCATGGAACCTTGCCCAGGGGCATTCAAATAAATTACCTGGCCCTTTGTTGCCTCTCTTTGCCTGCTTATTTCGGCTAGAATTTATCTTACAAAAACTATTAGAACTAATAAGTGAATTCAGTAAAGTTGCAAGATACAAAATTAATACACAGAAATCTGTTGTATCCCTACATACTAACAATGAACTAGCAGAAAGAGATATCAGGAAAATAATTCTATTTAAAATTGTATCAAAAAGAACAAAACATGTAGGAATAAACCTACCTAAGGAGGTGAAAGACCTATACTCTGAATACTACTAGACACTCATGAGAGAAATTAGACACCAATAAATGGAAATAATCCCAGGCTCATGGATAGGAGGAATAAATCTTGTCTATATGGCCATCCTGCCAAAAGCAATTTACAGATTCAATGCATCCCTATCAAAACACCAACAGTATTTCTCAATAAACTAGAGACATAATCCTAAAATTCATATGCATATACAAAATAACTTAAAAAGCCAAAGAAATCCTGAGAATGAACAAATTTGGGGGTATTATGCTCCCTGGTGTCAAGCTACTAAAAAGATATGGTAATCAAAACAGTATGGTTCTGGCAAAAGAACAGACCCATTGATCAATGGAACAGAAGAGAGAGTACAGATACAAACCCATGCATGTATGATCAATTACCATATGATAAAGGAGCCATGAATATTCAGTGGGAATAAGACAGCCACTTTACTAATTGGTGTTGGGAAAACTGGACAGATACATGCAAGAGAACGAAACTGGATTGTTTAATTCCATATACAAAAGTAAACTCAAAATGGATCAAAGACCTGAATTCAAGACAGGAAACCATAAAACTCTTAGAAGAAAATATAGGAAAAAGTCTTTTGAATGTAAGTTTGAGCAATTTTTTCATGGACACAACTCCTCAGGTATGTGAAACTAAATAAAAAGTGAGCAAGTGTGATACATCAAAATAAAAGGCTTCTTATAGCAAAGGACACCATCAGCAGCACAAAAAAGCTATGTACAGTATGGGAGAATATACTGATAATTATTTATTTGACAAGGGGTTATCATCCAAAATATATCAATAAAGCATATGCTTCAATACCAAAAAAAACAGATAACACAGTTAAAAAAATTGGTGAAGGAACTGAACAGACATTTCTCCAAAGAAGAAATACAAATGGCCAAGAGGCATATAAAAAGTTGCTCCATATCATTAATCATCAGGAAAATGCACATCAAAACCACCATGAGTTATCACCTCACACCAGTTAGAATGGTCATTATCCAAAAGACAACAAATAATGTGTTGGTGAGCATGTGGAGAAATGGGAACCTTCCTACACTGTTGGTGGCAATGTAAATTGGTACAAACACTGTGGAAAGCAGTATAGAGGTTGCTCAAAGATCTAAAAATAGAAGTACCATTTGATCCAGTCATTCTAGGAATATATCTGAAGAAAACAAAATCCCTGATTGAAAAAGATATGGGCACCTCTATGTTTATCACAATAACAAAGATATGGAGGCAACCTAAGTGATCATCAATAGATGAATGGATAAAGAAGAGGTGGTAAAAGTACAGAATGTAATATTATTCAGCCACAAAAAGTAATCCTGCCATTTGCAACAACATGGAAAGATTTAGAGGTTGTGATCACTGAAATAAACTAGGTGGAGAAAGACAAATACCTTAGGGATTTCACTTATTTATGTAATATAGAAACTAAGCAAAGCAAAATGAAAAAAAGCAGAAGACTCAGACACTGAGAATGGACTAGTGATCACCATGGTAGAGGTATTGGGGTAGGTGAGGGGGGAGGGAGAGTGGGATAAAGGGGAAAATTCCCAATTGTAAGTTTGTCATGGGGATAGTAGTAATGCATGGAGAACATTGTCTGTGAATCTGTAACTTCTATCTATGTTCACAAATAGTACCGCACTAGTGGCAGTGAGGATTTAATAGTAAGAGTAACTGTTGATCCACCGTGTTGTATATTTGAAACCAATGTAAGATTGTATATCAACTACACTTCCATCAAAAAGGAACAAAAAGACAAAAGTAGTAAAATCAATTACACCTGTAAATTAGTTATGGAATTTGCTACATAAAAACCTGCAACATAAAGCATCATAAACATAAAATATGTAGAGGGGAATTATAAAAGTATAGTGCTGGAAGTAAAAAAGATGGCAGCATGAGAAGTGAGGCAAAACTACCTCCCAAAACCACATATAACATGAAAATACATCAAATAAATCTAATCCTGAAACAGCAACCAGAAAGAAAACTGCAACAGACAGCACACATCTGGGAAAAAGAAAATACCTCACAGAAAAGTGTAAAGTAGCAAAGCTGAAATCTGTCGGGAACCAAGCCTTCCTCCCACCTCAGTTCACAGGCAGGAGGAAGAGTAACGATGTGGAGAGGGAGTAGAAGCCCAGGAATGCTAAACACCCACCCCTGGAGATCTGCTCCAGGAGCATGAACCCACATTACATGGCTCTCTGGAGATTAGTGGGGTTGGAAAGCAAAGACAGGCAGAACACTCGGACAGACTGAGATTTCCAGCTGCTTGTGGAGAACAGGTATCCACAGGCAGCTGCTCAGGAAAAAAGAAATGTGGCCACTTTGAAAGACTTCCCAACTGCGAGAGGGGTGCTAAAGTGACAAGGATAACACAGAGCTTGCTGCTCAGGAGAAAGGACAGTTGGACAAAATCATCCTGGCACACTCAGACCCATAGGTTGGGAACTTTTAGGAGCTTCAGGTGCCCGATACCCTGGCTGGCAAAGCATTGCAGAGGAACCCACCATGATATGCAGTCTGCTGCTCTGTCCTCTGTCCACTGGGTTGCAAACCTGCTGCCCCTGCCACTGTGCCAGGCCAGCTGGAGGGCGGCCCTGTCCATGGCAGCTAAAAGGGCATAATGTAGAGGCTTCTCCCTGCACTCTCAGCCCACTAGCCCTGGCAGTGGAGGCAGGTACTGCATACAAAAAGCAGGAAGGGGCTCTTCCCTCCTGCCAGGCACCTGTCTGCTCACCTACCACCCCTGCCATTGACCTAGGCCAGAGTGAGGGCAGCCAAACCTATGGAAGTAACAGTGTTAAAGAAAATCAAAAACCTGGACTGGATCATGACAAAAGAACCAAGTGGCACTCAGAGGTCTTGGAAGGTAGAGGCTTATTTTATGCTAGTGGGCTCAGAAGAGAGTGATCTCCAAAGGTCTGAGCCCCTAGTACAGCAGGGCCATGCCTTTTATACATTTCAAAGATAAGCGGGGGAGCCAGCACCCAGAAACTGTTGCAGTAGGAGCTATAAGGTCACTATAACTATACGTGTATTCAGGATGCTAATTATATTTTAATCCATTTCTGTAAAGGTTACATGAATACCGTATTATAAACTAATGGGCTTCCATGACTATGATTAACAAGTTGTTCCTACCACTGAGTCCCAGTTGGTGGGGGTGGGAATTACATTGTTATGCTGTTTCAATCTCAACCACTCAAGCACTTTGTGATTCCTTTATATTCTGGAAGCCTTAACAGAAACTTTGTTTCCTTGACTTTCTTAGCTTTTCTGGCTTCCTACCAAACCTGGAGTGGGGGAGGGATTTGAGAACTTTCTGTGTATTTCCTCATCAACAGGAGAGTAACACAGTCTTCCTTCTGGCAGGCACCAGCACCACTTGCCTGTGATGCCTGCCATCACGCCAAGTGCTGGGCAGATCCAGAGAGTAGAGCTTCTGGGAACTAGAGGGTGCCACCAACACAAAGATATTAGTCCATAATAATCACTAGAAATGTGAAATGGCAAAAGAATTCTGTACAAACCAAAATTCTTCTAACACCAGAAAGAGGGCTAAGTAAAACTGAAATCACCAATCTTCTTGATAAAGTTTTCAAAATAAAACTCATAAACATGCTCACAGAACTACAGAAAAATATTCAAGATCTCAGTGAGTACTTCAAGAAGGAGACAGAAGATTTGAAAAACACAGTATCTTAAATGAAACATACAATGGAGGGATTTAAAAGCAGATTAGAGAAGGTAGAAAAGACAGTAAATGTAACAAAAATTAGAGAATAGGAATACAAAGAAGCTGAGGCATAAAGAGAAAAAGGATCTGTAGGAAAGAAAGATTAATAAGAGAACTGTGTGACCAATCCAAATGGAACAATATTTGCATTATAGTGGTACCAGAAGAAGAAGAGAGAGAAAAAGGGATAGATGGTGTCTTTGAGGAAATAATTGCTGAAAACTTCCCCAATTTTGGGAAGGAAATAGACTCTCAGGCCATAGAAGTGCACAGATCTCCCAACACAAGGCACAAAAGGAAGACAACACCAAGACAAAGAATAATTAAAATGGCAAAGATCAATCACAAGGAGAGAGAATTTTTAAAAAGCCAGAGAGAAGTAAAAGAACACATTCAAAGGAAAACTCATTAGACTATCACCAGACTTCTCAGCAGAAACCTTACAGGACAGAAGGGAGTGGCATGATATATTTATGCAATGAAACAGAAGGGCATAGAATCAAGAATACTCTATCTGGTAAGATTATCATTTAAATTTGATGAAGGGATTAAACAATTTCCAGATAAGCAAAAGTTGAGGGAATTTACCTCCCGCAAACCATCTATACAGTGAATTTTGGAGGGATTGCTATAGACCAAAGTACCCCTGAGGCTAAACAGCTGTCACCAGAGAAAATGACCTCACAGTAAAGGAAGTAGACCAATTAATTACTAAGCAAATTCAATATTAAAATCAACTACTCACAAAGTCAGTCAAGGGATACACAAAGAGTACAGAATATACATAAATTTTGGAGAAAGAAAATTAAAAAAGGAGGAAAAAAACCCTTTAGACTGGGTTTGAAATTTTAATAAGTGAGTTAAGTTAGATGTTAGACAGTAAAGAAGCTGCCCCTGAACTTTTGGTAATCACAAATTAAAAACCTGAAATAGCAATAAGTCCATATCTATTGATAATCACCCTAGGTAATTGGACAGAATACACCAATCAAAAGACACAGAATCACTGAATGGATAAAAAAACAAGACCCACCTATATGCTCCCTATAAGAGACTCAGTTCAAAATCAAAGACATACACAGACTGAGAGTGAAGGGATGGGAAAAGATATTTCATGTAAATAATAGGGAGAAAAAAGCAGGAGTTGTAGTATTTGTATCACACAAAAGAAGGTAACAAGAGACAAAGAAGGATATTACATAATGATAAAGGGGTCAGTCCAACAAGAGGATATAACCATTATATATAACTATGCACCCAACTTTGGAGTACCTAATTATGTGAAGCAAACACTAAAAGAATTTAAGAGGGAAATAGAATGCAGTGCATTCATTTTAGGAGACTTCAACACACCACTCAATCCAAAGGGCAGAAAATAAGTAAAGAGACAGAGGCACTGAACAACACATTAGAACAGGTGAACCTACAGATATCTACAGAACAGTCCACCCAGAAGCAATGGGATACACATTCTTCTCAAGTACACATGGAACATATTCAGGAATAGATCATATACTGGGCCACAAAAAGAGCCTCAGTAAATTCAGAAGGATTGAAATTGTACCAACCTGCTTCTCAGAGCACAAAGGCAAACTAGAAATGAATTATGGAAAGAAAACCAAAAATTCCACAAACAGGTGGAGGCTTAACAACATTCTCTAAATAATCAAAGGATTAATGACCAAATAAAATAAGAGATCAAGCAATATATGGAGACAAATGAAACAATAACTAAACACTGCAAAATCTGTGGCGCACAGAGAAGGCCATGCTAAGAGGGAAGTATGTTGCAATAGAGGCTTACCTCAAGAAAGAACAATCCCAAATGAATAGTCTAAACTCACAATGAATGAAACTAGAAAAAGAAGAACAAATGATGCTCAACATCAGTAGAAAGAGGGACATAATAAAGATCAGAGAAGAAATAAATAAAACCAAGAAGAATAAAACAATAAAAAAATCAATGAAACCAGGGAGGAGTGGTTCTTTGAGAAAATAAACAAAATAGATAAACCCCTAGCCAGACATATCAAGAAAAAAGAGAGTGTACACACATAAACAGAATCAGAAATAAGAAAGGAAAAATCACTACAGCAACACAAAAATACAAAGGATTGTTAGAGAATACTTTGAAAAATTATATGCTAACAAATTGGATGACCTCGAAGAAATGGACAACTTTCTAGAAAAATACAACCTTCCAAGACTGATGCAAGAAGAAACAGAAAATCTGAACACACCAATCACCAGTAATGAAACTGAATTGGTAATCTAAAATTACCTAAGAACAAAAGCGCTATACCAAATGGCTTCACTGCTGAATTTTATCAAACATTTAGTGAAGACCTAATACCCAACCTCTTTAAAGTTTTCCAAAAAGTACAAGAGGAGGTAATACTTCCAAACTCATTCTATGAAGACAGTATCACTCCAATATCAAAACCATGCAAAAACACCAATATCAAAATCATGCAAAAAAAAAAAAAGAAAATTACAGACCAATATCTCTGATAAACATAGGTCAAAAACACTCAACAAAATATTGGCAAACCAAATTCAAAAATACATCACAAAGATAATCCATCATGACCAGATGGGATTTATTCCAGTGATGCAAGGATGGTACAATATTCAAAAACCCATCAACATCATCCACTACATCAACAAAAAGGACAAAACCCACAAGATAATCAAAATAGATGCAGAAAAAGCATTTGACAAAATTCAATATCCATTCATGGTAAAAACTCATGACAAAATAGTATAGAGGGCAGTACCTCAACATAATAAAGGCCATATACAACAAACCCACAACCAACATCATACTTAACAGCGAAAAGGTGAATGCCTTTCCTCTAACATTGGAAACAAGACAAGGATGCCCACTCTCTCCACTTTTATTCAACACAGTACTGGAGATCCTAGTCACAGCAATTATGCAACACAAGGAAAGAAATGCATCCAGACTGGAAAGGGAGAAGTTAAACTGTCACTGTTTGCAGATGACATGATATTGTACATAAAAAAATCCTAAAGAATCCACCCCAAAACTACTAGAACTAATAACTGAATTCAGCAAAGTTTCAGGATACAAAATTAATACACAGAAATCTGTTGCATTCCTATATACTAATGATGAGCTAGCAGAAAGACAAATCAGGAAAATAACTCCATTCACAATTGCATCAAAAAGAATAAAATACCTAGGAGTAAACCTAACTGAAGTGGTGAAAGACCTATACCCTGAAAACTACAAGACACTCATGAGAGAAATTAAAGAAGACACCAATAAACGGAAATACATCCCATGTTCATGGATAGGAAGAATATTGTCAAAATAGCCATCATGCCAAAGGTAATATATAGATACAATGCAATCTCTGTCAAAATACTGACAGCATTCTTCAACGAACTAGAACAAATAGTTCTAAAATTCACATAGAAACACAAAAGATTCTGAATAGCCAAAGCAATCCTGAGAAGGAAGAATAAAGCTGAGGGGATTATGCTCCCTGATTTCAAGCTCTACTCCAAAGTTACAGTAATCAAGACAATTTGGTACTGGCAGACGATCAGACTCATAGATCAATGAATCAGAATAGAGAACCCAGACATAAACCCATGTATTATGGTAAATTAATATACAGGAGCCATGGATATAAAATGGGGAAATTACAGTCTCTTCAACAACTGGTGTTGCCAACTGGACAGCTAAATGTTAAGAGAATGAAACTGATTTATTGTCTGACTCCATACACAAAAGTAAATTCAAAATGGATCAAAGACCTGAATGTAAGTCATGAAACCTTAAAACTCTTAGAAGAAATCATAGGAAAAACTCTTTTGAATATAAACATGAGCAACATTTTCCTGAGTATATCTCCTCAGGCAAAGGAAACAAAAGCAAAAATGAACAAATGGAACTACGTCAAATTAATAAGCTTCTGTAGAGCAAAGGACACCAGCAGCAGAACCAAAAGGCATACTATAGTAGGGGAGAATATAATTATAAGCAACTTATCCATAAGGGATTAACATCCAAAATATATAAAGAGGTCACATGCCTCAACATCCACAAAACAGACAGTGTGATTTAAAAGATGGGTGTAGGATCTGAACAGACAGTTTTCCAAAGAGGAAATTCAGATAGCCAACAGGTACATGAAAAGATGCTCCACATCGCTAATTATCAGGGGAATGCAAATCAAAACCACAATAACATATCTCCTCATACCAGTTAGGATGGCCAACATCCCAAAGACAAGGAAAAACAAATATTGGTGAGGATGTGGAGAATGGGGAATCCTCCCATGCTGTTGGTGGGAATGTAAATTCGTTCAACCATTGGGGAAAGCAATGTGGAGGTTCCTCAAAAAACTAAAAGTAGAAATACTATTTCACCTAGGAATTCCACTCCTTGAAATTTATCCAAAGAAAACAAGATCCCAGATTCAAAAAGATAATGCAGTGCTGTGTTCACTGCAGCACTATTTACAATAGCCAAGATATGGAAATAACCTAAGTGTCCATCAGTACATGAATGGATAAAGAAGATGTGGTCCATATACACAATAGAATATTATTCAGCCATAGGAAGAAAACAAATCCTACCATTTGCAACAACATGGATGGAGCTAGAGGATATTATACTTAGTGAAATAAGCCAAGTGGAGAAAGACAAGTACCAAATGATTTCACTCAGTTTTTCCAGTACAATAGCAAAGCAAAACTCAAGGACCAAAACAGCAGCATACTCACAGAGTCCAAGAAGGGACTATTGGTTACCAAAGGGAAGGGTTTGGAAAGGGTGGGTGGGAAAGGAGGGTGGATGGGATTAAGGGACATTATGATTAGCACACAAGTAGGGGGTTCACAGGGAAGGCAGTATAGCACAGAGAAGACAAGTAGTGACTCTATAGCATCTTACTATGCTAATGGACAGTGACTGCAATGGGATGTGTGTGGGGGACTTGATAATATAGGTAAAAGTAGTAACCACAATGTTGCTCATTTGAAACCTTCATAAGACTGTATATCAATGACACTTTAATTAAAATAAATAAATTAAGAATAATAAAATATAGTGCTGCTGCAATGTATTCAGCCTTAACCAACTTAACATAGACCTCTATATACATTAGACATCATTTATGAAATGCATGGCAACTACAGTCAAAAACCTATCATAGATACACTTACAAGAAAACAGTAAGGAACGCAAATATAATACTAAAGAAATCGTGAAACACAGGGAAAAGAGAAAGAGACTGAGCCATGAGAATAAACCCATTATTTAATTCCTAAATTCTTGCCCTTGCTTCTCCAGTCTCACTGATTTCATGGTGAACTTGTCCCTGGCAAGGAACACCTCCTCCAGGAGGTGCAGTCAGCAGGATTTGGTGAAACAAAGGGCTGTCCTCATGGGTGCAATGCTTCAGCAGGCTACCTCTATGGATGGTGGGGAGACACCCAGGGACACCCCAGGAACGGTGGGGAACACCCAGGGATCACCCAGTGGGGATTTGGTCTGGGGTGACTTGCCTCCTAGAGGAGTGAGGCCCTCTCCCAAACTGGGGAAAGGTGGGGACACCTTTGGCAGTGGAGTCAGCCCTTCACAAAACAGGGGACTCCTTAGGGGAACTGGGTGCCCATGCAGCGGCAATGGGAGCTGTGAGTTGGATGTTTGTCAGTGTTAGAAAGGGTTACTGAGGCGAGAGATGAGCTTTGCCAGAAGTGGCTGAACACAAACACAAGTTGTGGGATGCTATGAGAAGGAAAAGGAGGTTATTAAAACCTGATTGTGCTGCTGAGAGATGTACTAGTGGCACGGAATCAGGCAGCAGGAGAATGTAGGCTGACAGATACCATGGGCGGGTGAAGGAAAGGGTGGTACCTTCAGCTCCAGAAATGGTAGAAGAGACAGCAGAGGGAGAGGAGCTGGGGGAGGAAGATGGGGGAGGGAGGGGGGTGGGGCGGATTGATGGAAATCAACACCCCTGCATCTTTCAAATCCTTGATGGTACCTCAAATCTCTGCAATCCTTCGGAGTGGTCAGTTCTAAAAGCTTCTATTTGGTCTTTCCAACATAATAATCCTCCTTCCTCAGGTCACAGAACCAATGTGGGGATTCTGTCACCTGCTAATTATCTATTCAATTTACGTATTCTAGAAGTCATAAATAACCACAGATGGGTCCCTGACATGGATCTGAACTAAAACTCCATTAATAACCCAACTCCCAAATCCCTACTATTACTGGAGGACCACAGTGAGGTTTTGGTCTCCCAGAAACCATGTCAGTTTAGAACCAGTGTTCAGTATTCCCAGGATTGTTGTGTTCTTTCCTTTTCTCCAATAATAAGTTACCTTAGAAATACAGAAGGTCCCTTAGAGGAAGGCTGAATAAAATGATAAACAGTATATAATTTAGGTAATGTCCAGGGGTTATGGTCACCCCTTTATTCATGCATTTCTGGGTCCATAAACTGACTCATATCTGAGAATTGATTGAGGGGTTGAGACTGCCTAATTTTATGATTTAAAATTATTTTTTCATTTGACCTAGAACTTTCTGATTATATAAATTAAGTAGTAGGCTTCCTATCTTCTTTACTTCTAGGACAACCATGATTAAACTACCCATTTCCATAGGTCTGTGTAAGCAGACAATTCTTATTGCTGCCCTGTGTCTGAAATACAGTATGGTAATTACATACACTTTGCCTTCAGTGGTTGAGTGGATTCATTTGGCCCCTGCCACTCCAGGATTCAATTACTTGCACTGGTTTAGATTTTCCAGCTGAGTGCCTGCAGTTCCCACTGTTAGGTTTGGCCTGCAGAGAAGAGCAATCACAGAGTTCTTCAAGGATCCCAAGGCTCCACTCACAAATGTACCTGTCAGTCTATGGTGTGGGTAAGATTTTTATGACGAATCCATTCCAACACTGCAATCTCCCTACGCTTCCGAATGCCTTCCTCTCCTCTATATTAAACTGAGGGAAATCCAGAATTTCATTTCACTCACAGTGGGCTATCTTTTGACCCATGATTCAGCTAACCAGCCCATTAAACTGTTACAGCCCTTCCTAATTCCCCACACTGCAGCATTAGCTGCATAATTTCTAATTAGTTAGCCCATATCAATAGTTCAACCTGCTCCAACATTATGTTCCTTCCACCATTATACCACACCCTAAATATCCATACCCACATATTCCCCATTTCTGTTTATAATTTTAAAAACTCAAGTTGTTCTTTTGAAATGTAGAGTAACTCCTCATTGGTCACACTTTATAGCACACCTACAGGGATTTGCTGGGACTCTAGTCATAGTTGGCAACTGCTTCGGGGGAGTCCATTGCCACTTACCTCAGGCAATGCAGGGATAATCTCCTCAGACGGATGTTGAGAAGTTTATCAGTAGTCCCACCCTCATCTGTAGTTTCTCTTTCTGTGGTTTCAGTTACTGATGGTCAACTATAGCCCAGAAGCAGATGATCCTCCTGATGTATGGTCAGATGATCAATAGTAGCCTAAGACTATACTGCGATGCCTACATCATTCACCTCACTTATCTCATCATGTAGGCATTTTATCATCTCACATCATTACAAGAATAAGGATGAATACAATAAAATATTTTGAGAGACACACTCACATAACTTTTATTATATTATATTGTTATAACTTCTTTTTTATTATTGCTGTTAATCTCTTACTGGTCTAACTTATAAATTAAACTTTACCATAGGTATGTATAGGAAAAAAACATAGTATATCCAAGCTTCAGTACTATCCAGTCTCAGACATACAGGACACTGGGGTTCTCGGAACATACTCCCTGTAGATATGTGGCAAATACTGAACCACTGTGGAAAGGGAGGCTTCAAGCAGGGAGACCACTGGCAAAGATGACTCATCAGAATTTAGGGGCTCATTGTCCCCAGATTCATCTTGATATTACTACATATCACCATATCAGTTACTAGGATCTCATTCTTTTACAATCAATGCCCTTACTTTAAAGGGGAATCTTTATAGATTCAGAATTCAACACTCTAAAATTCACCCAACTACAATTTAATTTTCAGCAGTTTCAGCATTGACATGATATGAGACTCTGTTTCAGGGCATACCTAGACACTCAAATCCAATACTGAACAGTGGTTCAGTAGTTGCCACATATCCACAGGGAGTATGTTCCAAGAACCCCAGTGTCCTGTATGCCTGAGACTGGATAGTACTGAAGCTTGGATATACTATGTTTTTTTCCTATACATACCTATGGTAAAGTTTAATTTATAAGTTAGACACAGTAAGAGATGCAACCCTTAAGCTAAGAATTTGAATCTCTGAGCTTAACTTTTTCTTTCACAATTTTGTCCAGAGTTATTATAAAAAATCAACCAACATCATTAAGTTCCTTAGTTTCCCCAAAATTTTCAAGTATCATATGCAGAATTACTTATCACCTTGTTTCTCAAAAGTGGTTGATTAGGAGAATCCAATGTCTAGCTCTATAAACAGTTCACAATACTGCCTACCAGTGATTAATATACTGTTGGAAATAGAGCCATTATCATCTTTAAACCTGATCATATTACAGAGCAAATTCACAATATCCCAGAACATATTCAGAAAGCTCATCCTTAAAAATCTATTCAAGAACTACACTTGATACTAAAATCTATATAATCAGTGTTCTCTAGAAAACCAGAACCAACAGGTGAAAGATTAGATAGGTAGATATACACAGATATCACAAAAGAATTATTAATAGAATTATCGCTGTCTTTCTGGAGGCTGAATAGTCCACAATCTGCCACCTGCCAGCTGGAAACCAGGAATGATGGTAGTATAATCCATTCTGGCCCAAAGGCCTGAGGAGGAGGAGGGCTGATAGGGTGACACCTCGTCCCAAGTCAAAGGCCTCAGAACCAGCAGGACACTGATGTAAGTCCAAGAGTTCCAAGGCTGTAGAACTAGTGACTCTGAATCCAAGGGCCAGAAAAGATGAACATCCCAGCTCTAGGAGAGGAGAGATTACTGCCCTTTCTTTTTGTTCTGTTGGTGACCTCTATGTGGATTTGATGATGCCAGCTCCATGGATGAGGCTGAATGTCTTTATTCAGTCTACTGAATCAAATGCTACTCTCTTCCAGAAACACTCACAGACACACCCAGAAATAATGATTTACTAGCTATCTGGAATTCTCTTAGCCAAGTCAACACATAAAATTAACAATCATGTAGTTCACAGAAATCTATCAATAACCTTATTAATGAGTTATTATGTTTAAATACTGTATGCTGCATAAATAACTATTTTCTTTATTCAATGAGCTCCCATCAGAACTTTAACCAGAGTCATTTTAACGCATTTAGTACTCAGTTATTGTTTTGCTTTCTTTTCTAGAAGTGTTGACAATAAGCAACAGGCATGAATGTTCCATGATGGCTTCACTTCAGTAACTGTGAGACCATGCTGATGGAATGAATAGGAATATCCACAATAAATGAAGGAGCTGATGGATTGTAAATACGTTAGGAGTCTGGGTGTTCAACTTCTTCTGAAATTCATCCGCTCTCAATTTCATTTGTGGTACTTTCAGCTCTGACAAACACAAGGCTCTCCCCTCAGGGCATACATTGAAGTTCTTAGGTCACTGATGCAAACTGAGCTGAGAATTTGAATCCCTGAGTTTATCCTTTCTTTCACCACTGTCCATGACCTTAGGCAGATGTCATATCCCTCAGTTTTCCAAAAATGTTCAAATGTATCACATACAGAGTTACTTATCTCCTTGCTTCTGGTAAGTGGTTGATTATCATTGCAAATATTTTGCCTATCTCTATACACAATCAACACCAAAGACAAATAATGCTCTTTACTAATGGAAATAGAGTCATTAGCATCACTGAATCTTGTCAAATTAGAAAGCAATTCCAGAAACACTGGAACCAATCAAAAAAAACCTGTAGAATCACTCTATACCCAAATCCAATTGTAACTCTGGCAGTAAGAGGGGTAGGGGATCCCATGCCTGGGGCAAGTTCTCTATAAATTTGTTGAACTCAAAGGAGGACAAGGGGAAGTGGAGGGTGGGAGAAAGGGTTTTTACTGCTCACAGCTTGCTCAGGTTTGCTCGCCAGACACTTCTAAGTCCATCCCCTACAGAAGTGGTATGCACTCCCTTTCCACACCCACCCCTGCTGGAAGGAACTCCATGGACAGGTGACTGGCAGGCACCCCTTGCCCTGGCAGCAGCCCTGCCATGGTCTATTGATATGAAAATAGGGTGGGAAATTCTGGGTGCAAACTTCCATTTACCCCACAAAACTACCCCTCCAGAATTCTCACTTTACAATCTACATGCCCCCAATCTTCCACAATGGCCCCCATGTGAGAAAGCTAGGGCACTGCAACCAGACCAATAACATACAATAACACCACAAATTATGATACAGATAGCAATAAAATCATGGCAATCCTCAAGCATGAGTTCACAATCTGTCTCAGATTAAATCCATTGCTCGCACAATTCCACAAGCTAGCAGCTGAACTGGCAGGGGGCTCTGGGCATACTCAGCAAACAGCAGCTATGGCCAGGGGGCATGCCCAACCCACAAAGACTGTAGAAGAGAATAACCTTAAGGGTGATAAGATACATATTTTAATGACACCAACGTAGGCAAATCCTGTCCATCAGGTAGGATGCATGCAAGAGAGTGGTCCTGTGATAGGACAGTGCAGGTAGGATGCATGCAGAGAGGGGTCCTGTGAAGGGAGAGTGCACAAAGATGTGTGTAGAGAGTGGTCCTATGACAGGGAAGTGCAGGTAAGGTGCGTGCAGAGAGGGCCCTGTGATGGGACAGTGACGGTGGGATGTGTGCAGAAAGTGGTCCTGTGATGGACAATGCAGGTAGCACGCATGCAGAGAGTGTCCTGTGACAGGACAGTGCAGGAACAGGGTGGATGTAGTGCCACTGAAAGCACAGCACTGGGAACAGTGAGACAAACTCCCCACCAGGTGCTTCACCTCCCAGCCTTGGGTGCACCTCCCTGACCTCTGGAGGCTCCTCTGCTGTTACTCCAGGAACACACAGGAGGCCAGCTTCCAGGCCTTGTCCCCAAGGTGCCAGCAGGGCCAGCCATCACTGGTCCATGTGTCAAGATGTCCAGGGCCATGTAGTGTCCAGGCTGCTGTGGGCCTCAGTCACACAGTACACCCCTGCCCTGAGGAGGCAGGCCTCACGATAGACCACAGCCCACAGTGTCCTCTGCTCTGGACCAGGTCATCTGCTTTGCTATCCCCTGGGGACGCCAAGGCAAATGGACTACAAGCTGCTGCCAGAAACCCCAGCCACATGGACGTCCAGCTTATCTGTTCTGCAATGGTGGAGGTAACTGCACACATTTCAGCCCAGCCCCACCTGATGCCCTTTGTGCCAAGAGGCACAAGGGCCTCAGAATTTGTGCCAAATGTAGGATAAACACTCTCCAGTCGCCTACAAGACCCCAAAACTCTTACAATAATGCCACAGTTCTCTGTTAGAGAATCAGAGGTGAGCGTAACATCATATACAACATTAGATTCCCCTATTCCCAAGGGGGCTCAGGCTTCTTCCACTCTGACAGCCCCACCCCTGCAACCATTTATAACAGAGGGGAGGCCCAGGACACCACTCAGGGTCACAGTAATTCAGGGAGCATTCAGCTCCTGTGTCTACCAGTGCCAGAACACACTACACATTCACTGGGGACTGATCATTTACCCAACATGGAGGCCCCAACCAGTCCCCCAAGGCAGGTGCCTTGACCCTCCCCTCAGTCAGGCTGTGACACCCAATCATCATCTGGCAAGGGTCCAGGTGGGTTCTGAGTACTCTCCCCAAGGAAGTTCTGCAGACACATGGGCCAGACACAGGGCTTTGCCTCTGGCTTCCGTGCCTTGGACCTCAGTGGCTGGAACCACTGCTCTGGCTCTAATTATTGCCACAGCTCTAGCAAGATTCTGCTTAGCTGTTCACCCAGTTTTTCTTTGACTGCTCCCACTTTTATCAAATCGACCTATCTGGGTCCTCAAGAGCCCTTTGAACTTTGTCTCTCAGTGGCAGATAGTATCTCCTTCTGTGCTCTTATTGTTTCAACCTCCCCCAGATCTGCTACAGTACAAGTAACCTCACTTATGGGCTACCCTAAGTGAGGGGCAAGAATAGTCACTAGGGACCCAAAGAGGGACGGGGGAGCTGTATGGAGAACCAGATTTCTCATCCCCATAGTTAACAGCTCCTCATTGGGGTCCTGAGGGTCCACACTGTAGATGATATTTTTCATTCCCAACTCACATTAAAGCCTGCTGGAGCTCTGCATACATCTGCCAGCTGGTGGGGAAGTGTGGTAAATCACCCTGGTTAGGCCAAACTGCCCTGATGGCTGCTGTCAGCCAATCCATAAGCGCATGATTCCCTGGGGTCTGATGAGCATTTTGTAACCTCTGCTGGAGAGAAGGGTGAGTTGTCAGGGAAGCCAGCTGCCCCATTTCTGACCCAGACGGAACAATACCCTTTTCTTCTAAATCCCAAAGACACAACAGCCACATAACCAGAGGTTCCAAGCGCTTCTGCCAAAACCAGGTGCTCAAATCCATCAGCTCGGCCTGGGTATAGGGACAGAGCATGGAGTGCTCCAGTCTGGGGAGGGGGCTGCTCCTCTCCCTGGGGAACCCGCAGTTGTTGCATCTTTATTTTCTTAAGTACAACTGGAGGACTTTCAGTATGGGAAGGGCTGGTGCCTCAGGCGGCGGCCTTGGCAGCAGTTCTGCCCTTGGCCCCGCCTCTTCATCCTTCCCTGGCCCCTCCCCCCCATGGCTCCTCTACCGTCTCCAGAACTGAAGGCACCACCCCTGCCTTCACCTCCCCCATGGCCTCTTGCAACCCGCATTTTTCTGCTGCCTCCTCCTGAGCCACTAGCATGTCTCAGAGGCATGATCTCAGTTTTCAATAGCTTTCATTCCTTTTTCAGAGCATTCCACAATTTGTTTTCCTGTTTGCCACTTGCTGCCAAAAAGTGTATCCCTCTCCTTGGTAACATTTTCAAATTCTGTGAGAAACATCCAACCCACAGTTCCCACCACTTCGTGGGCACTCAGCACCCCTACGGAGTCCTCTATTTTGTGGAGGGCCAACTCCACTGATTCTGGCATCCCCACCCTCCCCCAAATCTGGGGAGGGCCCACTCCTCTAGGAGGCAACTTACTCTGGACCAAATCCCCACTGGGGGCTCTCCAGGTGAATCCACAACACCCATAGTGGGCTCCAAGTGTACTTCCCCACCATCTATAGGGGCATCCAGCTGAGATTTTGGGTTCACTGGACCCTGCCAACTCTTGCCAAAATGTACTTCTTGGTGTAAGGGGGTGTCTCAACCTGGACTAGTTCCCTATGAATCTGCAGAAATTGAAGGAAGACAAGGGGAAGAGAAGGTTGGAAGAAAGGGTTTTTATTCCTCACAGCACACTCCAGTTCACAACCAGACCCTACTAGTCAGTCCCCTACAGTGGTGGCACATGATCCCTTCCCCTGCCTGCCCTTTCCAGGAGGAACTCCACAGGTGGGTGACTGGTGGGCACCAGACCAATCATGCACCAGGAATGGAGGGGAGGAGAGAATGGCAGAGTTCTCTCCACCTCGTGCCCCAGTGGCAGCCCTGAGGTGGCCTACTGATACGAAAATAGGGTGGAAAATTCTGGGTGCAAACTTTCATTTACCGCACACGAATTCATTGGCTTCTCCAGAAAAGACAACTTACAGGATATACAGATCAATAGATAGGCAGACAGACAGATGCAAGACATTTATTATAAGAACTGTCTCTGGTAGTTATACAGGACAGAAGTTTCACAATATGCCATCGGCTAACTAAAAATCCAAGAAAGCTGGGTGTGAGTTTTAATGCCTGAGAACCAGGGAAGTGGATAGTATAACTCCTAGTTAGAAGCAAAAGGCCTGAGAATGAAGGGGCCCTTGGTGTAAGTCCCGAGTTCAAAGACCTGAGAATTGGGTTCTCAGATATCTCAGAGCAGAAAACCATAGATGTCCCAGCTTTAGGAGAGGGATTTGTCCTCCCTTTGTCTTTTTGTTCTATTGTGGCCCCTCTTCCAACTGGATGTTCTCCCACATTGGTGAGGAAAGTTCTCTTTACTCAGCCACTGAATTAAATGCTATTTTCTTCCAGAAACACACTCACAGATTCACTGAGAAACAATGTTTTATCAGCTATCTGGACTTCCCTTAAGCTAACCAAATTGACACATAGTATTAACCATCACAAATCCAGCCCTTCTCAACTTGACACCTATACCTAATGCCTTCAACCACATTTAGGCCTCAAATGAAGACAATGACAAGGTTGCCATTCTGTCTAACATGATCGAAGTTACAGAAAACACACAAACCTCTTCCCAAGAAAAGGAGGTAAAATCAATGAATGATGTTTACTCTTCTTCCAGATAATACTATAGAATTCATATGATGCAAAATCACCAATACTTAAATACTATAAAGTCAATATGTCTTGTATTACATGATTAAGGAATATGTGGGTAGAAAAAAAAGACATTTGATACACACATACATACACAACAAACATACTGATAACAAAATAAAGAAATACTCATGTCAACTGTAGTCTTCATTTATTTAACTTGCAAATGGTAGTAGGTGGTATTTACAGCTACCTTCTAATACCCACTCCATACTCCCTTTGCATCAGCAAGCTCCTCAGCTAATGGTGTTTCTTTACCTGGTGGGGTGAACCAAACTTTCATTCCTGAAGGGTCTGGGTCATTACTAGAGCTGCTTGTTATTTTTTTAGATTTTTCATTGACCTTAATCGCTTGAAGGATAATAACATATGAAACCACAGAGGCATTCTGTATTCCAGACATTTACTTACCTCCATTCTGTAATGCTTGTCCAGTGGCACAGATTGTTTCAACATGTTAGGCCATTGAGCCTTCTCCTAGGACTCTCAGTGTACTTACTAGTAAAATCTTTAGCATGAACCCTGCTAAGTCAGTTTAGCAAGATTCTCTCATCCTCTATGTTTGATCTTGATACCTACTCAGGTATTGAGACAGAGCAGAGAAATGGGACAGGGTCATGCCATTGTAAAATCTACTTGGCCTGCAAAAAAAGGCCCAGCTTATTCTTTAACTTAATCTATATGCTGTTCTTCCTCCCCAAGATTCTGGGGTGGTAGGAATACAATTCCTGCACAGTGCAGATCAGTAGACACTGGATGCCAGGTGACCCTGGCTTTAGGAGGTGGCAAAGGATTTGCCCTATGCCGAAAAGGTGTTCAATGAACTTCCCTTTTCTCCCTCTGCTCTTCCTTGCTCTCTATTGCCTGCACTGCTGTTGACATTCACTTCTACTGTTGCTTTAACAACTCCTTTCTTGCTAGCACTAGCATGCTCTGAAGTCTAATTCTCTCCTGATCAAAGTCAAGAGCCCTCCTCAGTCCTGGTTGAGTTTTGCTTCATGCCTAGGAAGAGACTCCTGGACTCAGCTACCCAGCAACAGTTTCTCATCCTCTACCATCAACCAGGTGGTGATGACTGATCATCCTTGGCTGTCTTCAGCAAGAAAACTGTTATGTCAGTTTAGTCAGACTCTCCCCTACCCTTGATGTTCCCTCTTAGTAATTTTCCATCCACTGACCCACATCAGGCTCCCTGACAATAAATTCCTACTTGCTCATGATGTACTCAGATTTGATTCTATTTCTATATGAGATCTCTTTTCCTATATTGCAATAGCCCTGAATTAAATCTTTTTATTCATTTAAATCTCCAGTGTTTCTCTGATAGTTAGAGTGCCACAACTCAGATAATATTCATCATGGAGTCCCAGACCCCTAATCCAGGACCCTAAGTGCATACCTTTGAGACATCTGTCTCACTCCTGCCTGACTGATTGGAGATCTATTGATGAGTCCAACCCCTAAACCACTGGTCCAAACAAATGCCCCTTGTTGGTGTTAGAGACAGGTTTTAATTCACAAGGTTTTGAATATTCTCTAGAGGAGACCACAAGAGCTGGTCCAGCCACAATACTGGTTCCAAAAGGGGTGCCTCAGTTCAGATGAGTGCCCCCAGTCATTTCTAGCTTATAGCATCACTATTTAATAGGCCGAGACCACCAAGAAACAGTCCCAAACAAGCACAAGTGTTATAATCCCAAGTTTCTCTGTTCATAGGTATGAAGTTATCATCAGTTGACAATATGGGAGCTTCTCAGTGGACTACAAACTCCCTTCTTGAACCAGGGTTTGGTAGGTGCACCAATAACTCATTCTGTTCATATGATTTCACCAGGCATATTTTGGGAATGTCAAAGTACTCTGTGGTAAACTTAAAATATTTCCAGAACTTGCTCCTTAAATCTCTCCTTCCCACCACAGCTGATACTTCTCCTTTTATTGGATCTTCCCTCTAGTCCTCCTAAATTCTTTGATACGTCCTCCTTCAAACCCCTACCTCTTCCAACCATCTGTCCACCAAGCCAGACTTTTCTGCCACCTACCCTCCACTGAGGGATCTCAAGGCACCAAGGGACCCCCAAAAAGGGACTACCTGAGGATAAAAAAGAACAGATGGCTATTTGGAAACCGAACTGGATGTGTTGTCCATTCAGATGGGGTTTGGCAATATCCAGACAGTGCTAGATATCACCGACCTTGAAGTGAGTCCACAGCCTCCATCAGATTAATGTCAGGGAAAAAGAACATCTTCAAAATCTCCATAAATATTGATAAATGGGAAACCATATCTGTTCCATGTCAGAACAATTCAGATGAAAATATATGGTAGAGGGGGTGGAGCCAAGATGGCAGCATGAGTAGGACAGCGGGAATCTCCTCCCAAAACCACATATATCTATGAAAATATAGCAAAGACAACTCTTCCTAGAATAGAGACCAGAGGACACAGGACAATATCCAGACCACATCCGCACCTGAGAGAACCCAGCGCCTCGCGAAGGGGGTAAGATACAAGCCCCGGCCCCGCGGGAGCCGAGCGCCCCTCCCCCCAGCTCCCGGCGGGAGAAGAGCAGGCAGAGCGGGAGGGAGACGGAGCCCAGGACTGCCGAACACCCAGCCCCAGCCATCCGGGCCAGAGCGCAGACACAGTACGTGCCCAGGGGGCCCTGGATACTAGGGAAACAGGGCAGTAAGACCTGTGAGTGGGTCCCCACAGCTGGTGCCCCTGTGACAAAGAAAAGCGAGCGGCTTTTTTAAAGTCTTAAAGGGACAGGGACCACACAGCTGGACGGAAACATCCCAGGTCACAGTCCAGCAGCTGGAAATTCCAGGGAACTCCGGGCGCACTAACCCCCTGGGCAACAGCTCTGAGACCCCTCATGGAGGTAAAGAGCCAAACAGCCCCCCGTCCATTACCCCTCCGGGGCCCCGCCATAGCAGAGCAGCAGCCTGAGGCTGGCCACGCCCACAGCAAGGGAGCTTCCTCCATACCAGCCGGGCTAGATACAGAGACCCAGACTACACGCAACTGCCCAACACAAGCCACCAGGGGTCGCAGTTGTCCCAGTAAAGAAAGGCCAGGAGCCAAGTGGAAAGAGGCTTGACTCTCCCAGCTGACAGACGAGTCAATAGCTCACCACTGCACCTATCAACATGAAAAGGCAAAAAAATTTGATCCAGACAAGACTAACCCAGACAGCTTCGACATCTTCTACATCTTCCCCTGAGAAGGAACCTGGGGAGATAGATTTAACCAATCTTCCTGAAAAATAATTCAAAACAAAAGTCATAACCATGCTGATGGACTTGCAGAGAAATATGCAAGAACTCAGGAGGGAGAATACAGAAATAAAACAAGCTCTGGAAGGACTTCAAAACAGAATGGGCGAGATGCAAGAGACCATTAATGGACTAGAAAACAGAGAACAGGAATGCAAAGAAGCTGATGCAGAGAGAGATAAAAGGATCTCCAGGAATGAAAGAATTTTAAGAGAACTGTGTGACCAATTAAAACGGAACAATATTCACATTATAGGGGTACCAGAAGAAGAAGAAGAGAGAAAAAGGGATAGAAAGTGGCTTTGAAGAAATAATTGCTGAAAACTTCCCCAAACTATTGGAGGAAATGGCCTCTCAGACCACAGAGGTACACAGAACTCCCATGACAAGGGGTCCAAGAAGGGCAACACCAAGACACATAATAGTTAAAATGGCAAAGATCAAAGACAAGGACAAAGTATTAAAGGCAGCCAGAGAGAAAAAAAAGGTCACCTACAAAGGAAAACCCATCAGGCTATCATCAGACTTCTCAACAGAAACCCTACAGGCCAGAAGAGAATGGCATGACATACTTAATGCAATAAAACACAAGGGCCTCGAACCAAGAATACGGTATCCAGCACGATTATCATTTAAATATGAAGGAGGGATTAAACAATTCCCAGACAAGCAAAAGTTGAGGGAATTTGCCTCCCACAAACCACCTCTACAGGGCATCTTACAGGGACTGCTTTAGATGGGAGTACTCCTAGAAAGAGCACAGAACAAAACACCCAACATATGAAGAAGGGAGGAAGAGGAATAAGAAGGGAGAGAAATAAAGAATCATCAGACCGTATTTATAATAGCTCAATAAGCGAGTTAAGTTAGACAGTAAGATAGTAAAGAAGCTAACCTTGAACCTTTGGTAACCACAAACTTAAAGCCTGCAATGGCAATAAGTACATACCTTTCAATAATCACCCTAAATGTAAATGCACTGAATGCACCAATCAAAAGACACAGTAATAGAATGGACAAAAAAGCAAGAGCCATCCATATGCTGCTTACAAGAGACTCACCTCAAACCCAAGGACATGCACAGACTTAAAGTCAAGGGATGGAAAAAGATATTTCATGCAAACAACAGAGAGAAAAAAGCAGGTGTTGCAATACTAGAATCAGACAAAATAGACTTCAAAATAAAGTAACAAAAGATAAAGAAGGACATTACACATTGATAAAGGGCTCAGTCCAACAAGAGGATATAACCATTATAAATATATATGCACCCAATACAGGAGCACCAACATATGTGAAACAAATACTAACAGAATTAAAGGAGGAAATAGAATGCAATGCATTCATTTTGGGAGACTTCAACACACTACTCACTCCAAAGGACAGATCCACCAGACAAAAAATAAGTAAGGACACAGAGGCACTGAACAACACACTAGAACAGATGGACCTAATAGACATCTACAGAACTCTACATCCAAAAGCAACAGGATACACATTCTTCTCAAGTGCACATGGAACATTCTCCAGAATAGACCACATACTAGGCCATAAAAAGAGCCTCAGTAAATTCCAAAAGATTGAAATCCTACCAACCAACTTTTCAGACCACAAAGGAATAAAACTAGAAATAAATTCTTCAAGGAAAGCAAAAGGCTCACAAACACATGGAGGCTTACCAATGTGCTCCTAAATAATCAATGGATCAATGACCAAATTAAAATGGAGATACAGCAATATATGGAAACAAACGACAACAACAACACAAAGCCCCAACTACTGTGGGATACAGTCTTAAGAGGAAAGTATGTAGCAATCCAGGCATATTTAAAGAAGGAAGAAGAATCCCAAATGAATAGTCTAATGTCACAATTATTGAAATAGGAAAAAGAAGAACAAATGAGGCCTAAGGTCAGCAGAAGGAGGGATATAATAAAGATCAGAGAAGAAATAAATAAAATTGAGAAGAATAAAACAATAGCAAAAATCAATGAAACCAAGAGCTGGTTCTTCGAGAAATAAACAAAATACATAAGCCTCTAGCCAGACTTATTAAGAGGAAAAGAGAGTCAACACACATCAACAGAATCAGAAACGAGAAAGGAAAAATCACGACGGACCCCACAGAAATACAAAGAATTATTAGAGAGTACTATGAAAACCTATATGCTAAAAAGCTGGGAAACCTAGGAGAAATGGACAAAATCATAGAAAAATACAACCTTCCAAGACTGACCCAGAAAGAAACAGAAAATCGAAACAGACAAATTACCAGCAACGAAATTGAAGTGGTAATCAAAAAACTACCAAAGAACAAAACCCCTGGGCCAGATGGATTTACCTCGGAATTCTATCAGACATACAGAGAAGACATAATACCCATTCTCCTTAAAGTTTTCCAAAAAATAGAAGAGGAGGGAATACTCCCAAACTCATTCTATGAAGATAACATCACCCTAATAACAAAACCAGGCAAAGACCCCAACAAAAAAGAAAATTACAGACCAATATCCCTGATGAATGTAGATGCTAAAATACTTAATAAAATATTAGCAAAACAAATTCAAAAATATATCAAAAGGATCATACACCATGACTAAGTGAGATTCATCCCAGGGATGCAAGGATGGTACAACATTTGAAAATCCATTAACATCATCCACCACATCAACAAAAAAAAGACAAAAACCGCATGATCATCTCCATAGATGCTGAAAAAGCATTCGATAAAATTCAACATCCATTCATGGTAAAAATTCTCAGCAAAATGGGTATAGAGGGCAAGTACCTCAACATAATAAAGGCCATATATGATAAACCCACAGCCAACATTATATTGAACAGCGAGAAGCTGAAAGCATTTCCTCTGAGATCGGGAACTAGACAGGGATGCCCACTCTACCCGTTGTTATTCAACATAGTACTGGAGGTCCTAGCCACGGCAATCAGACAAAACAAAGAAACACAAGGAATCCAGATTGGAAACGAAGAAGTTAAACTGTCACTATTTGCAGATGACATGATATTGTACATTAAAAAACCCTAAAGACTCCACTCCAAAACTACTAGAACTGATATCGGAATACAGCAAAGTTGCAGGATACAAAATTAACACACAGAAATCTGTGCTTTCCTATACACTAAAAATGAATCAACAGAAAGAGAAATCAGGAAAACAACTCCATTCACAATAGCATCCAAAAGAATAAAATACCTAGGAATAAACCTAACCAAAGAAGTGAAAGACCTATACCCTGAAAACAACAAAACACTCTTAGGAGAAATTAAAGGGGATGCTAACAAATGGAAACTCATCCCATGCTCTTGACTAGGAAGAATTAATATCGTCAAAATGGCCATCCTGCCCAAAGCAATATACAGATTCGATGCAATCCCTATCAAACTACTAACAGCATTCTTCAATGAACTGGAACAAACAGTTCAAAAATTCATATGGAAACACCAAAGACCCCGAATAGCTAAAGCAATCCTGAGAAGGAAGAATAAAGTTGGGGGGATCTCACTCCCCAACTTCAAGCTCTACTACAAAGCCATAGTAATCAAGACAATTTGGTACTGGCACAAGAGCAGAGCCACAGACCAGTGGAACAGATTAGAGACTCCAGACATTAACTCAAACATATATGGTCAACTAGTATTTTATAAAGGTGCCATGGACATACAATGGGGAAATGACAGTCTCTTCAACAGATGGTGCTGGCAAAACTGGACAGCTACATGTAAGAGAATGAAACTGGATCACTGTCTAACCCCATACACAAAAGTAAATTCGAAATGGATCAAAGACCTGAATGTAAGTCATGAAATCATAAAACTCTAGAAAATAACATAGGCAAAAATCTCTTAGACATAAACATGAGTGACCTCTTCTTGAACATATCTCCCCGGGCAAGGAAAACAAAAGCAAAAATGAACAAATGGGACTATATTAAGCTGAATAGCTTCTGTACAGCAAAAGACACCATCAATAGAACAAAAAGGTACCCTACAGTATGGGAGAATATATTTGTAAATGAAAGATCTGATAAAGGCTTGACATCCAAAATATATAAAGAGCTCACACACCTCAACAAACAAAAAACAAATAATCCAATTAAAAAATGGGCAGAGGAACTGAACAGACAGTTCTCTAAAGAAGAAATTCAGATGGCCAACAGACACATGAAAAGATGCTCCACATCGCTAATTATCAGAGAAATGCAAATTAAAACCACAATGAGGTTTCACCTCACACCAGTAAGGATGGCTACCATCCAAAAGACAAACAACAGCAAATGTTGGCGAGGTTGTGGAGAAAGGCGAACCTCCCACCACTGCTGGTGGGAATGTAAATTAGTCCAACCATTGTGGAAAGCAGTATGGAGGTTCCCCAAAAACTCAAAATAGACATACCATTTGACCCAGGAATTCCACTTCTAGGAATTTACCCTAAGAATGCAGCAGCTCAGTTTTAAAAAGACTGATGCACCCCTATGTTTATCATAGCACTACTTAGAATAGCCAAGAAATGGAAGAAACCTAAGTGTCCATCAGTACATGAATGGATAAAGAAAATGTGGTACATATACACAATGGAACATTATTCAGCCATAAGAAGAAAACAAATCCTACCATTTGCAACAACATGGATGGAGCTAGAGGTATTATGCTCAGTGAAATAAGCCAAGCGGAGAAAGAGAAATACCAAATGATTTTACTCATCTGTGGAGTATAAAAACAAAGGAAAAACTGAAGGAACAAAACAGCAGCAGAATCACAGAACCCAAGAATGGACTAATAGGTACCAAAGGGAAAGGGACTGGGGAGGATGGGTGGGTAGGGAGGGATAAGGGGGGGGAGAAGAAAGGGGGTATTATGATTAGCATGCATAATGTGGGGAGTGGGAGAAAGGGGAGGCTGGGCAACACAGAGAAGACAAGTAGTGATTCTACAACATTTTACTATGCTGATGGACAGTGACTGTAATGGGGTTTGTGGGGGGGGGGACTTGGTATAGGGGAGAGCCCAGTAAACATAATATTCTTCATGTAATTGTAGATTAATGATAACAAAAAAAAAGAAAAGGGGGATTACTCCCTGATAGGATAAAACTAACTGCAAATCAATGATTAATGCATGCTTTACATATCCTTAATTTTGATCTTTCAAAGGGTGTCAGATGATCAGCTATGGAAGTACATTTTTCTGATAATATTCCTTTCTGTTAAAAAAAAAAGCAGTTCCTGTGTGGTGATCTCCAATAGGTTCTTCACAATGTTGTAAAGGTCATATCAAAGTGCGGGCAAAGGGTTTGTTTGTGTTTATACAGAGGATCAAAGCCTAATTTGGCTACACAGAAAATGAATTAAGATACGATATGAAGAAGAACTTCCAACATTAACATCCTCTGGAAGAGTCATTCCAGAAGATGAACATCAAAAAACTTCAACAAAGATCCTGGCGCTGCTGCAGTTGTAGCTGCAGTCATCCCACCGGTTCCTGGACTTGCCATTGAAATGAAGAAGGAGATATCTAAGCTGGCCTGTGCATACAGTAAAACAACAAATTTGACTGGATCTATACTGTCAGAACTCAACCAAGAATTAGGAGAAGTGCAAGTTGCTGTGCTCCAAAATCGTGCGACTATGGATGATCTACTGTTAAAAGAATACATGGGATGTGAACAGTTCCCAGGAATGTGTTGTTTTAATTTGTCTGATTTTTCTCAAAATATTCAAATTCAGTTAGACAATATCCATCATATCATTGATAAGTTTTCACAAATGCCTAGGGTGCCTAATTGGTTTTCTTGGTTTCACTGGAGATGGCTGGTAATTGTAGGTTTGCTTTGGTTATGTAGCTGTATTCCTATTATGTTAATGTGTGTACACAATTTAATTAGTAATTTAAAACCTATACATGCTTATGTTACACTACAAGAAGATATGTCAAAGAAATAATCAATCTTCCCAGATTTTCTTCCATCTGCTACTTCTATAGCTTCTCTTCTTCCTTCATAATTACAACCCCTAAGTAGAATTCGTGCCTCATATCGAAATTACCGAGTATCGTAATTCTTCCAAGTGGTAAAGATACCTCAACACAAATGCTGGGCATAGAAGCCACAGGGCATAAATATGCAAAGAAGTAAAAAGCTAACCTTTTCAAACAATATGGCTTCTCTCTCACTTACCAACTTTACATTTCCCTGTATGGCCCCGGAAGATGACTGGTTAGCCAGAGACGGGTAAGATTCCTCAAGTGAGGAACAACCTAAGACAGGCACAGTCGCAGGGGGGCCATCAGGAGAGAAATTGGGGACCAACAGAGGGGAGGCTTAGAACCTCACCCCCCCCCTGTTTTGAGAGAAATCTTCTGCATCTGTGGATGTTTTGTTGCCCTTGTCAGGCTTGGATTAATACTTAGTTTATAGGCACAGACCTGATCAACTACATTTGCCCTCTTACAGCACTAAATTATGTTTTCTACCTTTATCTTGCATCTACCTACCACTTTAGCACTTTATTTAAAAAAAATAATAATAACAATAAGGGAGAAATGTGGAATTCACATATAAATCATGTATAAAAATCAAAAGAATAATCATATCTGACTTGATTGTTTATAGTTCATGATGTGTGATCAAAACCGAAAGTCTCTGTGCTGTGACTGCCCTTGCAGTGTTCACCATGTAAGAACTTATTCACCATGTAAGACCTTGTTCACCATGTAAGAACTTGTTTGTTATGCTTCAGAAGATTGGAGACTGTTGAGATATAGGCTTGGGGTTGATTAAAGACTGTGCATTGAGTCCCCTATACAGAATTTTTATGTTGTTAACAACCATTTGATCAATAAATATGAGAGATGCCCTCTAAAAAAAAAATAGAAGAGGAGGGAATACTCCCAAACTCATTCTATGAAGCCAACATCACCCTAATACCAAAACCAGGCAAAGACCCCAACAAAACAGAAAACTACAGACCAACATCCCTGATGAACGTAGATGCAAAAATACTCAACAAAATATTAGCAAACCGAATTCAAAAATACATCAAGAGGATCATACACCATGACCAAGTGGGATTCATCCCAGGGATGCAAGGATGGTACAACATTCGAAAATCCATCAACATCATCCACCACATCAACAAAAAGAAAGACAAAAACCACATGATCATCTCCATAGATGCTGAAAAAGCATTCGATAAAATTCAACATCCATTCATGGTAAAAACTCTCAGCAAAATGGGTATAGAGGGCAAGTACCTCAATATAATAAAGACCATATATGATAAACCCACAGCCAACATCATACCAAACAGCGAGAAGCTGAAAGCTTTTCCTCTGCGATCGGGAACAAGACAGGGATGCCCACTCTCCCCGTTGTTATTCAACATAGTACTGGAGGTCCTAGCCACGGCAATTAGACAAAACAAAGAAATACAAGGAATCCAGATTGGTAAAGAAGAGGTCAAACTGTCACTATTTGTAGATGACATGATATTGTACATAAAAAACCCTAAAGACTCCACTCCGAAACTACTACAGCTAATATCGGAATTCAGCAATGTTGCAGGATAAAAAATTAACACACAGAAATCTGTGCTTTCCTATACACTAACAATAAACTAATAGAAAGAGAAATCAGGAAGAAAATTCCATTCACAATAGCATCAAAAAGAATAAAATACTTAGGAATAAACCTAACAAAGGAAGTGAAAGATCTATACCCTGAAAACTGTAAGACACTCTTAAGAGAAATTAAAGAGGTCACTAACAAATGGAAACTCATCCCATGCTCCTGGCTAGGAAGAATTAATATCGTCAAAATGGCCATCCTGCCCAAAGCAATATACAGATTCGATGCAATCACTATCAAACTACGAACAGCATTCTTCAACGAACTGGAACAAATAGTTCAAACATTCATATGGAAACACCAAAGACCCCGAATAGCTAAAGCAATCCTGAGAAGGAAGAATAAAGTGGGGGAGATCTCACTCCCCAACTTCAAACTCTACTACAAAGCCATAGTAATCAAGACAATTTGGTACTGGCACAAGAACAGAGCCACAGACCAATGGAACAGAATAGAGACTCCAAACATTAACCCAAATATATATGGTCAACTAATATTTGATAAAGGGGCCATGGACACACAATGGGCAAATGACAGTCTATTCAACAGATGGTGCTGGCAAAAATTGGACAGCTACATGTAAGAGAATGAAACTGGATCACTGTCTAACCCCATACACAAAAGTAAATTTGAAATGGATCAAAGACTTATATGTAAGTCATGAAACCATAAAACTCTTAGAAAAAAACATAGGCAAAAATCTCTTAGACATAAACATGAGTGACCTCTTCTTGAACATATCTCCCTGGGCAAGGGAAACAAACGCAAAAATGAACAAATGGGACTATATCAAGCTGAAAAGCTTCTGTACAGCAAAGGACACCGTCAATAGAACAAAAAGGTATCCTACAGTATGGGAGAATATATTCGTAAATGACAGATCCAATAAAGGGTTGACATCCAAAATATATAAAGAACTCACACACCTCAACAAACAAAAAGCAAATAATCCAATTAAAAAATGGGCAGAGGAGCTGAATAGACAGTTCTCTAAAGAAGAAATTCAGATGGCCAACAGACACATGAAAAGATGCTCCACATCGCTTGTCATCAGAGAAATGCAAATTAAAACCACAATGAGGTTTCACCTCACACCAGTAAGGATGGCTACCATCCAAAAGACCAACAACAACAAATGTTGGCGAGGTTGTGGAGAAAGGGGAAGCCTCCTACACTGCTGGTGGGAATGTAAATTAGTTCAATCATTGCGGAAAGCAATATGGAGGTTCCTCAAAATGCTCAAAATAGAAATACCATTTGACCCAGGATTTCCACTTCTAGGAATTTACCCTAAGAATGCAGCACTCCAGTTTGAAAAAGACAGATGCACCCCTATATTTATCACTGCACTATTTACAATAGCCAAGATATGGAAGCAACCTAAATGTACATCAGTAGATGAATGGATAAAGTATATGTGGTACATATACAAAATGGAATATTATGCAGCCATAAGAAAAAAACAGATCCTACCATTCGCAACAACATGGATGGAGCTAGAGGGTATTATGCTCAGTGAAATAAGCCAGGTGGAGAAAGACAAGTACCAAATGATTTCACTCATATGTGGAGTATAAGAACAAAAGAAAACTGAAGGAACAAAACAGCAGCAGAAGCACAGAACCCAAGAATGGACTAATAGTTACCAAAGGGAAAGGAACTGGGGAGGACAGGTGGGAAGGGAGGGATAAGGGTGTGAAAAAAAGAAAGGGGGCATTACGATTAGCATGTATAGTGTAGGGGGGGCACGGGGAGGGCTGTGCAACAAAGAAGACAAGTAGTGATTTTACAGCATCTTACTATGTTGATGGACAGTGACTGTGAATGGGGATGTAGGGGGGACTTGGTGAAGGGGGGAACCTAGTAAACATAATGTCCTTCTTGTAATTGTAGATTAATGATACCAAAATAAAAATTAAAAAAAAATAATGACTGTGTAGTGTTCAACCTTTTGGCATTTTTGAGAATGTGCCCAAATGAAGTATTAGATGGAGTCTTTTTTACCTCAATCCAAATTTAAGAATGCCCATAATGCCCCTGGAAAATCTCAAGCTATATTCTATATCATCTTATAAAAGAAAGATGATGCTAAACTAATTTAGTTTATTTTCTGTTAAGTCACATGGATGCACTGTCAAATCAGAATTAATCAATTTGTCAATACCTCATTGTCAGGTTACATTAAAATTTTTCATGACATATATAACTAATACTCCATATCAATAAAATGGCATAAAATGTTTGAAAATTTGCTGTTTTTATTAAAAACTGGTTTTGTTTTCCAGATTGAAGGAACACTTAATCTATTGTAATGCACAGCAATTTGCTAAAGTATACCTTTGTGAACAAAGATACATCAATTAGTTTTTCTATTTGATTTCTCTAGCATTCAAAAGCTCTTAGTAAGTATTCTTATATTTATGGCAATATACTTATTTGCAAAAGTTCAATAAAATATCTTCTCATTGTAACAGGACACAGTTGGAAACACCAGCTGTATTACCAGAATATTATATTTGAGAATTAATCAGACATGACCTGGAAACTTTAAGAAACTAAGACTGACTTTAAGGAGACAGTGCTTAAAAGTCCCTCTTTCAACTCTTGTATTTGGAATGGGTAGAAGATAGGTATATTGAAGAATGCCAGTGGATTATTGCATGATAAACACAGTGATGACTGCAGCTGCTACACCAGATGTGGTTTTATTATTGATAGAGAAAATTCACATACCCTGACCTTTTTCTGCACACCTCACCATAATGCCTTCTGGAAGCAGTTACCTGGCAGCAGGCAAGGCCAGCAACACATCTTCACTGGCCTACCTTAGGGATATATTAACTCTCCAGCCCTATGTCAAAATTTTGTTTACAAGGTTGATCACATTTCTATTCCACAAAATATCACACCAGCCCATTACACCAATGCCATTATGCTGATTGGACAAAGTAAGGGAGCATTTCAACTACTCTAGACTTAATGGAATGACATTTGTGTGTCAGAAGATGAAATTCCAAATGCAGCAGGGGCAAGTGAGAATTTATAGCCAAGGAGTCTTGTGGGTGTTAGTGAGTGGAAAATTACTATGAAGAAACATTAGGGTAAAGGGATTTCTGGTTAACTGACCTCACAGGATACTTGCTGAAGACAGGTAGTCTGATCAGGCATCACATACTGAATGGTGGAAGACGAGAAACTTTATAGATACTGACAGTGGCTAGACACAGGGGGTGGAACCCTCTTGTTAAAATGACTTAGCTAGGTTCTTGCTCAGGTTTTTCACAAACATGTATCCAAATGAGCCTAGGAGAAGGCTCAGGAACCTGAGTAAAGTCTGGTCAAGAATCTCTGTCAGCATCAAGGATAAATTTGACAATTACTCCACAAGGGACGTAAGGAAGAGTATATCTGGAATACGGTGTATCCCATAGACCTTAGGATAATCATGCCCTGTGATCAAGATCAATGGAAAACTACAGCCATCTAATCCACACAGGATTAGGAATGGCCCAGAAGCTTCAGGATTGAAGATTCGGTTTACCTCAGTGGTTAAAAAAACCACAGACAGCTAAAAAAGAAGCTTGCTGCAAAGGGAATACAGACATTTTAATAGAAGAAGGAAGTTATAAACACCAGCTACCACTAAGTGACGAGTTACAGACACAATGACTGTAATTGTCATGAGTATTCCCTCATTTTGTTATGAATACATTTGAGTGTATATATAACATACATTAAGCTAATACCTGTTTTCTATCCTCTTTTATTTCTTTATCATGTAACATGAGGTGAACTGAAATTATATCATAGTATTCAAGTAGTGTTAATTTTACATCAGACTGTTTCTGGATATCAAAGAGAATAGTAATCTTCACTCAAGGACTTTACCTCTTCTTCTGGGGAAGAGGTAAGTATGTTTTTAGTTGTACCTAGGATAGTTTTATCATGTTAGGAAGAATTCTGACCTTGTTACTATGATTTGGAGATTAAGTATTCTTCAAGGCTATGCCTAAGTTGTCAGGTTGGCAAGGGGAAGTCTTGGGGTGATTAATTTTATGGGCAAGCTTGACTGGGGCTAAGGGAAGTCCAGAAGGCTCATAAAACATTTTTCCTGGGTGTGTTCATGAGAGCATTTCTGGATGGGATTAGCATTTGATGCAGCAGGCCAAGTAAAGAGATCCACCCTCAGTGATATGGGTAGGCACCGTCTAATTAGAACAGAGAGCCTGAACAGAACTAAAAAGCCATAAATGAAGGACAACTTTCCTGTGTCTCTGCGTAAGCTGGATATCCACTTTTTCTCACCCTGGGACATCAGACATCAGAGCTCTTGGTTCTCTAGCCTTTGGACATTGGACTTGCACCAGTAATGCCTTAGTTCTCCACTTTTATCTTAAGCTAAATTATACCACCAGCATTCCCAGTTCTCTAGCTTGCTGATGAAAGAATGTTGGACTTCTCAGCCTCCATAACTGTGTGAGCCAATTCATATATATGAGAGATTTATGTTATACATACATACATACATACATATATATATGTGTGTGTGTGTAATATATATATATGAGATTTACTGTAATATATACAGTAAATGGAAAATTTATTATAGTTCTCTAGGGTGTGTACATATGGCACTGTTTCTCTGGAGAGCTCTAATATATATTTCATTGTGAAATAGTATTTAGTTATCTATTTAACAAAAGTAACAATGGAAGACTTCAGGATATACACAGGAAATAAAAACAAAATACCTTATCTCTTAACAGTGAGAAGACAGTTATCTTAAGTAATCAAAGGCATAACAAAGACAACACTAAGCATAAGGTATCATTTTAATAATTCACAGAATCTTTGTTTCCAAGGTAAATTACTCAAAAAGTAAAGAAAAACCTTGTACAATCTCCTATTAAAAACAGACCAGTAATCTAAGAAACTCTGTTATTTTAACAGAGTATAAATCAAACTCTTGGTTGTATCAATGCATTATTGGACTCATTTTAAAATGAATCTTAAGTATATCCATTTAATCCTTACCAGTTTGACCTCACAACACAAAATTCCTTCCCTGTAAACCCCTACAACTTTTTATATCCATTAAGGTTTTATCCATTTCTTCTTTTTCTTTGTTTCTCATTTAACATAAGGACAAAATCTCTCCTATTTTTTCCAAAAAAAAAATGAAAACAAAAAATCCTCAATTCCTTGTATACTTTTCATATAAAAACACAGCCTAACTTCCTCTTATACTCCATTTCATAGAGTAGGTAGCAGGTAGACATGAACAGCAGATACTGGTTAGGAAAGGGTGAAGGATTTCTGAGTTGCCAGTGGTTTGAAATCATAGGCAGTTGCTCACGTGTTAGTCCAATCAGAGATAGTCATCCCACAGTGTGTGGTGAGAAAGTTGCCAGACAGGGGCCACAGACTGCAAGAAGGAACTTCTCCCAACTCAAGCATGTTCACTTTTAAGAAAAACTGACCCCAGGTAGCCTTAAGTCTCATGATATGCTCATCAACATCTCATCTTTTAAGCACAGGAGTTCATGAATATAAAACAGACTGAGTTCTGGGAAAGAACATGCACAAGGAGGAATTAGTTACACGAAGGTTGGGCAGTAGAAAGAAGTAAAATGTGAAAGTTTAAGTAGTCCCCACCCTGTTACAGGAGGGCAAAAGTAAAAAACTGCCTGTTTTTAGCAGCAGTTTAACTCTCTTATGACAGCCTGGCCTGTCTATGGACCATATCTGCTGCCAATAAACTTCTTTTGTTGCTTAGCTTACTGCAACCTCTTGTCTCTTGTTGTTCACCAGGGGTAGGGTGGAGAGAATCATACTCTCCATCACCACAAGAGCTGAGGACCGGAGTTAGCCTCTGCCTGTGACTTGAACTGTGACACTCCATATATAAAGATTTTCCTTCACTTTTATTGTTTTTAATAGTTTATTTTAATATACTAATTAAACATTTTAAGCATTAATAACCTTTATTTTGCAGAGAAAACTAGAAAGTAAACTGTCATATACCAGTACTCTGTAATAAATTAGCAAATTTTATGAATGTACCATCTCACAATCTCTAGAGATATATGCTTTTTATGGTATAATTTTTAATGTGGCAAGCACAGGCTTATTAACAGACCAATATATTTTTAGGCAACATGTACCATATAAATATGAGGCCAAAAGTATAGAAATTTAAGCTTATCCTTAATAATGTTTCAGTATTTTATATTATATTTTATATTGTTTAGAAATTATTTAGATACAGGTATCTATGACTTAACTTTGCATAACTCCAAGTCTGCACTTTATCAAAAATAGTTTGGAAACTATTTTTGGGCAGACATTACAAGACATAATTATTGTTGAAATAAAGTTTGTCCTAATAATGACTCAATTTTATTAAAATTAAATTTATCATTTGTATTGTAGGGGCCGGCCTACGGCCGAGGCTGAGTCCCACTATGGCTGAACACTGCCCTTCCACTCTAGTTGACCAATGCCCTAAGGTGGCGCACGCTTCCTGGGCGCCACCCTGCCTGGTTAGGTGGCATTAGCATAAGGAAGTTGCTCCTATAGGCTTGATCACCATAGGCCAGCTTCCTTTATATAAGGCATAAGCAGGAAAGAAGCACTCACTCTCTTTCCCACTCTCTCAATCTCTGTCTCCCTCTCTCCCCTCATTCTTCTTCTCATTCGCTCCCCCCGGCTGTTGCTTCTTCTCACTCACCTTCTCCCGGCCTTCCGAGCAACAATAAAGAACTGAAGTGAACCAGGTCTGTGTACGTATCGCTGTCGTCACCGCAACAAGGGGCGAACGCGGTATCTGGTGCCGAAACCCGGGAATTTTTTCTCCAACCACCCAGAGGAGAAACTAGTGGACGCAGACGCCATAGAGCTTCTTACCCTGAAGCAGTACCTGTGGACCCCGTTCGGAAGGATTGCTCGGGAAGGCGCCTCAGATGAGAAGGGTGAGTGGACCAACGAGCAAAGCAAATGTAGGAGTAGGAAAGGAGATAGCAAGCGGCTGTGGTGGGGATTTCTGTTTTGTCTGTCCGTCATAGTGTTCTTTGTTGTACTGTTTTGTTTTGTCAAAAATGTTATGAAAAGTTAGGGCGCCAGTGAAAGTTCACGGGAAAGCGACGAAGCCAGGAAAGTTCGCGGGAAAGCGACGAAGCAAGGAAAGTTCGCGGTATAGCGACGAATGCAGGTTAGCGATAAGAGTTCCCTTTACCCATAAACTTAGAAGTAGCCTTTTATCCTTTAATCGCTAACATGGGATCTGAAGAGTCTCGAATTAGAGTAGAAGAGCCTTTGAGAGCACTCCTGAGGGCCAACGGAACCTCATTAAAAACAAAAACCGCAAGGGCTTTCCTCCACACGGTGGAGAAGCATGCTCCGTGGTTCCTAGATGCAGGAAGAATCACTACCCCCGTGTGGGGAAAGTTAGGCGAGGATCTGCGCAGCGCAGATCGCAGGGAGCCGCTCCCGGCTGGGACGCTCCCCATATGGGGGCTGGTTAAGAGCTGCCTAAAGGAGAATAAACCTAGTTGTAGAGAGGCCATAAGGGAGGGAGAGGAGATTCTTGAGGAAGTGAAAGAGGAAAGAGCCTCTGCGAGAGCATCTGAAAGTGGATCTACACAGGGGGGGTCCTCTGATGAGGAAGAGGACCAAGAATTATCAGGAGAAGAGTTAGAGGCTAGGGCTGCTCAGAGAGGACATCGGCCCACATTGTGCTCCTCACTGAGCCGACTGAGAATAAGCAGAGAGGAAGGAGAGACTAGCTCAGCCCCTCTTCCCAATAAGAGCAGTAAGGTAGAAGAGATTGTGCCAACCGCCCCAGATTATCCATCTTGCTCTCCAACCTATAGAGCAGAGCCACCCCTTTACCAGAGTTACTCATATTGTGGTGGCCAGGGGTGCCAAGAACAATTGGGCAAGAATAGATGGAGGGAATGGCTAACCATGGAGGGGAATGCAGTCTTCCCAGTAATAGAAGATCCAAACACCCAGCAAAGATACCATCAAGCCCTAGATTTTAAGCTTGTTAAAAGCCTAAAGGAAGCTGCCACCACCTATGGAGTGCAAGCAGCGTTCACTGTGGCCATAGTGGAGTCATTAGCCACTCAGAATCTAACACCAGATGATTGGGCTAATGTAGCCAGAGCATGCCTTACTGGAGGTCAGTACCTGCTATTCAAAACTGCGTGGGCAGAGCTTTCTCAAGACACTGCCCGGAGCAACGCTGCCGCAGGGAACAATCAGTGGAACCTGGAGATGCTAATGGGCACAGGACCTTACCTAGGACAGCATAATCAGATAAATTACCCTCCTGCTGTGTATATGCAAATAGCTACAGCAGCTGTCAAGGCCTGGAAAACACTCCAGGGCATTGGTGATTTACAGGGTCAATTATCTAAAGTACTCCAAGGACCAAATGAGCCTTATGCAGACTTCTTGGCAAGGTTGATGCAAACTGCAGGCCGTATATTTGGAGATGTTGACACAGCAATGCCCCTAGTAAAACAGTTGGCCTATGAGCAAGCAAATAAATGGTGTAAAGAGGCTATCAGACCTTGGAAAAATAAAGATTTAAATGTGTACCTCAAAGTTTGCAGGGACATCAATGACACTGTAGTGCAAGGACAGGTAATGGCTGCAGCCATAACTCAGGGACTGCAAAATGCGCGCAGCAGGGCTACCCCTCCCAGGGCATGCTTCTATTGCAAGCAGATGGGTCATTTAAAGCGAGATTGCCCGAAATTAGGCGGAGGAGGAGCCAGTGTAACCAACATCCAACCACAACCGAGATTATGTCCCAGATGTAGAAAAGGAAACCATTGGGCAAGAGAGTGCAGATCAGTAGTAGATGTGGAGGGACGCCCACTACCCCCGCAACAGGCAAAAAACGGGAGGCTGGGCCCCCCACCTCAGGGCCCTCAAATGTATGGGGTGATCCAACAAATTCCCAGGACACATTTTCATCTGACAGATCAAGGATCCAGCTTGGAGTTGAAGAACCAAGGAGAGCCACCTCAGGGAGCGCAGGAGTGGACATCCGTGCCACCACCAGACTCGTACTGACTCCCGAGATGGGAGTCCAGTTAGTAGAGTCAGACTTTAAAGGACCATTGCCTAAAGAGACAGTGGGACTTCTATTGGGCCGGAGTTCCACAACTAAAGCAGGATTAATAGTACACCCAGGAGTTATTGACCCAGATTATGAGGGAGTAGTAAAGATTATGGTCTCCTCCCCAAGAGGCGTTACAGCCATTAATTCTGGAGACCGCATTGCTCAAATTCTTATGCTTCCTAGTAAGCATAGACAATATGGGAATAACAACATGAAAAGAGGTCAATCAGGATTTGGATCATCTGGGGCCCCTCTGACCTGTCTCACATTAGAGCTGGGAGACAGGCCTATGCTTGTCCTAAAGATTAGAGATAGGAACTTCTTAGGACTATTAGACACAGGAGCAGATCGCAGCATTATAAGGGAAGATGAGTGGCCAAAAGATTGGCCTTTAAACCGAGCTGCTCAGACTTTAAGAGGGCTAGGCATAGCCCAAGCCCCATTATGTAGTGCTGCCACACTCCCCTGGAAGGACCCGGAGGGACATGAGGGAGTAATTCAACCTTATGTGCTGAACATACCGGTGTCTCTCTGGGGAAGAGACATACTAACCCAGATGAATCTTAAACTAACAACAGAAACCTTCTATAGTAATCAGGCAAAGTCCATTATGAGGAAGCAGGGCTATACAGGAGCCGGAGGCATAGGAAAAAACCTGACTGGCAGAGAGACACCTATCCCACTTTCAGGAGTGGTACCCAGTAGGGTTGGAGGCCCAGGACTGGGTTTTCCCTCGGGGCCATTGAGGGAAGACAGCAATTAAAAATACAATGGCGATCAGAGGAGCCCGTGTGGGTTCCTCAGTGGCCCCTTACCAGAGAGAAAAAAGAAGCAGCCCACACATTAGTGCAAGAGCAAATTGCCGCAGGGCATCTTCAAAGTTCTACTTCCCCATGGAATACACCCATATTTGTCATAAGAAAGAAGTCAGGAAAATGGAGATTGCTGCATGATTTAAGAGCTGTAAATAATCAGATGATTCTCATGGGATCAGTGCAATTAGGTTTACCATTGCCTATGGCCCTGCCAAAAGATTGGAAATCAATTGTAATAGATATCAAAGATTGTTTCTTTTCCATCCCTCTTCATTCTGAGGACTGTAAAAAGTTTGCCTTCACTGTACCAGCCATCAACCACGATTGCCCAGATGAGCGGTATGAGTGGAAAGTGTTGCCACAAGGCATGGCAAATAGCCCTACTATGTGCCAGTTGTATGTGCATGAGGCCCTGGCAGAAGTTATAAAAAAGTTCCCTGATGTAATTATCTATCATTATATGGATGATATTCTCTTATGTCATGAAAAGAATAGTAAAGTAGAAGAAGCCCTCTGCTTCCTGCAAGCACACTTTAAGATATGGGGCCTGGAACCAGCACCAGAGAAAATACAGGCAACTTGCACCAAACAGTATTTAGGAATTAAATTGGAAGATACTATTGCTAGGCCATTAAAAATAACCATAAGAACAGATCAATTAAAAACCCTTAATGATTTTCAAAAACTACTTGGAGATATAAATTGGGTAAGGCCATTCCTAAAGCTTACAGATGAAGAGCTCAGTCCATTATATGAGACACTGAAGGGCGATTCTGATTTATCATCTCCGCGCTCTCTCAGTAAGCAAGCCAAGGAAGCCTTGAGCCTAGTCCAATCCCGCTTGCAGCTTGCCCAGGTAGACAGAATAGACTATGGCAAATTGCTATTCCTTATAGTGATACCCAGTAATAATAGCCCAACAGGGGTACTTTGGCAGGAAGGGCCAATTCTCTGGGTATATCTGGCCCACTCTCCAGGAAAAACATTAAGATGGTATCCTCAGAGTATAGCTGATTTGATCATCAAGGGAATCAGAACAGCTATAAAAACATTTGGGATTCCCCCAAACATAATAATAACGCCTTATACTGCTGAGCAGATTGAATGTCTTACTGCATGCTGTGATGCATGGGCTGTTGCTTACACCATCACCAATGCTTCCTTTGACAACCACTACCCAAAACATCCTTGGCTACAGTTCTGCCTCTCTAATCCCGTCATCTTTCCTAAAAACACAAGATGTAATCCCATACCCAAAGCCAAGGTGGTGTTCACTGATGGGTCAAAGAATGGCATTGGGACTGTGGTCACTGGTGACCAATCTTGGACATTCAGTTTTCCAACCACTTCAGCCCAACAAACAGAGCTGTTGGCTGTAGCACAAGCCTTTACGCTTTTCTCACAGGAACCTTTTAACCTTTTAGCAGATAGTCAGTATGTAGTGAATGCTGTGTCCATCTTAGAGAATGTAAGTTATATTAGCCAGTCTTCCCCCGTTGCCAACATTTTTAGAAAGCTACAACAACTAATATGGACTCGATCAGAACCTTTCTTTATTGGACATGTAAGAGCCCACACTTCCCTCCCAGGACCCATTGCTGAGGGAAACAGACGTGCCGATGCCCTGACCCGTGAGTTTAACATCTTAGCTCTATTTGACCCTGTAGAACAAGCTGCTCAATTTCACAAACAATTCCATGTCAATGCACATACCCTTCGCCTAAAATATAATATTACTAGAGACCAAGCAAGAGCCATAGTAGTCAGTTGCAAATGGTGTGTCACACTCCTACCCTCCATCTCAGAAGGAGTTAATCCAAAGGGGCTACTCCCCAATCACATTTGGCAAATGGATGTTACCCATATTCCAGAATTCGGTAAGATGAAATATGTCCATGTGTCTGTAGACACCTGCTCAGGCATCATTTTTGCCTCTTGCCATACAGGAGAAAAATCTAGAGATGTCATATCTCACTGCCTCCAGGCATTTTCGGCCTGGGGAAAGCCCAAACATTTAAAAACTGACAATGGGCCAGCATATACATCCCAATCGCTCCTCAGCTTTTTAAAAACAATGGATATCACCCACACCACGGGCATTCCCTATAACCCTCAAGGGCAAGGCGGTGGTAGAGCGCGCCAACCTGACCCTTAAAAATGTTCTCTATAAACAAAAAGGGGGAATAGGGGCAGACTTCAGATCCCCCAGAGACAAACTTAACATCATATTGTTCATTTTAAATTTTTTGACATTGGACAAAGATGGCCACAGTGCAGCAGAGCGGCATAATCGCCGTTCCAGGCCTAAAGACATGCCCGCAGTTATGTGGAAGGATGTATTGGAAGGATCATGGAAAGGCCCGGATCCAGTGTTAATCTGGAGCCGAGGCTCTGTTTGTGTTTTCCCACAGGACCGAAACAATCCCATCTGGGTGCCTGAACGCCTGACACGGAGAGTGGCAAGACCAGAACCGGAAGTGCGAGATGCCGATGCCACTGATGCTCATCCTGCTACTGATTCTTCAGCAGGCGATAGCGGAACACAGAGAACTATGGGGTCTGGTGAAGGCTTGGCCTATTCCACTCCCGGTGACTGAAACTGCACATACCTTTCCTGCCTTTTTCTCTACCTATAGTACACTTAATCTCCCATATCTGCCTTTTGACAGCTCTATGTGTTACTGGCATTCCTTTCATAACCTCTCTAAAGCTGCCAATCTGTCGAGGAAATTAGGCAAGATGTTATCCACCAATTGGTCCAGTGAGTTTGATGTGCTCACCACTCAGCTATGGCTAGAAATATTGAATGTTAGTCCCCAAAAGTTAGAGGCGCTGTCTGTAGCTCAGTTTGCTGAAGCCGTGCTAAATGCCACCAAAGCCTGGTCAGGCATGGGTGTTCTGTTCCATGCAATGGCAACATCGGAAAGTGCGGGCGATGGCTCTGGTGCAGGCCATGGCAGCTATAGAAGAAGGCATCTCCCCTAGGGTGTAGCACAATATGTTGGACCAGTAGTCAAAGACGGGTAAGATCAGGAGGTACGCATACCAACCTAAGACAGGGCGCAGACCTTAGCTGTCTGTTGCCTTATGACGGGTAAGGATGCTGCACCTCCCTGACAACCTAAGACAGGCATGGTCCCCGAGCCTCATTGTGCTAAAAAACAAAAAAGGGGGAGATGTAGGGGCCGGCCTACGGCCGAGGCTGAGTCCCACTATGGCTGAACACCGCCCTTCCACTCTAGTTGACCAATGCCCTAAGGTGGCGCACGCTTCCTGGGCGCCACCCTGCCTGGTTAGGTGGCATTAGCATAAGGAAGTTGCTCCTATAGGCTTGATCACCATAGGCCAGCTTCCTTTATATAAGGCATAAGCAGGAAAGAAGCACTCACTCTCTTTCCCACTCTCTCAATCTCTGTCTCCCTCTCTCCCCTCATTCTTCTTCTCATTCGCTCCCCCCGGCTGTTGCTTCTTCTCACTCACCTTCTCCCGGCCTTCCGAGCAACAATAAAGAACTGAAGTGAACCAGGTCTGTGTACGTATCGCTGTCGTCACCGCAACAAGGGGCGAACGCGGTATGTATAATCTTAAACATGTAGCATACATATTATTAATTCATTTGATTAGTAAATAAAGCAAAGTAGAATAGAAATGAATGCTTGTATTATATTTAATGTTGACAACTCTGAGGACATACTTGTGTTATTAAATCAACAATATCAAAGTAGCCTTATTTAACAAAGATTTACCCAACCCATGTAAATTTGAAAAATATTTGAGTTGGTTCCTACATTTCTGGGAATTTAGGAAGATAATTTATGTGAGTGCTTATTTATCTATTTATCTATAAGCCAATTAGGATAGAACTCCTTTAAGGGATTTACAGATTAATTAGGCAATACTATCAAGAGGTTGTGAACACACACACAATTATATATATATATATATATACACAAACACACACACATAAGTACATACACATGTATATGGGTGTACACACACGCATGCACACACACACGTACACACAATGAATATTGTTCAGCCATAAAAAAGGAAATTCTGCTTCTGACAAACAGAATGGACCTTATAGGAATTCTGCTAACTGAAACAAGAGAAAGACAAATACTGTACATATCACTTATATGTGTAATCTAAAAAAAAAAAAAGGCAAACTCAGACAGGATAGATTGGGGATTGCCAGAGTTGAAGGGTGGGGAGGGGCAAAAAGGTGGTCAATGAGTAGAAACCTCCAGTTACAAAATAAATACGGGAATAAAGAGTTACAAACTTCCAGTTATAAAGTCATGGGGATGAAAAGTACAGCATAGGGAATTAATATTGTAACGACTTTTTGTGGTGACAGATGGTAACTTCACTTACTGAGGTGAGCATTTTGTAATTATAAAATTGTCAAATCACTATGTTGTACATGTGAACTAATAAATGTGCATCAACTATACTTAAATAAAAATGAGAAAAATAAGCCATTGGGATATAATGTACAACACTGTACTATTAATACGGTGCTATATATCTAAAAGTTGCTAAAAGAGTAAATATGAAAAGTCTGATCACAAGAAATAGATAACTATTTGTGGTGATGTTAAAGTATCATAGTAATCATTTCACACTAAATACATGTACCAAATCTTGCTGTATAACTAAAACTCAATGTTATATAACAATTACATCTTAATTTATAAAAGGAGCCAGAAAGAACAGTATTTTTTCATCCAGGGGTCAGGGAATGAAGCCTACTCAAAACAAGGAGCCCAAAAAGACTTCCATTCCAGCAGATCCCCTTACAAGGTCACCCAACCTAGTTTCAGAGATTGTGCACAGAATGATAGAAACAAAATCTGTCCTCACCATGCTTCAACAGACTGTCGGTCCGGAGCACTGGATCAGGGGTGTACTCACCACTAGATACCAAACCAAGCAAGACTGGAGATGAGACAAAATTCTCCATGCAGCTCAGAGGTCCGGTAGTCATGTCCTAGGGTCCAGGGATGGTTCCCATCTAGATCTAAGCTGTGTGGCCAGCTACCTGTTAAAAGACAAAGCCAGGCACTGGTAAAAGTAATCAGGGCAGATTTTAATCAGAAATGTACTATGGCAACGGGGAAGAGTTCAGTGTAAACTGAACTCAACCTTTTTTGCTCAGAGATGACTGGGAATTTTACAAGGAGAATTGGAGGGCTGTGAGTGGGGGCTTAGGAGAGTCAGCGAAATGAAAAACCACAAGAAACAGGGAGGAAGGGTTGGGCCATATGGAACCAAAGCCCTTAGCCACGTCGTCGGGCTCCCACCTTCCCACAGAGGCGGGGATGGGACCCTATCTTAAAGGAAAAATAAAACAATTTTTTAAAGCTTCTCACTCGTTAAAAGGAGGAGGGGATGCAGTTTGAGCACTTCAGAAACTACGATAATTTTTGTTCACGGGTGAGGCCCTAAGAGGGGGGCTCAGAGGGGAGGGGCTGGAGTTTCGTCATAAAGAATCTCTGTTGGAAGCGATGAGCCGAAAGAAAGGCAAGGGAGGAGGAGGAGGAAGGGAAACCGAACAGGAGCAGCGAAACAAAGCCGCGCCCTGCTGGGGTGTGTCTTCTTCATCCCTTCATCCCTGATACACACTCATAATTACCAATATTAGATGTAACTGTCGCCTCATCATCCCGCAGTAGGAAAGCGCTGTGCTGAGACAACCGAGACGATCACGAGGTTCGCGTGGGGAAATCCACGGGCCTCTGGCAACCCCGCGGCGGGCTCCCCGGGCCAGCGAGGAAACGCCGGGAAAAGGCCCCCCGCCGCCCCCGGCGCCCCCTGCGCCCCCTGCCGGCTCACCTGTCCGGACCGTCTCCGCGCGAGGCGGACCTTTGTGCGCAGCTGCTGCGAAGACTGCGCGCGGCCTCCCGCGTGCGGACGCCAGGTGGCGCAGTGAGCCGCCGCTCGGGATCGCACGTCTGTGGATCTCGTGCACGTGCAAAGTGACTGAGGGGCGGGGACCTGCACCCCGGCTGGGAGGAGGGCGTGAGGAAGCGGGGAGGTGAACAAGAGCACTCCGGGGCCCTGCGGGTCCGCGAGCCCGGGAACCCTCTCTGCCTCCATGACCTGCCCGGTGCACACCGACCATCCTCACTTGTGCTGCCTTCCTGACAGGCGGACCTCATGCGCCGGGCGTCACGTTTCAAGGAACAACGCTGACACGTTCAAAATTCCCCAACGCCACACGCATTCCTCCGTGGGCTGCCCCTGCACCCCTTCCTGACTCCCTCTCCCTCTCTCCCCCGTGCTCTGCCCTTTGTGTTCTGCCCCTTGTGCTCCTGACAACCTCACGGGTCACTGTTCCCAGCGGTCCTTCAGATGCGTTGGCCTCTTCACATGGCCCTGCTGTGGCAGGGACACACTCCTTCCTCTTGTCTCCCGCCTCCCCAGCTTGCCTCACTCCCTGCTCCCCGTGCTGGAGCACTTCCTGATATGCTCCTCCAAGAAGCTTCCTGGTGCACCCCGTTCCAGGTCTGATTGCTGTGTCTGAGTGCCCAGGCGCAGCTCTCCATCCACAGTTTAGTTTTCTGGTAAGATTTTTGAATCCTCACTGCACTGAAATCTCAAGAGAATATGGAAACTTCATCTGTATTAATCCCTTCGGAGCCTCCTCGCCTGTAGTGAACAGAGTGACAGAGAAGATTCTCCTTTTATTGAAGTTCATATAATAAGGCTATTTCAAGCTCACATCCCTCACCTCCAGTCTTGTTATCTTCCCTATGATCCCCCAATTTCTGCAAATAGGAACAGGATTTGAATCTGAACAGGTCCCTGAGGTACTCAGCACTAACTCTTGGCTGAGCCCACTCCTCAAACCACCGCTCTGTTAATAAATCGCCATGATACACGTTTCTTCTCACCTCACCTCTTCCGCACTCATTCTTTCCATCTGGGTAGGGTCTCTCCCCTGTGGATCCATGTTATCTATGAAGTCTCCAAGAGTGAGACGGACTATTAGTGCTCCTTTTACAAACAATTTCAACATCAATTTTTAGTTTCATCAATTTTAGTGTGCACATTTTCTTACATTTTCCATCCTCCAGGAAAAAAAAAAACTTTGTATAATTAACGGCATTTCAGAGAACACATTGTCATTGCATATACACACATAAACTTGGTCTGAAAACCTACCATTGACATTTTCTGTTGAGATCCCCAGCGTAAAATTTTGCAGAACTGGTATTAGCATCATGTAGGGAAGTCTCAGGACAACAAAGGAATGATTTTTTATTGATAAATGCAACATCAACATCTGTTGTAACGGCACACAGGGAGATGTTACGTGGGACTCTATGGACATCAGTGACTCAGAATCTAAACTTAATTCTGATGACTTGGATGCAGCCTGTGAAGATATTTATGGGAAACTGATTAGTTTCACTTTTATGTATATAAGCTATTTATAATTTTCAAAAAGTACTTTCATTAAGGATTATGAATTTTATTTAAGGATCATGAACATCATATTATAATGCAAGTAGGCACTTTCTCATTAAGGCATATATTACATTGACAATGATTATTTGATTTGATAACAGGTGGCAAATCTTATCCATTTACACTCAAAGGGAAACAGTGCAAATTCTAAATCTGACATTCCTACTTGTATTATAACTGCCAGGATTTTGTCTGTCTGTCTTCTTTTGTGCATTTTGTTTATTCCTTCATCTAAATAATAAAAGCCCAAAGCCTGGAGTAAAAAATCTTTCAGTCAAGAGTTGCACAAAGAATGAATCAGAAAAGTGTTGTGAAATGAATTTTTAAAAGATGGAAAATTTTTAAGAGCTTGGTGATCAAGATGATCATACAGTTTGAATTGATAGATTATTGTGTCTGAGTTACCACATCAGCTCAATCCATATTTTTAAAAATCCTTATCTAATCATTCAAATAATTACATATTTGATTTCAAAATTGGTCCTGAATATCCTGTAGGAAATGGTGGTAAACGTACAATTAAAAAAAAGAAAAATTACCTGTACTTTATTCGAAATACATGTTCAGTGTCTCCCATTTTTCCAGGTACTTGTGCACAGTTGTGTAAATCCTCTTCTCTTGGTGTTCACAGTCTCTCAGAGAAGGTGCCTTTCAGAGATAAGTCAAACAGATAATGACAAATATTGCATGGTATCACTTGAATGTGGAATCCAAAAAATTTAAGTCATAGAAAAAGAATAAAATGGTGGTTACCAGGAGCTGAGGGTTGGGTATATTGGAGAGATGTTGGTTCAAGGTCCTTACATTCAGTAAAAAGGTAAGTTCTGAGGATGTAATGCACAACATAGTAATTATAGTTAGCAACACTTTATTATATACTTAAAAGTTGCTAAAGCACTAGATCTTAAATGCTCTCACACAGAAAATAAATTATAATCATTTGATGTGATAGAGGTGTTAGCTAATACTATATTGGTAATCACATTGTGATATATAAGTGTATCAAATCAACACACTGTATGCCTTAAACTTACATAATGTTATATTTCAATTAATGTCAATAAAATTTAAGATTCATTTTGAATTCCCTTCCCAAAATATAAACAATTTATACATAAGCTTGCAAGAGATGCTCTTGTGCCTGTTAATGCCACAGTGAGATCAGCTACCAAGCTGCAGTTACATCCTCTGGGTTTCCTGGCACCAACCAGAACTGCCAGCAGACCTGCAGGAGTTTTCATAATTTTTCATATTTGCCCTCTTCCAATTTAACTAATCATGCACCCTGAGTTCTGTAGACCATTTTTACTACCCAGGACATCCCTCCTCCCAAGGGAATGGAGCATAGACTTCTAATAGGAATAGATTTTCTTGATTCAATGTCATAGGAGGCAACATTGTTTTGCTACCAGCATCTTGAATCCTTGTCCTTGAAAAGCCCAGGTACTTAATTTTGTTCATAGAGGATTCTGGCCTCCCAGTAAGCACCATATGGGGACATTCTCATCTGATTTTAGAATCTACCAAAAGACATTCCTGCCTGTGGTTTAATGCCAGTCCAGACTGGAAATGTTATAATATGTGGCTGACACTCAGGGCCAGAGCCAAAGATAGAGCCAATTTATGACCTCAGTGTGTGCCCATGGAATGCATTGCTGGGAGATTATACAGGCAGACAGAGAAATAACTTTTAAAAGGCCAATGACCATTACAAGTGGTTTGGGATGACAGTGATATTTAATGCTTAAGTGAGTTTGATGGTCTTAGATTGTTTCATTTCATATCTCAGTCCTGCCACTTTGCAAAATGTCCCAATCAAGATACATAGCCCCATTTCTCACTTTATTCATCTCTAACATAGGAAAATGAAGGTTCTATTGGGATTTTTGATGATGAAAAAAATAAAAACATGTGAGAAATAACTAACATCATTCCTAATATTGATTGAGCTCATTTTAAATGTCCAGCCCTCTTTAAAGTCATTCTCATAAACAATCAGGGCACAGCTAATGTGTGCCATGGCTTTGAGTGAACACCAAGTGTGTGCTTCCTGAAGGAAATGTAAACCCAGAGGTGGAAGACACCATTCAATTGACAGAAATGAAAGTGGAGCAGGGAAAATTCTTCCCTGGGCAAGTGCCCCACATGTCTGCTATCATTGATAGGAATTTGTTGGAATCCCAATTCTGTTCCTTCCAAGCATGCTTCAAAATTAGAAGAAGAGGAGAAAAGTTACATATACAGCATGCAGAAATAGAGATCAGATGGATACTGATCCCATGAGGACATTGTTGAGTTTCCTGAGAGCCCTGGCCTGCTTGCTTTAGGATTTCACCATGCATATGAAAAATAAGCTCATTGCTTCAGTATGCAACTGTAGTAAGCTATTGTTTTCTACCTTGATACTTAAAATATGGTCATGCTATACATGAGAAACACTCTAAAAGCAATAATCTACAATAAGCAGCCTCAAAGTCCTTCCCCAACATTTCCTTTCTCTCAGCCTCTGCTATCTTCTCTGGTTACTTGTCGCTCCGTGGTTTAGGTTGGGGACTAACCCAGTGCTGCAGAGAGGTCAGAGAGGTTCAGGGAGGAAAACAGAGTAATAAAATAGCTAATAAAAGCCAAATGGTTAAATTATTCAAAAATTATAATTGAAATAAATGAAAATGAAAGAATTACAAATATGAAAATGTTTCTGAATCTATTTAGAAAAATGAGTTGAAGATGATCATGCCATCTTATGATGTGAGATATATAAAGCAGTTTGGCAATGTCTACAAATATTTTAAAGGAGCATCTTCTGACCTCACGAATCTTCCCTACAAAAATGTATATTTGGATTTAGTTATGTGTCTAGGAATATATGTTTCAACATTGTTCCTAATAGCAAAAAAAATCTAACAGTAATTAAAACAGACAAGAAAACTAAATATTGAAACACCAAGGAAAAGTAGTAAACTGGAAAAATCACTGTGGCCATCAATATAATGAAATACTGTGGAAACTTTTAAGAGAGAAAAATTTCAAAGAATCCTAAAGCTGTCTATATCAAATAATTAGAGGCTACAGAACCTCATGGAATGTGTATCCCAACACAGTGGTGAGGAAACTGGTCTCTGCAGAAGAAGGATGGGCTTAGCATCATGACTTTTGCACCTCTTGCTTCTGTAAGTTTGCACCCAATTCTTGTTGCTATGTGAATAGATCTTAAATGTTCTTACAACAAAAAAGAAATGGTGATTATGGGATGTGATTAAGGTATTAGGTTACAAACTTCAAATTATAATACAAATCACAGGAATGGAAGTACATCATAGAGAACATAACCAATAATATTGCAGTATCTTGGAATAGTACCGGGATAACTAAAGTTATTTATTAGTAGTATCTATAATTATCAAATCATTATATTGTATATCAACTATATCTCAATAAAGATATTAGCTAACACTATGGCGGTAATCATTTTGAAATATGTATGTCAGATTAACATATTGTACATCTTAAAATAATGTAGTGTTAGATGTCAATTATATCTCAATAAAGCTGGAAGAAATTTAATTAATTAAAATATACATGCTTACTAAAATATTATATGTAGACAACCATCCAAACTTTAGATGGTAATTTTCTTCCCTTTTATTCAAATTTTATATAATATGTTTACAACCTTGAAATAATTTATAGTTAAAATCTCAATCCACTATGACTGAATTTAAAAAAAAGTATTTTTGTTGCAAAAATTAAGTTAGAAATGATGGTCCTGGGAAAAGCAAAGAAACAACTTCTGTATTTAACAATCATTCATTCCATTCCACAAGAATATAAAAATTCAATTACCAGGACACTAATAACTGGAAAGACAATATGTAAAGGATATGAAGAGGTAGCTAGAATATGAATTTGGTGGGACATTCCTGGTCCAACTCTTAGAGATTCCCAGGGAGGCGTCAGTGGATGAGGATGAGTGGACTGACAACTGAAAACCTGTGCCCACTCCTGACAGAAAGGAAGGTTTGGCTCTGTTCCTAATTCTCCTTTTCTGGCACAGAATCTGTCCTTAAAGATCAGGCTTTGTTTCAGCACCTTTTCAGACCCAAAGCTTGACAATTAGAGGCACAACATTTCTAAGACCAATACCTCCAATGAAATTGATGAACAGTTAATAAACTTGGAACTCATGAATATGGCATACAATGGTTTTTAAATCTAGATATAGTTTATATAATAGTTAAAATTTTTACAGTACTTCAAATATTTTCATGCTGAAGCAGTATGATTTTAATGGATTTTTGCCTCATTCTAGATATGTCCTTAATTAGCTCAGATTAATATAACAAAATACAGAGACTGGATGGCTGAAGCAACACATTTTTTTCTCACAGTTTGCCAGGCTGATATGTCCAAGATCAAGGTGCCAACAGATTCAGTTCTTGGTATCCTCATCCTGGCTTGTAGACAGCTGCCTTCTTACTGTGTGCTCAACTGACCTTTCTTCCCTGGGTGCACTTGGAGAATATAAATATAAAAATATAAAATATAAACATGAAATATAGATACACATACATATACATTCATATGTATATGTAGATCATTCCACTTGCTATAAGGGCATTAATATATGTAACATTATATATATATATGTATATATGTCCCTCTACTTCCTATGAAGGCATTAGATCCATTATGAGGGTCTCATCCTCAAGACCTAATCTAAATATAATCACTTCCCAAAATTCCCACTGCCAACCAAGTTCAACTACAATGGGGATAGTGTTTCAACATATGATTGGGGTGCACAAATATTCAATCCCTAACAATATACTATACTGTTACTTTTTATACCACATCCTTTCCATGGCAATGGAACTCACTTCTTTATTTATGAGAATGCCCACTTAACTGCTGAATCTGAGACAGCAGGTCTTCATTGGCACAGAACACCTGTGTATCCTTCACAGCATAGAGCAGATGCCATGTGGGTGGCTCAATATATCAGTTTGCAAAAGTGAATGAAGTGCTACATCAACCACCTTTCTTTATTCAAATTAGCCACATAAGTGCACAAAATCTGATTCAGTCTTTTGGTAGTTAAAATCCTTTAGTAGCATCCTGCTGTATAGAGAGAAAATTGAATATGAGTCCTGCCTACTGATTTATTCCCATCCTTTACTAATTCTACTCACAAATTCATGAATTTGGCACATGAATATGGCATATTATTTCTTTGCAATTCACCAATACATGGGATACATTTTCACCTTAGTTACGTGTGCCTCTGTGTGAGTGATCAAGGAATAATAAGGAAATCCCAATTCTATTGCCTATATGAACCTCCCGAATTCAGTGTTTAGTTCAAGCACATAATACTGTATTATTAGTTATAATCACTATGCTGTGCATTAGATCCCTGGAACTTGTTAATTTATAACTGGCAGTTTGTACCCTTTGACCAACATCTCCTTATATCCTCAACCCCCCAGTTCCTAGTAACTACCGCTCTACTCTCTGTTTCTATGTGTTCAGCTCTTTTAGGTTCCATATACAAGTGATTTTATACAGTATTTGTTTTTCTATGATTTTTTTTCACTTTGTATAATGCCTTCAAGGTCCAGCCAGCTTGTAGCAAATGGCAGGATATCCTTCTTGTAGCTGGATAATATCCCATTGTATAGATATATACCACATCTTCTTTATCCACCATTCATTCATCTTTATCTATCCCTTAACAGATATATGCTACATGATTAAAATAATATTAATTAATTCTAGTATCATCCAAAATGTTGTATATCCCAGGTACTGATTATAAGTATTTCATTGTTTTAATTAGTACTTTTGGTAAGTGTATGCACTGTGTAGTATGTTAAGAGTACAGAAAGGAAAGGGTGATCATTAGTTTCATGATGTACAAAGATTATACTGCCCTCTTGTGTATGGTTTTTTCCCTTTCTTAGTCCGCTCATCACAAATAAAAATATACTAGGTCAGGGAAAAAGCTACAACTCATATTAATGGAAGCTGTAGTTTGCTTCAGCCATGGTTAACTTTTTAGAGCTTCTCTGGGCCTCCTGGTTATTGGACTTAAATGAAGAAGAAATTAAACTTGCTGTCTGTCAAGCTGCCTTTTCCTGTTGACCATCTACATTGTTGATGAAACATTTCAGGGCTCAATTTAAAAGTGTCATTCTCATTCAAATAACAAAAGTGATACTCAGTATCATTATAATTGATAAATATTTGAAAATAGATTAAAACAGAATTCAAAGACATAAACACTAAAATGAATAAATTGGGTTTCACATGATGTTTTATTGGTATAAATATGATTTCGTGAATATAAATTAAATATTTTTTTACCAAAATCAAAAGGGGGAACAAGTTGCTTTCAGGGTTCCTTTTCCAGTTAAGATGGGGTAATCACACTCTGCCCTGTCTTTCTCACTGAATGTAGCTATAAAAGTTGGAAAAAAACGTGTGAATAGTTATTTGAAGACTCTGAAAGTAAGTGGTAACAGGCAAATGAAGGAAGAGCACTGGATTGTGAAGTATACTGAATTGGTAGTGAGCTTTCTTTTCTATTTCCCTCCTGTATCTCCTGACCTGAAATTAACACATACAGGAATCCAGAAGTGAGCGCTGTGGTGCAGACAGAGAGCTCCAGGCAAAGCCCTCTAGTTCTAGTCTGAGGATTGAAAAGGAACTCATAAAGCTCAGAGAGTGCAGACTTCTCTCACCTTCCCCCTCTTCTTTTCTCCAACCTCTCCCTCTCAGAGCCTCAGGCCACCCGGTTGTCATGGTGACAGAGGCAGCTAAGGGCGCTCACCGAACAAAAATTTAAGAGTAGGGGAATTTTCCTCCACTGGGTGGAGCTGCAGTTCCAAAAGAGTGGGGCCATCTCTTATTATTTTTATTTTTTCTCTGTCGTCTGACCACTTCACCCCAGATATGATTAAAATGATGGGCAGAGGAACAGAAGCCATTTAGAAGCAGAAAATACCTGTTGTGGAGAGGAGCTTGACAAAGGGACTTCTTGAAATAGTTTATGAATTTCACAGGTTCACCTACTTCCCTCCAAGGGCCTTGGACGGGCTCCCATCGCAATCTGCATACCAGACTGAAGTGCCTAGGCTGCAGACTGAACTCTGGGAGTGTTCAAGATAGTAATTATTTTTGAATAATGCTATTATCTGTCTTAAAACTTCTGAACTTTGCCACTGCATAATGAAGACAGCCATAGACAATTAAATGAATGGGTACGGTTGTTTCAATAACATTTTATTTACAAAAACAGATTTGGGGCAGGATTTTAACCCCTAGGCCACAAGTCAGCAGAAATATGTGACATGGTCATCCCAGCACGAGGAAGAATAACTTGGTCTCTACAGTCAGGTAGTTTTGTGTTCTTACTCCACCACTAACTGATGTGTTAAAATTATAAATGCATTTTACTTTTGTTTTCTCATCTATACATTTGTTAAATTCATGAAACAAAACTCCCTGTTTTTTTTTCTGAGTTTTAATTTCAGAACAATACCTGGCATAAAATTACTAGCTTAAATTAATATTATCCTTATATATTGAGTATCACATATTTAAGCACATACAAAGAAATAAATGTAGTGATACACAAAGTGTGGTGTACTGCAATGATTGATTTCTGGAATCAGAAGTGTAAGGTGGAATTTCCTTAACTGTAAAAATGTTACAATGTTTTCTTCCTTTTCCATTTTTTTTGTCACTGAGAATATTCCTCAGTTCACCAAATTTAAACTTCTTCAGATTTCTAGTCCCATCTGTGTACTTACTTGTAAAGTGTAGTTTAGCAAGAACTTCCATAAGTCACTTTAAACAGAAGCCCCCACCCTAGATATCTGATTATACTCAACATTTAATCAGTTCGACATCCTCCACCAACCCCAGTTTGTGTTTGATGAACCTGGCCTATCCTCAGCAAGAATACTGTTAGGTGAATTTAGCCAGAACCCCTCATACCCCTGATATTTCTGTTATGGGTTGAGTTTGTTCTCATTTCTCCACCCCCCTGCAACAAGTAATTGAAAGGCAGAGACACAGTACCAAAGCAGAGTGAAAGTTTTATTTGAATTCACTCTGAGGGAGGAGTGGGCCAGAGTCAAGGTAGACAAAGTCCTGAACTTTTAGGTGGGAGGCCTTAATATTGCATTCTGGCTGGGAGGTGCCTCAGTGACTGACAAGGTGGGTTCATTTGATTTACAGTTCCATCTATATAGCCATCCCTCTCAGTGAGCATGTCCTTTCCCATGAGAAGTGTGATTTGAGCAATTCTCAGTTCTGTTCAGTTGTGCCCACACTGAGATCTAGCTCGGAAGGAAGTTATCTTCCTGCAAAGCCTTTATTATCTTCACGTGGGACCCCCTACCTGGGCAGAGTTTGGGCAACTTTTCTTTGAACCTTATCTTCCCCTTTTCCAGCTGCTCATGTCTATCTACCTACCTAACATTTCCTCCTTAGTCATGTTATATCTACTGTACTCCACCCTATTCCTTGACTATTAATTTGCTCATGCTGTATTCAGAGTTGAGTCTAATCTTTCTCCCTTATTATAAAATACCCTTGCAGTAAGTATCCCTATACCTATCCTGATAGTCCTGAATAAATTCCGCCTTACCATTTTTCATAAGTGCTGAGTATTTTTTTAACATTACTATCAGCATTCAAAAAAAAAGAAAAACAATAGGATATAGTCAACATAGTGAAAAATTATACAAGATTAGAAAACAATAATATAATTAACTAATAAAGTATAGCAGACACTAGTGTCAAGTTAGGATTCTCTTCCTTTCCCTTACTTTCCCCAGTATCATTAAAAATTTCATCAAAAGGGCCAAATCAAAATAAGTAACAACAAAAGTAAAACATACAAGACTTTTGAGGTGGTATAAACTACGGTGTTGTTTACCATAAGAAAGGTGTTGATTAAGCTGCAGGGCCAGAAACTACCTTCCTTGCTCAGGTCACACACTTGTAAATAGAGCCTTTTTGGAATACAGTCATTCCCATTAATTTATAGATGGTTTCTGGCTGCCTTAATGCTACAAATTACAAAGATAAGTAACTGTAACAGAAACCATATTGTCTTCCCAGCTTAAAATACACATCTGACCATTTAAAGGAAAAAAAAAATAATGAAATGCCAAACTCTTAATTACAGAGTTGGGGAATATTTTCTAAGAGAAAAAGAAAGGAAAAGCCAGAACTGGGAGCGTAACAGAGGCGGACAGGAGACAGCATTAATTGGAACTTTTGGGATTGAATAACTAGTTCTGAAGTGGGAACCAGAGCCGTGGAGTAAGAAAGTGAGGGTACATAGAAAAGCAAGTTTCAGTAGCTGTTTAAAACGTTTTGAAAATTTCCCAACTTTGCAAGTTTATCATATTCGATAACGTGATATTGAGACGTAGGCAATGTCTATGTGACTATAAAAAGGGGATGAGTTGTGTAAACATCACAATGTATTTATCTAAGAGGGGGAAAAAAACCGAGTTTAATACAAAATTAAAAAGCAAAGAACCGAAATGATAGGAAGCCTAGGGAAGAAATTTTTTATAGGGTGGATATTCGTAAACTTGTTACAAGTCTTTCGCGACGTATATGACCGATAAGAAATGCTTAGCGGGGTAAAGCGGAACGGACCTGAAGGAAGCGGGGTAAGGCGGAAACGGAAACCCGGAGGGGAACTAGCGCTGCACCTTGTTCCGCCCCGCCTACTCGCACAGACTCTTACAGGATCGCACTTTGCGGATGCCGGCCGGCTGGCATATCATGTGACCTTCCCACAACCCACCGCGAGCGAACCGGCCGCTTCTTACAATGGCGCATTTCCTGCGTCTACGGTGCTTCGCGGAAGGCGCTGGTGCTGTCCTTGCGGCGCTGTGCGAACCGACGGGGTATGAAGGTGCGCACCCCCGCTGCGAAGCCTCGAACGAACACTCCAGACTTCTCTAGCAGAGTGGAAAATGTTTTAAATAGTAACTTATCAAGACTTTAGCTAAGAAATTACGCTTACTTAATGAAATAGTGCAATCGAAGAAAATGTGTGTAAACACACAAACAGCGCCAAAGATGAATTAAAAAGCCAGTACAAAGTCAACTGAACTAGTTTCATAATCAGATTATGTATGTGCCCATGGTAACACGTGCCTGTACATCCACGTTTGTAAATTACATCAATTAGAATTCACCCCAACCTTTAACCTTAACGTTACATGTAGACAGATGTTAAGTGAATATGGATTAGGCTTCCCGATATCTTTAATGGGAATAATTATGTATAACATTGTTCCAACAGAAATTACGCATTATGTTGCATTTTGGGAATAAATATTTTTAAAATCCTCAAACACAGGCATTTCTGTTCCTTGGTCCCCATCCCACCCTTCCACACCCCCGCCTTTTTTTTTTCTTCTAACTTTTCATTTAGCTTGCCATAGGCCTTGCATTTTTGTTAATGCTAGATGGCGCTGTGAGCCCAGTGGTTCCTGATTCTCTTGAAAGGTGGAGCAGGTATTTCTGAAATAGGAGAAGGTGAGTTCCGGGCTTGAAAGTAACCCGTGTTTGAAGCTGAATTGCCTCCTGGAAGGAGGAATTTCATGGTCTGACTTGATGTTGTTCACACGGAGGTCTAAATTGAACAAGTTAATGTTGTACCTGAAAACACTTGATTTTTTCTGGACCTTCGATTGTCTCTCAATTTCCCCACCCTATACATTTCTTTGTCTATACAGTCTGATTCTAAACCCCAGTTTTTCCCCATCATATTTACAAGACTCCCAAATTCTCATTTTACAGTTACACCAACAGTGTTCCTACTAAGCAAACACCATAGTAGAGTAATGAAATATGAAAAACGGTAAAATCCAAACACATTAACATGGAACCAAAATCCCCCAAAAATCAAGCTCAGAAAAGGCAAAACCTTCCCTCAAATGTGTTGAAATTGCTGCTTTTCTGTTCTATGTCAAATCTTTTGACTTCTATGCATGAGCTGGTCCCTACCTGAATTGCAATTCCTCTTTTGTCGTCCCTAACATTTGTTTGGCTTTCTGATATGTTATGTATTCAAAAATAGTTTCATCCAGGAACCTTCAATGACTGTTTAAATTCTGGTTGTATTCCAATACATCTTGTGCGTTGCAACAGCATAATGCATATTCCCTACTAAAGCACATCTAATTTCATTTCCATTGCCTACTGGAATCACCACTTGACTGATGTCACAGTAAAGGATAAATTTTATCTTTGTTGTTCATTTTTCCATTCCTCACAGGTAGCAAAGTGTATTTCATATGGTTGCCACTCAGTTTTCTAAAATGAATGGGTCAAAATCAATTGTCTGCCTATATACCAGTTATGAATGATTGGATATTGAAGTTAAAAACATATTGCACAATAGCATAAAAAACATGATATACTTAGGAATAAATCTGACCAAATATGTGCAAAATCTGTACTCTGCATATTACAAAATACTGATGAGAATAATTAACATAATATTTAAATAAATGTAGAGGCGCACTGATTTCATGAATTGAAAGGCTCAAAGTTTTTAAGATGCCAATTATCACAAATTTATCTAAACCTTTCAGCGCAATTTACAGTCAACATCCCACTATGAATATTTGTGGAAATTGACAAGTGGATTCTAAAATTCATGTAGGAAAGTAAAGGACTTAGAATTGCCAAACCAATTCAGAGAATGAGAAGCACGGCTGGATGACTCACATGACTTACTTCTAGGCTTAATATAAAGTAACACTAGTGTAAAAATAGATGGTTAGGTAAATGGGACAGCATAGCATACAGAAATAAACATACACCTATATGATCAGTAGATTTTTTACTAATGTGCTAAGGAAATTAAACAGAGAGAGAAAAATACTTGCAACAAATGGTGCTAGTACAACTCAGCAACCATATGCCAACAACAGTAATAATAAACACCAAAACCATCTGCTCCTATTTTGCACTATATAAAAAATTAAATCAAAATTTATTGTAGATATATAAAACAGTAAGATACGAAATGTCTAAAGAAAACATAGCAGGCAATCTTGTGATATTGGGATAAGCAAACATTTCATGGATACGAAATATATATTGTAAACCACAATAGAAAAAATGGATAAATTGTACTAAATATTAAAAATAAAGTCCACTGTTTGAAAGACACAGTTAAGAGAATGACAAGAGATACCACAGACTTAAAAGAATAAAGTATTTTCAATACATAACTAATACAAATCTTGTATCAAGAATAATATATATCTTAAAATCTAGTACTAGAACAAGAAACAATTTTTTTAATTTTGGTATCATTACTCTACAATTACATGAGGAACATTATGTTTACTAGACTCCCCATCACCAAGTTTCCCCCACATTCCCCATTGCAGTCATTGTCCGTCAGGGTAGTAAGATGTTGTAGAATCACCACTTGACTTCTCTGTGTTGTACAGCCCTCCCTGTGCCCCCCATATTATACATGCTCATCATAATGCCCTCTTTCTTCCCCTCCATGCTTAACCCTCCCTTCCCATCCATCCTTCCCAGTCCCATTCCCTTTGGTAACTCTTAGTCCATTCTTGGGTTCTGTGAGCCTTCTGGTGTTTTGCTCCTTCCGTTTTTCCTTTGTTCTTATACTCAACAAATGAGTGAAATCATTTGGTACTTGTCTTTCTCTGCCTGGCTTATTTCACTGAGCATAATACCCTCTAGCTCCATCCATGTTGTTGGAAATGGTAGGATTGGTTTTCTTCTTATGGCTGAATAATATTCCATTGTGTATATGTACCGCATCTTCTTTATCCATTCATCTACTGATGGACACTTAGGTTGCTTCCATTTCTTGGCTATTGTAAATAGTGCAGTGATAAACATAGGGGTGCATATGTCTTTCTCAAATTGGGCTGCTGCGTTCTTAGGGTAAATTCTTATAAGTGGAATTCCTGGATCAAATGGTATTTCTATTTTTAGTGTTTTGAGGAACCTCCATACTGCTTTCCACAATGGTTGAACTAGTTTACATTCCCACCAGCAGTGTAGGAGGGTTCCTCTTTCTCCACGTCCTCCCCAACATTTGTTGTTGTTTGTCTTTTGGATGTTGATGACCCTTACTGGTGTAAGGTGATATCTCATTGTGGTTTTAATTTGCATTTCTCTGATGACAAGTGATGTGGGGCATTTTTTCATGTGTCTGTTGGCCACCTGAATTTCTTCTTTGGAGAACTGTCTGTTCAGCTCCTATGACCATTTTTTAATTGGATTATTTGCTTTTTGTTTTTTGAGGTGTGTGAGCTCTTTATATATTTTTGATGTCAAGCCTTTATCGGATCTGTCATTTATGAATATATTCTCCCATACTGTTGGATGCCTTTTTGTTCTATTGGTGGTGTCCTTTGCTCTACAGAAGCTTTTCAGTTTGATGCAGTCTCACTTGTTCATTTTTGCTTTTGTTTCCCTTGCCCGGGGAGATATGTACATGAAGAATTCGCTCATGTTTATGTCCAAGAGATTTTTGCCTATGTTTTTTTCTAAGAGTTTTATGATTTCATGACTTACATTCAGGTCTTTGGTCCATCTCAAATTTACTTTTGTGTATGGGCTTAGACATGATCCAGTTTCATTGTCTTGCATGTAGCTGTCCAGTTTTGCCAACACCAGCTGTTGAAGAGGCTGTCATTTCCCCATTGTATGTCCATGGCTCTTTTATCATAAATTAGTTGACTGTATGTTTGGTTTAATATCTGAACTCTTTATTCTGTTCCACTGGTCGGTGGGTCTGTTCTTGTGCCAGGAACCAACTGTCTCGATCACTGTGGCTTTGTAGTAGAGCTTAAAGTTGGGAAGCGAGATCCTGCCTGCTTTATTCTTCCTTCTCAGGATTGCTTTGGCTATTCAGGGTCCTTTGTGGTTCCATATGAATTTTAAAACTATTTATTCCAGTTTGTTGAAGAATGCTGTTGGTATTTTGGTAGGTATTGCATTGAGTCTGTAGATTGCTTTAGGCAGGATGGCCATTTTGACAATATTAATTATTCCTAGCCTAGAGCATGGGATGAGTTTCCATTTATTAGTGTCCTCTTTAATTTCTCTTAGGAATGTCTTGTAGTTTTCAGGGTATAGATCTTTCACTTCTTTGGTTAGGTTTATTCCTAGGTATTTTATTCTTTTTGATGCAATTGTCAATGGAACTGTCTTCCTGATGTCTCTTTCTATTAGTTCATCATTAGTGTATAGGAGTGCAACAGATTTCTGCATATTAATTTTGTATCCTGCAACTTTGTTGAATTCCAATATTAGTTCTAGTAGTTTAAGAGTGGAGTCTTTAGGTTGTTTTATGTACAATATCATGTCTTCTGCAAATAGTGACAGTCTGACTTCTTTACCAGTCTGGATGCCTTGTATTTTTTGTTTTGTCTGGTTGCCGTGGCTAGGACCTCCAGTACTATGTTGAATAACAGTGGTGAGAGTGGGCATCCCTGTCTTGTTCCCGATCTTAGAGGAAAAGCTTTCAGCTTATAGCTGTTAAATATAATGTTGGCTGTGGGTTTGTCACATATGGGCTTTATTATGTTGAGGTACTTGCCCTCTGTACCCATTTTGTTGAGAGTTTTTATCATGAATGTATGTTGAATTTTGTCGAATGCTTTTTCAGCCATTCGAATTATCATCAGGAGATGATCATGTGTTTTTTGTCCTTCCTTTTGTTGTTGTGGTAGATGATGTTGATGGATTTTTTAATGTTATTCCATCCTTCCATCCCTGAGATGAATCCCACTTGATAATGGTGTATGATCCTCTTGATGTATTTATGAATTCGGTTTGCTAATATTTTGTTTAGTATTTTTGCATCTATGTTCATCAGGGTTATTGGTCTGTAATTTTCTTTTTTGGTGGGGTCTTTGCCTGGTTTTGGTATTAGAGTGATTCTGGCTTCATAGAATGAGTTTGGAAGTATTCCCTCCTCTTCTATTTTTTGGAAAACTTTAAGTAGAATGGGTATTATGTCTTCTCTATATGTCTGATAAAATTCAGTGGTGAATCCATCTGGCCCAGGAGTTTTGTTCTTGGGTAGTTTTTTGATTACCCATTCAATCTCTTTGCTCATAATTGGTCTGTTACATTTTGTGTTTCTTCCTTGGTCAGTCTTGGAAGGTTGTATTTTTCTAGGAAGTCCATTTCTTCTAGGTTTTCCAGCTTGATAGCATATAGATTTTCATAGTATTCTCTAATAATTTTTAGTATTTCTGTGGGATAAGAAACAATTTTTAAGGTAGGAAAAGTGATACTTGAAGAAGAATCGGTAGTTATTTGTTGAATATACTGAACATATTGAAAATATGTTCAATATTATTGCCTTCAGAAACACATGAATTGAAACGACAGTGAGATACCACTATACATCTCCTAGAATACATTTTTAAAAGTTAAAAATATACTGGAAATACCAAATGCTAGGGAAAATGTGAAGCAATAAAAAATTTCATATTTTGCTATCAGGAATGCAAAATGTCATAGCCACTTTGGAAAACAGTTTGGCAGTTTCTTGTGAAGTGAATCATATATTAATATATGATCTAGCAACCTTGCTATTAGGTACTTTACCAAGAGAAGTGAAACTAAATATCCCAAACATGCTGATCTAAATGCTTAAGAGCAGCTGTATTTATAATATTTCAAACTTGAAAACAACTCAAATATCTAACAAGTAGTAAAAAGATGAACCAATCTTAGTATGTTTATTCAATAGAGTATAATTTAGATATGAAAAGGAACAAACTACTGATACATGAAATAATGTGAATGAATCTTAAATACATTATTATAAGTGAGAGAAAAGAAGAAAAGATTGCATATAGAATAATTTCATGTATATAACAATTTGAAAAATGCAAAGCAATCAAGATAGATATGATAAAAAATTGCCAAGGCTGTGGGGGTGAATTCCTACAAATAGTCACAGAAATGTTTGGGGTAATTAAAAATGCTCTATATTTTAATTGTGGTGGTTGCTGACTGTATTCATTGAAGTATATTGAACTGTCTACTGTAAAAGAATGAATTTCTCCTTAATAAACTCAACTTAAAAATAAATGGATTGTTACACCAACTTCATTATTTCCAGTCGTTCCTTCTTTAAATTAATAACCCCCATATTAAGAATATGACTGTCCCTTTTTCATAGAAATGTTCAATTACACCTCAGTAATAGAGACAGAATTCTTAGAGCCCTGCTTACATGTTCAGATTTATTTCTTGTCCCAATGTCGACTCACAGTTTTATGAACAGGTCATTATTCTTGTTACCCATGGACATCTTTACCCCTAGGCAGTCATTCCCTTATCTCGGTAGCCTTGAAATTTTTATTCATGTTTGTTATGGGATGAATTGTGTCTGCCGAAAACTGATATTTTGAAGCCCTGACCCTCATTCTTCATAATATGAAGGTATTTTGAGATAATCCTTTAAAGAGACCATCAGGGTGGGAACTCATTCAATCTCACTGGTGTCCTTATAAGGAGAGGACATTTGAACATACAAAGAGATATCAGGGAGGCTAACAAAGGAAAGATCATGTGAGGACACAGAGAGCAGCCATCTTCAAGCCAAAGGAAAGGCCTCTGAAGAAACCAAACCTGCTGACACCTTGATCTTAGACTTGTAGCCTCCACAACCATGAGAAAATAAATTTATTTAAGTCACCCAACCTATAATACTTCGTCATGGTAGTCCTAACAAACTAATCTGGTGCTCTCATCACTAACTTGGTCATGATTTAGTTTTAGAAACTGACTCCCTGACCACACAGTTTGCTCCTAGATACATTCCCCTTGGATTAGTAAGAGCCAATGGTTATCAAATAGATGGGGAGACTTTAAACAGTTACAGGGCTGACAAAAATTTGTGGACGAAACAAAGAATGGATGAATCTGATGGACTGTGATTTAATCTTTAGCATCCCTAAATACATCAGAGTGACAGGTATGGAGACAGGTTCCAGTGGAGGGCAACACAGCTTCAGGAAGTCCAGGAACAAAGGTAACAAAGCCCAGAAGCAACATTTTGCTTCTATGAAAATGAGATCATCTTAAATTCTTACTATCCATTTGATTAATGGTTTGAGTCAATTATGACAATACTGGAGCTAGTAATGCCATTTTGGAGAGTCTAAGTTATTGTATTCATGTGTAAGAGGGATAGTAAAACACCTATAGTTGTTACTTTAAATTCTTATAGAAAAACGGAAACAAAATTATAACTGATGCTTTAAATATAAATCATCTATTTTTATACTGTGAATGTGGAAACTCAGATGAAATTGAAAATTAAATTAAGGATTTTTTCAATGAGATAAATTAATAACTGTATTTCATTCATTCAGCATATAGGCTCTGAGGATATACAAGTGAGAGGTCAAATAGAATTCTGTGTACAAAGGGCTCACATTCTAGTTCTTCTTTTCCAGGTACAATAACTACAAACATAGTGTTCACAGTCCAACTCAACATCTACTGTTAATAGTATATATGGAAATAAGTTTCAAGAAGCTTCTCTGTGACTACCTGATGCTACGATGGATTCAACACCCAGGCATGATCCTCATCATACCTGCTTTTGTTTTTATTATCTTTTGAGTTTGCCTTACTACTAAAGAATCCACATATTCTGTGGGTTTTTTTAATCTAACTTCCTCCTTGCACCATTAAGTTGTAGTACTGAACCTAGATATTAGTAGATGTGTGCATATGTATGTGCATCAATAGGTGTCAGTATATCTTTCTGAAATTAAATTTAAAAATTTGCAATTGTAAACTACAAATACAAACTTTATATCTTAATCATTTTTAAGTGTATGGTTCAGTTGTATTAAGTACATTCACACTGTTATACAACCGATCTCTAAAATTATTTTTATCTTATGAAAATGAAACTCTATGCCCTTTAACCAGTAACTCCCCATTTCTTCCTCCCCCCAGCCCCTGGAAACTACCATTCTACTTTCTTAATCAATTTGACTCTGTGAATGTCACTACTCTGGTACTTTGTATAGTGGATCCATTCTGTATTTATTTTTTTGTGACCAGTTTATTTCACTTAGCAGAATGTTCACTGAAGGCTGAACAATAGTCCTTTGTATGAATATATTACATTTTGTTTATTAGTCATCTGATGATGGACGCTTGGTTCCCTCCCCTTTTTGTCTATTCTGAATAATGCTGCTATGAACATGTCTGAACAAATATATTTTTAAGCCCTGTTTTCAGTTATTATAGGTACATACCCATAAATGGAATTGTGGGATATGATAATTCTATTTTTAATTTTTGAGGAACCACCATACTCTTTTACATAGCAGCTGTACTATTTTGCATTCCCACCAACAGAACATATGAATTCTAATTTCTCCACATCCTCACCAACACTTTTCTTTTTTTTTTTATATTAGTCATTGTAATAGCTGTGAGGTGGTATCTTATCATGTTTTTAATCTGCATTTCTCTATTGATTACTGATGTTTTCACATAATTTCATCTTTTCATATACTTTTTGGCCATTTATCTATCTTTTTTTGCAGAAATGTCTATTAAACTCCTTTACACATTTGTTGATCAGGTTGTTTTGTTGCTGAGTTGTTGGATTCATTATATTCTGGGTTAACTCCTTATAGATGTTTAGATTGCAAATATCTGCTTCCATTACATAGGCTGCCTTTTCAGGCTATTGGTGTGTCCTTTGATGCACAAAAGCTTTTAATTTTTATATACTTCATTTTATCTATTAACACTTTTATTGACTGTGCTTTAGGTGCCATATGCAAGAAGTTATTGCCAAATCTAATGTTATTAAGCTTCCCTGTTATGTTTTTCCTGAGGAGTTTTAGAGTATTATATGTTACATTTAGATCTTTGATCCATTTTAAGTTGTTTTTGTATATGGTAAAAGGTAAGGGTCCAACTTTATACTTTTGCATATGTGTATCCAGTTTTGCTAACACCCTTTGTTGAAAAGACTGTCCTTCTTCCATCAAATAATCTTGCCACTCTTGTCAAAAGTCATTTGACTATACATGCAAGGGGTTATTTTGAGCTCTTTATTCTATTCCATTGGACTATACTTCTGTATTTATGTTAGTGCCACACTGTTTTAATTATTTAACTATGTAACAAGTTTTGAAATCAAGAAGTATAAGTCCTTCAACTTTGTCTTTCTTCAAGACTGTTTTGACTATTTAGAGTCTGTTGAGATTCCATATGAATTTTAGGATGTAATGATGGTTTTGGTACTGACAAACACTGTCTCTTTCACCAAACTCCAGCCAGGTTCTTGTGAGTCTTCCTCTCAACTACACCCCAACCTTGGCCTATAAAAACTACAGACTCTCAGTACAAATGATTTTGTACATTCCCCTCTTCCTACAGTAAAAGACTTAAACAAATACTATCATAGTTTCTAACAGCTCAATCCCCAAGACAGCTCAAGACTGCCCCCTAATTTACTATTTGTTCTAGCTGACATCTGATGATAGGTCCCTGATCACCTTTTCTTACAGCATTCACTATTCACCGAAAAGCACTTGTAATTTTGAACCCTTCCTCTGTTGCTTATATATATATAAAATCTTTCAATGCAGGGTGTCTTTCTCAAGGGCCTGAAAGTTCCTTTGATATTAAATGAGGATATAGGACCTCTGTCTCCCAGTCCCAGTGGGAAGACAGAATCGTCAATTTCAACAACTGTGATTAGCAGTTATAGCTGGCCTAATCACATTTACACTAAGCAACTCTTTGTCATTTTTCACTTCCCTGACCATACTGAGCCCCTAATCACCCCCCTTTTCCTTTATTTTTTCTTTAAAATGCCCAGTCCCCTCTGTAGAAATAGAAGGTGAATTCAGTTCATACTGCCCTATTGCAATAGCATATTACTGATTGAAATCAGTCTTTACCGCTTTAAGTAGTACCCTGTTTGTTTATCTTTGACAATCCTACTTGGATCTCATATTTTACTTTTAAAATATTGGCATTTCAGTGAACACTATACAATACGTTATTTGATTTTGGAGGCTGCCCCTTGTTATGGGTCATAGCTTAAGGCCACTCCCCATATAGTTACTTTCAGAATTGTATTGTCACCAGACCAAAGGAGAGATAACAAGCCAGTTTCTCAGTATGTGTTCAAAAAACGTGCTGCTGGAGGGTAGAAGCATGAAACTAAGAGCCTTAAAGGAGGCAGACAAAACATTTAAAATTCCAGGTTTTTTTGCTACTTACATGTTGTTGGCTGTGGGTTTCCATAACAAGGAATAAAATTTAGAGAGTCTGGCTTCCCAAGCCATTTTCTGTGTGGCTTTGGGAAAGTTTCTTAAGCTGGCTGAGCCTCAGATCGCTGATCTGTAAAATAGTAACGCAAGTCCTATATTTTGAAATTTAAAAGTGAGAGCACATTTGGATAGTAACAGTACGATCAATATATGCTGGTATCTCTTTCATTCATCATAGGCCTAGGAACTCTCCGTGAAAGTCTTCACTCCAGGGCTATTTTGTGTGGGAAGTAAGCCTTAGGACTGGTTCTGTTTTCCGAAGGTAACTCCACAAACCACACCTTAGCAGTCAGGTTTCTATGTGGGCAGTTACAAACCAAATTCCCCAGGCACATCTGTCCAAATGACTATTTAAGATCCCCCCAGACTCTACCCAGAATGAAATGGTAAGTTTTAGCCAATTTGGAGATGGGTAAAGATGGTACATCTTTGTTCCACATGGCTTTTTCTCTCTGCACTGTTGCTCACCAACTTAAGAAACATCTCCCCTCAGAAAATAACAATAACAAGTACCTGTTGAGCATGAATATGTACTAGTCACTCTTATTAACATATTTAATTCCCACAAATCTCCTTGAGGTGGTCATGGTTGTTACTGTCATGGAACATATAATGAAATCAGGTGTTTAGTAAGTGACTGGACATCTTCAATCTATTAAGTGGTAGGAACAGGAAAGCCTCACAGTCAACTCCTAAGGTTTCCATTACCAGAATTTTACCACTGGCTTAATTTTCGGTAAATATCATTGGGCTGTGACACTGTCTTATGCTTGTAGTAGCCCAGGACACTCCCCAGATTCAGAAGAGGAAAGTATGACATTGCATATTGGTTCACTAAAGATCTATCTCAGTGCACTTTATCAAAGTGTCCTCCACCTCCATGCAGGGATAAGAAGAGAGAGTAATTATGCCAGCTACCCTGCAGAAAAGATTGACTTGTGTGTAATCACTTCACTGAGACATGGGTCACAGAATTCTGGGAGCAGTGGAGAAGAAAAGAAGCAAAATCACAAGGAAAAGTTATCTGAACTTGGCTCTCAACCCTTTCATTTTCTTGGCTGAAAAATGACAGAAGTCTTTACATGTCATGGCTATCTTGAAACAAGCCCAAAGATGAAGAGATACACTTTAGAGATAAATGAAATGATGTATAAGTAGATTGAATCACTCATAGAGATACTAATCTGCTTTTCTTATGATTTATTTTTATGTGTGGCTGATAAACTTACACCATTATGACATAATTCAAGTAGAGTATTTATTTATAACAGCAAAACAAAATTTTCATCAAAGGGAAGAGAAATTAGTAAGACTTATTGCCCCTATTCCCCACCCCCATTAAACCTCTGTTACCTTTGAATTTGGAAATCATCTTGCTTCTCTGCCCTTTGCTACACCAATGCCACATGTTATGTAGTTTGCATGGAGCATACTGTTGCTCTTCACATACAGTAAAATTAAGCTTAATGGTGAAAGGCTCTAATAAAGTGAAGATGAGGCATCATTATTTTAGCTCTGGCCTTTCAATTCTCTGTATGGGGTATTGACCCCCAAACTCCCAACTGCAGCCATACACTTTGGAGTTAAAGTGTCCTTAAAGTATCAATGCTTTTGCTATGTAGGCTGCTTACATCTCATAAACCTAAAACAAATGGTCCCCCCGCCAGAATAGTTTTTAGAGCATTAGGTGAAATTCGTTGCTTGCGTAGTGGACATATGCTATTGAGTCTCAGAGATGTACCCTGTGAGGATGCTCCCTTCATAAGACAATGTGTTCTTTTCCATACAGTCCTTCTGGAATTTGTGCCTTCCACAGTGTAGGACCTAAAAAAATCCTAGAATGCTTGTTGAAGGCCTGAATTGTTTCTACCCTCTTCTTACTTTCATGCATGTCTCGTGGTGGTTTTGGGTAAGGAAACCCCTTTTCAAACCAAGTTGAGGAATGCTGTCTTCACTTTTCAGGAAACTCAGCAGCCTATTAATAAACTATGTCTCAGAGATATCAAGGGTTCAGCTTGAAACAATCCATATCAACAAATAAGCTAAATAATGGGTGGATAACTAATTGACAAAGTCAATAAAAATGATAACCTAAAAATGTCACAAGCATGAAAGTATTTTTGGTATTATGGTTATTGATAAGAGGAAAAAATATTTAGATTCCATTTTTACAAGACCATATTACAAAAGTATGTGTTGCCTGGAACAGATATAAGTACACATGTTCTGAATGCTTTTTTTTTAATTCCCTATTTCACTCAAAACAGTTTTAGTATTAACTTAACAAAGAGTAAGAAAAGTATATATTTATATTATGGGCATCTGTTTAAGGAAACTTCATGCAGACATTTAAAAAATAAGGTGGCAGTAATCACAGGCTCCAAACAATGTCTACATCTGTTGGGTAAAAAGAAAAGCAAACAATTTTACAAAATACATACTTGCACAGTAAAGAAGCATCTGGTCTTTGCATTCAGAGTGGGAGACTTGGTGTTCTGTCTGCACAAATGAATGCTTTTGTGAACCTTTCACAATTGGAACAGATTAAGCCATACAATAAAACATTCACAGCACTTTTTTTCCTTTTTTTGAAGATATCATTGATATACACTCTTATGAAGGTTTCACAAGAAAAATAATGTGGTTTTTACATTCACCCTTATTATTGAGTCCCCCATATACCCCATTGCAGGTGCTGTCCATCAATGTAGTAAGATGCCACACAGTCCCTATTTGTCTTCTCTGTGCTTCACCACACACCATGTGCACTAATCATTATAACCCACAATCCCCTTCTCCCTCCCTCCCCAGTCGCCCTCTCCCACCCCTCCCCTTTGGTAACCACCAGTCCCTTCTTGGAGTCTGTGAGTCTGCTGCTATTTTGTTCCTTCAGTTTTATTCACAGCACGTTTTAAGCATGAAACTAAGCAAAATTTACTTCGTGGTTCCTGGAAAAGTCGCTGTCCTTCTTCCACCAGAAGTCTTGCAGAGGAAATTTCTGGAAAACACTAAAACAGGGCAAGTGTAACGCCTCTTTCTTTGAAAACAAAAAATTCCCATTCAGTGTAATGAAGTGATGCTTGAAAACATTAAAATAGTTTAAAAGATTCTTTGAAAAATGATTATGAATACATTTTTTAAATGAATGGAAGGTATACACAATACAAAATGATTAATCTGGTTGTAGATGATGCTTATGTGATTTTATTAAATGAGAATTTATACACAGGTCAAAGACATTTTGCATGCCAAGACAAAAAGCAAGAACAAATATTGCAAGGTGGAGTCTGAAGCAGCTAAACATCCATGTAGCGGTATAATTTCTGAACAAACTTGTTATACAAATTATCCAACCGGTCCTGAAGAAGAGCAGACAGCAGCTGGCCGCACGCGTACAGAGTAGACAGCAGCTGGCCGCACGCGTACAGCCACCCCTAGAGAGGCCCGAGCTCCGCTGGCCTGGAGAGCCCCGCCTGGCGGGGCGGCCCCAGGAGAAGGAGGGGGTCACGCCCACTCGGTCGTCTGCGCTTGCGCAGGAGGCGCCCCGGTCAGCCACCCGCGGTTCGGAAACTGGGGGCGGTCGACACGGCGCGAAGTCTAGAAAATCCGGGAAGCTCCGGAAAGCAAGGCAGTGAAAGAGATGTGCTATAGTCTACAATTCATTGAGAATATACTGAAAAATTAAAGCGGGAAATGGTAGTGGGAGAAAGCCTGAGATTTACACGGACTTTAGGGACGTTATGATCCTAGCAATAATCGTAATCGTTTTCGCGTCCCGGCTGGAGTAATAAAAACATGACTGTACAAGTTTTGGAGAACAGTTGGAGAAATTTTGACATGCAATAGAAATATTGATCTTCAGGAACTGTCCTCATTTTTATGGGAAGTAGCCTACATACTGTGGTTGTAGAATATCCTCAGTTTATGAAAATTCAGGTGAAGATATAACGCATTATTTACTTAAAAATCATGTACTTAACACATGTGTATAGATGAGCTTACTATACCAATATGTTAATAATTAAGAATCTAGGTAGTTGGATATAGGAGTTCACTTTGCTCTTTCTTAAAAATAAATTCCATTATAAATTTAAAAAATAAACTGAAGAAAAAAGTTGCATGCCAAGTTAAATACCACAATGCTAAAGAAACTAGAACATCATGTATTGCGATAACTAAACTGTTTTCCGACTTCCTACAAAAAGCGTTTTGAAATGGGTCCCTTGACGCAGGGCGGACCTTTGTGCGCAGCTGCTGCGAAGGCTGCGCGCGGCCTCCCGCGTGCGGACGCCAGGTGGCGCAGTGAGCCGCCGCTCGGGATCGCACGTCTGTGGATCTCGTGCACGTGCAAAGTGACTGAGGGGCGGGGACCTGCACCCCGGCTGGGAGGAGGGCGTGAGGAAGCGGGGAGGTGAACAAGAGCACTCCGGGGCCCTGCGGGTCCGCGAGCCCGGGAACCCTCTCTGCCTCCATGACCTGCCCGGTGCACACCGACCATCCTCACTTGTGCTGCCTTCCTGACAGGCGGACCTCATGCGCCGGGCGTCACGTTTCAAGGAACAACGCTGACACGTTCAAAATTCCCCAACGCCACACGCATTCCTCCGTGGGCTGCCCCTGCACCCCTTCCTGACTCCCTCTCCCTCTCTCCCCCGTGCTCTGCCCTTTGTGTTCTGCCCCTTGTGCTCCTGACAACCTCACGGGTCACTGTTCCCAGCGGTCCTTCAGATGCGTTGGCCTCTTCACATGGCCCTGCTGTGGCAGGGACACACTCCTTCCTCTTGTCTCCCGCCTCCCCAGCTTGCCTCACTCCCTGCTCCCCGTGCTGGAGCACTTCCTGATATGCTCCTCCAAGAAGCTTCCTGGTGCACCCCGTTCCAGGTCTGATTGCTGTGTCTGAGTGCCCAGGCGCAGCTCTCCATCCACAGTTTAGTTTTCTGGTAAGATTTTGAATCCTCACTGCACTGAAATCTCAAGAGAATATGGAAACTTCATCTGTATTAATCCCTTCGGAGCCTCCTCGCCTGTAGTGAACAGAGTGACAGAGAAGATTCTCCTTTTATTGAAGTTCATATAATAAGGCTATTTCAAGCTCACATCCCTCACCTCCAGTCTTGTTATCTTCCCTATGATCCCCCAATTTCTGCAAATAGGAACAGGATTTGAATCCAAATAGCTCCCTGAGATTCTCAGGGCTATAGGAAGAGAGCCCTGCCTCTGGGCTGAGCCCACTCCCTCATAAACCACCACGGTGTAAGTCACTGTGATACACAGTTCCTCTTCTCACCCCCTTTGTATTGAATTACACAAGTGAATGAATGAATTTTTCACACTCCTCACCTATATTCTTGCCTACTTCATAACAAACCCAACTATCGCTTAATGTGAAAAGGGTTTGAATTCGGAGATTAAACTGTTTCTGTTCCTTCTGTTTTCATGCTGGGAAGTGAATCCTGATTTGCACTTCTTTCTCTTTTCTAGCCTCTCCTTTCTGAAACTACTATTTTAAGATCTCCTAATAGACCACACTTCTTTTTACCTCTTCTGTACCTCCTCCTTCCTTCTGGGAAGTTTTGCCCTTTTAGGACATGTAAAACATTGGTCACCAGGAGTCAGCTCTACTATGATAGCTGCTTTGAAAAATTATTTCCAACTCCTCATTACTTTGTTTTACCAATTTTAGCATGTGGTCACTCACTTTTTTCAAATTTTATCACAATCAATGTTAGACTAAAAACTATGACATGGTTTTCATTGTCTGCAAATGGAGAACTTTGAAATCCTCTGTTGTTATCTTCTGGTAACATCACCTGCATGAAAACTTGCAGAATGAGTGTCAACAGGAAAAAACAAAATCACACATGAAATGCCACTGCCTCTTTTATCAATACATGTTTCATGGCCATCATTCTTCATGCCATGCAGGGTGATGATAAGATATCCATGACTCTGGATCATAATCTTATTCAACACAATTCAAAGTCAGAATGTCCAGATGTTTGGGAATTCATTTGCAAATTAATTTGTTTTGGCTTCATTTTATGTGAATAAAATGTATGTCTTTATACTTCTAGAAGAAGTTTTTTAAAAAGTATAAAATAAGGCTCTTAGGTGTATAATAGTTTAATTGACAGATACATTGTCTTTTCTTTTAGAACACGTTAAATCTTTGATTCATCAGCATAAGGTGAATGCCCCGCATCGAGACTCCTACAGACTGTACATAGAGCACTTCTGACTTCAGTGTTACAAATGCCAGTTCTCTTATCTTTCTTTGTGAGTTTCCCATTGTTCCTCATTCATCTTGACATTGCCAACTAGAAGCATATAGCCAGGGGTACAGAAATAATTGAGTAATTATAGGAGGAATGGATCAAGATATTATGGAAAATCTGATCGTGATTAGATATTCCTTATTACATATAAAAATAAAAAATAGACAAGTGGTTTTCAAGATATAATATACCAGACAATGAAGAGCAATGATATCTATGATATATTAATTAATAACATTAGCCTCACTATTTTCCCAGCTTACTACTTCAAGACAGTTTCTAGGTTGTGGTGTGGCAAGGATCTTGGTAGACTTTTTGAATTGAGGAGATAGAACTGACATCCTGGAAAAACAAGGTGGGTCAATTTCCCAGACCAGAGGTCTGGGAAGGAGAGAAATAATCAGGCATAAATGGAGGATGGCAAAATATCTGACAGTGCAACTGAGTTAGGAACCTTATTATGGCCAGGGAAAGAGTAACATGGAAGGATCAGAGATGCCTTGGACATACATAGTTTAAGTACAACACCTGTTGCTGCCAGAACTTCAAGATTCACAGAGCACTGGAGAGAGAACACAGAAGTATCTTTCCTCAGTAGGGGATAATAATAGGTCGTAGATTAAATAAAGCTCTGCTACAACTAACTAATATTACAAGCAAGATGTAAAACAATGTAACTATTCCCAACAACTGTCCCCAAACAGAGCTCAACAATATTTATTTAAAAAATGTAAATCACCCAATAAGGTGAAATTCACAATATCTGAAATCTAATAAAAAGTTATCAGATGTACAAAGAAACATAAAAATAGGACCCATAATGAGACAAATTGATAAATCCAAATTTATGGGGAAAACACAGATGTGAGAACTAACATTAAAACAGATACAGTTGTATCCATTCATTGAAACAATTTTCATAACTGAATTGTATACTATAAAAGTTAGTAGAGTTGCTATAGATACCAAAAAAAGCCAAAATAAAATTTCTAGAGAGGAAAGCTTCAATGTTAGTAATGTTAAAAAAAATACACTCACTATTAACATCAGGTTAGACTTGACAAAAGAAAAGATTAGTAAACTTGAAGACATATTAATAGAAGTCATCCAAAATAAAAGATATGTAGAAGGAATTGACAGAAATGAAAAGGTAATAAATGAGCTGTGGGACAGCTTCAAGCAGCCTAATCGATGAGTAATGAAGTACAAATTTAACAAAAAAGTATAAACCTACAGATTCAAAGGATCAATGGACCCCAAGCACAAGAATCATGAAAAAAATTTATATAAAGGCCCATCGAAATCAAGTTGCTCCAAATCAGCGACAAAGAAAAAAATAGCTGGACAACAAAAGACCTGTTGGTACTGAGAAACAGAGATAAAGATGACAGTAAAATTCTTGCTGGGAACAAGCAAGATGAGAGTGTGGTGATATTGTTAAGATACTAAAGTTGGAGAAAAGTCACTCTAGTATTCTGTACAGAGCAAAAAATTATCTTTCAAAAGCAATGGAATAATAAATAATTTTTTCATGTATATATAAGCCAAAAGAATTACTCTCTTAACTACAACAATTTTAAATCTGAGCCAGAAGAAACACAGTGCCAGATGGAAATGTCAATCAAGAGGGTTTCATAACTGCATGAATAAATATATGATATATTTTCATATTATTTAAATATCAGTATTGTATAATTTATTGTTAGATAAACATAATTGTGAGATTACTCATGTAAAAGTAAAATATATTAAAACAATTTCACAAATGGTGGAAAGGGAGAAATAGAATTATACTATTTTAAGATTTTTATACATATCATGAAGTGGTAGAATATTACTTGAAGGTAAACTTTGATAAACAGGTATACAACAAAACCTAAATCAACCATAACATTGATTAAAAAGTTACAGACTATGTCTATGAAGGAGACAAAATGGAATCATTGCATATACTAAATTATCCCATACAAGGCAGAGAAGGAAAAAAAATGGATCAAGAGTATGTGTGACAGACATACAAATGATAGACTCAAAATCAGCCAAAATTTCCAATGCCACTTCCAAACAAACTTTAATAAGTCAGTGTGAAAAGTTTACTAAAGGCAACAGAGTACTGAAATAGCTGTTTAAGCAAAATGAAAGAATTAAGCAGTCTAATTTCCAAGTAAGATATAGATTTTCAATATGAAAAAATGTATATTATAATAGGAAATACTATGATTCAGATAATTATTTGCTATTATATAATGAGATTGCAGATATGCACATGCTTTGAACTGGAATTTAAAATTCTACAAATATGTTCCCTCTATATAATAGTCCTCTAGTGCAGATAAGTGTACAGGGTATGTGTGCTCCCATACTGCTTATTTTAGCAAGGCAAACAAAAACAACAAACAAATGGAAAACATATTACATCCTATACTACTCATCAAATAATTATGGATTATTGGGTAAATATGGCACATATTTACAACAGATTATGATATAAACATTTGAAATAAATCAGTAATTACAGAATATTTAACACATCCACAGTATGGGGCAGCAGGACAATCAGAACATGTTTATGCCTGAATAGTCATGAAGAGGATGATGGTGCAGAGTGAACACAGGTGACAGTGTTCTGATTACATCACTTAAGACCTATGTAACCTTTCACCATTTATACTACCTACTTCATCCTTAGTGTTCTCACAAGTGCGGTAGGTATAATGGTAATACATATCATGCGATTTTTTTCTGAGTCATAATGTTCAAACCAAATAAAAGAATGCTAATAATGCATGAAAATACTATGACATGGCATATGTAGCTGAAAATATAAAGATCATCACTATGGTTTGTACATAGGTTTGCATGTGAAGCCATATAGAGAAATACACATATATGTATGCAAGCATAGGTCTCAAAAAAGACATCAAAGTATGGATGTTGGTGATTACAATTGCAGGAGTCAGAAGGTAGATGATGATCTTACTCTGTACAACTTTGGTTTAGGTTTAATTTCAGTTTTTATCAACAAAAGTTTCTTCTTTCCAAGATTACAAATTTAACACAGCAAACTAATTATGCATTTAGTTCTGAATATTCTATAAAGGAAAATTATAGGGCTCTAAAAAAAGGACTTGAATGCCAATAATAAATGTCACATCAGGAATTCCACATTACTGGGTTTTTCCCTGGTTCTGCTTCTGACTTATCTTTGTTAGTCCTCTTTTGTAGTAATTTTTAGAATACAAAGATCAAAGAGGTAAGTCCAAGATAATTTACAATATACAGCAGGGAAAACAGACCTAGACTTATTTTGTGTGATGCAGTATTGAAAAGATTTCTGCAACAGGTACAGAAACCTGAGCCAGGATATAGCACAGGAGGAACAAGGATGTGGACACAAAATTCTTAGGTCCAGTAGGTTCTAAGGTGACATTGGGGTGGTGGCTAAGAGGAGGAGGAGTTGCATATAGGAGAAGTTCAAAAGGAGAGTCCGATAGCTGTTTAAATCTTTAAGTTGTTTTAAATTAAAAATGAATTTGAAAGATTGGGGGTAAAGTCACAAATGTTTTAAAAAGGAAGCACAGTTTTATACTGGCAATAATCACAGGACTTTAAAGATAATGTGTGAAATTCTGGAGGGACCTTGGTTCCTGGACCTATTGAGGCAGATGAGTAAGTTTGCCAAACACTAAAATAATCAGTATCCAAACCTAAAGTGATCTAAAGTAATTTTGGCTTCTCATTAAACAAAACAAGAAACCCTCTACATTCATCTACAGTAGAACATTTGAAAAACTCTATTATTAACCTAAAGTAAAAATTAAAAAGCACTAATACTAAAAAGGAATGGTATAAACAACTTTATTTATGGACTTTGATTTAAATACAAAAAGTGATGTTAGAAACACACTTTCACATTTTCCAGAAAAGGCCAATCAATTCTTCTCTCTATTGCTGAAACTCAAGTATGAAGTTCCCGGAATATCGGTGTCCATCATCTCCAGAAACCATGTGCGCGGGAGGCCGGGGAGTGGGGGTCGCGGTTAGCCAGCTTCCCAGTGTCTGGCTCCAAAGGCTCGCGGCGAAAAGGACTGGAGAGTCTCCTTAGAAGCTACAGTGTGAACGGAGCGCGCAAAGGCCCAAGAGACGGAAGTCCAGAGGGACAGAAAAAGTCTATTTAGTTCCGTCCACCAATGTCAGGTAGAGGGTAACAAGATGGGTCCTTGTGGGCCACCGTCACCCGCTCGTCACGTGACCTTCCCACAAAGCGCAGCGACGGACCCGGCTCGCCGGACCCAGGCGATTCTCCTGCCGCCCTGCCTTGCTCCGCGCCGTCGTCGCCGTTGTCCCAGTACAGCCGATGGAGTCAGTGTCCGGAGACCAGGGCCCACGGACTGTTCACTCTGGGATCTTCGTACGTCAAGAAAAAAGTTTCAGAAGGCTCTGTTCCCCACATCCTCGCTTTTTTCCATTGTAGTGCATAATAAGTGTAAAATAGTGTAAAGTTAAGTTTTTTTTTTTTTTTACCATTGCTTTGAGGACAAAGCATTTCAAGAAAGTTTGCTTTGTCAAGAAAATTCTGCAGTTTATATATTCTGTAATTGCATTCTTACAAGTCAATAATGAAAGGCCGAATTTGAAATGTTAGAATAGGTTACAAAGTAGCGAATCATTTTAAGATAACTAGGCACATCTACGAGAATCAGCAAATGCACAGTAAGAAGCAAATAATTGAAAGTGCTAATAAGCTGTCCCACGCCTTTCAGGATTTCCTTTCCCATCTTTTACTGAATACGTTTTCTATAAAATATATAACGTGGCATAATAAAAATGAACTTTTAATTAAAATCCACAATCAAGAATGAAAGGACAATTTGAAGATTTTTAGTATTATCAGCCATTCATTAATTAAATAACCGTATGTTCTACATCTTTTGCCATACCTATGCATAAGTCCCAGATATGAAAATATACTGTGTTTTAGGTGAAAAAAGATATTATCCTATTATGGATGCTCAAAGTGACATCTAAAAATAATAAAGATATTTTCCTATAACTTTAATGTTTAAGTATAATAGGCTAAGACTACAAATGGCTAGTCAAATATTTGGAAAATAATTGCTAAATGTAGTGTAGTATTCAGAGTACTACTCAGAAAACAGACTGGCCTAAAATTAATAAGCAAAACAAGAGTACCTAATTCTAAACATGTATGAAGTCATAAGATTAGGTTGTGTTAAGAAGATAAAACAAGTAAATAAAAACAACACTATATCCCCACAAAGACTAAAATAAGATAATAAGAGAAGCCATGTTAGCTTGATTGGTAAAAAAATGAATTGCTAATATTTATGTTTAAGAACTGCATATTTGATACACATTTTAAAGTAGGATATATATTGTAATAGCCTTTTTTTGGCCCATCAGTTCATCGTTTAATGAAGTGTAAACTTTACAAGATTGTTCTCTGCAGCATTTTGAAAAAATATCAGTGGGGCATAGACAAAAGGCATACATATTTTGGAATAGAGAATGCTAACATAATAGTGATTTAGAAAAAACACCGGTATACTGCAAATAATCAATTTGGAAAATAAAATATGAATATTACATATGTATCTAGTCCTATTAAATATATGTATTTCTACATATTAAATATATAAATGTATAAATGCACATATATATATATAATATCCAGCATATAATATCCAGTATCTATATTTACATCTATAGCTATATCCGAATCTCTGTGTAGGTAGGTATAGATATAGATTCTGTTAAAGTCCTGAGAAATCTGAAAGTATAAAAAAGTTTAAAAGATAGTATAGAATGAAACAGAAAATGGAGTATTGTGTATAAATCTTTTATATTTTAACTTGTAAGTTTCTGTAATTTTTAAATATCAGTAATGTTCTATTCATTATGTAATTTAAAAGGTATTCAAATCCTCTTTTGAAGTCCGTCACCAGTAGTTCCTTGGACTCTTTCCAGGACTGTAATCTCTCTCCTCACAATAGCCACTAACATAACTCAGCAGCTGCTGGGAACCTGGGTTCTCAGCAATTAACTTTTTCCTGCTCCCATAATTCCATTTCTGGATGATAGATGGCGCTGAAACATAGGTCTTTGATAGTTTCATACAGTTCTAATACTGACACTTCACATGCGGATGAGGTGAACTTTAACTAAGAATATGGAGTTGTCCTGGGGCTCAGGCATTTCCTTTGAGGACAAGGATATTGATGGAAATCTTCGCAGGCAGATTTTAAGGGCTTTAGCAACAAGGGAGTATGGGGCACTTTCCATGTCTGAGAAAAGACTGAAAAACAAACTCTCCTGTGACTACTCATAGTTCCTCTTATAATCCAACATATTTTCGGGGCTGAAGATATCTCCAAAACTCAAAATCACAGAATCATTTATTTAATAAACAGCGAGGCTGGGAGGAAAAATTGTTTTAGTGATATATCTTGGTTGGAATATGCAGAAAAAAGCTGGACAAGGCAGTTGAGGGAGATATTGGGAAATTCTAGCATGCAAAGATGGAAAAAGAAGCAACTTTACAATGCACAAACCTGACAAACGCTACCTCAGCCAGGTGTTCAGTGTCTACATCCACAATGGTAAGGCGTATTGATAGTATGTACCATTGATGTGATATGATGGAAATGGTACTTTTCCTCTGTGATCCTCCTCCCCAAATACATAGACCCAGGCTAATTATCAGAAAACATCAAACAAATCCAAGTTGAAGGACATTCTACAAATACTTTCCCAGTAATCCTCAAAAGTATTAAACTCACCAAAAATAAGGAAATTCTAAAGAAAAACTTATGGTCTAGAGAAGCCTAAGGAGACATGACAAGTAAGTGTAATGTGTCGGGTGGAATCCTGGAGCAGATAAAGCACATTAAATTAACACTAAAGAAACTTGAATAAGGAAAGACTTTCAGTTAATAATTATGTAGCAACATTAGTTCATTAACTGTAATTAATGTACCATACTTAAGGCAAAATGTTAATGATAGGAAAACTGGGTGCCAGTCTCTTTGTAACATTTGCAATAAGAACTTTGAATAAGAATATAGGAACTCTGTTCTGTCTTCACAGGTTTTCTGTAAATTTAAAACTTTAAAAATAAAGACAGCAAAGGATTCAAAGCTATTGAGTAAAATGAGAGTCATAAATCCATACTGATATAAACAATGAATGTATAAATGAGGGTGAAGGGAAAACTCTTCCTGACATTAGAATATCAACTAATAACTAAAGATTGAATTAAAAAGGTATCAATTCATGTTAAAATAGTGACTGAGAGTATGTTAGGAATAAAGTATTTATATGGTCTCAGAGTATCTCCCTACACATTATTTTTTATTAATTACAAAAGGATAATGTTAATTATGAACAAACTTAAATTTTCATCTTAATGAGGTAAGTTAGCATCGCAAGTGTTGGTATGAACTCATGATATGCTTTCTGGAATGATGACTTGAGAAGGCCCCAGCGTCAGTTCAATAACATTCTTGATAAAAATGCATAATTTAAATCTAACGGGGCAACATCAGACAAACACAAATTAAGAGACATTTTATAAAATCAAAAACAAAGAAGTCAAGAATCATGAAATACTGAGGAATTACTTTAGATAAAAGGAGACTAAAAATACATGAAAATGAAATGCAACATACGATCCTGGAACAAAGATAATAGTTGCAAAGAATATAATTGGGGCGGGCAACTGACAAAATTTTAATATAGATTATGGATTAGGTAATATTTAATCCTAAACTTCCTGAACTGTGGTTATGTGAGAAAATGTCAATGTTATTGGAAATGTACTCTAAAGTATTTAGATTTGAAAGAACATGCTTTATTAAATTTATTTTCAAATGGTTGGAAATAAATGCATATGAGTGTGTGCATGCATGTATGCACGTATATCTTTATCCATGTCTACATAAAGGGAGAATAGTAATGATAAAAAGCAAATGAGGAGGGCAAAATGTAAACATCAGATGAATCTGGGCAAAATTAACAGTCCCTTGTCCTATTCTTGCAATTTTCTTTAAAATTATAATGAAAAGTTACAAAATAATTTTGGCACAACTTACTATACCATCCCTCGAGAAAAAAATTAAGTCCATCATTATATTTACAAAAAAATGAGCTTAAATTAATATAACATGACTGTCTAAAAATAGGAAATTCACCTACTGGGAAGGAATATTTGTGGCACAGGTAATTGACAAAGATTTGGCCTGTAGGGTATATAAAGGACTTACAAAATGATTAAGATTACAAATAACTGACCCAATGGGGAAATATGATCAATTTATATCCAAGAGGAAATTCACAGAAGGCAAAATACAAACTGCCAAAAAAAACATATAAAAGGGTGCTTAATATTATATAGGAATAAGGAAAATAAAAATTACTATTTTTCACCTATTGAAATGGCAATTTATAAAAAGTTAATTTATATGGTGTGGTCAAAGGACTGGAGAAACAGGTATTCTTGTATTGATAACAAGAGTGCTTGTTTCAAATGAATTTAGAAATTGTTTTTGGTTTATTAAGGGAGTACACCAACAGTTGGAAATAATGCCAACGTGAATGATAGATTAAGTTACCACTGTCATTAACTAGCATGGCTGACTAATTCTTCTTATGTCCGATGAAATATTTGTGAAATGAAAGACTACTCCAAATACTTAGAGTATTATAGAGTGTTCTCAGAATGTAATATAAATCTCTGATTTTCAACCAAGAGGAAGAAATGAACAATTTTTATTTTTATTTATTATTTCTCAGTTTTGATATCTTATAAAATATCTCAATCATGAACAAAATTTAAAGAAAATGCTTTGAAGAATGCTCATGTTATTCATGGTTTTCCCACTCTAAACATAGATATCTACCTCAGGTACTTGATTTTGGAGCTCCCAGCTGGACCCATCCATCTACCAACTGCATCACCAGGATTCTGGCCAGGACAGGAATAGAGTCTGGCATGTCTTTTAAAGCCATAGAAATGCATTGGAGATTATCATGTGCCCTCTGACTGCCATGAATCATGCATAGATGCTGTGATTATTTTCCATGTGGTTGGTAATATTTAGACTGATTTTGAGTTAGGATTTTAAAAACTGTCTATCCTACACAGAAAAGACTACAGCATAATTAACAATAATCAGCCAGTCTACAGACATTAACTATTGACATCTGAGCCTTCATCCTACTCTGGGTGGGTTTCCCCCCTCATTCCATCAAAACTAATCTTTTAAACATCTCCACGGACCTTTATGATGTTACATCTGGTAGACATTTCCCACAGTTTATCTTTGACCTTTCATTTTCATTTAAATGTCTCTTAAAAATAGCCTGTTTCTGAGCCTCCATTCTCCTTGTTGTCCGCTGAACCCTCTGATTAGTCTAATTCAGCCTCATTTGTTAGTTCCCTCTCTTCTATTCATTACCCTAAATCTTTAACTATGATGGTAGCCCGACCATATTATCCATTTACATGTGTGCAAAAATGGCTACAATAATTCCACTCTGTTCATCCAAGCCATTGGATGGTCCCTACCCACATTGGCCACATATACTGCTTTTGTCAATAGGACAATTACAAATGTGACACAACAAGAGATGCATTAAAAGTACTTGTACATTGGGGCTTGCCCTCTCTTGCTGCTCTTAAGAATGTCATAACTATATAAAGAAGTCTGGGCCAGCCTGCTCAATGAAGAAAGACATATTGACAAATCATTCCTGTCACACAACCAGCCACCTAGTCAACCTCTGTATGTCAGTCAGTCCATCCTAGACCATTCAGGCCTGGTTGAACCGGCCTAGATTAGAAGAGCCACTAAGTTGACCCACAGAATCAGTAAAAATAATAGATATTTTTGTTTTAAGCCACAGATTTTGGGGGAATAGTTTGATATACACTAAAGATAAGTGATGCACACACACACACACATATATATATGTGCTTAGAAGTGTAATGATACTCTTAAAAAAATTTAAAACTTGTGACACTGGTTTTGGAATGGAGCAGCAGGTGCAAACTGAAAATTCAGTGAAGGAATTGCTAGGAAAAACTGGAAAAGGTGAGCAAACGTTCTGTATTTGGAAGCTGGAAAAAATGGCAAGAAAATAGTTATCACAGGTTGGAAAGTGATACTATACATTATGTTGTGGTAGGACAAGTGCTAACACCATCTCCGGTGGTAAATTAAAGGATCTACCTAATGATTTTATGTATTTTGGCAAGATGATTTCCAAGTAGAATGTTTAAAGTATCAATTGGCTTTTTTTAGTTAAGTATGATAAGGTACAATAGAATATATATCTGACTGACAGATGAATTGTTCAGTATCTAAACAAAATTTAAGGGAAGCATGCTGGGTTGGGAAATAAAAGTTTCTCATTCACAATCTCAAGCAAGCAGAGAAAACTGAAATAATTATTAATGTTTTAAGACATTAAATTTTGGAACAGCAAAAACTGATACATTGTGGCTTTAAATGCTATAGATACGTGAAAAACTCCATGCTTTCTATTTCTAGCCCAGGCTTCTTATGAACTTCACATGTATATATCCTATAGATAACTTGAAATCCACTGGAATTTTCACAGATTTCTTCCATAAAATAGTCAGAAACTGAACTGTGCTCTTGCTTTCTGGAAACCTACTCCTGTTCCACCATTCTCAGTAATGACATTATCTTTATAATCAGCTGCTGCCTAGTCCAAACACCTAGGTTATCTTCCAGATTTCTTGTTGACTCACTCCCTTAAACTACAGTCCTCTATTAAATTCTGCCTGTCTATCTTGAAATATATAACTCAAATCTATATAGTTTTCATCACCAAGATAATTCAAGTAACTTAATATTTTGACTGGACTACTGTAAAAACCTGTCAATAACAGGTAAATATTGTGGGATATTAATCTATTTATTCCTCAAATTTTTTTCCTTTCATTTCACCCATTCAAGAAGATAGCTCAATAAATTAGTGGTGGTTTCAGCAGGGCTGAAAACTGTAATACTCCTCAATTCTTCACAGCTTCTGTTTTCAAAAACCTACACCCTTGATGAAAGAGTCGATTTAATGGCAAAACAAAATATCTCAGTCAGAATCTGGAAGGAAAGTTCAGCTACTCCACCCACCAGAGCAGAAAGAGAATTTCATGGGTTGATGGAAGGAATAAAGATGAGTGGGAGAGGAAAACATAATAGGACCTGGAAAGCAGAAGGAACCTGGGCTCACTGTTCTGTTTTTTCACCAGAGACAGGTAGCACTTTATGGAGAGATACTCTGTGGTGAGAGAGATGAGACCTTCACTGCAGAGTTGGGTAGATCTAAGGTACATACAGACCAGGAGGCTGTCTTCATCGTGACGACTCTAAGAGCACATAAGTGACTGTCCCCAAATCATGTCAACATGACAGCACAGGTACTGATGAGCATCTGAAGCCAAGCAAAGCAGCACAACACAAGAACAATCCCCATGCTTGGTAAGACTTCTCTGAGCAAATACCACTGCTGAATTTCTTCTCACTAATATATATACCCATTAGGGTGAGCTTGCATACACACAGGTCTGAACAAGAGAGTTCCTAGGACAATATAAATGTTACACCCACTAGGGAAGGAAAAAATCTCTAGCTCTCATTCTTGCTTACATGCGAGAAGGGGACACAAAAGATTTGAGCCCATTTTGATAAATACATCTGACTTTCTAATCACTTCTTTTACCCAAATTCAGTGTGTATGGAGTCCTTACCCCACTTCAAGGTCACAATTCACCCCTTGTCACATCACTGTTTATTTCCCATTCCAAATTTAATCACAGAATACCCTTTAACCTTCCATGAAGTTTGGACAGGAATTTGGTGGAGAAGTTGAGACAAAATGTGTGGTGCCCTATTTAAGCCTATTTTTCAGCTAAATGATCAGAAAAAGTTCTATCAACAGCTTAGAGGGAAGAATGGGCAGTGAGAGGCCTTAAAACTTATCATCCCTCCTTGAAAGCTTCCCCCCCTCCAAATTCTCACCTAGGACACAGCCATGAGGGACATGGGCATACTGGGGGCGCCATACTGCACCAACAACACACAGGCCTCAGGAAGACCCACTCCAGTTCAGGAGTTGTCATCCTCTCTCCTGTCCCCAGCTATTCACTCCCAGAAATGCAGCCGCCAGCTTTGTTCAGGCAGGTAGGAAGGGGAGACTCACTGGAGTCAGATCCTGGGAACCAGTTTTCCTCAGATGGATGCAATGAAAAATTCCTCTGTTTCCCTCGGCAGTTTCCACCAAAAGCTCTCAGAACCTTGTCTCAGTTTCTGGTTCAGGACGTGTACCAAAATCACTCAGAGGGTTCTGTAAACACTGGTGGGCGCACTCCCTGAGTTTCAGCTTGATGGGATGGGATTGGCTGAGAATCCGTATTTCTACTAAGTTTGCAGTGCTGCCGCTGGTGGTGCGCGTCTGCAGACTTCACCTCGAGAACCAGGGTTCAGCCAGCAGTGGCCTCTGGGGTTATGGCCCCCAGGAGAGGAGGGCTGATAGAGAGCTGTGTTCAGATGTTGAGGGGAAACTCTTCTGGGCCCGCTCACCTTCAACCTGTCCATCTGCCGGAATTGCCTTCATGCAGCTGCTCTCTTTCCAAAATTAGGGTTTGTTATTTGACTAATCCTACTCTGGTGACCCACACAGTTCATTTCCAAGTCGCAACACCCCAGGAAGATTTTTCAGAAAAAACAAATGGGCAATTTTTGTGTAGTTTGCTTGTGGTCTATTGGTGCTTTAACGTCTTAAAACGAACACTTCGCTGTGCGCTTCAACGGAAGGAGGAGCTCGAAGAGAATGACAGGCCTACAGCCCTCACTATCACCCTCGGCCCAGCCTTCGAGCTTTCTGGAAGGTGCCAAACTGGCGCAGCCACAGAGCAGGCTCCGCAGTGCTGCAAACAGAGTGCGCAGGCGCCCCAAAGCCCCCTCCCCGAGCTAAGCAGGCCCTGCAGTGCATCAAGAGTGCGCATGCGCCAAAACCCCCTTGCTTCGTGAGGCTGACCCCTGCGGTGCAGTAAAAGGAGCGCGCAAGTGCCCGGAAGCCCCCTCCTTTGCGGGGCTCTGAGCGGGTCTACGTCCATCTCCTCTTGCCTCCTCTTCAGGTGATTGACACTAGATGTGGCCTAAGGGATGAAGGACTGCAGAATGGTGGTCCTAGGATACCCGTTTCCAAATACAAATGCGACATAAATGTTCCGAGTTACTGCGACATAACCTAAGCACCTGTCCCTGTCTGCAAGCCGACAGTTTAGAATGGAGAAGTGAAGTAACAGTGGGCTGCGGATGAGCCCAGATTCCTGAAATCAGGCCTCTCTTAGACTGTGATTCGCAATTCACTCCAATTTATTCAAAACTCCTCACCCTTGCAACTGTCAGATGGCATGTTAGGGGCCTATACGTGGCCTCTGCTTTTTCTGCTTCTTAAGTCATGGGTTATTATTGTCATTAGCTTTATAAATTCTACACACACACAGAGCATCTTTCAAATGCTGCTGTCTCGCAAGTACAAGAAATCAGGATTGAAGGAGAGCAGAAGGCCTAGTTACTTTGTGGTCCTGTTGCGGGTAGAAGAGTCAGTTTGGAACCAGAGATAGGGAGCAGGAGAAGAGGGAGAGAAAGCACTTCTCCTTACCGGCCCCCCCCCTCCCCTCATCTGCCCTCAAATCCCCACCCTGTCCCTCACTATGCCTTTGTTCCCAGGCTAAGAACTACATTTCCCCAGTAGACTCATGTTTAAAGATTTTGGTTTCATACTGGTTGTATTAAAAACCACCAGGATCCTGCCCTAGAGCCCCAGCTAGACGAGACTTATTTGGGCAGCAGAGATCTGGGATAGCACAAGCCAAGTTCTTATCTCTCACATTAGTTCAACACTTCCTAAGGTATAGTGTTTCTTCTTACTCAGACATTACAGACGCTTCAATAGATGATCCCTTCACATTATATCAGGGACTCACGCAACCTCACAGTTCCTTAAGACTGAAGAGCAAGTAATTAGAACCTGGCAGGTACATAAACCTGATCAGATCTCCATCATCTCTCACTTGGGTGACCCTCCTAGTCTCTAAACATGTCTTCCTGTGTCTTCCCTTGCCCCTCCCCCAGCCAGTAATCATCAATATAGCAGAATGAGTCAGACTGTATACAGCCTCCATTCAAACCCTGCAATGGCTGCTTACTGCAATCAGTGGAAGCCGGAATCCTTACCATGCCCAGAATGTTATGAATGGCTATGAATGACACTTCTGACTTCAGCTGCACTCCAGCCACACTGGCCCCCCCGGCCACTCCCCTGACGCATGAACTCTCTTGTAGAGCCTTTGCTTTCTGCCTAGAACAACCCCCACTCTGATCCTGCTTGATTAACTCTTTCCATTCCTTCAAATATCTGCTCAAAATTCACCTCTATTGAGCTCTGTCCCAAACTCCCTCAATCAGTCTTTATTCATCTTACCTTAATAAATTTGTCTTTTTCTTCAAAGTATTCATCACTATTTTACGCCTATATAATTGAATATGTGTAATACATAAATATATAAATTGTGATTGTAAACTTTATGAGAACAGGGAGTTTTTATTTTCTTTTGTACTTAATGTATCTCAAGCCAAGCCCCTTGGACAGTGCTGAATACAATATTTAGTATGTATTCAGTAAACATTTATTAAATAAGAAATGAATATTTAGGCCTCAGGAGTAAGAGACAAAATGAAATGACAGCTTATGAACCATGAGGTGAGTGGGAGAAATGGATAGCAAGAGAAAAAAATGGGCAGAGAAAAATTCTTAGGCTCATAAACAATCTTCCTATATTTTCTACTGAGTTGCAAGCATAGAGGACCATGTAAGGAAGTAAGAAGCATGTACAGGCACCAGAATGACAGCTCCAGAGTAGAGAGGGGTACTCTTACTGCTACTCTGTGCATCCTGCCTCAATTTGCCATCCCACACTATGCTCACCAACTGGCTTCCCTGGAACAAAATGTGTACACATTTGGGCATGAAACTTGTTTTCCCTGGAAGGCCTCAGTTTCACAATTAGTGGGCTCAGTTTGAATATCTTGGTCTCTACCCATCTGCTTCATATAGTCTGTCCTCAGATGTCCCCCCCTGTCCCATGGCCAGGGAGGGCTTCTAGGGATTAGCTGCCTAGAATGAGCAAGGAGACTGGCAGGAGTCACCACTCCCTTTTGGAGTTCAGGGCAGAGCTACCCTGTTCTGTTCTGTGGCCTGAGAGATGCCTCTTTGGGGACAGATACTTTTTTAGTTATCTTACAAAATGTGAAATGTGCCTATACTTACAACTATTTATCCAGAAATAGATTTTTTAAAAATCAAAAATATCCATTGCACCATTATTTGTGATTGTGGAAAAATTAGGAATCATCTAATTGTCTCTACACTGGTGGCTGCCAACAAAATAAAGTGCATATGATACTGGATGTCTTACAACTGACAAAAATAATTAAAGGTCTATATATGGTGATATGAAAAAATGATCTGATATTTGTAAAATAAGAACAATTTCAAAAATAAGTTAAAAGCAAGATGTATATTTCTGTAGGCACTTTTGAGTTTGTTTGTATAGGCATGAACCCCTTTGCAGATACTTTTAAGTTTGTAGCAGTTACTGTGTCTATTAAGTTAAATGACATGAGAATTGGGTATAGGATCCATTAATATATTAAACAACCTTAAATTGTTTGAATATTTGCAGGAACTATGAAGTATTTTTTGTTATTTTAAAATTCCTGGTTCACTGACCTCCTTCATCACTATGTTCTCAGCCCCTCTGCACCTTTTCTGAGTCTATTCTCACCCTCTCCCCTCAGTTCAGCACTATTTTCTCCTGCACTTACGGGAGATTTTTTGAGGTAGTTTGCCTCTTGCCAAAGACTCCCCGTTTTGAATGCCAGATGGCGCTGTAACCTGGTTGGTTAAGACTGTCCCAACAAAGACACCTCAAGTGGGAATGAAGATCGCGTTAAAGCAGCAAATTGGAATGTGTTTGGGATTCTGTCCTCCTCATGGTAGGTGTGCTGGTGCCCTTTTTCCCAAGCAGATATTTGAGGATTCAGGTGAGGGGGGGCACTGGGGACCCTCTTTGGGCTGAAAACTCTGCCACATCCAGGATCCCACCAGCAAACAAACACTTGGTTATTTGTTAGGTTGGAATCTACAGAAATAAACCAAAAGGGGAAGCCAAGGTGGTGTTTGCTGACAAATTATCACTCAAAACAAACACCCCCCCCCCCTGGCAAAAGGCACTGAAATAAAAGACTTAAAACAACAAGAAAGATCAATTAGAAAAATATTACTTCCAATTTTAGTTATCCTGAAGTTAGCTCTTTTTACGTTATGGTAAAAATCTGTTCTATGTGTTTTTGGGGAGAACTTTTGACTGCTAGTATCTAAAAAGACCTCAATTCACAGTTTTTCTAGTTGACTACTTCTGGAGAGACTCTAGGAATGAGTTGAGAGGATAATAATTTAAATTTGTGTTTAAGTGTACATCAAAATGCATTCAAAAGGAAGTGGGAAAATTTCGTGAAATCATATGAAATTGCAAACTATATGCAGATGCAAATCACAGTAACCTTGGTCAGAATTAAACATGATTATGGACAATTTTTATGTCTATGTTGTTGTTCTACAACAATGTAACCAAACATTCGTTGCTGGCACTGCAGCCACCAGTGTACACTTGCCAAAGGTCAGAATCACAAGGAAGCAGAAATTCTGGAAGCAAATGATGTTAAAGGAAAATAAGCAAGTAATTTCATTTTCCAAACATTTATTATTTCCTATTATTGTGAAGAGGTTTTATGTTTTATGTTTAAAAATTCCTTAGAAAGCACTGTGGGGAGATTAAAAATGACAGATAAATGAGAAATATTTTGTTAACTTTATCTGCCAGACATTCAAGTTGGTCACAAGTACACTATAAATATTGGGACATTTGTGAAATGAATATTGTTAAACAACAGAAGTGTCACAGGATTTTCGGAAGATATAATACATCATTCATATTAATTAAACCGTAGAGGCAAACAGGCATTTTTCCCCTAATACATTAGTTTTATGCTCACCTTCACCAAATATTTAAAAAAAATACAAGTTTGAGGGTCACGTATCATTAGCTGCCCATGGCTCTCTTACGTCTCCCGTGCCATCCAAGCAGAGATATCTAGCATTAGAACTTGAGTCTATTTAGGCTCCTAGCTGGACCTACCCATTCATGCAGCCCACCCTGGGCCCCCAGCCCGGGCAAGAATAGAGCCTGGGATGACTTTTGTCTTTTAAAGCCACCAAAATATGCCAGAGGTTATTGATGTGCTCTGTCGGTTTCGCTGGGAGTCAGAACGAGAGGGTGTGCTTGCAGTAAGTTTCTCCCAGGAGTCTGAGCTGGAAGAGAAGCTCTGGGGCCCTTCAGCAGAGAGGAGTTCGGAGAGAGAGAAGGTCTCGCCATGCAGGCACAGAGCGTTCAGTTTGCTTTTAAGGGGTTTCTGTTCCAATCCTTTCTACTCAAAGACTCTTTCTTATATCTCCGCTGACCTTTTTTGGTTAAATCTGAGGACATGTGTCACTCACTGCTAGTGGAACTTGACTGTGCAGCAGTCTCCCAACCCCGAAGCCTTATTCTCTCCCATCCAAACCCCTGCGCACTCCTGGTCTCTCAGATTGCGCTGGACAGGCCATTTTCAGTCTCTTTCCTGCATTTTTCATAGCTCGCAGTTAAAAAAATTTGCCCTGTGTGAAATCGTATTCCTCTCTAAGCTCATCGTTTACCCCTTGTCAAACCCTAGCTTCGCTTTGATTTCTCACTGGTAAACCTTTGGCTGAGTTCCCTTCCGAGCCTTCACCAGGGCCCCACTTAGCTCATGTGAAAACCCTAATTCAGTTACATCCCAGCAGGTTTCCCATGGGCACACTGAGGGTAATTAGCAGAAGCCACATCTTGTCTGTTGACGGTAAGAACCAGAAAATGAATTAGCCACCATGAGTTCAATGGAGGGGGTGGAGGCAGGCAGGCAGGCAGAAAACAGCAGAAGCATTCCTGGAGCCCCCCTGCTCCCTCCCGACCAGGACTGGCGCAGGCGCAGAGGATACCTCTGCACTGCACCACAGCAACTGCGCAGGCCCTGGCAGGGCCGCTCCCTGCACAGAGGGCGGGGGGCTGGCTGGGTACCCTACTCCCCGTGGCAACACTTTTTCTAGAAGCCTGACGTGAGCTTTGCTGAAGGGGACGGGGTAGGGGGCGGCTGTGGGAAAATGGCTCTGAACTTTAGCTTTCCTCACACAGATGCAATTAGAACCTCCTGGACTACACCAGATTGAGTTTGACACCCGCCTGCCATCCCTCCCAACCTTATCCCTGTGCATGTCCCAGCTAATTTGTGCCTCTGGTCAGAGAGGAATGGAAATGACCAGGTGAAGATATCAGATTGTTGTTGAGGTTTTCAGTGAATTCAGCCTTCCAGAACCTTCTCGTCATCCATCTTTAAGTACTCTTACGAAAGGGGCAGCTGCCCTTGCTTTCCATGACTACTGGGGTCCATTTTTACGCTCTGTGACTACAGTATCCCTTCCAGGTATGCATGGTCAAGATACCTGCTGAATGATGAGGAGGCACTTCCCCTCTGGCTATGACAAGGTCTGTCTACCAGTGTCACATTAAAATCACTTTACAACAGGACAGTGGCATGGTCAGGGGAGCGATGACAGAGACCACAGGAACTTCTGAAATGTGGTAATGTTTTTCTGGATCTGGGCCCTGCTTACACAGGTGTATTAACCTTGTGAAAATTTATTGAACTTAGAGTGTGCAATTTTCTGTAGTTATCTTCAAGGAAAACCAAAAACGAATGCATCAATGAACTACAAACCAAAGCATGAAACAAAAACTTACTTAAGACTTATGAGCTTAAGCAGAAGGGTGGGTCAATAAAGGTACACACATACAGACATGTGGGTGCACACACCCTCTAGACATCGGGAGGGAGCCCAGACAAGGGTGCAAGTAACTTCCTCAGTACTGGCTCAAAAAAATGCATGCTTGACTAGACCCCTCTCAGGATAGAGAGCTCACTTCCCTCTTTCCTCCAACCTATCCTCCACTGACCATAAAGCCTCCCTCTTCTTTATGGCCAGTTACAGGATTCGGCACTAATTTTTTTAGACAGCCTCAATTTATAACATTCTGGTTTTTACCTGGCTATTATACTCAATGCTGTCTTACTCCTCCATTAGAGTCCACGAACTGGGCAAGGCTTCTGGAGATCAAGAGCCCTGAATGAAGAAGTGGGGCTGATAGCTCACACTTCTGCACCCAGAACCTTCACGCCTGAGGTCATGCTTTGTCTATCAGGCTACGTGAATCCAATCATTATGCCTTCTGCTTATGACTTTGGTCACAGTCAGCCTCCTAGACATTCCAAAAATCTTATCCTCAATCAGGATTTGTTGGGTCTCTGTTTATTGTCTTTGCTCTTAAGCATGTAGCACATTTTCCTGTTCCTTCCCATGTTGAATAACTTTGGATTGTGTCCTAGACATCTTGAGTGATACATTATAAACAATCTTGATTGTAATATTTTTCTGAATAGTTCATCTGTTTACAAAAATTTTTAAGAAGGCAGTTAGTTTGGTGGAACAATAACTGCAAACTCTGTCTCCCCTGCTGCTGGAGGAAACTGAAATCTCCTTCAGGTCTTAGCTGGGTTGCTTAGCGTCTGCCCTTATGTGCCTATTCCAGGGGTCATACAGAGAATTGGGCAGAGGACATAAATGGAATGTAGGCCCCTCCTTCTGAGTCTCTTCTAAGACCTCCTCTCGTCTTCCATCTCATATGGCTGCCCTAAGCTCTATCCTCTCATTTTTCATGCCAGTAACACTGCCAGTTTGGTTTTTCCATTGGAATTTTAGCCACTCTTCATGGACAGGGATTTGGAATTGTCCCAGGGCTAAAACCATAAACCAATGGAAAACCCACCCAGCAACATACCCACACAAGAAAATGTCACCTCCCCTCCAGTATCTGCCTGCTTTCTGTTGCCCTCAATGATTTCAGAATTGCTTGTAAGTTTTACTTCATATTTCTATTTAAAATTATTTGTTATAAAAGTTGAAGTGTATTTTAAAGTATTTTGTTTATTACAATGCTATACTAATATAACTTTAACATTTACACTAATATATTAATATACAATTAAAATGACATTATAGATATAGATAGATACTAGTATTTAAATCTTTAAAACTAAATATAGTTATTTAGTTTTTGTTATCTGCAGGAGGATTGGTCCAATAGGAGATAACTGGCCGTGGCCTGAAGTAGAACCCCAAATTGGTTTACTTGAAATACACTAGGAAAAGCCCATGGATTGCCCCAAAGCTCCACAGTTAAATGTGTTGAGGGGAACATGAACATTTCTATGAATACATGTCAGGGCCTCCCACTACATAGAGATGCCAGAAAATTACATTTCTGATAACCATGAGTTTTGTTGTGTATGGGAGGAAGGGAGACCAAGGCTGGTAGGGAAGTACAAAGACTTATAAAAGCAAAGTAGGGTTTTCCCATGCAGCCATCTCAGAGAAGGATGTAAGAAATGAACAATCTTGAGAAGAACACAAAGGCGTTAGCTCCTTGCTTTCATGGAGGGCTGCTTGCTCACCTTGTCCACTCTGATCTTCCCTTTCACCCTTGTGGTCTACAGAATGAAAGCTCAGATTCACATGGCTATACCCCTTGTCAAGAACCTAAAATATTCTTCATTTTAATAAACAAAATGATACAGCATATCCTCCAAACCATAGTCCCAGCTTTGGGAAGGCTCCCCTTCCCACAGGAAATATGGTTTTGTTTTATTTTGTTTGTTTCTTTCTTTTTTCCCTTTAGAGCTTGCTGTTCTTTCCATTTAGCCTTCATAAAGCATCTGAACTCTCCAAGTGCTGACCTCACCTCTCAGTAACATGCAGCATCAATTCTATTCAAGGCTTAAATTGTGGAAAACTTTTCATTTTTAAACAAATTTAGTATGAATTTTTTTCCACGATAACTTGTGCTCTTGCAATATCCCATTCCTCTTTTCATTACACATCTTTCATCATAATGAGTAATGTATTTTTCATTCAACTGGCACCTTCCCTAAGGATGCCATCCAGCATGGGTGCCCTCTTACGGCAAATTAGCACATAAGGACAGGTGGGAGGGCTTGGTATGAAGCCATGCTCATATTTGATCAAGGAATGATTAGATATGTGGAAACTGAAGATCTGTGAGCTGAGCAGGTTCCTTGTGGTGAGGGAACAGTGCCCACAGTAGTCACAATGAGGCTCTCAGTGCACAATATGGCAGCATCCAGAGCATCCTGGAAAAATAAAGGAGAGCCCCATGCCACATCTCTTGAAGCTTCATTGTAACTATTTCCCCCAAAGAAGAATTTCAAATCTACTCTAATTTCTTACATCAAATCATGAATTAAGATTTGAGGATCTGTGGCACGTTCTTGAGTAAGCTATAGTGTCTAGGTCTAGAAGTCTGAATACAGAAATATAGCTAGGAGGGCACACTGCTCATAGAAATGTAATTATGTTTTCCTACCACCATAAGCATCCTAAAAGTCATGTGAAACTTAAAGTGTCATCTTAGTCAACACCTTATATCCTGAGTTGATCACTTAAAATCTACTTCAGGATCCCCCAATACTTGTGTCAAACCTTAACACCCCAGAGTTTCATGTAATCAGAGTTCCTGGTTGTTGAGCAGGACAGTTTCCGGTGAGTCATATTAACTCAGTCCCTTCAGTGTCAGAATGTAAACCTGGAGAAAAACAGCTGACAAAAAGCACTGCTCATATTTCTCAGATCAGGGAAGAGCTTCCTGGGATACATCTGTTTTCTTAATTCTGTCTTTATTAAGCCATTACTCACCTCCAAGTTCTTAACTCATTCTTTGCCAAATTCTAGGCTTCTTTCTCCTTACTTTTCAAGCCATAAAAATATGGAGATAAGTGCCAAAACTAAATAAAAATAATACGCACCCCAACAAGATAAAATAATAGTATCCCATCTCACAATGAATAATAGTACCACGTAATTAAACCTGTAGAGCTAATTAGTGGGCAAAGTAAGCCACATAAATGAAACTATAATAAATATAATCTGTACTTTAGACAAGAAAAGAACCAAGCAGTCACAATCAGTTTGGATGGAGGAAGGAAGGAATGGTAGTGGAAGTCCTCTGCACCTCTCAGTTCATCTCTCTCCACACTTCTCAATGAGGCCTCTACTAATAGAGAAGTACAGGTGCCGAGAAGGTCTCCATACTCAGTGAAAATGTGCTCGATCCTGGAAGATCCTTGCCAACTGGCTTGTTGCCTCTCTTCTTGCCAACCTCTCCCCAAATACCAGGTAACAGCTGCGTTCACAGGGACAAACCACATACTTCCAGACCTAGGTGACACATCACTGCTGAAAGTCTAAGCATAAAAAATGATGTACATTATTTGAATCAAATCATACTTTCGTATTCAGCACCTCATCCCTGGTCCTGGACTGACAAAGCTATTGAGGGTAAGATATTTAGATAAAGGAAGGCAATTAGAAGGACACACAGCATATACATCTGATGACTGAATGGTGCCAGCAGAGCCAGACTACTATTTCCTTCATATATTTCTGGGGAATATTCTCCTTGTCCCACCCACCACAGTCTTAGTTCAAGTTCAGTCTCCTTTCATTTACCATCTTATACCATGGCATGTCTGGCTTATCTTTATATGCTTAAATTGGGGATTGCTGTACCCCAGTCTAACACATAATACTTTTATATAGACAGGTACCAGGCAGGCAAAAAGAGGGAGTTTACTTTTTGTGGAGGTATTTCTAAGACAGTGAGAAAACACACATACAAAAAAAACTGATTAAGAATTGTAGGCACAGAGGAGACAATATGAATAAACTTCTTTTAAAATCAACTTTATTATAATGTGCATACAATAAAATTAGTTCATTTTAAGTGTACAGTTCAGTAAGCTTAAAAACTTGATTACACCCACATAGCCACCATAACAATCAAGGTAAATAAATTTCAATCACCTCAAAAAGTTCCCTCCTTTCCTTTGCATTCAGTCTTCTCCCATCCCTCAGCCTTAGGCAAATACTGATATGATTTTGTCACAAAAGATTAGTTTCAGAAATTCATGTAAATTGATCATACAGTATGGATATTTGTGTCTGGCTTTTTTTACTTAGCATATTACTTTTGAGGTTCATTCATGCTGTTCTTTGTATCAATAATGTGTTCATTTTCATAGGTGAGTAGTATTCCATTTTATGGATATAACTATTTGTTTACCCACTGAATTGTTAGAAATTTGGGTTGTTTCCTGTGTTGAGCTATTATGATTAAAGCTGCTATGTGTATTTCTGCAATATTTGTTAATAGACATGTTTTTATTACTTTTGGGTAAATACCTAGGATGAGGATTGCTGGGTCATATAGTAATTGCATGTTTACTTTTATAAAAAAATTTCCAAAATATATTCCAGGTTAGCTGTACCATTTTATGGTCCCCACAGCAATATATGATAATTTCAGTTTTCCACGTCTGTGTCAATATTTGCCATTCTCAGTATTTTAAATTTTAACCATGCTAATGTGTGTGCAGTGTTATTTCACCATGGCTTTAATTTGCATTTTCCTGATGACAGATGATGTTGGGTATTTTGTAGGTGAAGCAGCCACTTATATTTCATCTTAGATGAAGTGTCTGGTCAAATCTTTTACTACCTTTTTTACTGGGTTTTTTACCTTATTACTGCACTTTAAGAATTATTTACATAATCAAAATATAAGCCTTTGTTAAAAATGTTAATTGTAAATATTTTCTCACAGTCTGTGTTTTCATTTCCTTAAATACGTATTTTTAAGAACACAAATTTTTGGTAAACTTAAAATTATTATTTTTTAAATTTATGGTTCATGCTTCAAACCATAAATCTGCCTAACCCAAATTCAGGATTATTTTTTCCAACATTTTCTTTTAGATGCTTTATAATTTCAGCTTTTGTGTTTAGTTTTTTTTTTTTTATATATATATTGTGAGGGCATCTCTCATATTTATTGATCAAATGGTTGTTAACGACAATAAAATTCTGTATAGGGGAGTCAATGCTCAATGCACAATCATTAATCCACCCCAAGCCCAATTTTCGTCAGTCTCCAATCTTCTGATGCATAACGAACAAATTCTTACATGGAGAACAAATTCTTACATAGTGAATAAGTTACATGGTGAACAGTACAAGGGCAGTCATCACAGAAACTTTCGGTTTTGTTAATGCATTATGAACTATACACAGTCAGTTCAAATATGAATATTCATTTGATTTTTAAACCTGATTTATATGTGGATACCACATTTCTCTATTATTATTATTTTTAATAAAATGCTGAAGTGGTAGGTAGATACGAGATAAAGGTAGAAAACAGAGTTTAGTGTTGTAAGAGAGCAAATGTAGATGATCAGGTGTGTGCCTGTAGACTATGTGTTAATCCAAGCTAGACAAGGGCAATAAAACATCCACGGATGCAGAAGATTTCTCTCAGAACGGGGGGGGTGAGGTTCTAAGCCTCACCTCTGCTGCTCCCCATTTTCTCACCAGATGGCCCCCTGCTATTGTGTTTAGTTTTATGGTCCATGCCGAGTTAATTTTTGTGTATGATGTGATACAAAGATAAAGTTTCATTTTTATTCCCTCATGAATAACCAATTTTTTTTAGCATTTGCTGAAGGGTCTCTGTTCCTAATTTAATTACCTTAGAAACTTTGTTGAAAACCAATTGACCACAAATGTATGAATTTATTTTTCAACTCTTCACACTATTTCACTGAGTCATATATTAACACATTTTAATTAGTGTAACTTTATAGTAACTTGAAATCACATAGTGTGAATCCTCTAACTTTGATAATTTCTTCAAATTGTTGTGGTTACTCTAGGTTCTTTGCATTTCCAAACACATTTTAAAATCAAACTGATTTTCTACAAAGAAACTCACTGTGACTTTTATTAGCTATGTGTGTCATCTACATACCCACTTGAGGAGACGATATAAGACTATTGAGTCTTTCTGTGTGTGTGTATGTGTATACAAAAATGATATAAACACAATACATATTTTCATTTATTTAGATTGTTCTTTCAATTTTCATGGCAACGTTTTCCAGTTTTCAGTACATAGGTCTGGCAAATATTTTGTTAAAATATATTCTGATTTTATTTATCTTGGGTGTTATAAGTGGTATTGTTTCTAAAGTTTTATTTTTTAATTACTTGTGGATAAGAGAGATAAAATCATTTTTTGTATTTGATCTTCTGCCCTGCAACTTTGCTAGATTCACTTCTCAATTCTAATGGGTGTTCTGTAGATTCCTTAGGATTTGATGTATACATTATCATGTCAACTGTGAATAAGTTAAATTGTTAACAGCATTTATAATATCCATTTTAAATTTCTGATCTGATAATATTCCCTTGTGTCTGAGTCCGTTTTGACTGACAGATTTTTCTCCTGGTCACATTTTCCTCTTTCTTAGCATATTTAATCATTTTTGAGTGAATGCTGAATATCGTGAGTGCTTCAGGGTTGATTGTCTGAGTTCTGTTGGGTTTTGTTCCGACAGGCAGGTAGGTGACTTGAAAATCAGCTCAATCAATTTGAAGCTTGTGTTAGGGCACTTTTGGGACAGGTCTGGAGTTACTTTTAGCCTGGGGAGAGTCTGGCCCTATTACTAATGGGTGGCCCTCTTTGGGTCACAACTGACCCAAATGAAGTTTTTGGGTCTTGTCATTCAGTGAAGTTATTCCACTCTCCCCGGTCTGTACTGGAATGTTCTCCAGCTCTGCATGATGCCTAGAAATTGTTCATTTTACTGCTCTGTGGTTGTTCTTTGTTCACATATTCATGCTTAGTAACAGGCTCAATGTTACCATTATGCAGATTTCTGGAGCTTTTCTTTTTTACAATATTCCATGTATCCCAGCCATCTCGTCTTCTGAGTGTTGACCTCTGCCTCCTCTTATCAGAGTTATTGTTCTGTTTGTTGGGGTACCTCTCCTTCCATTACTGCTGCAAAGTGCCTCCAGGAAGAAAGTGGGGAACTTTGTTTTATTTTTCCCCCTGGGTCAAGTTCTATGCTGCGTGCTTCTAATGTTTGAAAATAATTTTTTTACATACTTTTCTACAAACCTCAGTTTTCCAGTTATTTATGACAGGAAAGTTTAAGTACAGTCAAAACTGTGGCTTAATGGTTAGAAACAGAGATCCTAGCATCCTCCTTCAGTCTACGGAGGGAACACTGAGGGCACATATTATCCACTGTGAACACGGGAATCTGGGATCTGGGAAGATCTGTTCAAACTAAGAAGCTGATAGTGCTTTTTGCTACTCCACCATCCCATGGCTTTACCAATTCAAGAACAACGTCTTACTCAGCCTCAATTTTAATATTCTATATTTTCTCCTTTTGTATAATCCAATATCCCAAGCAATCTGTCTTTGATTTTTATAGCCTTTGAGAGGCCTAGAATGAGAAGTATGTGTAGCAGGGCATATATATCATATTTATCTGCTCTGGGTAGTGATAGTTTAGATGGTTTCCTTAAGCATTTCTGAAGTATTTTCACTCTTCAAAGTCCTCAGTAAGCCCACATAGAAGTAAAGCATCCTGTCTATCCCAAAAATAACACAATGGGATCAACAAAAGGTCGAATATCCACATAATGGAATATTTTTTGGCCATAAGAAGGAATGAAGGGATACATGATACAACCTGGGTGAGAATCAAAAATATGCTAAATGAAGGAAGTCCATCACGAACCACCATACACTAAATGATTCCATGCATATGAATTGTGCAGAATAGGCAAATATATAGATACAGGAAGTAGATTAGCAGTTGTTTAGGGTGAGAGGTAATAGCTAAAGCATGCAATGATTTTGTAGTGATGAAAATGTTTTAAAATTGGCTGGCATGATGGTTACACATGTCTGTGACTGTACCAAATCCCACGACATTGTACATTTTCAATGGGAGAATTATATGGTATGTGAATTATATCTTAATGAAATGTTTAAAAATATAAAACACCAATGGCCGTCAATGGCCAATACAAGAATACAGAACTAAGACTTAAACTATATATACATAGTTCCTGGCAGTACATGCACACATGCATTCCTGGCAAAGACTGGACTTCCTTGTTCTACTCACTGCTACCCTGTCCCTTCCTCAGCTCTTATAAGCTGTATTTAGGAGTGGGACTTCTCAGGTGCAACACTGGACTCTATGCCTCCCTGGACAGTCTTTCTGTAACCAATTGAGTTTGCCTCTGCTTCAGGTTTGCACAAGTGGAGTCACAGAACATCATTTCCTATAGCTTCTGCTTTTATTGACCATGTGTCTTTAACAGTCATCTGTACTGAAGTCTTTATCAGTGGCATCTCCTTTTTATTGCATAGGAGTACTCTGTTGTATGAACGCATTGCCATGTGTTTATATATTTACCCATTGAAGGACATTTGGGTTGTGCTTAGACTAGGGCTATTGTGAATCAAACTATCATGAATTTCTATTTGATAAATAACTAGGAATGGTATTGCTCACTTATATTGTTTGTATATACTTAACTTTATAAGAAACAAACTGTTTCCAAAATGATTGCACCCAATGGTTGTTTTAATTTTTTTAAGATAATTCTTAACTATTTAAAAATCTCAGTAGATTTCCATGTAGGTGCCTAATAATGTCCTCAGACCAGTTATCTGAGTCACAGTTACTTTTGAGGATTTGTCAAGTAGCTATTTCCTTATGTTCTCATCCCTATGCCTTTTTCTTCCAACATAAAGGTAGAAGTATCTAAAAGAATCACAAAGGAGGAAGACTACAACATTTTGATACTTTTGATTGGGCATGTTAGCAAATTGACTGATTTTCCTGGCCATTTCCTTTAAAAAGCAGTTTAAAATCTCATTCCCATCCTCCCTTTTATTCCTACTTTCAAACTGGTCATTTTTTTTCCTAGCTGATGTTTTTCTTATGATATTTTGTTAACAACAGGCAATACTGCCTACTTCAGAGCTAAGATTTAAATTGCCCATGTCTTCCCCTAAAGATGCTACTTCAGAAAGCATGTGGTTCACCTCACAATTTTTTTTTCTTAGCAAAAGCAGCAGAGTAACCCTATATTTTTATCCACCACAAAAGAGATCTTTCTGGGCTCAGATATCAGCTTCTATACTGTGTGCTACTAGCTACTAAGCTAATACCGTATGTTTTGGGTTTAATGTTATTGCAGCTGATTCTTTAGTAATTGCTATGTTAGATCAGTCTGGGTTATATTGTGGTAACCAACTCAATCGAAAGCATTTCTGGTTTAATGCAGCATTAGTTCATTACTCGCTTATACTACACATACCACACAGGCTGGCAGGTGCCTCTTCTCCACAGTCTCTCGGGGACCCAGACGGCTAAATCTTTGACCTCCAGATGTTCTTTTTCTTGTTCCTTTAGGCTCTCACTTCACATTGTCAATATGGACCCTCACATGGAAGGATTTATCCACCACTCCACTCTGATAAAAAAATAGGCTCTTTTAAAAAATAAAATCCAGTCCAAAACTTGTTTCAAATTGTGGGAACAGATATGCAGTAAAGATGAACAGGATATGTTTTAAAGTTATCAGTTGTAGAAGTTACAAAGATTTGAAAATGGGCAATGAACTCAGAAGTCTTCATGTTAAGAGACAGGAACTTGTATCAGCAAAGCGATGATAAGTGGGTCCAGTCACAAAAATGACACAATGGACCAAGCACAGAGCATGGGCTACAACGGAGACCCTTCTGAGCAGGGATGACCAATATCAATCTGCTTAGAGAGACTGGCCTCACCTACAGTATTCTTAAAACAAATTTAAGAATTCCTAAAATTTCAACCATTATTACATCTTTTAGATCAAAATGTGAAGCACTAGCCCTAGGTCTTATGACGATCTTCCACAAGAAGTGCTTTGTAGGGACTGGATGATCAAATAGAGGAATACTGCCAATATCACCAAAATTAGGGGAATGACATTCATTTTAGCCTCCTTGAATCTGCCTTCTTCTTCTAAGCACTTGTGTAAGCAATGTAGGCAAATCTCTGTGCACAGAGACAATATCTCAAATTGTGAATTATCATGGTTTTCCCTTCATTTAATATTTCCACTAGAGAAACATGCAGATCTTTCCAAACTTGTGGTGGTCATAAATTCTCCACAAAATACTTTGACATTGTTCCCATCAAGAGATAGAGTTTACACTCCCTCCCCTTGAAACCTGGTGGACTTGGGAGTGCGTCAACGAGTAGAGGATGGAATGGATGCTGTGTACATTCTGAGTTGAGGTCAGAAAAGGCATGCTGCCCTTGCATGCTGGAACGCTTACCCTTTAATTCTAAGCCACTATGTATGACGTCCAACGAGGCATCTATGCAGTGAGGAATTGTAAGTCGTGTGGAGAACTCCTGGTGGTCATCCTCACAGAGACCGGCCTCAGGATGCTCCCTGCCCATGCGTCACACATGAATGAAGGAGTCTTTATGCTACTTCCGCCCAGTCATTTGAATCATTCCCCAGCCACTTGTATCTTCCGATTTGAGGCCTCAGACATTATGAAACAAAGAAAAGTCTTCCCCACTGAGCCACAGGATCCATGAGCATAACAACACGGTTGTTCTTTCAATGCTACTAAATTTGGGATGGTTTGCTATACAGCAATAGACAACTGGAACCCACCTTATATTTCAGAGTTCCTGCGGCTAAGGCGTCATGGGCATGCTCAGGATATTTTATGCATAAAATTTATCTCTGTGAATGACTCAGGAAGATAAAGAGAAAAACTTTAATGTCATATTGTACATAGGGAGACTTGTTCATTTTTCTCAGTTCACAGAAACTCTTCCTAAGATGCTGCATTTTTTCCTTGTGTTATGCTTATGTCTCTAGGCTTTTAATTAAATTAATTTATTATTAATTTAAAAAACACCCAGGATTCCTATTTACTTCTAAATATTAGAAAATGAAATTTTTCCTTTCACATTTAAGTTATATTAGCCAAAGTCCATAACGTTATTTCTGGACATGCAGCTGGTGGGTGGAGCAATGTCTACACTGGCTACTACATTAGTAAGTCAGATAATAACTGATGAAGCTGAGATGGAGAAAAGGGTAGGGAAGAAGAATTTGGTAAGAGGAAAATTTCCCTTACTCTCTAAATCTGACTATTATAATTATAGGTGGAGAAGGTTAGAGGAAAGACAATTTTCTGAAGGCTTGTTAATTAATTCTCTGCAATGAGAGTTACATGAACAACTGGTTTAGGAGTCATGGGACCAAAACATACCGTGAAACATTAAAAAATGAGAAAATGATTTGAATGGACATTTCTTTACAGAAGGTATACAAGATAGCACACAAAAGATGCTGAACATCACTAATCATTAGGAAAATTTAAATCAAAACCACAATGAGATACCACCTCACACCTATTACAGCAAATAATAAGTTTTGGTGAGGATGTGGAGATATTGGAACACTTGTGTACTGGTGGGAATGCAAAATGGTACAGCCGCTATGGAAAACAGTGTGGTTAATCCTGAAGGAATTTAAATCCCTGAAGGAATTCAAAATAGAGCTAACATATGATCCAACACCCCTATTTCTGCATATATACTCAAAATAATTGAAAATAGGGTCTTGAAGAGTTATTTGTATACAAGTGTACACAACAGCATTAATCGCAATAACCGAAATGTGGAAACGATGCAAGTGTCCATTGATGGATGATTGGATAAGCAAAATGTAGTATTTACATGCAGTGGAATATTACTTAGCCTTAAAAAGGAAGGAAATTCTGACACATGAATGAACCTTGAGGACATTATGCTAAGTAAAATATGCCAGTAACTAGAAGACAAATGTTGTTGATTCCACTTATATGGCATGCCTACAGCAGTCAAGTTCATAAAGACAGAAAGCAAAGAGTTGGTTTCAGGGATTGGGGGAGAGGGTAAGGGAGTTATTATTTAATGGGTCTATAGAATTTCAGTTTTGCAGGGTGAAAAGAATTCTGGAGATGGATATTAGCGATGATCAAATGACAACACGGATGTACTTACTACCACAGAACTGTGCACCTCAAAATTGTTAATATGATCTATTTTATGTTAAGTGTATTTTGCTACAAATAAAAAAATTGATTAATAAAACCAGTGGGAACAGCATAGGCAAATATATCAAGTTAGGAACAAACATGATGTGTTTAGAGGGGCAATAAAGAGACCAGCTTCTCAAAAATTATGAATATGCTAGAGAATAAGGAGAAATACAGTAAATAGTTAAAGAGAAACCAAGGCAAAAGAGGCTAGATTTCATATAAAAAGGAATGGGATCAGAATTACAAATACTGATGAGAACGTGGAAAAATTGGAATTCTCATATATTGCTGGTGAAGGTGTTAAATGCTGCAGCCACAGTGTGGAAGTTCTTCAAAAGGTAAACATGAATTATCATTTGACCCAGAAATGACACACTCACACACATACCAAAAAGAAATGAAAGCATTTGTCTATACAAAAATTTGCACGTGAGTGTTCACTGCAGTATTATTCATAATAATCAAAAGGTAAAAACAACCCAAATGTCCATCAGTTGGATGAATGGATAAATAAACATGGTATATACATACAATGGAATAGTATTTAATCATAAAAATGAATCAGTGGTGAATAAATTTCACTGCATATATGTATCACATTTCATTATCCATATATCTATTGATAGACACAAATTGCTTCCATATCCTAGCTATTATAAATAATGCTACAATAAAAAGAGGGTTGCAAATATCTTTGAATTAGGAGAGGAGGGGCGGAAGATGGCGGCGTGAGTAGAGCAGCGGAAATCTCCTCCCAAAACAACATATATCTGTGAAAATATAACAAAGACAACCCTTCCTAGAATAAAGACCAGAGGACACAGGACAATATCCAGACCACATCCGCACCTGAGAGAACCCAGCGCCTCGCGAAGGGGGTAAGATACAAGCCCCGGCCCCGCGGGAGCCGAGCGCCCCTCCCCCCAGCTCCCGGCGGGAGAAGAGCAGGCAGAGCGGGAGGGAGACGGAGCCCAGGACTGCCGAGCACCCAGCCCCCGCCATCCGGGCCAGAGTGCAGGGCGCTCGATACTGGGAAAACAGGGCAGCAAGAACAGTGAGCGGGCACTGGAGGCTGGGCGACAGAGGGCATAAGAAAAGCGCACGACCATTTTCTTTTTTTTTGCTTTTTTGCTGTTTTGTTTTGGCGAGCGCTTTTTGGAAGTCTTAAAGGGATAGGGACCCCAATACTAGGGAAACAGGGCAGAAAGACCCGTGAGCAGAGGCCTGAGGCTGGCACTGGAGAATAAAGAAAAACGAACGACCACCTTTTTTTTTTTTTTTTTTAATTAAAAAATTTTTTTTCTTTTTTTTTTTTGTGGTCGTTGTTTTGTTTTGGCGGGTGCTTTTTGGAAGTCTTAAAGGGGCAGGGCGGGTCACTTAATCCAGAGGTAGGGAATCCGGGATCTCTGGGCACCCTAACCCCTGGGCTGCAGGGAGCAGGGAGGCCCCTTACGGAGATAAATAGCCTCCCAGCCGCTCCTGCTCCAACGCGACTCCACCACTTTGGAGCAGCTGCCCGAGCCAGGCCACGCCCACAGCAACAGCGGAGATTAACTCCATAGCAGCCGGGCAGGAAGCAGAAACCCTGTCTGCGCGCAGCTGCCCAGCACAAGCCACTAGAGGTCGCTGTTCTCCCAGGAGAGGAGGGCCACAAACCAACAAGAAAGGAAGTCCTTCCAGCCGTCACTCGTCCCAGCTCTGCAAACTACTCCTATCACCATGAAAAGGCAAAGTTACAGGCCGACAAAGATCACAGAGACAACACCAGAGAAGGAGACAGACCTAACCAGTCTCCCTGAAAAAGAATTCAAAATAAGAATCATAAACATGCTGACAGAGATGCAGAGAAATACGCAAGAGAAATGGGATGAAGTCCAGAAGGAGATCACACATGCCAGAAAGGAGATCGCAGAAATGAAACAAACTCTGGAAGGGTTTATAAGCAGAATGGATAGGATGCAAGAGGCCATTGATGGAATTGAAATCAGAGAACAGGAACGCATAGAAGCTGACATAGAGAGAGATAAAAGGATCTCCAGGAATGAAACAATATTAAGAGAACTGTGTGACCAATCCAAAAGGAACAATATCCGTATTATAGGGGTCCCAGAAGAAGAAGAGAGAGGAAAAGAGATGGAAAGTATCTTAGAAGAAATAATTGCTGAAAACTTCCCCACACTGGGGGAAGAAGTAATCGAACAGACCACGGAAATACACAGAACCCCCAACAGAAAGGATCCAAGAAGGGCAACACCAAGACACATAATAATTAAAATGGCAAAGATCAAGGACAAGGAAAGAGTGTTAAAGTCAGCTAGAGAGAAAAAGGTCAACTATAAACGGAAACCCATCAGGCTAACGTCAGATTTCTCAACAGAAACCCTACAGGCCAGAAGAGAATGGCATGATATATTTAATACAATGAAACAGAAGGGCCTTGAACCAAGGATACTGTATCCAGCACGACTATCATTCAAATATGACGGTGGGATTAAACAATTCCCAGACAAACAAAAGCTGAGGGAATTTGCTTTCCACAAACCACCTCTACAGAACATCTTACAGGGACTGCTCTAGATGGGAGCACTCCTAGAAAGAGTACAGCACAAAACACCCAACATATGAAGAATCGAGGAGGAGGAACAAGAAGGGAGAGAAGAAAAGAATCTCCAGACAGTGTATATAACAGCTCAATAAGCGAGCTAAGTTAGGCAGTAAGATACTAAAGAGGCTAACCTTGAACCTTTGGTAACCACGAATTTAAAGCCCGCAATGGCAATAAGTACATATCTTTCAATAGTCACCCTAAATGTTAATGGGTTGAATGCACCAATCAAAAGACACAGAGTAACAGAATGGATAAAAAAGCAAGACCCATCTATATGCTGCTTAGAAGAAACTCACCTCAAACCCAAAGACATGTACAAACTAAAAATCAAGGGATGGAAAAACATATTTGAAGCAAACAACAGTGAGAAGAAAGCAGGGGTTGCAGTACTAATATCAGACAAAATAGACTTCAAAACAAAGAAAGTAACAAGAGATAAAGAAGGACACTACATAATGATAAAGGGCTCAGTCCAACAAGAGGATATAAGCATTCTAAATATAAATGCACCCAACACAGGAGCACCAGCATATGTGAAACAAATACTAACAGAACTAAAGGGGGATATAGACTGCAATGCATTCATTCTAGGAGACTTCAACACACCACTCACCCCAAAGGACAGATCCACCAGACAGAAAATAAGTAAGGACACGGAAGCACTGAACAACACAGTAGAGCAGATGGACCTAATAGACATCTATAGAACTCTACATCCAAAAGCAGCAGGATATACATTCTTCTCAAGTGCACATGGAACATTCTCCAGAATAGACCACATACTAGGCCATAAAAAGAGCCTCAGAAAATTCCAAAAGATTGAAATCCTACCAACCAACTTTTCAGACCACAAAGGCATAAAACTAGAAATAAACTGTACAAAGAAAGCAAAGAGGCTCACAAACACATGGAGGCTTAACAACACGCTCCTAAATAATCAATGGATCAAGGACCAAATCAAAATGGAGATCCAGCAATATATGGAAACAAATGACAACAACAACACTAAGCCCCAACTTCTGTGGGACACAGCAAAAGCAGTCTTAAGAGGAAAGTATATAGCAATCCAAGCATATTTAAAAAAGGAAGAGCAATCCCAAATGAATGGTCTAATGTCACAATTATCGAAATTGGAAAAAGAAGAACAGATGAGGCCTAAGGTCAGCAGAAGGAGGGATATAATAAAGATCAGAGAAGAAATAAATAAAATTGAGAAGAATAAAACAATAGCAAAAATCAATGAAACCAAGAGCTGGTTCTTCGAGAAAATAAACAAAATAGATAAGCCTCTAGCCAGACTTATTAAGAAGAAAAGAGAGTCAACACAAATCAACAGTATCAGAAACGAGAAAGGAAAAATCACGACCGACCCCACGGAAATACAAAGAATTATTGGAGAATACTATGAAAACCTATATGCTAACAAGCTGGGAAACCTAGGAGAAATGGACAACTTCCTAGAAAAATACAACCTTCCAAGATTGACCCAGGAAGAAACAGAAAATCTAAACAGACCAATTACCAGCAACGAAATTGAAGCGGTAATCAAAAAACTACCAAAGAACAAAACCCCCGGGCCAAATGGATTTACCTCGGAATTTTATCAGACATACAGGGAAGACATAATACCCATTCTCCTTAAAGTTTTCCAAAAAATAGAGGAGGAGGGGATACTCCCAAACTCATTCTATGAAGCTAACATCACCCTAATACCAAAACCAGGCAAGGACCCCACCAAAAAAAGAAAACTACAGACCAATATCCCTGATGAACGTAGATGCAAAAATACTCAACAAAATATTAGCAAACCGAATTCAAAAATACATCAAAAGGATCATATACCATGACCAAGTGGGATTCATCCCAGGGATGCAAGGATGGTACAACATTCGAAAGTCCATCAACATCATCCACCACATCAACAAAAAGAAAGACAAAAACCACATGATCATCTCCATAGATGCTGAAAAAGCATTTGACAAAGTTCAACATCCATTCATGTTAAAAACTCTCAGCAAAATGGGAATAGAGGGCAAGTACCTCAACATAATAAAGGCCATCTATGATAAACCCACAGCCAACATTATATTGAACAGCGAGAAGCTGAAAGCATTTCCTCTGAGATCAGGAACTAGACAGGGATGCCCACTCTCTCCACTGTTATTTAACATAGTACTGGAGGTCCTAGCCACGGCAATCAGACAAAACAAAAAATACAAGGAATCCAGATCGGTAAAGAAGAAGTTAAACTGTCACTATTTGCAGATGACATGATACTGTACATAAAAAACCCTAAAGACTCCACCCCAAAACTACTAGAACTGATATCAGAATAGAGCAAAGTTGCAGGATACAAAATCAACACACAGAAATCTGTGGCTTTCCTATATACTAACAATGAACCAACACAAAGAGAAATCAGGAAAACAACTCCATTCACAATTGCATCCAAAAAAATAAAATACCTAGGAATAAACCTAACCAAAGAAGTGAAAGACTTATACTCTGAAAACTACAAGTCACTCTTAAGAGAAATTAAAGGGGACACTAACAGATGGAAACTCATCCCATGCTCGTGGCTAGGAAGAATTAATATCGTTAAAATGGCCATCCTGCCCAAAGCAATATACAGATTTGATGCAATCCCTATGAAACTACCAGCAACATTCTTCAATGAACTGGAACAAATAATTCAAAAATTCATAGGGAAACACCAAAGACCCCGAATAGCCAAAGCAATCCTGAGAAAGAAGAATAAAGTAGGGGGGATCTCACTCCCCAACTTCAAGCTCTACTATAAAGCCATAGTAATCAAGACAATTTGGTACTGGCACAAGAGCAGAGCCACAGACCAATGGAAGAGACTAGAGAATCCAGACATTAACCCAGACATATATGGTCAATTACTATTTGATAAAGGAGCCATGGACATACAATGGCTAAATGACAGTCTCTTCAACAGGTGGTGCTGGCAAAACTGGACAGCTACATGTAGGAGAATGAAACTGGACCATTGTCTAACCCCATATACAAAAGTAAACTCAAAATGGATCAAAGACCTGAATGTAAGCCATGAAACCATTAAACTCTTGGAAGAAAACATAGGCAAAAACCTCTTAGACATAAACATGAGTGACCTCTTCTTGAACATATTTCCCCGGGCAAGGAAAACAACAGCAAAAATGAGTAAGTGGGACTATATTAAGCTGAAAAGCTTCTGTACAGCAAAAGACACCATCAATAGAACAAGAAGGATCCCTACAGTATGGGAGAATATATTTGAAAATGACACATCCAATAAAGGCTTGACGTCCAGAATATATAAGGAGCTCACACGCCTCAACAAACAAAAAACAAATAACCCAATTAAAAAATGGGCAGAGGAACTGAACAGACAGTTCTCCAAAAAAGAAATACAGATGGCCAACAGACACATGAAAAGATGCTCCACATCACTAATTATCAGAGAAATGCAAATTAAAACTACAATGAGGTATCACCTCACACCAGTAAGGATGGCTGCCATCCAAAAGACAAACAACAACAAATGTTGGCGAGGCTGTGGAGAAAGGGGAACCCTCCTACACTGCTGGTGGGAATGTAAGTTAGTTCAACCATTGTGGAAAGCAGTATGGAGGTACATCAAAATGCTCAAAACAGACTTACCATTTGACCCAGGAATTCCACTCCTAGGAATTTACCCTAAGAACGCAGCAATCAAGTTTGAGAAAGACAGATGCACCCCTATGTTTATTGCAGCACTATTTACAATAGCCAAGAATTGGAAGCAATCTAAATGTCCATCAATAGATGAATGGATAAAGAAGATGTGGTACATATACACAATGGAATACTACTCAGCCATAAGAAAAGGGCAAATCCAATCATTTGCAGCAACATGGATGGAGCTGGAGGGTATTATGCTCAGTGAAACAAGCCAAGCAGAGAAAGAGAAATACCAAATGATTTCACTTATCTGTGGAATATAAGAACAAAGGAAAACCTGAAGGAACAAAACAGCAGCAGAATCACAGAACTCAAGAATGGACTAACAAGTACCAAAGGGAAAGGGACTGGGGAGGATGGGTGGGTAGGGAGGGATAAGGGTGGGGAGAAGAAGGGGGGTATTAAGATTAACATGCATGGGGGGGAAGGAGAAAAGGGAGGGCTGTACAACACAGAGAAGGCAAGTAGTGATTCTACAACATTTTGCTATGCTGATGGACAGTGACTGTAAAGGGGTTTATAGGGGAGACCTGGTATAGGGGAGAGCCTAGTAAACATAATATTCGTCATGTAAGTGTAGATTAGTGATACCAAAAACAAAGCAAAAAAAAAAAAAAGGGCAGTTCCTGTGTGGTGACCTCCAACGAGTTCTACACAAGGGTATAAAGGGCATATAAAAGTGTAGGCAAAGGGTCTGTTTGTGTTTATACAGAGGATCAAAGCCTAATTGGGATACCCCGAAAATGAACTAAGATACGATATGAAAAAGAACTTCCAACATCAGCACTCTCTGGAAGACTCAGGCCAGAAGATGATCATCAAAAAACCCCAACAAAGATCCACGCACTGCTACAGCTGTAGATGCACTCATCCCACCAGTTCCTGGACTTGCCATGGGAATGAGGAAGGAGATATCTAAGCTGGCCTGTGCATACAGTAAAACAACAAATTTGACTGGATCTATACTGTTGGAACTCAACCAAGAATTTGGAGAAGTGCAAATTGTAGCGCTGCAAAGTCTTACAACTACAGACTATTTACTGTTAAAAGAACATATGGCATGTGAACAGTCCCCAGGAATGGGTTGTTTTAATTTGTCTGATTTCTCTCAGACTGTTCAAGTTCAGTTGGACAATATCCACCATATCATAGATAAGTTTTCACAAATGCCTAAGGTGCCTAACTGATTTTCTTGGTTTCACTGGAGATGGCTGGTAATTACAGATATGCTTTGGTTATGTAACTATACTCCTATTATGTTAATGTGTGTGCGCAATTTAAGTAGTAGCTTAAAACCTATATATGCTGAAGTTACTCTACAAGAAGATATGCCAAAGAAATAATCAATCTTCCCATGTTTTCTTCCGCCTGCTACTTCTATAGCTTTTCTTCTTCCTTCCTAATTACAACCCTTAAATAGAATTCGTGCCTCATATCAAATTTACCGAGTATCATAATTCTTCCAAGTGGTAAAGATACCTCAAGACAAATGCTGGGCATAGAAGCCACAGGGCATAAATATGCAAAGAAGTAAAAAGCTAACCTTTTCAAACAATAAGGCTTCCCTCTCACTTACCAACTTCACATTTCCCTGTATGGCCCCGGAAGATGACTGGTTAGCCAGAGACGGGTAAGATTCCTCAAGGGAGGAACAACCTAAGACAGGCACAGTCGCAGGGGGCCATGTGGTGAGAAAATGGGGAGCAGCAGAGGTGAGGCTTAGAACCTCACCCCCCCTGTTCTGAGAGAAATCTTCTGCATACGTGGATGTTTTATTGCCCTTGTCTAGCTTGGATTAACACATAGTCTACAGGCACACACCTGATCATCTACATTTGCTCTCTTACAACACTAAACTATGTTTTCTACCTTTATCTTGTATCTACCTACCACTTCAGCATTTTATTAAAAATAATAATAATAAAGAGAGAAATGTGGTATCCACATATAAATCAAGTATAAAAACCAAGTGAGTATTCATATTTGAACTGACTGTTTATAGTTCATAATGCATGAGCAAAACCGAAAGTTTCTGTGATGACTGCCCTTGTACTGTTCACTATGTAACTTATTCATTATGTAAGAATTTGTTCTCCATGTAAGAACTTGTTTGTTATGCCTCAGAAGATTGGAGACTGATGAAAATTAGGCTTGGGGTGGATTAATGATTGTGCATTGAGCATTGAGTCCCCTATACAGAATTTTATTGTCGTTAACAACCATTTGATCAATAAATATGAGAGATGCCCTCACAGAAAAAAAAAAAAAAAGGACAGACTTCCAATGGTAAAATAAATAAGTAACCGGGATGTAATGTATAGCATAAGGAATATAGTCAAGATATTGTAACAGCTTGGTAGGGTGATAGCTGGAACCTAGAATTATGTATATAAATGTTCTACCACTGTGTTGTACACTTGAAACTAATGTAATGTAATACTGTGCGTCAACTACCCTTCAATAAAAAATAATTATTAAAAAAAAATCTTTGAATTAGTGTTTTCCTCATGAAAATTCGCAGAAATGGAGTTACTGGATTGTATGGCATTTCTTTTTCTTATTTTTTTGAGAGACCTTCATACTGTTTTCCATAATGTTTATGCTCTATTACGTTCCCACCAACAGGTTAGGAGGGTTCCTTTTACTCAACATCCTCACCAGCACTTGTTATCTCTTGTCTTTTTGTTTGAATATTACTCAACCCTTAAAAAGAAATCTTGCTATTTTTAACATCATAGATGGACTTAGGGGGTACTATGTTAAGTGAATAAATGAGACAGAGAAAGACAAATTCCATATCCTTTCACTTTTATATGGAACCTAAAAAATAAAACAAATGAAGAAAAAAAACCAGAAATAGTGTTATGAACATGGAGAACAGTCCGTGGTTGCCATAGGAGAGTGCACTAGGGTGGGGGCAAAATAGATGAAGGGGATAAAGAGGAATATGTTTTCAATTATAAAATAAACAAGTCACATTAAAAGTATAGCACAGAGAATAGAGCCGATAATATTGTGATATATTTGTACGGTGACAGCTGATAACTACACTTATCATAGTGAGTATTTCATAAAGTGTATAATTGTTGACTCACTATGTTGTATACCTGAAATGAAATGAATATAAAATTGTACATCAACTAAAACCTCAATAAAAAAGACAGAAAAATGAAAAGGCAATGTAAAAAAAGGGGAATATACTTGCAAATCATACATCTGATAAAGGAAATATTCAAAATATATAAAGAACTCACACAACCCAACAATAAAAACCTCAGTAAAAAATGGGCAGAGGAACTGAATAGATATTATGAAAATAAGCCATGCAGATGGCCAATTGGCACATGAAAAGATATTCAATATCTCTACTTATTAGGGAAATGAAAATCAAATCACAATGAGATATTACCTCACACTTGTTAGAATGGCTATTATCAAAATGATAAGAAATAAGTGTTGGAGAAGATGTGGAGAAAAGGGAACCCTCATACTCTGTTAGTGGGAAGGTATATTGGTTCAATATGGAAAACACTATGGAGATCCCTCGAAAAATTAAAAATAGATCTACCACATGATCTAGCTATTCCACTATTTATACAACAAATACAGAAACACTAATTAAGAAAGGTACATGCACAGAAAAGGAACGAAGTATTGATACTACATCATGGATGATCTTTGAAACAGTTTGATAAATAGAAGGAGCTAGTCACAAAAGCTCAAGTATTTTATAATTCTTTTATGAAATGTCCAGAATAGGAAATCCATAAAAACAGAAAGTAGATTAGTGCTTGCTTAGGGCTTTGGAGGATGGGGGACTGAAGAGTGAAAACCAAAACATATGGAATTTAATTTTGTTGTAAATGTTCTGTATTTGTTTTAAATTTGATTCCAAGTTGATTGCACACTCCATAAATACACCAAAACCACAGAACTGGATTTAATTCTTTAATTGGGTAAATTGTATGGTATGTGAATTACATCTCAATAAAGCTTTTTTAAAAAAGGAAAAAAGAGGCATGGGATGAAGTAACCAGGAAGGCAAGCAGGAGGGGAAATCTAGGTGACGAGTTCCCTCCCACTGCACCTCCCTCTCTGCAGGCACAAAGACGATTACTTGGTTTCCCCAGAAATCTGTTCAGCCTCCATGCAGACTTTTCCCAGCACAGACAGCAGCTTACTTCTCCTCCTCCCCTCATTACTGACATACATTTTACCAACTACTTCCCATTACCTACTTTTATTATTAGAAACCAAAATGCGTAGAAAAAGCCACTTTTCACCAGAGACACTTATTTCTTTAAATAATACCCACATCTTAAAAGTTCCACCCTGTATTATGATAAGTCACACAGCACATTTTGAGCTGACCTCTGGGCCCAGAATAACTCTTTATGTGCTCCAGCTCTCGCATTCATGTTTTCATCCCTAGGTCTTCTTTCTCCCCAATGCTCATTTCCACACAAGGGCACAGGGTAGGTCATTTATTACAAGAGGGTATTCCCTCATACCACTGTCACTTCTATAGGGAATCTCAGTCCTGAAGCCAAAAGGGAAATGTGCAAAGAGGAAGAGGAGGACAGAGCTCATGCTTTGATGTCAGGCCATAGTCTGTACTTTCCAAATACAGTATGGTGAGAACAGTCTGTGAGGAAACAAGAGTTTTGTTGGAGGTGCAGAGGGAAAGCTGGGTAGACCGATTCTCTGCCCTTAGAAGATCGAGGGTACGCAAACCCTGGAGGCAGTCAGGCTCCAAAAACTCATCTGAAGCTCTCATCTCACCAGGTGACTGTTCCCAGTTTTGTCCTTAGAAAAGAAATTTATGCAGATAGTGGACTGGAGACCATATTTCCCCAGAAAGTACAATTTTAAACATCTTACAAAATAAGTGCCCCAATAACATGCATGGACTAGCATCCATTTCTGAGTCCTGCACCAACAGTATTTCTGATATGCACGAAGGTTCAGCCCATGGAGGTCATCATAAACACACTTTGGAAAAGACCAAGTGGCCTGACTTCTGCTGCTTGAATATTTGAGGTTTTGTGAAGTGTGTTTATTCCACTAAGTTCTTGATTCACTCTTTGCCATGTTCCAATTGGCTTTTAATTTCACATATATAAACACAGATGATCAGATCTTATGTTTCCAATCACTTTACTGAGAAACCCAGTACTCCCCAAGTCACAGGGTCTAGATCTAGACAGCAGCACAAGATACATAAAGGCAAATTTAAATCAGTTTGTGTGTATATAAATAAAAAATTATAATTAAATATCTCTGGCTCTGGGTAAATTTTGTTACTGTCAAAGGAGTTACAAATAAGCAAGGGGGAATGCAAGAATAAATCCCATGGTTCTGGACTAGAATTGTGATATCAGCATGAACTCATGTTTATTTTAATATAAGTATATGTCTACAGAGATTTATATATAGATATAGTAATAACTACAGATGTGTGGGTATACCTAAGTACATACATATGTTCCTAGTTCTCAAATTGCTCAGAGGGCCTAGAAGCAGTGACACTCCAGTATCAACAAGCACAACTAACTCTGAAATACCATTCAACAACAACAATAAGCAAACAAACAAAACAGAGTTCCTTGGGGAAATATTTGATTAGAAGGCTAAGGCAGAAAAAAATATGAGTCTGGAGCATCATGCATTACCATAAAGTAAAGAAGTAGTTAAAAATACTGTGTTATATAATTAACAGTTGCTAAGATAGTATATCTTAAATGTTTTCACTACCTAAAAGAAATGTTAATTATGTGATATGATGCAGGTGTTAGCAAGCACTGTGGTAATGGTAGTAATCATTTTGCAATATATAAGTGTATTAGATCAACACATTATATACCTTAAACTTACATTGTGTTATATGTCAATTATATTTCAGTAAACCTGGAAAAATCAGTAAATCCATATTGATATAAATAAATACATGAATAAATAAAGGACAAGTCTTTTTTGTGAAACTATAAATAATAAATAAAAAAGGAATAAAGTAGAAAATCATTATATCACAGTGCAAACAAGATCCACTGATGAATGCTAAAATTATTTGGAGTAATATTAAGGAGACACAGGTTATTTGCAAGATCTTCCCTTAAATATTTTTAATTATTATGGCAGCTTTAACATATGTCTATTAAATTCCTTGATAATTTACTTTTCCTTTTGGGTATGGGCTGGACTTAGTGAACTGCTTGCAATACATAAGTGATAGAGAAGGAAAATCAGTAACTACAGAGAAGAGATCTGGCAGATAGAGTTTTAAGCAAATAGTCGAATTAACATTACCAAGAAAAATTATGTTGACGTTACGTATCTCTGATATGATGCAGTGAGAAGGGTGCTCCACCTCTGTGGTATTCTTCTCAAACATCCACATACCATACCTCTGGTTTCAGCTCTGGAATGTAAAGAACTTGAAGGTTATCACCCCATCTTTGTAACAAGAGAAACTGGACAAACTGAAAATCAGTGGCTTTCCTTGCCTCCATCCCAGAGAATTAAGGCCACAGAGAAAATATGCACTATAAATTATAGACTTCTCTATAAAAAAACAAAAAAAAACCCTTCCTTTGGGGTGGGAGATAGATTTTGCCAGAGGACAACTTGGAAATCTTGTTCCAGACAGTTGGAGGGGATTTATCACTAATGCTGCATCCACTGGTCTTCCTGTCTCACGTACGGGGGGGAAAAAACATAACAAACTGAAAACAGGGATTTAAAGAAGTGGATCTGGAATGCTGCAGGCAGTGAGTAGGGAGTGAGCAGGGCGGGAAAGAGTGGGTGTCTCTCTCTCTTCCATTTGTAAGAGGGGCACACATGCTTGTAAAGGCCACAGCCTCAAGACACAGGGAAACTACAAGCCTGAGACTGACTTGGAAGATTATATCCTAACACCAAGATCATTTTAGTATAACAAAGTGGTTTAAAGCTGAAACTTCTGCAAGACACAAACCATTTCTAAGTTTTAGTACGTAAAGAATCCCCAAAACTACAAAGGAAGAAAACAAAAGGCCACTATAAAAATGTGAATCCTCTGGTACCTATAGTTACAGCAAACATCAAATACAGTCCAACCCCTAGCCACATTAACATAAATACTCACACTCAAGTTCTATTTACCTTATTTCTATTAGCAGATGTAATGTGTCAAGCTTTCAAAAAATTCATGAGAAACAGCAAGAAAAAACAGACTGGAAAGACAGCGCAATCATCGAAACCAAACTCAGTTATGACAGTGATGTTGGGATTATCAGACAGGAAATTTAAAATAAATATGATTAATAGTTAAGGGCTGGGTGAAGAAAAATAGAAAACATGCAAGAATGGATGGGTAAAGCAGAAAGATGAAAACAAAGAAATAATGGGAAATACGATAAATTGAGAAAAAAATAAAAATTAAGGTCTTAGGTTAATCAATTGACTTGATATGTTTGAGGAAAGAACCAGTGAAATTGAAGATAGGTCCACAGAAACTTCCCAGTTGAAATGAAAATAGAAGAAAGAATGAAATAAAACAAGAAAGAAAAACGGAGCTTTCAATAACTGTGACAATACCAAAAGATATAACTTAAAAGTTGGAAGAACAGAACAAATGCTTGAGATAATTATGCCCAAGAATATCCAAAATTATTGACAAACACCAAATCAAGATCCAGGAACAAAAGAGAACGCTAAAACAAGATATATAGTAAAACAAAAGGAAAAATACCTATGCATATCTCTTCCAACTTGCAGAAAACCAAAGAAAACCATCAATGAAAGGCAGAAAAAACAAAACTTTACCTATAGAAGAATAAGAACAGGAATTACAGTGAACTTCTCATTAAAAACAATTCAAGCCAGAAATGAAGTGAAATCTTTAAAATGTTAAAAGAGAAAAAGAAATACACCAACCTAGAATTCCATATGTAGATAAGTCTTCCATCAAAACTGAATGAGAGGAGAACCATTCTGGAAGAACAAACCAAAGACCTCTGAAAAACTGCTCCTTCATAATAGCAATGAGAACATGGCAAAAATTATCAAAGTAAACCTTTTTAGAACTCTGGAAATTAACCAAAGACTTTCAACAATTTTAGGAGCATTTATGTGAAAAAAATGAATTAATCTCAGTAAGAACAGTAATTTCACATAATTTTAATTTGCCTTATTCACATTCTCGTCTCCTGAACAACACAGCAGCCTTAAAATCTAGCAGCTCTGCAACCACAGTAGCTGTGAAAAACAGCATCCTAGAAATCACTGGAGGGGAAATAATGGTCTTCAAACTTCCCCCAAACTACATTCCTAGTCATTTGTCACTGGTCTGTAAGACAGCTCCCTGCAAAACACCCGCTTCTCTTTATTGATGTGACTAAGAGTTCCCTTAGTGACAAAATCGTATTCTCAGTGTTTTTTTCAGAAACAATAAGCAGCATTTATTTGACATTGAAAGTACTTGACATAGTAATACAAATTGGGGCAAATAAGAGGCTGACAAAAAGTTAGGAAATCTGGGGAATGAGATGTCTAAAAAATACTTTGGGAAAGTCCAACATATTCTTAGTGATCTAGAAAGACATGTACATGGGCAGGGCTGTGTGCATGCTCGGAAAAGACTTAAAAATGCCTTAATCTCTCACCCGTGACTGATTAACCCTGAGGTTCTGCACAGCAGGAAGTAAAAGTCTAAGTCAGAACTATAAACAGAGAAAGAAGGTGTGTCCCAACATTTACACAGAGCCCTTGGCAAAGGCTGGAAAACTTACTAGTTCAAGTCATTTGATTAAATCACTTTCCCATCATTACCTGACCACTTAGTTAAAGTTCAGAGTAGCCACAGATGACAAATCATACGGACTTTAGAGAATTAGTCTAGGAAAGACACTAAGTAAACAGCAACAACAATTAACACTGGAAAGGGTCATAATTTCCAGGGTTGTCACATGTTATTTAAAATGTCATTTTTCAACAAGAAATATGATACACACAAATGAAAAGGAAAATATGTCCTGTGCACAGAACAAAAATCTGTCAATAAAAGTCATCTCTCCCAGGGGAAGCCTAGATGTTGGACTTAATGGAAAAAGGGATAAAATCAACTATTATGACTATTTCAAAGACTCAAAGGTAATCATATTCAAATAATTAAAGTATGAGAAAAATATTTCATCCACTACTGAATATCAGTAAAAGTGTTTTAAAAATGGAGGTTATGGGGTAGAAAAATACAATAACTGAAATAAAGAACTCACTTGGGTCAACAGTCTATTTAAACTGGCAGAAAAATAGAATCTAAAAACTTCAATAAAGGACTCCTGAGATTATCCCTATTGAGCAAAAGAAAGTAGAAAAAGAATGGAGAAAATTAAACAGAATCTTAGATTCCTTTGACATAACATAAGATGTACCAAAGTATGCATTAAGGATTGCTAGAAGGAAATGACTTAAATTGGCAGAAAGAGTATTTAAAGAAATAGAAGCTGAAAAAATCACAATATGATGAAAATCACTACACGTTCAAGAAGTCAAATAAAATCCAAATAAGATAAACTTAAGAGAGCAACAACAAGATATAGCATAGTCAAATTGTCAAAAGTCACAGATAAAACAAAACCAAGAGGTGGTTCTTTGAAAATAGCAACTAAATGGGGTGGAAAAAGATGGCGGTGTGAGAAGTGAGGTAGAAACATTCTCCCCAAACCACATGTAACATGAAAATACAGCAAATACACTAATCCTGAAAGAATGACCTGAAGGAAAACTGCAAGAGATTGCCTACATCTGGGGAAAAGGGAAGACCTCAGAGAAAATAGTAGCAAAGCCACAATCCAGCAGAACCGAAGCCCTCCCCACACCCAAGATGACAGGCATGAGGAAGAGAAATGGAGCAGGGAGGGAGTAGAAGACCAGGACTGCTAAACACCCAGCTCTGGAGATCTGCTCTGGGAGCACAAATATGCATTACATGGTGCTGGAGATTAGAGAGGATGAAACGCAAAGAGAGAATACTCAGAGAGACTGAGATTCCAGCCACTTGTGGAGAACAGGTACCCACAACTGGCCTCTCTGGGACAAAAGAAAGGGGTGCACTTTAAAAGATTTCCCAACAGTGAGAGGGCTGCTAAAGGGCAAGGATTACACAGAGCTTACTGCTCAGGAGAAAGGAAAGGTGGACAAAATCGTCCTGGTGCACTCAGCCCAGCAGGTTGGGAACTTTCAGGAGCTTCATACGCTCCATCACAATGTCTGGCAACACAGTGCCAAGGCCCACCATGACAATATGAAGCCTACTGCTCTTTCTTCCCAACAGGCACCAGTCTGCTCACCTCTGACTCCACCTTCATGAGAGGCCAACTGGAGCGCAGCCCCACATATGGCACCTACAGGGGTGTATCACAGAGTCTCTTCACAGTGTGCTCAGCCTTCTGGCCCTGGCAGTGGAGGCAGGCACTGCAGCTGGGAATCAGGAAAGAGTTCTTTCCTCCCAGCAGTCACCATACACCTGCAATCTAGGTGCTGGGCAGCTCCAGAGAGTATAACTTCTGGGGACTAGAGGGTGCCACCTACACAAAGTTATTATTCCATAGTAATCATTAGAAACATAAAACAGGAAAAGTATCTTGTACAAACAACAACCCTCAAGCACCAGAAAGAGGGCTAAGTGACACTGAAATCACCAATCATTGTGATGAAGATTTCAAAATAAAAATCATAAACATGCTCATGGAGTTACAGAAAAATATTCAAGAACTCAGGAAGGGCTTCAAGAAAGAGAAAGAAACTTTGAAAAATACAATGGAGGGATTTAAAAGCAGATTAGATGAGGTAGAGGAGACAGTAAATGAAATATAAATTAGAGAATAGGAATACAAAGAAGCTGAGGCTAGAGAGAAAAAGGATCTCTAGGAATGAAAGACTAATAAGTGAACTGTGTGATCAATCCAAATGGAACAATATTAGAATTATAGGGGTACCAGAAAAAAAAGAAGGGAGAAAAAGGGATAGAAAGTCTCTTTGAGGAATTAATTTTTGAAAATGTTCCTAATCTAGGGAAGGAGAAAGTCTCTCGGGCCATGGAATTGCACAGATCTCCCAACACAAGAGACCCTAGGAAGACAACACCAAGACATACAACAATTAAAATAGCAAAGTTCAAGGAAAAGGAGAGATAATTAAAAGCCACCAGAGAGAGAGAGAAAAATCACATATAGAGGAAAACCCATCAGGCTGTCATCAGATTTCTCAGCAGAAACATTACAGGCCAGAAGGGAGTGGCATGATATATTTAATATAATGATACAGAAGGGCCTCCAAACAAGAATACTCTTCCTAGATATATTATCATTTAAATTTGAAGCAGGGATTAAAGTTTCCAGATAAGTAAAAGTTGAGGGAATTTACTTCCCACAACCAACTCTACAGTGTATTTTTAAAAGACTGTTCTAGATGGAACTGCTCCTAAGATAAAGCTGTCAATAGAGAAAATAAACCACAGTAGGCCAATTAATTCCTAAGCAAATGCAAAATTAAATCAACTACCCACAAAATCAGTCAAGCAATACACAAAGAGTACACAACATGACACCTAATATATAAAGAATGGAGGAGAAAGAAAAAGAAGGGAGAAAAATACCTTTTAGATTGTATTTGAAATAACATAATAAACAAGTTAAGTTAGACAGTTAGATAGTAAAGAAGCTGTCCTTGAACCTTTGTTAACCACAAATATAAAGCCTGCAATGTTAATACATACATATCTATTGGTAATTACCCTAAAAGTAAATGGACTGAATGCACCAATCAAAAGATATAGAGTTATAGAATGGATAAGAAAACAAGACCCATCTATATGCTGTGTACAAGAGACTCACTTCAAACCCAAAGACATAAACAGACTGAAAGTAAAGGGATTATAAAAGATTATTTCATGCAAATAATAGGGAGAAAAAGCAGGAGTTGCAGTACTTATATCAGACAAAATAGATTTTAAAACAAAGAAAGTAACAAGAGACAAAGAAGGACATTACATAATGATAAAGGGGTCAGTCCAACAAGTGGATATAACCATTATAAATATCTATACACCTAATATAGGATCACCTAAATATGTGACACAGATACTCTGGCAGAATTAAAGGGGGAAATAGAATGCAATGCATGCATTTTAGGAGACTTCAACACACATAAAACAGGAAAAGTATCTTGTACAAACAACAACCCTCAAGCACCAGAAAGAGGGCTAAGTGACACTGAAATCACCAATCATTGTGATGAATATTTCAAAATAAAAACCATAAACATGCTCATGGAGTTACAGAAAAATATTCAAGAACTCAGGAAGGGCTTCAAGAAAGAGAAAGAAACTTTGAAAAATACAATGGAGGGATTTAAAAGCAGATTAGATGAGGTAGAGGAGACAGTAAATGAAATATAAATTAGAGAATAGGAATACAAAGAAGCTGAGGCATAGAGAGAAAAAGGATCTCTAGGAATGAAAGACTAATAAGAGAATTGTGTGATCAATCCAAATGGAACCACTCACTCCAAAGGACAGATCAACCAGACAGAAAATAAGTAAGGATATAGAGGCACTGAACTATGCATTAGTACAGATGGGCCTAACAGTATCTACAGAACACTCCATCCAAAAGCAGTGGGATACACATTCTTCTCAAGTGCACATGGAGTATTTTCAAGAATAGATCATATACTAGGCCACAAAAAGAGACTCAGTAACTTCAGAAGGATTGAAATTGTACCAACCCATTTCTCAGACCACAAAGGTATGAAACTAGAAATAAATTATGCAAAGAAAACAAAAAATCTCACAAACACACGGAGGTTTAACAACACGCTCCTAAATAATCAATGGATCAATGACCAAATAAAAACAGAGATCAAGCAATATATGGAGACAAACGAAAACAACAACTCAACATTGCAAAATCTGTGGAACACAGTGAAGGCCATTCTAAGAGGAAAGTATATTGCAATACAGGCTTACCTCAAGAAAGAAGAACAATCCCAAATGAACAATCTAAACTAACAATTAATGAAACTAGAAAAAGAAGAGCAAATGAGGCCCAAAGTCGGTAGAAGGAGTGACATAATAAAGATAAGATCATAAATAAATAAAATTGAGAAGAATTAAATAAAAGAAAGAATCAGTGAAAGCAGGAGCTGGTTCTTTGAGAAAATAAACAAAATAGGTAAACTACTAGTCAGACTTATCAAGAAAAAAAGAGAATGTACACACATACACAGAATCAGAAATAAGAAAGGAAAAATCACTACAGACATCACAGAAATACAATGAATTATTAGAGAATACTATGAAAAATTACATGTCACCAAATTGAATACCTAGGAAAAATGGACAACTTTCTAGAAAAATACAATCTTCCAAGGCTGACCCAGCAAGAAATAGAAAATCTGAACAGACCAATTACCAGCAATGAAATTGAATTGGTAAGTTAAAAACTACCTAAAAACAAAATGCCTGGACCAGATGGCTTCACTGCTAAATTTTATCAAACATTTAGAGACCTAACACCCATCCTACTTAAAGTTTTCCATAAGGTAGAAGAGGAGGGAATACTTCCAAACTCATTCTTGGGGCCAGCATCATTCTGATACCAAAATCAGACCAAGACTCCACAAAGAAAGAAATTACAGACCAATATCCCTGATGAATAAAGATGCAAAAATACTCAACAAAATATCAGGAAAACAAATTCAAAAATACATCACAAAGATCATCCATTATGACCAGATGGGATTTATTACAGGGATGCAAGGATGGTACAAAATTCGAAAAATCTATCAACATCATACACCACATCAATAAATAGGACAAAAATAACATGATCTTCCCCATAGATGCTGTAAAAGCACTTGACAAAATTCAACACCTGTTCATGATAAAAACTCTCAACAAAATGGGTATAGAGGGCAAGTACCTCAACATCAAAATGGCCATATATAGCAAACCCACAACAAACATCATGCTTAACAGTGAATAGCTGAAAGCCTTTCCTCGAAGATTGGGAACAAGACAAGAATGCCCATTCTCACCACTTTTCTTAAGCATAGTAGTGGAGGTCCTAGCCACAGCAGTAAGACAACACATGGAGATAAAGGGCATCCAGACTAGTAAGGAGGAAGTTAAACTGTCACTGTTTGCAGATGACATGATATTGTACATAAAAACACTAAAGAACCCACCCAAAAACTACTAGAACTAATAGCTGAATTCAGCAAAGTTGCAGGATACAAAATTTACAGAAATCTGTTACATTCCTATACACTAATGATGAGCTAGCAGAAAGAGAAATCAAGAAAACAATTCCATTTACAATTGCATTAAAAGGAATAAAATACCTAGGAATAAACCTAACCAAGGAAGTGAAAGACCTATACCCTGAAAACTACAAGACACTCATGAAAGAAATTCAAGAACACACCAGTAAATGAAAATACACCCAGTGCTTGTGGATGGGAAGAATTAATATTGTCAAAATGGCCATAGCAGTGAACAATATGAAAACAAAATTAGGTAAACAATTCCATTTAAAATAGCATCAAAAGGGATAAAATACTTAGGGGTGACTATAGCAAAATAGGTATTAAGGCATCTACACTGAAAACTACAAAATAATTCTGAAAGACATTAAACCTAAATAAATGGAAAAAACATCCCATGTTCATTGATCAGAAGGCTTAATATTGTGGCTTTTGTAAAGGTGACTGTACTTTCCAAATAGATCTACAGATTCAGTGCAAATTCTGTCATCTCTATGCCTGTTGCTTTTTCTTTCAGTAATTCACTAACCGATTCTAAAATCCATATGGATACATGAAATCCAGAATAGTCAAAAACAATTTTGAAAAAGAACAAAATTTGGAATATTTGACTCATTGTTCCTAATTTCAAAACTGACACATAAGTCTACAATAATCAAGAAACTGAGGTCAAATCATCATTTTGTATACTTGAAACCAACATAACATTGTATATCAGATATGCTTCAATAAAAATGTCTCAGAAAATGAAATTGTGGTACTTTCATATAGATAGACATATAGATTGATGGAATAGAATAGAGCATCCAGAAATGAACTCTTAGTGGCATGTAATGATCCCCTGTTCCTGATATACACACCCTTGCATTCTAATCCCCTCCTCATGAGTGTGAGCAAGAACTGTGATTTGCTTGTAAAAACTGGAATACTACAAAGGTGATGGGATGTCACTTCTGTGATTACATTGCATAAGACTGGAATTTCTTTCTTGCTAGAAAACTCTCTCTTTTATGGCTTTGTTGAAACATTCTGCCATGTGGGAGAGGCTCACATGGCAATGAACTGAATTCAACCTCTGGCAAATAGCCACTAAAGAACTGAGTGTGTTGGTCTAACAGCCAACAGGTAATTGAATCCTAATAATGTTTGTGTGATCTTGGAAGGGGATCCTTCCCCAAAGTAGCCTTCTAGTGATACCACATTCTTGGCCATCATCTATGTCTGGATTTCTGACCCAGAGAAACCTTGAAGCAATATGTGTGTGTGTGTTTTAAGCTGTTAAATTATGTGATAATTTATTATACAGCAGTAAACAAGTGTAATGGCAAATAAATGCAATGTGGTATCCCGGATTGGATACTGGAATAGAAAAATGACCTTAGAGGAAAACCTACTGATAAAATATGAAGAAAGTCTGTAGTTCAGTTAATTTGTTTCACTGTCAGTTTTTCAGTTTTCATCAATATGCTATGGTTATATAAGATATTCATATTAACTAAAGTCAAAGGTTTTATGAAATTCTCTGTACTACCTTCACTTTCTATAAATACAAAATTATTTCAAAAGAATTTTTAAAGTATCATTTTGGCACCAAAAAAAATGGCAAAGTGTAAGACATAAACAAAAATCCTTGAATTCACAGGATGAGTTGACTTGTAGGAAGAGAATGGCACAACAGTTTCCTTATCTATTCAACACAAACAGATGCTTCAGAAAAAACCCTGAAGCTCCAGGGACTCACCACCTGTTTCTACTTCCTCTTCATGCTCCCCAACATCCTGATACTAGTTTGAGTCTCAGCAGCCACTACTTCAGAAACAGGTGCCTGTGCCTCACACATCCCGTTTTTACACACTCTCTGGCAGTGAATCTGCAGTATCTCACTAGATACTTTTTGGAAGACATAGCTTCTGGACGTTACAAGCCAAAACTGGGAAGTGACAGGGAGAGGACACACTAACCACATTTCTGAATTCAGCAGAGTGTTTTCTTGGTACAGGGTTGTCTTCAAGTTTAAAAAAAATTGTCAAGCCCTTGAGAGAACATGTGGTAATTAAGTTCTTCCAATTTGACAGACCCCCCTCATAATTTCACTGGGTCCATGTAATCTCTTGTATTCATATCATGAAATTATAGAACACATTGTCAAGTCTGAAATCCACAAAAGAGGTCATGGTAGTAAGGTGAGCTGGGTGAATTTTTTTTGTATATATGATGTTTTAAGCCAGTCCCTGCTTATGTATAACTGGAAGTGAACACTTAGATACAAAGGTTTTAGAAGATGATGGCAAGTGTATTACTCAGGATATGTTGTGCATAGGTGGAGAAAGCCTGGTAGAAAAACAAAAATAGCAGGCACAATACAACATTCTCCAGCCCTCCAGGCAGTGTTCAAGATATGGAGACAGGCTGAATGATGACTGCTTCTATATTGGCTGAACAAAGATACTCTCAGGAAAGAAGACTGCACAGTTACCCTTATATGGCTTCCTGTTCACAGGCCACAGCACAGCTTCCAGATAACACCAGGATTGTTTCCAGGAGCCATGTCTGCAAAGCTGTGGGACTGCATACGGTGCTCTCATGGATAGCCACAAAATCAAAGCTCTTGTTTTTATGGCTCATAACCATGGAGTATATTCTCCATAATGGTGTTCATGCCTTCAGTAAGAAAACTAGCTCCTGGAGCCCGAAGACCTGGAGTGTGAGATACAGTTGACTTCGACCACATCTTTCACTTCCAAGATCAGGATAGCAGTTATTTAGGTGCTGTTACTTTGGGCATTTGTAATTCAAGAAACCTCACTCCTCCAAGCTCAGACTTCACTCTAAGAAACAGCAGACTCATTTAAATTCTACATCCTAGAACATAGGTTATTCCATTCATTCATTTTAACTGGATTTCTTATAACAGTCAAGTGGCTTGACAAATCCTCCTTTCCTTTTCATTTCAATGCATGTATTATAATCTACTATGATGTACATTGTGAATACCATTTTTCACCAAACTCTTTATTGAAACAAAAATAAGGACAAAAACAAAAACCAGCATGGCAGGACATAAATGAATTACAATTAGATCTGGACAAGGAAAGGCCCAACTCAAAAGTGGTGGAAAAAAGAACCAACCAGTGCTCTCCAAGTGCTCAGGATTGAGGAGACAGGAAATAGACTGTACTGACAGTAAGTCACAAGCATAGATAACAGTGCTGAGCAGAGCCCTCAGACATCACTCCCTGATAGGATGGCTTATATGATTTTTCAAAACCTATTAAACATCTGTGACCAGATTTCACAAAGGCTGGCCTAGCCACTGGAATTCTCAGATAGGTGCCATTGCAAAAATCTTTAAGCTGTACACTGCATCATGGAGCAAGAACCCATCACCCTGTCTTCATACACCAGCCAGAATAGATGATGGAGTCCAGTGTACAGATGACTCACATGTTTTAGAGCAGGACTGGCTGTCCACTTAATTCACCTTTTCTGGACCTGGAAACACTATGTATAATTTCAGTCAATATCCAAAGTTCTTTTTCACTTAATATATTCATCAGACAACACTAAAGCCCATTCCAATTTCAAAAGTAGAATTGGCCAGATTAATAGAGTAGTCAGAGAAAAACATTTCATGAAGACCATAATATATCTACTTACGCACATAATATATCTACTTATCATAAGGCAATTTGTATGATCACCATGCATCTGATTAGAAGGAGAAATTGGAAAGAAGAAAAAGACATGCAATTTTTATGGAAAGAAAAATTGAATTTGGAGTGCCACTTAACAGAAGGCATTGATCATTTTCTAAGATTAGGGTGGAAATTCTCAAGATAGTTTTTTCTAAGTCTTTAGGAAGCACTGATTCAGTGCAAACTTTCAACTAACAGCCATTTCTATTTCCCTTCTCAGTGGATTTCTTGAGACATAGTTTGTAAAATGTCCTTTCCAAATATAAGCTAGGAATTCCTATGGTAAGTACTCTTTGTGTTTAATTTAAGAAATTTTACCCTACCCCAATGTCATGAAGTTATTTTTTTTAATTAGGTTAAAGGTTATATAAAAACTCTAATATCTCTAGTAATCATATAGAAGGCAAATGTAATTGGTAAACTTATTTGAAATCACACTTAAGAATGTTTCCTCAATAACAGACCAGAATGCAACAGATCTCTCACCATTATTTTACTTTGACAAATGGGCAATCACACACAAAAAATAGTATATCCCACCGATGCTAGAGTGTAAATTTTCACATTTTCCAAATAACAATGAGTCTTAACATTGGTAGTGTATGACACCAGAAGGCAATCCTAATGAGGTCATCATTTGGCAACTTGGTCTAAAAGCCTTCCATTGACACCTCCTGGTAATATCACCATCATCACAACTTGCAGAAATGGTGACAGTAGGTCTCACAGAGAGAAGTATAGGATTCTCTGAAATGTGGCATACCTAAACTCCTGATTAGCACAGAGGATGATAATGTGGGGGAAAATCTTGGACAAGATAAATTGAAAAGTGATTCAGAGGAGTTTAATTCCAAATGGGAGAAATTTTAGGAATAATTCCTTCAGTACATTTTGTATATACTTTCCATCTCTTCCGATGATAAGAGTCATAGAAGACAAATATTCACATTTACATGTTTGTATAAATTTATGAGTTTATACAAATGCACATAAGTTTATAAAATTTATGTAAGCTTAAAATTTATATACATTTAAAATTTGTTTATATAAATTTATATGTTTATATTTATATAAGTTTAAAAAAGCATTTTCAATAATTATAAGATTAAAATGCTGCATGAGAAGAAATATTTATGTCATAGTTTGTCAGAGGTTTAAATTCTTCCCTTGTGACAAAGATAATAATGATGTATCTTACATTTTATGCAAATCAATTTTGAAGTTATTTGGAAAAAGTTGTCAGTATTAGCAAATACGGCCTGAGTGGTTCTTGTAGACCTGGTGTCAGTCTACACACTTTATGGGTTATTGGTTCATTCGATCCTTACATCTCAAGAGGTACCTACAAGAAAGGAATGAAAGAAAAGAATCTTAAGTATGACAGTCTCAAGTCTTTGCGTCAACTATGTGAAAATATCTTTTCTTTTAATGGTAAGTACTCTTTGTGTTTAATTTAAGAAATTTTACCCTACCCCAATGTCATGAAGTTATTTTTCTAAATTAGGTTAAAGATACTCTATTCAATTGTTTTTGTTTGTTTCTTTATTTTAGGTCTATAACCAACAAAGAATTCGTTTTCTGTGTAATGTAAGGTGAAAGATTAGATTTTATTTTCTTCTATGGCTATTCAATCTGTTAGAACATTTGTTGAAAAATGCATCTTTCCCAAATCTTTCTTACAACTTATTCTCTTTTATATGCATGAATTTAATTTTGAGCTCTTTTTTCCCCATTGATTTTATTTCACTGTCTTTTTGCAAATACCACACTGAGAAAGCCAGGCCATATTCCAATCCTTATCCACAGCCCTCATGGAGGGGCCTCAGGTTGGGAGTGGCACAAAGGATTTCTCCTAGAATGAGAAAAGTCCATGGTACTCCCAATAACTCCCCCCTGTGACTTCCCCTGCTGCCTGCTATTGATCTCTGTGCTCAACAACAAAATGTGTCCAGACTTGAAAATTCAGCATTAATCAGAGGAACTATTTAAAAAATCTTGATTATATTTGAAGGCTCTGGTTTGTACCAGGGTAAATCATGAGTGTTGTTTCAGCAGTTGGTCTCCTTGCCATCACTGGTAAAGGACTCTAGGACACTGCACCCAGAACAAGGAATTCTGTTAACAGAGAACACAACTCAGATTTCTGAAATCCAAAGAGCTGTTCGTGGGCTATAGCAGCCTGCTCATGGGCATTCTGGAAGTTCTCTTATATTTCTAGACCCTTAATTCACCCCTTCTCAAGAACTGTTCTTCATTTCCTCGTAAATTGTAAGATCTCACCTCCAGATATCTTTATCAGGGTCCTAAAGCTCACTGCTTCTGAGGTACACACTGAAGGGAGAATTCTAAGGTCTTAGCACACATGCATTTATGTTGGGCCATATTTTCTTATAATTCTATAAAGGAAGGATAGAAAAGAGCCATTCAAGGATCCATAAGCTTAGCGGAGGGGGGAAGTGATAGCAAGGACAAGGCAACTAGAATGCATCCCTTCTTGACACTCCCTTACGTCATCTTCTCCCTGCACAGTGGAAGCGAGGATGCATGTGCAAACTTCCCTAACATGTGCCAATAGAGGCACTCATGCTTCAGGAAGCCCACCTCAAATACGAATATCAGAAGTAGGTTCCATTTCCTACTTGTTTGTTGGGATTCAGCATCCCTATCCCAGGAAAATAATACAGCTAAGAGCCCAGGTATCCCCTTCTCTCATAAAACTCAAATTTATATGGTTTGGACAAGGTGTGGTCAAATCTCTTACCCATACAAATGCCTTAATCTTGATACTTGCTGTGGGGAAAATGGAAGTTTTTGACCAGAATTCTCACATGGCCATGATAGTGCCCATTGTACATACATGTAAGAGCCTGTTTGCACATCAGTGTGCTGCCTACTGGTGACAAGAGTCTCTGGTCAGTCACAGGATTACTGGTCGGGATAAGGAGTAGAGAGGAAGCAGACATTCTCTCCTCCCTTCCATTCCTGGCATGTAATTGGTCAGGCACCTGCCAGTCACCAGGGCCCTGACCATGGAGTTCCTCCCAAAGCAAGGGGTGGGAAGAGGAAGGGGCAGTGGAGCAATGCCTTGGCCGGAGGGACAGAGCCTGGGAGCTGAGAGAGAGGGGGAGGAATGCACTAGGAGACAGGGAGCCGAGTCGCTGGGATCTGGAGCAGGAAGAGACTGAGCCATGAGAATAAGCCTTTAAACCTTTTCATTTCCAACCCCTCACCCTTGTTTTCCTTCAGTCGCAGGGGATTCATATATAGAACTTGCCCAGGGCGGGGAACCCCCATCCCCCCAGAGCTGCACTTGCCCATAGAAATTCTGGTGATCAGTGCTGTGTTATGAGGGCTTTGATTCACAGAGAACCCCCCCCAATTATGTCTATAAGCATAGTTGACTGCCTAAAGCACTGTCAGCATCATCACGTCTTCATAAGAGCCGAGTACCACCAAACTCTCCTCTCATCTCTCCTCAAACTACTTTTTAAGTTTTATCTCTTAAAATAGCAACATTCAGAATTTTTCTTTACCCCCAACATCACAGCCAGGGACAGTTATATTCTACCCCACATCCCAAATCATCACAAATGTATATTTCATTATATCTGAGAGATCATTGACCTCAAATGTGCCATTATTTTAAGTAACATTAAGAAAAGATGAGAGCATAACCAATTAAATAATGACCCAATTCCAAGATGCCACTGACTCAAGGATGTTAAACTGTGAAAAGTGTGCATATATCAAATAAATGATCAGTACTTCTGAATAAGGACAGAGTTTGGCAAAGGGGGCAACAAAATTGGAAATATATTTATGTGAGTGGCACTGATGAAGGAGTTAACATTGCTGACCAAAAAAATATGGGATGAATAAACATATGGATATAAAATGGCACATCACCTTCTGGAGACCCACCCATCCTTCTCTATGACCCTGGTAAGTCCTTGGTTCGCCAAGAAGTGCGTGCAGGCTCCAGAAACATTCCTCCCAGCCAAGAGTGAGACAGGGTCAGGAGTGAGCTGTCAATTGATTTTCAATTCTGAAACGGAACCACTTAGCACACAATGGAGGTGGATGTTGTGTGTTCATAGAGCAGAGTGTCATCTGAACTGAATGCCACTGAAGGGGGAATTGACATGGTCCCATCTCCCAAGCTAAGTCACAAGTTTTTTCCTTTTCTTTGAGAAACAATGGGAATATAAGTGCCACAAAGAGTCACAGGAGGCCCTGTGGATATAAAGCAGACACCAAGGAGAACCCCCTCCTCAGAAATGACTGCAGACTTCTTTGTTCTCCCTGCCTCCTTTCCATTTGCCTTATACCAGGTTTTTTTCCCATGGGAAAATATAATAGGATACAAGTCTATAACACATTTCCCTAGTAAAGACCATTCCACAGCAAGACTTCAGCCCCTACAGTAGCATCCTAGACGTAGAGGGATTATGGAGGTCAGAGACTGTATATGAACAACTGGGATGGCGAAAGAGGTGCAATTGTTCTTATCAGAAGTCTCTGGTCTCCTTTCTATTCTCTGAAGACTATCACACACTTGCTGAATCCATGGCTGACATTTCTAATTAATTATAAAGTCATGAGTTATTAGGGTCTCTTCTTTAACTCTACGTCTCTTAGGCACCCCCAGAGCCATTTCTTGATAGCTCCAAGGCACATGTGGAGGGGTCATAGGTAGGTAGAAAAGGGAAATTTCTGAAAAGTTAATCTGACTACTGTTTCCATAGTAAAAAGTCAAAGCACAAAGGACTCAGATAACAGGAGAGCCAAGTAGGGGGAGAAAATAAAGCCTACCACAGCACACAACATCCACAAGCCCTCTCTGCAGGGGGCCAAGGTCAGGGAGCGGGCATCAAGAAGGCATCACAGATGGTCTCCATATGGTTTGTCCCAGCTCAGAGAGCTACAGGTTTATCGCTGTTCATACAGAGACACTGAACACCAGCCATACCCAAATATTTTAATTTAAAAAAAAATCCTGGCTCCCATTTGAACAATCCTCTATACGAGGTGCAACAACCACAGTGTTTTGCTCACACCCCTTAGCTAAAAAAGGCTTCATGGAAAAAGCAACATGGAATAAGGAATGAGGATTTATGGGAAACCAGCCCATATTTGAAGTCAGGAGAGCTCCCAAACAGATATACCATCCTTACAGCCTTCTGGAAACCTCACACTCAGACATTTGTTCCCCTATAACCTCTCATTTCAATATGCATCTAGGAGAATTTAACTTTTCACTCTCTATACATTTTGTTTTAAAAATCAAAGTATTATTGATATACAGTCTTATGTTAGTTTCAAATACACAGCACAGTGGCTCAACACTTACCCATATTTTCAAGGCCTCACCCTCTCCAGTGCGGTCACTGTCCACCAACATAGTAAGATGTTACAGAATCATTAACTGTATTCTCTATGCTATACTACTGTCCCTGTGACCAACCTATACTGTGATTGTGAATTGTTGTGCCCCTTACTCCCCTTCTCCCGCCCTGCCAACCAACCCCAACCTCTCCCCTTTGGTAACCACTAGTCCCTTCTCAGTGTCTATGAGTCTACTGCAATTTTGTTCCTTCTGTTTTGCTTTGCTTATATACTCCACAAATAAGTGACATAATTCGGTATGTGTCTTTCTCCACCTGGATTATTTCACTGACCACAATACCCTCTAGATCCATCCATGCTGTTGCAAACGGGAGGATTTATTTGCTTTTTATGGCTGAATAACATTCCATTGTGTATATGCACCACCTATTCTGTATCCATTCTTCTGTTGATGGATACTTAGATTACTTTGATATCTTGGCTCTTGTAAATTGTTCAGTAATAAACATAGGGGTGCATATGTCTTCTCAAATTGGGGATCTTCAGGTTTTCTTCAGGTAAACTCCTAGGAGTGGAATTATTGGGTCAAACGGTTATTTCTATTTTTAGTTTTCTGAGGAAACCCCATACTGCTTTCTACAATGGTTGCACCAGTTACATTCCTACCAACAGCATATGATTCCCATTTCTCTGTATCCTCACCAGCACTTACTATTTCTTGTCTTTTCAATAGTGGCCATCCTAACTGGTGTGAGGTGATATCTCATTATGGTTTTAATTTGAATTTACCTGAAGATTATTGATGTGGGGCATCTTTTCATGTGCCTGTTGGCTATCTGTATTTCTTGTTTAGAAAAGTGCTATTCAGGTCTCTGCCCATTTTTTAATCAGGTTATTTATTCTTTGGGTGTTGAGACATATGAGTTGTTTATATATTTTGGATGTTAACCCCTTACTGGATAAATCATTTATGAATACATTCTCCCACACTGTAGGTTGCCTTTTTGTTCTGCTGATGCTGTTCTTTGCTGTACAGAAGTATTTGGTTTGATGTAGTCCTACTTGATCATTGCTTATTTTGTTTTCCTTGCCTGAAAATACGTGTTCAGGAAAACATTGCCCATGTTAATATTCAAGAGAATTTTACCTATGTTTTCTTATAAGAATTTTATGGTTTTTGGTCTTTTATCCACTTAGAGTTTAGTTTTGGGTATGGAGTTAGACGATGATCCAGTTCCATTCTCTTACAGGTGGTTGTCCAGTTTTCTCAATACCAGTTGTTGAAGAAGCTGTCTAATCCCCATTGCATATGCATGGCTCCTTTATCAAGAATTAATTGACTATATATGTGTGGGTTTTTATTTGGGCTCTTTATTCTGTTCCATTGATCTATGGGTCTATTCTTATGCCAGTACCAAATTGTTTTGATTACTGTGGGTTTGTAGTAGAGCCTGAAATCAGGGAGTGTAATCCCCACAGCTTTGTCCTTTCTCAGGATTGCTTTGGCTATTTGGGATCTTTTGTGGTTCCATATGAATTTTAGAACTGTTTTTTCTAGTTCATTGAAGAATAATGTTGGTATTTTTATAGGGATTGCATTGAATCTGTAAATTGCTTTAGGCAGGATGGTCATTTTGGCAATATTAATTCTTCCTATACATGAGCACAGGATACATTTCCATATATTGGTATCTTCTTTAATTTCTCTCATGCATGTCTTAGAGTTTTCAGAGTATAGGTCTTTCACCTCCTTGGTTAGGTTTATTCATAGGTATTTTATTATTTTTGTTGCAATTGTAAGTGTAGTTGTTCTCCTGATTTCTCTTTCTGCTAGTTCATCGTTAGTATATAAAAGTTCAACAGATTTCTGTGCATTCATTTTGTATCCTGCAACTTTGCTGAATTCATTTATTTCATTTTATGTTGAATAAAAGTAGTGAGAGTGGGCTTCCTTGTATTGTCCCTGATCTTAGAGGAAAACTTTCAGCTTTCACTATTATATATGATGTTGGCTTTAGGTTAGTCATATATGGTCTTTATTGTGCTGAGGTATATACCCTCTATCTACCCATTTTGTTAGGAGGTTTTATCACGAATGAATGTTGAATTTTGTCAAATGCTTTTGCATCATCTATTGAGATAACCATGTGAGTTTTGTCCTTCTTTCTGTGGACATGATGAATGCTATTGATAAATTTATGAATATTGTACCATCCTTGCATCCCTGGAATAAATCCCACTTGGTCGTGATAGATGATCTTTTTGATGTATTTTTAAATTTGGTTTGCTCATACTTTGTTGAGGATTTTACATCTATATTCCTCCAGGATACCGGTCTATAATTTTCTTTTTCGTGGTGTTTTGTTTGGTTTTGGTATTAGAGTGATGCTGACCTCCTAGAATGAGTTTGGAAGTATTCCCTCATCTCCTGCTTTTTGGAATACTTTAGGAAGAATGGGTATTAGCTCATCTTTAAATGTTTGATAAATTTAAGCTGTGAAGCCATCTGGACCAGTGATTTTGTTTTTAGGCAGTTTTTGAATACCAGTTCAATTTCATTGCTGTTAATTTGTCTGTTCATATTTTCTGTTTCTTCCTGGGCAGTCTTGGAAGGTTGTATTTTTCTAGAAAGTTGTCCATTTCTTTTAGGTTGTCCAATTTGTTGGCATGTAATTTTTCATGGTATACTCTAATAAGTTTTTGTATTTCTGTGGTGTCCATTGTGATTATTCTTTTTCATTTCTGATTTTGTTTATATGTGTACACTCTCTTTTTTCCTTCAAAAGTGTGGCTAAGTGTTTATCTATTTTGTTTATTTTCTTGGGGAACCAGCTCCTGGTTTCATTGATTCTTTCTATTATTTTATTCTTCTCAATTTTATTTGTATACTCTGATATTTATTATTTCCCTCCTTTAACTGACTTTAGTCTTCATTTGTTCTTTTTTTCTAGTTTCTTCAATTGTGAGTTTCAACTATTTATTTAGGATTGTTCTTTTTTCTTGAGGTAAACCTGTATTGCAATGTACTTTCCTATTAGAACTGCTTTCACTGCATCTCACAGGTTTTGGGCTGTGGAGTTGTTGTTTTCATTTGTCTCCATGCATTGCCTGATCTTTGTTTTAATTTGTTCCTTAATCCACTGATTATTTAGAAGCATGTTGTTTAGCCTCCATGTGTTTGTAGGCTTTTTTGTTTTCTTTGTGTAATTTATTTCTAGTTTCATACAATTTTGGTCAGAGGAATCACTTACACAATTTCAATCATGTTAACTTATTCAGGCTCTTTTTGTGGCCCAGTATATGATCTGTTTTGGAGAATGCTCCTTGTACACTTGAAAAAAATGTTTATCCTGCTGCTTTTGGGTGGTCATTCCTGTAGATATCTGTAAAGTCCATTTGATCTAATATATTGTTTAGTGCCTGTTTCCTTACAAAGTTTCGGTCTGATTGATATGTCTATTGTTGTGAATGGTGTATTAAAGTATCCTAAAATGAGTGTGTTGCGATCTAATTCCCCCTTTAATTCTGTTAGTATTTGTTTTACATATTTAGTTGCTCATATGTTGGGTGCACAGATATTTATAATGATCATATACTCCTGCTGGACTGACCCCTTTATCATTATGTAATATAGTTCTTTGTCCCTTGTTACTTTCTTTGTTTTGAAATCTATTTTGTCTGATATAAGTACTGCAACTCCTGCTTTTTTCTCCCTATTATTTACACAAACTATTTTTTTCCATCCCTTGACTTTTAGTCTGCGTATGTCTTTGAGTTTGAAATGAGTCTCTTGTAGGCAGCATATAGATGGGTCTTGTTTGTTTATTCATTCTGCCACTGTCTGTCTTATGCTTAGTGTATTCAGCCAATTTACATTTAAGGTGATCGTTGATTGATATGTTCTTATTGCCATTTCATTAATTGTTTTCTCAGGTCACTGATAGCCTGATGGAGTTTCCTTTGTAAGTAATCTTTTTTCTCTCTCTGGCTTCTTTCAATTCTCTCTCCTTATACTTGAGATTTGCCGTTTTAATTATTATATATCTGGGTGTTGTCGTCCCCCTGTTCCTTTTTTCCTCTCTTATATTCTTATCTTATTATTTGATAGATTTCTTTAATGCTATGATTAGATCCTCTCTCTCTCACTCCCTCCCTCCCTTCTTCCTCCTTCCTTCCTTTCCGTCTTTCTTTCTCTTTCTTTCTGTGTGTTTATCTATTGTAGGCTTTAGATCTGTGGTTACCAAAGTTTCAAGGATAGCTTCCTTACTATATAAGTCTATCTCAAATTACTGATTACTCTATTTCAAACACAATCTAGAAGTATTTTCCCCCATTCTTCTTCCTCCTCCACTCTTCATGTATTAGGTGTCATATTCTGTATTTTTTGTGTATCCCTTGTCTGATTTTGTCAGTATTTGATTTAATTTCATACTTTCCTGGTAATTAATTGGTCTACTACTTTTATTGTGGGTTTATTCTCATTGGTGAAAGCTATTTAACCTTAGGAATATTTCCATCTACAGCAGTTCCTTTGACATATCGTGTAAGGCTGGCTTAGTGGTGGTGAATTCCTTCAACTTTTGTTTATCTGTTTATCATTTAAATGATAATCTTGTTGGTTAGAGGATTCTTGGTGGTTGTCCTTCTGTTTCATTACATTAAATACATCATGCCCCTCCCATCTGGCCTCTAAAGTTTCTGCAGAGAGGTTGATGATAGCCTGATGGAGTTCCTTTATAAGTAATCATTTTTCTCTCTCTGGCTGCTTTCAGTGCTCTCTTCTTATACTTGAGCTTTGACATTTTAATTATTATATGTCTTGATGTTGTCTTCCTGCAGTTCCTTTTGTTAGGGGATCTCTGCACTTCCATGACCTGCGTGTCTATTTCCTTCCACAGATTGGGGGAGTTTTCAGCAATTATTTCCTCAAAGAGACTTTCTATCCTTCTGTCTCCCTCTTCTCTTTCTTTTTCCCCTATTGTATGAATATTGTTCCACTTTGTTTGGTCAAACAAGTCTCTGATTGTTCTTTCATTCCTAGAGATCCTTTCTTCTCTCTGTTTTCAGTGTCATTGTTTTCTTGCTCCCTAATTTCCAACTCATTTACAACTTCTTCAACCTGTGAACATCTGCTATTAAATCTCTCCATTGTGTGTTTCATTCAGATACTGTATTCTTCAGCTCTGAGTGGCTGTTTGCTGATAATCTATATTTTTGCGGAGTCCTCCCTGAGATCTTGAATATTTTTTCTGTAGATCCATGAGCATGTTTATGACTTTTACTTTGATGTGTTTATCAATAAGAGTGGTGATTTCAGTTTCATTCACCCCTCTCTCTGGCATTTTGTCTTGTAGTTTTGTTTGGAACAAAGTCCTCTGCCTCCTCATTGTTTCAGTGTTTCTTATGGAGTAATAGCTTTATGAAGGAGGCTCCCTCTAGTGCCCAGAAGCTCAAGACACTTCACTTTCCAGTGCAGGAGCCCCAGTTGTTAGTGTGCAGTTGGCAGAGTGACTTTCTATCTGGATTGTACTGATCTGATTTCAGGTGGACTGTTTGCTTCAGCTGTGCCTTTGTGATCAATGCAGAAGTGTCTGCTGGAGTTTCTGTGGTTGGGGCCACCCTCTGCCTCAGCTGCAATGGTAGTGGGAGCCTCAGGTGGGTGCACCCACCTCCCACTGGGAGGAAGGAGCTCCTGGGGCTGGCTCCAGCAGGCTGTTCCCTGGCTGGGGCCTAGAAATCTGGGAGGGTCTCTCTCTGCTCACATAGCAGCAAACATTGGCACCACTGCCAGGCCAAGTTGGCTGTTGACTGGTTACATTCACAGGGAGAAGACTTAGTGCTGTGCTCTGAGCTGCATGGGGAGAGCCACTCTGCCTGGCTTGCAGGCAGGGACTCCTGCCAGGTGGGACTGGAGCCTGCCAGGAGAAAGGAGCTCCTTTTGGAAGTTCCCTGGCTGGTCTGGAACATATCTAAAAAGCTGGAGCATCTCCCTCTGCCTACCTACAGCAGAGTCTGATCCTACTGCCAGGCCAAGTGGACCATCTGTAGGCCACGTGCCACAGGGATGGAGCATCTGGGGCTCCTGAGAGTTCTCGAATGGTTGGGCTGAGGGTGGACTTGGTGGGGGTGGTGTTGTCCACCCACCCTTTTTCCCGAGCAGAGAGCTCCTTGTAATCTCAGCCTCCCCACGTGTTCCCCCTGTCTCTGTTTTCCAGCCCCACTAATCATCAGAGCACTAGGTAATCTGGGTTTTTGCTCCTGGAGCAGATCTCCTGGGCCAGATGCCCAGCAGTCCTGGGCTCCTACCTCATCTCCACTCCATTCCTCTTCTCCTTGCCTGTGGGCGGGGTGGGGGAAGGGTCTGGGTGCTGCCAGACCTTGGCTTTCCACTTCACCCTGTTCTGCAAGGCCTTCTCTGCTTCCCCAGATGTCAGTAGTCAGTTCTGCCATCTCCCAGTAGTTTTCAGGTTTAGTTGTATTTGTTGTATTTTCTTTTTCATGTGTTTTTGGGAGGAGGTTTACACCTTGCCTTCTTACTCTGCCATGTTTTTTCTCAGAATCTTCACTTTCTATATACATTTTCAATATGGACCTCATAGGCTTACTCAAAACAATGCTTGACAAGTACATGCAGACGGGGAACCATTGATCTGTGTAGCACCCTGACCAGCACCACTAGTCTTCTCCCCATGGTGATGGGAAGGAAACTGAAGGGATGAGTTTATGGAGGAGAGGAAAGCAAGGCATTGCACTCTCCCCTTCTTCGTTCCTCAGGCTATCCCTGGAGAGTACAAATAGGAAGCACAGAAGAAAGGGCCCCCAGTAAATCTCTGTAGCAAAACCTTGGCCGGCACAGAAGGTCTACCAGTTGTCTCCTCCTCTCTCAATTGCCTTCCACTGGCTGTGTTCTCAAGAAATTAGTCTGTAGAATTATAAGTCTATAGAACGATTCTGTAAATGAATCCAATCCAATTGAAGGCCCAATTTCAAAGGAGCTGAGCACTCTGCAACCAAATCACAAATATGCTTCAGCACCTCATACATGAAGCTTCTGGGGTTCAGAGACCCAGAAAGAGAAATGCATAGTGCATGGGCCCTGGGGTGGTCGCCATAAACACAAGGGTGACTGCTGAGGTCTTGCTCTTTCTCATTCAGTGCCTAGGAAATGTGTTGGCTGCACCAGGCTCTTAACTAAACCCCCTGTACTTTTTAATCTATGTATTTATTACTATTAGGAATTGTATTATATGCTGATAAAGCCCCTTTGATATGGAGATTATTTGTTACCACTGTAAAGCCTATCATATTTTGGGTAGTAAAATGGTTTAAGAGTTTAGTTTGGGTACTTAAACGGAGGCAAAATTCTTTGAAAATATATAACATGGTTGATTGCCTATATTGCCTGAGTGATAGAGAGTCAGGTAGGAAGAGAATGGCAACAGCAATAAAATCCTAGCTTCTCTCCATCTTCTTAAATTTCCCCTCATATGCTGTGAGCACAAGCATAGTCACCATGGAGACCAACTGGATCCCCATTAAGTAAGAGCACATCTCCACTAAGCCTTAGACAGTTGCCCTTTTCATTTGCTTCTTTCTTAAATTTTGATCCACCCATAGCCTATCTCAATGCACAAGACACAACTACACTGTGAGCTTGGGGAGGCAGATTTCTGGTCTCTGGAGTCTCTAATTCAGTAGCTCAGGGGTGGGTTCCAATGACCTGTCTTAACTCCAGGTTTAGTTATTGGTAAAATCCTATTCTTCCTTTCCTTCTAGTTTCAACTAGTTCTTCAGTGCCCAAACCAGTCATTTCCCTTTAGGTCTCCACAAAGCATTTCTGAAGAATAGTCACGAAGGGAAAAGGTAGGAGTGAGAGGAAGGGATGATAGATGGTGGAGGCACACTAAGATTTGGCTAAGGAGTGACTCTATAAAGAATGGAAAAATAACACAGAGTGAGATCAGGGTCTGTATGTAAAAGAGGAGGAGGTTCTCTGACAGTATGCCACTACGAGGGCACAAGCACCACTGTGCGCCAAGCTCCAAACTGGAGAAACAGGTGCTGTGGGAATTCTAGGGGAAGGAAGAGAGCCCGATACCCTGTATGTCCCTAATCCACTTGTTGCTGCCAGCATATAGTGATATTGGCCTAGAAAACACAATTCTCAGAAGACAGTCATTTCAAACATGCACACATGCATTAAATCAACATTTGAAGCCAAGTATCAAGGTCGTATTTCCACCCTGTGGCAAGGAAAGGATTCTTGGGATTAGAATCCTCAAAGATGGAATATAGCTGACAAGGGACACAGCTCATATTTCTGCATCCAGGATTGTTAGTTTTTTTAGGCTCTATATATAAAGACATTTCCACCCTGATGAGTCTTGTGTGAAACTCCTGGCACAGGTTCACCCAAAATACAAAACAAGAATCATTCCAATAACTCTAGTTTCCTTCTTTACTTGACATTTGCAACGTAGCCCCCACAGCTCATTCCAGACATAACAGCCCAGAGGTAGATGTAGTCGGAGGTGTTGAAAGAGGAGCAGCACATTTAATGCTGAGCAAGAGAAGTGACTGACCATGAAATGGCTGCTACCAATCGAGGCAGCACAGAGGAATGTGCTACAGGGAGAGCTACAGGGAGATACAGACAAAACACTTCTGTGGATGGAAATCAGGAGATAAGAAATGAATCTGATCAGTTCCTGGAACCATACAACCTACCAAGATTGAATCATGAAAATACAGAAAATCTGAATGGACCAAAATCTCCCAACAAAGAAAAATTCAGGACCAGACAGATTCATGGGTGAATATTCAACCAAACATTTAGAGAACAACTAACACCAATAGTGCTCAAACTCTTTCAAACAATTTAAGAGGAAGGAATACTCCAAGACTCATTTTATGAAGTCAGTATTATGTTGATACCAAGGCCAGATAAGGATACCACAAGGAAAGAATACTATAGGCCAATAGTTCTCATGAATGTAGCCATAAAATTTCTTAACAAAACACTGGCAAACTGAATTCAACAGCACATTATAAGGATCATATGCCAGGATCAAGTGGGATTTACTCCTGGGATGCAAGGATGGCTAAAAATATGCAAGTCAATAAATATGGTACACCACATTAATAGAATGAAAGATAAAAATCATGATAATGTCAGTAGATGCAGACAAAAAACTTTAAAAATTCAACATCCTTTCATGACTAAAACTCAAAGAATTTGGTGTAGAATGAATGCAACTCAACATCATAAAGGCCACATATATGACAAACCCACCATTATGTCAGTGATTAAAGATCTGAAGTTTTTCCTCTAAGATCAGGAACAAGACAAGTGTACCCACTCTCACCAACTTAATACTAGAAGTTCTAGCTATAGCAGTTAGGTAAGAGAAAGAAATCAAAGTAATCTAAATCAGAAAGGAGGAAGTAAAACTGTCTCTGTGAAAGACATGATCTTGTATGTAGAAAATTCTGATGATTCCATCAAAAAACTGTTAGATTTTATAAGTTTAAATTTAGTAAAGTTTCAGGATACAAAATCAACATGCAAAAAGTTTTGTTTCTAGATAACTAACAATGAACCATCTGAAAAAAAGAAAAACCACTTCATTTATTATAGCATAAAATACAATACAATACCTAGGGATAACTTTAACCAAGTAAGTTGAAAGATCTATACACTGAAAATTATAAGACAATGGTAAGATAAATCGGAGAAGACAAATAAATGAAAAACTATTCTACATCCATAGATCAAAAGAGTTAATATCAGTAAAATCTCTGTAGTACTCAAAGCCACCCAATAGATTTAAGGTGATCTCTATCAAAATTCCAAAGAATTTCTTCATAGAAATAGAAACAAAATTCAAAAATTCCTAGGGAACCACAAAATATCCTTAATAGCCAAAGCAATCTAGAAAAAACAAAGCCAGAAACACTTTTCCTGATATCAAACTATATTATAAAGTTATAGTACTCAAAATAGTATGATACCGCAATAAAAACAGACGTGTAGACCAATAGAAAAGAAACAAGAGTGCAGAAATAAGTCCACACATATAAGGTCACCTAATATTTGACAAGAGAACCAAGAATGCACTGTGGGAAACGATAGTCTCTTCAATAATGAAAATAGTGTTTGGAAAATTATATGTTCACAAGCAAAACAAGGAAAATGAACCCCTCTCTTAAACCACTTACAAAAATTAACTTAAAATGAATAAAAAATTTAATTAAGAATGAAACCATGAAAATTCTAGATGAAAACATAGAAAAAACCTTGACATTGGTCTTGGTAATGACTTTTTTTTGATATTCCACCTAAACCACAAGCAACAAAAGTAAAAATTAACAAGTGGGACTATATCAAACTGAAAAGCTTCTGTGCAGCAAAGGAAACCAATTAAAATAAAGCATATAGAATGGGAGAAAATATTTGCAATGCATCTATCTGATAAGAGATTAATATCCAAAATATATAAGAAACTCATACAATTCAATAGCAGAAGCACACAAAATCTCCAAACCAAAATCAAAATAAAACCCAAATAATCCAATTAAAAATGGGCAAAGGACATACAAATGACCACCAGGTAGGCAAAAAGGTGCTTGACATGACTAGTCATCAGGCAAATGCAGATGAAACCGTGATGAGATGTTACCACACACCTGCTGGAACTGTTGCTATCAAATAACAAGCAGTGGTGAGGATATGGAGAAAAGGGAACTCAGTGCACTGTTGTTTGAATGTAAGTTGGGACAGCCTTTATGGAAATCGGTATGGAATATATTATCTATCTATACATCTATATCTACCAATCTATATCTATCTATCTATCTATCTATCTATCTATCTATCTATCTATCTATCTATCTATCTATCTATCTTTCTATCTATCTATGTATCATCTATCTATCTATCACCTACCATCTATCTATCTACATATACAAATACACATAATGGAATATTATTCTGCCATTAAAAAGAAGGAAACTCTTCCATTTGCAAAAACATGGATGAAACTTGAAAGCATTAGGGTAAGGGAAATGACTCGACAGACAAATACTGCATGATGGCACTTAGAGTCTACTTCATAGAAACAGAGAGTAGAATGATGGTTGCCGGGACCTGGGAAGTTTGGGGAAATGGGAAGATGTTGGTCGAAGGGCACAAATGCCCAGTTATAAGATGAACAAGCTCTGGAGATGTAATATAGAGCATGGTGACTATAGTTAACAATAGTGTAATGCTTACTTGAATACCTCTAAGAGAGTCAATGTCCTCACCAGCAATAAAAAAGAAATCCCTGTAATTACGTGTGGTGATGGAGGTGTTAACATACTGTGGTAATCAATTCACAGTATATACATGTATCGTCATCACCCTGACCGTCTTAAACTTGCACAGTGTTATAAATCATTTATATCTCAATGAAGCTGGAAAAAAGAAAGAAATGCATCTGAGATGGAACACTGCTCATATTTCTCAGATCTGGGCAGAATTTTCTAAGATTCAGCTTGCTCTATTTAAATACCTAAGAAAACCAGCATCCACCTCAAAGCTCAATTCATTCTTTATCTATTGACTCTAAGGGTAGCACCCATGTCTAAAAGAGGGACCCCCCTTCATCCTTTAGGGATATCAGAAACCTGTCTTTATGCCCCGGCAGAGAGTTTGTGGAAGTGACAATGGTGGACAAACCAGCATGGGGTCATATACAAGAATAGGCAGACAAATGGCAAAGCATCTCTCCCCTGCTCTCGCACACCGGCAACGCTGTGTGCATTCCTCGTACCAGGAAGGGGTCACAGACCCCAGGAAGATCCTAAATGCTCTTCATATGCCACAAGGCTCCCGGAAAATTCCTGCCAACACTGTGCGTTGCCTTGCAGGATACCCTACGTACCACCTTGCAGGATACACCTAGTCCCACCATCTGCCCCTAAGCTCTTAAGGAAGCTTGATGCCAAGCTTTATTCTCAGCATTTTTAAAAAAGTGGATATTCTCAGAGGCCTTCTTCATGTTAAAAATAATGTTAGAGTTCTTAGTGAAAACCCTCTTCAGCACAGAATTATCTTCTCTGCTCTCTCTAGGGGTTTCTTACGGGCCAAATCTGCATCTGTAAATCTCAAGATGTTTCTGCCTAGGGGCCCTAGTTATAAATTTCTGAAAATGCTCATCCGGGCCACGCAGCATCACCACACAGCGTGTCCCTAGCAGCACAGCATGTTGCTCCCCATCCCCTGCCCCGAAAGCATATCCGAGACTCAGCAGCCTGGCCTGAGGAAGGAGGCTGACAGCAACTCTGTTCGCATAAACTCCCCAGAGACTTCACCGCCTCCACCGCAGGCCCACGACAGCCACCTAGTTAATCGCCCGCCTTCGCAAACACGCTTTCAGTAGGCAGAGACCCCGCAGGTACGCGGGGACAAGGCATTCAGCGAGCAAAGTGCGTAAATCTGAACGGAGTCACGTTTTAGCCCATCTCCATAGCAACAGAAAGTAGAAAACAGGCAATCAAGGATAATAAGTCCCGTGGGCGGGCGAACCGGTGAGAGCAAGTTAAGCTCCTATCCTTCCTTTGCTCCCTTTTCCACCCACATCATCTCTCTGGAATATAAACAAGCGTCAAGCCTCAATAAAGAGGGCCCTTCAGGGCTCCATGACAACTGCCCTCCCTCCATCCTGCCTTCCCCCACTAGCCTGGATACGCCACCTTTCTGCAAAACGCCTCTATTTCAAACAATCCGGTGACAATACGGCCACTTGGCAACACCCAATCCCTGAGCCTGACCAAAAGGGGCTTCCATGGGTCAGCGACCTGGGCAATGAGGAAAGCAGCAAAGACAGAGCAGGGGCTAGACAGCTAAAAACAGAACAATGCTGCTTTTTCTTCGTGATATTTTCCCCAATTGTCTTTTTTTGAAAAATTTCAAACCCACAGGAAATTTGAAAGGACAGTAAACTTCTGTAATATCCTCTCCTAAATTCACCAATTGTTAACAATTTGGCACGTTAATATTAAATCAATGTTTCATCTATGTATGTATGTGTCTGTGTATGTCTATCATATTTGTTTACTACTACATAGCTATAATATCACATCTAAGAAAATTAAGACCAATTCACTAGTATTTAATATGTAGTCCATGTTTAAATTTTCTTGATTTGTTCCCAAAATATCTGTTACAGACTTTTATATTTTTGGACCCAGAATGCAAGCAAAGTCCATACATTGCATTTGGTTGTTTTGTGTCTTTTAATTTATCATGATTTCCTCCCCTCTACCAAAATATACACAGGTAATGCCTTTGTTCTTTTGTGTGATTTTTTTAGTGACATTTTTTTTCAAGAATCCAGGATAGTAATGCTCTACATTCTGGATTTCTGATTTTTTCCCTCAGGATTAGATTCAGTTTAGGTTGCCACACTGTAAGGAATCCTGGATTTGATCACTGCTCCTTTGTACAGGCATGTTTTTCTGCTTTAGTGTGGATAAGTCATCTGTGGGGTGATGCTTTTAGGCCATATGACTGTCCTGATACCTAAGAGCTTTTCACTTGATTACCTCCAAAAAGAAAAAAGAGCTCCTCTCTAATTGCTTTTTAAAATCTATGTCTATCATCTATCTATCTATCTATCTATCTATCTATCTATCTACCTATCATCTATCTATCTATCATCTATTTAGCATCTTTCTATTCTCCATTGCTCTTTCTTGAGGTAAAATCTAAAACTCTTCATAAATTTAAAATTTCAGTTTGATGAGCATTCACATGGGTGTATACCAATGAAACTATCACCATAATCGAGATAATAAACACGTTCATAATCATCCAAAACTTCGTTGACCCTTTGCAATCTCACCACTCCTTCCTCGAATCACTTAGTAGGCAACCACTGTTATGTTTTCTTTCACTATAGCTTAGTTTCCACTTTTTGGAATTTTATATACTTGAAATAATAGCATGTATTCTTTTTTGCCTGGCTTCTTTACTCAGCATAATGATTTTGAGATTCATCTATAATGTGTATATCAAAAGGTTGTTTCTTTTTATTGCTGTATAGTACTCCATTATCTTACATTTTTAAAATTTGAAGTAATTTTAGATTAGTGTGAAAATTGCAAATATAGTAAAAGGAATTCCCTTGTACACTTCACCTAACATCCCCTACTGTTACATTTATGTACCATGGAATACTTATGAAAACTAAGGGAAAAATGGGTGGTGATAAATCCTGTGTGATTTTCACTATGATAGGCAGCTTGTCTAGGGTATCTGAGCTAGAGACATGAGGAAGGAAAATATGCACTGGGGCCTGGCAGTGGATGAAGTCTAATCCAGGAGAAAGGGCACAGAGAGATGGCAGCAGCCACTGTGGGTGATTAGTTACATATTGTAGACACATTCAGTAAGTGTGTATTTTAAGGATAATGGAAACGAAGGTTTCACTCTCTGTGAGTGTGCACTTTCACACTTTACAACCCCTGTGCTGGACACTGTCCTTGGACATTTCCCTCTCCTCGTTAGCGCTGTCACTTGTGTTGGGCCACCCCAAATACCTCTAGAGTGTTTTTTGCCCCGGACCAATACATGTCCACCTTCCCTTTCACAATATTCCTCACCCTCTTCCGTGCTTCAAGGAGAAGATTCAGACATCCTGGCGAAGCCAGTCACACCCACAGTTAGTGTGTGGGCTCTGGAAAGAACCCTGCCACATTCAAGGTTTCCAAACATTCTCCTAGATACCTGTTACCAATATTCTTCCTCAGGAATTAAAAATAATACTTGTAAAAAATTTAAGCCTGGATATCAGGCTATGCCAGACATCCAAATAAACATCTTGGTTTTTATTTGCTTATATTTGACAGCCCATCTCTCTCAGGAATTCTGTGGATTAGAGGGTTAAAAAATGAGGGCTGTGTGAGAAGAATTCCAAATAATTTAGGTAGATGCTCCATCCTCAGGAAAAGGGAAGAAAACTCCCCATTCCCTCAGGGTAGGCTGCTTGCAGTATGGAAAGGGATTAAAAGAGCACCTTTATAGTGGAGAAACTTGACAAACATTACATTGGCCAGGTGATCAAGGTCAACATCAACAGTGATGAATCATGTCTTCAGTACCCTTGATACAATGTGATGGAGATGACACATTACCTCTGTGGTCTTCTGCCCCAAACCCATAAACCAAGTCTAATTATGAGGAAAACAGAAGTTAAATTCCAATAGAGGAACATTCTACAAAATAACTGACCAACACTCCTCAAATCTGTCAAGGTCATAAAAACTGTAACATGATCACAGCCAAAAACAGCCTAAGGAGACATTATGACTAACTGTAATGTGGTGTCCTATATGAGATCCTGGAACAGAAAAAAGACATTAGGTAAAGTGATATCAATAAACTTTAGTGGTTAGTAACTATCAGTATTGGTTCATTAGTCAATGAGTCACAGTGCAGCAATAGCACAGCAAGAGAAGGTGTTCCTGGGAAACCTTCCAGCATGGAAAGGCCCCTCTTTTTCACCCAAGTGTAAGGAAGCAAAGGCAGAAAGAAGACTCGACTCTACAGTGCACCAAAAAGACTGGGCAGGGATCAGGAAAATTATGATGAAAAATGCACAAGACAAAACCCACCTCTCTCTTACACATGCAAACTGCCCATCAAAAGTTTTCAGAATCATAATTCCACATAGTTTTTGCTGAAAATAACTTTTTCAATCAAAGGACACCAATTTTAAAGCCTCTCTGTACTGGCCTGACTTATGCAGCCAGTTGTGAATATTTTATTCCCACTCCTCTGCCAGGCAGTGATTCTGAAAGTTAGCAGTAGGAATAATGTGTTCGATAAGGATCTTGTCTCATGGTTTGATAGCTGAATTTCCTTAGCCTGACTGGCCTGCAAACTTTTCATATCAACAAACAGGTGTCCAGGCTGCAGGATGGCCTCCTGATGCCACAGAAGAACATGCATTTACCTAGTTAGGGATATCAATGGACACCATCTTTTCTCAAGAATAATTTAGAACACTGTGGAGCCAATTTAAAACAAACTGCCTTGGGCTAGAATGAATCACACACACACCATCCCTTCATTCTGCTTAGAGAAAATATCTGGGTAGTAGCAAGCATGACAAGAACCAGGGCCACAGGAGAGTGGAATACAGATTTCGTACATGGGTTTTATTTTTTCTGAAGGGCTTTGTTCCCTATTCATTCCTCCTGAAATTTTATCCACAGCCTTAAACTAAACTTTATAAAAGCACACCTCACCATACCACATCACTTTTCATAGATTGTCAAGGTGAATTATTCTTATGATCCTGTATCTAAGTTATGGCCCCACAAAACTTCAAAACCTGCAGTCGTGTTTCATGGGTAAATGGAAATGTTAGGGGCCTCCAAGATCATTAATCTGAAGTCACACTTATGACTACGTGTCTAAAACTAGCCAAAAAAATAATTCCCTCTGATAGACCTGAACTCAATGAAGAGCTATCAGGCAGAGAAAAGAGACACAAAACAAGTACTATCCCTCTTCTCCTTGTCCCCTCTGAGTCAAAGGTCAGCACAGCTGCAGGACAGACTGGCCTCACATGCACACACCAAACCCTCCTCACCCCTTGCATTTCTCCAACTCTTAACCGACCCTCTCTAGCTTTTATCTCAGAAAATTCAGTGCCCTGACATGTCTGATGCCACCCTTTTTCCGTGATCGGCATAATTCAGTCAAAACACTTTAGCATATTAGATATATGATATTTATTCTCTCAATCTGATGTGTCTGTCCTGTACACAGAGAAACCATCTGGTACCTGGCCATGTTCAATGAAGAAGGTTGCCAACACGGGCACCCATCCCATTGCGAAAATTACAGTGCTTTTCGTCAGATGCAGCTCAAGTTTATTGATTGTCCACTTATCAAATGCCAATCATTTTTCACTTCATGTCACTACCATATATTATCTGGGTTTGATCATTCATTTGACCACTACCAATGGGAGGTGCTCCCACGGCTTACCCATGGGAGAGGGCAGTGGGTGGAAAGATCAGAGATACACATGGGGAGCCTTACTTGGTCTATATCTACAGTGATAGCTTATCAGGAGCAATAACCATGCAAGGGGAGAAGGCAGTGCCAATACCTTCGTGTCTGGTCTGTGTGAAAAGCAATCATTTACCTACTCCTTCTCCCACCCTACTCTCCATGCCTTCCTCTAGCCCTCTGTGTAGAGTTAAGAAGAGGATATAGTACCAGAAATGCCCTCCAACACATTAAAAATCTTCACACTTCAGAAGGACATCTCCCTGTCCAGAGCTGCCACATCCCAAAGCAGGCTGTGACTCTTATCCCTAAGAAAAGCATAATACGAACGTTTTGGTATATATTCAGTAAGCTCATAAACCAAGTCCTGAGTGTCATATTCAGAGAGGGGCACTAAAGGATGAAAATGAGAAATGGGGCTGACAGTGAGAAGAGCTTAGATTTCTGATCTTGGTTTTCCTCCCTCTGTTTTTCTCTTCAACCAATGTTCCCTCAACCTCCCAACATATCTTGAGGTCCCATTTATTAAATTGTAATAATTCATTCATTCTAAATCAAGTTCCCAAAATACCAGGGCTCAAAAATATGTATACTATCCCCAAATTAGTGTTCCCTCAGTCCGTACCAAACTATACTATCCTGTGGTTATTTTTTTTTTCTGACAGGAGAGGGCTGTTTATGGTGAGTCACATTTACGATCATCTCTTTGGCAGCAACTCACAGGTTACATTAATGCCCTTGAACTCAGACAGAGGAGGCAGGCAGGAACTAGCAAGCAAACTGGCCCCATCACTCTGAATTAACATGCAGGAAATGGGGGAAGAGAAGAACCTTCAGAGAAGGAAGATCAAATGACACCCTTCCATCAAGACTCCTAGGTCAGAGGGACTACTGGCTGCTTTTCCCCTACATAGCAATACATGGGCTGTTTTCCACTAACTTCACTTTCACGGAGATGGGCTTAAAACCGCAAGAACACCAATCTCAAAGACTAATTTTTATTTCTTTTTTGTTGGTTCTTTTAATTTTAGTTAAGTGGGAATATATTGATATCTCTTTATTTTAATTTACATTTCTCTGGTGGCTAATAGTTTTGAATACTTCTATGTATGTTTGTTAGCAATTTCAGTATCAATCATTTTGAAATGTCTGAGTAAGTCTTTTGCCCATTTTAAATGTAATTACCTGACTTTTTATTGATTTGAAATTTGTTTTAAATCAAGTTATAAGTCCTTTGGGGATATAAATTCATAATTTTAATGAAGTCCAAATTATCAATCCTTTAAAAAATAATTGCTCATTTAAAAATCTTATTTAATTAAACTTTCCCTACCTCAACATCAAGGAGATATTTTCTTAGTCTTTATTATTCCTAGAAGTTTAATTGTTTTAGCTTTCACATTTAGGTCCCTAACTAATTTAATATTATATAGAACTCATATATGTATATATATAATGAACATATATGGTGTGAGTTGGAGGGAGCAAAAATATTTTTCTTGCCTGTTACAGATTGATGTATATTGAAAGATTTTAGTACTCCATTTCTGCTTACTTGCTAAACCATGTTTCTTAAAATTAGAAGCAGAAATAAGGCTTGAAGTAAACCCCAAACTTTTCATCTAGGAATTCCACCAGGTTCTCAGATTGAATATCTCTGAAAGACCCACACTCAGCCCTACTGCAGGGGCAAAGTGGATGCCACCATTGTGAAATATACCCAGAGCCCTCTTCCTAGAGTAGCCACTGTCCAGGGAAAAGGACTTCACTGGAACACAATTTTGAAACTTTATCTTAGTTGGGAGCAGAGACCTATTCTCCATCCAACCCCCTCCAGCCTTTCTGTCTCACCTAAGGGAAAAACTAAACTAAAACCATAGTCAAAGAAATTGATTCAGAATGCTGTAATCAGAAAAGGGATTAGGAGCCAGGGTCAGGTGAGGGAAGCTTTACTGCTAGAAGAAGGAGATGAACACTTTGTGAAATCTACAGCCTGGAAACACAAGCAAGCTGAAAGCCTGATATTTACTCAGAAGGTTCTAGAGTGATCCCCCCTCTTTCAGACCTTATGATCACACCAAGGAAGCCCCAGTATATGAAGTGGACTATGGCTGAAACAGCTTCAAGACGCAAGCTTGTTCTAAGTGTAAGGGAACATAGGGGATTCCCAAAGCTAAAACAGGAGAAAAAAAATAAGGTCACTAAAGGAATTTGAAGCCTTTGGTACCTATAGCTACAACAAACATTAAACAAAACACAACTTCTGGCCAGATTAACACAAATCCTCACATTAAAGTCTTTGTTACTTCTGTTCCTATTAGCTGATACAACACCGCTAGCTTTCAATGAAAAAATGTTCCCATGAAAAAATAAAAGGAAAAACAGAGATTGCATAGATAATATAACCATCAGAACCAAACTCAGATATGACATAGATGTTGAAATTTTCAGACAAGGAATTTAAAGTAGCTATGATTAATATAGTAAGGACTTTAATGTAAAAAAAGCAGACAACATGCAAGAATAAATGGGCAATGTAAGGCAGAGATATGAAAATTCTAAGGAATCAAAAGAAAATACTAGGAATAGCAAACACAGTAACAGAAATGAACAGTCTTTGACTATTCTTTTGACATGGCTGAGGAAAGAATCAGTGAACTCAAAGATAGTCCATTTAAATCCGCCTCAAATGCAAAGAGAAAAAAGAATGAGCAACAACAAAGAAAACAGAGTAGAACATTTAAGAATTATGTGACGAATAAACAGATGGGACTACATTAAAAAAAGCTTCTGCATAGTGAAGGGAAGCCATCAACAAAATAACAAGGCAACCTAATGTGTGGGAAAACATATTTGCAAATGATACAGCTGAAAAAAGGTTACTATCCAAATATATGAAGAACTCATATGCCTCAATATAAAAAAAAAACACCTAAAAATAGGCAAAGGACCTGAATGGACATTTTTCCAAAGAAGACTTACAGATGGCCAACAGGTACATGAAAAGATGTTCAACATCACGAATCATCAGGGAAATCCAAATCAAAACTGGAATGAAATATCACTTCACATCAGTCAGAATGGCTACTATTCAAAAGACAAGAAATAACAAGTGCTGGAGAGGATATGGAGAAAAGGGAACCTTCATACGGTGGTGGTAGAATTGTAAACTTGAGTAGATACTATGGAAAGCAGCATGGAGGTTTCTTAAAAAACTAAAAATAGAAATATTGTACAACCCAGAAATGCCATTTGTGGGGCTTTACCCAAAGAAAACAAAATCACTAATTTGTAAAGATTTATGCCCTCTCCTGTTAACTGCAGCAGGATTTATAAAAGCCAGAAGGTGGAAAAAACTTAAGTGTCCATTAATAGATGAATGGATAAAGACGTGGTACATACATACAATGAACTATTATCTGGCCATAGAAAGTAATGAAATATTTCCATTTGTGACAATGTGGATGGCCTTAGAGGGGATCATGCTAAGTGAAATAAATCAGAGAAAGACATACAATACCATTTCACTTATATGTGGAATCTAAAAACAAAACAAACACAACATAAATAGACACAGACACAGAGAAAAGATTGGTGGTTACCAAAGGGGAGGGGGGAATGGATGAAATAGGTGAAGGGAAACAAATTAGTGAGAGTGTTTGGTATCTTGATCTTTGTAATGGTCACACAAATATACATGTGAAAATTTGTAAAGCTGAAAACCAAAATTTGTGCATTTCATTGTGTGTACCTCAAAAATATAAAAATTTTATACCTTAAAAAATATATATATAAGAACTATTTTGACAGTATTAAAAGTACAACCTATTCAATAAACTGGAATACCAGAATGGTAAGAAAGAGTCAATAGAAAGGAATAAATATTTGACACAAAAAAAATCTTACTTACAAAAGAATAGGATAAGGATTACAGTGGAAAACAAGCAATATGTTTCTTTGAGAACATCTATCTAAAGTAGCCAATAAGAAAGAGATAAGATACTAATAAACAATACAAGAAATGAAAGAGAGGAAATAACTACTGACTCTATGGACATTACAAGGATAATAAGGACATACTATTAAAAAAATAATCCTATGTCTGCAAATTTGATAACTTAGATGAAATAGATGAATTATCTGAAAGACGCAACTACCATAGCTCAGTCAAAGAGAAATAACCTAAGTAGGCCCATGTGTATTGAGTAAATTAACTTGATAATTAAAACTCCAAAAAAGAAAACATCAGTACCAGATTGTTTTAGTGATGAATTCTAACAAATAATTAAGGAACAAATACTACCAAATTTTTACAGTATCTTCCCCAAAACAGAAGTTGTGGGAGCACTACCCAGCTCATTTTGAGACCAGTGTTTCACTAATACCAAAACCAGGCAAATGCAATGCAATAGGAAACTAAAGACCAATACCTCTATTGCAAATATCCTTATAAATGTTATCTGGCAATATATAAAACTATTACATAGCATGACTAGCAGAGATTAATTTCAGGAAGACAAGGGTGGTTCAACATGCATAATCCAATCAATGTAATTTGTCACATTAACAGACTGAAAAAACATCATATCAATAAAACCATTAGAGTATTTGGCAAAATTTAATACCTAGTCATAATTTAAACTACTAAAAAACTAGGAATGGAAGGGAATTTCCTTAACCTAATAAAGGCTATATATGGAAAAATATTTGTCTATAACCTACAGCTAAGTCTAACATCATAATGATGAGAGACTGAATGTCTTCCCTTTATAACCAGAACAAGGGAAGTATGTCCTCCATTACCACTTTTATTAAACATTGTATTGGATGTCTTAGCTAGTGTCATAAGACACAAACAAATAAAAGGCCCACAGATTGTACAAGAATAAATAAAGATGGTCTTTATTCACAGATAACATACTTGTATATGTAAAAATTCTCAAAGAATTTACAAGAAAGCTTCTGGAACTAATAAGCATAAGAAAGTTGCAGAATACAAATGCCTTCCTATGAATAAAAAATAGCTATTTGAACTTGAAATAAAAAGAATACTATCTAGAATAGCATATAAATAAAGTATATAGTGATAAATATGTACAGGATCTCTATGCATAAAAGTGATTAAAGAAATCAAGTAAGATCTGACCATATGGACAGGTATTTCACTATTCATGGTTTGGCAGCTTCATATTGCTAAAATGTCAATTCTTCCCAAATTAATATACAGACTCTATTAAATCACATTTAAAATGCCAGAAGCCATTTTGTATATATCAACCAACTGATTTAAAATACATATAAGAACACATAGACCCTAGAAGACCCAATACAAAACTGAAGAACAACAAATTTGGGGGACCCACACTGCAAGATTCAAAACTTAACACAAAGCTACAATAATCAAGACAGGGTGATACTAGCAAAAAAATAGACATAGATCAATGGAGCATGATAGAGAGCCCAGAAAGAAACCCACACAAATACAGGCAACTGAATTTTGACAAAGGAACAAAGGCAATCCAATGGACAAAGGAAAGTTTTTCAACAAACAAAACTGGAACAATTGGACTTTCATATGCTAAAAGATTAACCTAGACACAAACCTTACATCTTACAGAAAAATTAATTCACAATGTATCACAGACCTATTGCAAAACTATAAAAATTTCTAGGATAATGCATAGAAGATCTGGGTGACTTAGAGTTTGGTGATGAGTTGTAAATACAACAGCAAAGGCATGATTCAATAAATAAAAATTGACAAATTGGACTTTATCAAAATGAAAAATTTCTTTGTGAAAGATACTGTTAAGCAAATGACAAGTCAAACCACATACTGGTAGAAAATGCATAGAACACTTACCAGATAAAGTACTTATATAAAATATGCAAATATCATTTAAATTTCAACAAGGATAAATCAAATAACCCAAATTTTACAAATGGGTAAAAAATTAAACAGACACTTCATCAAATAAATTTGCAGATAGAATATAAGCATATGGTGGGTGGGGATGGCAGTGTAGGAAGGCAAAGAAGAAACCTCCTCTCATGTACACATGAAGGAAGAAACTACAGTAACTGCAAGTAACCCTGAAAATGACCTGAAGACTGCAGACCAGACCACTTACACCTGGTGAAGAAGAGAAGTCCACTCAGAGAAAGGTAAAGTGGCAGAGCCATTATCAATCAGGACCCCATCCCTTTCCCCAACCCAGTCCATAAGTGGGAAAAATATGAATGGAGTGGGGTGGGGGGCATAAGCACTTAGGAACTCTGCACACTTGGACCTGGAGATCTGCTCTGGGAACACAAGCCACATTGCATTAGGCTTTGATGATTAGCAGGGTTGGACATTAGGGAGAGTTGGAGCACTCTGGAAGGCTGGGACACCTGCTGCTTGTGGAGGACAGGCTTGTTCCACTGGTCACACTGAGACCAAAAAGAGACAGCAGTTTGAAAGATTTGACAGCAGTGGTAAGGGTGCCAGAGGGGCAAGGGTTGGATGGAGCTCTTTCCACAGGAGAAAGGGCAGGTGGATGACACTTCTTCAGCCCCTCCTCAGCCTACTTGGTCAGGTGCTCATGGGAACCCCAAACACTCTGCCCCCATAGCTGATGGTTCATCCCTGAGGCACTTTCCTTTGCAACTGCCTGCCCAGCTTCTGGGCTCAGCAGCTTCAGACTTTGCCGCCTGGAAAGCAGAGGAAGGCTTTCCAAGCTTTCTCAGCCTTATCTCAGATGAAATGGGGAGGTGCCTGCAGGAGCCAGTTCTGAGCACCCCAACCTCCTTATGAGTGGCCCAGACTGGCATCAGGTGTCCATGAGCCCCACCTCCATATGCCCCACTGCTGAATGCCTATGTGCTCCAGTACTGTACGCCCCAGCACTGTGTGTCCACCTCAGAGCTGCACAACTGCCCCACCAATACCATTAGCCCAGCAGTGACACCATCAAGGCAGGGCAGGTAGAGGGTACTCTGCCTAAAACATTCCCAACATTCCTAGTACAACTGTTAACCTCACAAATGGCTAACTAAGGTGAACTGCCATCTGTGGTGGACTGAGATAGACCACTGTGAGCAGATAGACAGAAATGTGGTCCTGCCCACAGCTTACCAACAGCAACTGGAGCTCCACAGCAGATGAGAACCAGGCACTAGAAAGGTAAAAGTCTTGTTCTTATTCAAAAAGCCATTATTCCCTAGACAAATATTAAGGATAAGACGAGGGTATTGAAAGCAGCCAGAGAGAGAAAAAAGACTACTTATAAGGGAAATCCCATCAGGCTATCACCCGGACTTCTTAGCAGAATCTTTAGAGACCAGAAGGGAGTAGCATGAGACATTGAAACAGAAGGACCTGCACCCAAGAATTCTCTACTCAGCAGGATTATCATTCAAAATTGAAGGAGAGCTTAAAAATTTCCCAGATAAACAAAGGCTGAAGAAATTCACCACCACTAAATCAGTATTACAGGATATGTTAAAGGAAATTCTGTAGATGGAAATGATCTTAAGCCTAAATAGTTTTCACCAGTTTGAATAAACTCACAGTAAAAGTAGTAGACCAATTACTTACCTAGAAATTATGAAATTAAAGCAAAACAAAAGAAACCAACTATAGTAAAATCAACTATATACAAAATCAGTGAAAGGGATATACAAAAAATGCAGATGACATCTTATACATAAACTGTAGCAGAGGAAGAATAAAAGAGAAAGACTTTTAGATTGTGTTTCAAATAGAGATATCATCAACTTAACATATACTGTTATATAATTAGGAAGTTGTCCATGCTCCTTATGGTAACCACCTAAAGCCTATAATAGATACATAAGAAAATTAAAAGAGAAATCTAATCACAACATTACAGAAGACCATCAAATAAAAAGAGTATAAGAGAGGAAAAGAGCAGAGAGAAACTATAAAAAAAAACAGAAAAATTAATAAAATGGCAATAAGTAAATACCTATCAATAATTACCTTAAATATAAGTGGACTGAATGCACAAACCAAGAGACAGAGACTTGCAGAATGAATAAAGAAAGAAGACCCATCTACATGCTGCCTTAAAGAGACTCATTACCGATCTAAAGTCATACATAGACTGAAAATGAAGGAATGGAAAAAAATATTTGGTGCAAATAATAGGTAGATAAAAGCAGTAGTAGTACTTATACAAGACAAAGTAGATTTCAAAACAAAGAAATTAACAGAGACAAAGGACATTACATAATGATAAAGAGATCAGCCAACAAGAGGATATAACCATTAAAAATACCTGTGTACCCAATAAAGGAACACCTAAGTATGTAAAACAAATGCTAACAGAATGAAAGGGAAAATGAACTACAACACATTCATATCAGGAAGCTTTAACACACCACCCAGATCAATAGACACAGATCAACCAGACAGAAAATATGGAAGAAAACAGAGGCAATGAGCAATACATTAGATCAAAAGGATTTAACAGACATCTACAGAAATTTCGACCTAAGAGCAGCAGGATACATAAGTGTATTTCTCAAGTGTACAGAGAACATTCTTCAAAATGGATCATACACTGGTCCACAGAAAGAGCCTGAATAAGTTAAAAACATTGAAATTGTATAAAGTGATTTCTCAGACCAAAATGGTATGAAACTAGAAATAAATTACACAAAGAAAACAAAAAAGCCTACAAATACATGGAGGCTAAACAACATGCGCTATATAATCAATAGATCAATCAACAAAACAAAACAGCAACCAAGCAATACATGGGGCCAAATGAAGACAAATATAAAACTTGCGGGAAACTGAAAAAGTGGTTCTAAGAGGGGAGTACATAGCACTACAGGCCTACCTTGAGAAATGAGAACAATCCCACCAAAAAGTCTAAACTCACAATGAAAAATACAAGAAAAAGAACAAATGAAATCCAAAGTTAGGAGAAGTAGGGACATGAAATCAAGATCAGAGCAGAAATGAATTGGAGATTAAAACAATAGAAACCAATCAGAGGTGGGGGAAGAGATGGTGACATGAGAAGTGAGGCAGAAACTTACTCCCCAAACCACATATAACACCAAAATACAGCAACACACTGCGAACATCTGGAGAAATGAGAAAACCTTACAGAAAAGGGTAAAGTAACAAAGCCATGAGCCAGTGGGCCCAAGCCCTCTTCCCACCCCAGCTCAAAGGCAGGAGGAATAGAAATGGAGCAGGGAGGGAGAAGAAGTCCAGGCCTGCTAAACACCCAGCTCTGGATATCTGCTCTGGGAGCATGAACCTACATTATATACTGCTCTGGAAATTAGTGGGGTTGGAAAGCAAAGACAGGCAAAATACAAGGAGAGACTGAGATTCCAGCTGCTTGTGGAGACTGGCATGCATAACTGGCTGCTATGGGACAAAAGAAAGGCGGGCACTTTGAAATACTTCCCAAGAGTGAGAGGGCTGCTAAAGGGGCAAGTATTATATAGAGCTTGCTGCTCAGGAGAACAGGCAGGTAGACAAAACTGTCCTGGCACACTCAACCCAGCAGGTTGGGAAGTTTCAGGGGCTCCATATGCCGCATTCTCCTAGCTGGCAATGAAGCCCCAAGGTCCCCCAACCATGATCCTCAGCCTGCCACTCCTTCCTCCTGGCAGACCACCAGTCCACATACCTCCTGGCCCTGCCATTGCATAAGGCCAGCCAGAGGATGGCCCAGCCTACTGCAGCTACAGTGGCATAAAGCAGAGATTCTTCCCTGTACACCCACCCACTGGACATGACAGTAGAAGCAGGCACTTCAGCTGGGTTGCAGGAAAGAGCTCTTTCCTCCCACCAGGTGCCAGTAGAGCTTGTGTGTGAGCCCCACCATTCCTCCAGGTGCTTGGCAGCTACAGAAAGTAGAGCAGGAGGGAAAAAACAAGGGAGAAAAAAATAACCTTTAGATTGTGTTTTAAATAACATAGAAAGTGAATTAATTTAGACTTTTAGATATTAAAGTAGCTGCCCTTGAACATTTGGTACCTACAAATCTAAAGCCTGCAATGTCAGTAAGAGTACATATCTATCAATGATCACTCTAAATGGAAATGGACTGAATGCAGCAATCAAAAGACATAGAGTTACAGAATAGATTAAAACAAAACACCTACCTATATGCTGTTTGCAAGAGACTCACTTCAAACCCAAAGACATAGAAGGACTGAAAGTAAAGGGATGGAAAAATACATTTCATGACATTAATAGGGATAAAAAAGCAGGAGTTGCAGTACTTGTATCAGACAAAATATATTTCAAAACAAAGAAAGTAACAAGGTACAAAGAAGGACATTACATAATGATAAAGGGGGAAGTCCAACAAGAGGGTATAACCATTATAAATATCTATACACAATATAGGAGCACCTAAATATGTGAAATAAATACTAACAGGGTTAAAGGGGGAAATAGAATGCAATGCATGCATTTTAGGAGACTTCAACACACCACTCACTCCAAAGGAGAGATCAACCAGACAAAAAGTAAGTAAGGACACAGAGGCACTGAACAATGCATTAGAACAGATGGACCTAACAAACATCTACAGAATACTCCACCCAAAAGCAGCAAGATACACATTCTTCTCATGAGTACATGGAACATTTTACAGAATAGATCACATACTAGGCCACAAATCCTCAGTAAGTTCAAAAAGACTGAAATTGTGCCAACCAGATTCTCAGACCACAGAGGCATGAAACTAGACATAAATTATGCAAAGAAAACAAAAAAGTTCATAAGCACATGGAGGCTTAACAATACACTCTTAAATAGTAAATGGATCAATTATCAAATAAAAACAGAGATCAAGCAATATATGGAAACAAATGAAAGCAATAAATCAACATCCCAAAACCTGTGGGAAGCATCAAAGGCAGTGTTAAGAGGAAAGTATATTGCAATCCAGGCTTACCTCAAGAAGGAAGAACAATACCAAATGAACAGTCTAAACTCACAATTAATGAAACTATAAAAAGAGGAACAAATGAAGCCAAAAGTCAGTAGAAGGAAGTGTTACCGAAAATACTGAAAAGAAACTGGACTGGATCACTGATGGAAGAACCAAGCGGCACTCTTACAGTGTTGAGATTTTATTTCACACTGGCGGGCTCAGAGCAAACTCCCAAAAGTCTGAGCCCCGAACAAAGGCAAAGGGAGCAACATATATATTTTCTGCTTCTGTATCTATAACATTCCTTTGTGCACAGCAAGTGAGCAGGCAAGGGGGAGGGAATTTAGGGAGTGAACCTTGGGAACCAGTGCTCAGCAGAGCGGGAAACCAAGGGAGTGTTTTTGTTGTTTGTGTTGAGGAGGGGGTTGAGAAAGAGGGGAGCCACCTGGGCTACATCGCTGTCCTTGTAAATCTTTCCCTATCAGAAGATTTAACAAAGAGAGGAGAAATAAACAAAATTGAGAAGAATAAAATAGAAAGAATCAATGAAACCAGGAGCTAGTTCTTCAACAAAATAGATAAATTCCTAGCCAGACTTCTCAAGAAAAAAAAGAATGTATACACATAAGCAGAATCAGAAAAGATAAGGGAAAAATCACTATGGACATCACGGAAATACAAAGAATTATTAGAGAATACTATGAAAAATTATATGTTAACAGATTGGATAACTTAGAAAAAATGGACAACTTTCTAGAAAAATAAAACATACCAAGACTGACCCAGAAAAAACTGAAAATCTGAACAGATCAATTACCAGCAATGAAATTGAATTGGTAACCAAAAAACTACTTAAGAACAAAACCCTCACACCAGACGGTTTCACCACTGAATTTTATCAAACATTACAGAAGACCTAATTCTCATCCTCTTTAAAGTTTTCTTAAAAGTAAAAGAGGAGTGAATACTTGCACACTCATTCTTTGAAGCCAGTATATCACTCTAACACCAAAACCAGGCAAAGACACCACATAAAAAGAAAATTACAGACTAATATCCCTGATGAACATAGATGCAAAAGTACTCAACAAAATGTTAGCAAACTAAATTTTAAAAACACATCAAAAAGATCATCCATCATGACCAATTGGGATTTATTCCAGGAATGCAAGGATGGTACAACATTTGAAAATCCATCAACATCATACACCATATTGATAAAAAGAAGGGCAAAAACAACATGATCATCTCCATAGATGCTGAAAAGCATTTGACAAAATTCGACATCCATTCATGATAAAAACTTTCAACAAAATGGGTATAGAGTGCAAGTACCTCAACATAATGAAGGCCATATATGACAAAGCCACAGCCAACATCATACTTAAGAGCAAAAGCTATTCCTCTAACATTGGGAAGAAGACAAGGATGCCCGCTCTCACCACTTTTAATCAACATAGTACTGGAGGTCTGCGCCATGGCAATCAGACAACACAAAGAAATAAAATGCATCCAGATTGGTAAGGAAGAAGTCAAACGTCTGTTTGCAGATGATATGATATTGTACATAAAAACCCCAAACCTACTAGAACTAACAAGTGAATTCAGCAAAGTTAGAGGATACAAAATTAATACACAGAAATCTGTTGCATTCCTATATACTAATGATGAACTAGCAGAAAGAGAAATCAGGAAAACAACTCCATTCACAATTGTGTCAAAAAGAATATAATACCTAGGGATAGGATTTTCTCAAGATGGCGGCAAGAGGAGGGTGGAAGAAATCTCCACACAAAACCTATATATCTTGGAAAATACATCAAATACAACTGTTCCAAAAAGAGACCAGAAGATACAGTACAACAGCCAGGCTACATCTACATCTGCGAGAACTCAGCATCTCACGAAAACACTAAGATACAAAGCTGAGAACCTGTGGAACCCGAGCGCTCCCCCCACCCCAGCTCACCAGCAGGAGGAAAGAGTCAGAGTGGGGAGGGAGTGGAAGCACAGGACTGCTAAATAACCAGCTATAGTAATCTGCACTGGGAGCACAGACACACATTGCATGGTCTACTGGATATTAGAGAAACGGAAAAGTACAATTCGAGAGAGACTGCAAGCGGGTCCCCACAACTGGCAGCCCTGGAACAAAAGAAAAGCGAGCACTTTAACAGTCTTAAAAGGACAAGGGTTTAAGAGGTGGACAAAATCGTCCTGGCACAGTCAGCCCAATAGCCTGGGAATTTTAAGGACCTTCAGGTGCCCTACCCCCTGGGTGGCAATGCCGCTCTGAAGCCCCTCACAGCTATAAGCAGCCTGGTGTTCATCCCACCCCCCACCAGCACTGCAAGCAAACCAGCTGAACCACCATTGCTGCAGACCAGCTGGGGAGCAGCCCCACCCACAGCAATCACACAGAATCTTCTCCCAGCACGCAGATAACTGGGACAGACTCAGAGGCTGCCCCCTGAGCAAAGCTGCCCAGCACAGACAGAGGAAGCCAGCACAAAATCCGGAAGGAGGGGAGGGGTGCCGTTCTCACAGGAGAACATGCGCCACATGCCTGCGACCCTCAGCAGTACCCTGGGCCATTCCGACGGTCTGCTCACCCATGGCAGCTCAGGGAATTAACCCAGACACTGCTCCCTGTGTGCAGGTAACCGGCACAGGCAGTGGAGAAGGGCAAGGTGACCAGCAAGCAGGAAGGGATTTTGTTTTCCCAGAAGACACACATGCCACTCACCAGCAATCACTTCTATCACCATGAAAAGGCAGAAGAATCTGGTCCAGTCCAAAATCACTCAAACGCCAGAGAGAGAGAGAGAGTCGGATGAGACCGATATAACCAATCTTACTGAAAAACAATTCAAAATAAAAGTCATAACCATGCTGATGGAGCTGCAGAGAAATATGCAAGAGCTAAGGGATGAATTCTGAAGGGAGATAACAGAAATGAAACAAATAATGGAAGTATTTAAGAGCATACTGCATGAGGTTCAAGAGACTGTTAATGGAATAGAATTCAGAGAACAGGAATATGGAGAAGCTGAGGCAGAGAGATAAAAGGATCTCTAGGAATGAAAGAATATTAAGAGAACTGTGTGACCAATCCAAACAGAACAATATTCACATTATAGAGTTGCCAGAAGAAGAACAGAGGGAAAAAGGGATAGAAAGTGTCTTTGAGAAATAATTGATGAAAACTTCCCCAAGCTGGGGAAGGAAATAGTCTCTCAGACAATGGAAGCACACAGGTCTCCCAACACAAGGAACCCAAGAAGGACAACACCTGGACATATAATAATTAAAATAGCAAAGATGAAAGACAAGGACAGGGTATTAAAAGTAGCCAGAGAGATAAAAAGATCATGTACAAAGGACCCCATCAGGCTATCATCAGACTTCTCAACAGAAACCTTACAGGCCAGAAGAGAATGGCATGATATATTTAATGCAATGAAACAGAAGGGCCTTGAACCAAGAATACTGTATCCAGCAAGATTATCATTTAAATTTGAAGGGGGGATTAAACAATTCCAACATAAGCAAAAGTTGAGGGAATTTACTTCCTACAAACCACCTCTACAAGGTATTTTGAAGGGACTGCTCTATATGGAAGCACTTGTAAGGCTAAACAGATGTGACTAGAGCAAATAAAATCACAGCAAAGAAAGCAAACCAACCAAATACTAACTAAAGCCAAAAAATAAAATCAGCTATCCACAAAAGCAGTCAAGGGAAACACAAAAGAGTACAGAATAAAACATAACATTTAAAGAGTGGAGGAGGAAGAAAAAGAAGGGAGATAAATAAAGAATCTTCAGACTGTGTTTATAATAGCAAAATAAGTGAGTGAAAGTTAGATGGTTAGATACTAAAGAGGCTACCCTTGAAACTTTGGTAACCACGAATAAAAAGCCTGCAATGGCAATAAGTAATTATCTATCAATAATCACCCTAAATGTAAATGGACTGAATGCACCAATTAGAAGACACAGAGTAATAGAAAGGATAAAAATGCAAGACCCATCTATATGCTTCCTACAAGAGACTCACTGCAAACTCAAACTCAGACATACACAGTCTAAAACTGAAGGGATGCAAAAGGTATTTCATGCAAATGATAGGGAGACAAAAACAGGTGTTGCAGTACTTGTATCAGACAAAATAGACTTCAAAATACAGAAAGTGACAAGAGACAAAGAAGGAAATTACATAATGATTACATAATGATACAGGGGTCAGTCCAACAAAAGAATATACCATTATAAATATCTATGCACCCAATACAGGAGCACTGACATATGTGAAACAAATAATAACAGAATTAAAGGAGAAAATAGAATGCAATGCATTCATTTTGGGAGACTTTAACACACCACTCACTCCAAAGGATAGATCAACCAGACAGAAAATAAGTAAGGTCACAGAGGCACTGAACAACACACTAGAACAGATGGACCTAACAGACATCTACAGAACTCTACACCCAAAAGCAACAGGATACACATTTTTCTAAAGTGCACATGGAGCATTTTCCAGAATAGACCACATGCTAGGCCACAAAAAGAGCCTCAGTAAATTCAAAAAAATTGAAATTGTACCAACCAACTTCTCAGATCACAGAGGTATAAAACTAGACATAAATTGTACAAAGAAAGCAAAAAGGCTCACAAACACATGGAGGCTTAACAACATGCTCCTAATAATTAATGACCAAATTAAAACAGATCAAGCAATATATCGAGACAAATGAAAACAACAGCACAATGCCCCACCTTCTGTGGGACACAGCGAAGGCAGTTCTAGGAGGAAAGTATATAGCAATCCAGCATATATAAAGAAGGAAGACCATTCCCAAATGAATAGTCTAAATTCACAAATCTTGAAACTGGAGAAAGAAGAACAAATGAGGCCCAAAGCCAGCAGAAGAAGGGACATAATAAAGATCAGAGAAGAAATAAATAAAATTGAGAAGAATAAAACAATAGAAAAAAATCAATGAAACCAACAACTGGTTCTCTGAGATAATAAACAAAATAGATAAACCCCTAGCCAGACTTATTAACAGAAAAAGAGAATCTGCACACATAAACAGAATCAGAAATGAGAAAGGAAAAATCACAATGGGCACCACAGAAATACAAAGAATTATTAGAGAATACTATGAAAATCTATATGCTAACAAGCTGGATAACCTAGAAGAAGAGGATAACTTTGTACAAAAATACAACCTTCCAAGACTGACCAAGAAAGAAACAGAAAATCTAAGCTGACCAATAACCAGCAATGAATTTGAATCAGTAATCAAAAACCTACCCAAGAACAAAACTCCCGGGCCAGATGGATTCACCACTGAATTTTATCAGACATTTAGAGAAGACATAATACCCATTCTCCTTAAAGTTTTCCAAAAAATAGAAGAGAAGGAAATACTTCCAAACTCATTCTATGAAACCAGTATATCACTCTTATAACAAACCCAGGCAGATCCAACAAAAAGAAAATTAGAGACCAATATCCCTGATGAACATAGATGCAAAAATACTCAAAAAATATTAGCAAACAGAATTCAAAAATACATCAAGAGGATCATACACCATGAACAAGTGGGATTCATATCAGGGATGCAAGGATGGTACAACATTCAAAAATTCATTAACATCATCCACTAGATCAACAAAAAAGACAAAAACCACATGGTCATCTCCATAGGTGCTGAAAAAGCATTAGACAAAACTCAACGTCCATTCATGATAAAAACTCTCAACAAAATGGGTATTGAGGGCAAGTACCTCAACATAATAAAAGCCATATATGACAAACCCACTGCCATCATACTTAACAGCGAGAAGATGAAAGCTGTTCACCTAAAACAGGGCACAAGACAGGGATGCCCACTCTCTCCACTGTTATTCCATATAGTACTGGAGGTCATAAACATGGCAATCAGACAAAACAAATAAATAAAAGGCATCCAGGTTGGTAAGGTAGAAGTCAAACTCACCTTTTGCAGATGGCGTGATGCTGTACATAAAAAAACCCTAAAGAATCCACTCCAAAACTACTAGAAATTATACCTGAATTCACTAAAGTTGCAGGATACAAAATTAATACACAGAAATCTGTTGCATTCCTATACACTAACAATGAACTAGCAGAAAGATAAATCAGGAAAACAATTCCATTCAAAATTGTATCAAAAAGAATAAAATACCTAGGAATAAACCTAACCAAGGAAGTGAAAGACCTATACCCTGACAACTACAAGACATTCATGAGAGAAATTAAAGAAGACACCAATAAATTGAAATACATCCCATCCTCATGGATAGGAAGAATTAATATTGTTAAAATGCCAATCCTGCCTAAAGCAACTTACAGATTCAATGCAATCCCTATCAAAATACTAAGAGCATTTTTCAATGCACTAGAGCAAATAATCCTAAAAATCATATTAATTCTGAATAGAACCCAAATAGCCAAAGCAGTCCTGAGAAAGAACAACAAACTTAGGTGGATTATATTCTCGGACTTCAAGCTATTCTACAAAGTTAGTAATCAAAACAGTATGGTACTGGCACAAGAACAGACTCAAGATCAATGTAGCAGAAGAGAGAGTCCAGACATCATAAACCCATGCATATATATATATATATATATATATATATATATATATATATATATATCAATTAATATATGATAAAGGTGCCATGATCATACAATGGGTAAAATACAGCCTCTTCAATAACTGGTGTAGGGAAAACTGGACAGCTACATGAAAGAGAATGAAACTCAAAATGAATTAAAGACTTAAATGTAAGCCATGAAACCATAAAACTCTTAGAAGAAAACATAGGAAAAATTCTCTTGAACATACGTATGAGCAGTTTTTTCCTGGATACATCTCCTTGGGCAAGGGCAACAAAACAAAAATGAGCAAGTTTTACTATACCAAACGAAGAAGCTTCTGTACAGCAAAGTATACCATCAACAGAACAAAAGGCAATATATACAGTATGGGAGAAACATTCATCAATGAATTATCCAATAAGGGGTTAACATCTAAAATATACAAAGAATTCATATGCCCCAACACCAAAAAACAAATCATCTTATAAAATGATTATGAAATGGATACAGGACCTGAATATTTTTGCAAAGAAACAGTGGCCAGCAGGCATGTGAAAAATCCTCTACATCACTAATCATCAGAGAAATGTAAATGAAAACCACAATGAGATACCACCTAACATCAGTGATAATGGCCACTATCCAAAACACAAGAAATAACAAGTGTTGGTGAGGGTGTGGAGAAAAGTTTAACCTCCTACACTGTTGGTGGTATGTAAATTGGTAGAGCCACTGTGGAAGCGCTATGGATGTTTCTCAAAAAACTAAAAGTAGAAGTATCATATATTCCAGTAAGTCCACTTGTAGGAATTTACCTGAAGAAAATGAAAGACTCTTATTTGAAAAGTCCCTGTGTTTATCGCTGCATTATTACAATAGCCAAGATATGGAACAAAGCAAAGTGTGCATCAATATATGAATGGATCAAGAAGAGGTGGTACATATACACAATGGGATATTTCAGGCATAAAAAATGAATTCCTGCCATTTGTGACAACATGGATGGACCTAGGGGGTATTATACTAAGTGAAATAAGCCAGATGGAGAAAGACAAATACCATATGATTTCACTTATTTGTGGAATCTAAAAACAAAAGAAAGTAAAATGACAAAACAGCAGTAGACTCATAGGTGCTGAGCACTGATTGGTGGTTACCATGTAGCAAGGGTTGGGGTGGTTGGGTGTTGCGGTGTGGGGGATAAAGGGGCACAGAGACTCTCAGTCATAAGTTGGTCATGCGGATGGTAGTACATTGTGGAGAATATAGCAAATGATTCTGTAACATCTTCCTATGTTGACAGATATAACTGCATTAGTGTGGGTGAGGATTTAATATCATAACTGTGGAACTACTGTGCTGTATACTTGAACCAATGTAAGATTGTATACTAAAGACATTTCAATTAAAAAAAGTAAAAGGTTATGAAAAAATGCTTAGCATCATTTGTCATTACTGAAATGCAAATTAAAACAGCAATGAGATACTACTACATTTGAATGAATTCCACATGACTAACAGAATCATGTGTGGGTGAAGATACAAAACAACAGGAAGTCTCATTCAGTGGGAAAGCAAAATGGTGCAGCCACTTTGGAAGGTAGATTGGCAGTGTCTCACAAAGATGGCTGTAGAATTACCCTACAATTACCATACTTAGGTATTTTACCAATTGATTTGAAAACTCACGTCCACACAAATCCTGCATATAATGGTTCCATAAGCTTTTCTCATAATCAGTAAAACTGGAAGCAACCAAGACACCCTTCAAAGGTGAATGGCTAAACAAACCATGGTATATACGTATAATGGAATACTATTTGGTGTTAAAAAGATACGAGCTACCAAGCTCTATAAAAACAAGGACAAACTTTAAATGTATATTACCAAGTGAAGGAAGCCAGTCTTAGAAGGTTACATACTGTGTAATTCCATTTCTATCACATTCTGGAAAAGGCAAAACTACCAAGATAGTAAGCAGATCAACCATGCCAAGCAAGGGTTCAGGGAGGTGGACAATCAAATGGGTGAAGCACGGGGGATTGTTAAAGGAGAGGATGATATTCACTATTCCGTCTGATAGTGCAATGATGGATTCATGACACTTCGCATTTTTCAAAATTCAAAGAACTGTACCACACAACCTGACCTACACACTACTTTCATAGTCAAAACAGTAAGTTCAGGGAAGACTGTCCCAATGTCCATTTTTTTATTTGATGAAGATTACTCCCAGAGCAGAGGTGGGCAGTGTGCCCTCATATGTGCACACTATCCACCCCAAACCCTTTCAGTGAGTTGTCATGGCTTTATCCCTCAAAGAGAAACTTGCAGAAATTTCCCTTAAAGAGGCCCGGTGTAAACATTAGACTCTCTAGTTGCCCAGCGTCCCAATCTTTCTCCTAGGCTTACAAAGCTATGAGGGATAGAGGGATTAATTGAGGGGGGAAGCAGTGCTCAGATTTCTCCTCATCCTCTCAAGCCTTTCATTATATTTTGTGAAACATCTGCTGTCTTTTATTCTATGCCATAATTCCCAGATGATCAGATCTCTACAATTTTAAACTTATTCTATGTCTAAATTTGAGACACTGAAGAGCCCATTCCAAACCTCAGCCCACCAGTTACGTGCATAGGGGCAGCACACGCAAGAGCTGCGCAATTCTGGTGAAGTGTTTACATCCGCAGCAATAAGTGAGAAATGGTTTATTAATAATCATGACGCCACTAAGAGGGAAGAAGGAGAGGGAGGGAGAGCAGGGAGACGATGACAAATGCATGGCCTTCTCCCCTCTTTCGCAAAAACACCCCCGACCGAAAGCCCAGTGCTGACCGTGCCTCGCACAGCAGTAGAGGAGTGCGCAGGCTCCCAGAAGACCCCTCCCAGCCCCGAGAGACACAGCCCCCTCCCCTCCCCCTCTGCTGCTGCAAACACAAGTGGCTCATCAGGAGCTTTGTTCTCAGAAACACAGTCTTTTTACTGATGGGCCTGAAAAAATCAGCTTTTACTCAAGAGTCCCAATTACAAACATTCCAGCTTGACCTACTGAAGAAGACAGCAAATGTTAACACAATTGCCCCTTCCATCGGACTAAGCACCTTAGTCATCAAAAGGAAGAAAAAGAAAACCACAGATAGGACACTGTGCTGACCCAGACTGACATGTACTACGGCCTCTCCTTGGATAATCATGTAGCACATCCTCAGTGCCCTGTTCCAGTCCTGACCAAGGCATGCTTCTGAGAGTTAGAGAGGAAAAGTGGGGGAAAGGCTGTCATTGAACACAATTTACATATCTGACAATAAGGCCTCCCAAGGCTACGTTTTTTTTTTTTCCTTTTGAGTTGTTCTTGAAGTGAACCCTTGACTCTAGGAAGTTCTTAACTCACCTCTTGTCGAAATCCATCTGCCTTTTAATTCCACATCTTAAACCACAGATGATCAGGACTCCTCCTTTCATCCACACCTGAATCGAAGACCCCCAATATTCCATCCCAAATGTCCACACCCACAGTTGAATTTGGATGGGGAGCAGATGTGCAGAAAGTCAATTTATTTGGAGCCACTGAAGGCTGCCTTCAAAGAAATAGAATAGAAAATGGCTGATGAACGGCTGTCAGCCCAAAAGAAAGAATGGCGGGTTAGAAGGGTAGGCAGAGCATCAGCCCTCTGTGTCTCCTTAACGATTTCCATCCCTGCTTCTGCTGTGACCCTAAAGGAGACACAAGCACAATGAAAAACTTGCCAGGCATCAAAGAAGAGAGTGCAAGGCCGGAAGCCCCCTCCTCTCAACGGGTGGGCTCACCGCTTGCCCCTCCCTCCTGCACCAGCTCCCTCCCAGCTGTCTGTCCACACGTTTGTTCTCAGAAACAAAGCCCTCACAGACACAGACCCGCACACCAGGTTTCCGTAGAATACCCCTAGTCTCAAACGTTCCGCTCGGTCTTGTCAGATAGTGGGGCTATCACTTCTGAAGTCTATCCTTGTCTGTTGATGACAAAACAATGGTTTGAAAGATGGGGAATAATGAATGTGGCCGTCAGTATTTGAGAAATCTTGGTGGAGCTACCTGAAGCTTTAATCATGTATTCATTCATTTCACTGGGACTCCTCTCTCCTTCACGCTCTTAATTCACATTGTCTAGTCCCACTTTAAGTGAGTCACTGTGTGAATCCAGAGGCTCTCAAGGTCTTTGTTAACCTTTTATTCCACACAGGGAGCAGAGATCCCTTTAGACTTTTCTGTAGCCTATCGGCAAATTAAGGCAACTTAAGTGGAGGCAATTTGAGTTGAAAGAGTGAGGGAATATAAAATAGATGATTAGGGCACTTGAGCCCAGGAAGAAGAACAGACGGTGAGGGTTACAGTGGAGAAACAGCACAGCCAGCATCTCCCCAGCCCCCAACACCCTTCCCCTAGCAGTTTGCCTCTGCTGTGAAACAGGAAAAGAAAAAGAGACCAGGCACAAAAGAAGACCCCTGGCATACCAAGCCCAGTGTGGAGACCCCTGATGCACCGAAGGATGCCCCCTTGTCTCCTTCCCCCACTCCACACTCATGCCTGCCAGCAGTTCTCATGCACGACCCCTCCCAACATACCGCCTTATTTTTTTTTTTTGAGAGGGCGCCTCTCATATTTATTGATCAAATGGTTGTTTACAACAATAAAATTCTTTATAGGGGATTCAATGCAAAATCATTAATCAACCCCAAGCCTAACTCTCAACAGTCTCCAATCTTCTGAAGCATAATGAACAAGTTTTTACATGGTGAACCAGTTCTTACATAATGAATAAGTTCTTACATGGTGAGCAGTGCAAGGGCAGTCATATCACAGAAACTTTCGGTTTTGATCACACATCATGAACTATAAACAATCAAGTCAGATATGATTATTCATTTGACTTTTATACTTGATTTGTATGTGAATTCCACATTTCTCCCTTAGTTTTTTAAAATAAAATCATACAGCCTTATTTTAAAGCATCCTCCAGCAAGTTTATTCATGCGAGGTGTCTTCTGAATCCCACACAACCATTTCACTTAAGACTGGAGTGTGAAATGTTGCTAATAGGGAAACAGTGGACATTTCTGAAATGCGAGCAACCTCTCTGAATCTGCAGCTGTTTTGTTCTATTTCTGATACAGTTTCAATCCCTCTGAGCCATTTCGGCACAGTTTATCTAATTAAAATCCCCTTTCCACTTCCAATTTTACATGGTCTCTCATGTATCTACTCCAGGGGTCTAATTAATGCACCTTGAAACTCAGTACTGTTAAGTATCTGAAGATAACAAACCAGAGAAAATGAGAGGGCCAATCATGGAAGGCCAAGTTCATGCCACTCTGTACAGACACACAACACAATTTTTCTATCAAAACCCCAAACTCAGAGAGAATGAGAAGTGGGTGGATGAGGGAGGGAAAACAAAAAACAAGCCCACATTGGGGGCACCTGTGGTCCTAGAAGGCTCTCCTGATTGCAGAGGGCCTGCTATTGTCTCCATCTCCTCTCCAGGCTCCTTCTTAGCTGACACTGGTGGCTTTGTCTTCAGAAATAATGCCTATACAAAATGTGCCATTACACCAGATTTCCCTCAGATAGTCCTAACTTCAAACATTATGCCTTTTTCCTAGCCACATGACTGAATATTAGCTCTGCATCCCTTTCCAGAACCCTCAGAATAAGGAACATGGCCAGGAGACAAAAGCACAAATTTGTGAGGGTAAGAAAATACTACTGATTTTCCTCTTTCAGTCTTTATGATGCCTTTTTTACTCTGTCATGCCCTTAACCCACTACTTGTCAAAGCCCTACAGCCTTTTCATTATGTGTTTAACACATACACCCACACCCAACCCCCCCCCCCCCCACACAATATGAGGGCTTAATTTTTCCTTCTACATGTACATTGGGGATCTTAATTGCCTATTCCAAATCCCAAGGATGTATAATTATGTGTAGGATGATTAGTGAGATGGCAGAATGAAGTGATTCTTGAGGAGTAAAGCTTAGGCAGGTCTCTTCAGGAAGACCCCAAAAGAGGGCTCGTCTAGTTCAGGCCTTTCAGAGAAAGGGGATGGCAGGCAGGCAGAGGACAGCATGATCCATCGCTGCCTCTGCCGAGGCGACCCCGCACTCTCTGGTGAGAACAACCTACAGGAAGCAAGCGCATGGAAAAGCATGTGGATGCTCTGAGAATCCTACTTCATCACGCATGCCAAACCCACCCTGAGGCCCCAAACTGCACCACTGTCTGCAGACAGGCTGTTGAGAAGAATGGAACCCTTATTGTGAAGCCATGTGAATGTTTGTTTCCCAGCCAAGTAACTAACATATCTCCAAAATCTCAAGTTCATTCTCTCTCCAGCCTCCACTTTAAGTTTATGTTCCCTAAGAAATCAATGTAAGCAGCCCTTTGAGATCCATGAAATTCCAATTCTTTGACCTTTTATGTTTTACTGTCTTTTCACCTCTTCTCAGCCTTACCCCACCTCCGACCCACTCCTACTCACACCCCTGGCCCAATCCCACATACCCTCTTAACCCTCCCTCCTGTTTACTTCCTATCCTACCCTTGAGAATTAGACGTAGCTGAATAAAATATTCAACTGTGCTTTTTAGTTTACATAGCTTTATAAAAAGAAGTAAAATATACAAAGTTTACCATAATGAACATTTTTAAGTGTACAGTTCAGTGACATTAAGTACATTTACTCTGTTTTAATTCCATCTCCAGAACACTTTTTGCCTTGCAGACTGAACTCTCACCCACTAATGATAACTCTCCACTGCCCCCTCCCTCCAGCCCAAACAACCATCATTCTCTGTCTTCTGTCTGAAAGATATTGACTACTCTAAGTATCCCATATAAGTGGAATTTGTACCTGTCTTTTTATAATTGGCTTGTTTCACTTAATATAATGTCCTCAAAGTTTGTCCATGTGTTAGCATGTCAGAATTTCCTTCTATTTTTGAGGCAGGATAATATTTAATTGTATGTATAAACCACATTTGTTTCTTGTTCATTCATCCATCCATTGGACCTGGGCTACATCCACATTTTAGCTATTATGAATAATGCTACTGTGAACCTGGATGTACAAATATCTCTTCACAATGCTGCTGCAGCTCTTTTGGGTATATGCCTAGAAGGGGATGGCTGGACCACATGTCAATTTTATTTTTAATCTGTTCAGGAATCACCATTCTGTTTTCCACAATAACTGTACCATTCATTTCATATTCCCACCAACATTGCACAAAGATTACAATTTCTCCACAGCTTCACCAGCACTTGTTATTTTCTGTTCTTTTTCATAGTAGTCTTCTAATAGATGTGAAGTAGTATTTCATTGTAGTCTTGATTTGCATTTCTTCAGTGATTGATGATGTTCAACTGTGGTTTCTTACTTCACTTTTAAATTATAGTCAAAGGCTTCTCCAGGGGTCTAGGCAGAATAAATTATTTTGGACATGTCTTTGCACTGTAAAAACTAGAAAACTGGTCAAATAATACGAAATAATTGTTCTCAGATATTGAAAAACAGGCAATATAGAATTACAGACAGGAAACCATATGGGTGAGTATCACTTTCATCTGGCTTTCTGTTTGGAGACACATTCAGGACAGCAGGTCCAGGATAGGAAGCCCAAGTGCAACATGGTATGCTTAGTAGAGGAGAGGGAGCTGAAAGTTCAGGAAAGCAGGGGTATCAGGAAGGCGTGGGGAAGAGAACCAGAGAGGAGTGATGTGTGACGAGACATAGATCCATGAACCTTCCCAGTGTTCTCCATGACACTGTTGTGAATACTAAGGTGTGTTTGTACAGTGTGAGACTCTATAAGGAGGTGCAAAGAGGTGATGGAGAGCTGTATCCTGATCAGCTCCCAGAGTTCAGGGAGGAGGCAGAAACATTTGGGTTACAACCACATAGGGAGTCTTTGCTGAGTACCTGGAACACTAGCACTCCAAAAGGAGTATACCTTAATTAGAGTGATAAGTTGTCCCTAGAATAAAAGCTACTGTAGATCTGCCACAGCAAAGCTTAAGTCTGAAAGGGATCACACTGATTCACATATATGTCAATCATTTCAATAATTTCAACACTCTTTAAAATAAAACAGACAAAAGAAAAATCTAGGTGATCAGCAATGTAAAAAACACAATGTGCACTATAAGAAAACTAAAAATCTCCAAATAGGCAAAGAAGCAGGAATATAAGACCCATAACCAGTAGAAAAATCAAGTAAAATAAACAGACTCAGAAATTATGGAAGTGATTGAATTATCAAAAAACAAATATCCACACATGTGTACATGGTGTTGGGTCCCAAGCTGGGAGTTTTGTCTAGAGACCCTGGGTTCTTCATTAGTCCTTTTTCTGATTAACTTGATAGACTAGCATCCCTGAAGATTTCATGTCAGGTTTCTCATTGTCATCTCTGCATTCCAGCTTTAAAAATTCCTCCAAAGTAGAGTAAACAGAGTGGATTTGTTTAGAGCCCTTCACTGTTGGAGTCCACTAGAGCATCCCGTTTGTCCCCCTAACCTTGACAGTACCATAGTAAGACCTTTGTGTTGACTCCATCAGTGTTTGTATTTTCCATTCCATTCCTTAGCAACCATTTAAAGGCTCCCATCCTGCTGGGACAAGTCCCCTTGACTATTCCCTTTGTCTTCTTTCATTCTCTTGTGGATAACTAAGTTTTGGGATCTATAAGACCCATAAGGGGAAGCTAAAACAACAAATTTGATGCAGAATCTTGGACTGCTGTCTGATTTTTCAGCAGTACGCTTACATGGGGTGCCTATATGAAAAAAGCTTCTTTGATTAGGACACCTACCATGACCTGGGTAAGACTCATTAATGAATGAACATGTGGAAAGTCAGTCAGCATCTGTGGAATTTTAATTTGGGAAATTCTACTTGTAAAGATAGAAAAATTCCCCTTCACATGGTAATCAAACCTTACAGTACATTTTTATCAGTCTACCAAACTAGCTGTCCACTCAGTACTAACATGCTGCATGTTTGCATCACGTGTTTGCAACAGCCATCTGTGACTATTCAACAGTAAGCTGTGAGTTCTGCATCAATCCCAATATGCCCCTTCATAATGCAGCATTAAAATCAAGGAGCTAACTCCCAAGTTACCTAATTCATTTATTATTTATTTGATTTAATAAAGATTCTTCAGAAAACTGATGATATTGATCTACCAATGAGATGACTGTTTCTAAATGCATCACTGAATTTTAGAAGTTTATTGGTTTTGAGACCCTTGCTGCCACCTGGATTACCTTCATGATGCCCAGAGGTCATAGAAGGGCTATCTGTTGTTCTAGACTATTTTTCACTTTGTTGGCAACCCTGAGGCTAGTGGTTATAGCTAAGACTAGCCAAAATTCCAGCTTAGTGTGGGTCCAGTTTCTGATTCAACAATCTTCTCACTTAATTTTAGTCATTACAGATAAAAATAACCAAGGGATTATGTATTTAGGTATTTTTCTCCTTATTTTGTACTGCCTTAGGTATCCAATGAGCCAACTTTTCATAATTTGAATTCCTAAATCCTACTGGTAATATTTTACCTCCAGTAACTTATCACAATGCAACAGATATCTCATACTATGGTGACTTGGTAGCCGTCCATGCATCTAAGGTTTGACGTACTCTTCTCTGTTGATCTTTTTCCCAAACAATGCTTCCATGTTACAGTGAGTCAGTCATTCTTGTGAATACCTCTTCTGGCACCAAAGTAAGAACTGGGCTCCCAAGACAACCCTCAGAACCAGTGATTTACTACAAGGACACACAGGATTCAGCAAAGCTGTTATACTTATCTTATAGTTTATTACAGTGAAAGGAAATATTAAATTCAGAAAAAGGAAAATGTGCATGGGACAATGTCCATGAGAAACAACATGCAAGATTTTAGTTGTCTTCTCCCTGTGGAGACCTATGGATGTGCTTAGTTCTCTCAGCAACATTGTTTGAAGTATTGCCAACCAGAAAAGCCAATTTGAGCCTTTGTGTCCAGAATTTTTCTCAAGGATCACTCAGGTATGCAGCACCTGCATGATAACCATCAAACTCCAGCCCCCCAGAGCAAAACAATGCATTTACCATAAGCCATACTTTTATCATAAACTATATGATCAAACTAGCACTATGGGATCAAAGGCCTCCATACAAATACAGTCTCATCAAGGAGAATATTCCAAGTGCTTAGAGAAATTCTCTCTCAGGATCAGGCCAAGGGTCTTTCATGGAAATATTCAAAGCTGAGCAGCCCAGGCCTGCTGGGTTACCCTTTCCTGTACATTCTTTAACTTTTTTTGTGGATCCTTCATTACTTTGATACAAGAACCAGAACTTATGAAACATAGAGCAAAGAAAATTTCAGGTCATGGAACAAAACATGGAACAAAAATAAGAAAATATTAGTGAATTGAATCCATAAATACTAAAAATGTTTAGTACATAAGGAAAAAGTATGATTTGTACCTGAAATGTAATATTGATTGAATACATAAAAATAATGTAATTTACCATATTAATATTATAAATGAGAAAAATCAAACAACTCTCAGTAAATACAGCAAATTCATATGACTAATCAAAGCCATTTATGATAAAATTTGTCAACAATAATCTAATCTGGAAATAGGAAAGGACATCCTTTACCTGACAAAAAGCATTTATGAAAATCCTACAAATAGCATCAGGCTTAATAGAGAAAAAATTGATGCTTTCCACTTGAGACGAGTAATGCAACAAGGACGTTCTCTATTACCACTTCTAGTCAACATTTTATTCCAGGTTCTAGTCACTACTATCAAGCAACAAAAATATGTAACATCCATACAGATTAGAACACAAAAAGTAAAACTGCCTTTCTATGCAGCTGAAATGTTTGTCTTCATGGAAAACTTTCTTCTAAGATATCTATAAAACCTACTAAAATTAGTGAGTTTAGCAAGGTTGCATGATCAAAAAATACACAAAAATCTATTTTATGTCTATATACTACCATTGGAAAATTGAAAAAAGTAATTTAAAATAGCATTTAAAATGATATTAAAATGTTTTTAAATATTCATAATAGATTTAACAAAATATGTGCAATCACTACTTATTGCTAGTATAGGGATGACCTAAATAAATTCATTGATAGGAAGACACAGTTTTACTAAAATGTCAGTTCTCTGAGACATATTTATATTTTGATGCAATCCAAAATAATCCTGGTAGTGGTTTTTTTTGGTAGAAATTATCAAGCTAATTGTAAAATTTACATCAAAATACTAATTTGTATGAAATAGCTAAACATTTTTTAAAGTTATAATATAGTATAGTAATTGAAAATGTTTGTTATTTACCTAAAGATAGATATATAGATTAATGGATCAAGAGAATAAATCCAGCAATAGACCACACATATACAGTCTATTGATCTTTAACAAAAATGCCAAGTTTACTCAATGAGGTAAGGATACTGTTTTCAACAAGTGATTCTGGAAAAACAGCAAGAACCTCAAACTTTCTCACACCATACCCAAGTGACTTAAAACCAATCCCACCCCTAAATGTAAGAGCAAAAACTGTAAAATTTTGAAAATTTAGAGGACTGAATCTTCAATAAGGAAAAAAATACTACATAATTTTACCTCACCCTCATATCCACCAGTAAATCAAAACCATAAGGGGCCCCACAGTTTGAGGGCCATGCATGCTTAGAGCTTGCAGATTCCTGGCAGATCTTTCCTGCACAGATTTCTGCTCCTTCTCACATTGCGTCAACTTGGGCTCACTTTAACCTCAGAAGTCATGTTTAAACAGATGGGCTTAGATACCAGATTTCTTGGGAGAACTTCAGTTTTCAATTGAATAGTGTCTACCCCAAAAGATATGTCCAAGTTCCAATTACTCACTACCTGTGAATGTGACTTTATTTGGACTATATGGTTTTTGCAGATGTAACTGATTTAAATATTTGATATGAAATAATCCTGGATAAAAGATAGGCTCTAAATCTAATTTTGATGTAATTATATGAGACAGGTGAAGGAGAGTTAAGACACAGAAACACACACAGAGGCAGCATGGAGATAGAAGCAGAGATTGGAGATCTAGAGCTATGAGCCACAGAAAACGGAGGATTCCCGGCAACAACCACAGGTTAGGAGACAGACATCAGAAGACCTCCAGAAAGAGACAACCCTGCTGACTCCTTGGGTTTTTACTTTTGTCCTGTAGAACTGTGAGGCTATAAGTTTATGTTGTTTATGGAATGTTGATGGTAATTTATTATGGCAGCCCTGGGAAATTAATATGTCCAATAAATTAATACTGATTTTTTGAAAACCCCCTACCTTTTAAAGAGTTCTCTGCAGTGTCATATTCCAACCACTTTTTCATTATGTCTCAAATAAGTTCAAACAAGATAGTGTTAGATGACAAATGGGAATTTTTCCTCTGTTGTTCAGGAATCTTCTGTTACGACACAAAGTTGGGGACACAAGAGTCTAAGTGACATGTGTTCTATTTAAGGGATTTTCAGGCATTACCTTCCCACCAGTAAATTGAAAGGGATTATTATTTTCTATCACTCCAATATGCCCATCCAGCAGTCATTATGAGAGTCAGAGACAGGGAGAGGAACAAGTGCCCCTTCTGAGTGAGTGGTATATATAAATGGAGGCTATTCTGTACCATAACCTCTCTACAAGAAAGACAGAGGGGTTGCCTTCCATCCCGAAAGAATGGCCTAAGGAAAGCAGTAATGAAGTTAACGGTGCCTACAAGATGGGAACTTTGGCATTATTCCCTGATTAGATATTTAATAAGCCACCAGACTTCCTAACTAGACTATTTCCTCACTAATGCTAATACATTAAGGAATTTGTCCTCTTCATCTAAGTTGTTAAATGTATTGGTTTAAAGTTTCAAAATATTCTTGTATTATATTTTCTGTTCTTTATAGGATGTTTGGTGATATAACATCTATTCATTTCTGAAGTTGGTAATTTGAATATCTTCATTTTAAGATTTGCTTGGTTGTAAACATCAATTTTATAGATCTTTCTAAAGAATTTGTAATTAAAAATTTTTCCACTAAGAAAGAGAAAACACCCCATCCAGATAGCTTCACTATTGCATTGTATAAAATTTAAGCAAGACATATCAATTCTACCTACCAAAACTCTCATTAAAAAGGAGGGAGGGAACTTTTCCAACTTATTTTTTTCACACAAGGATTACTCTAATAATAAAATAAAGACATTACAAGGAAACAGCTGACTAGTTTCCTAATCATAGATATTCAAATTCTCAATATAATATTAGTATATTAAATCCAGCAATATGTATAAAATACAATAAACTGTTACCTAGTGAGGATTTTGCAAGTTAGGGTTAGTGCTAAAAACTCAATCAGATAATTCACGATATTTACAGAATAAAAGAGAAAACTTATATAATCATCTCAAGAGATGTAGAAAGATCACTGAGCAAAATTTGACATCTATGTATGGTAAAAATTCTCATCAAATTTGTTACTTTCCTTGTTTTTAAGTCTATTTTGTCTGATACAAACACTGAAACACCTGCTTTTTCTCCCTATCATTTGCGTGAAATATCTTTTTCCATCCCTTTACTTTTAGTCTGTGTATGTCTTTGGGTTTGAAGTGAGTCACTTGTAAGTAGCATATAGATCAGTCTTGCTTTTTTATCCATTCTGTAACTCTGTGTTTTTGATTGGTGCATTCAATCCATTTACATTTAGGGTGATTATCGATAGATATGTACTTATTGCCATTGCAGGCTTTGGATTCGTGCTTAAGTTTCAAGGACAGCTTCTCTACTGTCTAACTATCTGACTGAACTCACTAATTATGCTATTGTAAACACAATCTGATGATTCTTTTTTTCTCTCCCTTCTTTTTCTCTCTCCTCCACTCTTTATATGTTAGTGTCTTATTCTGTACTTTTTGGGTATCCCTTGACTGACTTTGTGGATAGCTGATTTAATTTTGCATTTAATTAGTATTTAGTTGGTCTACTTAGGGTGACAGCTATTTAGCCTTAGGCATACTTCCATCTAGTGTAGTCCCTTTAAAATACACTGTAGAGATGGTTTGTGGGAGGTAAATTCCCTCAGGTTTTGATTACCTGGGAATTGTTTAATCCCTCCTTCAAACTTAAATGATAATCTTGCTGGGTAGAGTATTCTTGGTTCAAGGCCCTTTTGTTTCATTGCATTGAACATATCATGCCATTCCCTTCTGGCCTGTAAAGTTTCTGCTGAAAAGTCTGATAATAGTCTGATGTGTTTTCCTTTGTAGGTCATATTTTTTCTCTCTGGCTGATTTTATTAGTCTGTCCTTGTCTTTCATCTTTGCCATTTTAATTATTATGTGCCTTATTGTTTTCCTTCTTGGGTCCCTTGTGTTGGGAGATCTGTGGACTTCCATGGCCTGAGAGACTATTTCCTTCCCCAGATTTGGGGTTTTTTTAGCAATTATTTCTTCAAAGATACTTTCTATCCCTTTTTCTCTCTATTCTTCTTTTGGTACCCCTATAATGCAAATATTGTTCCATTTTAATTGGTCACACAGTTCTCGTAATATTCTTTCATTCCTAGTGATCCTTTTACTCTCTCTGCCTCAGCTTCTCTGTATTCCTGGTCTCTGATTTCTATTCCATCAACAGTCTCCTCCACCTCATCTAGTCTGTTCTTAAATCCTTCCATTGTTTGTTTCATTTCTGTTATCTCCCTGCTGAATTCATCCCTTAGCTCTTGAAAGTTTTCTGTTGCTCCGTCAGCATGCTTATTACTTTTATTTTGAATTCTCTTTCAGGAAGATTAGTGATTTCAGTCTCACTGAGCCCTCTTTCTGGTGTTTGAGGGATTTTGAATTGAACAAGGTTCTTCTGCTTTGTTATGGACCAGGGAGTGGTGCGTGTCTCAGCTGGGAGAACAAAGCCCCTTCCTGCTTGCCAGTCACCTTGCCTGTCTCCACTGTCTGTGCTAGTTAACCACACACAGGGAGCAGCCTCTGGGTTAATTGCCTGAGCTGCCATGGGTGCAATGGCCCTCAGGATCTCCTAGGACACTATTGGGGGTCACAGACCAGCACCACATGTTCTGCCATACGTGCAAAGCCCCTTCATACCTCCTGGTCTCTGTACCTGTTTTCACTCTTTGTGCTGGTCATCTGCATGCAGGGAGCAGTCTCTGGGTCTGGGCCAGTTAGCTGCGTGCCTGCGTGCAGGGAGATGCCTCTGTGTTAAGCTGTGTGGTTGCTGAAGGTGGGGCTGCTCTCCGGTTGGTCTGCAGCAGTAGTGGGGACAGCCGGTTTGTTCGCAGGTGCTGGCAGGGAGAAAGGAAATGCATGCTGCTTATTGCAGTGAAGGGCCTTTGAGCTGCATTGCCAACCAGGGGGATAGGGCACCTGAAGCTCCTTAAAGTTCCCAGCCTGCTGAGCTGAGTGTGCCAGGATGATTTTGTCCACCTGTTAAACCCTTGTCCCTTAAAAATTTTTTAAGTACCTGCCTTTTTTTTGATCCCAAATCACCCGGGTGTGGGAACTGTTCACAGTTTTAGTCTCGGATTTTGCTCTTCTACTCTAATATCCAGTACACCATGCAATGTGTGTCTATACTCCCAGGGCAGATTACTAGGGCTGGTTATTTAACAGTCCTGTGCTTCCACTCCCACCCTACCCTGATTCTTTTCCTATTGATGGTTAACTGGGGAGGGGAGAGTGCTTGGGTCCCTCTGGGTCATGGCTCTTTACTTTACCATTTTCCATGAGATGTTGGATTCTCACAGATGTAGACTGGCTGGTGTACTGTTACTTCTGGTAACTCTTTTAAGAATAGTTGTATTTGCTGTATTTTCAAAATACATATGGTTTTGGGAGGAGATTTCCCCCACCCTACTCACACCACCATCTTTTCCTCTCTCCATTGACACATAATTTTTCATGGAAATCTCTAATAATTTTTTGTATTTACATAGTGTCAGATATAACCATTCCTTTTTCATTTCTGATTTTGTTTATTTGTGTGTTCTTTTTTTTTCTTAATCAGTCTGGCGAGGGATTTGTTTATTTTCTTTATCTTCTCAAAGCATTATTTCTTGGTTTCACTGATTTTTTTTCAATCTTTTTATCTTCTCTATTTTTAAAGTTTCTGCTCTCATCTTATTATGGCTTTCCTTCAAGTAACTTTGGGTTCAGTTTGTTCTTCTTTTTCTAGTTTTTTTACTATGAGTTTAGACTGTTTATTTGGGATTGTTCTTGTTGAGATAGGCCTGTATTGCTATGTATGTCTCTCTTAGAACCACTTTTCACTGTCCCACAAATTTTGGACTGTTGTATTTTTGTTTTCATTTGTCTCCATGTGCTGGTGGATTTCTGTTTTGATTTTCTCATTAATCTATTGATTATTTAGAAGAATGTTATTAAGCCTCTTTGTGTTTGTGGAGTTTTTTGTTGTTTCTTTTTAAATTTAATTCTAGTTCAATACTATTGTGGTCTGAAAATTATTTGACAGAATTTCAATCTTTTTTAACTTATTGAGGCTGTTTTGTGGTCTAGTATGTGATTTATTTTGGAGAGCATTCTATGTACTCTTGAGAAAATTGTGTATCCTGCTGCTTTTGGGTGAAGTGTTCTGTAAATATCTGTTAAGTCCATCTGATCTAATGTATTGTTCAGTGTCTCTGTTCCCTCACTTATTTTATGTCTGGTTCATCTGTCTATTGATATAAGTAGTGTGTTAAAGTTTCCTAGTATGAATGAATTGCAGTCTACTGCCCCCTCTAGTTCTGTTATTATTTGTTTTAAATATTTAGTTGCATAGATATTTATAATTGTAATATCATCTTGTTGGACTAATCCCTTTATCATTATGTAATGTCCTATGTTTCTTGTTACTTTCTTTGTTTTGAAGTCCATTTTGTCTGAAATAAGTATTGCTACTCCTGTTTTTTTTCTCCCTATTATTTGAGTGAAATATCTTTTTCCATTCCCTTCACTTTCAGGCTATGTATGACTTTAGGTCTGAAATGAGTCTTTTCTGGACAGCATATAGATGGGTCTTGTTTATCCATTCTGCCACCAGATGTCTTGTAATTGGTGCTTTTATTCCATTTATACTTGAGGTAATTATTGATAGATATGTACTTATTGCCATTTCATTAATTGATTTAGGGTTGTTTTTATAGTTCCTCTCTGTTTTTTGTTTCTCTCTTATACTCTTCTCTTATTATTTGATGATTTTCTTTAGTGTAGTAACTGGATTTCTCTTTTTAAAGTTTTTGTGTATGTATTATAGGCTTTAGGTTTGTGGTTACCATAAGAGGCATAGTTTCCTAAATATGTAATAGTCTATATTAAGTTGATGATGGCTCTATTTCAAACACATTCTAAAAGTACTTATTTTTGTTCTTCTTTCTCTTCCGCACTTCATGAATTAGATGTCATACTCTGCATTTTTTTGTGTATCCCTTCACTGATTTTGTTTTAGCTGGTTTTAGTTATGTTTGTTTTGTTTTAATTTCATACTTGCTTTTTAATTAATTGGTCTACTAAATTTCTGTGGGCTTTTTTGACTGGTGAAAACTATTTAGGCTTAAGAACATTTCCATCTACAGAATTTCCTTTAACATGTCCCATAATACTGATTTAGTTGTGGTGAATTCCTTCAGCCTTTGTTTATCTGGGAAATTTTTAAGCTCTCCTTCAATTTTGAATGATAATCCTGCTGAGTAGAGAATTCTTGGGTGCAGGTCCTTCTGTTTCAATGCATTAAATGTCTCATGCCACTCCCTTCTGGTCTCTAAAGATTCTGCTAAGAAGTCTGGGTGATAGCCTGATGGGATTTCCCTTTTAAGTAGTCTTTTTTCTCTCTCTGGCTGCTTTCAATACCCTCTCCTTATCCTTAATATTTGTCATTTTAATGATTGTATGTCTTGGTGTTGTCTTACTGGGGTTCCTTTTGTTTGGAGCTCTCTGTGCTTCCATGTCCTGTGTGTCTATTTCCTTCACCAGTGGAATGTTTACAGGAATTATTTCTTCAAAGAAACTTTCTACCCCTTTATCTCTCTCTACTCCTTTTTTTACCCCTATTATGAAAGTATTATTTCATTTGGATTTGTCACAAAGTTCTTTTAGTGTCCCTTTTCTTTCCTAGATATTTTTTTTCTCTGTACCTCAACTGCATTGTGTTCCTGTTCTCTAGTTTCCATCTCATTGACTGTCTCCTCTAATGGCAGCAATCTGTTATTCATTCTCTCCCTTGTATATTTCATTTCAGTTACTGTATTCTTCAATCCTGAGTGGCTCATTTGTCACTCTTCTACCCCTTTGTTGAATCTTTTCTGCAGATTGGTGAGTTAATTTGTGACTTTTACTTTTAAATCTTTTACTATTAAATATTTAGCCCTCTTTCTGGTGTTTTATCCTATACTTTTTCCCAAACATATTGCTCTGCCTCATCATTTTGCTATGGCTTCTGTGTTTCTTCCTTTGTATTAGTAGATCTGCTACACTTCCTGGTCAAGAGAGTAATGGTTTTATGAAGAAAACATCCTGTGGTGTACAGAAGCTCAAGACTCATTCCTCTCCAGAGCCTTGTTCTCCTCTGCAGTGGTCTTTCTCAGTCCAATACATATGGCAGTTCAACTCAGCCAATCTTTTGTGAGCTGAGCAGCTGTACTTATGTTTGGATAGTTGTGGTTGGGGATGATCTCTGCCTGCTCTGATGTGATGGTGGCGTTTTTGGGTTTTCGGAGTGGGCATGCAGCACAAGTGTAGCAATTGGTGGTGGGGCACATGGGCACCTTGCAGTGGAGTGTGTGGCGGTGGAGTGTGCAGTTGCTGAAAGCTGGTATGTGGTGCTGGGCTGGGATGCCCATGAGCAGGAAGAGCACTTTGAGCTGGCTCTCAAAAGCACCTCCTCAGCTGGGCAGAGGAAGGGTTGAGACATCTGTGAAAGCCTCCTTCTGCCTGCCAGGCACCCATGCATGCTGACTGGTGTGCAGGGAAGCTCCTCAGGGCTGAGCTGCCAGTGAGGGGATGTAGTATTGGGGGTTCCTGGGAGTGCCCAACTAGTGGGTTGAGGGAAGGCTGGTGAAGCATCCTCCACCACCTTTACTCCTGTGGAGAGAGCTCTGTCTAACCCGTGGCACTCTGGCATCCTTTCCACTGCTGGCAAATCTCTCAAAGTGCCTCCTCTATGTTGAGTCTCAGCAGTACCAACAGAGCATAGTTGCCCTCCACATGAGGTAGGAGTCTCAGCCTCCTAGACTGCTCCAACTCTCTTTGGTGTCCAGCCCCATTAATCACTAAAGACTGATGCAATGTGGACTCATGGTCCCAAAGCAGATCTCCGGGGCTATGTATGCTGAATTCCTGAGCACTTATCCACTCCCCACTCCTTCCTCTTCCTCCCTCTTGTGGGCTGGGATGCAGGAAGGGCTGGGATCCTGATTCATCATGAATTTGGCACTTTACCCTTCTCTGTGTGGTCTTCCTTTCTTCCTCATCTGTAGACGGTCTTCTCTGCAAACCTCAGGTCATTTTCAACTAGTTGTATTGGCTGCAATTGCTCCCTTGGTGTGTGTGTGTGGCAGGAGGTTTCTGCCTTGTCTTTCTACTCCACCATCTTTTTTCTCTTCATTGCTTTTCTATTTTCTATTTATTTGTTTTCACTATAATCTTCATCATTTTTTTCCTTCTGCATTTTTTGCCTTTACATTGCTTTTAAGTTCTAGTTTCTGACAAATATTCCAAAACAATTTGGTCTGGAAAAAATATTATTTTCAAAACTCACCCAGGAAACTGGATATCCAAATTCAAAAGAATTAAATTGGACCCCAAATTTGCACCATAGATAAAAATAAATTTAAATTTTACCAAAGATTACATGTACCAAAAAATAAATAATCCAATTACAAAATTGGCAGAAGTCCTGTGTAGGAATTTTTCCAAAGAAAACATACAGATGGCCAACAGACACATGAAAAGATGTTCAACATCACCAGTCATCAGGGAAAAAATTAAAACTATAAGGAAGCATCACCTTACACCACTCAGGATGGCTATTATCAACAAGAAAAGAAATAGCAAATGTTGGTGAGGATTTGGAGAAAATGGAATCTTCATGCATGTTGGTGGAGATGTAAACTGGTGCTGACACTACTGAAAGCAGAATGATGAAGGTTTCTTTAAAAACTAAAAATATAAATACCACACAACCAAGCAGTTCAACTTTTTGGAATTTACCCGAAGAAAAAAAAATCACTGATTCAAAAAGATATATACCAGTTTTGGCTACAATAGTCAAGATAGGAAGCACCCTTAGTGTCCTAAGTGATAGATGAGTGGATAACGAAGTTGGGGTGCATATATAGAGAGTGGAAAAAGAATGAAATCTTGCCGTTTGTGACAACATTGATGGATTTAGAATGTATTATGCTAAAAGGCAAGACAAAAACAAATACCATATATTTTCAGTTGTATATAAAATCTAATAAACAATGAAAATGAATAAATAAACAAAAAGAACAGAAATAGACTTGTATACACAGAGGAAAGATCTGTGTTTGCCATAGAGGGTGGGGTGGGGAATGTGTTAAATAGGTAAAGGAGACAAAGAAGCACAAACTTCTAATTATAAAATAAATTAATCATGGGGATAAAAGTGCAGCATAAGAAATATAGTCAATATTGTAATGTCCTTGTATGATGAGAGATGGTAACTACACTTGCCATGGTGAGCATTTAGTAATGTATATAATTGTTGAGTAAGTATGTTGTCTATCTGAAACCAACATAATTTTATATATCAACTATACTTTAACTTAAAAGGTAAATAAATAAAACTAGTTGAATTGTTTGAAAAGATTAAATATAAGAGATACAACAACAGCAATAATAGACCCTTAGGAAAAAAATAGTGTTAGTTTTCATGATCTTGGATGGCAAATATGATAGCAATTGCACAAGGAATAAATTATAAAATACAAATTACAAAGTATATGTAGACTTTCATTAAAATTAAAAACCTCTGTGATTCAAATTAGTGAATCAAAAAGTGGGACAACCCAAAGGATGAGAATAAATATTTGCAAATAATACATGAGTAAGAGCCTATCACCCACAGTACAAAGCACTTTATAACTCAAAAATAAAATGAAAATTTCTCAGATAAAAAAATGGACAAAGGATTTGAATAGACATCTATCCAAAGAAAATATACAAAGGTCAATAAGCACATGAAAGTGTGCTCAATAGCATTAGTCATCAGGGAAATATACATCAAAACCATGTTGAAATCCCACTTCATACCCACTAGGATGAGTATATTTAAAAAGGCAGACAATAACCAGTGTTTATAACATTGTAAATTTGGAATTCTTATAAATTGTTAATGAGAATGAGTGTAAAATAGTGCTGCCACTTTAGAAACAATCTGACAGTATGTCAAGCGTGAAGTTACATAACTGAACAATTACACTCCTAGGCATATGCTCAAAGGAATTTTAAACAAGCACTAAAACAAATACTTATAAATGAATTTTATAGTAGCACTATTTACAATAGACCTAAGGCAAAAACAACCCAATGTATGTTAACTGAGGAATGTATAAAAAAGATATGGTAAAGTCTAACCATGAAATGGAATATCTTACAGCAGAAAAAAAGGAGGAATAAAGTATGAGTTACTTATTTATAGTACACTATGAATGAATTCTGAAAATATTTTGCTAACTTAAGGTAGACATAAAATACACAAATGATCACATATTGCATGGTTACATTTATGTGAAATGACCAGATAGGCAACTCTCTTGAAACGGAAAGCAGATCAGTTGTTTCAGGGGTACTTGGTGAAGGAAGGAAAAAGTAGTGACTTACAATGTGTATGTAGTTTGTTTTGGGGGTAATGAAAATCTGCTGAAATTAGATAGTTGTGTTGATTGCAAAACCTTGCAAATATACTAAAAAACCAAGGAATTCTACACTTCAAGATAGTAAATTTTATGGTTTTTAAGTTCTATATCAATAAAGATATGGCAGAGGGATAGACATATTGGTTGATGGAACAAAATATAAAATTTAGAAACACAGTACCTTACAAGTATGGCCATTTGACAAAGTAGCAAAAAAAATCAATGGAAAAATGAAAGTATTTTCAGTAAGTAGTACTACAGCAGTTAAACATCCAGAGACAAAACAATGAATCTTGACCAGTTTTCACACCTTATTCAAAAATTACCTCAAAATTGGTAACAAACTTAAATGCAAAATGTAAACATGAAGTTTTAGAAAATGCATAGAAAAGTGTCAGGATGCAGCAATATCAATAATAAAAGTTATCAGTCCAAAAGCAATATCCACAATGAGAAACTGATAGACTGAACTTCATTAAAAGTAATAATTTTTTATCTGTAAAAGACCATGTTGAGATTGTAAGAAGAGAAACTACAGACTGGGGAAAAATATTTGTAAACCATATATTTGATAAAGGACTATTATATATCTAGAATACATAAATGACACTCAAAATTCAATAGTTATAAAAAGCTAAGAATACTGAGCAAAAGACATGAACAGACATTTCACTGAAGAGGATATGCAGATGGCAAATAAACACATGAAAAAAAGGTCAACATCAATGAAAGTTAAACTCTCAAGAAGATATTATATGCCTGTCAGAGTTGCTAAAACAGAAAAAGTGACAACACTAAATGCTGGCTATTATGTAGAGAAACTATCATTCACAACTTGCCAGCAGAAATTCAAAATTCCAGTCACCATGGAAAAAAGGCAATTGGTTTAAAATCTAAACATACAACTACCATATTATCCAGAAATTGCACTTCTGGGCATTTATCCGAGATAAATTATAACTTAAGTTTACACAAATAAACCTATCCATGAATGCTTATATTTTTTCATAACAAGCTAAAATTTGGAAAAGAACTCAAATGCCGTTCAACTGGTACCTCATTACACAGACTGTGTTACAGCCATTCCATGGAATACTACTCAGTGGTGGCTAAGGAAGGTGTGGGCATGTAGGCAAGTGGGGGTTAAAGGAAGGCATTATAAAAGCTCCTTGTGGTGATGGGAATATTCTGTGTCTTGTCTGTCAATATGAAAATCCTGGTTGTTATATTGTTTTATATTTGTGTAAGATGCTATCACAGGGGAAATAGTAAAGGGCAAACAGGATATCTACACATCATTTCTTATAACTGTAAATATACATTTTGTATTAATTAAAAATTATTTGTATTTCTATGTACTAGCAATAAAAATTGTAAAATAAGTTTTTAAGAACATGCTATTTACAACAGCATCCCTAAATATGAAATACACATGGACAAATTTAACAAAATATAAGCAAGCACAATGCACAATGACAATGACATAACATTCAAACACTTCAAACTCTTTTGACCAAAACATACAGCACATCTTTGTGTCTCTACATGCATTCATTCTTTTGGGCATCAGAGGAAGGGAAACAAGGTAATATTTCTGAGCTGGGGATGATGCATCTGTAGGACCCATCTTTATAAAGCTTATTTCTTCTAATGTATGCTCTCTGAGGACCATGCATCTTTGGGCTCCTTTTCATCCAACATTGCATTTTCTCCCATTAGCATCTCTCCAAGGACCTTAGAGCATATTCTAAGGTATAAAAGTTTGCTTTTATTTGGAAATACTACCCTTACTGGCATTTACCTTCTGAAATCACCATACTCCAAGAGCATGGTCCTCTGTCCCTTCATTCAATGTAAATTTTAAATATCCTTATCTGAGAAATGAATAATAGAGAAAATAAAACACCTTGTCTATCTTCTATATGTTCATACTATTAAGGATGCACTAATTCATTTAAGATGACCAAAAATGACAACATGCCTGATATATACCTGTCTCAGCACACTTATGTGGAATTTGGGAAGAAAAGAGAAAGTAAAACCTTCTGAGATTCCTTGAAGAAATGGTTTGTACAAAGTCAGTCAAAGCTTCCAGTAGCTACAGGAAAACTTGACTAGTTCAGTGATATTATTTCACTTATCACACAGGGAATGAGTCTTTCTTAAGATAATTCCCTGCATGTGTAGATTCAATATAAAGGAAGCATATCTGATGCAGAACCCACGGTCCTTTCCTTATTTTTCTTGACTGTCTTTTTGTTTCATAATGGGGCCAAAAGTTGTTAGGGAAACCCCACCACCACCACAATTTTCAACTGCGGTCTGCACCATTTTACATTCCCATCAACAGTATATAAATATTCTAATTTTTCCACATCATCACCAGCACTTACTATTTTTTGTTTTTTTATAACAACCCGCCTAACAGATGTGAGGTGGTATCCGATTGTAGTTCTGATCTACATTTCCCTGATGTTTAGAGATGCTGAGAATCTTTTCATATACCTGGTGTCCATTTGTATGTCTTCTTTGGAAAATATTTATATAAGTCTTTTGCCAATGTTTTAATCAGGTTTTTATAATTTGATGTCTATTTTTTGCTACTGAGTTGTTGGAGATTCATATATATTTTGGACATTAGCCCTGTGTCATATAGATGTTTTGCAAATATTTTCTCCCATTCCATAGGTTGTTTCCTTCCACTGATTGATTCTTTTGCTTGCAGAAACTTTTCAGTTTGATGTCCTACTTGTCTGTTTTTAGTTTTATTGTATGTACACTAAGTGTCAAATCCAATAAATCACTGCCAAGACCAATTTTAAGAAATTTCTCTCATATTTTTAGAGGAGTTTTATAGCTTCAGGTCTTTACATTTGTCTTTAATCCACTTTGAGTTGATTTGTGTGTATGATGTAAAATAAGGATCAAATTTCATTCTTTTGCATATAGATATCCAGTTTTCCCAACATCATTTGTTGAAGAGACTACCCGTTCCCTGTTGTGTGCTCTTGGTACCCTTGTTGGAAGTCAGTGAACATATATTTGGTTTTTGATTCTGGTTTCTCTATTCTGTTCCTTTGATCTATCTGTCTTTATACCAGTACCATACTGTTTTAATTATTATAGCTTTGTAATATACTTTGAAATTAGGACTTCTGATGTCTCCAGCATTGTTTTTTTCCCCTCAAGATTAATTTGGCTATTCAGGGTCTTTTGCTATTCCATTAGAATTTTAGGATATTTTTCTGTAAAAAAATTAAAAAGCCATTGGAATTTGATAGAGACTGCATTGAATTTGTAGATATTTTTGAATAGTATGTACATTTTACTAATACTCATTCTTCCAACCCATGAATGTGGGATGTCTTCCATTTATTTATGCCTTCTTTAATGTATTTTATCAGTCATTATGATCAGCATGTATAAAACATTTTATTATTTTTGATGCTATTGTAATTGACATTGTTTTCTTAATTTCTTTTCCAGATAGTTGATTTTATATGTACACAGCTATCATATAATACAGCAATCCCACTTGTGGATTTATTCCAAAAAGTTGACATCAGAATCTGGAAGATATATTTGAATCCCCCTATGTTAACTGCAGCATTATTCATGATAGCCAATATACAGAAACTACACAAATGTCCACAGATAGATGACTGGATAAAGAAGAGATTGTACATGCATACAATGGAATATTATTCAGCCTTGAAAAATGGAATCCTGCCATTCACATCAAATGGATGAGCTTTGAAACATTATTCTGTGTGAAATAAGCCAATAAGAGAAGGACAAATTTTACACAATTTCACTTATATGAAGAATCTAAAATAGTCAAACTCATAGAAGCAGAGAATAGAATGGTGGTTGCCAAGAGCTGAAGGGTAGAGGAAAATGGGGAGTTGATCAATAAGTATAAAGTTTCACTTATGTAAGTTATGTAACATGAATAAACGCTAAGAGTCTGCTGTATATGATATGAGGATAAATCTCATGTTAAATATTCTTAGCATATGCACATACACATATGTATTCTACAGAGGGACACATGGAAATTTTTGGAGGTGATGGATATACTTAATATATTGATTGTGGTGATGTTATTATGGGCATATGCATTTGTCCAAAATCATCAAGATGTACACATTCAGTGTGTGCAATATTGTATATCAATTACACCTCAATAAAGCTTAAAAATGATGGTAGGGAAGCTTTAACAAGGAAAATAACAAAAGAATATCAGAACATAAAATGGCATTAAAGTCTATATGGGGGCAAAGAGAATGACCTCCACCACCACCACCAATAAAAGAGAAAACAAAAAAGGTACACAGCAAGAAATATTACAGAGACATTGGTGCTTTCTCAATTAGCCCAATATTCCTAGTAACTGTAACAAATAATAAGTCATGAATAATCAAATTGTATGAATAGTTATGCTACAAATTATAATATACAGACCCACAGTGAAATGTGGATAATTTAAACCTTGTTAAATGCAAATTTAGTTTATGTGATAATTAATGATTCTTATGCCTTGTAGCAAAATGATGTAATAATACACAACACGGGGCAGTGGAGTTAAGCCATTACATTTGGAAAGCAGCTGGCATCATAATCAAATGCTATAAACATATATTCACTATTTTCCCCACTGGCACTACTCCATAGAATTTATCTTAAAATGAAATCAGTCAAAAATGAAGAAGCCAATGCATGCCCAGGACTTCAGTGTAACATAATTTAAAACATCCCTGAAGAATTGGGGGCAACTTGCATTTCTAACAACAAGTATAATAATTAATTGAATAATGGTCTTTTTCCCCCATGAATCCACATGTTGTCTGGAAAAATAATTATGATGGCTCTCTAGAAGTCAGTAAAGACCTTTTGAAATTATTGCTAGGTGAAAATCGGAATATAAATTATATAGAGCTATCATTGAAACTACTCAAGGAACATTTAGTCATATGCAAAAAAGGACTAGCCAGACACACAAAGATTAGAACATATATTATGAGTGTGGCATTGGAATTCATTTGATGGAGAAAATAAAATAATGGGAGTGGATGGGACAAGAGGAAGGAAAAATCAGTCCTTAGGTAATGGGTAGAGTAGAAACTGTTGCCAGGGAGACCAGTTACTAAGCCCCTGAAATAGTGTAAAAGAGAGTTGATGAAATTCTAAGCCAGAGGCAGAGGCTGTGAAGATAAAGGGAAAGGAAATATTAAGGCTTTTTTTTTTTAAGAAAGACCTTTTCAGAAAGGAGGAAGGGTTATTTATCTTTGGGGAAAAACAGAAAATAAATGTTACATAGCCCTGCAACTATTAGAATAGACTGAAAGGATAATATTAGGTATTGTTTGTTAATTACTTAATGAGTGTCAAGCAATTACCACTTGTCGTCTTTTTTTGCAGTCTGTGTTATTTTCATCAGTATTCTCATTGTAAAGAGGAGACAACTGAAATAAAATGCCTTTCCCACATCACGTAGACAATGAATGAATGGGAGATCTGGAATTCCTACCAGATATCTGACCTTAACTGAGACCCTGAACTATATGCCAAGTGCCTGAACAAGGGTGGTGGGCTTATACATACCTGAACTAATTCTAAAAGTCACCCTCTCTCATTCTGATCCTTTCATTTCCTCTACTTTTCTTTTCTTTTGTTACAATTAAATATTCATATAATCCTTTATCTTCTTCAAGCTTGTTACTTTGCTAGTCTGGAGATTGGAGCTTGCAACATTTGCCTTTCTTTGGAAGGTGAAGAGTTAACAGGCACACAGGAATGAAAGCTTATAAGATGCCTCCAAAATTAAAGTAAAAAAGAGAAGGGAGGCCAGTCTTACCCTTCAAGGATTTGTTGGGGAATGGTGAGGAGAGCTGAGAAGTGAGGAGAGCTGAGAAGGGGGAGGTGGTAGTGGATCAACATAAATATCCAAAGGCAGACTAAGGTCTTTTTTCATGGGCAAGAGAAAGCACAATTCCCTGGGCCCCTTTGAGGTTCGTTTATGGGTAGAGGTTTGTGGGAGGAAGAGCAAACCAGGGGGGTGTAATACTAGACAAATTAGAGAGGAACAAAGGATGCAGATGCTGATTGCAGTGAGGACATGTGATGAACACTCAATAAAAAAGACAGAAAGAGGCAATGCAGCCCACAAAACATTACAAGATATGATAAACTTGACCACATGATAATTCTCCAAGTTCCAAAGTGGTTGTATTAGAGCCATGAGATTATAAGAAAGTCTTGTTTCTTTTCTATATATATTACTCAAAATTCAAAACAAAATAAATGCTATTTACATAAAAGTGAATTAACACCCTGTGAACTGATTTTCTCCATTTCATGAGCTCTCCCTGGGACCCACTCAGTAGCATTGCCCTGATGTCCACATGCACCAAGAACCTCACCTGTTTCCTTCATTTGATATTTTTTTTACTCTTGGGTATGTGCCCTCATGAAGCTTAACCAAGGTTCTTTCCTTAAGGCCAGAATAGTGTTCAAAATGTGCATAATTGACCTAGTTCCATATCCCAGCTTAAAGTGTCATCTAGAGAAGGCAAACAATATAGGAAACAACAGAATAAATCACAAGAGGCTGCCTTGATTTATCAATACTGCTCTACACAATAAATATTGATAAGATTAGAAAGTAAAAAAAATTAAATATAAAAAGGAGAAATTATTTACCTCATCTGTGGTCAACAAGTAGTTACTATCCTGATCCTATCAATAAGTATAAGATGAGCAAATGACAGGAACATCCCTTTAACAAGCAATTTAGAGAGGTAAAGATAATTGAGACAAACATTGTACATGAAAGTGTGGTCAGCCTCATTGGTTATCAAATACATTTAAACTTAAAAGATGATTTAGGAATACATAGTATTAATGTGTGTGTGTGTGTGTGTGTGTGTGTGTGTGTGTGTAGAAAAATGGATATTAATGGGTTCCTGGGGGGTACTCCTATGTGAAAAAGGCAAAATTTAAATCTCAATTCAAAAACAATGTTACCTCTGATGTTATTGTTCTTCATTTGGTTTCAGAGTGACATTAATTAATGTACTTGATTAATTCTCACTGAGGGCCCATATAAGGTCTTATATTGAGCAGAACCAAAGGTGGAGGAGATTGGTGGGAAAGCCAATTTATCTGAATAATAACATGTGGCAAGAGGGAGTGAACTCTAGAGAATGAATGATGCTATTCTTTGAATGGCTTTCAACTCCAAAACACACTGTGAGATCTAAAGCCCCTAGATTTTGCATTACAGTTAGAAAACAAAACCAAATTAAAGAACAATAAGACAATTGTCTTTTCAGAAGACTTCAAAAATATATAAAAATGGTATTACAGAGGCAAGGAGGCACGAAGGACCTCTGTTCTTGTGGCAGAACACACAATGCTGCCCTGCAAACCCCACCAGTGCCCTAGGACATCACGAGGGTCACCCCGTCCATGGAAGCCTAGGGGATTAACCCAGAGGCTTCTCCCTATGTGTGGTTAACCAGAACAGAGCAGAGACAGGCAAGGAAACTGGCCAGCAGGAAGGGACTTTGTTCTCCCCGCTGACACATGCGACACACGCTGGCCCATGAGAAGGAAGAAGAACCTTGTTCAATCCAAAATCCCTCAAACACAAGAAAGAGAACTGAGACTGATATCACCAATTTTCCTGAAAGAGAATTCAAAATAAAAGTCATAAGCATGCTGATGGAGTGACAGAAAACATTCAAGAGCTAAGGGATGAATTCAGCAGGGAGATAACAGAAATGAAACAAACAATAGGAGGATTTAAGAGCAGACTAGATGAGGTGGAGGAGACAGTTAATAGAGTAGAAATCAAAGAACAAGAAGACAGAGAACCTGAGGCAGACAGAGTAAAAGGATCACTAGGAATGAAAGAATATTACGAGAACTGTGTGATCAATTAAAATGGAACAATATTCTCATTATAGGGGTACTAGAAGAAGAAGAAGGGAGACAAAGGGATAGAAGTGTCTTTGAAGAAATAGTTGTGGAAAACTTCCCCAATCTGGGGAAGGAAATAGTCCCTTGGGCCATGGAAATCCACAGATCTCCCAACATAAGGGAGCCAAGGAGGACAACAACAAGACATATAATAATTAAAATGGCAAAGATGAAAGACAAGGACAGAGTATTAAAAGCAGCCAGAGAGAGAAAAAAGATGGCCTACAAAGTAAAATCCATCAGACTATCATCAGACTTCTCAGCAGAAACCTTACAGGCAATAAGGGAGTAGCATGATATATTCAATGCAATGAAAGAGAAGGGTCTCAAACCAAGTATACTGTATCCACCAAGATTAACATTTCAATTTGAAGAGGGAATAAACAATTCAAAGAAAAGCAAAAGTTGAGGGAATTTACCTCCTACAAACCATCTCTACAGTGTATTCTGAAGGGACTGCACTAGATGGAAGTATGCCTAAGGCTAAATAGCTGTCAACAGAGAAAATAAAACCACAGCATAGGAAGTAGACAAACTAAATACTAATTAAATGCAAAATTAAATCAGCCATCCACAAAGATACAGAATAAGACATATAACATATAAAGAGTGGAGTAGGAAGAAAAAGAAGGGAGAGAAAAAATAATCATATGACTGTGTTTAAAATGGTGTAATAAGTGAGTTAAACTAGATGGTTAGATCATAAAGAAGCTGGCTTTAAACCTTGAGTAACCAGGAATCCAAAGCCTGCAATGGCAATAAGTACATATTTATTGATAATCATCCTAAACGTAAATGGAATGAATGCACCAATTAAAAGACAGAGTTACAGAGTGGATAAAAAAGCAAGACCCATCTATATGTTGCCTACAAAGAGAATCACTTCAAAGCCAAAGACATACACAGACTAAAAGTGAAGGGATGGGAAAAGACACTTCATACAAACAATAGGGAGAAAAAAGCAGGTGTTGCAGTATTATATCAGACAAACTAGACTTCAAAACAAAGGAAGTAACAAAAGACAAAGAAGGAAATTACATAATGGTAAGGGTTCAGTCCATCAAGAGGATAAAACCATTACAAATATCTGTACACCCGGCATAGGAGCACCTACATATGTGAAACAAATACTAACAGAATTAAAGAAGGAAATAAAATGCAATGCATTCATTTTAGGAGACTTCAACATACCACTCACTCCAAAGGACCATCAACCAGACAGAAAGTAAGGAAGGACACAGAGGCACCGAAAAACACACTAGAAGAGATGGACCTAATGGACATCAATAGAACATGCCACCCAAAAGCAGCTGGATACACATTCTTCTCAAGTGCACATGGAACATTTTCCAGAATAGACCACATACTACTAAGCCACAAAAAGAGCCTCACCAAATTCAAAAAAATTGATATTGTGCCAACCAAATTTTGAGATCACAAAGTATAAAACTGGAAATAAATTGTATAAAGAAAACAAAAAGGCTCACAAATACATGGAGACTTAACAACATTCTCTTAAGTAATCAATGGATCAATGACCAAATTAAAATAGAGATCAAGCAATATATAGAGACAAATGACAACAACAGCACATTGCCCCAACTTCTGTGGGATGCAGCAAAGGCAGTTCTAAGAGGAAAGTATATAGCAATCCAGGCCTATTTAAAGAAGGAAGATCATTCCCCCAAAAATAGTCTAAATTCACAATTATTGAAACTGGAGAAAGAAGAACAAATGAGGCCCAAAGTCAGTAGAAGGAGGGACATAATAAAGATCAGAGAAGAAATAAAATTGATAAGAATAAAACAATAGAAAAATCAATGAAACTAAGAGCTGGTTCTTTGAGAAAATAAACAAAATAGATAAACCCCTAGCCAGACTTATTAACATAAAAAGGGACTTACACACATAATAAGAATCAGAAATGAGAAAGGAAAAATCATGACAGACACCACAGAAATATGAAGAATTATTACAGAATACTATGAGAATCTATATGCTAACAAGCTGGAAAACCTACAAGAAATGGACAACTTTGTAGAAAAATAAAACCTTCCAAGACTGACCAAGGAGGAAACAGAAAATCTAAACAGACCAATTAGCAACAACAAAATTTAATCAGTAATCAAAAAACTACCTAAGAACAAAATCACCAGACCAGAAGGATTCACCACTGAATTTTATCAGAGATTTAGAGGACATAATACCCATTCTCCTTAAAGTTTTCCAAAAAATAGAAGATGAGGGAATACTTCCAAACTCATTCTATGAAGCCAGTATCACTCTAATACCAAAACCAGGCAAAGACTCCACAAAAAAAAAAAGAAAATTGCAAACAAATATCCCTGATGAACATGGATGCAAAAATGCTCTACAAAATATTAGCAAACCGAATTCAAAAATACATCAAAAGGATCATACAACATGATTAAGTGGGATTCATCTCAGGGATGCAAGATTGGTACAACATTCAAAAATCCATCAACATGCACTATATCAATAAAAAGAAGGGCAAAAACCACATGATCATCTCCATAGATGCTAAAAAAGCATTTGGCAAAATTCAAGACCCATTCATGATAAAAACTCTAAAAAATATAGGTATGAAGGTCTAGTACTTCAACATAATAAAGGACATATACGACAAACCCACAGCAAACATCACACTTAACAGTCAAAAGCTGAAAGTTTTTCCTCTAAGATCAGGAAAAAGACAAAAATGCCCACTTTCCCCACTTTTATTCAACATAATACTGGAGGTCCTAGTCATGGCAATCAGACAAAACAAAGAAATAAAAGGCATCCAAATTGGTAAGGAAGAAGTCAAATTGTCAGTTTGCAGATGGCATGATATTGTACATAAAAAACCCTAAAGAATCCACTCCAAAACTATTAGAACTAATATGTGAATTCAGTAAAGTTGGAGGATACAAAATTAATACACAGAAATGTTACATTCCTATATACTAATGATGAACTAGGAGAAAGAGAATACAGGAAAAAAGTTCCATTCAAATTTGCATCAAAAAGAATAAAATATCTAGGAATAAACCTAACCAAGGAAGTGAAAGACCTATACCCTGAAAACTACAAGACAATCTTGAGAGAAATTAAAGAGGACACTAATAAATGGAAATTCATCCCACATTCTTGGGTAGGAAGAATTTATAGTGTCAAAATGACCATCCAGCCTAAAGCAGTCTACAGATTAAATGCAATCCCTATCAAAATACCAACAGCATTCTTAAACGAACTGGAAAAAATATCTCTAAAATTCATATGGAACCACAAAAGACCCCGAATAGTCAAAGCAATCCTGAGAAGGAAGAATAAAGCAAGGCGGATCTCACTTTTCCAACTTTAAGCTCCACTACAAAACCACAGTTATCAAGACAATTTGGTACTGGCACAAGAACAGACCCATAAACAAGTGGAACAGAATAGAGAGTGCAGATATTAACCCAAGCATATATGCTCAGTTAATATACTATAAAGGAGCCATGGATATACAATGGGGAAATGACAGCCTCTTCAAAAGCTGGTGTTGGCAAAACTGGACAGCTACATGTAAGAGAATGAAACTGGATTATTGTCTAACCCCATACACAAAGCTAAATTCGAAATGGATGAAAGACCTGAATGTAAGTCATGAAACCATAAAACTCTTAGAAGAACACATAGGCAAAACTCTCTTGAATATAAACATGAGCCACTTTTCCCTGAAGTCATCTCCTTGGCAAGGGAAACAAAATAAAAAATGAACAAATGTGACTACATCAAGCTAAAAGACTTCTGTACAGTAAACGACACCATCAGTAGAACAAAAAGGCATCCTATAGTATGGGAGAATATATTCATAAATGACATATCTGAAAAAGGGTTGACACCCAAAATATATAAACAGCTCACACACCTCAACAAACAAAAAGCAAATAATCCAATTAAAAAATGGGCAGAGGAACTGAACAGGCACTTCTCCAAAGAAGAAATTCAGATGGTCAACAGGCACATGAAAAGATCCTCCACATCGCTAGTCATCAGAGAAATGCAAATTAAAACCACAATGAGATATCACCTCACACCACTTAGGATGGCCACCATCCAAAAGACAAACAATAACAAATGTTGGTGAGGTTGTGGAGAAAGGGGAACCCTCCTACACTGCTGGTGGGAATGTAAATTAGTTCAACCATTGTGGAAAGCAATATGGAGGTTTCTCAAAAAGCTCAAAATAGAAATACCATTTGACCCAGGAATTCCACACCTGGAATTTACCCTAAGATTACACCAGCCCAGTTTCAAAAAGACAGATGCACCCCTATGTTTATCATAGCATTATTTATGCTAGCCAAAAAATGGAAGCAACCTAAGTATCCATTGGTAGGTGAATGGATAAAGATGATGTGGTACATATACACAATGGAATATTATTCAGCCATAAAAAGGAAATAAATCCTACCATTTGCAACGACATGGATGGAGCAAGAGGGTATTATGCTCAGTGAAATAAGCCTGGTGGAGAAAGACAAGTACCAAATGATTTCACTCATCTGTGGAGTATAAGAGCAAAGCAATAACTGAAGGATCAAAACAGCAGCAGACACACAGAACCCAAGAATGGACTAACAGTTACCAAAGGGAAAGGGACTGGGGAAGGTGGGTGGGAGGGAGGGAGAAGGGGAATAAGGGACATTATGATTAGCACACATAGTATAGGTGGGGCATGGGGAAGGCAGTATAGCACAGAGAAGGCAAGTAGTGATTCAATAGCATCTTACTACGCTGATGGACAATGACTATAATGGGCTGTGTGATGGGGACTTGATAATGGGGGAAATCGAGTAATCACAATGCTGCTCATGTGATTGTATATAAATGATACCAAAAGACAAAATATGACATTACAAGTTCATTAATTTTTTTCTTTTTTTTGATAAAAATATTAGGGTAGAAACAGAAAAAACAGTGATTTTCCTGTTGTGCTTCAGCTTACAAATTAGTTAGTAGTGATCAAAAGAAAACGCCAAAATTTCATAGCTTAAGTATCACATCCATGTAAGGAAACTATTCAAGACCAGGAAACATCATCTGAAAAGATTAGAATTAACAGTGTATGACCCTAATAGAGATTGATAATGTTTCTTCTCATCAGCCATACTGAACAACCTCAAATTTCATGCAAAACTGGACAGAACATGCAAAAGGGTTTTGGTCAACTGTGGGGAATAATTAGACCTGGACTGAGTGTTGACCTGATTTACCTTAAGACATCTTTAAAAATCTAGTGACTTAACTGAGTCTCAGAATATCTGAATCAAGAATATAGATGATGATGATTTAGTGGTTCTGGCAAGGTAATATTCAAAATGTCTGGCAAATGAACAGAAAAATGCAACACTTAATGAGGAGAAGATTGACCCATTGAAATGGATCCAGAACATGCAATCATATAAGAATTGCCAGGAAAAAAACATGAGAACGTAAGTTGAAAATTTAGGGAAGGGGTCCAAGATGGTAGCACACACAGAGCCTGAACTTAGTCCCCACACACACACTAAATCTATACCTACTCACAGAGCAACTCCTCCTGAAGAAGAACTGAGCGCAGACTGAACAACAAAGGATAGAGATACCACACAGAGAACAGCAGGAGAGAAGGAGACATGGTGGTGATAGGAACTACATCCCCAGCTCTAGGAACTGCAGTAGTGAGGAAAATTATCAAATTACCCATGGGTAGATTTGCTCACTTTGGACACAGAAAACAAAACAAAACCCAGAAGTTTAGAGGGTAACTAGTACATAAGTGAAGGAAGCACATTTACTAACACTGGAGTGTCCACCAAATGTTGGGGACTGCTGGAACTGTCTCCAGGGTCAGAGGTGCTAGTGGGTGCCTTTGTTTATGTTCCCTACCACCTTAATAGTACAGATGGGAGCAGGGTCCTGGTACATGAGCCAGCATGCTGCCTCACTGGACCCCAGGCCCCTACCCCATACAAGCTCCAGAGTCAGAGCTTCAACAGTCCCACCAAGGCTGTACCAACTCAGCACGTGCCATGGCACTGCTGGCCCACACCAAATTCACTTTCCAGTAGTCCTTCCAGGCCACCTCAATACAGAGAGCTCCAAGAAACCCCTAACCCATTCCAGCTACAGTTCTAGCGAGCCTGCCAGGGCACACCCAGTGCTGAATGCCCTGGGACACCCAAGCCCATGCCCACTTTATTTCTAGAAGTCCTTCCAGGGTGCTCCCTGTGCAGAGCATCCTGGGAACCCCTGGTCCTGCATGTGCTTCAGCTCTAGTCCTTCAGCCTAAGGACCCACAAGTCCACCCTGCTTTATTTCCAGCTGTCTCTCCAGGGCACCCCTGTACAGAGTACCTCAGAACCCCTGGCCTGCTCTCCTTTCAGCTCAATCTGTCCTACTAGGATGGCCAAGATGCATAGTGCCCAGGGGCCCCAGCCTCCACCCATTACGTCTCCAGCCAGCCAAAGAGGCCAGGCGCATGCAGTCAACACTGGGCATAGTTCTATGCAAGTCCACTCCTTCAAGACTAGGAGAGGTAGCTGCTTCACCTAATTCATAGAAACAAGTACAAAAAGTCAAACAAAATGAGGAGACAGAGCATTATGCACAAAACTAAAGAATAAGATAAAACTTCAGAAAAAGAAATAAAAATGAATCAGAGTTAAGCAATATAGTTGACAAGGAGTTCAAGGTAATGGATATAAAGACACTCACTGGACATGAAAGAATGCATTAAATCAGGGAAGGCTTCAACAAAGAGATAGAAAATATAAAAAAGAGCAAGTCAGAGGTGGAGTATACAATGACTGAAAAGAAAAGTACACCAGGAGGAATCAATAGACTAGAGGAATCAGAAAAACATGTCAGTGATCTTAAGAGAGGGTAATGGAAAACACTCAAGCTGAATAGCCAATAGAAAAAATGAATTTAAAAAATTTAAGATAGGTTAAGGGATCTCTGAAACAATATCAAGGATACTAACATTCACATTATAGGAGTTCCCAGAAAGAGAAGAGAGAGTGAGAAAGAGAAATAAAAGTTATTTGAAGAAATGATAACTGAAAACATCCATAACCTGGAAGAGAAATAGACATCCAGCTTCAGGAAGGACAGAGAACTCCAAATTAAATAAGCCCATGGAAGTCCACAGCAAGATATATAATAATTAAAATTTCAAAAATTAAAGATAGAGAATCTTAAATAGCAAGAGAAAATCAACGAATTATACACTAGGGAAACCCCCTAAGGCTATTAGCTGGTTTTTCAGTAGAAACTCTACAAGAGCAGAAGGGAGTGGCATGATATATTTGAAATGCTGACTAGTGGGTCAATGAAGGGGAAAATAACTACAAATAAGAATACTTCACCTAGCAAGGTTGTCATTCAGAACTGAGGGCAAGATAAAAGTTTTCCAAAAAAATAAAGGAATTCTTCACCTCTAAATGAGCCTGACAAACAATGTTAAAGGGACTCTTTAAGCAAAATGTATAAGTCCATATCTAGAATTAAGAAAATTACAAAAAGAAAATATTTCATCTCTGAAACCTATAATGAGGGTACTAGATCAATCACTTAACAGTTAGATTGATTGATTGTTAAAAAAACAAAAGTAGTAAAATAAATTTTATGTAAAATGTTTGTTATGGATTCACAAAATAAGAAGATACAACATATGGCACCAAATACCCAAAATACTGAAGGGAATAAAAATGTAGTGCTTTTAGAATGTGTTCAAACTTAAGGGCCATCAACTTTAAATATAGATTGCTATATATATAACATGTTATATATGAACTTTATAATAACTAAAAACTAAAATCCTATAATATATATGCAAAATAATGAAGAGAAGGGAACCCCAACATACCACAAAAAGGTCATCAATCATGAGGGAGGAAAGCAAGAAGAAAGGAACAGAGAAGAACTAAAAAATAAAATAATTCAGAAGACAATTAACTAAATAGCAATAAATACTGAACACACCTATCTATAATTACTTTAAATGTAAATGATCTAATGCCCAATATGAAAATAGGGATTGCTGAATGGGAAACAAAACAAAACAAAACAAGACCACCAATATGCTGCCTACAAGAAACTCATGTCAATCCTAAAGCCACATACAGACTAAAGTAAAGGATTGGAAAAAGATATTCCATGTGAATGGAAGGAAAAAGAAGAAAAACTAGGGTAGCAATACATATATCAGACGAAAGAGACTTCAAAATGAAGACTGTAATGAAACACAAAGAGCATTATGTAATGGTGAAAGGATCAAGCCAACAAGATGAAAGAACAATTATAAATATATATGAAGCAATCATTGGAACAGTTAAATATATAAAGCAAATATTGACAGACGTGAGGGGAAATACTGACAGTAATGCAATAACAGCAGGGGAATTTAACACTCCACTTGCATCAATGGATAAAGCATACAGACAGAAAATCAATAAGTAAATAGTAGTTTTGAATATCACAATAGACCAGATAGACTTAACAGATATTTACATCCCAATATAGTAGAATACATTCTTTTCAAGTGCACAGAGGACATTCTCCAGGAAAGATCATGTATTAGGCCACAAACAAGTTTCAGTAAGTTTAAGAAGTCTGAAATAATATAAAATATTATTTCCAACCACAAAGTAGGAAAATAGAACTCAATTACAAGAAAAAAAATCTGGAAAACACACAAACATGTGGAGGATAAATATATTATATTGCTACTAAAAAACTAGTGAGTCAATGACGATATTGAAGAGGAAATATAAAGAATTTGGAGACAAATGAAAATAGAAACACAACAATTAAATATCTTTGGGATATAGAAAAAACAGTTCTGAGGGAAATTTTACAGGAATACAGGCCTACCTCAAGAACAAGAAAATCTCAAATAAATAATTGAAACTTACATGTAAAGGGACTAGTTAAACAAGAATCAACAAGTTCAAAGTTCATAGAAGGAAGGAAATAATAAAGATCAGAACAGTAATAAGTTAGAGACTAATAAACAAAATATCAGTTAAACTAATAGCTAGTTCTTTGAAAAGATAAACAAAACTGATAAATCTTTAGTCAACCTTTTCAAAAAAGACATAATATAAATATATAAAATCAGGAAATGAAAGAGGAGTTACAACCAATACCACAAAAATACAATGGATTATAAAAAATTACAACAAAAATTGTATGCCAACATATTAAGTAAACCAGAATAAATGGATAAGTTCCTAGAAATTCTTCCAAGACTGAACCAGGAAAAAAATACAAAATTGGAACAGACTGATTACTAGAAGTGAAAATGAACTGCTAATCAAAAGATGCCCAACAACAAATACCAGGAGCAGATGACTTCACAGGAGAATTCTACCAAACATTTAAAGAAGATTTAATACTTATCTTTCTCAAACTATTCCAAAAAAAGAGGACAGAAAGGAAAGCTTCAAAATTAATTCTAGAACATCAGCACTATACTAATACCAAAACCAGAATAAGACACTAAAAGAGAAAAGAAAAATATAGATCAATATCCCTAAGGAACATGGATGCAAAAATATTCAACAAAATAGTAGCAAACTTAATTTTTAAAATACATTAAAAGGATCATTCACTATGATTAAATGTGATTTATTCCAAGTATGGTTCAATATTCAGAAATCAATGAGATACACCACATTAACAAAAGGGAAGAATAAAAAAGTATGAGAATTTTAATAGATTCAGAGGCATCTGACAAGATCAGGAACAAAACAAGGATGGCAACTCTCACTACTTTTATTCAAGATAGTAAGGGAAGGAGTAACTACAGCAATAAGACAAGAAAAAGAATAAAAAGGCATCTAAATAGGTTAGGAAGAAATAAAACTGTCACCTTTTGTGGATGGCATGAATTTATGAATAGAAACCCCTAAAGCTTCCACCAAAAAACTACAAAAACTAATAAAAGAATTCAGTAAAGCTGCAGGACTGGGGAGGATGGGTGGGAAGGGAGGGACAAGGGTGGGGGAAAGAAAGGGGGCATTACGATTAGCATGTATAGTGTGTGGGGGGGCACAGGGAGGGCTGAGCAACACAGAGAAGACAAGTAGTGATTTTATAGCATCTTACTATGCAGATGGACAGTGACTGTGAAGGAGTATATGGGGGGGACTTGGTGAAGGGGGGAGCCTAGTAAACATAATGTTCTTCATGTAATTGTAGATTAATGATACCAAAAGAAAAAAAAAGAAAATATATTCAATACACAGAAATATGTTGGATTCCTATATACTAACAACAAAGTAGCAGTAAGAGAAATCAAAACAATTCCATTTACAGTTGAATTAAAAAACCCTAGTAATAAACCTAATAAAGGAGGTGAAAGATCTGTATCTAAAAACTGTAAGACACTAATGAAAGAAATTGAGGAAGACACAATAAATGGAAACCTATCCCATGCTTATGGATAGGAAGAATTAATATTGTCAAAATGGCCATCCTTCACAAAAGAATTTACAGATTCAATGCAAACCCTATTAAAATTTTTGGATGGCATTTTTCAAGGAACTACAGCAAATAATCCTAAGACTTATATGGAACAATGAAAGATCCAGAATAGCCAAAGCGATCTTGAGAAAAAATAAAGCTGGAGGTATCATGCTCCCTGACTTCAAGCTATACTACAAAGCTACCATGATTAAAACAGTATGTTAGTGGCACAAGGATAAACCCATAAATCAGTGGAACAGAATAGAGAGCCCAGAAACAAACTCATGCATATATGGGCAATTAATATATGACAAAGGAGCCATGTATATACAATGGGGAAAACACAGTCTCTTCAGTAAGTGATATTAGGAAAACTGGACAGGTACATGTAAGAGAATAAAACTATATTACTGTCTTATACCATACACAAAAATAAACTCTGCATGAATTAAATATTTAATGTAAGACATGAAACCATAAACCCCTTAGAATAAAACGTAGGCAAGAATCTCATGAGCATCAGCATAAGAAATTTTTTCTAGATACATCTCCCCAGGCAAGGACTCATCACCAAAAAAATCAAATATCCTAATTAGAAAATAGGAGAGGACCTGAATATATATATATATTTTCTTCCAAAGTCATAGAGATTACCAAACAGGCACATGAAAAGATGCTCAGCATCACTAATCATCAGGGAAATGTAAACCAAAACCACAGTGAGGTAGCATCTCACACCATTCAGAATGGCTGCTATCTAAAAAAACAAGGTATAACAAGTGTTGGTGATGATGTGGAGAGAAGGGAACCCTCATACACTGTTAATGAGAATGTAAATTGCTCCAGCCACTGTGGAAAACAATATGGATGTTCCTCAAAAAACAACAGAAATACCATACAACCCAGCAATTCCACTTCTGTGAATGTACCTGAAGAAAACAAAATCACTAATGCAAAAAGATATATGCATACCTATGTTCATTGCTTCATTATTTACAACAACCAAGATATAGAGGCAACTGAAGTGCCCATTAATAGGTGACTGTATAGAAAAAGTTGTGGACATATTTGCAATGGAATTTATTTAGCCATAAAAAGAAGGAAATCTTGCCATTTATGGCAATGTGGCTGAACCTAGAGAGTGTCATGCTGAGTGAATTAAGCCAGGCAGAGAAAGACAAATATCATATGATTTCACTTACATATGGAATCTACAAAACAAACCATACAAACAAATAAGAGATACATTCATAAATATTGACAAGAGACTGCTGGTTATGTTAATTAGGTGGGGTGAGGAGATGGGTAAAATAGGTGAAGGAGATAAAAGGGTATAAACTACAAAATTTTAAAGTAAATTGGCCATAGGAATGGAAATGTAATATAGAGAATATAACCAATAATATTGTAATATCTTGGTGTGGTAATGGGGTAACTACACTTACCATGATGGCAAGCACCTCACAATGTATATAATTATTGAATTACTATGTTGTACACCTGATACCAATATAACAATTATATCAACTTTATTCCAATAAAAAAAGGAAACATCCCACTTACAACTGTACCAAAAACTAAAATTCCTAGGAATAAACCTAACCAAGGAGGTGAAAGACCTGCACCCTGAGAACTATAAGATGTTGATGAAAGAAACTGAAGACAATACACACATATGAAAAGATATTCCATGCTCATGGATAGGAAGAATTATTATTGTTAAAATGGTCATATTATCCAAAGCATTCCATAGATTCAATGCAATCCCTATCAAAATAACAATGGCATTTTTCACAGAACTAGATCCAATAATCCTAAAATTTGTGGGGAACTACTCAAAATTCTGAATAGCCAAAGCAATATTGAGAAAGAACACAGCTGAAGGTATAATGTACCAGATTTCAAACTACACTAAATACCTAAACTGAACAAAACAGTATGGTACTGGCAGAAAAACAGACATCCAGGTCAATGGAACTGAATTAATCCCATATGTATATGGTCAATTAATTTATGACAAAGGAGGCAATAATATACAATAGGAAGAAAACAGTCTCTTCAATAAATGGTTTTAGGGAACTTGACAACTATGTGCAAAAGAATTAATCTGGAATACTTTTCTACACCAGAAAGAAACATAAACTGAAAATGGATTAAAGACCTAAATTTAAGACCTGAAGCCATAAAACTCTTAAGAAAAACATAGACAGTAAACACTTGGTCTTAGGAATTTTTGTTCTGGATATTTCTTCTCAGGCAAAAGAAACAAAAACAAAAATAAACAAGTGGGGTTACATCAAACTAAAAAGCTTTGGCACAGTGAGGGAAAGCATCAATAAGACAACAAGAAAAGATATTCACAAATGATATAATAGGTAAGAGATTAGTATGTAAAATATATAAGAATTCATGTAACTCAATATTAAAAATCCAAAGAATCAGATTTAAAAATGGGTTAGGGATATGAATAGACATTTTCCAAAGAAGACATACAGATGGTCAACAGGCATATGAAAATATGTTCAACATCAATAACCATCAGGGAAATACAAATCAAAACCACAATAAGATATCACTTCACACCTATCAGAATGGCTACTTTAAAAAAGATAAGAAATAAACAGTGTGGAATATATAGAGAAAACGAATCTTTGTGCACTGTTGGCGAGACTGTAAATTGGTGCAATCACTATGGAAAATAATATGGAGTTTCCTGGAAAAATTCAAAATAGAACTACCATACAATCTGGCAATTCTACTTGTAGGTATTTATCTGAAGAAAGTGAAAACACTGATTCAAAAAAGATATGTACACTGCTATGTTCATCAAGGCATTATTTACAATAGCTAAAATAGGGAAACAACCTAAGTGTCCATTCATAGATAAATGGGTAAATAAAATGTAGTAAATATACACATTACTACACAGCCATAAAAAATATATAATGAAATATTTGCCATTTGTGAGAACATGGATGGACCTAATGAGTAATACAATAAGTGAAATAGGCAGACAAAGGCAAATAGTGTATTTCAGTTACATGTGGAATCTATAAAACAAAACAAAATGAAACATTAACAGACTCATAGATACAATGTACAAACATGGTTGCCAGAAGGAAGGTGCATAGAGGAATGGACTAGACAGGTGAAGTAGACTAAGAGTTATAACCTTCCGGTTATAAATGAATAGGACAGGAAGATGTAATGAACAGAATAGGGACTATAATCAATAATATTTTAACAAACTTTGTATGGTATCAGATGATTACCAGACTTATTGTGGCGACCATTTTGTAATATATGTAAACATGGAATCACTATGTTGTGCACCTGAAACTAATACATATTGTATGTCAGTTATTCTTTAATAAAAAAGAAAAAGCAGTGTAAAGTTGTAAAAAATAACACACACACACACACACACACACACACACACACACACAAGCATGCATGCACAAAACATCAGAGCTAATCTGAAAGAACTGGCAAGGACCAAAGCTGGAATAATTTTGAACAACAAAATAAGTTATATTAGTTTATAACCCAAAAGACAAAATAAGTATTCATGTGTCCACATTGATATAAAAACATTATTGAATGAATAAATGAAAAAGAATGGACAAATCTTACTCACAGAAGAATCTCAATGAATGTGAAAGAATCAAGGGCAGTAGAAAATCACCATTACAGCATTATTGTAAATGATGCTGCAGTCAAGATTCGTGATAATTACTAAAATCACTGGATGAAGCTTTAATGAAAAATAGGAGAACAGAATACCCACATGGCTCAAATAATCTCCCTCAAAATGTTTATTAATGTGGTTATTTTTTCCAGTTTTATTGAGATATAATTGACATATAATATTGTGTAAGTTGAAGGGGCACAATGTGATTGTACATATATACACGTATATACAGAGTGAAAGGATTATAACAGTAAGATTAGTTAAGTATCCATCATCTCACATGGTTGCAATTATTTTTTGTGGTGACAACATTTAAGATCAACTCTTATCAATTTTCAAGTATATAGTACACTATTGTTAAATTATAGTCACAGTGCTGGATAAGATCCCAAGAACTTATTTGCCCAATAAATGTTAAATCTGTACTTTTTGACCAACATTTCCCTATTTCCCCTACTCCCCAGCCCCTGGTAATGATGATTCTACTCTCATTTTCTGAGTTCAACAGTTTTTTTACATTCCATATGTAAGCGATATCATACAGTATTTGTCCTTGTCTGACTTATTTCACTTAGCATAATGCCTTCAATGTCTATCCATGTCATTGCAAATAGCAGGACTTTCTTCTTTTTATGACTGAATAATATTCCATCGTATTACATATGTCCCAGATTTTCTTTAAACATTTAGCCATTAACAGAGACTCAGGTTGTTTCGATGTCTTGACTACTGTGATTAATGCAATGAATAAGGGGTGTAGATATCTTTATAAGATAGTGATTTCTTCCCCTTTGAATGTATGCCCAGAAGGATTATCGGATCATTCGGCAGTTCCATTTTTTAACTTTTTGAGTAACTTTTCTACTGTTTTCCATAGTGGCTGTACCAAATTACATTCCCACCAACTGTGCATGGTGCCTTTTTTCCATGTCCTTGTTAGTATTTGTTATCTCTTGTCTGTTTGATACTAGCCATTCTAACAAGTGTGGGGTGATATCACCATGGTTTTGATTTGCATTTCTCTGAGGATTAGTAACGTTGAGCACCTTTTCATATTCATATTGGTCATTCGTATGTATTCTTTGGAAAGATATCTTTTCAAGTGCTTTGCCCATTTTTCAGACTATTTGTTTTGTTGTTATTGAGTTCTATGAGTTATTTATGTATTTTTAGATATTAGCATCATATCAGATAGATGGTTTCAAATATTTTTCCCCATTCTGTAGATTGTGTTTTATTTTGTTGATTGTATTTTTTTCACTGTGGAGAAGTTTTAGTTGGTGTAGTCCCACTCAGTAATTTTTGTTTTTGTTGCTGTGCCTTTGGTGTCATATCTAAAAAGTCACTGCCAAGACTGATGTCAAGGAGATTTTTCTCTGTTTTCTTCTAGGAGTTTTATGATCTTTTTGTCTTATGTTTAAGTCTTAATCCACTTCAAATTAATTTTTGTGAGTGATATAAAATAGAGGTCATTTCATTATTTTGTATGTGAAATTTCAGTTTACCCAATAAAATTTACTGAGAAGACTCTTTTGACAACATTTGGATTTCCTGTCAAACATTAGATGACTGCATATGCATGAATTTATTTCTGGGATCTTGATTCTATTCCATTAGTATAAGTATTTGTTTTCATGCCAGCACAATACTGCTTGGATTACTATAGTTTTGAACTATAGTTTGAAAACAGTAAGTGTAATGGCTCCAGCTTTTTCTTTCTTTCTCAAGATTGTCTTGGATATTTGCAATCATTTGTGGTTCCATGTGAATTTAAAGATCTTTTTTATATTTCTTTGAAAAACGTCTTTGGAATTTTGATATGCAATCTATAGATGGATTTGACTAGTATGAATATTTTACAATATTAACTCTTCTGATCCATGCAGCTGGGATATATTTCCATTCCTCTATGTCTTCTTCAGTTTCTATTATTAATGTCTTATGGCTTTCATTCTATACATCTTTCACCTCCTTGGTTAAATTTAATTAAGTATTTTGTCTTTGTATTATAACTGTGACTGTTTAATTTTTATTTTTTACTGTTATTTAATTTATTTATTCTTTATTCAAGTAAGTTCATATAGAATATTATATTGGTTTCAAGTATACAACATAGTATTTCAGCAATTATATACATTATTAAATTCTCACCCCACATATGAGTGAAATCATTTGGTACTTGTCTTTCTCCGCCTGGCTTATTTCACTGAGCATAATACCCTCTAGCTCCATCCATGTTGTTGTTAATGGTAGGATTTATTTTCTTCTTATGGCTAAATAGTATTCCATTGTGTATATGTACCACATCTTCTTTATCCGTTCATCTACTGATGGACATTTAGGTTGCTTCCATATCTTGGCTATTGTAAATAGTGCAGCGATAAACATAGGGGTGCATCTGTCTTTTTCAAACTGAAGGGAGGAACAAGGGCAGGCAGGGGAAAAAGAAAGGGGGCATTACAATTAGCATGTATAGAGTGGGGGGCACGGGGAGGGCTGTGCAACACAGAGAAGACAAGTAGTGATTTTGCAGCATCTTACTGCAATGATGGACAGTGACTGTGAAGAGGTATGTGGGGGGGACTTGGTGAAGGGGGGAGCCTAGTAAACATAATGTTCTTCATGTAATTGTTGATTAATGATACCAAAGTAATAAATAAATAAATAAATAAATAAATTCTCACCCCAACTAGTGTTGCTACTATCTGTCAACATAGAATGATGTTATGGAACTAGTGACAATGTTTTCTATACTGTACTTTCCTCCTCATGACTAATTTATATTATGATTGAGATTTTGTGCCTCTTTATTTCCTTCACCTATTTCATCCACCCACCCAACCCCTCCCCCAAGTAACCACCAGTCACTTCTCAGTAGGACTGAGTCTACTGCTGACTTTGAAAAAATAATTTATTGTTAGTGCATAAAAATGCAATATATGATTGTGTGTTGATTCTGTAATCTGCAATGTTACTGAATGTGTTCTAACAATTTCTAAGTAGAATCATTAGGGATTTCTGTATATAAGATCATGCCATCTGAAAGATGAAATAATTATACTTTTTCATTTTTATTTGGATGACTTATTTCTTTCCTAATTACTCTAATCTGTGGATTTTTTAAACATATATTTACACTTTTCTTTGATATTACTCCCTTCAGTAAGTGGTGGTAATTAATTCCTCTCTCAAGTGTGGTCTAGAATTAATGATTCCATTCATTTATAAGAAAGGGAAAATAGAAACTTCACAGAAATATGGCAGATATCTCTCTAACTGATCTAGGTTAATATCCAATAAGTAGTGTTAATACTATGTATATTTTGATATAACATAGTGAAAAGGACAACTCACTTCTGTGTTATTATTTCTTCAAATCCACAATTCAAGTATAGTCATGAGAAACATCAGACAAATCTAAATGGATGGATATTGTTCAAAATCCCTCACTAGATTCCTTCAAAAATGTCAGGGCCACACAAATAGAACCTCAGTAAATTCCAAAAGATTGAAATCCTACCAACCGACTTTTCAGACCACAAAGGCATAAAACTAGAAATAAACTGTACAAAGAAAGCAAAAAGGCTCACAAACACATGGAGGCTAAACAACACGCTCCTAAATAATCAATGGATCAATGACCAAATCAAAATGGAGATCCAGCAATATATGGAAACAAATGACAACAACAAAACTAAGCCCCAACTTCTGTGGGACGCAGCAAAAGCAGTCTTAAGAGGAAAGTATATAGCAATCCAAGCATATTTAAAAAAGGAAGAACAAGCCCAAATGAATGGTCTAATGTCACAATTAACGAAATTGGAAAAAGAAGAACAAATGAGGCCTAAGGTCAGCAGAAGGAGGGACATAATAAAGATCAGAGAAGAAATAAATAAAATTGAGAAGAATAAAACAATAGCAAAAATCAATGAAACCAAGAGCTGGTTCTTCGAGAAAATAAACAAAATAGATAAGCCTCTAGCCAGACTTATTAAGAGGAAAAGAGAGTCAACACAAATCAACAGTATCAGAAATGAGAAAGGAAAAATCACGACGGACCCCACAGAAATGCAAAGAATTATTAGAGAATACTATGAAAACCTATATGCTAACAAGCTGGGAAACCTAGGAGAAATGGACAACTTCCTAGAAAAATACAACCTTCCAAGACTGACCCAGAAAGAAACAGAAAATCTAAACAGACCAATTACCGGCAATGAAATTGAAGCGGTAATCAAAAAACTACCAAAGAACAAAACCCCCAGGCCAGATGGATTTACCTCGGAATTTTATCAGACATTCAGGGAAGACATAATACCCATTCTCCTTAAAGTTTTCCAAAAAATAGAGGAGGAGGGGATACTCCCAAACTCATTCTATGAAGCTAACATCGCCCGAATACCAAAACCAGGCAAAGACCCCACCAAAAAAGAAAACTACAGACCAATATCCCTGATGAACGTAGATGCAAAAATACTCAACAAAATTTTAGCAAACCGAATTCAAAAATACATCAAAAGGATCATACACCATGACCAAGTGGGATTCATCCCAGGGATGCAAGGACGGCACAACATTCGAAAGTCCATCAACATCATCCACCACATCAACAAAAAGAAAGACAAAAACCACATGATCATCTCCATAGATGCTGAGAAAGCATTTGACAAAGTTCAACATCCATTCATGATAAAAACTCTCAGCAAAACGGGAATAGAGGGCAAGTACCTCAACATAATAAAGGCCATCTATGAAAAACCCACAGCCAACATTATATTGAACAGCGATAGGCTGAAAGCTTTTCCTCTGAGATCGGGAACTAGACAGGGATGCCCACTCTCCCCACTGTTATTTAACATAGTACTGGAGGTCCTAGCCACGGCAATCAGACAAAACAAAAAATACAAGGAATCCAGATCGGTAAAGAAGAAGTTAAACTGTCACTATCTGCAGATGACATGATACGGTACATAAAAAACCCTAAAGACTCCACCCCAAAACTACTAGAACTGATATCGGAATACAGCAAAGTTGCAGGATACAAAATCAACACACAGAAATCTGTGGCTTTCCTATATACTAACAATGAACCAACACAAAGAGAAATCAGGAAAACAACTCCATTCACAATTGCATCAAAAAAAATAAACTACCTGGGAATGAACCTAACCAAAGAAGTGAAATACTTAAACTCTGAAAACTACAAGTCACTCTTAAGAGAAATTAAAGGGGACACTAACAGATGGAAATGCATCCCATGCTCGTGGCTAGGAAGAATTAATATCATCAAAATGGCCATCCTGCCCAAAGCAATATACAGATTTGATGCAATCCCTATGAAACTACCAGCAACATTCTTCAATGAACTGGAACAAATAATTCAAAAATTCATATGGAACCACCAAAGTCCCCAAATAGCCAAAGCAATCCTGAGAAAGAAGAATAAAGTAGGGGGGATCTCACTCCCCAACTTCAAGCAATATTATAATGCCATAGTAATCAAGACAATTTGGTACTGGCACAAGAACAGAGCCACAGACCAATGGAGCAGACTAAGCAATCCAGACATTAACCCAGACATATATGGTCAATTAATATTTGATAAAGGAGCCATGGACATACAATGGCGAAATGACAGTCTCTTCAACAGATGGTGCTGGGAAAACTGGACAGCTACATGTAGGAGAATGAAACTGGTCCATCGTCTAACCCCATATACAAAAGTAAACTCAAAATGGATCAAAGACCTGAATGTAAGTCACGAAACCATTAAACTCTTGGAAGAAAACATAGGCAAAAACCTCTTAGACATAAAGATGAGAGACCTCTTCTTGAACATATCTCCCCGGGCAAGGAAAGCAACAGCAAAAATGAACAAGTGGGACTATATTAAGCTGAAAAGCTTCTGTACAGCAAAAGACACCATCAACAGAACAAAAAGGAACCCTACAGTATGGGAGAATATATTTGAAAATGACACATCCGATAAAGGCTTGACATCCAGAATATATAAAGAGCTCACACGCCTCAACAAACAAAAAACAAATAACCCAATTAAAAAATGGGTAGAGGAACTGAACAGACGGTTCTCCAAAAAAGAAATACAGATGGCCAACAGACACATGAAAAGATGCTCCACATCGCTAATTATCAGAGAAATGCAAATTAAAACTACAATGAGGTATCACCTCACACCAGTAAGGATGGCTGCCATCCAAAAGACAAACAACAACAAATGTTGGCGAGACTGTGGAGAAAGGGGAACCCTCCTACACTGCTGGTGGGAATGTAAATTAGTTCAACCATTGTGGAAAGCAGTATGGAGGTACATCATAATGCTCAAAACAGACTTACCATTTGACCCAGGAATTGCACTCCTAGGAATTTACCCTAAGAATGCAGCAATCAAGTATGAGAAAGACCAATGCACCCCTATGTTTATCGCAGCACTATTTACAATAGCCAAGAATTGGAAACAACCTAAATGTCCATTGATAGATGAATGGATAAAGAAGATGTGGTACATATACACAATGGAATACTACTCAGCCATAAGAAAAGGGCAAATCCAACCATTTGCAGCAACATGGATGGAGCTGGAGGGTATTATGCTCAGTGAAACAAGCCAAGCGGAGAAAGAGAAATACCAAATGATTTCACTCATCTGTGGAGTATAAGAACAAAGGAAAAACTGAAGGAACAAAACAGCACCAGAATCACAGAACTCAAGAATGGACTAACAGGTACCAAAGGGAAAGGGACTGGGGAGGATGGGTGGGTAGGGAGGGATAAGGGGGGGAGAAGTAGGGCGGTATTAAGATTAACATGCATGGGATGGTAGGAGAAAAGGGAGGGCTGTACAACACAGAGAAGGCAAGTAGTGATTCTACAACATTTTGCTATGCAGATGGACAGTGACTGTAAAGGGGTTTATAGGGGGGACCTGGTATAGGGGAGAGCCTAGTAAACATAATATTTGTCATGTAAGTGTAGATTAGTGATACCAAAAAAAAAAAAAGGGCAGTTCCTGTGTGGTGACCTCCAACGAGTTCTACACAAGGGTATAAAGGGCATATATAAGTGTAGGCAAAGGGTTTGTTTGTGTTTGTACAGAGGATCAAAGCCTAATTGGGCTACCCCGAAAATGAACTAAGATACGATATGAAAAAGAACTTCCAACATCAGCACTCTCTGGAAGACTCATGCCAGAAGATGATCATCAAAAAACCCCAACAAAGATCCACACACTGCTACAGCTGAAGATGCACTCATCCCACCAGTTCCTGGACTTGCCATGGGAATGAAGGAGATATCTAAGCTGGCCTGTGCATACAGTAAAACAACAAATTTGACTGGATCTATACGGTTGGAACTCAACCAAGAATTAGGAGAAGTGCAAACTGTAGCACTCCAAAATCTTACAACTACAGACTATTTACTGTTAAAAGAACATATGGTATGTGAACAGTCCCTAGGAATGGGTTGTTTTAATTTATCTGAATTCTCTCAGACTGTTCAAGTTCAGTTGGACAATATCCACCATATCATAGATAAGTTTTCACAAATGCCTAAAGTGCCTAACTGGTTTTCTTGGTTTCACTGGAGATGGCTGGTAATTACAGGTACGCTTTGGTTATGTAACTGTACTCCTAATATGTTAATGTGTGTGCACCATTTACTTAGTAGTTTAAAAACTATCCATGCTGAAGTTACTCTACAAGAAGATATGTCAAAGAAATAATCAATCTCCCCAGGTTTTCTTCCGCCTGCTACTTCTATAGCTTTTCTTCTTCCTTCCTAATTACAACCCTTAAATAGAATTCGTGCCATATATCGAATTTACCGAGTATCATAATTCTTCCAAGGGGTAAAGACACCTCAAGACAAATGCTGGGCATAGAAGCCACAGGGCATAAATATGCAAAGAAGTAAAAAGCTAACCATTTCAAACAATAAGGCTTCTCTCTCACTTACCAACTTCACATTTCCCTGTATGGCCCCGGAAGATGACTGGTTAGCCGGAGACGGGTAAGATTCCTCAAGGGAGGAACAACCTAAGACAGGCACAGTCACAGGGGGGCCTTCAGGTGAGAAAATGGGGATCAACAGAGGTGAGGCTTAGAACCTCACCCCCCCTGTTCTGAGAGAAATCTTCTGCATACGTGGATGTTTTATTGCCCTTGTCTAGCTTGGATTAACACATAGTCTACAGGCACACACCTGATCATCTACATTTGCTCTCTTACAACACTAAACTATGTTTTCTACCTTTATCTTGTATCTACCTACCACTTCAGCATTTTATTAAAAATAATAATAATAAAGAGAGAAATGTGGTATCCACATATAAATCAAGTATAAAAATCAAATGAGTATTCATATTTGAACTGACTGTTTATAGTTCATAATGCATGAGCAAAACCGAAAGCTTCTGCGATGACTGCCCTTGTACTATTCACTATGTAACTTATTCACTATGTAAGAATTTGTTCTCCATGTAAGAACTTGTTCGTTAAGCTTCAAAATATTGGAGACTGACGAAAATTAGGCTTGGGGTGGATTAATGATTGTGCATTGAGCATTGACCCCCCCTATAGAGAATTTTATTGTTGTCAACAACCATTTGATCAATAAATATGAGAGTTGCCCTCACACACACACAAATATATATATATATATATACACACACACGCACTTCCAATTGTAACATAAATAAGTAACCGGAATGTAATGTATAGCATAAGGAATATAGTCAAAATATTGTAACAACTTGGTATGGTGATAGCTGGTACCTAGAATTATCATGTATATAAATGTTGAATCACTGTGTTGTACACCTGAATCTAATGTAATACTGTGTCAACTACCCTTCATTAAAAAAAAAATGTCAGGGCCACAAAGAACAAACACAGACAGAAACTGTAACAGATTGGACAAGATTAAGGAGATATGATGATACAAGTGCTATTCTGGATTAGATTCTTTTTTTTTACCTTATGATCTCACTCATATGTGGAATCTTTTTAAAATGTTTTATTAAGGTATTATTGTTATATGGTCTTATGAAAGTTTCACATGAAAAACCAATGTGGTTACTACATTTACCCATATTATCAAGTCCCCATCCATACCCCAATGCAGGCACTGTCCATCAGTGTAGGAAGATGCCACAGATTCACTGTTTGCCTTCTCTGTGCTACACTGTATTCCCCGTGACCCCCCACACCATGTGTACTAAGCATAATACCCCTAAATCCCCTTCTCCCTCCCTCCCTTCCCGCCCTCCCACAACCCTCCTTTTTAGTAACCACTAGTCCCTTCTTAGAGTCTGTGAGTCTGCTGCTATTTTGTTCCTTCAGTTTTGCCTCGTTGTTATACTCCACAAATGAGGGAAATCATTTGGTACTTGTCTTTCTCCACCTGGATTAATTTCACTGAGCATAATATCCTCCAGCTCCATGCATGTTGCAAATGAGGATTTCTTTCTGTCTTATGGTTGAATAGTATTCCATTGTGTATATGCACCACATCTTCTTTATCCATTCATCTATTGATGTACACTTAGGTTGCTTCCATATTGTGGCTTTGTAAATAGTGCTGCAATAAACATAGGGTTGTATATGTATTTTTGAGTGTGAGAAGTTGTATTCTTTGGGTAAATTTCAAGGAGTGGGAGTCCCAGGTCAAATCATATTTCTATTTTTAGTTTTTTGAGGAACCTCCATATTGCTTTCCACAATGGTTGAACTAGCTTAAATTCCCACCAGCAGTTTAGGAGGTTCCTCTTTCTCTGCATCCTCGCCAGCATTTGTTGTTCTTAGTCTTTTCAGTGCTGGCCATCTTTACTGGTGTGAGGTAATATCTCATTGTGGTTTTAATTTGCATTTTCCTGATGATTAGTGATGTGGAGCATCTTTTCATGTGTCAGTTTGCCATCTGAATTTCTTCTTTGGAGAATTATCTCTTCATATCCTCTGCCCATTTTTTAATCAGGTTATTTGCTTTTTGGGTGTTGAGGTGTGTGAGTTCTTTATATATTTTGGATGTTAACCCCTTGTCATATATGTCATCTACAAATATATTCTACCATTCTGTAGGATGCCTTTTTGTTTAGTTGATGGTGTCCTTTGCCATATGGAAACTTTTTAGTTTGATGTAATCCCATGTGTTCATTATTGCTTTCTTGAGGAGATGCATTCAGGAAGAAGTTGCTCATGCTTATATTCAGGAGATTTTTGCCTATGTTGTCCTCTATAAGCTTTATGGTTTCATGACTTACATTCAGGTCTTTGATCTATTTTGAGTTTACTTTTGTGTATGGGGTTAAACAATAATCCAATTTCATTCTCCTACATGTAGCTGTGCAGTTTGGCCAACACCAGTTGTTGAAGAGGCTGTCATTTCCCCATTGTATGTCTATGGCTCCTTTATCATATATTAATTGACCATATATGGTTGGGTTTATATCAGGGCTCTCTAGTCTGTTCCATTGGTCTATGGTTCTGTTCTTGTGCCAGTACCAAACTGTCTTGATTACTGTGGCTTTGTAGTAGAGCCTGAAGTTGGGGAGCATAATTACCCCTGATTTATTCTTCCTTCTCAGGATTACTTTGGCTGTTCAGTGTCTTTTGTAGTTCCATATGAATTTTAGAATGATTTGCTTTAGTTCATTGAAGAATGCTCTTTGTATTTTGTTGGGGATTGCATTGAATCTGTAGATTGCTTTAGGCAGAATGGACATTTTAACAATATTAATTCTTCTTATCCATGAGCATGGGATGTGTTTCCATTTATTGGTGTCTTTAATTTCTCTCATGAGGGTCTTGTAGTTTTCAGAGTATAGGTCTTTCACTTCCTTGGTTAGGTTTATTCCTAGGTATTTTATTCTTTTTGATGCAATTGTGAATGAAATTGTTTTCCTGATTTCTCTTTCTGCTAGTTCATCATTAGTGTATAGGAATACAACAGATATCTGTATATTAATTTTGTATCCTGCAACTTTGCTGAATTCAGTTATTAGATCTAGTGATTTTGGAGTGAATTCCTTAGGGCTTTTTACATACAATAGTCTGTCATCTGCAAACAGGGACAGTTTAACTTCTTCCTTGCCAGTCTGGTTGCCTTTTATCTCTTGTTTTGTCTAATTGCCATGGCTAGGACCTCCAGTACTGTGTTGAATAGAAGTGGGGGGAGTGGGCATCCCTGTCTTGTTCTCAATCTTAAAGGAAAAGCTTTCAGTTTCTCAGTTTCTCGCTGTTAAGTATAATGTTGGCTGTGGGTTTGTCATACATGACTTTTATTATGTTAATGTATTTGCCCTCTATACCCATTGTTTTGAGAGTTTTTATCATGAATGGATGTTGAATTTTGTCAAATGCTTTTTTGGCATCTATGGAGATGATCATAAGGTTTTCATCCTTCTTTTTGTTGATGTGGTGGATGGTGTTGCTGGATTTTCAAATGTTGTACCATCCTTGCATCCCTGGAATAAACCCTACTTGAACATGATGGATGATCTTTTTGATGTATTTTTCAATTCTGTTTTCTAATATTTTGTTGAGTATTTTTGCATCTATGTTCATCAGGGATATTGGTCTGTAATTTTCTTTTTTGGGGGTGTCTTTGCCTGGTTTTGGTATTAATGTGATGCTGGCCTCATAGAATGAGTTTGGAAGTATGACCAATTCTTCTACTGTTTGGAAAACTTTTAGGAAGATGGGTATAGGTCTTCAATACATGTCTGTTAAACTTCAGCAGTGAAGTCATTTGGTCCAGTGGTTTTGTTCTTAAGTAGTTTTTTAATTACCAATTCAATTTTGTTACTGGTAATTGGTCTGTTCAGATTTTCTTTTTCCTCCTTGGTCAGCCATGGAAGGTTGTGCTTTTCTAGAAAGTTTTCCATTTTTTCTAGGTTATCTAGTTTATTGCCATGTAATTTTTCATAGTATTCTCTAATAATTATTTGGTGTCCATAGTGATTTTTCCTTTCTCATTTCTGATTCTGTTTATGTGTGTAGACTCTCTTTTCTTCTTGATAAGTCTGGCTAGGGGTTTATCTATTTTGTTTATTTTCTTGAAGAACTAGCTCTTGTTTTCATTGATTCTATTGTTTTATTCTTCTCGATTTTATTTATTTCTGCTCTAATCTTTATTATGTCCCTCCTCACACAGACTTTGGGCCTCATTTGTTCTTCATTTTCTTGTTTTTTTAATTGTGAGTTTAAAGTGTTCATATGGGATTGTTATTCTTTCCTGAAGTTGGACTGTATTGCAATATACTTTCCTCTTAGCACAGCCTTCACTGTGTCCCACAGATTTTTTCAGTGTTTTATTATTGTTGTCATTTGTCTCCATATATTGGTTTGTCTCTGTTTTTATTTGGTTATTGATCCATTGGTTATTTAGGAGCATGTTGTGAAGCCTCCATGTGTTTGTGGGGTTTTTCATTTTCTTTGTGTAATTTATTTCTAGTTTCATACCTTCATGGTCTGAGAAACTGGTTAGTAAAATTTCTATCTTTTTGAATTTACTGAGGCTCTTTTTGGGGCCTAGTATGTGATCTATTCTTGAAAATGTTCCATGTGCACTTGAGAAGAATGTGCATTCTGCTGCTTTTGGGTGTAGAGTTCTGTAGATATCTGTTAGGTCCATCTGTTCTAATGTGTTGTTCAGTGCCTCTGTGTCCTTACTTATTTTCTGCCCAGTGGATCTATCCTTTGGAGTGAGTGGAGTGTTGAAGTCTCCTAGAATGAATGCATTGCACTCTATTTCCCCTTTCATTCTGTTAGTATTTTTTTCACATATGTGGGTGCTCCTGTGTTGGGAGCATAGATATTTATAATGGTTATATGTTCTTGTTGGATTGACCCCTTTATCATTATGCAATCTCCTTCTTTGTCTCTTGTGACTTTCTTTGTTTTGAAGTCTATTTTGTCTGATGCAAGTACTGCAACACCTCCTTTTTTTCCCCTTTTAGTTGCATAAAATATCTTTTCCATCCCTTCACTTTTAGTCTGTTTATGTCTTTTGGTTTTAAGTGAGTCTCTTGTAGGCAGCATATAGATGGGTCTTTTTTTTTATCCATTCAGTGACTTTATGTCTTTTGATTGAAGCATTCAGTTCATTTACATTCAGGGTGATTATTGATAGGTATTTACTTTTTGCTATTGCAGGCTTTAGATTCGTGGTTACTAAATGTTCATGGTTAACTTCCTTACTATCTAGGAGTCTAACTTAACTCACTTAATATGCTATTACAAACACAATCCAAAGCTTCTTTTTTTCTCCTCCTTTTTCTTCCTTCTTCATAGTTTATATATTAGGTACCATATTCTGTACTCTTTGTGTATCCCTTGATTGACTTTGGGGATAGTTGATTTAATTTTGCATTTGTTTAGTAATTAACTGTTCTACTTTCTCTGCTGTGGTTTTATTACCTCTGGCAACAGCTATTAAACCTTAGGAACACTTCCATCTATAGCAGTCCCTCCAAAATACCCTGTAGAGACGTTTTGTGGGAGGTAAATTCTCTCATCTTTTGCTTATCTGGAAATTGTTTAAACCCTCCTTCAAATTTAAATGATAATCTTACTGGATAAAGTATTCTTGGTTTGAGGCCCTTCTGCTTCATTGCATTAAGTACATCATGCCACTCCCTTCTGGCCTGTAAGGTTTCTGCTGAGAAGTCTGATGTTAGCCTGATGGGCTTTCCTTTGTATGTGATCTTATTTCTCTCTCTGGCTGCTTTTAATAGTCTGTCCTTATCCTTGATCTTTGTCATTTTAATTACTATGTGTCTTGGTGTTGTCTTCCTTGGGTCCCTTGTGTTGGGAGATCTGTGGATCTCCATGGCCTGAGAGACTATCTCCTTCTCAAGATTGAGGAAGTTTTCAGCAATTACTTCCTCAAAGACACTTTCTGTCCCTTTTTCTTTCTCTTCTTCTTCTGGTACCCCTATAATGTGAATATTGTTCTGTTTGGATTGGTCAGTTCTCTCAATATTCTTTCATTCTTAGACATCCTTTTTTCTCTCTGCACCTCAGCTTCTTTGTATTCCTCTTCTCTAGTTTCTATTTCATGTATCATCTCCTCCACCGTATCCAACCTGCTTTTAGTACCCTCCATTGTGCTCTTCAATGATTGGATCTCTAACCGGAATTCATTCCTGAGTTCTTGAATATTTTTCTGTACCTCCAGAGCATGTTAATGATTTTGATTTTGAAATCCCTTTCAAGAAGGTACATGAAGTCGATTTCACTTGAATCTTTCTCAGGTATTGTATTCATAATTTTACTTCATACTAGGTTTCTTTAGTGTTTCATGTTTGTATATGGCGCCCTCTAGTGTCCAGAAGCTCTATTCTCTGGAGCTGCTCAGCCCCTGAAGCAATGTCGGGGGTTGCAGGGGAGCGGTATTGGTGCCTAGGGGGAGGAAAGAGCTGTTTCCTGCTTCCCGGCCGCTATGCCTGTCTCCACTGCCTGAACCAGTGGGCTGAGCACATAGGTATACACCTCTATGCTTTGCATTTGTAGTTGCTGTAGATGGGGCTTCCCTCTGGTTGGCCTAAACCCAGGGTAGGGTTTGCTGGTTTGTGAGGCAGGTGGGGCTGACTGGGAGAAAGGTGCAGTAGGCTGCATATCCCAGAGGGGGTCCTTGGAGCTGTGTAGCCAGCCAGGGAGCTGGAGCACCTGATGATCATGAAAGCTCCCAACCTGCTGGGCAAAGTGCACCCAGACAATTTTGTCTACCTGTCTTTTCTCCTGAGCAGTAAGCTCTGTGCAATGCTTGCCCCATTAGCAGCCCTCTTGCTGTTAGGAAGTCTTTCAGACTGCCTGTCTTTCTTTTGTCCCAGAGCTGCTGAATTTGGATCCCTGCTTTCCACAAGTGGGTGAAATCTCAGTCTCTCCAGGAATTCTGCCTGCCTTAGCTTTCCAAACCCCTAATCACGAGAGTACCAGGCAACCACCATGAAATGTTGGTTTGTGCTCCCAAAGCAGATCTCTGGAGTTCAGTATTCAGCAGTCCCAGGCCTCCACCCCCTCTCGGCTCCATTTCTCTTCCTCCTGCTGGTGAGCTGGGATGGGGGAAGGGCTTGGGTCCTACCTGGCCATGGCTTTGGTATGTTACCCTGTTCCATGAGGTTTATTCTTTTCTCCAGGTGTATGCAATTTGGCACAGCCCTCTTTCCTGTTGCTCTTTCAGGATTAGTCATATTAATTATATTTTCATATTATATGCGGTTTTAGGCAGAAGCCTCTGTCTCATGTCTCATGCCACCATCTTTAATCCTGATCTCTGGATTAGATTCTTGAACAGTAGACGGACACTAGAAGAAATAACAGTGAAATAAAATAAAGTCCTTAGTTTTATTAGTAGTATTGCATCAATGTTAATTTCTTAGTTTTGATAAATATGTCATGCTAATGTAAATAATCCACATGAATGGATGAAGGATGCACACAAATCTCTGCACTATATTTGCCACTCCTCTGTAAGTTATTTCAAAATTTCAAAATTAAAACCAAAAATATAAAAATTGTCGGATTTGATATAAAAGCAAGTTTGACCTACAGGTCACCTACAAAGTTATTGTAAATATAAAGACAACAATAAATTAAAAGGGTAGAAAATACATACTATGCTAATACTAAGTGAAAGCTAACACTAAGTGTCTACACAATACTGGACAAAGTAGATTTCAGAGCAAACAACATTTCCAGAAGATCATGTTATAAATATAAAGTGAATTATTCATCAAGAAGACATAATAGTACTAAACATTTTTATACCTAAGCATAGAGCTTCAAAATAAATGAGTTAAAAAGCAGGGGATCTGCAATAAATAAATAGAAAGTAAATAGAGCTACTATTATAATTGGCAATTTCAATTTTTCTCTTAGTAATTGCTAAAGCAAGTAGACAATTAGCAGGTATATGGGAGAGTTGAGCAACACTATAAACCAAATTGACCTAATTGGCATTTATGTCACACTACAAAATAACAGAATACATATTCTTTTCAAGTGTACATGTAACATTTGCAAAGGTAAACTATATTCTGGGTCATAAAAAGGGATTCAAAAATATTATAATATCTTTTTATGATGACAGCTGGTAAATGCACTTTTCATGGTGAGCATTTTGTAATGTATATAATTATTGAATCACTATGCTGTATACCTACAACAACATAGTATATATTATTAACCATACTTCAATTAAAATAAATAGCCACTGCACCTCCTAATACAAAAAATATTTTTAAATATTAAAAATGGACCCAAGAAACACAATGTATGCTATTCTATGGACCACAAAGAAATTTAATTATGAATCAATAATTGAAAAATCTCTGCAATATCATCAAATTTTTTATTTTATTTTATTTTTAAGCAACAACAACATTTTAATAATTTTGTTGGAATATACTTGATATACAATATGATATTGATTTCAGATGTACAACACAGTGATTTGACAATTATATACCTTACAAAATACTCACCACTATAAGTATAGTTACTAGTCAGTATGCCAAGGTACTACAATATCATTAGTTATGCCACCTGTACTGTACTTTCACCCCTGTAATTGATTTTACAATTGAAGTTTGCACCTCTTTATTCTTTCCTTTCACCTATTTCACCTATCCCCACCCTTCTCCCCTATGACAAACAACAGTCCATTCTCTGTGTTTATGAGCCTATTTATGATTTGTTTGTTTTTGGTTTTTTAGATTCCACATATAAGTGAAATCATATGGTATTTTTCTTTCTCTGCCCTGACTTATTTCACTTAGCATAATTCCTTCCAGGTCCATCCATGTTATTGCAAATATTTAAAAACTGAAAACATACTCCTCAACCCATGGATAAAGATAAAACTCAGAGGGAAAAATATATTAAAACATGTGGAATGTTGTTGAAGAAGTTCATAGGGGGAAATTTATAGGATTAAATGCGTATATTATATATAAGCAAGGTCTCAAATCAATGACCTCAGTTTTCATCTTTAAGAGAATAGAAAACAAGAGCAAATCATACCCTGAGTAAGCAGAAGAAAGGAAATAATAAATATCAAGAAGTAGAAAACAGAAAAGCAAGGGAATATCACTGAAACAAAAATATGATTATTTAAAAAGATGCAGAATTGATCATTCTCTAGCCAAACTGCTCAGAATCAAAAAAGAGAAGATACAAATTACCAATATCATGAATGAAGGAGACAACAAGCTACAATTTCAAAAATTAAATGGACAGTAATGGAACACAATGAACAACTTTACATTAATAAATTCTACAAATTAGAGGTGGACAAATTCCTTGAACATTGCAAGCTGTCAACCCTCACTCAGTAAGTATATAATCTGGCTGACTGTGGACTATCAATAGAGTGACATTTTGAGTAAAACTCGTTCTAAGAAAACTATTAGCAATAGCGAAAAGGATTTTTTAAGAGAAATATCTCTGTAAGGTTTGTCTAATTTTGAAAATTGATCAATGTAACTCACAAGAGTGACAAAGTAAAAATGAAAAAAGCATATTATCATCTCAATAAAACAAAAGTATGATAGTTACTAGTGAAAGACTGCAACATATCCTTGTAAGATTAAGAATAGCAGAATAACCCAACCTGCTAGAGTTCCAGGCAGTATAACAATGCAAGAAAAAGAACCCCATACTGGACATGAACAGGAAAATGTTTTTTCATTCTCAAATGACAGGATCATAAATGTAGAAAAGCAGAGGGAATCTTCGCACACGCAAAGCACCTAATATTTAATATTAGTAAGGTGACAAGATATAAGTTCAATGTGAAAAAAATCAATTTTATTTATATATGCACTAGCACATAGCAATTAAAAATGGAAGAGAACGCATTTGTAATAGAATAAAATATCATGACTTCTCAATGGTGATAAACTTGACAAAGTGGTAACAAGCTTACATACTGAAAATCATAAAGCACTGATGGAAGAAATTAAGGAAGACCTAAGTGACTGAAGGGACATACCAGGTCCATGTGTCAGAAGAGTCAGTAGTGTAATTTCTTTCTTAATCTACATGATCCAATAAAAATCATAGCAGATATTTTAGTACAAATTGAAAAATTTATCCTAAAATTCCTATTGAAAACCAAAGAAACTAGCATAGCTAAAACAGCATTGAAAAGCAAGGACAAAGGTGGAATCCTAACAGTATCTCATTATAAGACTTATGGTAATGCAATTTTTAATCAAGACAGTGTGGTATGGTTATAAAATAAATAGAGCAATGGAACAGAATAAAATTCCAGAAAGATAAGTATATATATATATGAACTACTGAACTCTAACAAAGTTGCAAAGGCAACTCAGTGTTGAAAGAATAGTCTTCCTGAAAGAATGAACTTCAATCCATAGCTTATGTCTTACACACAATTTGAATCAAAATTGATAATTATAAAACATGCCCATTTACATTGTAAGTGTACCCCAAAATTAAACCTAACTCTGTAAAACTGCTACAAGAAAATAGGGAATACTACATGATACCTTGGGCTAGGAGAACATTTCTTAGCTATGGCATCAAAATGCACAATCACTGAACAAAATGATAATTTGAACTTAACCAAAATAAAAATGCTCTGTTCTAAATACTACTCCCAGTAGAATGAAAAGCCTAGCTTCAACTCAGATGAAATATTTTCAGAACACAATTCACCAAATGCAATATCTGATTATGAAAAGTACATGAAAAGGTGTTCATTATCATTAGCCATTAGGCAAATGCAAATAAAACTACAAAAAGATATCACTGCACATGTATTAGAACAGCCAAAATTAAAAGGACTATTCTAACTGTTTGTGAGAATGTGGAAGAACTGGGACCCTTATATACTGCTACTAGGAATGTGAAATATTACTATAACTTTGGGAAAACATTTTAACAATTTCTTTAAAAATTGAACATTCACCAAACAAATGATTGAAGCATTCTATTTCTAATAAGAGGAATGAAGACATGTGCATACAAATCTTTTGCATGAGTGTCCACAGCAATTTTAGTAATAAATCTAAACTGGAAACAAAAAACACATATATCAGGAGAGGTTAAACAAACCACTTACATGGTTGAACAAATTGTTAAACAAACACAGTTTGTGGTATATTCATGCAATAGAATACTATTCAGCAATAGAATGAATAAACTCTTGCTGCATGTTATAACATGGACGGATCTCAAAATAACTATACTGAATGAAAGGAACAGGTAAAAGTACACATTGTATGATTCCATTTACATAAAATTCTAGGAAATGTACACTAGTCTATGGTGACAGAAGGCAGATCATTCGTTGTTCCCTGAAAGTATATGAGGGTTGGGGGATGATTACAAAGGGACATGAGGAAACTTTTGAGTTCGATGGATATGTTCATTATCTTGATTTGGGTAATAATTTATCAAATTATACTTTTAAAATGTGCAGTTTATCATATATCAATTATACCTCAATAAAGCTGTTAAAAATAAACTAGAAGAATTCACCTGTGGGAATAAATTTATTTTACTTATTTTATTTACACATAAGTAAATTGAGAGACAGGAAAGCCAAGGTTATCAAAGGTACATATTAAACAGCATCTATTTACTCTCTCGCTATAATGAGTAGGCAAGGTCTCAGTACCCTGGAGGAAAACTTGAGGCTCTAGAACCCCATCTTCCATGAATGGCAAAGCCTCTTCTCAACTTTTCATGGAGAATAGAGAGTTCAATCCAAAGAGGGCAGCAGTAAACAAAATTGAGGTTGCTAAAGTACCAGGAAGAGAGTGAAGATGCATTCAATTGTCTTATCAGCGATGGTGGTATAATTAAGAATAATTAAGAATTTGTTCAGTCTTTGTCCCAGGTTCATGGCTCAGAACTTCAAAAACCCTTGTAATTTCCAACGACAGGAGTGTCCTTGCTCTGTTAATGAGGTGAACATGATAGGCCAGTAAATTACTTCAAAAGAGTAGTTGGTGACCAGGAAGATCAACCACATGATTAGATGATTAGGACTTTAACTTTGAGACCTCCAAGGAGGGGAGTGGTAACTGGAGGTTGAGTTCAGTAATGTGGCCAGGGATTTACACACAAGCCTACATAATGAAACCCAAGTAAAACTCTGGAAACTGAAACTCAGTAGAGTTTCCTGGTTAAGAATACACTGATGTGCTGAGAGGGTTATGCATCTTGACTCAGTGCGGAGAGGGCATGGGAAATCTATGTTGGGAGCCATCCCAGACAACTTCATCTTATCTAATAGAACTATTTTATATAATACACACACACACACACACACACACACACACATATACATATAGCACTTTCAGTGTGTTCTGTGAATCATTCTAGTGAGTTATTGAACTGAGAGAATCATGGTAACCCCAAATTCATAGATCATTAATCAGAAATACTGGTGGTCTGCGACCCCAGAAGTGCAGCTGGCATCTTAAATAAGAGCAGCCTCGTTGGGGACCATGCCTTTTAACTTGTGGAGTCTGCATCAACTCTTAATTGTTACTGCCAGATTTGAATTGCAGTACATGCAGGTGGGGTTGGAGGAACAGAGGTAATAAAATAAATCTAAAGCAAAATGGGGCTCATTTATGTCTTTAGCTGATTCATTGGTGGAAAGGGATAGAGGTAAAGCTGTGATTATAAAAATTATTTTACATGGTATTATATAATTATGTAATTATAAAAATGCTTGGCAATGAGCACAAGCAGGTGAAAGTACCCATTCTAACAACTAAGAACTCTGATGCAATGAAGATGATTGGGGTGGGTCCCACCTTCATGAAATGAAAAGCCTTCCTTATCCCTGAAGATAATACCTGAATGCAAGTTCCTAATTATCACTGGATAAATGGGATTTGAAACTATTTTCCAAAGAACTCCCAAAGAGACCCAACGAGACCCAATGATACTGAGACAGTGAACTCCCTCTTGAGGCCAGCCTATTGTGGGTTAAAATGACTGTACTGTACTATATATACACCAAGGAGTTAGGAGAAATGCTATACTTGGACTTTATCCAGAAGCCTTCATTAGCTTTATTACTTCTGAATGTGTAAGACTCCATATAGTTCCTTGTATATCCTAGGATGCTTTATTCAATTTTGAAATCATCTTTTTATTCATTCCTCCAAAGGGATGACCTGGAGGGAAAGTATTTTGCTAGGGTTCTTCCTGCTTTTGATTTTTTAAGCAACCAGGTTATTTCTTCACTTATCAAACTAATGAAATACCTGGATTCTCAGTTTTCTTAACACATTCTAGGCCACTGTGGCAGACTGAAGAATAACTCCCTCCAAAAAAGATAACCATGTTCTAATCCCTGGGATATGTGAATGTTATCTACATGACACCAAAACTGTGTTTTTGCAGATATAATTAAGGATTTTGTGATGAGATCATCCTGGATTTAGATTGGACCCTAAAACTAACTAGATTGGATTTAAGTGTTTAGAAAGGAAAGGAGAAGATCAAAGATGCAGAGACACATAGGGGAGGCAGCCATGTGAAGACCCATGAGAAGATGAATGTAGATAAGGGAGTTATTCTGCCATAAGCCCAAGAATGCCAGGAACCACGAGAAGCTAGGAGGGGTGAGAAAAGATTCTCTTCTGTAGCCTTCCTTGTGCCCATGCCAACACCTTCCTTTCATATTTCTTCTGCCAGAGCTATGAGAGAATAAGCTTCTGTTGTTTTAAGCCACCCAGTTTGTGATCATTTGTTACAGAGTTCTTAGGAAAATGAAATGCGGCAAGGTTTTCATTTCAGAAAATGTACAGCTTTAAATAAAGGTGGAGAATAAACTGTAGTGAATAAATTAACAAGTGAGAAAATGCAGTGAGTACACTGTGGTAATCCAGGTGAGAAGGAGTAGTGGAAAATTGTAGTGGCATACTTAGAAATGGGTAGTGGTGGCATTTAGGAGGTGAGAATTTTGTGATTAATAGGATGTTATGGATAAAGGAGAATCAATGGCATTCTTATATTTTCCTGGGGAAACTGGGTAGACAGTCATGCTATGTACTGTTGCATAAGAAACGTATAGGCAACAGAAAGATTGGGGAGCATTGATAGAGTAGAATGTTAAATTTAAAGTTCAATGTCATAATGTCAAGATGACTCTCAGACAGTTGGATATCCAGTTCCAGATCACAGAAAAGACATCTTAGGCTGGAGGAACAAATTTGGGACTCATCAATGTATAGATGACAACTTCAAGTTCTTGGGGATGAAATTGCTCAGAGAGAACATAGGGTGAGAAGAAAAGGGGGCATAAGGTATGACCACAAGAAACCTCAGTGGGATGGTCAGAATGAGACACTTTCAAAAGATTTGAGAAGGTACAGACAGAGAGTTCTTGGCTATACCAGAAATCCCTCATGTATACTGAAGACTGAGTGCTGTCTGGAAAAATAGCTGTGGAGTATGTGTGTGTATGTGTGTCCCCAGTGTAGATGAAGAAGCCAAGAGTGGACCTAGTAGATAAACTGACCACTAAATGGATAATGGGAAATACTACAAACACCACCACACACATAAATTCCACAACTTAGATGAAATGGACCGATTCTTTAAAAGCCACAAACTACCAAAAGTCATCGAACATGTACAAGATAACTGATATGACAACAGCAAGTTACAGAATTTAATTTGTATTTACAAACCATCTGAAAAAGAAATCTCTCGATATTGACAGTTTAAATGAAAAAATTCTACCAAACATTTAAAGAGTAAATAAAACCTGTTCTACCCATTTTCTTCCACAAAATAGAAGAAGAAGGAACAGTCTCCAGATAATTTTATAAGGCTTTAATACCCTGGTATCAAGAACAGACTTGGTGAAGGGGGGAGCCTAGTAAACATAATGTTCTTCATGTAATTGTAGATTAATGATACCAAAAAAAATATCTATAGACCCATATCCTCAATGAACACATACATAAATGTATGTAAAAAAAGAATTATACATTATACAAATTTGAACCCAGGTTTTGCTTGGACAGAATTTATCTGCAAGAAGATTGTTGAAGATGAAGTTATCTCTTTTAATATATCCCAGAATTAGATCCAGTGAGGAAAGTCACATGATGGTCTAGGAAGAGGCTTCAAGGACCTGAGACTCTCAGTCAGCTCTGTCTTTCGTCACCCGCCTCTGCTTGTTATTTTCAATGGTTCTTGACTAGACACTACACAGCCTATAAAAGGGCTTTTGGCATTGTATGGGAAAAGGTGTCTTTTTTCCTTTTCTTATGCTCTATTTTTGCTTACCCCAGGTCTGGGGGGCATTTATATATGTGTGGGGAAGGGGACAAAGGTGTTAATCTCTGTGGTGTGCATGACACTCATTTAGGGTGATGTTACGATCTTTACCTCCCAAACTTCTCTGTTCAGCCCTGGCCTCTCTCCCGAGACCTATATATCTATACATCTTCTAGACACATCCACTCTCTGCCCAGGTTCTCTCCAAATAGTCTCAGGAAGCAGTACCTCTATGTGCAAACTACATAGCACTGCTCAGTCCTAGCCACCCCAAGACAGAAACCGGTTTGTCCACAGTATTTACCGTCTCTCTTCATCTTTCCTTATTATTTACATCTTTCCCAGGGTCCCTACTGAACATAGGTTACCTCTGTTCTATTCTCTGTGACACACTGAGGTTTCTTTGTGATATGCATCGCAACATAACACATGATTTTTGTTTATTTATTTGTTTGCTAATAGCCTTTTTCTCCACAGCATAGACTACATCTCTCCTTTGCATTCTATCCTCAGACACAATGTCTAAAATGTGATGTCTAATAAATAGTTGCTTCATGAACACGAAATGGAAGCTATAATCCTTTCACAGGTGGTGTCCCACAAAAGGTCTCCTAACTGGTTTCTCTTCCTCTTCTTCTCTTCGTGCAGCCACCTCCAGTCTTAACTCTGATTTCAGCTGACCTTTCTAAAAGACGCTCCTAACACTGTCAGCCCCCGAGTCCGCTGGCAGGCTTCCTTGGAGGTCTGGGCAGGATTAGGAAGTCTCCCATTTCAGTGCGTGTCCTTGGGCCTCAGTTGGACAAGCGTGCGCAGCGTCCGCCTAGGGAGGATGGGGGTGGTGAGGGCCCGGCGCCGAGTCTCCCCTCTCCCTCCCAGCCGGGCAGAGCTGCGCTGCCTGTTCTCACTCCTTGTTCTTTTCTAACATAAAGGCGCCGGCTTGCCAAACAATCCCAATGCAACTGATTTCCCTTCAGACTGAGGAACTTTTCTAAAATGCAAATCTTTCAGGCACATGACAGACATTGCTCAATATTTGTTGAACATATTAATGCGAGTTCTCTGTCTCAATTCCTTGGCCTGCAAGGCATTTGGGGCCCATATGGGGGCTCCAAGGTGGAGGTTGCTGCCTGTGTTGACAGGAAAGAGCAAGAAGGATTCACATTTCATTGGGGCCTCTGGGTCTCTGTGTAGTAAGCATGCGCGGGGTCCACTGGAGGCCCTGGGGTGACCCCCCTCCTCTGTTCGCTGTGGAAACCAACGCCAGGACAGGCTTCTCCTCCTATTCCAGAGTCTGCCAAGAACAGCCTATTCCACAGCTGTGTAATGTGTTCCACATTACAGTGTTTGAAGTAACTCACCAGCAAAACTGCACCAAGATATTTTAAGTTATGACTTCCCTATATACTTCCTGCATCCATGGGACACTTCTATTTACAAAATCTTGATTTAAAGAGTAGCCTTTTAAGAGTTTCTTTGGGGAAATATTTTGTGAACTTAAGGCTTTTGCTTCTAAGTGGCTGGCCATGAGAAGATTCATTGCCCATAAACAGCAGACCCAGCCCTGCAGATACCCAGCAAGCCTAACTTATCCCCAGCTTTCTCAGAGCATCACTGGAGCTCCAGACCCACAACTTGGCGTTTGAATTCATGAAATAGTGGTTGTCTCACGAGTAGTGTCATCCGTCCTTTTCCTTAGTGTTCTGAAGGTCTGAATCTCTGGTTTATGCATAGGCACTTTATGAGGTAGTTACCAAGCTGTGGACCTATGCATCCCTCCACTTTCACTACTTTAAAGTTGCCACAAGTGTTACTTTTCCCCACCCTTTTCTCCATGAATTTTCTCCTTGGTGGGAAGTGGAGCCTCTACAGCAGACCTTTTCCTGGGAAGAAAATGTCATCACTTTAGCAGGCATATGGTTGGGTTTCATGGGTGAGCAGCACAAGGGGGTCTACCCTGCACTTGGTTCCAAACTTGGTATCACTCCCTATGCTTTAAGCACTCCCCACATAATCTCCCATAGTGGCCCTAATCCACAGGAGCTGGCACAGTAGGAAACAACCCTCCTGTCAGAAGTGAGGTATTCAGTGAGCTGTAGTAGAGGTGAGTGTACACTGCTGTCCATGGGCAACTTCACCAGAATGAGGTCCAGTCCAACTCAGGGAGCAGCTGAAACCCAAGGAGCTGTCTGGCCAGAGCTCTGATATCTTTGTGTAGCAGCAGCTTTTATAAGTGTATAATTGCTATGCTTTTATAATTGTTTTTATAATTGCTTCTGTACTTTTTATATATGTCTTTTATTTACTTTTAAAATTGCTGTGCCCACACTTGTGATTTAACTTCCTGAATCCATTAAATCTAGGAGGATGAAATATGAGGATGTAATTTTAATAACCTCACAATGGCAAAAATTATGGCCCATGGTCAAAGCTGAGTAGAAATTTAAATAATAGCCTCAAACATTTTCATTATTAAAAATACCTTAAATGAACTAAGTAGTTAACCCCAAATAGGTAGAAAAGAATAAGTATCCAAATGAAAGAAAACCACTGGAGACAGAATGCAAGAAAGGATTATTTTTAAGAAGAATGGAGCAATAAATCAAGTTGAGACATTCTTAAATAATAATTTTAAAACATGAATATAACTGACACAATTCTGTAAGATGTACTAAAAAATAGAAACCCATTAGTTAAAGAAGAAAATGATAAATGGGAAAAAAGTCCAACTGAGAATTGTCTGAGAGATGCGGAGGAATTATCCTTGGGAAGTGAAAGCTGAAGCAGTCCTGATGGACGGGCTGGTGTGGCGCTGTGCTGCCGAGTTATACACGCCCGCAAACCCAGATACAGACAACATAGAAAACCCTTTGAAGTTAATCTACTTGGGGAAAAAATGAAGTGAGAAATGAGAAAGGAGATAAAGCAGATAGAGACAGGACTCTGGAAATGTCAAGACAACATTTTAAATATGCCTAGAGTTTCAAGTGACAATAACCAGACTCTAGATGGCAGATTTAAGAAGCTGTTGGCTTGAGGGAACCCAGGAAAGCTCAGCTCAGGGACCCTGAGCAGCCTAGGGAACTTACACCCATCCCTTTCTTCATGGATGTTTGTCTGGGGCGGCAACTTTGTTTTTGCCCATTTTTTCTAAAGTTGGGAAATACAGCCACCAGTATGCTGCATCTCATATCGCTGGTAATGTGAGAAAGAATGCCGGATAGGATTTATGGGACCCATGTTTAAAAAAGAAAAGCCTTGGGAGGGATTTGGGATGGCCGCCACTTGGGACTCGTCAGCTGCTGGGACAGGGTGGGGGTGGGGTGAGAAAGTGGAGTTTCCACATGAACACAGAACGGACGTCGCGGCAGTCATGACGGGAAGGAAGGTGCTGGGCAAACAGGGAAAAAGACATTATACAAGTTTGAGCTAGTAAACACGGCAATCTTTGTATGATGGGATCTTAATGGAATAATTAAAATGAAATCAGAATGACCCAGGGAAGTGGAAAACCAAAGCCAAGGACTACTAAAACACCAACACTGTTCTTACTGTGTGATCTCCAGGAAAGTTCCATTTGCACGTGGATTCGACATTTCTCATTTTATAACCTCACTGATTTGGTAGAGACTCCGTTTTTTATTGGTCTTTCTCAGGATTCCAATCTCAGACATCCTCTTCACAGTGGACACTTTTTCTTGGCAATCCCAGTTGTTCCCTCTGTTTAACTTATCAAACTCACTGTCGTGTGACCCAGTGTACACACCAGCCTAGACCTTTCTCCGGGACTTTTACGTGTAACTTGATTCTGGTTACACCCAGGTGAGCATTTCCTGAGAAATTCGACCTCTGCATCGCAGAAGTTACCACCTTTCTCCTCATTCTTGCTCCTGCCCCCCGGCTCACCCGTTTCCCACCCCTCCTGCCCCCCGCCCCCGCCCTCCTCAGCCCGCACAGGACCCCGGGGTGATGCCCCCGTCATTCTAGAGCGCGGCTCCCCTCTCCGGAGCCCCTGCGCACACCCGCCCCGTCGGGGCCCCGCCCGGCCTGCCTCAGCCCGGCCGGCTCGCGGACGCGCAGGCGCAGCGGCCCGGCTCGCCGCCGCCCCGCCCCGCCCGGCCGCTGCGGAAGGCGCCGCGAGCAGCAACGCGCACTTCCTCTCCAGGAGTCCGCGGAGGGAGCGCAGGTTCGAAGAGCTCCTGGACGCAGAGGCCCTGCCCTTGTCAGACGGAGCAGACATGTCCGAACAAAGTAAGGATGGGTGCGACCCCAGCTTGGTAGCTGAGGCCTCCGACTCCGAGACGCACGGCAGCTCTGGGGTTCCCGGGGGGCCCTCTCCGCCCGAGTCCCAGGCCGCGACCCTCCCAGAGCCAGACAGCCCTCCCCTAGGCCCGACCGACGCCCCTGTGGCTTCGCCGCCGTCCCGGGCCCCAGCCGAGGAGGGAGACCCGAAAGCCCTGCAGCAGGCCGCGGAGGAAGGCCGCGCCCACCAGGCCCTGAGCGCGGCCCAGCCCGGCCCAGCGCCGCCCGCCCCAGCCCAGCTGGTGCAGAAGGCGCACGAGCTCATGTGGTACGTGCTGGTCAAGGACCAGAAGAGGATGATCATCTGGTTCCCAGACATGGTGAAGGATGTCATCGGCAGTTACAAGAAATGGTGCAGAAGCATTCTCAGGCGCACCAGCCTCATCCTCGCCCGAGTGTTCGGGCTGCACCTGAGGCTAACCAGCCTGCACACGATGGAGTTCTCTCTCGTCAAAGCGCTAGAGCCAGAGGAGCTGGACAGGGTGGCGCTGAGCAACCGCATGCCCATGACAGGCCTCCTGCTGATGATCCTGAGCCTCATCTACGTGAAGGGTCGCGGGGCCAGAGAGAGTGCCGTCTGGAACGTGCTGCGCATCCTGGGGCTGCGGCCCTGGAAGAAGCACTCCACCTTTGGAGATGTGAGGAAGCTCATCACCGAGGAGTTCGTCCAGCAGAATTACCTGAAATACCAGCGCGTTCCCCACGTTGAGCCACCGGAGTACGAGTTTTTCTGGGGCTCCCGTGCCAGCCGAGAAATCACTAAGATGCAAATCATGGAGTTCCTGGCTAGGGTATTTAAGAAAGACCCCCAGGCCTGGCCTTCCCGGTACAGAGAGGCTCTGGAGGAGGCTAGAGCTCTGCGGGAGGCCGATCCCACTGCCCACTCCCCCCGCAGCAGTGTCTCCGAGGACTAGAAAGGTCTGGAGGCAGATTAATGGTTTCTGACCCTCACCAGGGCAGTGGAGGGTGGGGGTGGGACATTAGAGTATTCAGGATTTACAGTGCAGTATTTCACGTGTAACTTTAAGTTTTCAGTACAGTGCTTTTATACTTTTTAATGCAATGTATTCATTTCAGTACTATTAGGTAGTGTGTAGGATTTGTGCATGTTTGTTTATAAGTAAGCTCGGTTGGTGCTTTCGCTTTTGTGCTACCTTTCTTGAATTTTTGTACCAGAGACGTGCTAAACTTACGAAATACATTGAGAAGTTTCCCATCTTATTCTTTTACATGGAACGGATGATGTGTATTGGGGTAGACTGCTCCTGGAGAGTTTGGAAGAACTCACCAGTAAAGCTGGCCTAACCAAGAGAAAAGTCAAGGCCCCTCTCTTTATGACCTCGCTGGGCACAGGAAACATCAGTGTGGAGTGTGGTGATGTGAACCGAAGTGGTCTCAGTGTGGGCACTTGGCACACTTTACTAAATACAAATACAACCCCATCATGAGTAAACTTTAAACATTAAAGATTCTTGTGATAACAATCATTTTTGGAAAAGTGTACTTCATCTTTTTAACATAGTGGTATGGGTTGGGAAGGAGACATTTTACAAAGTGTACAGATATAATTATTTCTTCTATTAGGGTGGGCAAATCACCACTCTTTACCCATAAATGTGTGAAGTTAATGGGTTTTTTTTAATGTAACACGTGTTCATTTTAAAACTTTGATAAATGTAGAAAAGTATAAAAACACAGCAAAAATGCTCATAATCACATCATAGAAATAACAGCTGTTAGTCTCGAGAGTAATTTCCTTCCTTGCACTTTCCACATTTTATTAAATTAGCTGTCTTTCATGGGCACTTAGGAGTAGGCATTGACTAAGCCCTTTACCTGCACATTCTCCTTTTATTTGATCCTTACAATAGCCTCATGAGGCATAGGCACTATGGAGGAAATAACAGGAACAAAGTAGGTAATTAACTTACCCTAGATCATAAAATTTGGTGAGAAGAGGTGCTGGGATTTGAATTCAGGCAGAATCAGCCCAGACCCTATGCTTTTTCACACCTGTGTGCAACTCCCCTCACCTTCTACCTTTTAGTTGACTTCTTTTTTAAAATTCCATGTTAGAGTCTGTGCTCGTAGGTCCCCAAACCTCACCACCCAAACACACACAAGGCTAGGGATTTTATTTTTTTAATGAATCTTCACACTAATTTGGAGGAAACAATCATTCTAGTTGTACAAATTGAGAAACTTCATTTGTGAGAGTTTGATAGATCTAACCAAGCCATACTCCTGCTTATAAGTGAAGCCAAGATTTGAAACAGTCTTCATACTGAGATAAAGGAGCCTTCCCTGACCAGTGGCACTGAAGGAACACACATGGGTCACCTGGGAGAGGGAGGAGGGGCTGGAGTGGGAAGTTCGCCTATTGGGACATGGGGACCCAGCCGTTTATCAATTGCATTGGGCCACTAAGCAATCCCTCAGAGTGAAACGGGGTGGAGATGGGGCTGAGGGAAGTGTCTGGAGATATGCAGATTTCAGTCCAAAGGGAGAGAAACGGGATTTTAATAAAAGACTGGATATACATCACACTTTAGAAGATTGGGAAAACCATTTGGTCAAAAAACCTTTTCTGGGGAAGACGGATAATGAGGGGCTGGTGTCACATCACCAGCCCCTCCCCCCGCCAAAAAAAAAAAAGAAACCGGAAATTAATAGTCGGGTGAGGAAATTACGGTCTGAATTGGAAACCAGGATTCCCAACACTTAATGGTATTAATAGGTGGGTGCAGGGGCTAAAAATGCTTGGGAAGCCTCGTGCTGAGATGGAACCCATCCATCCCAGTTAGTAGACCTCACGTGAAGCCCCCCTTGGAGGCGAGGGAGGATTCCTGTCGTAACTGGCAGGGCCGACCTGGCTTTGGTGCAACCTCCTACCCAGAGCCAAGGTCAGCGTCTGTTAAGAAATTTCATAATTGTTAAAATCTTTGCCTCCCCTCACCTAAAAATTTTCTGCAGAATCAAATCTACCCCTTTAAATTTAAAATTATGGGGCTATCCAGGAGATTCCAATTCTGGAGCAGAGCACAGCTCTCGCTCCTACCACAGCAAGGTGCTGGTCTTTTCCTCTACAGCCCTAATACTTTCCTCACTGCAGGGTTGACTGCAGCAACTCCTGTACCCTTCCTTCAGTTACCCAGACGTCCCTGGGAAAGCAATCCCCTCACCTCCCCAAGTGTTTGCATTCGCGTTTCCTCTCTGCTGTGAGAGACAGGGAGAAACACTCCAAAGCTGCCCCAAGCTCACTGACTTGGCACATCAGCCATGCCACAGAGGAGTGGACCTCCAGAGAAGGACAGGATCCTGTGAAATGAGCTGGCCCCGGCGAGACGCGTGGGCAGGACAGAGGGACTCCAGTGCTATCTTAAGGGCAGCCAGACTTAGAGAACGAGGCTTCCCGATCATGGAAAGAGTTGATTCATGACACCTGGCTCTGTAGGGACAGCGGCTTGTGGCACAGAGAGGGAACATTCAGTATCTCAATTTTCATCTCTGGGCTCAATTGAAAATGTTGGAAAGTCTGTCAAATTTTCCAGAAAGCTCCCCTACAAGGCTCTTGGAGACGTCATTCAGGAAGGGGTCTGGAGGTCCTTGATGATCTAGTTTGGATGACAGCTGTGGCTGGGAAAGGGTTCCTAAATCCTCATAATGTGACATTTTAGCGGTCTGTCCTGTGAACTGGAACCTCACTTTACAAACACCCACACACATGTTTCACTGTAATTAACTTCGTTTTATTAAAGCCACCGAGGGCAAAAAGGATCTTCATAAACTTTATATAAAATATTCCACCTGATAAAAGTCATTCTGAGGAAAATAAGTGATTTTTTGTACTATCATTATTAAATAGGAAAGATATGTTTTAAATGAACTTCTTAAACAGTTAAATATTTTCTCCATTTGAAAAGCCTTCTGTGACTGCCTCCACCTTGATTTTTACCTGATCAGTCCATGAACACCTCCAGTAGGAATAGTTTCCCATTCTTCAAAGCACAGCATGTTCTCTTAGTATTACCTCCAGTAGCATCCTAAACTGAACACTCAACATACACATGTTGTTTATTAAAAAGTTTAGCTTGTCTTTCTCTTCCTAGATTGTGAGAGACTAAAGCTAAAAGCTGTATCTATCATTTTAACTGTTTCCTTGATGCTTAACATAGGAACTGGCATATGTACACATTTGATAAGTGTTTGATATATGAACTAAGAAACTCAAAATATTATGAAAGATTTACTCCATCACACAGCAAAAACATAACCAAACATGGCAAATAATGATCAACCACACTAATGTAGAGGAAATATGTAAAAGTGAAATTAGCAGAAAAAATAATACAGAAAAACAGTATAAATAATATTTTTTTCAAGAGCCAGTTCTTCGAATACACCAAGAAAATGTGATAATATCTAGCAGGGTTTTATTTATTTTATTTTTATTGATATATATATAATTGACATACAACATTGCATTAGTTTATGTATTCAATCATACCTTGGAGATATTGCCAGTGTGGCTCCAGCCCACAATAAAATGAATTATCACAATAAAGCCAGTCAAATAAATTTTTTGGTTTCCCACAGCATAAAAAAGCTATGTTTACACTACATTATAGTCTATTAAGCCTGTAGCTATGTCTCAGAAAAGTACATATCTTAATTAAAAACACATTTTTGCTAAAAAGAAATGCTAACATCATCTGAACTTTCAGCAATAAGCACTGATCACAGATAACCATAACAAATATTTGAAATATGAGAATTACCAAAATGTGACACAGAAACATGAAATGTTGGAAAAATGATGCCGATAGATTTACTCCACACGGGGCTGCTACAACCCTTCAAGTTGTAAAAAATGCAGTATCTGTAAAGTGCATTAAAGTGAAGTGCAGTAAAAGGAGATGTGCCTGTGTAACATAATGATTTGATATATGTATATATTGTGAAAGGATTACCACAGTAAGTTAACATGCTCACCACACATGGTTACACTTTGTTTCTTGCGATAAGAACTTTTTTACTTTCTTAGCAACTTTCAGATGTACAAGACATCATGCTATACTTTTCATCTCCTGGACTTACTATTTTGTAACTGCAAGTTTATACCTTTTGGCAACTTTCACGCGTTTTGCCCACCTGTCCCCATTCCCAAACCCTGCCTCTGACAACCACCAATCTGTTCTCTGTATCTGTGAGTCCAGTTTCTTCTTTTAGATTCCACATGCAAATGAGATCATACAGTATTTGCCTTTCTTTGTGTAATTTGATTCCTTTAGCATAATGCTCTCCAGTTTTATCCATGTTGCCATAAATGGCAGACTTTTTCTTTTCCATGTTTGTATAATATTCCATTGTGTGTGTGACATTTTCTTTATCCATTCATTCATTGATGACATTTGGGTTCTTTCCATGTCTTGGTTATTGTGAATTATGCTGCTATGAACATGGGGGTACTGATATCTCTTTGAGATAGTGATTTCCTTGCCTTTAGATAAATGCCCAGAAATGGAATTGTTAGATCATATGTTAGTTTTATTTTTAATTTTTTGAGGAACCTCCATATTTGTGTCTATTGTGACTGCAGCAATTTATATTCTCACCAAAAGTGCACAAATGTTCTCTTTTCTCTACATTCTCACCAATTCTTTTTATTTCTTGTCTTTTTTGAAAACAGCCATTGTAATAGGTGTGTGGTAGACTTTATAGGAGAAGCAGTGCAAATAATTTTTTGCTAAATAAATAGACCAAGGACACAAACAGGTGAGTATTCCAAATGTAATACAGACAGCAACAGCAAAAATGAAGAAAAAATTCCAACTGTACTTAGCATTAAACCAAGATACTTTTCATGCCAATTTATCAAAGATGTAACAAAGTATATAACCTGTATTAGCAAGAATGAATCCCAATTGGCATTCTTATACCCTGCTATAGTTATATAAATAACCACATGGTTTCTTATTTTATGCCCTAATTTAGAATGTATACAAACATCTACTGTATTGCAGATGCAATGCTAGGGTTCGGGGATGAATGCAATAGTGAAGAGATGTGACATTGTCCTGTGCTCACACAGCATTCAGTGCTTTGAAAGAAGCAGATGAATATTGGAATTACACTTTAGGGCAGTGAGTGCCACTCTAGGAGAAGCACAGAGGCTAAAGCAGTCCAAACAGGTGCACCCAACATAGACTTTCTCAGAGAAGTTAAATAAATTTAATTCTACAGGATGAGAAGAAATTAGCAATGTGGAGGTGGTGTGGGAAGGTTAGGCATGGGAGTAGGGACTCTTTGTGACCAGGGAATTTCTGTGTGAATAAACACACATGTGAGATTATTAAAATTTTATGAAAATCTAAGCAAGAGATGAGACATAAATTTCAGAATTGGATGGGTCTAGAGCATCAGATAAAAAGAAGAAAATTACTATGCTTGAAGATGATGTCACTCAAAGATGTAATTTTAATCATACAAAGATCTGGTAGATTTAAAAGGAACAATGCTGAAAGTCAGCCTCCTTTTGAGTAAGTACTCTCTTTTTCTCTGATTGCTAATCAGGGATCTAAAACATCCCTCCTTATCTCTTAATTTGCCCAATTATTCTTTATTTCACCTATTAAGCAGTTCAGAGCCTTTAACTATAATAATATTGCACATTTTTCTCATGTCTTCAGATTTTTATGTGTCACCTTATCAGCAACTGATTTTACATATATGTATTTCATGTATAAATTCATTTAATTGTATATTTATTTAATAGGAATTTACTGAACTTTTCAACTACATGACCATATTTTGCTGGGTACTGGGTATACATTAGAGAATTAGACAAAAGTGGTCCCTAGCCTGAAGGAGTTTATTGATAAACTCATAGTGCCAATAGAGCACAATAAAAAGCTAAACACACACATGAACCATTAAATACAAATTAAACATCTGTCTAAGATGATGAAACAAATGACTTGGTTAAAGTGATAAAGAATGGTGGAGGAGATCCGCTAAAATTAGATGCTCAGGAAAGAATTTTCTAAAAAAGTAAAATTTAAGCGGATACTTGAAGGATTAGAGAGGGCAAGCAAAGAGCAGAGGGAACATGACTGAGGCAGAAAAGACAGCAAATCTGAAGGCCTGGAGTTAATTAACTGAATTTTATGGTTTCCTTTACCACCAGACATAGTGTTACAGAGGAGCTGACCAACACACAACATTAAACACTCTTTTCTGGTCTGTCTCCATAATTAAAGCAGCACAACCTAAACATTTGATTTCTCAGCTTTTCAGCTGTGTTCCAGTCAAGACATGAAAGGAAAATTTTACTTGTTTTTTCGCTTCCTGCATTCTTTCCCCCTTTCTAAGAAGATAGAAGGATAATCAGGAACTTTTACAGCTCTTGTGGTGGAAAGTATAAGAAGAGCTACAACAGTCACACAGATGTTGAGCCTGACATCGTCAAGCCACTGAATAAATACCAACAGTCATCTACATATCCCTGTATTTATTTTTCCCCAGCTTTATTGAGATACAATTGACATAGCACTGTATAATTTAAAGTGTAAAAATGTTGATTTGATACACATATATTGCAAAATGATTACCACCATGGTGTTAGCTAACACATTGATCACATCACATAATTATCACTTCTCTTTTGCGGTGACAACATTTAAGATCTAGTCTCCTAGCAACTTTGAAGTATATGATACAATATTGTTGACTAAAATTGCCACACTGTACATTAGACCCTCAGAATGTATTCATCTTTTACTAGAAGTTTGTACATTTTGACCAACAACTTCCCATCATCCCACACCCCTGCCCCAGGCCCTGGTCATTACCACTCTGTTTCTTTGAATTTGGCTTTTCTAAAAGTCCATATATATGTTATATCACACAATATTTTTCTTTCTGGGTCTGACGTATTTCAGTTAGCATAATGTCCTCAGGTTTCATCCACTTTGTTTCAAGTCACAGGATTTCCTTCATTCTCATGGCTGACTCATATTCCAATATGTGTGTCTATCACATCCTTATCCTTTCATCCTTTGATGGACCTTAGGTTGTTTCCATGTCATGGCTATTGTGAATAATGCTGCAGTGAACATGGGGTTGCAGATATCTCTTCAAGACCTGTTTTCATTTCTTTTAGATATATACCAGAAGTGGATTGCTGGATCCTATGGTAGCTCTGCTTTTAATTTTTGAACCCACTGTATTTCTTGGAGTATAGGATAAACCCTAGTTTTTTTAAGTTATCATCTTGCAGTTTTGTGGGTTTTTTTTTGTTGTTGTTGTTGTTTGATTTTTGTGTGTTTCATGCAACTCAAAGCATCCAGAACTGCTATAAACCCTCAAGCATTTCCTCTCTCATGTCTCACTGTGTTTGATATTTACATTGGGTTTTACTCACCATAGAGAGGTCCTGATTAGGTTATGAGAAGCAGAGTAATCTTGTGTCCTTTCTACACTGTTTAGATCAGCTGTGGGAACTTAACTCAGGCCTACATGAACAGAACATGGAGGTCCGAATTTCCCTTAGAACTCGGTAATTGCCATGGGAACAGGAATATAATTTTTGGTCCTGAAGTTTTCTCAGTTATTTCAGAAAAAGTGTATGTGTGTGTATGTATGGATATGTGTGTGTGTGTGTGTGTATATAGTTTTTCAATTCACTTTATTTTTAAGTTAGCAGTTTTATTTGATTAAGAATCATACTAATCATGGTATTACATTTTTGGAGGCAAATAAAGAGGGCATATAATTAGGACAGAGAGGGGGTCATCAGGCCAACACTTGTAGGCAATATAAGCAAGAAAATTTTATTATACAGTAAATAGGAATCATTGATTTGGGGCTGATTTGCTTGACATTATGCTTTTGAAATAGTACTCTACTATATTGAGAATGAGTTGAGAGGGGTTAACATAAAATTTGGGAGTCTCCTCAGAGATGAAGATGATGTAGGGGTGTATGTATTTTGGACCTGGTTGAACAATGGCAAATGGTTAAGTAAGGGAGGTGAAAGAATGATTCCCAACTCTTGGGTTTCTGTGTTGAGTATTGGGTGGATGACAGTGTGATTTAATGAAGTATAGAAGTGGGGGAAAGAAAAGGTGTGGGGTGAAAAATCACAGTTTATAAGTGAATATTCCACAAAATACCTAGGAACAATAAGAGGTAGACAAGAAAGATGTCTAACTTAGAGAATTATAGCCCTGCATTTAAGCAATCCATTTATCCAAACATAAAGAGTAAGGAGTAAAGAAAAAGGTGTGTCCATGATTGCATTCTGGGAAACTGAAACATTTCCATGTCTCACATTGAAGAAGGAACTGTGAAGTGACTCAAAAGGGTATTTAGCTGAGATACAGAAAAATAAACTGGGAGAATGTTAGATCATCAAAATTAAAATATCAGGATTCTGAACAGAGGAAATGTCCAAGGCACTAAGTACTGTTGAAATATCATGAGCATTTGAAGCAGGGGGAGGATGCATTAGCCGAATTGCTGCTAATTAGAAACGAGATAAAAAGGATTACGTTCAGAAGCGTATGGTATACTGTCCATTAGCTCAGGTGAGAGACAATGGTGACCTTAATGAAGGAATGAGTAATGAAGATGGAGACTGATGGAAAATTTGATAAACATTTGGAGATAAAGTTGACATCAACTAGTGATTAATTAAATGCTAGAAATAAGGGCATGGAAGAATTAAAGTGTGGCTGGGTTTTTGGCATGCACTACAGTTTGAGTAGTGCTTGTTATTGAATTTAGGAGCAAAGAAAAAGCAGATTTACTTGGGAAGATGCTGAGTTCACTTTTAGATGTGCTGAGTTTGATGTGAATGTGAGACCTTGAGACAAAGATGTCCTTTCGATTGTGGAGAAATTCACAGAAGAGGAAATGAAGATGCAGATTAATACTTCATGAACCCGTGAACGAGAATGAATGATTTTGCATAGGCATAGAGCATAGGATTGAAAAGGTAACCTATGTTTTGCCTGAGAAGTAGGCAGGATATCTACTGTTCAGCTCAGTTTTTCACTTTTTCAGCTTGTTTTTGTAGTTCTTGATGGCAGAGGAATTTGGGAGCCTTAGAGACTGAGAGGGAAGGGGCAGAACACCAAGAGATAGTAACTACATTAGTTGGAGGGAGGATTTAATAATTTGTATCACTGTTGAATCACTACATTGTACACTTGAAACCAACATAATATTGGATATCAACTATACTTCAATTTTAAAAATAAAATGATATATTAAATGAATGGGCAGAGAGAGAACTCTCAAATCATATAAACAAACAGTGGACAGAGATTTGGAATAAAGTGAGACCTAAAGAATATGGTTTTAGAGATGCCAAGGGAAGGAGGGGATGACCAGCAATGTTAATTTTGTTGAGGTGTGAAATAATGAGAATATCCACTGAGGTTGCTCATAGATCATTTTCCTTTAACTAAAAGCAATTTCAATGGAATAGAAGACAAACTCCTGAGAATTAAGACTTGAGCAGCATGTGATGTAAACAACTTGAACATATTCAACTGCTGACAGAGAGAAGCCAGTGTTGAGGGAGTAGCGAGAGCTACAGTGTGAGTACAATTACCAGCCTTAAATTTAATTAGGAATGCATTCTCTGCAGGGATGACACAGAGGATACAATGTCTGATTAGATGTATGCACATTTATGTTTGTGACAGGAAGTTGATGGTACTCTGTTTCTCAGAGGAGTGAAGAGGAAGTAAACATTTAAGACAGATAAGGAAAAAGAGAGAAATGCAGTCCCAGAAATGTCCTAGGGAACGGAGAAGACTGAGGTCTTTCCAGGAGTGCCTTCCATCACAGACTCCAGCATATATAAGCAAATTTAATTTACCAATATGTTAAAAGAACAATACATGACTACCAGGTTTCTTATTTATTACAGGAATGGAAAGTTGCATCAATATTCATGAATAAATCATTGTAATTCATCATATTAACAGTCTGGAAAAGAAAAATCACATGATCACATCAATTCATGCAGAATAAGCATTTGACAAAATTCAACACCCATTCATGATAAAAATTATCAGCAAACTAGGCATATAAAGGAAGTCAGTAACCTAATAAAAAGCATCAGAGGAAAACAACTACAATTAGCATTAATGCTTAATGATGCTGGACTAAATTCTTCCCTCAAAGATTGAGTAGGGAACTAGGATATCCACTGTCACCACTCTTTTTGGTAATGAAAGTCCTAGCCAGTTCAACAGAATGAGAAAAGGAAGCAAATGCTTTACAGACTGATACTGAAAAAATAAAGCTGTCCCTTTTTTGCAAATTACATGATTGACTACATATAAAATCCCAAATAGTCTAAAAAAAAATAAAAGCAAAAAAATTTCCAGAACTACTAAGTGAGTTTAGTAAGGTCACAGATATAAGGTCAACACACACATTTTATTTCTAAATACTAGCTGTTCACAATTAAAAACTGAAATTTAAAACTTACCTTTACAAGAGCTCAAAAACAGGCATAAACCTCAAAAAACATGTATAAGCTCTGTATGCTGCAAAGTCTAAAAACACTTCAATAAAACAATCAAAGACCTAAATCAATGGATTTATTGATGAACATCATGTGCATTGAGATCAGAAGACATGGCATAGCAATTAGATCAAATTGCTTTACAGGCTAACTAGAATTCCTATCAAAATCCCAGCACTTTGCCAAGGATTTTCCTGGATTTCACACTGCCTCTTGAACTTCCCAAGAAACCCCTTGGTCGGATGTGATGAAGTCCAGCTTTTGGCTAAGAGTTAAAAATACTGGGAGTGGAACTAAACTACAGAATCCGTATGGCAGCCCCAAACAGGACCTGGATGTATTTTAAGTCAAATGGTAAAACAGGTATTATCTGTTTTCCCTAGTTGCTGGCACTGACTTTTTTTCCTGACCATTGATGCCGGCAAGTTCACAGTAATGGGTCATCCCCTGCACTGCTTCAGGTGATGAAATTTAAATGTGCTCCTTAACCATGTTGGGATCATGAGCATTAGTCCACATCTGACTCTACCTGCGGATTAATGGTTATGATTTATATCTATTTAAAGCTAGTTCAATTTTTAACTTTAACCATGTTTTCTAAGGATTCAGATAGTGAAAATGAGAACAATTGCAATCTGACTCTACCTGCGGATTAATGGTTATGATTTATATCTATTTAAAGCTAGTTCAATTTTTAACTTTAACCATGTTTTCTAAGGATTCAGATAGTGAAAATGAGAACAATTGCAATACCAAAGCCAGCATTTCTAGATTTCACTGAAAAGAAGGCTGAATGATTGTGTTATTTAAATGACATATAAAGGGCACATATAACCAGATTACAAAAAGTAAATAAGCAAAATAAAGCATTTTGCATGACATATAGAACATAGTTTGGGGTTGGATATGACAGAGAAGGCAATGTTGTTTGTACTCACTTGCTGGGACTCCTGTAATAAAGTATATTATAGACTGGGTGGCTTAAACAATGGAAGTTTATTGTCTCATAATCCTGGAAACTTGAAGTCTGAGATCACGGTGTTGGCAGGGTTGCTTCCTGCTGAGGGCTGCAAGGAAAGGATGCTTTAGGCTTCTCTTCTTGGCTTGGAGAAAGCCATCTTCTCCCTGTGTCTTCAAATGCCTTCCCTCTGTATGGAGACTGAATCTCCCAGTTTGGGGATAAGACAAACTGATATTAATAAATGAATCAAAAGCTTCTTATTGTTTGTCTCCTAAAAGGACACCAACACTCAGTTGAAAATAGCAGCAACTTAATTAGTGTTGGGACACCACACAAAATAACATATATTCCTGTCACTTTCTTGATTGCCTTCTTCAACTCAGTAAAGCTGCATCCCCTGACTTATAAGTTGCAACTAAAATGCCCTTTGGGCAAACAAAGGTAGAAGTTCTGATAAGAACTGTATCTGTTCCTTACCTTGTAAAGCTGATTCTATCAGGTCTTACCATCAATCATGCTTTCTACAGTATATCAAGTAATGTGATGAATAAAGAAAATAACAACAAAATGAATCTCCAGCTCATTAGCATTCTGATTTGAAAAATAGAACTTCAAATTATCTTCTTTCTTTCTATGAAAATTTTAATTAAACCATAGAAAAAAACATAAAACAAAAGATTATATTTCATCCAAATTCAAACTAGACTTTGCTCATCTATCTGCATATTTGACAGACAGTGCAAATGTAAATTTGGCAAATTCCATTAAATCTATGAATTTGCCAAAGAAAACAAAAATATCTTACTTGCTAAATGTCCCACACATGTTTTATACATTACTGATAAAAAGGGGCACAATATGCTTATCTGTGATTTTGAGGCTTTCATAAAGATGATTTTGGTCACTTTTCAGTTTTCTGAAAACACTATGATATTGTTGGCCTTACAGAAATCGAAGGTGATAGCCTCCTCAGATACATGCTTACAAGCCAGGTCTCATTGTTTCTAGCCATAGAGAAGTTATCAAATATTACACAATATTTTCTAAATGTGGGAGAAGAAGAATGTCCTTGCCTAATCTGGAAATACATTAAGGATGAAAATGAAAAGAAAGAAAACAATGAACCATAAATTTATATGTTTTTTTCTCAAGGTTGTTGATGATCTTTGAGGAAGCCATAGGAACCTTGAAAAAGATGAGCTGACTGCATCTGAGTTACCTGATGTTATGTTTTGGTTGGAACAAAAAATAATACAGACAACAATTATTGAAATTGGAAAAAGAAGAACAAATGAGGCCTAAGGTCAGCAGACGGAGGGACATAATAAAGATCAGAGAAGAAATAAATAAAATTGAGAAGAATAAAACAATAGAAAAAATCAATGAAACCAAGAGCTGGTTTTTCGAGAAAATAAACAAAGTAGATAAGCCTCTAAAAAGACTTATTAAGAGAAAAAAAGAGTCAACACACATCAACAGAATCAGAAACGACAAAGGAAAAATCATGAAGGACCCCACAGAAATACAAAGAATTATTAGAGAATACTATGAAAACCTATATGCTAACAAGCTGGAAAACCTAGGAGAAATGGCCAACTTCGTAGAAAAATACAACCTTCCAAGAGTGATCCAGAAAGAAACAGAAAATCTAAGCAGAACAATTACCAGCAACGAAATTGAATCAGTAATAAAAAAACTACCCAAAAACAAAACCCCCAGGCCAGGTGGATTTACCTCGAAATTTTATCAGACATTCAGGGAAGACATAATACCCATTCTCCTTAAAGTTTTCCAAAAAATAGAAGAGGAGGGGATACTCCCAAACTCATTCTATGAAGCCAACATCACCCTAAAACCAAAACCAGGAAAGACCCCACCAAAAAAAGAAAACTAGAGCCCAATATCCCTGATGAACATAGACGCAAAAATACTCAACAAAATATTAGCAAACCAAATTCAAAAATACATCAAAAGGATCATACACCACGACCAAGTGGGATTCATCCCAGGGATGCAAGGATGGTACAACATTCGAAAATCCCTTAATATCATCCACCACATCAATAAAAAGAAGGACAAAAACCACATGATCATCTCCATAGATGCTGAAAAAGCATTTGACAAAATTCAACATCCATTCATGATAAAAACTCTCAACAAAATGGGCATAGAGAGCAAGTACCTCAACATAATAAAGGCTATATATGATAAACCCACAGCCAACATCATACTGAACAGCGAGAAGCTGAAAGCTTTTCCTCTGAGATTGGGAACAAGACAGGGATGCCCACTCTCCCCACTGTTATTTAACATAGTACTGGAGGTCCTAGCCATGGCAATCAGACACAACAAAGAAATACAAGGAATCCAGATTAGTAAAGAAGAAGTCAAACTGTCACTATTTGCAGATGACCTGATATTGTACATAAAAAACCCTAAAGACTCCACTGCAAAACTACTAGAACTAATACCGGAATTCAGAAAAGTTGCAGGATACAAAATTAACACACAGAAATCTTTAGCTTTCCTATACACTAACAATGAACTAATAGAAAGAGAAATCAGGAAAACAATTGCATTCACAATAGCATCAAAAAGAATAAAATACCTAGGAATAAACCTAACCCAAGAAATGAAAGACCTATACCCTGAAAACTACAAGACACTCTTAAAGAGGTCACTAAAAAATGGAAACTCATCCCAAGCTCCTGGCTAGGAAGAATTAATATTGTCAAAATGGCCAACCTGCCCAAAGCAATATATATATTTGATGCAATCCCTATCAAATTACCAACAGCATTATTGAATGAACTGGAACAAATAGTTCAAAAATTCATATGAAAACATCAAAGACCCTGAATAGCCAAAGCAATCCTGAGAAGGAAGAATAAAGTGGGGGGATCTCGCTCCCCAACTTCAAGCTCTACTACAAAACCACAGTAATCAAGACAATTTGGTACTGGCACAAGAACAGAGCCACAGACCAGTGGAACAGAATAGAGACTCCAGACTTTAACCCAAACATATATGGCCAATTAATATTTGATAAAGGTGCCATGGACATACAATGGGGAAATGACAGTCTCTTCAACAGATGGTGCTGGCAAAACTGGACAGCTACATGTAAGAGAATGAAACTGGATCACTGTCTAACCCCATACACAAAAGTAAATTCGAAATGGAAATGGATCAAAGACCTGAATGTAAGTCATGAAACCATAAAACTCTTAGAAAAAAACATAGGCAAAAATCTCATGGACATAAACATGAGTGACTTCTTCATGAACATATCTCCCCGGGCAAGGGAAACAGGCAAAAATGAACAAGTGGGACTATATCCAGCTGAAAAGCTTCTGTACAGCAAAGGACACCACCAATAGAACAAAAAGGTACCCTACAGTATGGGAGAATATATTCATAAATGACAGATCCGATAAAGGATTGACATCCAAACTATATAAAGAGCTCACGCACCTCAACAAACAAAAAGCAAATAATCCATTTAAAAAATGGGCAGAGGAGCTGAATAAAGAGTTCTCTAAAGAAGAAATCCAGATGGCCAACAGGCACATGAAAAGATGCTCCACATCGCTAATCATCAGAGAAATGCAAATTAAAACCACAATGAGATATCATCTCATACCAGTAAGGATCGCCATCATTGAAAAGACAAACAACAACAAATGTTGGCGAGGCTGTGGAGAAAGGGGAACCCTCTTACACTGCTGGTGGGAATGCAAATTAGTTCAACCATTGTGGAAAGCAGTATGGAGGTTCCTCAGAATGCTCAAAATAGAAATACCATTTGACCCAGGAATTCCACTCCTAGGAATTTACCCTAAGAATGCAGCACTTCCGTTTGAAAAAGACAGATGCACCCCTATGTTTATTGCTGCACTATTTACAATAGCCAAGATATGGAAGCAACCTAAATGTCCATCGTAGATGAATGGATAAAGAAGATGTGGTACATATACACAATGGAATATTACTCAGCCATAAGAAAAAAACAGATCCTACCATTCGCAACAACATGGATGGAGCTAGAGGGTATTATGCTCAGTGAAACAAGCCAGGTGGAGAAAGACAAGTACCAAGTGGTTTCACTCATATGTGGAGTATAAGAACAAAGGAAAACTGAAGGAACAAAACAGCAGCAGAATCACAGAACCCAAGAATGGACTAACAGTTAACAAAGGGAAAGGGACTGGGGAGGATGGGTGGGAAGGGAGGGATAAGGGCGGGCAAAAAGAAACAGGGCATTACGATTAGCATGTATAGTGCGTGGGGGGTACAGGGAGGGCTGTGCAACACAGAGAAGACAAGTAGTGATTTTACAGCATCTTACTACACAGATGGACAGTGACTGTGAAGGGGTATGTGGGGGGGACTTGGTGAAGGGGGGAGCCCAGTAAACATAATGTTCTTCATGTAATTGTAGATTAATGATACAAAATAATAATAATAATAATACAAACAAACAAAAAGTAACCATTTTGGGGGCGAGGTAAGAATATTTCAGAACCAAAATGAAAAAAAATAATCAGAAAAAGCTAATTTAAACCGAATTTTCTTAATTTCTTTTTTATAATTGTAACTCATTTGAAATCATAACTTGGTTTCAGAGACAAATTTCCCTAAGAAAGAGGGTTAACTTGTGATAACATCCAAAGCACTTTGGAATGTATATAAATTATGGATACTTTAGATTTCGATAATCTATATGATGAATTGATAAATGCAAAGGGACCAACAGAAAAATAGCTAGTCTATCGAATCAAGCCTGTATATTCACAGTGCATTGTACTTTTGGACATTTTTGGAAAGCTGGAAATTAATTCCTATGAATATGAAAATCTACTGTTGCTGAAAAATAAAACCCAAAATATTCTATGTTCAAGATATTAGTTGAGAAAACATTTAGCTTGATGTCATCACAAAAGACTTATACAAGGAATCAGTGTAACGTGGACTCCGGCAGCAGAGCTGCACGTTAAAGTGAATAATGTGTTTGACTGTACTCCATTTTATCTCTACATAAAAGAAATCATGCATATCATAAAGCTAGAGGCACTGTAGAGAAATATTATTGGTAAATAAAACAGGAGGAGAAGAAGTATCCCATGTATAATGGAATAGAAAATTACATCATTGTTATTTTTAAATTAACTATATTGATATCTTATATCCGTTTGATTTACATTCTCCTAAAATTCTTACATTTATGTATAAGAATAACTGAAAAGTAGTCTACATATTTAAATGTGTAATCAAGAGTTAAAACAAATTGATGTATCAGAGAACATTAACATTAAATCTTAAAACTTCTCACAATTTTATTAGTTCAACTCTTATTGACTCTGCCACTGTAAACTAGTCCTATTTTTGTTCTATTTAAAAAATATCATTTGCAAAAAAGAAATTAACAAAATGACATACAATTAAAAGAAAACCCTTATTTTTCATGTTACATTAAAATAATAACACATGTATGTGAAATTATTTAGTATGTATTATGTTATGATTTATTTTGTCTGATATGACTGTGTCCTGGGTTGACTCTCTGAAAGGTTAGACACCTTCAGTGTAGATAAACTGATTCTAAAATTTACATTAAGAATTAAAGGACCTTGAAAGCTTAAGAAATTTTCTAAAAGATGAATAAATTTGGAGTATTTGCTCTACCCAATTTTAAAACTTACTGTGCAACTCCACAATCAGTAAATATGGTATTTGGCAGAAGGTTAGATATATAGATCATTGAAACACAATAGAGAACTCAGAAACAGACTCATGACAAGTACAGCCAACTGATTTCTGAAAAAAGTACAAAACATTCGATGAAAAGATAGTCTTTTCAACATATGATGTTGGAGTGATTAGGGATCCATGTGAAAAAACAAACAAAACCCTAAGAACTTCAATAAAAACCTCACACCTTAAACAAAAATTAACTTACAATGAATTATGGGTCTAAATGTAAAATGTAAATCTCTAAAATTTTCAGAAGTAAACATGGGGACAGGTAATCTGCATGACCTAGTGTTAGAAGAAAATGCCAATAGCGTGATCCACAAAAGAAAGAAATGGTAAATTGAACCTCATCAATACTAAAAACTACTGTTCTTTGAAAGGCACTGTTAAAAGAATGAATATACAATTCACAGACTGGGGAAAAATATTAGGAAACCATGTACCCAAAAAGGACTTGTATCTAGAATATATAAAGAACTTTTCATACTCAATACTATGAAAACAATATTTAGAAAATGGTCACAGAGTGGAACAGACACTTAACCAAACTGGATATACTGATGACAAATTAACACATGAAGTGATGGTCATTACCATTAGCCTTTAAGGCAATGTAAATTGAATCTCCAATGAGATATCACTACACATGTATTAAAATGGCTGAAAGAAAATATCCTGTCAATATGCAAGAGAGAATGTGGACCAGCTGGAATTCTCACACATTGCTGGTGGAAATATAAATTCATACAGACACTCTGCAAAATGGTTTGGCAATTTTTTATGAAGTTAAACATACACTTATTGTAAAATCTTCCCTCTCCTGCAATATCTACTCTACAGAATGAAGTTATATATGCATAAGAAATTGGTATGGTGCATGAATGCTTATAGCAGCTTTATTTTGTAATAGCCCTAAACTGGAAACAATCCACATGTCCTTCAACTAGTGTATGGATAAATGGTGGTACATGTGTAAGATGGAATATTACTCAGCAGTAAAAAAAAAACTAAATATTGTTACACATAGCAACTTGGATGTATCCTAAGGGCATTATACTAAGTGCAAAAAGCCAGTCTCAAAAGGTTACATGCTGTATGATTCCAATCATATAACATTGCAGAAATCACAAAATTGTAAGTGATGGAATACAGATAAGTAATCACCAGGGTTAGTGGTAGGGGTGACTATAAAAGGGTAACATGAAAGAATTTCTTTGTAGTGATTAAAGAGTTTTATATTCTGTTTATGTTGATGATTACACAAATCTATACCTGAAATAAATTTCATAGAACTCTACACTCCCTCAAAAAAGTGGATGTTTATTTCAAAACTGGTGAAATCCAAATAATGTTTGTACTTTATTTAATAGTATTGTACCAAGGTTAACTTCTTAGTTTTGAATGTTGTACTTTGGTGACATAAGTTGATATCATTGGAGAGAGATGGATAAAGGGAACATTAGAATTCTCTGTACTATATTTGCAACTTCTATCTGTGAGTCTAAAACTATCTCAAAATAAAAAGTTAAAATGAATGCTAAAAGAAGTTCTAAGACAAAACATTTTTCAGAACTTCTTTTTAAGAAAAATGTGGCATCCATCCTTCCCAGTGTACCTGGAAATGTGAGAAAACTAAAATCCATCATTTTGTAAAAAGCTGATTGGAAGGATAAAAGCATAAAGGATGACACTTCTATAAGTCTTTAAAATAATAAAAGGCCACATAATACAATAGATAGTAATGATGATGTTAATAATAATGGCTAATACTTACAAAGCATTTAATATGTATTTTTAAACTACCATTTCAGAGATGAGGAAACTGAAACACATAGATATTAACTCATAAACCCTTGATCACAGAGCTAGTTAATGACTTCAATGGGATTTTCACCCAAGGTGGTCTGGTCCTAGAATCTTTATAGAATATAGAAAAATACATAAAATAGAATCCTGAAAGGTAAAGAGAATGCAATCACAACAGGTAAAAATAGACACTCAAATTATTTCCTTATACTACCTTTTTCATATGTATCCTTTCATTCATTTATTGATTCATCAATAAATGAAATATTGACTGAACACATACGAGGTACCAGCGCTTGTTCTGGGAGTGTAGGCTAGAGCACTGAGAGAAGCCAACGACGCCCCTGCCTGCATGGACCACCCGGGCTAATGGGACGAGAAGACATTTTAAATGAAAAGTGTAAGAAAGTTTCAGGCGACAAGTCTCAAAGTAGAATGAGATTAACAGGGAGTTCTATAGGCAGGCCTCTCTGAGGGGATGACACTTGGGAGACGTCTGAAAGAAGTGGAGTGAGCCGTGGGAATTTCTTGGAGAAGGAGTAGAATGTTCTTGGGGAGAGCATTATACCTGTAACTGCCCAGGTGCTGGGACTGGCTCCAAAGTCTACAAGGAAGTACATGTGGATAGAATCAGGCCAGGAGATGAAATGCAGTAGAGAGCTGGCCAGGATCATGTCCTGCTGCCCAGATCACACAGCTCATTCAAAAAAAAAAATTCCTTTTACACAACCATTACCTTACATTTTTCTTTCCTTTTCTTTGCTTGCTTATTGTTTGTTTTGAGGAATGTAGTATCTCCTTTCAGACAGGAGCCAATGTGGGCGTGCTATTGCTCTGTCCATTGCTCTCCACTGTTCACTGGGGAAGTTCCCTTAGCGTATTTGGAAGATCCTTACGGCAGCGCTGCTGTGGCTTCATCCACACCTGACCCGGAGAGGCCAAGGCAGCTAGTATCAATCCACGTCCTCATTCTCAGGAGTCCCGGCAGGTCAAATGGAACTTCAACCCCAAAACCTTCCGTATTGGTTGAGGAAGAGATCGAGACCTCCCAAGACTGTTGCGAAAGGGTGTGGCTGGACTCTTCTGCCACCTCGTGACTGATTCCGTTTCTCCCTCCCCATCAGACACATGCTTCTCTAGAAACTCCCCGACTAGGAATTTCATTTTGAGGAGATGCTCTTGACAGGATGAAAAAGCATGAGGACAAGGAGCCACAGAGGACTTTCCAACACAGACCTAAGCCTAAAGCAAAGGATATACTTGGTAATGAAATGGAAGGTGGATTGTGAGGAAAAGGCCTCATGGATGATGTGTATTTCATGAGAGCCTGAGAATCAGGGAGAGCAAAGAAGCCAGATCAGTTGTGGGAAAGAACTAAAGGATTAAATGGCATGTATCCCCAATACACCATTCCTCCTTGGAACTCCACTTGATTGTCCATCTCTTCCATGTGACAAGTTCCCAAGCTCCAATGAACCCAACATCTTCTTTCTTTACAGGCCCATCTAAGATGGACACAAGCGCATATTCATGATTTCCTGTCAATAAATGTATCTTCCTGACTGTAGGCAATTCACCCTCCCCTTCCCAACAATGAGGCACTACAACCTGTCCTCAGTCTCCTCAACCCACTCTTCACTCCTAGTTGGTGAAGGAATCTAGGTTGTCATTCAGGAACTTCTCCAATGCTTGGCCCTTGCAGTGTTCAAGATGGCTGCCTAGATCCAGTCTCTCTGCAGCAGAAGAAAGGGTGAATGGACATGAAGTTAGGTTAATGAAAAGCATCCAAACTGGAACATACATATGCACACACATACACACATTGAAAGAGAGAGAAAGTGAAAGGGCATTAAAGACCCACAGGGCAATGTAAAAAATGATTTTAACCTATGTGTAGAGACCTAGAATGACAGGAGAGACAATAAGATAGAATTATTTGAAGAGATAATGGCTGAGAATCTTCTACAAATTGTGAAATGCATTAACTTATGCACACAGTAAGCTCAGTGAGCCCCAATAAGGTAAATAAAAGAAATGCATACCTATGCCCATTATTATCAAACTGATTAAATCCCAAAGACAAAGAGAAAATGAAAGTAGCTGTGTAGGAAAAAACATCACATACAGGAGAACAACAGTAAGAATGATGCTTTATTGACAAAAAAACAAAGGAATAACATCTTTAAAGCACAAGAAGGAACTACCCATCTACAAATCTCTATCCAGCAAAAGTATAGTTCAAGAATGAAGGTGATAGTCAAGAATATAAAATGGGAAAAGGATAGGCTCCTCAATAAATGGTGTTGGGAAAACTTGATGGCAACATAAAAAAATTAAACTGGATTGTCTTACACTATACACAAAAATAAACTCAAAATGGACTTAAGACTTAAACATATAAGACTTGAAACCATATAACTTCTAGAAGAAAACATGTGGAAAGAGCTCCTTGACATTGGTCTTGGCAATGATTTTAGGGAATGAGAGATAATATTTGCAAGTCATATATTTAGTAAGGGGTTAATATTCACAAAATATAAATAATTCTTACAACTCAATAGCAAAAATCCAATTAAAGAGTGGGCAGAGGAATTAAATAGACATTTTTCTAAAGAAGATATACAAATGTACAACAGATACATGAAAAGGTGCTCAACATCACTAATCATCAGGGAAATGTAAATCAACTGAGATGAGATATCACCTCATATCTGTTGGAATGGCTATTAGCAAAAAGACAAGAGATGACAAGCACTGACAAGAGTGTAGAGAAAAGTGAAACTTTAGGCACTATTGGTGAGAATGTAAATTGGAAAGCAGTATGGAGGTTCTTCAAAATATTAATAGAAGTACCACATAATCTAGCAATTATACTTCTGGTTATACATCTGAAGGAAACAAAACTACCATCTTTGAAAGATATTTGTATTCCCATGTTCATAAGCATTATTTATGTAGCTAAGACATGGAAACAAACTTTCCATTGATGTATGAATGTGGAATGAAAATGAATTACAATGAAAATGAGAATTATTCCATTCTACAAATGGAATATTTTTCAGCCATGAAAAAGAAGCTGTTTGCAAAAATGTGGATGGACCTTTAGGACATTAAGCTAAAGGAGATATATTAGAGAAAAACAAGTATGATCTCACTTATATATCTCACTTGTATTCTAAAAGAATCCAAGCTCATAGATACAGACCACACACTGATGGTTGTCAGAGGCAGGGGGTGAGGATGAGAAAAATGGGTAAAGTTAGTCAAAAAAATGAGTGTGAAATAAAGTAATTTTCAGATAGACAATAGCTGAGGGAGTTTGTTTCCTGCAAACATACACTAAAAGAAATACTAAGGAAAGTTTATCAGGCTGAAGAGAATTGGTACTAGATGGAATCTTGATATGCAGGAATGAATGGAGGGAAGGAGAGAGCATATATGTGTGTGTGTGTGTATGTGCTGTGTATATAATAAAAAATGTACATGTAAGAGGACTAAAATTATTTTAATATGCATATATGTACACATGTTTATAATATTTCAACATATAACATTTAATATAATGCAATACACATGAATATTCATACATTAAAAATTATATACACACACATCTATATGTATATATATATAAGCAGGCAATATCACTTTGCATAGAACCTCAGCTACCACAGATTGGTGCAAACTGAGCACACTTTTGTGATGCACATGGTAATATGTTTCATGTACAGCAAGAACCGAATATAAATAATAAAAAAGATGATTGGTCATTTAAAGCAAAAGTAATAGTCATGTGTTGTGGGATTTCTTGCAACTATTGAGGTAAATTACAATAAGAACACACAGGGAGAGTGAGGAGTTTAAATAAAATTATACTGTTGCCAAGTTCTTGTATGATTCATAAAGTAGGTAGTATTTTTGAGGTAGATTGTTCTTAGATAAAGATTCACGTTTTATCTGCAGAGCAACCATTAAACAAGCAAAAGAGATATAAATAAAAACCAATACAGTAGATATAATGGGATACTAAATATTTTATTAATCCTAAATAGGAAACAAAAAGAAAGATGGCATACATAGAAAAGAAATACCAATATAGTTAACTTGTGTAATAAACTGTACTCTTTCAGTAATCACATTAATTGTTAATTGACTAAAGAATCCATGAAAAGGGCAGAAATTAGTAGAATGGATTAATAAACCACAACCTAAGAGTGACTGTTTATTTTATGTGTGAATCTAAGCCACAGGGTGCCCAGATATTAGATCAAAAATTATTCTTGGTATTTCTGTGAGAGTATTTTAGGTAAGATTAAAGTTTAACTCAGTAGATTGAGTAATCAGGTTACAATCCATAATATGGTGGGTCTCACCCAGTCAGTTGAAAGACTGACTAGAACAAAAATTGACTCTCCCACAAATACCAGAGAATATTTTCTGCCTGATGGCCTTTGATCTGGGACATAAACTTTTATTCCTCCCTTTGGACTCAAACTGATGCATAAACTCTGACTGGGATTTAAGCTGCTGACTTTCAGATAAGAACTACACCATAAACTCTTGGTTCTCAGACCTTCATACTCAGACTGGAACTGATCCATTGGCTCTTCTGGGTCCCCAGCCTGATGACTCACCCTGCATATTTTGGGATTTGCCAGACTGCATAATCACGTGAGACAATTCTTTATAACAAATCTATAAATTAAATTACAAACATATGCATTACATATTATGTACATGAGGAAATGTTTAAAATAAAGGAGCTAAGCTTGCACATTAACAATATAGAAAAAATAAATTTAAGTTAAAGTAGAAGAATGAATGGAATAGAAATAAGAGCTAAAATAAAGGACTACAAAACAGATCAACAATAGATAAAATTACATGTCAATCATTTATTCTTTGAAAAGAGTAAAAAAACTGGTAACCCCTAGAAACACTAATAAAAAAAAGAAAGCAAAAGAGAGAAAAACAAATCACTCATATTCAGAATGAGAGACAATGCTATCTACTATATAGACATTAAAAGGATAATAAAGGGACATTTTATTAATCTCTATTTAATAAAGAGAAATTAACTTTAAATAGTTTAACAATTAAGAGGTTGTTAGTGTGAGTAAAGGTAGATTGACCACTTCAATAAGTTTGACAGTTTAAATGAAATGGAAAAATCCCTAGAAACAGAATTTGCCCAAATTGGCAAATGGAAAAAATAGAAATCTGAATAATGTGGTTTCTCTAAGAATCAACAATAAAAAGACAATCCAGTTAAGAAATGGGAACAATGAAATACACAAATAAGTTACAAAAATGGCTACCAAGTATAGCCAACCCTTGGTATTTACCCAAATCAGTTGAAAATTTATATCTACACAAATATCTTCACATAAATGTTTATAACAACATTATTCATAATTGCCAAGATGTGTAATAAACTGTGGCACATCCATGCAGTAGAATGTTATGTCATGATAAAAAAGAAAGGAGTAAACTATACACAGATGTTTATAGAAGCTTTATTCATATTTGCCAAAACTTGGAAACAACCAACATGTCCTTCAGTAGGAGAACTGATAAACTGCAGTACTTCCAGACAATGGAGTATTCTTCAGTGCTAAAAAGGAAATAAACTATCAAACCATTAAAAGTCATGGAGGAATCTTAAATGCATATCATGAGGTGAAGGAAGCCAATCTGAAAATTTCACATACTGTATGATTCCAAGTATATGACAATCTGGAAAAGGCAGAACTATGGAGTCATTAAAAAGGTCAGTGTTTGACCTATACCCTGAAAACAATAAGACACTCTTAAGAGAAATTAAAGAGGACACTAACAAATGGAAACTCATCCCATGCTCTTGGCTAGGAAGAATTAATATCGTCAAAATGGCCATCCTGCCCAAAGCAATATACAGATTCGATGCAATCCCTATCAAATTACCAACAGCATTCTTCAATGAACTGGAACAAATAGTTCAAAAATTCATATGGAAACACCAAAGACCCCAAATAGCCCAAAGCAATCCTGAGAACGAAGAGTAAAGTGGGGGGGATCTCGCTCCCCAACTTCAAGCTCTACTACAAAGCCACAGTAATCAAGACAATTTGGTACTGGCACAAGAACAGAGCCACAGACCAGTGGAACAGAATAGAGACTCCAGACATTAACCCACACATATATGGTCAATTAATATACGATAAAGAAGACATGGACATACAATGGGGAAATGACAGTTACTTCAACAGTTGGTGCTGGCAAAACTGGAAAGCTACATGTAAGAGAATGAAACTGGATCACTGTCTAACCCCATACACAAAAGTAAATTCGAAATGGAAATGGATCAATGACCTGAATGTAAGTCATGAACCATAAAACTCTTAGAAAAAAACACAGGCAAAAATCTCTTGGACATAAACATGAGTGACTTCTTCATGAACATATCTCCCCAGGCAAGGGAAACAAAAGCAAAAATGAACAAGGGGGACTATATCAAGCTGAAAAGCTTCTGTACAGCAAAGGACACCATCAATAGAACAAAAAGGTATCCTACAGTATGGGAGAATATATTCATGAATGACAGATCCGATAAAGGATTGACATCCAAAATATATAAAGAGCTCACACACCTCAACAAACAAAAAGCAAATAATCCAATTAAAAAATGGGCAGAGGAGCTGAACAGACAGTTCTCCAAAGAAGAAATTCAGATGGCTAACAGACACATGAAAAGATGCTCCACATCGCTAATCATCAGAGAAATGCAAGTTAAAACCACAATGAGATATCACCTCACACCAGTAATGATTGCCACCATTCAAAAGACAAACAACAACAAATGTTGGTGAGATTGTGGAGAAAGGGGAACCCTCCTACACTGCTGGTGGGAATGTAAATTAGTTCAACCATTGTGGAAAGCAGTATGGAGGTTCCTCAGAATGCTCAAAATAGAAATACCATTTGACCCAGGAATTCCACTCCTAGGAATTTACCCTAAGAATGCAGCAGCCCAGTTTGAAAAAGACAGATGCACCCCTATGTTTATTGCTGCACTATTTACAATAGCCAAGATATGGAAGCAACCTAAATGTCCATCAGTAGATGAATAAATAAAGAAAATGTGGTACATATACACAATGGAATATTATTCAGCCATAAAAAAAACAGATCCTACCATTTGCAACAACATGGATGGAGCTAGAGGGTATTATGCTCAGTGAAATAAGCCAGGTGGAGAAAGACAAGTACCAAATGATTTCACTCATATGTGGAGTATAAGAACAAAGGAAAACTGAAGGAACAAAACAGAAGCAGATTCACAGAACCCAAGAATGGACTAACAGTTACCAAAGGGAAAGGGACTGGGGAGGATGGGTGGGAAGGGAGGGATAAGGGGGGGGAAAGAAAGGGGGCATTACAATTAGCATGTACAGTGTAGGGGGGCATGGGGAGGGCTGTGCAACACAGAGAAGACAAGTAGTGATTTTACAGCATCTTACTATGCTGATGGACAGTGACTGTGAAGGAGTATGTGGGGGGGACTTGTTGAAGGGGGAGCCTAGTAAACATAATGTTCTTCGTGTAATTGTAGATTAATGATACCAAAATAAAAAAATAAAATAAAATAAAAATAAAAAAATAAAAAAGAACACAGTAGCCCAGGTTGAAAAAGACAGATGCACCCCTATGTTTATCACAGCACTATTTACAATAGCCAAGAAATGGAAGCAACCTAAGTGTCCATCCGTAGATGAATGGATAAAGAAGATGTGGTACATATACACAATGGAGTATTTTTTAGCCATAAGAATAAAACAAATCCTACCATTTGCAACAACATGGATGGAACTAGAGAGTATTATGCTCAGTGTAATAAGCCAGGCAGAGAAAGACAAGTACCAAATAATTTCACTCATATGTGGAGTATAAGAACAAAGAAAAACTGAAGGATCAAAACAGCAGCAGAATCACAGAACCCAAGAATGGACTAACAGTTACCAAAGGGAAAGGGACTGGGGAGGATGAGTGGGAAGGGAGGGAGAAGGGCAGGGAAAAAGAAAGGGGGCATTACGATTAGCATGTATAATGTGTGTTGGGGGGCAAAGGGAAGGCTGTGCAACACAGAGAAGACAAGTAGTGATTCTACAGCATCTTATTACGCTGATGGACAGTGCCTGTAATGGGGTTTGTTGGGGAGACTTAGTGAAGGGAGGAGCCTAGTAAACATAATGTTCTTCAAAAAAAGAAGTTCACCGTTTGCCAGTGGTAATGGGGTGGAAAGGTGAATAGATAGAGCTCAGAGGATTTTCAGGATAGTGAAATTATTCTGTGTGCTATATGTGGTTGTCGTGGTCGTTGCTTGCCGTTATGCATTCATCAAAACCAGCAGAACGTATGACTCCAAGAGGGAACCCTGATATAAACTATAGACTTTGGATGATAGTGGTGTGTCAATGTAGGTTCGTGGATTATAACAATGTACAACTCTGGTGGGACATGATGATGGTGGAATATTTTGTGTGTGAGAGGGAGGGACAGAGGATATATGGAAACTCATTTTCCCCTCAAATGTTTGTAAACCTACAAATGCCCTAAGAATAGTCTATTAATAAACAAACATACAAAAACAAAATTATATATTATTTCTCACCCATTGAAAGACCAAAAATCAAAGTGGCCAATTATATAAATTTTGGCAAGAATGTGGAGCAGCTGTAACTCTCATATTGCTAACAGGAATGTAACATTGTACAACCACCATTTCACATCCACAAAAATGACCAAAATCAGAAAGACCGACAACACAAAATTCTGCAAAGCTGTTGAGCACTTGGAATTCTCATACATTCTGGCAGAGCGCAAAGTGGTCTAACCCAACAATAGACAGCTGTTGCACTTTCTTATAAAGGTAGACACACATTTATTCTTTGACCAAGTCACTCAACCAGATATTTGATCAACATACATGAAATTATATGCTCAAACAATAACTTTTCCAAGAATTTTCAAAAAGCCTTTTTTGTACTAGCCCTACAATGAAAGCATCCTAAATGCCAATAGTTAATAGGTAAGCAAATTGTTCAGTATAAACAAATGGAATTCTATTCAGGATTAAAAAAATTGAAAACTCCCAATACATCCAACATGTTTAAATCTCAGTGTTGAATCTAGACACAGAAAGAGTATATATGATCTTGATTCCAATTATATGAAGTTCAAGAACAGGCAAAATTGATATACAGTGAAAGAAATCAGAAAGCAGTTGCCTTTGGAGGTGAATGAACTGACTGGAAAAGGATACTCTATGGGATCTTTATTTGATAAAGAAAAATACTCTTCATCTTGTTTCAAGATATGGTTACAATGGTGATAAAGCTCATTGAACAGAATACTGTAAATCTATACATTTTATTGTGTGTTAATTATATCTAAATCAAAAAAACATTTTGGGTAACACCGGTATAATGGCTATGAATACATGGTTTTGGCAACCAGTAGATCAGGCTTTAAATTGATCTGCTCTTTATTGCCAAATGTGCAACAAGTTAATTACCATTCTGAGCCTCACTTTTTTATGTGTAAAATGGAGCCAAATGCTTGTGGATTTTGCGGAGAATATACAATACATGTAAAGCTTTTAGGGTGATATTGATTTTAAAAAATACTCAGTAAGTTGTATTTATACTATTTTAAATCTTTGCAATTCTTCTTTCAAATTCCTTGTACTTCTGATACATCTTATGCTGTTTTTGTTTTCTTTTAGTGCTCAGTCTATTTAGAGAACACTCATGAATCTCCCACATCTTTGGATTTGTTTGTTTTTTCTTTTCATTGCTGCTGCCAGCATCACAACCCCCACACTCCAAGCAGAAGTGAGTACTCAGTTATTTGCATCAACTATGACCAATAAGAGTTTTTAGACAACGCAAAGAATACTTTATTGCACTAAAAACACTACGTAAGAATCCCTTTTTCTGTAATGTCAGTGTCACATTTTTATCTGTGGCCCTGCACACAGCACAGTGATGGACACATACTCAATCCTTAATAAAAGGCATTTCATCAATAAATGATTTTAGACATTGTGAAAGTCATACATGATTATTTCATTCATCAATATTTACACCAAGTCTAACAGCCATAAAATACTGAAAGATAGGCACTTCTGGTGGTGATCTTACACTTTCATTCAATAGCTCCTTGCTGACTGCTCAGGATGAGCTGGGTCTACAAGAACAAAAAAAAAAAACAAATCCCCAGTCTGTATGGAGGCGCTGTCCTTATGGTGAGCCAGAAAATAAAGAAATAGACAAAATTTTCATACACCTAAGTCAATGGTTTTCCTATTCCTGTGTGTTGATCATTATTTCTCCTTCCATAATTTTTTTCAATTACTTCTGCTGCCCTTTTGTTACATACTTGTGAAAATACAGAAAGTTCTTTCTTATTAGAAGAAAGACATTGAAATTCCATGGATGTTTTGTATATATTTGCCTTTTTTTCTACTTTGTATTTTTAAGGTGTTTCATGGAGAAGCAAGGAAAGGAAATGTTGACACTTGGTTCAGATCTATGTAGATGGAAGACATACGCACAGGAGGGTGTTGGGGACTTTAGGAAGCTAGAAGTTTCCACAAGGAGAAGGGAGATTTGGGAGTACCTCTTTAAATATGTGGTCCAAGTTCCCCACACAGGATAGTATTAGGTTTTGCTGTTATTAAACCAGTCAAGCTTCACAAAGGGCTGAGGAGTTAGGTCGTCAAGTTGCCTGGGTCTGAGAGCACTGATTGTCTAAAGTAGACAAATGTATTTTTCAGGGAAGAACAAATGTGACTCATCCACCATTACTGGCCCTGCCAGAATCACTAGATACTTATGCCTCACTTTTTCTGCACTAATTCAAGACTGTTACCAAAGAGCTACAGATGACACCTACATGCTTTTATCCCCCTCCATAATTCCTAATACTTCTTTTTGGCTTCTGTATCACCTGTGAGTATAAGCTGGGCCTCCTTCCATGTAATGGATTTGGTAGGAGTTGACACTGTGTGGCAGTGCTAGTCACTGAGCTGCAATGTCAGTGAGAACAATTGGGCCCGAGTGGTAGCCATTTATTGTTTGGGAAGACCCACAGCATGCTGGACTGAAGGTTAAATCTTCCGTAATCCCTAAATGAAATGGCAAGTGAAAGAACTTACATTCTGAGTAATTCATGCATTTGAATGAAAGGACGAAAAAGTATGCTTTAGTGATCATAAAATTGGCATAGGCTGAAAAATAAACCGACTTTCTCAAAGCCATCCATAGCCAGTAACTGTCACAAGGCAGAATTGGTGACAGGGGAACAGGGGGCTTATTTGTCTAGAGTTGGCCCCTGTGAATTGGTTCTAAACCCTTATCAAACTGAAACATCTTATAAGGACTGACAATTAACCCATGAGAGGGACCTGAAAGCCACAAAATATGGTAGCATCCATTCTGCAGAGGCAGCTTTCCGGGTATGTATAGGAGTGACATGTCATCAGGCGTACCTTGAAAAGGTAATGTTCTTGGGGGATAATAGCTCTGCTTTCTCACCCATTCAATTGCCAAAAACACCGAAACCTCACTCCAAAATTACTCTTATTATTTAGGGCAGTAATAACCTTGGGAGTGTGTATATGCCTTCATGTGGACTCATTAATTACCAAATTTGAGGAATACTGGCGAAGGGTACTTGGGAGGAGTGGGGTACAGACTTCATCGCTCTCTTCTGCCCCCTTGTGGTGTCTTTCGTGCGCTCGGTCATTCCGGACTAGCCCCAAACTGCAGACAGTCTCTTCTGAACTAAATATCCGTGGTTTTTAGTATTTTGTGTATTTCCAGAAAACAAACCAATTAGAACTGAGACTGTCATTTCTTTTCAACATGATTTAGTGTACTGCTACCCAATAATTCTGATGTATTTTTCCGTACCTGTTAATACATCATCTGGCTAATTTTTAAATTGTTTTGGTCCACGAATACATTTCCCCCAAACGTTGTGTTTTATTCTTCACCTGTTTTCCTTATATATTATCTATTCATTCTATTCATTCATTCATTCATTCACCCATTTTATTATTTTCTAGTGCATTTTTTGGTCTTCATGTTTACAATTTCTTTCCTGCTCTGCAATGGATGAACAGCACTAAGAAACCCACTCTGTGCTTTCATCCCGGTCACATCTCCAGGAAAACTTCCCTGGACTGAAAATGTTATCTTCCCTCAATGTCTGGAACATCTCAATTTACAGGATTTCTTTCCTCTCTTCTCCTCTTCGCCATCCCTTTTCTCTGCCTCTGTCTAGAAATGCCTGTATTCTTTAAGATACATCTTAGTAGTTTCACTCTAATCACTCTTTTTTTGCAACCACGTTCATTCCCATAGGTCTGTTTTCCTGAGGAGTTACACCCAGCTTAGTTTTCTTTGGAATCCCGATACAAGGGTATTGACAGGTTCTCTCTCCTTGGCAGTCCTGAGCACTGCAAATGCCCATGTCTTAATCAATACTCATCAATATCTCTTCCTATATGCCTCCTGTTATGTCTGTAAGAGAATGAATTGCACCAGCAATTTTCCGTTTTCCCAGGACAAGACTGATATGACTTTACTATGTATTTTACATTAAATTATAATAGCTGCTTACTAAGACTCCTCAATATCCCACATATATACTCGCACTCTCTCATCCTCTCACAGCGGAGAGCGCAGACCACACCATCTCCCCCTTCGTGGACACCGTCCATGTTCGTAGTGGTCTGTTCCCATTCTATATTGCATTCACCACAGAGATTTCCAAAACCCAGATCTGTTCCTGTCACTCCCCTGTAAACACTCATGTATGGATAGTTTGACCAGGCTGCATTTGGGGACTGGACAGAGCGAGAAGGGATCTTATGTCAGCCAGGATTTCTGGTAGACGCCCCTATGCTCTATCCACTTGTGGTGGTCGGGGGCGGGGAAGGGGCGGGATTGAGCCCCCTTCCCCCTCCTCCTTACTGCGGAAAGCTGCAGAGCAGAGGGGACTTACTTCCTATACCCAACCAGCAGGGAGGATTCCTCTCAGCAGCCACGTAGGCATTCTCTTCTCTCTGGAGGAAAAGGCCCAGCAGCTGTCGGAGGAAAAGGCCCAGCAGCTGTCAGAGCAAAGGACATGTCGCAGCTAAGTAAGAATTTGGGTGATTCGAGTCCCCCGGCGGAGGCCCCTAAGCCTCCGGTCTACAGCCGCCCTACGGTTCTGATGCGGGCTCCGCCCGCCTCCTCCCGGGCTCCGCCAGTCCCCTGGGATCCACCTCCAATTGATTTGCAGGCTTCACTGGCCGCTTGGCAGGCACCTCAGCCTGCCTGGGAGGCTCCACAGGGCCAGCCGCCTGCCCCTGTGGCTCCGATAGCCCAGCCGATGGCCCAGCCCCCAGCCCTAGGGGGCCCGATGGTCCAGGCTCCCCCGCTGGGAGGCCCGATGGGCAAGCCCCCGACCCCCGGAGTGCTGATGATCCACCCTCCCCCTCCGGGATCCACGATAGCCCAGCCGCCGACTCCGGGAGTCCTGATGATGCATCCTTCGGCTCCCGGAGCGCCCATGGCCCACCCTCCCCCTCCGGGGACCCCGATGGCCCACCCTCCCCCGCCGGGAACCCCGATGGCGCATCCGCCCCCTCCGGGGACCCCGATGGTGCATCCTCCACCTCCGGGAACCCCGATGGCGCATCCTCCCCCGCCGGGGACACCGATGGCCCACCCCCCACCTCCGGGGACACCGATGGCCCACCCTCCCCCACCGGGGACACCGATGGCTCAGCCTCCAACTCCGGGAGTCCTGATGGCCCAGCCGCTGACTCCGGGAGTCCTGATGGTACAACCTCCTGCTCCGGGAGCCCCGATGGCCCAGCCTCCGCCCCCAGGAGCCCTGATGGCCCAGCCTCCGCCTCCTGGAGCCCAGATGGCCAAGCCTCCCGGTCCTGGAGTCCTGATGATCCACCCGCCAGGTGCGAGAGCTCCAATCACCCAGCCTGCAGCTACGGGAGCCCAGATGGCGCAGCCTGCGGCCCCACCTGCACAGCCTCTGGCTTCTTGGGCCCCACAGGCTCAGCCTCTGATCCTGCAAATCCAGTCACAGGTCATAAGGGCCCCTCCTCAGGTTCCACAGGGCCCGCAGGCACCACCAGCACAGCTGGCCACACCCCCGGCCTGGCAGGCCACCTCACCGGGATGGCAGGCTCAGCCTCAAGGCTGGCAGGCCACACCCCTTGCCTGGCAGGCCACACAGGTCACCTGGCAGGCTCCGACGATTGCCTGGCAGGCGCCGCCACCTGTGCGCCAGGGCCCCCCGCCCATCCGGCCGGGCCCACCGCCCATCCGCCCGGGACCCCCACCTGTGCGCCAGGCACCACCCCCGATCCGCCAGGCACCACCACTGATCCGCCAGGCACCGCCACCCATTCGGCCCGCCCCACAGGTCCTGGCCACTCCACCACCACTGTGGCAGGCCCTGCCGCCGCCGCCGCCACTGCGGCAGGCCCCGCAAGCTCGGCTGCCTACCCCGCAGGTGCGGGCAGCCCCCCAGATGCGGGCGGCGCCACAGATGCGGGCAGCGCCACAGGTGGTCACGGCCCCTTCAGCAACGCAGTTGCCCACGGCGCCTCCCACTGGCCCACAGGCACCCCATGCCACGCTGTCGGCCCCTCTGTCAGCCCCGCAGGCTGTGCACTGCCCACCTATCATCTGGCAGGCCCCTAAAGGCCAACCCCCAGTGCCGCACGAGCTGCCGACGTCGATGGAGTACCAGGAAGTGCAGCAAGCTCAGGCTCTGGCCTGGCAGGCGCCGAAGGTCCCGGGGCAATTCTGGCAGCCTGTGCCCACCCAGGATGCCCAAAGGCAGGGGCCACCACTGGTTCAGGTGGAGCAGCCCTTTCAGGGGGTCCCCGCCTCCCAAAAGGCCCTGCAAATCCAGCTGCAAACCCAGCAGGCGCAGCCCACGGGCCCGCAAACAGAGCTGCCCACCCTGCAACTCCAGCCCTCCTGGCAAGGCCCCCCTGCAGTCTTGCAGGGCCAGCCCGGAGCTCCCATAGCGGCAGCAAATTTTCCCGTAGGCTCCGCTAAATCACTGATGACTCCATCGGGAGAATCCAGGGCCTCTTCCGTAGATCGCAGGACCTCTTCAAAGGAACGCAGGACCTCTTCAAGGGAACGCAGGGCTCCTTCCAAGGACCGCATGATCTTTGCAGCCACTTTCTGTGCTCCGAAGGCAGCGTCAGCTGTCCGACCAAACCTGCCAACTGCCTGGAAAACCTTGCCTGCCATGCCTGAGACCTTCACTGCCACCTCCAGGGTTTTCCCAGCTACCTCCCAGTTCCAGCCTGCCTCATCCAATGCCTTTAAGGGCCCGTCTGCCACCTCAGAGACCCCAAAGTCACTGCCACTTGCTCTGCAGGACCCCTTTTCCTGTGCGGAGGCTCTGCCTGCAGTTCCATGGGTTCCACAGCCCAATGTGAATGCCTCCAAGGCATCCAAGGCGGTGCCCACCACCCTGATGGCCTCGGCAGCTGTGCCCAAGGCAATGGCCACCACTCAGGAGGCCTCAAAGACCTCAGCTGAGCCTCCCCGGCGCTCAGGCAAGGCCACCCGGAAGAAGAAGCATCTGAATACTGAAGAGGACAGCAGTGGGCAGCTGTTGCCCCTGCGTGACTGGCAGGCCCCCAGGCCCTGGGAAAATATGAACTTGAATGGCTGGGAGGTTCAAAATGCTATCCAGGTCCTGGGTGATTTGGAGGGCCCAAACACCTCCCGCAGCCTGAGTGGCTGGGAGGGCCCTAGTACCTCCAGGATCCTGAGCGGCTGGGAGGGGCCCAGCACGTCTTGGGCCCTGAGTGCCTGGGAGGGCCCAAGCACCTCGCGGGCCCTAGGTCTCTGGGAAAACCCAGGTAGCCCCCAGCCCTTGATCATCTCTGAGCTCCCCAGCCTCTCTCAGGGATTTGGTACTAGCCCTGATGGGCCGAGGCTGGAGACGCAGCCACTGTCTCCCTTGGATGAGAGAGCAAATGCACTGGTGCAATTCCTCTTAGTCAAGGACCAAGCCAAGGTGCCCATCAAACGCTCAGAGATGGTGAGATTTATCATCCGTGAATATAAAGATGAGTGCTTAGATATCATCAACCGTGCCAACAATAAGCTGGAGTGTGTCTTTGGTTATCAATTGAAGGAAATTGATCCCAAAAACCACTCTTATATCGTCATCAACAAGATGGGGCCTCATAAGGGTGAATCGGCGGCATCTTATTTAGACACACCCAAGTTAGGCCTCCTGATGGTGGTCCTCAGTCTGATCTTTATGAAAGGCAACTGTGTCAGGGAGGATATGATCTTTAATTTTCTGTACAAGTTAGGGTTGGATGTCCGAGAGACGCATTCTCTCTTTGGAAATACAAAGAAGCTCATCACTGATGTGTTTGTAAGGCAGAAGTACCTAGAGTACAGGCGAGTCCCCCATACGGAGCCAGCAGAATATGAGCTCCTCTGGGGCCCCCGAGCCTTCCTTGAAACCAGCAAGATGCTTGTCCTGAGGTTTTTGGCCAAGCTCCATAAGAGAGATCCGCGTTGCTGGCCATTCCAGTACTTGGAAGCACTGGCAGAGTGTGAGTCTGAAGATCTGGATGAAGAGGAGTCTGGGCCCGGCGATAAAGCCAGCGACCCTGATAGCGGTTCCCCTCCCCGCTAATAAGATTTAGCAGATATCTTGTTCCTCTGGGTCCCCGGCTAAGGCCACTGACAGGGTGGGAGGGGGGCACGTTTTGTTTCTGGTGTTTATGTTCCAGTTCTATGTGTGTACGTTTGGATTTCAGTTTGATTTAGTACCTGCCAAAGCTTTGTACATTTTCATGTGGTGTTGATTTCAATTGGCTACTGTTCTGTTTGGTATTCTGGCATCTGTATTTTTAAGTGAGATCTGTGATTCTCTGTTTTGTGTTACAATTGTTATGTTTTGGTATCAGAGTTGTGCTGGCTTTGTGAATTGAATTGAAAAGCTGTCCATCTCATTCTGGTACAGATTATGTAGTATTGAATTATGTAGTTTGTTCTTTGAACATTAAAATGACTCATCAGTAAAAGCTGTCTGCAGAAAAATAAATATCTATATCTATATATATAAATATACTTTCAGCATAACATGTTAGTGTTTGTCTTTATTCTAAGTCTTGCTCTAGATGATTGGAGCCAATTTGCATTGGCTGAATAGACCTAAACATCAATACTACTCCGAGTGTCAGCAGGAACCGTGGGGAGGAAGCTGTTTTTTTAAGAACAGTGCTGTCGTCATCCTAATGATGCAGTGGTTGTGATGGATGATGAAATGTAAGATTTCCAGTAAATCAAGAGTAAAACTTCACAAGTCAGGGAGGGTGAATTAAGAAGAGATTGTATACCTCATCTGATTTAATCTTCACAAAAATCCTTCAAAGGAGGCATTCTTATTCCCACTTTGTAGGTGAATACCTTAGGCTCCAGCAGATTAATGAAATAACACATGCCAGTGCCAAGTAAGTAAAATTATATTCTGAAGGAGAAAATATCCTTAAGGTTATATGGGAAAGGAGGACCATCTTTCTGGGGGACCACAAGTATCCAGGTGGGTTAGCCATGTGGATGAATTAGCCAAACATGCACTTGCTGGTTATGTGGCCAGTGATGGGTGTCCAGCCATTCAGGAGATGTGGGTTTCATCCACACGCTTACACTGGGAAGGGAACATGCTCCCTACAAAATATCCAGGTTTATAACAGGGAAAAGGAAACATCAGGCTTCGATGAACTAGGGATCCTGCAGATTGCAGGTAGTGGTAGGGAGAGAGGGGGATACCTAACAACATGACTCTAGGGGAAGTTCCTGGGGTTGGGGGGGGGCGTCAATATTAACCTACAGGGGAAGTCAACTGGCAATGCCAGGTTGCCAAATAACCATAGTCAGGGCTTGGCATGGGAGGAAAGGCGGCAGGAACTGGCCTGAGTGTTTTGGGGGAAGATATTCCTGCACCCGCCAGGCTGGTGTACACAAAAGGAGGCACCCAGAGCTTCTACTCTGTTCACGTAGCCTGGGATCATCAGTGCTTCTGCCACCCTGACTGTCCTGTAAGTATCAAGAACCCCAGACCTAAACAGCCCCCCTTCTCTAGGCAAAGATGAGGTTCCAGATGTGAGGTGAGCGTGTTAGTGGAACTCTTCTTCCATCTAGTGGCCCATCCCGGTCCTGCTGCTCCTGCAGGGGCGCGCTGCAGCCCCTCCGCCGCCCTCTTCACACCCCAAATACCCAGGTTGGCTGCTAGTTGCTTCGTAACCCTTGCGTATAATTTTACCAGCATCTGTGCCCAAGCATTCCTTCCTTTCTCTTCTATCATAAGCCAAGGTAAAAACTCTTCTCCAGGTCCAGTCCACTGGCGCTTAGGAAGCTGAGCTTCTATAGCGGATGAACGCGTAAGACGGAGAGCAACACAAGCAGGGCTGAGCTTTCTAGGAGGACTGGCCCTACCCCAGGACTTGCCTGGCTACAGAGAAACTTTGGCTAGTTATCTGAGGACTGTGAAGAGGACTGGCCAGGTTTTCTAGAAATTTTGAGGGAGTTTTCAGTAAACTCCTATATCAGGGAGTATACTATGCTTCTGTTCAAAAATCAAGCTTCAGTTATTTTGACAACAAACGCCCACTGAAGGCCACAGCAGTGCCCCCGGGGAGAACTCTCCTCAGAAGAGGTTTGGTTGGGCCAGGAAAGTGACACAGGGGTCTAGTGTTTCTTGTTTGTTTTTGTTTCATTATTATTGTTTCTGTCTTTTTTTAAAAAAACATCATTTCCTCATGGGGTGCTTGAGCAAGTTGCTATTTGTGGAGCAAAATTTGGGAAGTAGCATCATATGATCTTAATGCTATAGTTAAGGCGTGACTCTACTCCGTGGCAGGAAGGCTCACTTCCCATACACCAGTCCTCCATCACACCTCATATTCAATAGTAAGTATATGACCTCATTTAAGCAATGCCAAGGACTTCAGATCTGAATTGGATTGAATTGTAATGACAGACGAAGTACAATAATAATGAATTTTTAACTACAAAAAAACTGAATTAGCCAAATATTCACTTGAAAGTTTAAGAACAGCTGGCATTATGAAATCAGAAGGCAGGGGAAAAAAAGTCTGGGAATATATGAAAGTACAGGGTAAGAAGCAGTGGGAACAAAGTCAAGACCTATTTATTTGAAATGGGTGGTTGAAAGCTTTTTATTGTAAAAATGGAGAAAAAATAAAACCCTTTTTATTTTTAAAATGGGTCAAAGGTATCAGATGACAACAAATGAAAGAAATGCAAATGGCATGTACACTGAGAACTGTTCCACCTCACTGATATTTAAAAACAGAAATATTAGACCAGTATTCCAGATTTTATTCATTAAATTGACATAGAATAAAATAAAAGCTCATGGAACATGCAGTGTAAAGTTGTTATTAAACTATCACTTTATACACTACCAATGAAAGTATAAGTTTCTATACCTTGCCCTGAAATAAATTCAACCAACAGCATCACCAAGAAGTTTAAAAATATTAATACTATTTTACCTAGAAATCCCTCATATGGTAATATACTGAATGAGAACAATCTGCAGTGGAGGCAAAGAGTCATCACAAGAGAGCTGCTTATGAAAATGGAGGAGAATTACTATGTTATGTACACTCGTGCTCCCATAGAACCACACTAGCGTCAGGTGGTCTAGAGAGATTTCTGCTGAAAAGACCACTGGCTTCCTCAGAAAACGACTTGCAGTTTGCTCAAACACAAAAATATGTCCCGTGGAGCACAGACAGTCTGTGCCTGAATAAATTTAAAAGTGGAGGCTAGTAGACTCCCATCAAAGCCGTAAAATGATCTCAATAAAAGCCAGTTTTCATTAAGCTGTATAACCTCCTAGTGAAATTAAAAATGCTTCTCAAAGTACCAAATCCAGTGCACTGGTTGTATAGGCTGTTAAGTGACAGCCTATTTACCTAAATACAGTGATCTGGATTTTGCAAAAATTTTACTCTAATCCATTCCTCCTGAGAGCAACAGAGAAAAGGGTCAGCTGCTTGTCAAAGCCATGCATAAAGCAACACTGTCAGCAAACAGGTATTAGTAATTGCTGCTATAATGGATGGAGCAGGCTCCAGGGACCCTGTGGCCTCTCCTAGGCATCTGGGCTGCAAGGGACTAATTTACCTGCAGAGAGGTCAGCACACACACAATGCATGGCACCTTCTAGTTTCCTGTTATAATACTCGAAAGGACATGAAATCATTCCTGACACTCCTGCATCTAGTTACTAGAGCCTAAATCTGGATATCTTCTCCCTCATTTGGTCAGCCGTCCTGTCTTGCCAGTTGTGCCACCTCATATGGTACAGTCCGTGTTTTTCCTTCTCTCCATCCCTGTGGCCATTGTTTCCACCTGGACTTGGCAGCTGCCTTTGGAGTGACCTCTGCCTTCAGTACTGCCCCTCATGCAACCCGCTACATGGTTTGCCCAGGTCATAATGTTTCACGGGGTCTGAAGCATTTGATGGCGCCCCCATTTTCCTCAGAGTTAGACGCAGCCCTTCTCAGCTCACTTTGTTCTCTGAGGGTCAGGGAGCAGCAGGTTAGAGGCGAGTTTGCCTAAATGTGGATTTACAAATGAGGCTGGGGGTCCCTCTGCTGGATAGTTCAAGGAACTCTTTGGATTATTTATCAAAAACCTAGGCATGTCAACAAGGATGTCCTAAAAAGAAGTCCCCAAGACTTAGATCACATATCTCATTGCTTTCTCTTGTCCCCAACCAAGAAATCACATTGACATAGGAAAGAAATGGTTAGGACAATAGGTCTCGCTTCTTTGGAGAGGTCTCTAGTAAAGGAAGTCTAGAGGGTGTCCATCTTTAGAGGCCAAAGCCATATTTTTCTGAGTTCAAGCAATTTCTTTCTTCAAAATCTTCCAGAGAATTCTATTATGAATTCCATGAAGGGATCTGCAACACTACTACCTAATGGTCCAATCCTCTGATCCTGTTAGATTCTTTTAAGTTATACCTGCCACTTTCTGTATAACAGGTGAAGCCTATAGGACACCTCCTTACTTATCAGCTTCATCTTTGTTGCTTGGTGGCGTTGCAGAAATCATTCTGATTATCTCAGTGACACACCCTTCTCAGGGCAAATGACTTTGCTGTGCATGCTGCCAATCCATCCCGAGTGAGACTGCTTCCTATACTGTCACTTGTTCAAGGGAATTCAGCTTAGGAACGAACCGTGGTTAACAGGATTGGTACTGTCCAATCAATCAGCAATAACCACAGAAGCATTTCCTAGATCTTGTTGGGGCATCCTTTCTAGTGGCTCAGAATCTTCTCCTGAAATAGAACTAGCTGGGGCCACAAAGTTGTGGAATTTCCGTGTTGACTTTGTTGGCTTCTGTGAAACATCCCTAAAAACATTGTTTTGCAATGATTACAGATTCACAGGAAGTTTCTAAGATTAAACAGGACAGTCTCATGCACCCTTCATCTGGTTTTCCCCAGTGTTTACATCTTACATAGCTGTAGTGCAATATTGAGGGCATTGACATTGGTACATGTGTATGTATAGTTCGATGACATTTATCACAAATGTAGATTCTGTAAACATCACCATAATCAACATACAGAACTATTCCACCACCACAAAGATTCCCTTCATGCTACCCCTGTATAGTCATGTGCATCCCTTCCCCCACCATACATTCATCCCTGGAATTTTGTCAGTTTGAAAATGTTATAAACAGAATCACAACTTTGAGACATGTATTTTTTTCACTCACTATAATGCTCTTGATATCTATGTTAAGTTGTGTGTAGTATCAATAGTTCATTCCTTTTTAATGCTGTTAGAATATTTACCTGTGAAGGACTTTTTGGTTATTTCCAGTTTTGAGCTTCTACAAAGTTGCTATGCTTCGGTTTTTGTGTGAACATAAATGTCCATTTATCTGGGATAAATGCCATGGGTGTATTTTCTGGGTTGTATAATAAATGTGTATTTACTTCTTTTTTTTTTTTTAATAATTATTTTTTATTGAAGGGTAGTTGACACACAGTATTACATTACATGAGTTTCAAGTGTACAACACAGTGGTAGAACATTTATATACATAATTCTAGGTTCCAGCTATCACCCTACCAGGCTGTTACAATATCTTGACTATATTCCTTATGCTATACATTACATCCCGGTTACTAATTTATTTTACCATTGGAAGTCTGTCCTTTTTTTTTTTTTTTTTGTGAGGGCATCTCTCATATTTATTGATCAAATGGTTGTTAACGACAATAAAATTCTGTATAGGGGAGTCAATGCTCAATGCACAATCATTATTCCACCCCAAGCCTAATTTTTGTCAGTCTCCAATCTTCTGAGGCATAACAAACAAGTTTTTACATGTAGAAAAAATTCTTACATAATGAATAAGTTACATAGTGAACAGTACAAGGGCAGTCATCACAGAAACTTTCGGTTTTGCTCATGCATTATGAACTATAAACAGTCAGTTCAAATATGAATACTCATTTGGTTTTTATACTTGATTTATATGTGGATACCACATTTCTCTCTTTATTATTATTATTTTTAATAAAATGCTGAAGTGGTAGGTAGATACAAGATAAAGGTAGAAAACATAGTTTAGTGTTGTAAGAGAGCACATGTAGATGATCAGGTGTGTGCCTGTAGACTATGTGTTAATCCAAGCTAGACAAGGGCAATAAAACATCCACGTATGCAGAAGATTTCTCTCAGAACGGGGGGGTGAGGTTCTAAGCCTCACCTCTGTTGATCCCCAATTTCTCACCTGATGGCCCCCCTGCGACTGTGCCTGTCTTAGGTTGTTCCTCCCTTGAGGAATCTTACCCGTCTCTGGCTAACCAGTCATCTTCCGGGGCCATACAGGGAAATGTGAAGTTGGTAAGTGAGAGAGAAGCCTTATTGTTTGAAAAAGTTAGCTTTTTACTTCTTTGCATATTTATGCCCTGTGGCTTCTATGCCCAGCATTTGTCTTGAGGTATCTTTACCACTTGGAAGAATTATGATACTTGGTAAATTTGATATGAGGCACGAATTCTATTTAAGGGTTGTAATTAGGAAGGAAGAAGAAAAGCTATAGAAGTAGCAGGCGGAAGAAAACATGGGAAGATTGATTATTTCTTTGATATATCTTCTTGTAGAGTAACTTCAGCATGTATAGGTTTTAAGCTACTACTTAAATTGCACACACACATTAACATAATAGGAGTATAGTTACATAACCAAAGCATATCTGTAATTACCAGCCATCTGCAGTGAAACCAAGAAAACCAGTTAGGCACCTTAGGCATTTGTGAAAACTTATCTATGATATGGTGGATATTGTCCAAATGAACTTGAACAGTCTGAGAGAAATCAGACAAATTAAAACAACCCATTCCTGGGGACTGTTCACATGCCATATGTTCTTTTAACAATAAATAGTTTGTAGTTGTAAGACTTTGGAGCGCTACAATTTGCACTTCTCCAAATTCTTGGTTGAGTTCCAACAGTATAGATCCAGTCCAATTTTGTTGTTTTACTGTATGCACAGGCCAGCTTAGATATCTCCTTCCTCATTCCCATGGCAGGTCCAGGAACTGGTGGGATGAGTGCATCTACAGCTGTAGCAGTGCGTGGATCTTTGTTGGGGTTTTTTGATGATCATCTTCTGGCATGAGTCTTCCAGAGGGTGCAGATGTTGGAAGTTCTTTTTCATATCGTATCTTAGTTCATTTTCGGGGTAGCCCAATTAGGCTTTGATCCTTTGTATAAACACAAACAGACCCTTTGCCTACACTTTTATATGCCCTTTATACCCTTGTGTAGAACTCGTTGGAGGTTACCACACAGGAACTGCCCTTTTTTTTTTTTTTTTTTTTTTTGCTATCACTAATCTACACTTACATGACGAATATTATGTTTACTAGGCTCTCCCCTATCCAGGTCTCCCCTATAAACCCCTTTACAGTCACTGTCCATCAGCATAGAAAAATGTTGTAGAATCACTACTTGCCTTCTCTGTGTTGTACAGCCCTCCCTTTTCTCCTACCCCCCATGCATGTTAATCTTAATACCCCCCTACTTCTCCCCCCCTTATCCCTCCCTACCCACCCATCCTCCCCAGTCCCTTTCCCTTTGGTACCTGTTAGTCCATTCTTGAGTTCTGTGATTCTGCTGCTGTTTTGTTCCTTCAGTTTTTCCTTTGTTCTTATATTCCACAGATAAGTGAAATCATTTGGTATTTCTCTTTCTCCGCTTGGCTTGTTTCACTGAGCATAATACCCTCCAGCTCCATCCATGTTGCTGCAAATGATTGGATTTGCCCTTTTCTTATAGCTGAGTAGTATTCCATTGTGTATATGTACCACATCTTCTTTATCCATTCATCTATTGATGGACATTTAGGTTGCTTCCAATTCTTGGCTATTGTAAATAGTGCTGCAATAAACATAGGGGTGCATCTGTCTTTCTCAAACTTGATTGCTGCATTCTTAGGGTAAATTCCTAGGAGTGGAATTCCTGGGTCAAATGGTAAGTCTGTTTTGAGCATTTTGATGTACCTCCATACTGCTTTCCACAATGGTTGAACTAACTTACATTCCCACCAGCAGTGTAGGAGGGTTCCCCTTTCTCCACAGCCTCACCAACATTTGTTGTTGTTTGTCTTTTGGATGGCAGCCATCCTTACTGGTGTGAGGTGATACCTCATTGTAGTTTTAATTTGCATTTCTCTGATAATTAGCGATGTGGAGCATCTTTTCATGTGTCTGTTGGCCATCTGTATTTCTTTTTTGGAGAACTGTCTGTTCAGTTCCTCTGCCCATTTTTTAATTGGGTTATTTGTTTTTTGTTTGTTGAGGCGTGAGAGCTCCTTATATATTCTGGACGTCAAGCCTTTATCGGATGTGTCATTTTCAAATATATTCTCCCATACTGTAGGGATCCTTCTTGTTCTATTGATGGTGTCTTTTGCTGTACAGAAGCTTTTCAGCTTAATATAGTCCCACTTACTCATTTTTGCTGTTGTTTTCCTTGCCCGGGGAGATATGTTCAAGAAGAGGTCACTCATGTTTATGTCTAAGAGGTTTTCGCCTATGTTTTCTTCCAGGAGTTTAATGGTTTCATGGCTTACATTCAGGTCTTTGATCCATTTTGAGTTTACTTTTGTATATGGGGTTAGACAATGGTCCAGTTTCATTCTCCTACATGTAGCTGTCCAGTTTTGCCAGCACCACCTGTTGAAGAGACTGTCATTTCGCCATTGTATGTCCATGGCTCCTTTATCAAATATTAATTGACCATATATGTCTGGGTTAATGTCTGGATTCTCTAGTCTGTTCCATTGGTCTGTGGCTCTGTTCTTGTGCCAGTACCAAATTGTCTTGATTACTATGGCTTTATAGTAGAGCTTGAAGTTGGGGAGTGAGATCCCCCCTACTTTATTCTTCTTTCTCAGGATTGCTTTGGCTATTCGGGGTCTTTTGTGTTTCCATATGAATTTTTGAATTATTTGTTCCAGTTCATTGAAGAATGTTGCTGGTAGTTTCATAGGGATTGCATCAAATCTGTATATTGCTTTGGGCAGGATGGCCATTTTAACGATATTAATTCTTCCTAGCCACGAGCATGGGATGAGTTTCCATCTGTTAGTGTCCCCTTTAATTTCTCTTAAGAGTGACTTGTAGTTTTCAGAGTATAAGTCTTTCACTTCTTTGGTTAGGTTTATTCCTAGGTATTTTATTTTTTTTGATGCAATTGTGAATGGAGTTGTTTTCCTGATTTCTCTTTCTGTTGGTTCCTTGTTAGTATACAGGAAAGCCACAGATTTCTGTGTGTTGATTTTGTATCCTGCAACTTTGCTGTATTCCGATATCAGTTCTAGTAGTTTTGGGGTGGAGTCTTTAGGGTTTTTTATGTACAGTATCATGTCATCTGCAAATAGTGACAGTTTAACTTCTTCTTTACCAATCTGGATTCCTTGTATTTCTTTATTTTGTCTGATTGCCGTGGCTAGGACCTCCAGTACTATGTTAAATAACAGTGGAGAGAGTGGGCATCCCTGTCTAGTTCCCGATCTCAGAGGAAATGCTTTCAGCTTCTCGCTGTTCAATATAATGTTGGCTGTGGGTTTATCATAGATGGCCTTTATTATGTTGAGGTACTTGCCCTCTATTCCCATTTTGCTGAGAGTTTTTAACATGAATGGATGTTGAACTTTGTCAAATGCTTTTTCAGCATCTATGGAGATGATCATGTGGTTTTTGTCTTTCTTTTTGTTGATGTGGTGGATGATGTTGATGGACTTTCAAATGTTGTACCATCCTTGCATCCCTGGAATGAATCCCACTTGGTCATGGTGTATGATCCTTTTGATGTATTTTTGAATTCGGTTTGCTAATATTTTGTTGAGTATTTTTGCATCTACGTTCATCAGGGATATTGGTCTGTAGTTTTCTTTTTTGGTGGGGTCTTTGCCTGGTTTTGGTATTAGGGTGATGTTAGCTTCATAGAATGAGTTTGGGAGTATCCCCTCCTCCTCTATTTTTTGGAAGACTTTAAGGAGAATGGGTATTATGTCTTCCCTGTATGTCTGATAAAATTCCGAGGTAAATCCATCTGGCCCGGGGGTTTTGTTCTTTGGTAGTTTTTTGATTACCTCTTCAATTTCGTTGCTGGTAATTGGTCTGTTTAGATTTTCTGTTTCTTCCTGGGTCAATCTTGGAAGGTTATATTTTTCTAGGAAGTTGTCCATTTCTCCTAGGTTTCCCAGCTTGTTAGCATATAGGTTTTCATAGTATTCTCCAATAATTCTTTGCATTTCCGTGGGGTCCGTCGTGATTTTTCCTTTCTCGTTTCTGATACTGTTGATTTGTGTTGACTCTCTTTTCTTCTTAATAAGTCTGGCTAGAGGCTTATCTATTTTGTTTATTTTCTCGAAGAACCAGCTCTTGGTTTCATTGATTTTTGCTATTGTTTTATTCTTCTCAATTTTATTTATTTCTTCTCTGATCTTTATTATGTCCCTCCTTCTGCTGACCTTAGGCCTCATCTGTTCTTCTTTTTCCAATTTCGATAATTGTGACATTAGACCATTTATTTGGGATTGCTCTTCCTTTTTTAAATATGCTTGGATTGCTATATACTTTCCTCTTAAGACTGCTTTTGCTGTGTCCCACAGAAGTTGGGGCTTAGTGTTGTTGTTGTCATTTGTTTCCATATATTGCTGGATCTCCATTTTGATTTGGTCATTGATCCATTGATTATTTAGGAGCGTGTTGTTAAGCCTCCATGTGTTCATGAGCCTCTTTGCTTTCTTTGTACAGTTTATTTCTAGTTTTACGCCTTTGTGGTCTGAAAAGTTGGTTGGTAGGATTTCAATCTTTTGGAATTTTCTGAGGCTCTTTTTGTGGCCTAGTATGTGGTCTATTCTGGAGAATGTTCCATGTGCACTTGAGAAGAATGTATATCCCGCTGCTTTTGTATGTAGATTTCTATAGATGTCTATTAGGTCCATCTGCTCTACTGTGTTGTTCAGTGCTTCCGTGTCCTTACTTATTTTCTGCCCAGTGGATCTATCCTTTGGGGTGAGTGGTGTGTTGAAGTCTCCTAGAATGAATGCATTGCAGTCTATATCCCCCTTTAGTTCTGTTAGTATTTGTTTCACATATGCTGGTGCTCCTGTGTTGGGTGCATATATATTTAGAATGGTTATATCCTCTTGTTTGACTGAGCCCTTTATCATTATGTAGTGTCCTTCTTTATCTCTTGTTACTTTCTTTGTTTTGAAGTCTATTTTGTCTGATATTAGTACTGCAACCCCTGCTTTCTTCTCACTGTTGTTTGCTTGAAATATGTTTTTCCATCCCTTGACTTTTAGTCTGTACATGTCTTTGGGTTTGAGGTGAGTTTCTTGTAAGCAGCATATAGATGGGTCTTGCTTTTTTATCCATTCTGTTACTCTGTGTCTTTTGATTGGTGCATTCAACCCATTAACATTTAGGGTGACTATTGAAAGATATGTACTTATTGCCATTGCAGGCTTTAAATTCGTGGTTACCAAAGGTTCAAGGTTAGCCTCTTTAGTATCTTACTGCCTAACTTAGCTCGCTTATTGAGCTGTTATATACACTGTCTGGAGATTCTTTTCTTCTCTCCCTTCTTGTTCCTCCTCCTCGATTCTTCATATGTTGGGTGTTTTGTGCTGTGCTCTTTCTAGGAGTGCTCCCATCTAGAGCAGTCCCTGTAAGATGTTCTGTAGAGGTGGTTTGTGGAAAGCAAATTCCCTCAGCTTTTGTTTGTCTGGGAATTGTTTAATCCCACCGTCATATTTGAATGATAGTCGTGCTGGATACAGTATCCTTGGTTCAAGGCCCTTCTGTTTCATTGTATTAAATATATCATGCCATTCTCTTCTGGCCTGTAGGGTTTCTGTTGAGAAATCTGACGTTAGCCTGATGGGTTTCCCTTTATAGGTGACCTTTTTCTCTCTAGCTGCCTTTAACACTCTTTCCTTGTCCTTGATCTTTGCCATTTTAATTATTATGTGTCTTGGTGTTGCCCTTCTTGGATCCTTTCTGTTGGGGGTTCTGTGTATTTCCGTGGTCTGTTTGATTACTTCCTCCCCCAGTGTGGGGAAGTTTTCAGCAATTATTTCTTCTAAGATACTTTCCATCTCTTTGCCTCTCTCTTCTTCTTCTGGGACCCCTATAATACGGATATTGCTCCTTTTAGATTGGTCACACAGTTCTCTTAATATTGTTTCATTCCTGGAGATCCTTTTGTCTCTCTCTATGTCAGCTTCCATGCGTTCCTGTTCTCTGATTTCAATTCCATCAATGGCCTCTTGCATTCTATCCATTCTGGTTATAAACCCTTCCAGAGTTTGTTTCATTTCTGCGATCTCCTTTCTGGCATCTGTGATCTCTTTCCGGACTTCATCCCATTTTTCTTGCGTATTTCTCTGCATCTCTGTCAGCATGTTTATGATTCTTATTTTGAATTCTTTGTCAGGAAGACTGGTTAGGTCTGTCTCCTTCTCTGGTGTTGTCTCTGTGATCTTTGTCTGCCTGTAGCTTTGCCTTTTCATGGTGATAGGAATAGTCTGCAGAACTGGGACGAGTGACGGCTGGAAGGACTTCCTTTCTTGTTGGTTTGTGGCCCTCCTCTCCTGGGAGAACAGCGGCCTCTAGTGGCTTGTGCTGCGCAGCTGCGCGCAGACAGGGTTTCTGCTTCCTGCCCGGCTGCTGTGGAGTTAATCTCCGCTGTTGCTGTGGGCGTGGCCTGGCTCGGGCAGCTGCTCCAAAATGGTGGAGTCGCGTTGGAGGGGGAGCTGCTGGGAGGCTATTTATCTCCGTAAGGGGCCTCCCTGCTCCCTGCAGCCCAGGGGTTAGGGTGCCCAGAGGTCCCGGATTCCCTACCTCTGGATTAAGTGGCCCGCCCTGCCCCTTTAAGACTTCCAAAAAGCACCCGCCAAAACAAAACAACGACCACAAAAAAAAACAAGAAAAAAAATTTTTTTAATTAAAAAAAAAAAAAATTTTTAATTAAAAAAAAAAAGGTGGTCGTTCGTTTTTCTTTATTCTCCGGTGCCAGCCTCAGGCCTCTGCTCACCGGTCTTTCTGCCCTGTTTCCCTAATATTGGGGTCCCTGTCCCTTTAAGAGTTCCAAACAGCGCTCGCCAAAACAAAGCAGCAAAAAAGCAAAAAAAAAAAAAAAAAAAAAAAATGGTCGCGCGCTTTTCTTATGTCCTCTGTCGCCCAGCCTCCAGTGCCTGCTCACTGTTCTTGCTGCCCTGTTTTCCCAGTATCGAGCGCCCTGCACTCTGGCCCGGATGGCAGGGGCTGGGTGCTCGGCAGTCCTGGGCTCCGTCTCCCTCCCGCTCTGCCCGCTCCTCTCCCGCCGGGAGCTGGGGGGAGGGGCGCTCGGCTCCCGCGGGGCCGGGGCTTGTATCTTACCCCCTTCGCGAGGCGCTGGGTTCTCTCAGGTGCGGATGTGGTCTGGATATTGTCCTGTGTCCTCTGGTCTTTATTCTAGGAAGGGTTGTCTTTGTTATATTTTCATAGATATATGTTGTTTTGGGAGGAGATTTCCGCTGCTCTACTCACGCCGCCATCTTCCCCCCTGTATTTACTTCTTAAAACAAACTATCAAACTATTTTCTAGAATGGCTGTAAGATTTTACATTACCACCAGCAATGTATGAGAAATCTAGTTTCTCCTCGCCAGCAATTGGTTAGCAACTATTTTAAAAGATTTAGTTGTCCTAATAAGTGTAGAGTGATATTTCATTGTGATCTTAATTCGCCTTTCCCTAATGGCTAAAGGAGTGAAACATTTTGCTATGTGCTTTTTAAAATTTCCTTTCTGGTGAAATGTATGTTCACATCTTTTGCTTGTTTTCTAAATGAACTTTAAGTTTTACAATATTGGTTTTTGAGTTCTTTATGTAATCTAGATTTGAGTCCTTTAGAAGATTTGTGGCTTAGAAGTATTTTCTCCCATACTGTAGTTTGGCTTTTCATCATAACAGGGTCTTTTACATAGAAAAAATTTTTAATTTTTATGAAGTCAATTTACTGATTTTTAAAAATTTTACAGGCCATGCTCTTGGTTTCATATCTAAGTACTCTTCATCGGACCATAAGTCCCAAAGATTCTCTCTTATTCTTTCTTCTAAATGTTTAATAGTTTTATATTTAAATCTATGAACCATTTTTAGTTTATTTTGTATAAAATGTGAAGTTTAGGCTGATGTTTTTTGGGATTTTGTTGTTGTTGCTTTTGCCCATAGAAGTCCAGTAATATTTGTTGAAAATACAATGTCAAAATCAGTTGGCTCTACTTGTGTGGGCTATTGCTAGCTCTTTATTCTGTCTCATTGACTCCCGTATCTATCCGTCCACCAAAACCATACGATCTTGATTATTGTGGCTATATAATGTCCTGAAATCAAGCACAGAGATTCTTCCTACATTATTATTTTCTGTAAAAGTTATTTTTAGCTATTCTATATCCTTTGACTTTCCATGTCAATTTAAAAATAGCCTTGTCTAAGTGGTAAAGATACCTCAAGACAAATGCTGGGCATAGAAGCCACAGGGCATAAAACTGCAAAGAAGTAAAAAGCTAACCTTTTCAAAGAATATTGCTTCTCTCTCACTTACCAACTTTACATTTCCCTGTATGGCCCCGGAAGATGGCTGGTTAGCCAGAGATGGGTAAGATTCCTCAAGAAAGGAACAACCTAAGACAGGCACAGTCGCAGGGGGACCATCAGGTGAGAAATTGGGGATCAAAGAGGTGATCAAAGAGGTGATCAAAGACGGGATCAAAGGCTTAGAACCTCACCCACCCCCCGTTTTGAGAGAAATCTTTCGCATCCGTGGATGTTTTGTTGCCCTTGTCTAGCTTGGATTAATACTTAGGCTATAGGCACAGACCTGATCATCTACATTTGCCCTCTTACAGCACTAAATTATGTTTTCTACCTTTATCTTGCATCTACCTACCACTTCAGCATTTTATTAAAAAAAATAAGAGAGAAATATGGGATCCACATATAAATCAAGTATAAAAATCAAATGAATAATCATATCTGACTTGATTGTTTATAGTTCATGTGTGATCAAAACTGAAAGTTTTTGTGATATGACTGCCCTTGCACTGTTTACCATGTAAGAACTTATTCACTATGTAAGAACTTGTTCACCATGTAAGAACTTGTTCGTTATGCTTCAGAAGATTGGAGACTGTTGAGAATTAGGCTTGGGGTTGATTAATGATTTTGCATTGAGTCCCCTATACAGAATTTTATTGTTGTTAACAACCATTTGATCAATAAATATGAGAGATGCCCTCTCAAAAAAAAAGTAGCCTTGTCTATATCTACAAAAAATCTTGCTGGGGTTTTGTAGGAATTTAGTTAAACTTGCATATCAAGTTGTGGAGAATTGACATTTTCACTCTGTTGAGCCTTTCATTCCATAAACACAGTATACCTCTCCATTTATCTGGATCTTTGATTTCTTTCATCAATATTTTGTATTTTCAGTGCACAAGTCCTGGATATGGTTGTTAGGTTGATATCTAAGTATTTCATTATTTTCCAAATTATATTACATTTTAAGTGTCAGTTTTCACCTGTTCAATGCTAATATGTGTAAATACAATTGAATTTCATATGCTGATCTTTTAGTCTGCAACCTTGCTGAATTTACATACTAGTTCTAGTAGTTCATGTATAGATTCCTTAGGATTTTTTACATAGAATATTGTGACATCTGCAAATCAGGACAGTTTAATTTCTTCCTTTCGAATCTATGTGTCTTTTATTTTCTTTTATTGCCATATTGTGCTGGACCTCAAGCCACATGTTGTATTGTAGTGGTAAGAGTAGACATCCTTGCCTTGTTCTGATGTTAAGGTGAAAACATTTCACTATTAAGACTTTCACTATTAAGTATAATGTCCCTGTAGGTTACTTAATGCCTTTTATCAAGTTGAAGTTTTTCTAGTCCTATTTTTCTTAAAATGTTTTATCATGAATGGATGTTTCTAAATATTTTTAATTTAAATTTTAAATAATTTTTTTTAAATTTCTAAAATACTTTTTCTGAATTGATTGATATAATATGATTTTTCCTTTTTAGCATATTAATATGATGGATTACATTAATTTATATTTTAGTATAAAAGCAACCTTGCATTCCTGAAATAAACAACACTTTTACATTATATATATATATAATGATGTATGCATACATAAATCACACAGATGTAATTATAATTATATATATTATATTATATACTTCCATATATAATTGCTGAATTCTATTTACTAATACTTTTGTTAGGATTTTTGCATCCATGTTCGTGATGCATGTTGGTCTGTAGTTTTTTATTCTTTTTTCTTGTTTCTTTTTTAAGGGTACTCTGTTTGTCTGATTTTGGTATGAGGTTATTACTAATTTCATATAATGTTCCTGCCTAGTCTATTTTCTGGAAGAGATTCCATAAAATTCATGTTAATTCTTTTCTAAATATTTTATGGAATTCCCCAGTGAAAGCACTGATTTTTCAAGGAATTATTTTCTACTATGGTTTTGCTCCAAGACTGAGAGAATTCTGCTGCATATAAGCATAACACTTAAAGGTGCTTCCAAAGGGAAGAAACCAGGCTATCTCTTAAGATGATCTAAGGATGTTTCTCTTTGAAAAGAACCCAGGTTCACCACCAGTCATTTTCACTCATGGCTGAGGGCAGAATCCTGCGTGGGCTCCAGCTTATGATTGGTATCAAAAATTCCTGGTATGTTAACATCTCTGCTTTCCAATGTCAGAGAACACTGTGTGGTTCATTTTCCTTTCCTTGGGAATTTCTATAGTTAAAGACAAAGGTATCAGCATCTGTACCTGGAAGAGTTGAAATTGTTAAGGATATGGTAAGAAGATAAAGTGATTCTTAAATGGAGTGCTGGTTATGGCAGTGAGGGGGCTTAACCACTATCATTACACCAGCTACTATATACTTTTGAGGTTTCTCTGCAATGAGTAGGAACAGCCTACAATGCACTCCATGCCACCATTAAGTTACCTGGTTGCATGTTTTTGTAGAAAAAATCAACAACAGGAATGTCAAGATTTCAGTTAATTTATTTCTATATTAGTGGTAAGTTAAGAGACAACAAAGAAGCAACAGTGATTAAGCAAACCTATGTTCAGATGAGCTGTCATTCAAGAGTCCTTTTTATTCTTCATGGGTTGACTGCTTACTCTTAGAGAAGGGGAACATCTACTATTAATGTGCACATCGTTCTAGGCAATCGCAACAAAAGAGTGAGGAGACAGATACACGGATACATACTATGGCAGAGTTTATATACTAGTGAAGAGAGATGAATAATAAACAAATGAGGAAATGTCAGTAGTCATAGTACTGGGTTGAAACTCAAATAAGGTGAATTATAGAAAGTAAAGGGGGCTCTGCACATAGTGTGATCAGAGAAAAACTCTGTGAGAAATTAACATTTAGGTTGACATTTAAAAAACAGAATGGAGCAAGACCACATAAAAGCCTGGGGGAATAATATTCTAGGCGGAAGAACTAGTTAGAGTCATGGTCATTAAGAGGGCACATTCCTGGTACTGGGAACAGGACAAATAATTTATGTGTGCCTGGAATACAGTGAGCTTCAGGATTGAATACGCTATTATGAGGTGGCAGATTTTACAACTCTGGGGAGTCAAAGCATGCCAACAAAGTTCCAATCTGTACCCAACACCTATTCCATTGAGTTAAACATGTGCCAACATGTGTGCCTACCTAAAATAGACAATGACTAATCTACATTTTAATTGGAAGCTTGCACCTGTTTATCCCCTTCACTCTCTTGGCCCATCCCCATCCCCTCTCCCACAGTAACCACCAATCTTTTGTCTGTGTCCACCAGACTATTTCTGTCTTGTTCACTCATTTGTCTTGTTTTTTTTAGACTCCATATATAAGTGAAATGATATAGTATTTATATTTCTCTGCCTGGCTTATTTCAGTTAGCATAATGTCCTCTAGGTCCATCAGTGTTACAAATGGTGTTTGGTGTTTTCATTATTTTCTTATGAGTAATATCCCATTGTATATATGTAGCTCATTCTTTTTTATTATTCATCTATTGATGGAGACTTAGCTTTACAATAGCCAAGGTAATATCTGAGGGTGTAAAGAGATAAATTATAAAGGGAACTTGAAGTCTGTAGGAATGAAAAGGAAGTAGGTTCATTCAGGGAGATAATCATATAATACAGTTGATAATTCATGATCATTTTGGAAGACAATGACGGGAAATACACTGCCTGAAATCAAGGTCTTGTAAGACCATATAAAAGTCTTCTTAACAATGTCATACATTTTGAATTCTGCTTTTATGCATCCCTATCAAGGTAATGAAAAATCACAACTTTTCATTTCAGCTCCGACATGAGAAGAGATTGGAAGTCATCATTCCTTTCCTTAAATGAACATAAATTTGGACAAAGAGAAAAACCAATGAGTTGTCTTGGATCCATAAGAGAAGTGAGGTTGCAAAGCAAATCAACCATCTTGAACTCTAGAAAGATGATTCCAGAGAGATACAGTGTGTGAAGTACTGGGGCAGTGGCTACTGGATGCCATTGTCTAGAGGGAAGACCTCCCCAGAGAGCAATTCTGGAACTCCACCCTGTCTGACGGAAGGAAGTCTACCAGTCACAGCCTCACACCAGCCTTTCCATATATTCTAAGGAATAAAAAAGCTTAGCCATCAGGGAGAGAGCTCCAGGGAAACAGGCTGGGAGCATCATAGCCAGGAAAGGTAGTAAGTGATAGGAGAAAACACTATCCCTGGAGGAGGGACTTGTGAAGACCCTCAGGACAGAGGCTTGGTCAGAAGCTCAGAGAACATCACTGCATTCACACTTCACCACTATATGATACCAAGCCTTCAACAATAATAACAGTGGGTTAGAACAAGAGTTGCAAGAAGCAGAATTTCTTGGCAGAACAGAACAAAGGGCCCCCAAATTCAACACCTATTCGTGATAAACACTCTTGAAAAACCAAAAATAAACAAGATCTTTCTTAACCTAGTAAAGGGTTTGTATGAAAAACATACTGCTATCATCACACTTAATGGTTAGAGACTGGATGCTCTTCCTCATATATCAATGAAACAAAATAGAAAACCCAGAAATAAACCATCGCAAATATAGCCAACTTATTTTTGACAAAGATATAAATGCAATTCAGTGGAGAAAGAATGTTATTTTCAACACATGGTGGAAAAACTGGAAGTCCATATGTAAGGTGAATTTTGACAGTGACCTCTCACCTTACACAAAAAGTAACTCAAAATGTACCACGGGACCACATATAAAATGCAAAGCAATGTAGAAAACAACAGAAAAAGTTTGCATGTCTTTGAGTTTGTTGATGGGGTTTTTAGATACAAGAAAATATAATCCATGAAATAAAAAATTGGTAAGGTGGACTTATTAAAAATATTTTTTCTCTGTGGAAGTCACTGTTGAAAGAATGAAAAGACAAGTCACAATCTCAGATAATATAGTTGTACATCACATATCTGACAAAGGAGTTGTATCCAGAATAAACAAAGAAATCTTAAAAGTTGACAAATAGAAAAGGAATAACCCAACTAATAAACTGGCAAAAGAACATCTCAAAAAAAATTTTTCAGGACATGTGTAAGTAGTCTGAAGCAAGCCCTAGTTTTACACTTTTTGAATGTATTATCTATAAATTTGGACTTCACTATCTGTATAGAATCCACAGATGAGTATCTAGGAGTTATCCTTTCTCCTGAAAGGGAGGGAAATGAAGTCTTTGTAACTTTCTAGCTGAACCTTACAGTAAGACTACATATTTTTAACACATGCATTTTATTATTTCTTGCCCTAAAATGAGTACTTTCCCAATTCAGGAAGATCTTGTTTAATTTTGTAGGATCCTAAAACATAACCTCACAAGTTGTGAACCTGTCTATTTTGCATAATGTTTTTGAGGATTATTTTTCATTCCCAGTAAACAACAAAGGTTTGGTTTTTTTTTTCTTTTTATACTGTAGAGTCTTCAGAGAGCTATATTGGGTCTGTCAAACTGCCCTGTCTTCACTTTGTTTGTAGTGGGTGGTCTATGAAGTAGAGTCTATTAGAGCCATCTGGCGGTCACTGGGTAAACAAGCAGCTTTTTGTGTTTTCTGTTACCCTGCAGAACTGTAGTGTCAACTAAAAGCTATTATACTAAGTCTAAAATGTCTAAAACTAGGGCTTGCTGCAGACTGTTTGCAAGTGTCCTGAGCATTTAAAAGAATTCAGGACCTATATGTTTTATGAGTGGATTAATTGTACTATGTATCTTATATATAATTATTACATAAATGTATAATCCATATGATTTCCCTACACTTGACTGATTAAATGGCTCAGTACAATATATTCATTTCCCCCTTTCTACTACAGTTGTCCCAAGTTACTAACATCTCCTGCCTGAAGATGACCATTATACCCTGACTGGCCTCTTGCTCCTCCTCTTCAGCCTTATAATCCATTCTCCAAAGAGAAGCCTAAAATATCTTTTAAAAATGTATATATCATAAGATCATTCTTTTCCCATGCTTAAAATCTTTCAATGATGTTCCATCACTATTAGAATGAAATGTACTCTCTTCACCATGCTACAGTGTTTTATATTATCTTGTCTCTACCCGCCTCTTCATTTCCTATCCTTCTCCTCTTCACTCTCAAGAAACCTGATCTACAAGTTTATTTCTTTCTTAAACACATGCTCCAGAAGTTTGGTCTTTGTGTGTGTTGTTCCCCCTGCCTAGTATGATTGGTTCTCAGATATTTACATGGAAGGCCATTCTCTAGAATCATGGGTGGTTTCGTATCAAATACCATGTTATCAGAGATGCATCTCTTCTGGGTTACTCAGAGAAATTATGCTAGCTGCAATGATAAAGAAAACTCCAAATTTCAATGGCTTAGTTATATGTATGATATTATCACTATATTGTTATTATATATTGTGCTGTGTTTATTATATTATATCATGTCATTTCAGGTCATATAACATCACATTATTCCTGACTGTGTAAAGTTCAGTATGGGCTAAAGAGAGTGGAGATTGAGGAGCTTTGCTTCATACATGGACCCAGGTACCTCACACTCCTATGACTCTTCTCTGTATTTAGTTCTCAGAATCTATGTCATTCACCTGTCAAAGGAAGTAAAAGAACATGGAGGATTATGTCAGAAGGTTTTATGGACTAAATATGGTAGCGAAACACTTCATTTACACCTACATTCCTTTGGTTGGAATGTAGTTACATGGCCTGCAACTGTGGATGAGGACTGTAGGAGAACTAGGAGTTCAGGGGAAAATAGCATTTGATGATGCACAGCATTTTTTTTGCCAAGGTTGTCCTTTGTCAAATATTCATTTCCCTGTTATTCTCACATGTTGAACATATTCCTCTTCTAACAGAGGCAACCCAAAATTCATCTAAATACTGAATCCATTTCAAAGTTCAGGATTTCTGAATGATACCGATGTCCGATGTGGTTTTTCATGGCCAAGGACTTGGGAACTGAAAGGATATGTTATCTCACCCCAATACCGTACAGTCAATCAGAGAAAGAGAAATTATAACCATAATGAAAACTTTCATTTGGAAAGTCAGAGACATACAAAAGTCATTGACCCAAAGGGATTATGAAATCCCACCAACATTCATGATTTACATGAGAGGAAAATGAGAAATAGTATTTCAGAAGAACATGGAATTCTAATCCCTACCTACTTAGGTAAGAGGGGCAAAAATGGAAGGCCTGAAATAAACACATTTCTTAACATTTAAATGCTGGACAGAGTAAGGACATGTGGCTTGATTATAGTTGAATTACTTATCTGGTGTTTCAAATTTGTTTCCCTCCCCTTCTCCCATTTATATTCTGAAATTCAGATCACTCATAGGCAGGACTCACCTATTCTCACCTACTACGAAAACTCCAAAGAATGAAACCCGAAGTCTGAAAATAAAATCAAACGTTCAATGGCATGTTTATATGGTGAATTTTTCAGTTCTTGATAACTAAACAAGGATGTAAGAGATGGAAAGATTATGTTGCTGGAAGGAAAGGAATGAAAAATGTTTGATCCTGAGAGGTGAAGATTCAAATTGATATATGATAAAAAGGAACATTGTTTTAGAACGTGGATCTTTTTATAACATGGGTCCTGACCTAATGTTGAGTCTATCATATTTCTCCTGGGACCCTCTCTAGGGAGAGGTCATCTCTTCTGAGATGACACTTATTTATACTTCCAGATTCTGGATGCTTGCAAGTAATTCTAGGAGAGACGATGGGCTTTTTGGACATATTGGAGAATGGCAGCATAATAAGAAAGCCTGACCACCCAACCATGGGTAAGTTCGGAAAGACTGACACAGAAACCACCCTCTGATTCATGAAAGCAGTGATTATGCAGCCCTTCCATGCAGGATGCCTCATGGTCGTAGCTGGAGCTCTGCAGTGACTACCTGCCTCTCCTACTAGGTCGCAAGCTCTATGTCTCCTTTCCTCACTCTTGATTTCTCAGGTCTTGTCAGAGTGCCTGGCTTATGGTAAGCTCTCAGTAAATATAATCTGAATAAATGAATGACCTTCCAGTAGTCATTCGTTGTTACACTGAATAAGAGTCAAATAGTGAAGCCTTTACATTCTCTATGTGTGTACATAGTCCAGTTCAGTCAAATGTCTATGACACATACTTGAGCTCCCTAGGACCCTGTTTAGAAAGTATTGGCTGTGTTGGAGGTTCTATGTCTAAAATCTTCAGGGTTAACCTATAGGTGCCACTATGTTTGACAATGGACCCAATTTCATCATCTAAAATAGATCATTGGATTTGAGGGTGGTTGTTGGTTCTTGGAAACAAAAACCTAAATCCTATGGCTCAACTGAGCTCTGGGGGAGCAAATTGCATAGCACAAGTTTATTTTCTGTGGTCCACCTTTATCCTGGCAGCAGTTCTCAGCTAGGGGATATGGTTTTTGAGTGGAGAGGCCATCTAAGACATGTATAGGGTATATGGTGAACAAAACAGACATGATCTGTGTCCTAGGGAGCTCCCAGACTACTGTCAGTAGTAGTAGACATTGGACAAGCCATCATAATATAAGCTTAGTGACAATAAAAGTACAGTGGATTATGAAATCACAAACCAGGATTATTTAACCAAATTAGAGGAGATTAGGGGAGGTCTCCTTCCAGCAGCAGTATCAGTAAAACTGAAACTTGAAGGCTGGGTAAACATTACAACACTGAGGGATCAGATGTACCAAACAGAAGAAAAGCACGAATGAAGGCCAAGGGAAGGCGGGCATCATGGTGTATTTGAGAGAGAAAGAGACAGAGAGGGAGAGGGGAAATGATGTACTCAGAAGAAAGTATTTCTGCATTCAGAGAACTGAAAGATCATTATCACTAAAACTGTGTGTGTGTGTGTAAAGGGGCTGGGAATGAAGAATATTGAAGCAGAAGGAATGCAATAAAAGATCTTGTATATCATAGTAATAGGTTTAGCTTTTATTATAAGAGCAACAGGAGGCCTCAGAACGGTATGATCAGGTTTATTTTATGAGGGAGATGAAATGACATTTGTTTTTTATCCTCCCCAATTCTCCCAGCTTTTAGAGTTTCTTTTATCTGGCTAAACCCCGCAGGGCTTCAGTGTAATTGATTTGGGTGAGTCACCAGTCACTGTCAATATTGTAGGAAGACTTTGAAAGTGACCAAGGTCTCAGAAGGGGTGAATGTACACTTAGCACAATAAGACCATTCTCTCCTAGAATTACTTGCAAGTGTCCAAAAGCTGGGTTGGCTCTGTTGTCTTTGTATAGGTTTAGATTCTCTTAGAGAAAACCAGCTCTGGCTCAGAAATGAGAAACTTCCTCTACTACCCATGGAATGAGAGTACATATCCTTCACCTGGAGAGACATCAGGCAATGAAAAGATAATAAAAACCCATTGAACTACTGACTCAATATAAACTGAGATGAAGCAAAAGTGATTAAGAATCTATGGCCATAAGAAGTGGCCTAAAAGGTGTCTTGGTGGCCAGGATCTCATTATGCTGGAAGGGGAGGTAGTGGCAGAAGAGGAGAGGGAAGGCACCCTGGACAGGGCAGAGCTTTAAGAGAGACGACTGTGGCAAGGAACATAGAGAAAATGGGACTTTAGAGATGGGGGAACCTTCTTCACATGAGAGCCCCTCTCAGATCTGGCATATGAGAACTTGCTCATGAGACTCATACAAGCAACCTGCAGTCTCTGTTCCAGACTGAAAATTATTGATCACTTTGAGGTAATTTTCAAAACTTTATAGAAAATTTTAAACACTCCTCGTGATGTAGTAGCTATTTGGTTTGAAGAAGAAAGGTGAGAAATCGTCCGTTTCCCTGATGAGAAGAATGAATCCCATCCCTAGGCTATCACATGCTTCTAGACTGTACCCAGTTTGTACCCTTCTTCCTGAGAAGTAAGAAGTACCAACTGGTTGACTTTCCATCTGGAAAATTATAAGGCTACCCTCAACCCTTCTATCCCTATAGTGAAATCTGTGATCTACACTGAAAGGGAGTAAAGAGTCTTTCCTCTATGGTTAGAAAAGCATCCTAGGGAGAAGAGAACAGATTGGATGGGAACAATTAAGGAGGCAGGGGATCCAGAGGGAAGCTGTTCCAATAATCCAGTAAAGAATAAAAGCTCACCAAACTAAGATGGTGGCAATGAGATGGAGAGACAGAATAGATTTGGAGAATAAAAGGAGTCAGAATTTGCCAACTACATTGTGCTCTATGATGAGAGATACAGAGAGATACAGTTAAACATGGTGCTGAATTTTCTGGCTTGAGTGACTGGATGGATACTGGTATCCTTAATTGGAAAACAGAATACAGAAAGGTAGACACTGATGTGGGCAGGGAAGTTAATTATTGTTTCTGAAATTTGTATCACATATGTAGGAAATAATGTCACACAGGCAGATGTATTTGTTTATTGCTTCATTCTGGAAATCATTTTGGGTAATCTAGAAGGCACTCATATATATGTTATGGGTTTAGTTCCATATGTGACTGGAAATAAAAACATAGTAGTCAGCATATTAGACAGTCAGTGAAATCCTGCATGGAATGGAGATGGTGAAGACCGAGTATATAAAATGAAAAGAGAGCCAGGGATGAAGAGTTTAGAAAGCAGCTCTGGGATATGCAAGCAGTGGAAGAAAAATGAGATCCATCGTGAGTATTTATTATTTCCTGTGAGTGAGATCAGGACCTGTTGGAAGACTCTGACCAGAGGAGTAAAATAATTTGACTTAAGTTTTTAAAAAATCAGTGTGTTTGCTCCACCGATAATATAGTCTAAGACGATTATGGTGGAAGTAAGGAAACCTCTTTAAGAGGGATTACAGTGATCTACACTACAAATGATGGTAAATTTTAACAGTGATAGCAATGAAGGTGATGAGAAAGTAGCTTGATATATTTTGATGTAGAGCCTTCATTTCATAACAGATTGTGTATGTGATTTTAAAAAATTAAGAACTTTGGCCTGAACAATTTGGTGAATGGTGTTGCTACCAATCGAGATGGTGAAGGTTCTTGGTGGTGGAACAGGTTTTGGGGAAAATATGAGACATGAAGTGTTTTCTCTTAGACTTGGTAGGTATCAGACATTGATCAGGCATGCAAATAGAGATAATGAGATGTTGAGTGGATAACTGGACATATGAGTGAAATTTTGGAGGAAGGTTTGTACTAGAGACACAAATTTTGGAATCGTTAACATACAGATGATACTTAAAGCCTTAAGATTGGGTGAAGTCACCAAGGGAGTGAGTGTAGATGGAGCAGAGGAGCAAGACCTGAGCCCTGGATGCATTTTTCATTAAGAAGAGAAATTAAAGAGTAGAAATCTGCAAAGGAGGTATAAAAAGTGACCAGTGAGGTAGGAGGAGTGCTAAGGGATATGAGGTTCTGGAAGGCAAATACGTAAGTGATTGAAGAGGATCGGATCACACCTGCCATATAATGTGAGGAGTAAAGTAAGAGAATGACTGAGGATTGGAAATTAGATTGAGCAACACGGAGGTTATCAGTGAACTTGGTAAGAGCAGTTTCAATCGATGCAGGTGATGAAATCCAGAGTGGAGTGACTTTAAGAAAGAGGGTAAAGAGTTGAACTGGAGATAGTGAGTGGGTATAGTCAACTTTTTTGAGAAGTTTTACTTCAAAGGATCAAAGAAATGGGGTAATACCTGGTAGTAGAAGTATGCATAAGAGAGTATTATCCTCATATCAGGAAGAGTAACGTAAGGATAGTATATTCATGAGAATGAGTGATAAATTAATGATACACAGAAAGATGGGAGATTTGCTGAAGGACCTCACTGAATATGGGAGATAGGGTGGGAACCAATGCATTAGCAGCGGGACTGGCATTAAATAATTCTTACAGCTTAGCTATGGCATCACAGGTGGTGTGGGACCCCTGAATTTCCTGAATCCTACCATCTCATCAAATTGTTGATTTAGTCATAATTCATGCTTTATAGAGTTCCTGGGAGTTATTTATTGAGCTCAATGGGATCCATTTTAGGTCTCTTATCCAGTCTATCTGTATACTTAATTACATTTAAGCCTTAATCCATCTCCTCCAAAGACTTTTATTTCATTAGGAGGCAGCTGTTAGGGAAATTATTGTTATTCTTCACCATTATGGCCCCATCTTGTACCATGGTTACCTTTCACCGTTTTGTGTGTTTCTCAGCCTGTTGACCCATTGACGCTACTAGCTAGGAATGCCTGGAGCACTTACCTGGGCTGTACTACTTGAGGGGGCCCCCATAGGTATTTTCCTGGAGCCCGTGTTGTGGCTGGACTGGCCCTTGTGGTAATTATTTTGATTGTAGGATGTGCCTCAGCAACAATCATCAGGGAACTTTGAAAAATGCCAGGTTTCTCACGCATAATCCTGGAGGGTACACAGAACTCCTAGGCCACAAAGTGAGGTCACGGGGTGGGGGTGGGAGGAGAGAGGGGATATGGGGCTCTGCTTTTACTGGGATCCAGTGTGGGGTGCCTAGGATTTCATGGGTTCACTCTTTATTGATGCATTTAAGATGTAATAGCAGGAATTAAAATGTGGGAAGGGAAAAGCAGGGTCACTCAAGCAGTGAGTTGTCTAGGTCAACCGGAGGATTCCAAAAAGGACAACCTCATGGGTGGAGTAGCCAGCAATATGGTTATTTCAGATGGATCTTTGAAATGGACGGCTTCAAAGGGGTAATGAGAGGCACTTACATTATAATCAAAAAGGCTAATTGCCAGCCAATGGCACTACAGTCCACCCTGCTGGTAACTTAGGGTGGGGACAACAGCAGCCTGGGTAGCAGATATGTTCAGAGTCAGGGGAAGCTCACATTCTAACCAAGAGAGGACACATCTAATAGGGGCATAGTAACAAATCCTATAATTATTACAGAGGCAATAATCTGAAATCTAGTCCATAGCCACTGACTCAAACTTGAGGGATCCAACCATGGAAATAGGTCAGTGATCTCAGAAACCCTGAGAATCTTTCAAAGATTTGGGCAATATTGTGGAATATTTCAACATCTTAGGCCATCTGATATAAATAGGTTTGAACTTGTCCTGAGTTGGTGATGTACATGTAGCAAGTGACCCCAGGAAGGGCAAAAACCTCTCCTTCCTTGAGCGGAGATAATGTAGGGCCAGGTGGTTGTCTAAAATCATTTGAAAAGAGCCTCCTAGGACTGACTGTGGCACAAAAGGCAAGGTTTATGGAGTCATTGTGCATGTGGGTTAGAGTGCCTGATGGCTAGTTGGCCTCGCTTACCCAATTTCTGGTGACTAGGGGACTTGTGCCAGTGCCCCAGCCAGACAGTCATAGTAGAACCACAATGCCCAGAACTAAGGGAATGAAATGGCTCTTTTGGGTAGGTGGTAACCAGCCACAGCAGGAAATTCTGGGGGTTTGAAGCCTGCAGTGCAAACCTCCAGAGGCTGGCTGAGGGAGACAATGGTGCAGTGTGATATGTGGCCCTAGGAGAAGCCTATTTCAGGGCTGGTGGAGAGAATAATACACTAGGTGAGAGCCTTCCAATGCAGCCCCCAAATAAATTCCAAAGCAGAAGTTTATTGGAGCCTTCAGCAAGGGACCTGGGAATTTGTACCTACCCGTTAGCTATTTCTGCTTTTTGAGTCCTGGGGTGCAGTTAAAGGGATCTGCTGACCAAAACCTGGTTGTACCTGGGCACAGAATTGCCAAGGTGGCCTGGAAGGCAACTCCCAAATACTCCTGGGGGAGCAATTGTAGGCAGAAAATCTAACTGACGGGAAGCTTGGGGCAGAGACAAATATTTAATAGTTAATTGGAATTGGCTGAAATTGAGTTATCAGCAGAGTAAGCATTTAAGGTGGTGTGCAGGCAAATGGGGATAAAATGACAATTGCCGCAATTTTTAACTCCCAATGTGTGGGGAAACATCTCAGCCCACTGGACAAGAATGTTGGTGGTGTTTGTGAAGTCTTGCAGGGTCATTGAAGAAATATGGGAAAGTGTGTGGGCAATCACGGTGAGGACAATGTGATCATGGTGAGGACTTCCAGTGGCTCGCAGTAGTCAAGACTGGGAATTCCCACATAAGCACACACAAGCTGGAAGTCAAGGGTAGCTGGTGAGGGCAAGCAGTCTAAATGGGTAGTATATGCAGGCAGGGGAGCTGTCTGGTTCAGAATGCACATTTTGGCCTGCCACAGTGGTGAAATGAGACACAATGCGGCCCTCCAGTCAGCAGAGGACTAACTCATAGTCTGATAATCCGACAGGGCTCTTCTTATTTGGTAAGGTCAGCAGTCAAGCACCAGGCAAATTTGGGATAAATGGGCACAAAATTTCAATCATTATATAAATTAGTCACAGGAATGAAAGTACAGCATAGACAATATATTCAATAGTTCTGTAACATCTTTGTATGTTGACAATAACTACACTAGTTGGGGTGAGCATTTAATAATGTATATAACTGTTGAATCACTATGTTGTATACTTGAAACCAATATAATGCTGTGCATCAACTATACTTCAATACTTTCCTTAATTGGCAAAATTATATTCTGTGGGTCCCCTGATTCCATTCAGTCCATCATTTCAGGAGACTTAGTCCTCATTTTGGTGTTCCACTGAGTTCGCTGTAAACTTGGGAGTGAGGCCATCTGTCAAGTGATGAGGTCTCCATGTACTGATATGTCCCTGGGGTGTCAATTCTGCAATAAGATCATCGGTATCTCTGGCACTGAACTCTTGGGCAGAGATGCTGTCACCTGAGGTGTCCTTTCACCAATGAGTCTGTCTCATTTGGGGGTGAGGTTTTCTGAGCGGTGGCACCACTCTTGGATGACACTCCCAAGTGGCTCTCCAGTTGGCATACTGGTCATAGGCTGCAGACAGGTTAGCCGGGTATAACTTGGAGGTTTCCCTGAAGGCAGAGCTGCATACCTAGTGCCTGCTGCTAGTGGAACAAATTGTTTTAAGAACTCCTGGGGCCATCAAGGGCATATGCAGTTACAGAATAGTTGGCTGTCCTTTTATTCCCTGAGGAGCTTATATCCAAATTACATAAAGATTATGAACACATTTATAGTCCAGGTTAAGGGAGATCTTATGGGAGGTATTTGGCATTCCTAGAACCGACCCATGAGGGCAGAGGACAATCGTGGGAACGAACATAATCCCTGCGCCCAGATGAGTTTTATGTATGGACAATCATTGGGCTAGTGAGCTTGTAGGAAATATGTGATGTACAGAGATTGGATGACAAGTGCCATTTAGTTACTGCTTCAGATGGCTTATTGTCTGTAAAAGAATCCAACCCCTTTACCTCACATTCAGTGGCATGCTGGCTTGAGCCCTTCCAACAGGATTCTCCAACATTCCCTGAGTTTCCACCTGGGGTACAATGGAGGGCTGGAGCAGTATTGCTCCAGCTTTGTATCTGTGTGATGTTCAGGCCCAAGGGGTTTACCGGTAACTATCACCCAAGCCACACAAAGCAGTAAGAACAACTATAGCAATATACAGCTTGGACATGTGACGAGTTTGGGCCAGGTGCTGAGCATGTGTATTGATTAATGGTGAGTGCGGTTGCTCTAGGTGGGAAAGTCATGAGTCAGGTAACTCACAGCGGGGTGAGACTGTGACTTGCTTTCTTACCATAATCTCATCTCCAACTACGGCTCCTGTCTACCAAGTGGAGAGTTTCTTTCCCTCTTTTGATAACCACAAGTGTGGCACAGGTTGCTTCCAGGGTGACGATATCCACTTCCTATAGATATGTTTCATTGAGCCAGGTTTTTGGCCACATCTTGAGAGAGTGGCCAGCACAGAGATGCCTCCTTTCAGAGTCCTCACCATTGTCAGGGTTTCCAAAGAAATGACCTCAAATTAACTTGGCAGGTTAATTTTGGCTTGGGTGGCATCCAAGGATGGAGGGGTCATTTTGGACTCCTCTCCACCGATCAGACACCAGCATAAAGCAGACAGTGACATGACTGGAAAACAGCAGAAGGTGGAAGTGGAGTCGGAGGGAAAATAAAAAGGACATCGTTTTTTGAGGTAAAAGCTTGAAGCCTGACAGAAATGACCAAAAGTAGACTTGGCGGGGGAGGGTGTATAATAATTGTTTTATGGGGTACAAAAGCCCAAGGGGTGAGAATTATGCAAGATGAACACCTGGGGCAAGAGTGTGATCCATTTCAGGGACCACTTTCCTGAAAGTAATATAAGGAGAGTCTCTTTAAGGAGGCCCTTTTGATGACCAATGAGGCCAGCTGCCTGGGAGCAGTAGTGTAGATACAAGTTCTGAAGAATTTGGAAAATTATATATTGGAAAGCCCACTGTTTAGTCTCCTGAAAGGTACAGTGGGCGCCTGGCCAGAGTCAACAGTGTCTGGTGATCCAAATGGAATGTCAATTTAGTAAGAGATTACCTGGTTCAAAGATGATTCCAGGTAGGGGGTCACCCAAAGGAGTCCTGTGTAGGTACTCATGGTTGTGCCTACCTATCTGGAAGCCCCAGCAGGAAGCAGCATGGGCTGATGAAATCCATCTGCCAGCAGGAGTAAGGTCAGTCTCCCTGGGGATTATGTCCCCATCTGGAAGCTTCTATTGCTTGGTTTGGAAGCAAAGAATGCCCTCTTCTATCACAACCTTGGTTGGTGCTGAGAGGGGGACTCCCATCTCTTGAGCCCAAGTTGTTAAGGCATGAATTCCCTGGTAACCCAAGGTTGTGTGCATCCAGTTCACGAGCTGGTAGGAAGGGTCAGGCCCTGAGGAGTCTGTACCGGGCAGTGTGGAGGGCTTAGTGAGGAGGTCTTCAATACTGATAAAAATAACTTCAAGCATAGAGCTGATAGTGTGAAGGGAAATGTGCATAACAATGATAGGAATTGGGGGATCTGCTAATTCCAGCCATATCTGGGAACCCAAAGATGGTCTTGCCTTATAGAGCAAATTCTCCCTTATCCATTGGCCACACTAAACTGCAAGACCATAATAGTCCAGGATCTGTGAAAATGGATCTGCAAAAGGCCCCATTTTATAGCCACCTTAGTGGCTAGGTGAACAGCTGATTTCTGCCAATTAGGCTAAGCTGGGAATGCCCTATATTAGAGGCACCTGAGGCCAGGTGGAATGTCACCACCCTTTAGCAGGTGCACCTTGTATCATGGTGGCACTGCCATGGGTAAAAAAATACCAACTCCCCGTCCATATCAGACAGTTGGTCCCAAGGGGCTCCCCAAGCAGCCAGAGGAGAGGAGGTGGGGGGAATGCTATCATATCCTCCAGACTCTCAGGAAGGGGCTAAATATGGGGAAGCCACATTCTCCTATAATTTGGAAAGGTCTTTGGCCTCAGGTGTAGCACTGCCCTGAAGGTACTACTTCTGTTTTACCAAGGAGGCCTCCATGGTTTTGTTAAGCTTCATGGGGAGGCATCTCTATCTGAGGGCATTATAGGAACTAGGTGCCAGGAGGGGCCAGTTTGGGCTGCAGTTTCTAAGAAAGCCCAAAAAGATGGCAAATTGGTTCTCAAGGGCATTATATATTGGGCTGCCAGTGGGGGTAGGTGCTTAGTCCAAAACCTTGTAGGAAGCTAGGTAGACTTATATTTAGTCCAAGGCTCCAGGAGGCATAGTCAGGTGTGGCCAAGGACTTGACTCAGAATGGAGAGCCAGTAGGACTAAAGGTAAGGCTTGTTGGACTGTCTCTTGGGCAGCTTCCAAAGTGCACTGTTTGGCTTCACCCCAAGGGAAGGTGGCCAACTTGCATGATTGTGTACATAGAATGAAGAATGAATGTATTGTCCCAGACCATGAAAAGACCTAGCATGTGTTGTCCCTGTCTGAGAGTTGTAGGTGTTTCATAGTGAAGTAAGCCACAGTTGAGAAGGCTAAACCACTGCTCCAGGAAACAAGGGAGCATAGCAACAAGAGTGCTGCTGTACAAACAACTGGCCTCTTGTTTAGAGGCAAATAAGATGGAAAGATAAGATCTGGAGCATCCTGCAGTCCTTTATTCCCAGCAGCTCAGGGATGCTCAGTCCTTACCGTGGTGGCTGGCCCATCTACAATGAGAGAATCTGTACTTTTCTCCAAGCAGGTATTGCAGGTGAACCCTTTGCCTCCCTACCCCAGAATATACTCCATCCAAATCAGAAGGGAAGGCAGAACGGGAGGGGGAAGTCAACTCAAATGTTCTGGAATCAGATGATCCAAATTCAAATCCTTGCTTCACAACTTTCTGCATGTGGGCCTGGCCATGAGGAAATTACTTAACTTCTCCCTGTCTCATTATCTGATCAGGCTTTAAGGGAAGAATAAGAGTGTATTACTTTGAGTATTATTTGACAATTAGGTCATCCTTATAGACTCCTTTGCACATTGCCTACTACATGGCAAAAACTTAATCAGTGGTATCTGTTCTTATCAGAAAGGTCATATAAAGTTTTCTGGATGAGGGCTTTGGGTCCCTTCATCTTCCTTTTTTATCTGCCATCTGTACAATGAGTACATTTTTCCATTTAATGAGTGTAGGATTCTAAACATGACAAATCCACAGTGCTCAGTTATTAAATCTAGAAAACCTTTTGGATTGTTTAATTTCTAATATTATTGTTTTTCTTGCTTATTTTTGCTTGTTCTATGCCTATTTCTCTTCTGTCTTACAATTTTTAACTGTCCTTTCTCCAATTTATTGTTACTATTTCAATTAATTTTTCCAAAAATCTTGTTTAGAAGAGGCTCAGGGGAATATAGGATATTGAGTATGAATAAAAACCTGGGCATCTGAGTCATAGATTAAATTATTACATGATAATAGCAGACAGTACTAAGCCTAATCAATAAACCTATGTCTGTATCTGTGGAAACTCTGAGAGTCAACTGTTGCCATAGTGATTACCTGCAATAAGTCACAGCTGGGTCCTTACAATGAGAATGAGAACGTGCCGTTTTGGCTCAAACTACTTTTCTTAATGAAGTCTAATCAATTATATATTTGCATCTTTTCTTCACACAAACCATGCTCACACAGGAACCAAAGGTACTAACCATTGATACTCAATTTTCAGCTCTGTATTTCTTTTATTTTACATACATACATACATATGTATACAGGTTTCCCCGGATATCCAAAGGTAGGACTTTCCTATGAAACCTTTCTAAGCTGTAATGGTGTAAAGTGAAGTAATAGTTACCATTCATTTAGATGGGAAAAATTTTGAGCATTCCCAAACCAAAAAAAATAACCTCTTTTAGGCTTTTCTGATACCGTATGACACATCTTGCTAAACAGATGCACAGAATAAATCAAGATAAGGCACAGACGCTGACGGACACAGTTCACAGCTCTGGTGGCTGAATGCTGAGTGTGGTTCCTGGGGAAGGGCCTCTCATGCTGCTCCAGGCGCACACTGTCTCTGTAATGACCCCCTGAAAAACAAATGCTGAACGCTACTTTTACTTTTTATTCTTTTTCGTAAAAAGAAAATCCTCTTCAGATTTCTTTCCATTAGTGAAAGCAGGTACTAATGTAGATCTTTCATGAAAGTTAACTGGCATAACATGAACTTTCAAAAATGGGGGATATCTGTACATCTTCCATGTATATACTGGGTTAAATATATTTTACACATATCACATGTATTTAATGGTGTGTATACATCTATACACATGTATATTCATGTATGTACATATCTTTAAAAATACATATATTCTTCCACATACAAATGATTTGCCAGACTTTTATGCACATAGAAGCAAAGGCACCAAAAATATATATATACATATATAAATATATGTATAAACAAAGATACTATGTATAACTATTATATAATAATTATTAGTCTTTTTCTACAAGTGATACAATTCTATAAACTTCTATACATTTAACTCCCACTTCCCACTATGTGTTTTCAGGTCAGCCCATGAGGATTTTCTTTTTAAATGTGATTAATAATCTACTGTATGGCCATGCCATTTTCTAACCAGTTGCCTTCTGTTAATTTTTTAGTCACTTTCAATCTTTTACAGTTATAACAAAGGGTGTAATTAACACTTTAAGGTGTTTTAAAAGTGTCTGCTATCTTGCTGGTTCCTGGATTTTCCCTATCAGTTTTCATTTTGTCTTTGGATTTTCTGAGGCTATGTAATTACATAAATACAAAATGCTTTCAACATCTTGATGCACTGATATTTTCTCATTTTTTCTACTAACACCTGTGCTTTAAAATTAACTTTTGATATAAAGTGATACATATAAAATATACCTGTAAGTCACATTTAAATAAATAGAATGGCAGTCAAGGAGTATATATATACACGAATTTATTATTTGATTGACATAAAATTTTCCTCTATGTTAAGTCTATCAATTATACTCATATAAGCGATATATGAGAGTGTCTATTTCCCCAGCTCTCACCAGATTATGTTCTCAAATGTTTCAGCCTTTGACAAATTGAAAGGACAAAATGCAGTTTTAAGAAGCATCCTTATTTTTGATGTTTGACTACTTTTCCTTTAAAACTATTTGTATTTCATTTTCTATGCAAGATCTATTCATGCTTTTTCTTAATTTAAGTTGGTCTTTTGTTTCACTGGATCCCTTTATAAATTATGGAAATAAGCTCTTGCCCTGTTTTATGAATTCCATTTTTTTTGGTAGTTTGGTACTTTATTTTGGTCTTACTCATGTCAAACTTGTTAGGCTAATTCTAAGGTGGTCACATTCATAAGGCAGTGCAGCAACTGAGAGGATAGACCCTGGAATCAGATATCACCAACCTTGTGGCCTTGGGCACAAACTCTTAACCTTCCTCAGCCTCAGTTCTCTTAACTGCTACAAGGGGGTAACTATACTACTTATCTCTTAGGATAGATGAAGTAAGTGAGATACTGTATCTTAGAACCCTGGAATCCATACACTTACTAAAATTATTGTCAAAATTTCTTTTAAGGCTTCTGTCAATTGTGTAGAAAGGCATTTTTTACTATAATACTTTAAAAGAAAAAAACCCTATGCTGTTTCTGTACATTTTTGACTTCATATTTACATTTGAAATTTTCATGTAAGTGGAATTTGTACTGGCATAAAATATGATATACGGATCCTATGTGTTTTTAAGATGACTCCTGAGTTTACCCAATCTTTACTGAAAAGTGCAAATTATTTTTTATAGTATTTACCATAAACTTAATTTCCATATGTATCTGTGTCTATTTCTGGACCTTTTTAATATACATTTTTGATATCTTAATTCAAGTGCTAATACTTCACTCTTCATACTTCTGGCATATGATACTATGTTTTAAGATCTAGCAGGGTTCAATGACTGGTTTTCAGTTATGAAAAGTTCAAGCTTCACTGCCATTTTTTTTGGTTTCATTTAGTTTTACTTATTTACCTATACATGATCTACTTTTTACTTGTCTCAGTCTGTTTGGGCTGCTATAAAAGAATACCATAGACTGGGTGGCTTAAATAACAAACATTTATTTTTTACAGTTTTGGAAGCTGGAAGTCTGAGATCAGGGTGCCAGCACGGTCTGCTTCTTGTAGAGGGTCTTCCTCCTGGTTTGCAGACGGCCACTTCTAGCTGTGTCCTCACATGGTAGGAGAGATCATCTCTCTCATGGCTCTTTTCATAAAGGCACTAATCTTATTCATGAGAGCTCCACCCTCATGACCAAATCACCTCCCAAAGGCTGCACCTCCAAGTACAATTACTCTGCGGGTTAGGGCTTCTACATATGAACCTGGGGGATACAAACATTTAAGAAATAGCATGCTACCCCTGGTCCTCAAAATTCTCACATGCAAAACAGATTAATTCTGTCCAACAGTCCCGAAAGTCTTAACTCATTCAACATCAACTCTAATATCTAAAGTCCAAGGATTCATCTAAATAGCATCTAAATCAGATGTGGATGAAACTTTAAGTACTACTTATTCTGAGGCAAAATTACTCTCCAACCCTGAGCCTTTGAAATGAAACAAGTTTTGTGCTTCCAAAATACTATGGTGGGACAGACTTAGGATAGACATTCCCATCCCAAAAGGGAGAAATAGGAAAAAGGAAGAGGTGACAAGCCCCAAGCTAGCGAGGCAAACTCCCTATCTTAAGGTTCAAGGGTAATCCTCTTTGGCTCTATGCTCTGCTTTCTGGACCTACTGCTGCAGTGTTCTTGCTTCCTAGAAACACTGAGGCAGTGATCCTCTGCCCACAACTCTGCCAAGTGGGAAGTCATATCCCCAAAGTTCTGACAGGTGGGGGTCAGGCCCCAAGGTTCCAGGCAGCCCCATTCCCACAGGTTAGGGTGGAGACAATGGCCTGTTGAAACTGAGATGACGCCCCCTCTTGAAAATGAGGAGGCAGCCCTGAAAATAATGATCTCTGACTTGCCTTTGGGTCATTCTTCTCGTCTTGAAGAACAGAATATTCAGAGCCTAGAGTTTCATCTTGTAAAATCCAAGAAGTCTGACAGCCTTCCTTCATTCTGTCTCATCTCTGTCTCCTTAAACTCAAACTGGCAGTGTTCCTGCAGGGGTGGCTGATTAGGTTCATTATACTAATCACCTTACCAAATGGTTTGTCTGTGACGCCCTTAGTTTTCTCTTCCAGACAGCTTCCTTATTTTTTTTGTAGTATGGTAGGCTGAAAATTTTCCAACTCTTTATATCATGATTCATTTTTGATTATCAATATCTTCTTATCATTTCTCTCTTCTCACGTTTTGCTATAAGCAGTCAGGGGGAACCAAACTGCTCCTTCAACACTTTGCTTACAAATCACAGCTACACATCCATTTCATCACTCACAAGTTCTACTTTCCACAAAATACTACTACATGAACACAATTCAAACAACTTATTTGCCACTTTATAACAAGGATCATATCTTCTGCATTATTCAATAATGTACTCCTTATTTCCAACTGAGACCTCATCAGAATGGCAATTAATATCCTTATGTCTACCAACATTCTGCATATAATTTTTTCATGTATAAAGTTTTCCCTTTCTGAACTCTTACCAGTTACCTTTAAAAGTGTCTTCACAGCAGTGCAAAAATTTCCACCCTATACCTCAAAACTCTTCCAGCCTTTACCTACTACTAGTTTCAAAACCACTTCCACATTTTTAGGTATTTGTTACACAGCAGTACTCCACTTCTCAATACCAATTTCCGTCTTACTCAATTTAGGCTACTAGAGCAGAATACGACAGATTGTTGGCTTAAAAAATAAACATTTAAATCTCACAGTTCTAGAGGTTAGAAGTCCAAGATCAGGGTTGCCAGTATCGCTGGGTTCCTGACGAGGACCCTCTTCCTGGTCTGCTGGCACCTTCTAGCTGTATCCTCGTATTGTAAAGACTGGGAGTATCTCTCTATGGACACTAATCCCACTCCCCAAGGCTTCACCCTCCTGACCAAATTACTGCCAAAAAGCACCACTCCCAAATACCATCACCGTGTGGGTTAGGGCTTCAACACATGATTTTTTGGGGTGAGGACAAAAGCATTCAGTCTAAAGCAGCACTTCCAATAGGATTTTGTCAAGTACATAAATGAACTCAAGGAGTTGACACATTGGTGATGTTTCCCTAACATATTACATGATATACATTTTCACTCTTCAAGTATTTAAAAAAAATACTTGATGTGTTCTTCTTTATAGCCTCTTCTGGTTTATTTTTGTTTATCCCTCTGCATTTCATATTTGTTTCCATAAAAAAGGTCTTCATTACATATTCTACATGGTAGTTATTTTATATAGTGAACATCGATTATTACCTTTTCTTAACACCTGATTTTTATTTATTGAAGTCTTTCAGATAGTTCTGGATTTTCAACATATACCATCTGCTCAAAGAGATGAATTTACATCTTTCTTTGAAATTTTTATGTCTCATCTTTTGCTTCTGTAATGTAACTGCACTATCAAAATAATGTTAACTGGCAGTGAAAAGCGGTTAAAAAAAAGGTTTTTGCTTTATCTAAGATGATAATGATTATTTTCCTTTGATGTATTAAAAGAATAAATGCTGAATGCTGAAATACTTAAATTCTGATTTTTGCTAAAACTTAAGATTTTTTAATTTTTGTATAATTTTCTTAAAGTTGATCACTAGTGTGTGTTTGATACCTTGGTTATACTTTGGTAAATTACGTGTCATAATGGGATATTATTTAGCCATACAAAGAAGGAAATCCTGCCAACTGCAACAACACGGATGTTCCTTGAGGCACTATGCTAAGTGAATTAAGTTAGATGGAGAAAGACATATGCCAAGGGATCTCATTCATATTTGGAATCTAAAATACCAAACTGATAGAAACAGAGAACTGACTGGTGGTTTTCAGGGGCAGGGGTGAGAGGTGAGGGAATGGGTGAAGGTGGTTAAAGTGTACAAACTTCCAGTTATAAGACATAAGATGAACAAGTTCTGAGGATGCAATGGACAACATGGTGATCACAGTTAATAATACTGTATTGTGTATTTCAAAGTCACTAAGAAAATAGGCTTTGAAAGTTCTCACCACAAAAAAAACCAAAAAATGTTATCTGTGTGAGGGATGGATGTTAAGTTACTGTAGCAATCATTTTGCAATATATACATATATCAAGTCATTACATTTAACATATGACCCTTACACAACATTATATGTCAATTACATCTCAATAAAGCTGTTAAAAGAATAAGCAGAAAATAAAACGATGTAAGTGGCCCTTCCTTCCATTTTCTAATTTCTAAATTGTGTAAAATAGCATTGAAATTATTTGCCCTTTAAAGGTTTAATGAAAATCTCCATTTGATTTGGTAAGACTGTGCATACTGTGAAATTTGTTTTTCTGATTACATGTTAAACGGGAGGTTACATTTTAATGTATTTTGTAGCCAATGTTTAGTTACATATATATTCCTATAAAACTATCAATTTATTTCAGATTTTGAAATTAATTGGCATCTGATTGCTTTTTATTATATTTATTTAATAGAATCTCCATTTGTGAATTCCTCCTATTGGGTGCCCATGTGTGTGTGATTGCATATGTGCTTTTCTATTTTCTTCCTTATTTTCCTAAGTTAGATAATGGTTTCTCTCTTTTATAGTGTTTTCAAAAAATAAAGTCAGTATTGATATTTAATGTTTTAATTTTTTACTCTATTATTTAATTTCTGCTTTCCTTTCCTTGCTTATTTTGGTTATGTGTTTTTGTGACTATGCATTTTTAAAAATTATAGATATGTATACGGAAACAGATAATATTTAAACTTTATATATATATGTATTAATAGTCGATCACAAATTTAGTTTCCTTTTTTAGATATATGAAGAGGCTCATGTGATTATTTCTTTTGATATATTAAAATTTTTTACCATATTCTATCATCCTTTTTCCCTAGAATATAACCTAATTCTAACCTAAGATATCTAATTCTTCTACTGTGCTAATTTTTGTTTGTTAATATTTGAGATTTTTTGGCATCAATATTCATAAATGAGACGGGGCTCTAGTTATCTTTGTATTGTATTGTAGCAGTAACATTTTGACACCAGTGCTATGTGTCATCCCTAAGTTATGTGTAAGTGTTCCCCTCTGTTCTCTGAAATGGTTTCTATAGCATTGCAGTATATTTAAAGGTTTTAGAAAATTTCTGGAGCAAATTTTTCCTTTTCTTCTCTTTTTTGGGGACAGGGGAGTTAAGTACATTCCTGACAACTTTACTTTTTCATTAGTAATTGATTTGATTAACTTTGTCTTCTGGACTGTTTGGAAAATTATATGTATGTTGAAAATTCTTAATTTCTTTGCTATTTTCAAGCACTTCTGACTCAGTGTAACAAGGATTTATCTCCCGTTTTAAAGTGTGTTTTGATTACTTCCTATTGTGTCTTGTTTTAATTGCAATTTGTCCTTTTTAAAAATCATTTATATGTTTATTCTTTTGAAGAAGCAGCTTTTATATTTCTATTTTCTTGAGTAATTTTTGCTTTACTCATTCTTAATTCTTTCTGCTTGTGTGTGTACACAATATTAGATAATGGTTTCTCTCTTTTATAGTGTTTTCAAAAAATAAAGTCAGTATTGATATTTAATGTTTTAATTTTTTACACAATAATGTACACAATAATAATATCGTATTAGCTTCATATGGAAGTCTTTAAAATTTACAGACTTTAAAATATCATATTAGCTTCATACGGAAGTCTTTAAAATTTACAGACTTGGATACCTATTTAATTATGTTATTTGTCTTTCTAGACAATGTCTATTAGTATTAAAATTTGTTTTACTCTGAGTATTCATTCTCTTATACATTAGGTTATATAATTTTTTTTGTTATTCTATACTGCTAAATGATTTTGGGCTCCCTCTTTCATCAAGTTATTTTAAAGAGTTATTTTAAGTTAATTTTAAGTTATTTTAAAATAATTTTCATGTGGTAGTGGCTTATTTTCATGTGTTGCCTGTACTACAAATTTCTCATTTAATGGTTTAACATTTGACAGTTTCACTGTGTCAATTACTTTCTCTTAGTACCCATTCAACAGTGGAAAATGTGATATACTATATATTTTCATGGCAAAATCTCTGACATGTATAATTTACTTCTTAGCACTAGTGTCTGGTTATTTTCCAAACATCCCTTTTCCCATTCACACCCTAACTGCACCTCACACTGACCTTGCAGTTTTTAGTCTACCGTGGAAACAGAAACCATATTCCCAAGATGTTTACAAAGGTGCAAAATAGAAAAGCATATGGGCATCAAAAGTGGACTGAAAATGTTTCCCTTTAAGTCACTAAAATTCAGTAAATGAATGGCTTCCATATATTAGAGAGGAAAGAGTATTAGGTAAACTTTTAGCATATTTGTAAGTCTGTACATATACCAAATTTAGATACACAAAAAGTAAATGAGGCTTGCTTCACCCAGGCATTTTTTGTGTGTGCTTTTAATGAAACCTGTGTACAGACCCTAGGCTTAATCCATGTGTCCTTGTGGAGGAGGGGGCCAGCACACACTGGATCACTCACAGAACAAACTTTTGTTTGGCCAGAGCTCCTTTGTTCCCCAGTGCAGCAGCAGTGGCCTGGCTGTCTTCATGGGCAGGCCCTTGGAATACTTTGTCCAGGGTCTGCGGATGTGACATCCCCATTACTTGATCTCTTTCTCAATGGGATGATGAGGCAACAGGGATGCCTATTTTTATTACTAAAGTATAGTTGACATAAAATATCGTATTAGCTTCATATGGAAAATTCACCATAGAAAGTTATTATTATATTATTGACTACATGCCCTGTGCTGTACTTTTCATCTCCATGACTTGTTTTATAATTGGAATTCTGTACCTCTTTATCCCCTTCACCCATCCCCACTACTGTCCCCTGTGGCACCTGCCAATTTTTTCTCTGTATTTATGAGTCTATTTCTATTGTTTGTTTTATTTTTTTTAGATTCCACATATAAATAAAATCATATGGTATATGTAGTTCTCTTAGAATCCCATTTTTTAAAACATCATCTTATCTCTTATTTTCCTCAAGCAGACATCTGTCACAAATAATACATTTTTTGTGTTTAATATATTTTCAGGAATTGAATAGCACATTTTTAGTTTTAGCTGAGTGACTTCTGATGGAAAAATTACTTTGGGTCTTTTTGAAATCATGAACATAAAGGTACTTTCTTTGAAAAAAATCATAAAATAATAAGGTTACCTTAATACAAGTTCCAAAGATTCCCAAAGGAAAAAAAAAACTGGTGGAATATTAACCCTTGTGCAAGCTCTTTTCAAGTCTGCAAACACACATAAATCCCACTTTTATACATGGCACTTTAAAAATAACATCTGTTTCAAGCTCTTTGTCCATATTACATCTGATCTTCACAACAACCCTGCAAAATAGGTGATGTCAAATCCATTTCTCATATAAAGAAATGGAGGTATAGAAAACTTAAGTAACTTGTTCTAGAATGCATGGCTGAAACAGTCAGTATACTAATTATCCTTTGTCACCCAAACTAATTTATCTTCTACTAACCCTTGTCCCAATATATTTCCTGAACTTTAATATGATTATTTGGCTCAAGATAGTATTTTGGTAAAAACGTGGTACTTCACAATGTTAGCTAATGTACATTAGGACAAAGTTTTCAAATCTTTCTGGATTTGTCTTAAAAACCACTCCATGACAGCTTAGCCACTGCTCAGAGCTCCTTTATGAGACTTGGTGTCAGTAGTCTGAGAGCGACCCACCTGGTCCCATTCTTTGGTTGTTCAGTCATCTAGGCCCTTTTTTCCTGGCATGATTAGGGTGGCCCGGGGTTGGGGGCATATTTGAATTTTATTTGGAGTCACTCACTCTGTATGCCAATAATAACCAGGCATCCAAGGTCTCCTAATTGGTGAATTTGGGGGATAAGAGGAATCAAGAAGGCAGGAATATGGCAACAACCCCAGTGAAACAGGCTGAGATAATAACCCAAGAAGTCAAGAATGTAACAGGGGAGAGGCAGTATGAAAATATGGAAGGCTGAGGTACACTCTTGAGTAGTGGACTAAGAAATACTAACTCTGGAAGCCCACAGATAAAGCTAAAAGTCTCTCATATTCTGTAAGGGCTTATTCATACCCATCTCTGTCCCACCTGGTTGAACCACTCATATTTGAAGATTGCACATGTATTTAGAGTAACTGTATTCAGCTGGTCCACCTGCTCCTGGTCATATGTGTGGAGGAAGTGCCTCTGCTCTGGAAATATACTGATTTCTATTCACTGTTCTTTTAATTTATAACTATGGGTTATAGCTTTATGTACAAGTAATTTAACCTCTCTCCTTATTTATCTCATTGGGATAATGAGAAAAATTAAGTATCAAGAACTTCATAAGGTGGTTATGAAAATTAAATTAGTGCTGAAGAGTGGTTCGTACATGGTATAAACTCTGTAAATGTGCCCTGTCTTTGATGATCAGGAACACCTGAATCTCCTGGGACTCAGGACTTTAGCGAATTTTTCAGCTATGTTAGCAGAGAGAACATTCTGCAATTGATGCATGCAGCATTTTATACAGGTCAATTAGGTAAATTGTTAGAATTGTACTGTTCAACTCACATTCTTTTTTTTTTTTACTTGCATGTCCAGTTACTGAAAAGATGTATTATAACTGCCCAGTGAGATTTTGTATTTTATATTCTTATCTATTATTTATGTGTGTATCTGATGTTATTTTATTAAATGAATACAAAATTGGAATAGTTTTATCTTCCTGGCAAATTAAAATTTAATGTTTATGTACCATCCTTATGTATCTCCAGCAATGTGTTTATCCTTAACATCAACTTTATGATAAAAAGCCAGTACCTGTTTTTTAATCCTATGCTTTTAATGTTTCTCTATTATGTTGTAGGTCTGTGTTTTAAAACAGCATATAATTTCATTTTAGCTTTAATCAAATCTGATAATCTTTGACTGTAAGTTTTTAAACCATTTTCATTTAACCTAATGATGGTTACATGGTGTTATAACTTCCCATACTACTATTGTATTTAGACTTTGTTCCTTCTATATTTAATTTTTAAAAGCCTTTCCTTCTTGTATTCTGACTGGTTTCCATATTTTTATCATTTTATTTCCTCTTTCCTAACCTTGTCACATATATTTTGGAAATTTTTGTCAAAAACCCCTTATTTGGAATGTCTAGAGATATCACAAGACAATGAATACAAAGAACTGTGCTTCTGATATCAGGATTGATTGTGCTGTTATAAGGAATAATTAAATTGTACTAAACCACATGGGAATACACATTTCTGTACTTATAATAGCAGAGTAAGCTTTAATGCCAACATAAGAATTACCAATGTCATTATTTTATAAGTCCTAACATCTGTGTCTGACATATTTGGCCAGAGCCACTTAAACATCTGTTTTAATTAGATGCTAATCTCCATAGCTTGTGAAAAGAAGATTCACATACCTCACTTACAAAATAGTGAATCCTATTAGCCTTTGACCATCAGCTTCCAGCTCTGTATTTATTATGTAAACATTGTATTATAGTATTTATCTTTTATATATATTTTCAAATACACAATTTTACACATTTATATGCATATAACTAAATAAATATATATATATACACACATACACACATACACACACACGTATATATATATATATATATATATAAACCTCAAATATATACTTCCAAATATAAGTAAGTTCACATCAAGCTGAACAGGATAAAATCTGTAAACATATGCACCTGGTTCTGGTCACATGAAACACAAAACCACGAGGTAACCGCAGGTTAAAGACGCACTTGAAGGGGACTGTGAGGAAGAACATACATATAAACAAGAGATGAGCAGCTGTACCACAGGCCCTGCGAGGGTCCATTTCTTAAGGCTGTAGTAGCAAAAAGCTCCTTGTTCAGTTAAGACTTCTCCCTTCACCCTGTCACATTTATTCTTGAAGGACTTCAAAATGACTGTGGAAACTTTGTAAACACTAGACTAGAACTGAGTCAATCCTGTTGAAAACAGAGATGACAGAATAAACCATAAACTGACAGCAATATTCATTTCACCAAACAATAACTTTAAGGACTTTTTTTTAGAACACAGTAAAACACCATAACACTAGAGGGAAAGAAATGAGATGGGAATGCTCACAAAAACAGAGATGGATGCTCTACAAAAATGGCTTCCACAGCCCCTGAAAATGATAGATGTGTCTATAAAGGGAAAACAGGCAATAGCAGATGACAGAGCCTCAGCACACTAGACCACATGCCACAGCAAAATGCTACAGATTCACACTGAAATATCTTTACAGCTCACAATGAAGCAAGTCCCACTGGTCCTCTGAGAAGGGGAGCTCATTATCTCCCAGTGAAAAAGAACACTTAAACAACAAATTGGCCAGCCGAAGCATGACAAGCTCTTTTTACTGCTTTTAAAGGGCATGCTGCCCTTTCCCACCTGCACAGGCTCCAAAAGTGGATCGCAGGAAGTACTGGATGCCCCAGCACCCTGCCTCTGAGGCTCCTCTCCAAGGCCCTCAGGGTGTGCATGCTTGTAAAAACAGTTCTCTCCAAAAGGGCAGAAACCCCTGCCTTCAGCAAAATACCTACAGTTCTTGTTGCTCATGGCTTCCTTGTACTGCTGAATAAGCTTCTGCTTCTCTTCCTCCTCCTCCACCCAGAACTCACTGGGAATGACAAAGTTGGAGGTGACCCTGCACTGTGGGCAGGACTTGATAATCCTGTTCCCAAACTGTTTGTCACTCCTCCACCTACGGATACACTTAAGACAATAGGTGTGGTTGCAGTTGGAGAGGATGCCAAAGCGGCAGTCACTGGAGTTGGCTTTCTCAAACACAACCTCCATGCAGATACCACACACTTTGTCCAAACTGCGTTGCACCGCAAACGAGAGTTCCATATCCTTCTCGTGTGCTTCAATGCAAACCTTTATATGGTCTGCCCTCTGAACAGCATCCATGGGGTGCAAGACCTGCAGCCCACACATATCGCATATTTCTCCGTGGATGTACATACAGCTCTCCCCACGAAAGCACTGCCCCATGGCAGCATCGCGGCAAAGTTGCCTCCCTGTGCCCACAGAAATCAGCTCCCTCTCAGTCACCGAGCTCTGTAGAGGAGCCTCGGGGACAAAAGGGACCCTGCGGCCCCGGTAGGGTTGCCCAGGAACAAACTCAACGGCATTCTCCCAGCCTTCTGCACCCGCTCCTCCGACAGCTTCAAAGCCTGCACTGCCTGTCTCGCTTTCAAATAAACCCCTTTCAGCAGCCGAGCCAATCACAGGCAAGGAGCGTGAGGACGCAATACCGGGGGCTTTCGCCACTTCCTGTGGCAGGGTCTCTACGTGAGCAGCTGTGCTGGGGCCAAGGTGTGCGGAGGCCCCAGGCGGTGAAACGCGGTCCTCTCTGGCCATCTGTCGGCCTGAGAGGTCGTGGGAGTATCGACAGTTCTCCCCCTCTTTGCACAGCCCATGCAGAAAATACCTGCAGACGACTTGCTTCGTCCAGCTGCCGCAGCTCCGGCCCTGCAGCTGACTGGGCCTAGCCCCTCCCCCTGAGGCCTGGGCAGGCCTCAGACGTGACGTGCGGAGGTGGGCCGAGCCCGAAGCCGCAGAATGCCGTAAGACCGGGCGCACCGCGAGGCTGGGCTCAGATGCGCCCTGCCCCGCTGCCTGGGCACCTGCGGGAGCCCCGGCTGCCTCGCAGGGCTCAGTGGGAGCTGCAGGCTCTTCCATGGCAGCTTCTTCTCCCCGAAATGGTACCGGAACTTCCCCGGTGTCTCTTCCTTTCGGGCTTGAGGCCCGGAGAGCGGGAGACGGCTCGGAGGCTCCTTTCTGAGAGGTGTGCATCTCTTTTCCCTTTCCCCTACTCCCTGCTTCCTGTGACAATGTGTTCCTACTTGCTTCTCCCGGGCGGGCGCGGCGGACACTTCCTGTGAGGGCACATCAGTCTTATATCTGGTCCGTTTGGTCTCTGTGGTCCGTATTGGAACTCTAACCGGAAGCCTCCTTTGTTAGCAACCCGAGGGGCTGCCCGGCCCTTCCTCCTGCTGCGCCCGGGCGGACCCCAATGCCTCTCGCACGCGGTCTACTCTGGCGGACGTAATTACCATTCTTTGAGGTTTCAATCCAATCCCTTATAATGTTCCTTCAGCTGCATCTTATTTTACTGCTTTTTCATATACGTCTATTTTTAAAATCACAATCCTTGTCCCTCCACCAGGTTGAACAATTCAACTTGTAGTTTCTGAAACATTTAACAAGTGAATTTTATAAATTATTTTTTACGCTCGCTACATTTTAAGTTTATGTGGGTCTTTGTTTTGTTGACGTGATTGATTCTAATCTTTATCTTCTGGACATTTTTACGGGTTTACATTGGAAACGCTTTTCACCAGCAAGGCATTAGCAAGAAGTGCTGGTGATGGACGGCCACCCCGTGCCTTTCAGCTGTCTGCTCGTTGCGATTTCCACTTCTCCTGTCGCACTGTGCGGAGGCCGCAGACTTTGCGTGGTCCTGATGCTGGCTCAGTAAGCCGTTGTCCCATGTGTAACCCTAGATTTTATTTTCTCTTGTTGGTTTAATGCACAACGACTCTTCATTCCCCTTTCTTTGTTTCACCCAGGTTTGTGTGATACTGGGGCAGGCTAGCCTTTCATATCATGTTCTCTGTCATTCTGCGTCGAAGTGGAGCTTTTTAATTTCCTCGTGTGAGTGCTTTGTCATTTTGCAGATATACTTTAGTAGATTAGTAAAAAAAAGTTATGTTCTTACTCTGCTTTATACTGAATTTGTCATATACTTGTCTGCATTTTTTTGATAGATGATCATGTTTTTCACATTTATTCTCTTAATGTGGTTATTTGCACTGGTAGATTTTCAAATACTTAATTTACCTTTTCCAAGAATAAATCTTCCTGTGTTATGATATATCATTGTTTTATATATTATTGGATTTTGTTTGCTAAATTAAATTAGAGGGAATTTTATATTAAATTTATATTTTAAAATGGGAGAAAGGCTGAAGATAGCACAGAAATCAGATTGAAGCAAATAGTAAGGATAAATTAATTTTAAAAAACGTGAAGTGAGGGGAATAAATCAAACAAAATCCTTTGAAAGTATTATTGAAACAAATTTCTGGTGAAATTTATCAAGAACAAATGAAGAAGGGTTAAATAACCAACATCATAAATTTAAGAAGTGGTATCACTACATTAATAACAGCAATTAAAAATTGTGAGAGGCTATTAGAAACAAGGTTAGGCCATTAAATTTGAGAATTTACATGAAATGGTGCTATTTCTAGACAAACATCCATTAATAAAAATGGTAGGAACACAGTGACTGTAATGGGGTATGTGGTGGGGACTTGATAATGGGGGGAGTCTAGTAACCATAATGTTGCTCATATAATTGTACATTAATGAAACCAAAATAAAAAATAAAAAAAGAATAGTAGGAGCAGAAATAAGAAACATAAGTATTGATCTGTTAGATAAACTATATCTGAAATTAAAAACAATTCCTTAAATGAAAGCTTTTAATGTTTCCTCTCTGACATAAATAGAAAAGCAGAAAGGTCTGTGTTTATTATTGCAAGTCCTAGCCAGTACATAAAATAAGGCATGTTAGAATTGGACAGGAATTATTTATTCAAAACAGCAGAAAATTGAAAATAACTTACTGAGAACTTAAGAGTTAATAAGTACATTTAGCAAGGATGTTGGAGAACAATATATAGAATAAGCTCTACTCATATATATTTGAGATTGATATATCTATATATTATATACATATCTAAATTACACTTAAACATTTAAAATTCATAACATTAAAAGTTAACAGGAATTAAAGTTGTAAAAATCAAATTCATTTTTATTTAGAAAAACTTAAAAAAATCAAGGAATACTGTGGTCATTCAGTAGAAGACTCAATATTTTGAAGATGTAACACTTTCCTAATTTGATAATCATATGAGAATATTGCTGCTTTTCCAACCCCATAGTGTAGGAAATTTGAGTGGTTTTTAATTGTCCTCCTTCTTGTAGTTATTGTATTAGGGATGCTAATTCTCCCGAAGTCTGGCTAACATGCATTCTTTTACCTCTCCTAAATGCATGGGTTCACAGATAATCCTTTGACAGCCCCAAAAATTTTCATAGGAAAAAGGCTTGGACCATAGATATCAGACTTATATACTGGATTTTCACAGATTTACAAAACTAAAAATCTGCATATAACCCTATTATTTGTTTAACGGTAATATGTTAACAACACTGTATTTAAATTATATTTGAGCCACTTTTTGTAAACCATCACTGTCCAATGGAACATACCATGAGAGTTTTATATGCTGCTAGCCCCATGTGGTTTTTGAGCACTTGAAATGTGGGTAGAGTGGCTGGGGAACTGGATTTGTATTTAGTTTCAGATTTTAAAAACTGCACATGGCTAGTAACTACTATAACGGACAGTAACATTCTAGATAGCATTTGATTATCTCATGTCCTCACACACAGTGGAATGAAGAACATTTCCTTACCTGCCCAAGGCTGTGCAGCTGGTGTGGGACAGCATTTGCCTTCATTTCCCCACCATGTGACTTCTAATCTTGTTCATGTTCTACCATCTCATAGTGAACTATATTTTCTAGTTTTATACGGCAAAATTTCACATACACTATTAGACACTAAAATTTTACCCCATGACTTTGTAATATGGGATGGAATAACTGGAACCATTGGGCAGTGCTTTCAAGAGAAGCAAGCAAATATTTCCCATCCTGGCCAAATACCTGTTCTTAGAGAATTTTCTCTGTCATAGCCCACATTCCTGCCCTGATTTTTTATTTTATTGAGCACTGATATTTTCACAGTCTCTGAATACAGTTAATTTCTCTGGTTATTTGGCTCAGCTGAAGCGTCTTTTCCCAAAAGCCTGGGACCTGGCTTAGACCAACTTGTATACATACCAATTTGCAGGGCAGCATGCGATCTGGATGGTCAGCATTTGGGTATCCACGTGGAACAAATGGAAGCAACACTCCACCTGAGCAGGCTGTGCTGAGCACCCAGGTTATCAGGAAGCAGAATGATAAGGGGGGATGTGGTTTACAGCACTGCAAAGTTGAGGCACAGTCCATGCAGCGAAACAGAAGCTCAAGAGGCAGTAGACTAGTTCAGAAATAGACTGAAGGAATGGGTAGAAAAAAACTGGGAGACCCCACAGGCTTTTATTGCAAACAGGTCAGGCTTGTTGGATCCAGCCCCACATGGCTGATATGTCCATATTTAAAGGACACACTATTGTCTCAAAACAGTTTCCTCCAGTGCACACAGATGCTTCAGGTCAAACTTTTAGGCACTACTGTGGCATGCAGAAAAGGGATTAAAAGCAAGTGTCTAGAATCAGGTTTTAGGTACAGATACAGAATCTGTCACTCTCTGAGGAATTAATATTAGGTAAATTAATGACCTCTTCTGGAAAATGACAGAAATAATAATAGTAAAACAGCAATAATGATGTGTGATTGATTAGCTCACAGGTTTGTTGTATTGGATAATTATTATAAAATTATTGGAACAGTGTCTGTTAAAAGGGACAAACTGAGCTCTTCATAAATGTCTTTTGCATTTTAGAATTACCCAAGTAATCCTGTAATCAACATTTCTACCCATGTCAATCTCAGTTTTCTGCTGTTTGGATACAGCTATTTGGATATATTCTATAATATGTCTATATAATCCTTGGAAGTTCTTGTCACATGAGAGGTAGTGAATGAATACTAATCTTCTAATACTGATGGGCATACTACTTTTTGTTTTGAAATTTATATAGGCTGTTTTCTCCAACTCTAGTTCAGAAGTCCAAACTCACCAAACTATGTACGGTAATTAAGTGCAATGTTTTATATATCAATTATACCTCAATAAAATGGGGGAAGAAGTTGAGCTTTAAAACCAAATGAAATAAAATACACAATTTAGAAAATAAGTTCAGTTGTAGGTACCTGTGTACAAAATTTTTTGTCCCCTCATCACTTGCAATTGCTTTGGGATTTTGAATGAAACAAGACTCTGTTACCTCATCCTGGGACAGGGTCGGCTGTTTTGAGGAATCCACAGCTAGTCACCATGAATGAACAACTAGATAACAAGAAAGTTACAGAAAAATGCCTTTCTAATTCTATATTTCAATATAGATACAAAAAAATTGTAAATACTTCTCTTACCACTCAATTGTAGTACAATACAATAGAATTGACTACTAAAGTTACACTGAATTATACACAATTGTATAATACACTGAAATTTCAAGATATCATCTGAATGCTCTTCTATAAGTGCCAGGAATTCAGCTAAGAGTATACTTTAGTTAGCAGTATTTGTCATTTTCATATATGTTATATTTTACAGACCTAAAACGTGCCTCAATTTAAATTTCTAGCCAGATTAAAGCTTATATAAGGCTAATATTTCTATCCAAAAATATGAGAGAAACTGGACAAATATGTGAGTAAATGCTTGAAGGACTTAGGAAATAATGTGGTGAGTGCTTGAGGGGCAAAATCCAACAGAGAACAGATAAGCCAAGTCATCTATGAGCTAAAGAAGAAATCACAGAGAAAATTAGAGAATATATTCAACTGAATTAACACAGTAAAATTATGACCTATTAAAATGTTTAAGATGCACCTAAAGCCATTCTTATGGGCAAGACTTACAGTTTAAATACATTGGTAAGGAAGGAATAAAATTTGTTTCCAGAAGGTAGAATAAATAAAGGCCAAAAGAAGACAGAGATGGGGGGAGAATATCACAAGATCATGTTAAAGTCCTATTGCCTCCTCCCCTTTAGGAAGAAGACATAGATGCTGTGCCTTGTGTATATTCAGACCTGCATGCGATGGCCACAGGAAAAACAGGACAGAATTAATCTGAATTTGGCTCCCTGAAGGAGGGACTTTCATTTTTTAAAATATGAAAATACATAATTTTCCATGTTACTTGCCCAGTTCCTTTCTTCTTCCAAAACATGTAGGCAGTTGTTAAAGAGAATTGTGAACAATCACGCCTAATTGATCAGATGATATCATTTGTCTTCCAAATAGAACATAAGAAAGTGCATTAATAGTTCTGACCACTAGAGGGCAGGGATGTAATTGAATAAGCACATGGGGAAGAAAACCAGCTAGGCTATAGATATTCTGAGAGAATGATTGAATGTACCGACCTAATTGGTGTATATAAAAACACTACACCCATCAATCTAGGCTGCTCAAATTACACATTGGGTATTTGTGACAATTTACAACATATGGGACCTAAAGAATGTTTCAATAATTTCAAAGGATTACAATATTCAGAATATATTCCCTGACTTCAGGCTGAAATTGAGCCAGAAATCAATAACAAAATATAAGTAGAAAACAATTTCTATTGAAATGTTAATAAGTATATTTTCAAATAGGCCATATGTCAGAGAAAAAAAATTAAATCAGAAAAGATTTGATTAATAATGAAGGTACTTAATATAAAATTTTGTCTGTTTCATAGAAATAAATGTTTCCTAGAAGAAATTTTATAGCTTTAAACTAATATATTACAAAATGAGAAAATGTGATCATTTCTGATACAATCACTTCAAGTAACTACAAAAAAGTAAATTTAACCAAAGAAAATATATGGAAGGAAATAACAAAAATAAGAACATGAATTAATAAAAGAAAACAAATATGTAACAAGGAGAATACCCAGAGGTTGGCTCTTTAATAGGATTAATAATGTGGGTAAACCTCTGGTGTTTTGCATTTAAAAAAGAAAATGGAGGTGAATCAACTAACCAATAAGAAGAATAAAAAACAGTGATATCTGTACTGTTCATACATACTTTAGAGAGAGCACATGAAGATATCATGAATAACTTTAGGCTATTAAATATATGAAAATGTAGTTGAAATGATCAGCTTCCTAAAAAATAAATTGTCCAAAGTAAAATGAAAGTAAATGAGAAATATGAATAGCTTAGCTAATAAAGGAAATTAATTGTAATTAAAAACCACTTAAAAAGAAAACTACAGGCCCAAAGAGTCAAAGTAAGTTATGTTAAATAAGTAAAAAGGAACATTACAAACCCATTTTGCTCATAAACTGATGCAAATTAATAGAAAATTTAAAGTCCAGTGATTTATAAAAGAAATACATAACAGTAAAAAGGGTTAATTCTTGTGATTCAAGGTAATGTAGATATTTGAAAATCAATTTAAACACTGAACTTATACATACAGAGAACAAATTGGTGGTTGCCAGAGATAGAGGCTGGGAGGAGGGGGGCAGTGGACAGAATAGATGAAGGTGGTCAAAAGGCACAAACGCCAGTTATAAAGTAAGTAAGTCCTGGGGATGTACAGCCTGGTGCTATAGTTACCAATACTTTATTGTATATTTAAAAGTTGCTAAGGGAATAGATCTTAAAAATTCTTAACACAAGAAAAATAATTATAACTTCATGTGTTGATGTATGTTATTAACTTATTGTGATCATTTTACAGTATATACAAATATGAAATTATATCATGTGAAGTGTTTCCCGAGAAAAACAGCAGAACTTAAATATAAACATTTATTTGGGGGTCTTAGAATTGCAATTCATGAAGAACAGATTTAGGTAGTAACCTAAACTGTTTCCCATTAGGGAACAAAAGCCAGAGATTCTTACAGACAAAAAGGGAATGTTTGTAGACAGTTTACAAAGAATTTTGCTTGGTATTGGCAGCAGAAAACTAATCTTGGCTAAATATAATTGGTTGCTAAGGCTATCATTAAGAAAAAATCTGTTACTATAGCAGGTTACAGGTGTTTGTGCAAAGTTCTTGGAATGTTTGTGATTTGGCCCAATTCAAAAGTACATGGTTCCACCCAGTGAGGATGTGCATAAAGCCCATTCCTTTAATGGCATGCTGCTCAATTAATAAACCCCTTGACATAAATTACTACCTATTATTTCACCTTTCACAACCTGAAACTAATATGATGAAATATGTCAAGTATAAATCAATAAAAATAGAGCTCACACACACCATACAAACACACACGAAGATATTCTTAGAATACTAATTGAAATCTGTGCTTATGATAGAATTCTATCAGTGGACAAAATTTGTACCCATTTTGTAAAGCCTGTTGAAAAAATTTTAAGAACACTTGTAATAAAGGAGTTTCTAAGATATGTTAAAAAGAAAAACACAGGCTTAATATGGGGTGCCTTCTGCTAGGCTAAGTCACCAAACCAGGGCTGACTACCTAACCTAAATGCAGTTCAACCTCCCCCAGAAATGTAGTCAGTCAGGAATTTTCTGATCAGCATTAATAAGAATATGCCACACATGCCCTCTCCATTCCTTACAGGAGTCCAACTAATAAGACCTTTTTGTCCCCAAATGAAGCCCATTGCCCCTGAAATAATCTTTTTTTCTGTTTATGACCTCCTTTAAAAACCTCTCTGTTCCTATAGCCCTTTGGAACATTTCCCTACTTACTTGAAAGCATGCTACCTGATTCATGAATTGCTCAATAAAGCCAATTATATCTTCAAATTTACTTGGTTGAATTTTGTTTTGTTTTTTTTTAACAGATTCTACTTGCAAGCTGCACTGAGAACAGTGTTGTATCAGTGAATGAAAGTTATATCCATTCTGTATAGAAATGTTTAAGAACACTTGTAATAAAGATGTTTCTAAGAATGATAAAAAATCAACTAGTATAATTACATTAATATGTTAAAGTAGAATATAATAAGCACTCAAAAAAAAAAACCAAAAAAAACTCCCCAGGTTTTTCCTGTTAAAACAGCATAAATTCATGGTAAAACTCTTACTACACTAGAAATGGAAAATTCCTTGAGACCAAGAACAAGGCCACAGTGCTATCAACTAACATTTATTTTCAAATTTTTACTCAACGTCTTAGTTAATATAATAAGGCAAACAAAGAAAATAATTGTATTATAATTGGAAGTAAGTTATTAACAGAGGAGAGTAGAATCCAGAAGAATCTATAGTTGATACATTAGAATTAATAAACTTAGCAAAGCTACTAGAAAAAAACAGGATACAAAAGTCAATTGTATATATATATATATATATATATATATATATATATATATATATATATTCTATAGTGAACAGTTAGAAATGAGATTTAAGAACTCATAAAATTAAAAGAGTATGGGGATATTTTAAATATTCAAAGAATTGTTAACCTTAAATGTAGAACTAACTGTCAGTTACTTTACCAGAAAAAGGGTTTATTTGGGAAGAGCAGAGAATTATAATCTAGGGCAAGCAAGCTCCAGCAAAACTGCAGGCAAGTCTGTAGAACAAAGCAGAGGAGGCTCTTTTATGGAGAAAGCAGAGTTGTGGGGATTGTTCGAAGCAAAAAGCCCATTGGAGGAAACTGGGAGTCCCATGTGTCACTGGGGCTCATTGACCAAGTTGTGACAGTCTCTCATTGGCTGGGTTGTTGCTGGGGGAGGCAGAAACTCCTCCTCCTATTGGAGTAAAGTGGCCTCCTCCTATTGGAGTAAAGTGGAGTAAACAGTATGAATTGTAAAATGGATTGAGAGCTCCCCCTGCAGGCCTCCTAACTATGTCAGTGAGGTTTCTCTTTATCAATTTTCACAGAATAAAACTAAAGATTAATGTATATAGAAATCTACAAACTACCACTGAGAAAAATTTGGGAAATCCAAAATAAATTGAGAAGTATTCCGTAACAAATGAATAGAATCAATATTTTAAGTAGATCAATAATTGGAAATTTGATCTATGGATTAATTAGAAACAATCAAAATGTGTGTGTGTGTATAACTTGAGTGAGTCAGTCTAAAATGCATATGCAAATGATAGCAAAATATAAGCAAGTAACCTTGGAGGAGAAAAGCAGAATTAGAAGAATTATTTTTACCAGATATCGAAATGTATTTCAAAGCTACTATAATTATGACAGTGGATATTTGTACAATCAAAGAGAAAATTGAATAAAGTAGTGAGCTCAGAAACAGATCCCCACATAAAAATATTTGATTCATAACAAGTGTGGCACTTAGAGTATTGAAGATAGTTTTTTTCAATAAATGATGTTGAGTCCATTGGATAACTAACATACAGGAAGAAACTTGATCTCTATCTCATACATAAATGTTCTCTCAAGAGAAATTTAATTATGAATCTGAAATGTAAAACAAATTTTTAAGATAACTAACATTCATTAAATAACAAAAAGTCCTAACTTTCTGGCTTTAAACACAAACAGGTATGCCACATCATATTCTCATATGCAGATATTGCATTATTTTAGTATTGTTGGTACACCTTTACATACAAGTTGGATATGCTGTTATTTTCTTACTGTATTAGTATGCTTGGGCTGCCATAAGGAAATACCATAGACTTAGGGTGACTAAACAACAGACATCTATTTATCATGGTTTTGGAAACATAGAAATCCAAAATCAAGGTGCCAGTATAGTCAGTTTCTGGCGAGGCTCTTGTCCTGGCATATAGACAGCCACCTACTTGCTGTGTCTTTACATGGCAGAGAGAGCGAAAATTAGTTTTCTTGTGTCTCCTCTTACAAGGACATTAGACAAGATACCTTCTATGATCTCATTTAACCTTAATTATCTTATGGGTCTGATCTCCAAATGTAGCCACTTTGGAGGTTAGGGCTTCAATATATGAATTTTTGGGAGACACACTTCAGTCTTAGCAAGCTGCCTCTGGCACCCCGAAGTCATATCCTTATTGCATGCAAAATACTTTCATCCCATGCCAAGGGCCCCAAAGTTCTCATTCTAGAACCATCCCTAAAGTCTAAAAGTCCAAAGGCTCAAATAAATACCATATCAATGGGATATGGGTGAGACATGGAATATGATTCACTCTGAGGCAAATTTCCTCTCTGACTGTGAATCGGTGGAACCAAACAATTTACATGCTTCTAAAATACAAAGGAAGGACAGAGATGGAATAAATATGACCCTACCAAAAGGGAGAAGTCAGAAGGAAGAAAGGGACGACGGGACGCAAGCAAGTCCATGACCGAGTAAGATAAATCCCACTAGATCTTAAGGTCTGAGAACAATCTTTGGTTTGATGCCAGTCTCCAGACAGCAGGAAGGAATTCTGCTAGCAAATTGCTTTTGGGTTCAAACAGCAACTCTGCTCTGGGTCTTCAGCCTAAAAGCCTAACCTTATCAGATTTTAGATTCACCCACTAAATTCTCCAAAATCACCAGGATGTCCCTGAGGTGGCAGCACTAACTCTGTCACTCTATGGAGGGTCCTTTCCCCTCTGTCTCTCTGCGCTTTTGGTGGGGAGTGCCATCCCGGGGTTCTGCCAGCCATCTGTCCTGGTGAAACTGAGGTGGTGGTCCTAATGGTCTCTGATGTGCCTCCAGGATCATTCCTCCCCTTTCTTTAAGGCTAATGCATGTTCACAGGCAAAGAGCTCTATGGTCCCATGTTGTAGAATCAAAGAAGTCTAATGGCCTTCATTCCATCCTCCTTTCTCTGTTCCCTTTAGTTTGAACTGGAAGTGTCTCTGCTTGTGCAGTCCCATCTCTGTTCTTGACTTCTTCTGAAATGTCTGATTATGTCCATGAATTGGACTCATATCTTTACCAAATGGTCATTTTGCTACATACTTACTCTCTTCAGAGGAAGCTTTCTCACTTTTTGCAATATGAATAGGCTGAGAATTTCCAAAATCTTTGAGTTCTGTTCCTTTCTGTTTAACAATTCCTTCTTCAATTCGTCTCTCTTCTTTTGCATTTTACTGTAAGCAGTCAGGAGGTCCCAAGTCACTCCTTCTGCACTTGGCTTAGAAATATTCTCAGCTAAATATCCAATTGAATTATCTGTAACTGATGCCAGGGTTCTTATTTGCAGAGTCTAAGAATGAACCTCATCAATGAGCAAGGTAGGAGATTGACAGAGAAAGTTTTATTCAGGATAAGAAAATTATGGAACTCCTAACAGGTATAGGGAGGGGCAAGGCTGCCTCTTGGGATCTCGGTGTCTAGAGTTTTATGCCTGTTGCAGTGGGAGCTATTAGTTTCCTATAGGTTCAGCCAGGATGCTAGTTATTTTCTAGCCTATCTCTGTAAAGGTTACCTGATTACCCCGTTACCCTATTGTAAACTAATGGGCCTATGTGACTATGATCAACAAGCTGTTCCACATCCCTGGGTCCCGGTGGGGGGTACATTGTTACATTGTTTCAACCTCAAGCACCCTGTTCTTCCTCTACATTCCTCTACAGTCCCCAGTGAGATGTTTTCCTTCTCCAGGGCCCACCCTGTGCTCTAACTGGCAGGGGTTATTCCCTGCAGCCTCCCCATCTCATTCCCGCCTCTAGGGTGGAGACCCTACTGCTTTTAGGGTGTCGGGCCATGACCGCTCTAACTGCGTCAGGCTGGGAGGGGGCGAAGGGAAGGGTGCGGTCAGGTCTCATCACTGGCTGATCTAGGGGGTCTCAGGAAATGGACATTTCCATCCTGGGCTCCATTTCCATTGCCATTTGTACTCTTACGGCTTCTAGGTGAGACAGAACAAATCGTGTTATTAGGTTAAGTAACCAGGGGCCAAATATTAGGATAGGAATAATGATGAACCTGATAAATAGTGGGGCTAATGAAGGAGTTAGTGTTAAGAGTAGGGTCAGGAATCAATCCACATTTCTGGCATATTCTTTTATTTTCCCTGTGGGCAAAGAAGGCCTGTACATAGAGGCTTCTGGCCACTTCCCTTCCTTGAGGCAAATTAAATCTAGCTGCATGATCTTATTTTTATTGAATACTTCCCTCAGGGAGCCAAGCCTCTTCTCCATCAGAGGGTTTGTATTGAGGCCAGGTTTGTGTGCAGAAGATAAGGTGCTGCTTCTTCAGGGTCCAGGAATCAAATTTCTCCCATTTCTTCAGAATTCATGCCAGAGACATGTTTGGCTTTAAACTTGAAGAGGAAGTTCCCATCTGTAAAAGAAAACAGGAGCAGGTGTCCAGCACCCAACCTGAGTCTTTGTACTAGGGTGTTGCTACAGATGGGACGATGAGCAAACAGCAGTAACCCACCCCCGTCTCTGGCCTGCTGGACTGAATCGCTCCTTAACCAGTGTGGCCCGTACCTTGATATTCCTCTTGCCTTCCCACTAAGCAAGGGTAGTTTCCGAGCTCTGGTTGTAGTGGGACCTCACCAGGGTGCTCTCTCTCTTCTCCTTCTGGGAGTTCTGATCCAGACCCTAGTTTCGTCTGCATGGGCGTTAGCACAGTACACTTGGGCACAGAGTGTGTGATATTGTTCCTCAGTCCGCCATGCAAACAGCCTCCGCAGGCATAGCTCAACAAGAGAAAAAGGGGATTTGTTTTTCCTCACCCTGAAGTTTGTCGGGGCTAATGCCCTTTGAATTTCAGGGAACTCTGTCAACCAAAGGGTGCTGTCATTCCTTGAAAGGCCTCTGCCTGTCAGATCCAAGAGAACTAAGTGCAGGGACCGCGTGACCTCTCCCTGCCAAAGGAGAAGTTAGCATGAGTCACAAGCCTGCTTCACTTCCCTGGGGCTGCAGAAAAGGAAATGCCACAGCCCCAGGAGGACTGCCTCCAAGGATGAGAGGTCAGCAGGACAGAGCCACAGCCAGAGTTCAAACAGGCCATTAGGATTCCAAGGACAGTGCTTACAAGGGTACAGACCTATAATTTTGAGAAGGGTTTCCTGCCGTGAGACTGGAACCACCGTTCTTGAGAGGTCCTGCAGGAAAGCAGGGCTTGTGGGAGAGGGACCTCGCAATGGGGGACTTTTATGAGGGGCTGTCTTCCTTTCTACGTGCCTCTGCCAGGAACATGGAGGCACGGAATTGGCGATAGATCTCCCTGACACAAACCACAAAGACTTTCCTCACACATATTTCAACTAGAAGCTGTAGCTTTTTTTTACATGTCGGGCTCGGATTTCAGCTTGGTCACAGGCCAGCTCAGGGATGCTGGAAGGTGCCTCTAGAGTGTGAAAGGGGTGAGGCGTCTCAAGTTGTATGCCTGTCCGGTCTAGGAGGATTCAATGTGTGGCTTGCATAAGGTCCCAAAGCCAGATTAGGGGCTTGAATATGGGGTCCACCTTGCAAACCTCACTCCTAGTGCACAGGAGAAAGTGGTGCAGTCCCTAAAGGACCACCTGGAATGAAGAGCAGGGGAGCTCTCCCCACAGCCAGAGGCAGAAGTCAGACAGGGCTGCCAAGGACAGCTGTGAGGCAGGGAGTCAGTCCTCTCAAACGCCAGTGCCTACCACCACCTGGGAAGTATTCTGCCAGTCATCCACTGTGGGAAATCTGGACTGTGAGACAGGAGGCTGGGGGTTACCTGTGACTGTCGCATAGGCAGCCGGAGGTTCATTCATTCAGCACTGTCAGTTAAATCAGCTGGAGCCAAGATCCAAGGACCACTGTCTGCTAGTCCAATCTGCCTTTGGAGTCTGCAGATTAGGATAGAAAAGTAGGAAGTTGGCTCAGGCACCTTTTGACATTCCCATCTGGAGGTGGGCGATCAATGGGCAGCAGATGCCAGGAAACCTTTCACCTGAGGTTCTGAGACGGGCAGCCAACACTAATCATTTTTAAGTGTCTAACAGGTGCCCAGAAACACTTACGAGAAAGAGAAAAAAAAGTGCAGTGTTAGGCCAAGAGTAAGAGCAAAGCGTGGATCTCCTACCTTGCGGCGGTGAGCATCAGGTCCCATGAGACTGGTGGGGGATTTAGAGGCGTCATGTAAAGGAGCCTAGGGAGCGTCTCTGCCTCCCAGGAAGGCCAGGGCGCCTGAAGAAGCTGGCCGAGAGCCAGAGAGAGGGAGAGAGGGAGACACTCCTCACGGACACCCAGTTGGGCGGTCGGGGCCTGATTCCAGACACGTAGACCTTGGAGAAGCCGCTGAAGTGCAGCCTCAGCCTCGTCTCACAGTTGCCCACGGCCTTCCTCCGTCCCTCGCATCCAAGGGGAGCCTCTGAAAGGGAGTCCTGGCCTCCACTCAGTCGACTTTCCCGGCTCCCAAGGGAGACGGGGGATCCACTGAGGGAGACACAGGGGCACCTATTGCTCGAGACTTGACGTCGGCAGCCGGGTCAGTCCCATTTAAATGGCTGAGGAGCGCCCGATGTTGTGTGCCCTAGATGCCTCCCCTGTATAAGGAGAGTGAAAGAAAAAGGGGAGCTGGGATGCCGACATTCACCTCCAAAGAAGATCGTGGACCATCAGAAATGATGCTGGAGTTCTTGATAGCAGAGTCGAAGAGGGAACTTCGTGAAAGAGCAACATAGGAGATTTATGGAGAAAGTTTTATTCAGGATAAGAGAAAGTACGGAACTCCCCACGGGTGCAGGTGAGATGGGGAGGCAGCAGGGAATAACCCCTGCCCAGTTAGAGCACAGGGTGGGCCCTGGAGAAGGACAAAGTCTCACTGAGGCCTATGGAGGAATGTAGGGTGCTTGAGGTTGAAACAGCGTAACAATGCTCCCCACCCCCCTCCCCGACTGGGACCCAGCGATATGGAGCAGCTTGTGACCTCAGTCACATAGGCTCGTTAGTTTACAAAAGAGACAGGTTAAAACATAACTAGCATTCTGGTTGAACTGCCACTGAAACAAGCACAAAAGTCTAGGCACCGAGACCCCAAGCAGCAGCCCTGCCCCTCCCTGCACCCGTTGGGAGTCCCATACTTTCTTTTACTCTGAATAAAACTTTCTCTGTAAATCTACTTTGCTAGTTCAAAAAGTTCACTCTTCGACTCCGCGAACAAAAACCCAGGCATCACAGGGAGGGGCAGGGCTGCCCCTTGTGGTCTCCGTATCTAGGGTTTTGTGCCTGTTGCAGTGGGAGCTGTTAGTTTCCCATAGGTTCAGCCAGAATGCTAATTATGTTTTGACCTATCTCAGTAAAGGTTACCCAATTACCCAGTTACCCTATTATAAACTAATGTGCCTCCGTGACCACGGTCAGCAAGCTGTTCCGTATCACTGGGTCCCAGTGGGGTGGGGGGAATTGTTGCATTGTTTCAACCTCAAGCACACTGTTTTTCCTCTACATTCCTCTGCAGTCCCCAGTGAGACTTTGTCCTTTTCCAGAGCCCACCCTGTGCTCTAAATGGGCAGGGGTTATTCCCTGCTGCCTCCCTATCTCATAACTTAATATCTTTCATAAAACACTACAACATAGTTATAGCTGTTAATTGCTAATTTATAACAAGTATTGTCTTTTGTACAATTTCCAATATCATGTTTCTTATCTGAGATGTCACTAGAATAAACTTGAACGCCTATATTTCCAGCATGCTTCTCAAAACCCAGGTGGCCTCATAAGAAACAAATCCTACCATTTGCAACAACATGGATGGAGCTAGAGGGTATTATGCTCAGTGAAATAAATCAGGCAAAGAAAGACAAATACAAAATGATTTCTCTCATTTCTGGATTATAACAAAGAAGCAAAACTGAAGGAAGAAAATAACAGCAGACTCACAGACTCCAAGAAGGGACTAGTGGTTACCAAAGGGGAGGGGTGGGGGACAGCGGGTGGGGAGGGAGGGAGAAGGGGATTGCAGAATATCATGATTAGTGCACATGGTATGTGTGGGGTCACAGGGAAGACTGTAGCGCAGAGAAGGCAAACAGTGACTCTGTGGCATCTTACTACACTGATGGACAGTGACTGCAATGGGGCATGGGGGGGGACTCAATAATAAGAGTGAAAGTAGTAACCACATCTTTTTTCTTGTGAAACCTTCGTAAGAGTATATATCAATAATACCTTAATAAAAAATGCTCAGTTATCCCAAGACATGACAGAAAAAGAGGGAAACAAATAAATAAATAAATAAAACTTCTGGCCTCTACCAAGTATCTTTATTCAGTTCCAAAGCCACCTCCTCATTTTTAGTTATTTGTTACAGCAGCACCTCACTTCTCAAGACCAAATTCCATATTATTCTACTCAGGGTGCCATAATAAAATACCATAGACTAGTGGCTTAAAAACAGATATTTATTTTGTAACATATCTGGAGGCTGAGGAGTCCAAGGTCAAGGTGCCAGTTGATTCAACTTCTGGTGAGGTTTTCTTGAAGACAATCACCTTCTCTCTTATGGTAGAGGAAGCAAGCAAGAAACTCTCTGGCATTCTCTTCTAAGATATTTATCCTATCATATCAGGGCCCCACCCTTATGACCTCCTTTATTTATCCTTAATTACCTGCTTATAGGACTTATCTCCAGTATAGACGCACTGAAGGCTAGGGCTTCAGCATATGCATTTTTCTTGAAGGGGATACACTTTATTCCCAGGCATCTACCTATTATAAATATCTTATTGGAGATGCCTGTGAAACATCTACTTTCCTGCGTATTTACACCTGACATCTATACATAGCTGGCTATGATTTTATAGGAGATGTGCTAAATCAAAGACAGGAGCCAAAATTCTTCAAGATGTTTGAATTCCACTGGGTATTCATGGGGAAATGAGAAAATTAAGGAGAAATTCAGAGGTTAAACTCTAAGGATTCTGTATCAATCAGGGGTCTCCAGAGAGACAGAACCAACAGGATATGTACGTATGCATGCAATATAAATAGGCTGAGAATTTTCTGAGGATTTTCCCCAAAATCAGAACCAACAGGATATGTGTGACATATGTATGTTGACCACTTGAACATTCCTGTTTTTAAAATGTTTGGTGAAATGTTTATCTTTTATTGGGATGCATAATTAAAAGTTTGCTTTGTTTTTAAAATATCAACATGCATTTATTATCTTACAGTGCATTTGGTCATGAGTCCAAAGATGGCTTAACTGGGTCTTCTGCTCAGGGTCTTATAAGATGCCAGCCAAGGTATTCACTGGGCTTTGTTCTCATCTGGAGCTCAGAAATCTCTTCCTAGATTGTAGAGACTTGGTGAGTCCCAAATCTGATGGACTAGTGTGATAGGCTGGCAGACTGGGGACCCAAGGAAGGGCTGCTGTTCAAGTCCAAAGAATTCCTTCTTGCTCAAGGGACATCAGTCCTTGTTCTATAAAGCCCTTCAACTGACTGGGTGAGGCCCACACATATTTTGGAAAACTATCTGCTTTACTCAGTCTACAGTTTAAATGTTAATCTCATAAAAAAAAAACCGTCAAAGCAATATCAGAGGAATATTGTTTAATGAAAGATTTGTGCACCATGGCCCAGCCAAATTTACACATAAAATTAACTATGACAGATTTCAAATAAAATAAAAGGAAGATGAATATAAAATTATTCCATATTGTTCTTTTTGTGAATTTTTATATAAATATTTTGTCCAGATAACTAATCTTATTTATTGAAGTTCAACATACAGTAAAATACATAACTCTTTTGAGCACTGCATGATCAATTTTAAATAAATACATGAGAATATATGCTACTCAGATTAATATATAAATCATTGCCATCATCCAAGAAGCAACTTTCTTTCTCTCGGCTGGCCACTGAAATCCAACTATAACCACTATTACTTTATTCACATGTTGAATCACTATGTATTAGTTGTGTCTGCTTTTTAACATCTTATACATTGGATCATTAAGGATATACTCTTACAATGTACCCTTAGAGTTATGTCACCAAAGTCTGTAATACTAATCTGTTTTGTTGAAGTTAAGAACTTACTGTGTTATTTTTCATGGTTGTATAGTAATCTGTTCTATGAATATTTAAAATAATCCAAACTACCATTGATGGACGTTTGGATATTTTTTGCTTTCTTATAATAACAAAATATTTCCTATAGCACTTCTGATGGTATATCTTCATGTAGATATGTATGTACTATGCTGGGTATAGAATATGGCTGCAGTTGCTGGGGTATTAGCAAAAGTCTGCAGTAGACATAGACAGTTTTTGAAAGTGCTTGAACTTGACAGTGCTTGAATTTCATATTCACCATCAATACATGACAGTCAGCACTTAATGTTACCAGTTTTTCTTAAAATTTTAGCGTATCTGGTGGGAATGTAGTTGTGCATTGTGGTTTTATCTTGTATGTTACTAATGACTGAAGATGTTGAGTATGCTTTAAATTTGCTTTTAGGCTACTTGAACATTCCTGTTTTTAAAGTGTTTTGTGAACTGTTTTATCTAATCTTCTATTTAAAAAACACAAATTTATTACCTTACAGTTTATTTGGTCTAGAGTGCAAAGATGGCTTAACTGGCTTTACAAGTTGTTGACTGGACTATGTTCTCATCTGGAGTTCAGGGTCTTTTCCAAAGATCATTCAGGTTGTTGGTGAAATCAGTTCTTTGCAGTGAGAGCCCACCCCTCTGCTAGTCAGCTCCTTCCAGGTCAAGCAAATATCTTCACAAAAACATTTTTCTTTCACATCTACTGCAGCTTTGTGAGTTTCCATGTTACTTTCAGCTAACCTAAATAAAACATCATGGATAACTCTGAAAAAATTGCAGCTATATGATTTCTTTTGTCAGTAAGCTCCTTTCTGTGACAAGACCAAGAATCTGTGGTGATTCAATCTCTTTTTTCTTAATGTCCTCATAGGACACAAGGATAGGGCACAATACGCTTTATCTTAAGAAGTGAATCAGTAATATTAGGAAAAAATTGTAATTAGGGGCCAATACTAGAAGTTAAAATAATTATAAGTGATTAATTTAATCTAGGACTACGTTGATCTAAAAGGAGATTTTTTAAAAAGTTATTCTAAAAATATTTAAATATTGTCCTTTGAAACTGCTTTATATTTTTCAGAGAGCACATTCACCTTGGCAGGTGAAATTATAAAAGGAACTGCATATTTTGATACCAGATTGGATCTGAGAAGTAATACAAATGAGTCTTTATAAGCTCTGCTCATATCCATGAGCTGAAGAATGTCATTTATATATGCACTTTTTATTTGGCACAGACAGGTATTTTTCAGCATTGTTTGTTTTCAAAGCAAAACTCAAGTTCAGCAGAATTTTCTATATCAAATGAAAGTGTATACTAGTGAATATCACACACACACACACACACACACACACACACACACCAAAGAACAGGTAAATAAGCCTATGTTAGAGTCTAGTCTGACCATGAAAATGGAGATCAAATCTGTCTAAAAGGAAAGAAATATATGTCTGGCATGATTAATAACACAAACATTTCAATATATTTTTAAAATATATTAATTAGTAAAACAAATGCAAATATAATTGTACTGATAACAATAAAATGGCAATCTACTATTTCTTTGAAACTTTTTAAGTGAGAACTTGGTTTTTATACTTTAAAAAGCATGAAAATACAAGTTAGCTGTTAGCTTACATGACAAGGATTCTCCCTGTTGACCAAGATTTAATCAGACCCTTCTGAGCCTGCTGCTCTACTAAGCCTACCCTTAGGCTTCTCTCATGTTCTTGTAGGATCCAGTTTGAGCAAAAATTCTGCTAAGTCAGACTAGTGAAAATCACCCATTCTTAATACCTGACCTCAATATATCATCAAGTTTCTCATCTTCCACCCTTGATGTCTTATCACCCTGACCTGGTTTCAGCTACAATTCTGTTGAGTGAGTCTAGAAAGAATCTTTAGCCCTGAAGTTTCCTCTTAGTAACTTTCCCACTCTCCTCTTTGGATATAAATCCCCACTTGTTATTTGAGTTGGAGATGAGCCCAATCTCTCTCTACGACAAAACCCTATTTCAATATTCTCCTTGATTCAAAGCTGCCTTACCATTTTAAACAAATTTTGTATTTTTTCCTTAATGGTTATAGTTCTTATGACTCAGATAGGATCATATTCATCCGTGCCCCTCCCAGGACCCCAGGTGCACACTTTGGAGCCTGTGCCTTCACTGGCTGATCAGGGGCCTGCTGGTGAATCTGAATCCTGAGCCAGTGCTTCAGATGCAGTCTTGCTTCCAGGTCCCTTCCATCATTTGATATTTCCTTGTCCTAACCCTTACCTCTTTTATCCCCCTGTGTACCCTGCTAGACCTCTTTCCCACTCCAGTAACTCAGTCACTTGAACTATGGGTCCCTGCAAGCGAAGCCCCATCAGGGGTTCTCAAGGGACCAGAGTGCCTGAAAATAATTTCCTGAGACTTAAATGGAAAAAGACCAATTGGAAGTAGGCTGAATGTTTCATCCATTCAGATGTACTTGGAAACATCAAGATGGGCAGTAGGTGTTTCTTCAGCCTGAAAGGTAGCCCACAGCCCCCAAAGACTACATAGCAGGGCAAAAATATCTTTGAAAATATTTTCCACAGCCTAGATATAAACCCAGGCATATATGATCACTTAATATATGATAAAGGAGCCATGGACGTACAATGCAGAAATTACAGCCTCTTCAACAGCTGGTGTTGGCAAAACTGGACAGCTACATGTAAGAGAATGAAACTGGATCATTGTCTAACCCCATACACAAAAGTGAACTCAAAATGGATCAAAGCCCTGAATATAAGTCATGAAACCATAAAACTCTTAGAAAAAAATATAGGCAAAGATCTCTTGGACATAAACATGAGCAAATTCTTCACGAACATATCTCCCCAGGCAAGGGAAACAAAAGCAAAAATTAACAAGTGGGACTTTATCAAACTAAAAACCTTCTGTACAGAAAAGGACACCATTAGTAGAACAAAAAGATATCCTATAGTATGGGAGAATATATTCATAAATGACATATCCGATAAGGGGTTGACATCCAAAGTGTATAAAGAGCCCACGCACCTCAACAAACAAAAAACAAATAAGCCAATTACAAAATGGGCAGAGTATCTGAACAGACACTTTTCCAAAGAAAAAATTCAGTTGGCCAACAGGCCCATGAAAAGGTGCTCCACATCGCTAATCATCAGAAAAATGCAAATTAAAACTATAATGAGTTATCACCTCACACCAGTTAGGATGGCCAACATCCAAAAGATGAACAACAACAAATGTTGGCGAAGTTGAGGAGAAAGGGGAACCCTCCTACACTGCTTGTGGGAATGTAAACTAGTTCAACCATTGTGGAAAGCACTATGGAGGTTCCTCAAAAATCTCAAAATAGAAATACCATTTGACCCAGGAATTCCACTCCTAGGAATTTAACCTAAGAATGCAGGAGCCCAGACTGAAAAAGACATATGCACCCCTATGTTTATCGCAGCACTATTTACAGTAGCCAAGAAATGGAAACAACCTAAGTGTCCATTGGTAGATGAATGGATAAAGAAGATGTGGTACATATACACAATGGAATATTATTCAGCCATAAGAAGAAAACAAATCCTACCATTTGCAACAACACGGATGGAGGTAGAGAGTATTGCTCAGTGTAATAAGCCAGGCAGAGAAAGACAAGTATCAAATGATTTCACTCATCTGTGGAGTATAAGAACAAAGAAAAAACTGAAGGAACAAAACAGCATCAGACTCACAGAACCCAAGAATGGACTAACATTTACCAAAGGGAAAGAGACTGTGGAGGATGGGTGGGAAGGGAGGGATAAGTGGGAAAAGGGGGCATTACGATTAGCACACATAATGTAGCGGGGGCAGGGGAGACACGGGCAAGGCAGTATATACAGAGGAGACAAGTAATGATTCTGTAGCCTCTTACTATGCTGATGGACAGTGACTGTAAAGGGGTATGTGAGGGGGACTTGATAATAGGGGGAGTCTAGTAACCATAATGTTGTTCAAGTAATTGTACATTAATGAAATTAATATATATATATATATATATATTCCACAAATATTGGTAAAAACACCAATCTTAATGTGTAATGTCTGCTTGCACCATTTTTGTCAGAAACACAATTCAAATAAAAATATAAAGAGGAGATAAATCGGTTTGTATTACTATGTTCCCAACTACAATTTTAGAATTAAAGTTAAAAGAATCTCTGCATCTATCTGTATGTTTATATATGTTTATACATCATGTAGATGTGATATTTTTCACACATACAAATATTACCAAATTAATTGATAAAATCCCTTAAACAAGGTCTATTCAAATTGGTTTAGAGAAAAATCAGCACTTACATAAATTACATATTTCTTAAACTCCTAGAAATATAGAAACTAACTCAAATGTTTTTCAAGTTCTTGTGACTTGGATAAGTCTTTGATAAATAAGATTAGGTTGAGATTGGTGTTTAAATAAAAACAGGTAGGTCTTCCAAGTTGTCAGCATTAAATATAATGCAGACATACAGCTGCATTTTACCAAGGTGTACTAGTCACATAGACTTGTGTTTTCTCTACTAGATATTTAAGATCATAAAATTATAAATTTAACCAAAGAACAAAATTTACAATAAAAATTAATTGCTTGATATACGTCAAGCATGACAACAGAAAAGGTGGGGAGAGGAGCTGTATGTTTTAACTCTTAGGCTCTTTGTTTCTGTGATGCTTACTACATGTAATTGTCAGCAAGAAAAATCATGAGATGATAGCTTTGTTTAATGTCTCATGAAATTTTCATGAACAATCAAGCATAATTGTTAAGAATAACTGAATTAAATGGGTGTAGGTGGGATAAAAGTTTGTAAATAAACTTTCAACATTAATTATGCTTTATGACTACTTAAAAATAGTTTCAAAAACCTTAAATTATACTAAGTTAAGTTAAATGATGGATATTCATTAGATATATAATCATTTCTAAATAAGATAAAATGCTGAAATATTAACTCTGAACATAAGTTTAAACTTATCTACTTTTGGCTTCTTAATATTTACAGAAAGGCAAAATATATTTAGGTTTGTTTCCACACATTGAAAAATTGCATTATGAGGAAGCAAGTGCCTTCAGAAGTTATAAATAGGATATTCATAAATGTACCCATCTAGTAGAGGAGGTTGATACATGTCAGACAATTCACAAATATCCACTCCTACTTTTCACTGTAAGTTAAGTTACTAAGAATTAAGAATTATAATTGATATGTCAATGAAATTATAAATAATAAGGGTAAAGAAAAATGATACAAATTATGCAAGGAAAATGATGTACTTGTGTCAAGAAAAGGTGTGAAGTATGCATTTTGTTAAGGGAAAAGTAAAGTAACTTTGTCCTAGTGTAAGTGTATTTAAAGATTGTTTTAGAATGAGGAGGAGAATAAAGGAAACAAAACTTAAATGGATAGAGCAACTTGGTAAGAGAGAGACTGAGGGGAATGAGAGAGATAATGTCTTGTGTGTGGTCAAAATATCAAATAAAATTTAAAGAATTTATTACAAGGGCTTTATAAATGAACTTTAATACCAATCAAGTGCCTATGCAAAACTAGAATTTAGTTTTATTCTGCAAAGTTTCCTTGCAGTATTGTAAATATTTGTCTGTACTTGTCAAGTCATTCAACTAGGAAACAAAGACTCTGTGTCTTATCAAAACAATTTCCTATGCTTCATGTTGTTTTTATCAGGTCTGATTTCTTGAGACTGTCCTCTCAATATTGACAAAGGACCAGATCATAATGAGGAGTTTCCTGAATAGTTTCTGGGGTTCTCTGGAACTGGTTATCCAGCCTGATTAGATTTAAAAGCATCAACTCTATTTCTGGTAGAAATGGGAGTACTAAGGGTCCATGATATGATGTGGCAATAGAGATATGCAAAATATCACCATTTGATACTCCTAATGTAATATTTATAAGGAGCAAGGCTCTAGATGACTATATTTTTATAACTTGAAACATGTTTAACAAGCTAACAAGTATAATGAAATTGGCTGGTTATTCCTAATGTCACTGGACAAAGTGAGCAAAGAAAAGGATGAGCTAGGGAATTCAAAGTCCCAGCTCAAACATCACAAAAATGACCTGAAAGATTCTCTGTCTGCTGTAAAAGAAATCCTCATCTCCTATAGTCATAGGGCTGAGATTGCTGAAGGCCAAACCTAGAGTTTTATCCTGACAGTGGCTGAATTATAACCCAAATTCAACTCCCAACATTACAGAGCATTAGCTGTTGAAGTGAAGATATTTATTGTGAAGGTGTGAGATCCTGAAACTTGGAATGGAATGGAGGTGTATGGGAAGATACTAATGAAGCTGGTGCTATTGAACCTCTAAATTTTAATGGTATCCTTTGCCAGTAAACCACTCCACCCATGTCTGTGGATATTAATCTTGCTTTGCCTGAAGAAACTTTACTGGCCTCCTCTCAAGTAGTTGTCCTGCAAGACACTGTTTGTTCTCCCCAGGACCCATGTCTGCTTCCCCTGCTTGCTCCTGGACCTATAACTACACACAAGTCCCAACAGGTCCCAAAGGTAAGTATAATTTATGGTCCATGAGGAGATATACTACACTCTAAAAATCTACATTACTTTTACCATTTATACATATGGAAATTTGGGGCATAGGTGTAGGAATGGATACTATGGGTGTGAGATGATGAAAGTAAAATAAAGTTGGATCATGTCAAATTCATTGACATGAGCTCATTAAGGAGAGATTCTGGATTTAATGCTGCAACCCTTGGAGTTACTGAGGATTCTAAAAGTTTATTTGGTTAGTTGGCTGAAACATGGACCAAGATGTGTCGCACACTAAGTTTAAATTCCAGAACTGCTTTGATATATACTGTACAGGAAGGTTTCCAAAGACTTAGAGACTATTGAATGTTAGAGTGGATGTATCACTGAAGATCTGCTCACAAGTCCCGAGAAATCCAGAGAACACAAGTTTCAGCACAACTGTAAGAAATAAACTTGTGAGGGGGATCCCATCATCCTTGAAAAGCCCTGTGAAAAGTTTTCTGACTCTTTCTATAGGTCATAAAGTGGAGTAAAAACATCAACCACTGACCTGGAGAAACTGAAGGCAATGGGTATAGTTGGTCCTTGGAGTGATGGGGCCAAGAGGTGGCACTTAGTCACCAAAGGCAAATGGGCATGGTTACCATAATGGCTGTAGAGTCAAAGCAACAATTAGAATAGTCTGACTTGCAGAGATCTTGTTGTTGGCTAGTTGATCATGGTGCTCCTAAAAGTGAGCTGCCCAAAATGATACTGTTATCTTCCCCCAAGTTTCCTCCCCAGGGAACTATAGCCTTTCACTGGGGTGATTGTTTCTTGGGGAATAGGAAAAATTAGAGTTTTGGGGTATTACTGGATGATGTCTCTGAGACTAATTTCAAGAGAGCCATAAAGTCGCTGTAGCCACCAGGCAGAGTAGGGGCTTATGGAGGGCAGATGATCGAGGGAGAAGAGCTCAAGTCCTCCTCAGGGTGAGTCCTGTGGGTTTCTGAATTCACCCTGTGCTTATTAAACCAGTCTGGAGTGCATACTTGGAATAGACATACTCAGTAACTGGCAGAATCCCTTCATTGGTTCCTGTCCTGTGGGTTGAGGGCTGTTATAGTGGGAAAGGCCAAGTGGAAGTCACTGGAATTAAGCATGTCAGTTTTGTTTGATACTTTGATATCTTAGGACCTTGTCAATACTGGAAGGGGCTGCCCTTCCCAAAACTAGGTAATTCTTCGAGAGAGAAAATAACTCACCTGGGAGCAAAACAACCAATCCAGAGCCCACCCCTAACCATTTCCTTTAGGGGGCTCTTACTGGACTCTCATGGTCAGGCTACCATTCCCTTAGACAGCCCCTAGCCTGATGGAATTATTAAACCTAGCCAGTCTTAATCCTGCTTGCACTATGTCATCTATTCTTTTCTGCAGAAACCATAATAAAGGATTTTTCCCATATTTTTCCTCACTCCTCTGCCTCATGAATGATTCTGGTGCTTGCCTGTGTGGCCCATTGTGACATGACATGCCTCCTCCTCTTAAGAACTGAGAGTAATGAACTACATTTTCAATGGCAATCATCTAATCTGTTGGTGCACCATAGCTAAATAATAATAAAACTTACATTTTAAAGCAGAACTGCCTTTACTAGGAAAATAATACACCAAAAGCAATACCCAATTCCTGGAAATACTGCAGATAATATGACACATCAAGGACTTGAAAGATGCAGGGGTGCTGATTCCCACCACTGCCTCATTCAGCTCACCAATTTGGCCTATGCAGGAAAGAGACATATCTTTGAAAATGACAGTAGACTATCATAAGCTTACCCAGATGGCAACTCCAATTATACCTACTGCATCAGATCTGGTTGCATTGCTTGAGAAGGTTAACACATCCCCTAGTATCTGGTATGTAGTTACTGATCTGGTAAATGTTCTTTTCTTCATATCATTAGTAAAGGCCACCAGAAGCAGTTGCTTTCAGCTGGCAAGGCAGTAATACACGTCCACTATCCTAGCTAATGGATATACCAACTCCCAGCCCTATGTCATTATTTACCTTGCAGGGATCTTGATCACCTTTGCCCTCTACAAGACATCACACTGGTCTATTACATAGATTACATTATACTGATTGGAATGTGGGAGCAAAAAGTAGCAACTAATCCAGACTGTTGGTGAGACATTTTCATGTAAAAGTGTGGAAAGAAACAGACCCAAAGACCAATGGAACAGACTATAGAGCCCAGATATAAATCCAAGCATATATGGTCAATTAATATATGGAGCCATGGATATACAATGGGGAAATGACAGCCTCTTTAACAACTAGTGTTGACAAAACTGGACAGCTACACACAAGAGAATGAAACTGGACTATTGTCTAACCCCAAACACAAAAGTAAACTCAAAATGGATAAAAAACCTGAATGTAAGTCATGAAGCCATAAAACTCTTAGAAGAAAACATAGGCAAAAATCTCCTGAATATAAAAATGAGAAACTTTTTTCTGAATGAATCTCCTCAAGCAAGGGAAACAAAAGCAAAAATGAACAAATGGGAATGCATCATGCTAAAAAGCTTCTGTACAGCAAAGTACACCATCAGCAGAACAAAAAGGTATCCTGCAGTACAGGAGAATTTATTTGCAAATGACATATCTGACAAGGGGTTAACATCCAATATATAAAGAACTCACATGCCTCAACACTCAAAAAGCAAATAACCCTATTAAAAAATGGGCAGAGTAGCTGAACAGACACTTCTCCAAAGAAGAAATTCGATGGCCACCAGGCACACGAAAAGATGCTCCACATCGCTAATTATCAGAGAAATGCAAATTAAAACTACAATGAGGTATCACCTCACACCAGTTAGGATGGCCAACATCCAAAAGACAAACAACAACAAATGTTGGTGAGGATGTGGAGAAAGGAGAACCCTCCTCCTCTGCTGGTGGGAATGTAAACTAGTTCAACCATTGTGGAAAGCAGTATGGAGGTTCCTCAAAAAACTAAAAATAGAAATACCATTTTACCCAGGAATTCCACTCCTAGGAATTTAACCTAAGAATGCAGGAGCCCAGACTGAAAAAGACATATGCACCCCTATGTTTATCGCAGCACTATTTACAATAGCCAAGAAATGGAAACAACCTAAGTGTCCATCAGTAGATGAATGGATAAAGAAGATGTGGTACATATACACAATGGAATATAATTCAGCCATGAGAGGAAAACAAATCCTACCATTTGCAACAACATGGATGGAGTTAGAGGGTATTATGCTCAGTGAAATAAGCCAGGTAGAGAAAGACATGTACCAAATGGTTTCGCTCATCTGTGGAGCATAAGAACAAAGCCAAAACTGAAGGAAGAAAACAGCAGCAGACTCACAGAACCCAAGAATGGACTAACAATTGCCAAAGAGAAAGGAACTGGGGAGGTATAAGGGGAATAAGGGGCATTATGATTAATGCACATAACTTAGGGGATGGTCATGAGGAAGACAGTTTAGCACAGAGAAGACAAGTAGAGACTCTATAGCATCTTACTATGCTGATGGATAGTGACTGTAATGGATATGTGGTGGGGACTTAATAGGGGGAATCGAGTAACCACAATGTTGCTCATGTGATTATGTTTTAATGATACCGAAATAAATATATATATATACAGGAACAACCCCATGAACTGTCTACATCAGTAGTCATCACTGGTGAACTCCGTGTTCACGAGGAAGACATCATTCAATGCAGTCACAGAAACTGTCCTACCAGCAAGGATTTCTAACTTGAAGGTTCATTACATCTTTTGCCAAGGTCATTAATTGCCTGGAGGCCTTTACCTACAAACTAGCAATTACCCATGAAATTAATGAAAGCAGTCACTGGCTTTAGTGAAGTGTGACCAACTGCCACTACTGCCTAGTGACAATGTCTATACCTTTGGTGACTTCAACCCTTAAAGAAATAGGTGTAATTAAGAACAGAAATACACCCCACACTCCCCTGGCTAGTCACTGTGAAAATTGTGCATAAGGCAATTGAACTGAGGGTTAATGATTCATCTTGCTAATGTCAAAAGTGACACTAGCAAGATTCTTAGCCTCCTCCACCAGATGACAGGCCTCTGTGCCCAGGTCTCCCAGAGCAGGCTCCATCTCCTCTACCAAAGGGTTGTAACCACCTTCCTGCACAGGCTTTCTGTCAGATTTTCATCTGGAGATGGTTGATGAAGTAGAAAGCTTGGAACTGTCTTCTTGAGGCTTTTTGCATTTCTTTGTAACTTTTTTCCTTCTTATGTGCTGTTTTCCTGCATTCCAATCTTCTGCCTCCTTTTTTTCTTCAAGTTCCCCCAGTTTTTTCCTTATTCTTTTCAACTTGTACACTTAATTCATGCATTTTCAAATTAATAGCTGGCAAAGCCTCCTGTCATTCAACAACACTATCAGATTCCACAAGAACGGTAGCTTGGTCTGGCTCCCTCATGGTCCTCAGCCAGATAAAAAGATTCTGAAAGACCACACAGAGAAGGATGCAGCTGAAGATGGTTTATCAGCCACAGAGGCCAGCAGGTGCCCACCGTGATGTGAAGGAAGTGCAGTTCCTCCAGGTCCAGGGAAAGCCACATAGACAGCTGGTATATACATGTACACCTCACATGCATATGATGCATGTATGCATAGTGTATACATGTATGCACAGTTATATATGTGACAAAACATGTATTCCCATGTATATGTGTGCACAGTATATATGTGGAATACATGTTTACATATGTATCACCATGCACATATACATGTGTACATATATATTATGTGTATATGCATATATACATGTGTATACATTATGCAGATGCATACATGTACGTATGCTGTACATATGTATATGAGCAATGTATACATAGACACACACACACACTTCTTCAGATCTTCTGCAAATGTTTTTGTCATTTTCCTCTATTTCCACAATCAGTGAAATTACCATCTGAATACACTTGATTTTCTGAATTAAAATTTTGCTAAGAGAAAGAGAAACTGGATTATTATTCATGGGATATGTTCATTTATAAGCTCTGAAATAAATAAATATATATATGTTTATGGGTGTGTATTATGTGTGAGCTTATACACACACACACACACATATATATATATACATGTATATACATACATATTTTGTAGCTGTAGTTGCTGTAGGTCTGAAATACCTTAAAGGAAATAACTTGTTTAATTTTGAACTAAAGGTAGATGTTTATCTTACACCACCTTCTGTGGTTCAAGCTATGTATCTGTAAAACATCATTTATTTTTGATACTTAACTTCTGGTTTTAAGTCCACACCTCCCCCTTCCACTTGTGCCTACAACTGGGCAAGGTGATTAGAAAGCCTTGGTGCTCTTTCCTTTGGGGTAGGTGGGAAGTTCAGGCCATGCATGGAATCTCCATCTCAATGCCATCTGTCCCCAGGCACCAAACAAACCCCAAGCCAGTCTCTCTCCCTGTTCTCTCAAGCCTTTTTGGATCTGCCTGGGAGACGCCTTTCTCTCCCTAAACAACCTCCATTATGAGAGTAATAAACATGTCCATACCCTCTTAGCATGTGTATCATCATCATCTTGGAAATTCAAACAAAATTTTGGGTAGAGATTTACCCTATGTCTTCAAATGGGCTATGACATAATGTCTCTGTCATATAGTTTGTTTTTTCTTCTAAAAGCTCCCTTACTCAATTTGAGGTCTTGGCTAGAGGCTGGTCCCTTCTCTTTCTTGAATAGCTCATTAGGTCTATATTCCAGCCAATGTCAGTTGGGATCTCACGTTCCAGGCCAAAAGCACCAACTCTAATTACCCGAAGGCCAGTAGCAGACAACTAGGGCCAGCCCCTATGCCCTGTTTGATTCCAATTAGCCAATCCACAGGGAGAACATGAAGCCTAGTTAGGCCACCCCTCTTGCCATCACAATTGCATCCTAGAGCTCTAGCTTGCTGTTGCTCTGTCTCATATGCAACCCCTTGTTTGACCCTGCCTGACAGCCTTCCTTGTCTGCAACTGAAAATTATAAAAATTTTGTGCCTCTCATCTAATTGTTACTTTGATGTGATCCACCATCACAATAATCTTAAATCTTATGAAACAATTGGCTTTACTAACAGGATAGATAGCTAGGTCATTAACACTGACTTTTGGGTAACTTTATAGGAGGACTGCTGTATAATTACAGTGGGTTCCAGACCACTGCAGAGGTGCTTGGGACAGAACTTCTGCCGGTTGATGAGCTTGAAGATTAGCTGTCCTCCTATGTCTGCTGGTAGTTGCCACATCTTTCCTTTCCCAAATCAAATTCCTGAGTTTCAGTGTAGCTCTGGGAGGAAGGGAGTTCCCTGCTTGGGGAAAATTCCTTAAGAATCTGATAAGACAGAAGGAAAACAAGGGTGAGAAGTTGGGGATTAAAGGTTTTTATTCTTAGGCTCAGTATCTCTCTCCCGTAGTGGTCTGCTCCAAACCCCAGCTGCTCAGCTTTCTCTCTCTCTCCCTCTTTCTCAGCATATGCCACCCCTCTCACTTTACTCTGCTACCAATCTGTGTCTCCACAGCTGCACCACATTCCACTTCACCCCACCTCTCGTCCCAGGAGGAACTATCCAATTATGGACCCAGAAAAGAGGAGGGGAGAGAATGGCTGTTTCCTCTCCACCACTTACTCTTGACTGGTAATCCCACTATTTTGACTCTGCTGCCAGTAAACATCACATTGATGTGCAAGCAATGTGCATATGTATATTCAGTAGGCACTGTCAAGGCCAGTAGGGAATTCTGGTTGAAAACTTCCATTTACCCCATGATCAGAATATTCAAAATGAACATTTCTCATTGGCTAAACTCCAGGTACTATATACAGCCAACATGGGGGCCCATCTTAGAGCAATCAGAGTGATAGGCCACTTGAGCCATGTTTTCCATGGGCTGGGCATTTTGGTATGTTTCTGGTCATAGCCTGTGTTTGGCAGAAGCCTATTTCAAGGTCTTGTCACTTTTTGGGTGTCAGTACTTATTATTTGATGGAAAATAATTCTAGTTTGTCCATGTGTTCTAGGCAACCCCTGCAGAGGAAGGTGTTAGCAGAGCCTGCCCATGATATAGAAATGGCACCCTAGTCTCTTTGTCAATGTTGCTCAGATGGAGGTAGCAAATGACCTGTCTTCTTTCCTACTGCATACTTGTAGCTGTCACTGTCATCTTCATACTCTCCACACCCTGAAAGGTCTTGTGTCTGTATCAATGGGCACCAGTAGCCTAGTATTCAATCCAAAGAGGTCAAGGAAAGAAATAGCTCACCACTGCACTCTTCAACTGGTGGTAGGTACACCTGCCACAGTAACCCCATCACTAGGGCAGGACCCTGGAACAAGTGCTTGGACCATAAGAAGGGACTGATGCTTTCGACAAGGGAGTGAAATGTACCATCTCAACGAGAGGCTGCTATAGTCCTTTCAGTGCAAACCCCAGTCCTGGAAGATGGGCTGGGAACCTTGGAACAAAAGAAGCTGCCTATGAGGCAGGCCACAATCTTTTCTTCTCCTTTCCCTGTGACCACTGAGAAGGTCAGACAGAGACAGAAACTGAAAAGCATGGACTTAGATGGCTGGAAACCAGAAACAGGAAAAATAAAATATTCAATTTCTAATAGAAAAATCATGGGATATCTTCACAGCTGCTGAAAAAGCCCCAGTCCTAAAGCCAGGTATTAAAGAAAGAAACACTGGAGTGGCTCCATGAAGAAACTGAAGATACACATTACCTCCAACTACTATTTTACTTTTATTACATACATTGGCCAAAGAAATCAGATAAAATAACTCAATTAGAGGCATACAAATTGGAAGAGATGATGTAACACCATTTCTGTTTACAAGTAGTATAATAGTATATTTGGAAACTTTACAAATAAAAAGTTAAAACTAGCTCAAATAATAAAGGAATTCAGTAGGATAACACAATATAAAGTTAACCTACAAAAATCAATACCCTTAATACAAATAATCAATAATCAGAAGAAATAATGATAAAGAAAATCCTATTACAGTGGCATAAGTGATAAATTAGGGATATGCTTAATTAGAAATGTACCAAAACTATATGATGAAAACTTTAATACACTCCTGAGAGAAGGCAGAAAGTTACACATCCAATAATATGAAAGTACATGTGAACAGAACTACTCATTGAAGCACTGTTTAAAATTCCAAAATATTAGAAACAACCTAAACACTCTTATGTAAGAGAGTGGTTGAATAAGGTATGGTACATCCTGTTAATAGGTTCAGATCTTATTGGATGGAAATGCAGTGATTTCCAGTATATGTTAGGTGAGACATACAAAATGCAAATTATATATGGGATGTTACCTATCATGTAGAACAAATGGGGGATAACAAAATACACATGCATTTGCTAATTTTTGCAAGAAAAAACCACAAGGATAAAGCTGAATCTATTGATTTTATATGGGTGAGTCAGAAGAGAGTAATAGAAAAGGAAAAAAGAATGTTCTTTAAGAATTCCTTTTGGTACAGTTCTGAATTGTAGAACCATGTTAATGTCACATACAAAAAAAAATCAACGAGAATGGGAGACATCTCTAAAATGGAATGGTATTGTTTGTTAGATCTGACACGACAAAATATCATAGATTGAGTGGCTTAAACAATGGAGTTTCCTCACAGTTCTGGACTTGAGCAGTCCAAGATTAAGTTGTTGACAGGAATGGTTTCTTCTGGATACTTTTTCAGCTTGCAGATGGCTTCCTTCTCCCTGCCCTTACAAGGTCTTTCCCCTGGCATGGCATGCCCATTCCTGGTGTCTCTTTATGTGTCCAAATTTCCTTCTTATAAGGAAACTAAACACATTGTATTCGGGCCCACCCTAACAATCTCATTTTAACTTTCACCTCTTTAATGACCCTATCTCCAAATATAGTAACATTCTGAGGAACTGGGGGTTGGGCTTCATGATTTGAATTTTGGGGGAAGGGCACACAATCCAGCTGTATTTCACGGACCTTAAAGTTGGTTGTTTTGCTTGTTTTTTGATAATGCAAGTGCCTGACTTAAGCTTTGATTGCAGAGGGACCATTTCAAAGAGGCATCCACTTCAAAGAAGGCTATTTTGAATGAACACATTGCCAGCCCCAGGACTAAATAAAGAATCAGACCACCTCCCCCACTAAGGCTCATTTAATTTAAAGACTTCAGTTGATGTCAGTAAGTGAACATTTTGGCCACTTTTTTTTCCACTTCCTTTATTTCAAATTCCCTCACACTTATGTTAATAAATTCATCAATAAAAAGTGAGCCAGCAAAACCCTCGGCCTCCAGCCTCAAACCCAATAAAAACGGAACCCCTGGCCCATGCACTCCTCTCTCTCAACTTTTCTACCCACAACCTTGCTGTGCAGCCCAAGGTGTACTGTAAGTGTGTGCAACTTCCAGGCCTTGTAAGTAATAAAACTTTTTTTTCAGTTTCCTCTTGGTTGTTGCTAAAGGATGTCTTGCAATCATAGAAAGAACCACAAGGGTTGGTCCAGTCATAACATTGATTTGGGAAGGGATGGGTCCCAGGTGAGTTCCCTCAAGCACTTCCAGCAAATAGCATCACTATAGATAGGCTTAGACTGGCACAAAACACCAGTCCATAACAGGAATATACACAAAACCAAATGACCATAACTGTTTTTCAAATTAGTAACATATGCATGCTGAAGTGGAAAAAAGTTATCCACATAACTTTTGCATCAGTGTTTTGACTATATTCCATCAGTCTTAAGATAATGAAACTGTAAAGAAATACTGAACTGTAGTTAATATGTTTATTTTTCATAGGTATATGGGTTGGAAAGCTACTTTCTGTGTATTCTAGGATTGAGAAAATGAGTAAATACATTTGAAATAATGAGGACCAGGTTCTCATTTTGAAAAGGGAGTTATAAAGAGGGTAAGGAAGAAGGCCTGAATGAACTCTATTGTGTTGTACTTGTATTTGTATGAATTAATAGTTTTAAACATATTATAGAGATACATAAAGATATGTGTACATATATGTATGTGTATGTACATATATGTATATGTGTGCATGCATGTTTGTATATAGATTTGTCTACTGGGAAGACATATAAGAAATGTCACCCTATTAGCAATGAGTACACATAGCACACAGATCTGGAATCTACAATGCCATTTTCCACTTAAAGTAACCAAAGTTCCCTGGGAAACTGGCTGATTCCAGGACCAGATAAGAATAAGATGAGACAAAAATGTCTTGTGCTAAAACAAAGAAGCTCACTGAAAATATGATACATATATGTCAAAAGGATACCAAAACTGGTTTGAATGGACTCCCACAGAACAAATCTGAATAATTTCAGTAACACATTAATAAGCTATTGAATAAAGATCCATGTATTTCTCCTGTTAAATAAATGAATAAATGAAGAAGGAAAGTTCTCTTTCATATAAAAAAATACAGAATCACACAGATATGAAGTTACCATTTTGCAGCCATCATAGTAACAACTGGTTTACACAGGAATCGTAAATGAATGCTATATGTATTGGGTAAAACTTTGATAAACAAAAGAGATTTACATAGCCTCAAAGTTTTCCCCATAAAATAATTACTAAAACAACTTAACACCTTGTGACCATTACCATTTTTTTGCATTATGAGAGATTTTCTTAACCCTCAAAATGGAAATAATCATCTGCTTTTTGTAGCTCCTCTAAGACTTAAGTACTGGAATTGCTGGAGTGACTGAAAGAACCTGATAGATACTAGGTATTCAATAAATGTTAATCTATTTTTTATTTTCTGAAAAGGAGAAAAGATCAGCCAATTTTGAGTAATTAGAAATTTCAGAAGGAGTAAAAGCAATGCACCTGTAACTGGGTCATGGTCTCATTCTCTGAAGAAAGCCTAGGGAAGAGAGCTGGTAAAGCAGCATTCATAAGTGACCAGACTAGCCCATATCAGCCAGGCTGAGCTTCAGGAATGAAAAGAATATTTTACTCCACTGAGACCATCAGCCCTGTTATCTGGGCAGTTGTTTTCCTCATTTACCCACCCTAAAAGGTCTCTCCTTCTTTTCCACCCCAGACTCTTGACTCTGGGGTAGAAGTGTCACCTCTTGACTCAAGCTTTCGGTTTAATCTCTGTTGTCTCCCTTTTTGTGGTTGTGGTACCTCCTCACAAACCCTCCTCCGTCTGGGCCAAAAGTTGAGGAAGAGTGCAGACCTAGGAGTTTCAAAGTCTTTTCTGTTTTCAAACTCTCTAGGTTCACCCTTTGATTTGTTGTTAAGAGGTCTCATGTCAGAAGTGTTTCTTCTCAGAATGTTTTCTTGCTACTTAGGTTGTTGTCTCCTCTTTCATTCTCTAAAAACTGTTCTCCCTTTGTCCAGGGCTGTGCATACAAAGACAACAATCCTTGGCATAGGGGGGAATGTTATTTACTCTGGTGACCAAAATCAACTCTCTGTATTCCCTTGCCAAAAGATGAGTGCTTAATCTACAGATTAAAGGACCACAACTCTTGCGGATGTCAGGCTTGGAAATTAATGGCCTGCCCTGGTCCACTGATGCTTGGGTAAATGACCTTGACAGGACAGCACTAGCAGGCTCTGCCCGCCGTCAGATCCAACTGAGGTCCTACAGGAGGGCTGGGTATCCCTGGGGACAACGCTAGGGGTGCTCAGGAAAAGACTCAAGGATTGAAAGTGGCTGGGAAAATTCGTTTGGGGACACAGAGATCCGTAGGACACACCCTGACTTCTAGGAGCTCAAGATTAATGCATAAAGTCATAGGTCAGTGAAACCGGCTTTCTTCAGAGAGTAAAGCTCTTATCAAGCTGTTTTGAAATTAACCCGTCTGGTTTGTCTTCCCCGTTGAAGTTTTAACCTGGCTGAACAGCTCCAACACGCCACGTTGTCAGGACCTAGGACAGGTCCCACGTGGGCAAGAGCGAGAGAACCGAGAGCTATGCCCGGAGAGCATGCGCAGTCCGCTCCCTTGCAGCCGGGGAGCGCTCGCTTTTCCACCAGGACATGCGGGCTTAGCTATGCGGGCCAATCTCACCGCTCCACCCTGCCAACCCCTTCGTTCTATTCCCGTGCCCACAGCCTCTCCAAACTTCACCCCAGTCATCACTGAAGATGAGCCAGCCCTCCTCCCATGACTCGGACGGCAACCAGAAGCGGAAGGGCCTGCGAGGACGCTTCGGGGACTACAGTCCCCACAATGCCTCCGGCGACTTTCCGCTTCCGCCTGCTGGTCGGCTTGTCTTTGCTCGGGCTGGGACTTGGTCTCCTGGCTGGAGCTCAGAGAGGGGTGGCAATGCTGTGATGCGCGGCGCAGTTAACACTGCCCTTTTGTTCTCTGAAAATTTCTTATTTTATCCTTTACCAACCTCCGAAGAAAAGAACCGGTGTTTTTTTGTTTTTAGATATATTTGTTGGGGGAGCGTTGTGTACTTTTCTCTGTTCTTGTGCTCTTCACAAGGAATTGAAGGGAAGAGAAACAGTAGTGAAGCAGATTAAAAGTTTTATTTAAAGCTACATACTTAGAAAATGCGGGCGACCTCGGAGGAGATGTTAGAGGGGAGTGCAGTTGAAGAAACCAGAGTACAAGGTGAGGAAGGAATTTATTAAAGCCAAAGTGTCAGAGAATGACAGATCAGAAAAATAAAGGAAGTTCGTTGAACTGCTTGCTCAGCATGGGGCACATCCTCTGATAACTCCTTAAGCCAGTGTCACCTGGTGTCCAGTGTCCGCTTGGATCTGCACGGTGTGGGAACTGAGTCCCAACTACCCCAGGATTTGGGGGAGCCACAGAGCACTGGATGGAGTGCGGTTATGTTCTGCGAACTTCTTAGAAATAAACAAAGGAGACTTTCAGGCAGGCTTCTGAAGAGCATGACCATTAATTGCAGTTCCGTCCAGATCACCTAGGTGAGGGTAATTTGCAAGCTCAGATCTGAGCTCCAAGCAGCCCCTTTTTACTTTTACTAAATAGAATAGAGGGAGTGAAGGTCTCAGCTTAAATCCTGGAGGATTAGCATGACAAAGCAAAGTAATAAAGACACCACTAGAAAAGTGCAGAGACAAACGTTATAAGTTGAATAGTGAGAAGGTTATTTAAGGCAAAAGGTGCACACTCGGAGAAAGGACACTGCGGGTGACCTCAGAAAGAGGAGCGCACTGAAAGGCTAGGAAATAGTTTTATAAAAGTTATGTACTTAGAAAGTGCGGGCCACCTTGGAAAGAGGTGCGTGCCTAAGGGTTTAGGGTCTGGTGTTTTATAGGTGGTTGAGGATTTTCAGGAAAGTGACAAACGGCCAGGTGTGGACCTTTCAAATGGTCCAAGAATGTTAATCGTTGATAAGATACTAAGTTTCTTCTACTGAACACAAGAAATTTACTGCTTTGATTCCTTTACAGGATATCAGTTTCTGTCTGGAAGCATTATCAGTTAAGACTGTCTGCCCTGCCTCCAAGGTGGGCTGAGTCACTGTCCATTTGATTAAAATGCAATCTTAGCTTTAAGACAGAATTCTTCCTGAATAAACTGGGCCTTTGAGAAGGCTAAAGTAAATCATACAATGGTATGTTCTAATTGACACAGTGAAAACATAGGCTATGCTGAGATACGTTTCTTTATCTGGGGAGTATTAAAACATTCCAGGCCAAGTAGCTTCTGGCCTTCTGAGCTTTCTATTTTTAACTGATTAACTCTTTGAGTCCCTTCTGGTGGGCTTTACTGGCCCTATTCTCTTTCCACCCTGCTCATATCTGTTTTCCTGTGTAACATATTGTGTTTGTGTTCATACTTTTATTCATATATATTTTCATGCTATTTGTTCATTTTTCTATAGCACTTTTGCTTGCTATATTTACATATAGAACATATATTCAAATACTTATATTCATAATATAAATATATATATATATATATACACAAATATACAATGTCTATTTCCTTTAACAACTTTTAATTTTATGGCATAAAAAATAAATTTTCCAATTTTAACTGGTTAAAATGGTAGATACTTAATCTGTTCTTTTGTTGCTATTGTGGTTAGTTATTTGTTTTATAACTTTGAGTTTTTGGAAATAACTATGGAAAAATTCATAATATTTTTTAAATAACATTAAAATTCACCATCAGTTGAGACATTCACATACCTTTTTGTTTTGTCTTCCCAGTTTTACTTTCCTGTGATGGAATCCTTACCCTTGGTACTGATCCAAGAGTTCAAATCCTTGACCCGTTTGTCTTCAGATTACAAAGAATACTGTGGAATGCCCTTCCAAGAAACTAAGGAACTGAACAGTAATTATTTCAAAATGCTAGTACATAACAGATAAAAGTCCCTTCCCTCAACGCAGTGGTTATTTCTCCTCACTTCTCTCAACTAAAAATATTGTATATACATATATATATATTTTTTTATCTTCATGAACAAAAGTTAACAAGATAGTAAGGATTATCAAACCAGAAACTCAGAGAAGTAAACAAAGTGCTTGAAACTACTTTTACCATGAAGATATTTACCCATTCTGATGCAAAAGGAAAGCCAAAACCCAGGGACACTCAGAGATAAGTCTAATGGAATTACTCAATGTTAAAATTCTAAAAGCTACAACCACATGTTATAGAAGTCCAGGTTGGCAGCTATTCCCTTTGAGCACTTGAATAATATTGTTTACTGCCTCCATACACTATTGAAAAACCATTTGACAGCCTAACTACCACTTTTTTACAGTAGAATGTCTTTTAAGATTTTCTCCGTCCTTGGTTTTCTGATTTAACACTATTCAGTGATCTTCTATGTTCTTTCAGGTGATGGTCAGTCAGGTGTGGCCACAAGAGAGCAAAAAGGCTCAGAAAAACAAACTGTGTTATACTCAGATCCTATAAAAAGGCACAGCGCACCATGCAGGGCCATATGGGGAAGCACCAACACTGGCTGGAGCCAGAAGGGGCACAAGTAATGGGAGGGCTCCGGCCCTGGCCTGTACTGGAGCTTCTGTGAGAAAGGCTAGGTAAGGCAAAGTAATGGTTTAGATTGGTTAGTTTGAATAATTTCACGGGGCTCTAAAACTGGGTGATTGGCTGGTACTTGGTACTGGGATAATTAAGGAATGTGGACTATTGCCTTCTGGGGTGTATGGGCCATATAGAGGATGTATGGCTATAGACTGGATAGTTGGCATATCAAAGTCATGCTCTGGGGTGGTCCCTTTACTCTCTGAGAATTGACTAGCCCTGGGAGGGGCAGTCTTTCCCCAGCTTGAAGGTTTTTAAGGTGCTAAAACATCATAGTATACAGAAAAATTAAATATGTATTTAAAAATATATACTAGTAGCCAAGTTTTTATTTATTTTTATTTACCTTGCTTGAGATTTACTGGGCCTATCAAAGCTGTAAACTGAGGTATTTGGAATGTTTGAGATTTACTGGGCTTATCAAAGCTGTAAATTGAGGTTAGTTTGGAATTTTTTCACGATCATGCCTATAAATATTGTCTCTATTGAATTTTCTCTATCCTCTTTTAATGAAACTCTAACTAAAGATCAATTAGAATTTTGCACTCCATCCTGCATGCTTCTTAGAATGCTTTTCTCTGTTTCTTAAATCCTTTTCACTCCTTACACAGTATTCTGGATAACTTACCATGATTTATGTCCTAATACACTAATTTTCTGTTGTGCTGTACCCACTCTCCAGCCCAATCTATGTAATATGTTTTGAATTTGAGTGATTATACTTTTCACATGTAGAAAATGTATGTATTTCCCTTTCAAATATTCTATGTTACAATATTTAGTTTATTGTTACTTTAAAATTTAGTGAAGTTTGTATTTTAATTCCTTAAATATAGTTTTATTATCTGAGAGTAATAATTCCAATATTGAATTATTTGTGAAACTATTTCTACAGTTTCTCACTCATAGTACTTCCTATCTTAGTCTGTTAAGTTATGTTTGTGTATTCTTGTTTACTTTGAAAACTTATGTCTGTGAATCATCAAGGCCTAGGATTAAGTCATTTTCTCCAGGGAAGACCTACATTGCTTCTGCCAACTGCTTAAGGGCACCATTAATGCACGCTTACATGAAGAGGAAACACAAGCTTTCTAGACCACTCATGTGATCTAAATTTGGGCAAAACTTGAGTGGGGTCTTATATATACTTGTAATACTTAAGCTATGGATTTTCTTCCCTATTTATTATCACCTCCATTCTACTTATAAACAGCAGTTATCTCAGAGTCATCTGGGTGTGGAGGATAAAAATTGTTTTAACTTTGGTTTTCCATATCTTAAAGATATATTTTGGCCTTACATTAACTAAATAATAAACATACAGAGAAACAAATGATAGAAGAATAGAAAATTATATTATGAAATCAGTTAAAAAACTACAAAAAATACTCTACTCAACAAAAATATTATTAAAAAATAAAGGCAAAATAAGGATATTTTCAGAACACACACACAAAACAAAAACAAAAACAAGAAACGGAGCTAGTCCATGTTGCAGCCATCATGCAGAGCAAATGGACTGTCACCTAATGTTTAGTTTAGATGTCAATTTCAATAGATTATGAACAGTTCTATTACTACATAATGAGGCTTTCTGGGGAGAGCAGAGCAGACCTCTGAATCTGGTCTGAAAAAGTCTTGAGAGTAAGGACAGAAGGCTGGCTTGAGGTCTTTATGGTGGTTTTGGGGGTAGGACTGAGTAAAGTTTCTCATGCAATGTTTGAATATTCCACTTCTGTCACAGGAGGAAAAACCTGGGCTTTCTTATCAGCTTGCACAGATATGGGATAGAAGGAGGAAAGAGATTACAGGTAAACATAAAAAGAAAAATTAGAGTCAGAGTCTTGATTACAGTAAATGTAAATAAACAGTTATTATAAAGAATGGCAATGAAATAAAAATATCTGATGGTGTTAAAGAATAGAACCTTTAAAAAAGACAGTGGCATGTAAGGAGGAGGATGTTATAGATTTTAATTATTCCAAGTTCCTTGTATGATCTAAGAAGGAATTAAACACAAATTTTATTAACTTTAAATTTTGGTCATTTCTTGCATAATAATTAAAAATGAAAATTAATAAAGTATAATATTAAAACCAGAAGAGGAAAAAATTATGATTACATAATGACTAGTCAAGAAAGTTGCCATACAAGAAAGGAAAATATATGGACAACATGGTAGATTTAAAAACAAAATATTAGTAATTAAATATAAATCGACTGAATGCTCCATGTTTGAAACCAAAAAGATTCCTGTATTATATTTTTTAAAAACTGTAAGCTTTCTATAGCAGACACATCTAAATATAACACATAGAAAACTTAAATGTAAAAGAATGGTAAAAAGATGCCCTTTGAATGGTAACAAAAAGAAAAATGGTATCAAGAAGAGACTTTCATAAGTAGACTTTAAGGCAACACTGTGATATAAAGGTTATTTCATTATGATAAAATATTGAATTCATCCAGAATATGCAAATAATAATATAGCCTAAAAGAAATATAAGGAAAAATAGAAAAATCCCAAATAATAGGGGGATGTTTTGGACCCATCCATTTCAGTTGATAAAACAAACAAAACATTTAGTAGAAAAAATATCAGTGGAGATAAAACAAGTGAAAATCATTATTACCAAAATTGATTTAATAAAAATACAGGAAATATTGCACCCATGAACACTAGGATATGTTTATCAAGCATAAATGGAATACTTGGAAAATGCAAATATATCCATGGCCATAAACAACTGAATAAATTATGAAAGTCTGAAATCATAGTAAACATGTTCTCTGACAAAAAGGAAATAAAGCTGAAAATTAGTTACATGGCTTTGAAATAAACCATAAAAATTGAAGTAAATGAAGATTTCAACATCAACCTGAGTCAAAGAGGAAACCAACAGGACATTTGAAAGTGCTTTGAACTGAGCAATGCTGATTATACTGCACATCAAAACGTCATAATTAAAAGAAAATATACCTACGTAACTGCGTATATTAGGGAAAAATTCAGAATAGTGATGAGATAAGCAAATTTCATGTCTGATGTCTGACAAACAGTAACATAAACTTCAAAAAATACAAAAGAAAATAAAGATAAAAGCTAGCAATGGGCCCACAGTCCATCTAGGATCATTTAGCCAGAAATAGTAAGCTTTCCACAATTGTGAGAATACCAAAAAAAGATCCTAGTATATTACAATGTGGAATAGAAGGAAACTATTTAAAAGTCCCCAACTTCCAATGTTTTGACTTAACAATTTTTTTATTTATAATGGTGAGAGAGCAATAGCCATTTAGTATAAACCACACTTCAAATTTTGACATTTTGATATTTTCCCAGGCTAGTGGTATGTGATATTATCATCTCTTTTGCTGCTGCTCTTTTGATTACATAATGATCAATCAAAAAACCCCAAAATTAAAATACTCATAAAGGGAATAAAAATAAATGGACAACATGGTCAATTGTTAAACAAAATATTAGTAATTAAATACAAATTGACTTAATGCTCCATGTTTAAAATCAAAAAGATTATTGTATTATATTCTTAAACTCTAATAATAGTTCAGCCCTGTCAGCCACACAATTATGAGGATAAACAACCATTCTGTACCCACACACCATTCTCTTTTTCACCTTCAGTATAGTATTCAATAATTTACATGAGATATTCAATTCTTTATTACAAATAGGCTTTGTGTAAGATGTTTTTGCACAACTAAGGTTAATGTAAATGAGCATGTTTAAAGTAGGGTAGGCTAAGGTGTGATAGGCTAGGTGTGTTAAATGAATTTTCAACTTAAGATGGGGTTTATGGGGATATGATGCCATTGTAAGCTGAGGAAGATATGTACACACAGTATTCAAAACATCAACTTTTTCTGGGAAATAAAAGGCTAAAAGAAAAGGTGAGGTAGTCTTTGGCAATTGCATGTTGGAAGGCCCATGAAATAAAAGGGATATTTCAGCATCCTAGGAGACAGAAGAAAAATCAAACGAATAAAGAACAGAGAAACATTTGTAAACCTTCAGAACATGTCCATTGTATAACAGAAATTTTCTATACTGACAGAAGAGGGTGCCATTGAACTGGGAATCTTGTAAGCCAGCAAAAATCCTCAAAGAAGAGAAGAGAATTCAATGTCTTAGAGAATTATTAAAAATCAGATTCAATACACTTCAGCTATCTGAAAATCCCTCCAATAAAATAATTATTAGTCAGAATAAAACTCTAAAGCAACACTACCAGTTGAATAAAATATATTCAAGCAAGCATTTTGAGATATGGAAAACCATCTTGAATCAGACATCTAAACAAGGAACACAAATGGACAGAAAGGTGAATAAATGAAAATATAGTTAAACTCAGAAAAGAAACAAGAGAAAAAGGACAAAATTATCTCATAAATGAAAAATCACACAGACACAAAAAAATTAACTCAAGTGAAAACATAATAGCAGGCCTGAGGAAAGACAGGAAACCAACTTAGAGCATGAAATGGTAAAGAATAAAAAGGTCAGGGAAGAGAGGTAGAATTGGAAGTTCAGTAAACATACCATTCATATATTGGGGTTGCTGGAAAAGTAAAACAATGGAATGAACTAATAAGATGTAATATTTAAAGGTATATTTCAAGACATTTATACAGAAAAGCTGAATTTACTGATTTGGTTTTTCCTGAGGTCTTTCTCCTTGGCTTGCAGATGGCACCTTCTAGTTGTGTCCTCAGATGGCCCTTTGTGCACACACATCCTGGTGTCCCCCATTTTATAAGGACACCAGACAGATTAGATTAGCATCCCATCCCTCTCCTACAACATTTAACCTTTTTTATCTCCTGAAAAGGTCCTGTCTTCTAATATATTCACATTGGATGTTAGGGCTTCAACATACTAACTTGGGAGCTGGGGAGGAGCACAATTTATTCAGTCACAGGCATTTCAGTTTCTGATGTCTTAATTTAAATGAAATTAGCAGTAAAAAATTCAGTAATCTCAACTTCTCTCATCTCTTACAGCTGGGAAACTAGGATTTTACAGGGACTCTCAGGTTAAGAGTTAGATCACCCTAGCGACCAGAAGCCTGAATCTAGTGCCCTGTGTGGTAACAGCCTATACTGTTTCAACTTTTGTTATTGTTCCTTTATGGCAAAGTAGATGCACATAGTAAAAATTAAAAAATGCAAAGTGATATTAAATGAAAAATGTCTCATTCTTCTTTCTCTTCCACTTGCTACCATGTACCTTTCATTTTTGTCTGTTTTTAGTTATTTTCATATGTTAAAGGGCTGTTTCTGTTATTAGTTACTGAAAACAGTTCAAACTGACTTGAAATAAAATGGGATGTGTGACCACTGCTAAAAATTTTTTCTAGATTCAGATTTCAAATTAAATGATCTGAAAATATGATACAAATATATAGTGGAATATAATTCACCTATAAAAAAGAAAGAAATCCGGCCATTTGCAACAACATGGATGGGCGTAGAGGGTATTGTGCTAAGTGAAATAAACCATACAGAAAAAGACAAATACCATATGATTTCATTTATATGTGGAATCCAACCACAAAACAAAACAAAATGAATGAAACAGCAATAGTCTCATAGATACTGACAAATGACTGGTGATTATCATGGGGGAGAGATGAGAGTGGGTGGATTAAATAGGTGAAGGGGATTAAGAGGCATAAAATCTCAGTCATAATAGAAATTGGTCATGGGTATGAAAGTACAGCATAGAGAATATAGTCAGTAGTTCTGAAACATCTTTGTATATTGACAGATAGTAACAATATTCTTTGGGGTGAACCTTTAATGACATAGGTAACTGTTGAACCACTAAGTTCTATACTTGAAAACAATAACAACTATAGTGTATGTATATAATTAAAAAAAAGAATTCTCGCTGTCTTTGAACATCTATGTCTCCTGTGGGATGAAATGCAGTGTGTTTGGCCAGACCTGAGTCATGTGGCATGAACTTAGCATAGATAATGTATTTTCTGTAAGGGAAAACAAGGTGCTGTAACAAAAAGGGAAAGGGACAATAGATAAGCAAATGTAACTGATAGTTACATTCATTGATAATTTAAAATATAATGCACATAGTCATATTTCTTAAAGAATATTTGACTCCTTCATCTGCGAGATTACTACTTATCAGGCTACTACTTCTCCCCCATACCCTGCAAAACCACATGCAATCCACTCTCATTATTTGTGGTACTTAATGTTCTACGAATTCATCACAATAACTGAATATGCAAATACCGACCCATTGTTCCCAGGGGAAGTACAGAATTAGGTTCCTGGGAGCCTCTGGTCACAACATTTTCATCCACCAATCAATATATAAATATATTTTGTGTTTTTTGTGCTGGAAGATATCTTATTTAATATATATCATGGATTTATTAACACTGAAATCACAACCAACAGCAGCAGTGTGCCTCACGCCTGAGTGAACCTTTTCCAGCAAAAGTGTTTTTTTTTCTTACTCTCCATAAGGCACATTCCAGCCCTCCAGCACTTAGGAAAACTAGACAGCCCTTCATCTCTATGCTCAGGATCATTTTAAACACGGAAATCACCAACATAAAGCATTAAAATGCAAAACACATGATGCTAAGTAGATTACAAAAAAACACAAACATTTGTTTACAGCGTGATAGATTAAACAAGAATGTGTGTCACCTTGTTTGACCCCAGCTGGGAACCTACATGTTGGATGACTTGATTTTTTTTTGCTGCACTGATATATCTGTCAATGATTGGAAAGCACCACAAGTATTGACTTTGGGATTATAATTTTGAAATTATAAACACAGATTTAGCAGATAAACAAATTCACAAACAGAATCTGCAAGTAATAAAGATGGATTATAATTTAGTTGGCCCTGAAAGGGAAGAAGGAAATCTAGTCCTATTTTACTAATCCTGTGGAATTGAGAGAGAATGGCTCAAGTTTAGGTACAAATATGTTCTCTTTTAAATTTAAAAAATTAATTAGTGTTTGCTTTTTTAGCTTTTTGGTGTTTTCATTATAACTTTTAATTGGCTTCCTTCTATCGAATTGAAACATGTCTACAGGCCTTTTCCACTATATCCTTAAGTCTACCTCACTTAATCCCTCTAATTATTGTGTGGTCTAGTTTGAACTGAGTGGTTTTTTTTATTAAGGTATCATTGATATACAATCTCATGAAGGTTTCACATGAGCAATATTATAATTAGTATATTCACCCATATTATAGAGTTCCCCTACACCCCATTGCAGTCACTGCCCATCAGCATAGTAAGATGCTATAGAGTCACTACTTGTCTACTCTGTGCTATACGGCCTTCCATGTGAACCCCCTACATTATGTGTGCTAATCCTAATGCCCCTTAATCCCCTTCTTCCATCTCCACCCACCCTCCCCAAGCCCTACACTTTGGTAACTGCTAGTACCTTCCTAGAGTCTGTGAATCTGCTGCTGTTTTGTTCCTTCAGTTTTTCTTTGTTCTTATACTCCACAAATGAGTGAAATCATTTGATACTTGTCACTCTACCCAGCTTATTTCACTGAGAATAATACCCTCTAGCTCTATCCATGTAATTGCAAATGATAGGATTTGTTTTTTTCTTATGGCTGAATAATATTCCATTGTGTATATGTACCACATCTTCTTTATCCATTCATCTACTGATGGACAGTAAGGCTGCTTCCATATCTTGGCTATTGTAAATAGTGATGCAATAAACATAGGGGTGCATATGTCTTTCTGAATCAGAGTTCTTGTTTTCTTTGGGTAAATTCCTAGGAGTGGAATTCCTGGGTCAAGTAGTATTTGTATTTTTAGTTTTTTGAAGAACCTTCATATTGCCTTCCACAATGGTTGAACTAATAATATATATTCCTACCAACAGTGTAGGAGGGTTCCGCTTTCTCTGCTTCCTCGCCAGCTTTGGTTATTCTTAGTTTTTTGGATGTTGGAGATCCTAACTGGTGTGAGGTGATATCTCATTGTCATTTTAGTTTGCATTTCTCTGCTAATGAATGATGTGGAGCTTCTTTTCATGTGCCTGTTGGCCATCTGGATTTCTTCTTTGGAGAAGTGTCTATTCACATCCTCTACCTATTTTTAAATCAGGTTATTTGTTTTTTGGGTGTTGAGGTGTGTGAATTCTTTATATATTTTGGATGTTAACCCCTTGTTGGATATGTCCTTTACAAATATATTCTCCCATACTTTAGGATGCCTTCTTATTCTACTAATGGTATTCTTTGCTGTGCAGAAGCTTTTTAGTTGGATGTAGTCCCATGTTTTATTTTTGCTTTTGTTTCCCTTTCCCAGGGAAATGTGTTCAGGAAAAAATTGCTCATGTTTATATTCAAGAGATTTTTGCTTGTTTTCTCCTAAGAGTTTTGTAGTTTCAAGACTTACATGCAGGTCTTTGATCCATTTTGAGTTTACTTTTGTGTATGGAGTTAGACAGTAATCCAGTTTCATTGTCTTCCATATAGCTGTCCAGTCTTGCCAACACCAGTTGTTGAAGAGCCTGTCATTTCCCCATTATACATCCATGGCTCCTTTATTGTATTTTAATCTACCATATATGTGTGGCTTTATATCAGGGCTCTCTAGTCTGTCCCATTGGTCTATGGGTCTGTTCTTGTGCCAGTACCAAATTGTCTTGATTACTGTGACTTTGCAGTAGAGCTTGAAGTTGGGGAGTGTAATCCTCCCAACTTTATTCTTCTTTCTCAGGATTGCTTTGGCTGTTCAGGGTATTTTGTGGCTCCATATGAATTTTACAACTATTCTAGTTCTTTGAAGAATGTTGTTGGTATTTTGATAGGGATTGCATTGAATCTGTGGTTTGCTTTAGGAAGGATGGCCATTTTGACAATATTAAGTATTCCTATCCATGAGCACTGGATGTATTTTCATTTATTGGTGTCTTCTTTAATTTCTCTCATTGAGTGTTTCATAGTTTTCAGAGTATAGGTCTTTCACCTTCTTGGTTAGCTTTAATCCTAGGTAATTTATTCTTTTTGATGAAATTCTAAATGGAATTGTTTTCCTGATTTCTCTTTCTGCTAGTTCATCATTAGTATATAGGAATGCAACAGATTTCTGTGTATTAATTTTGTATCCTGCAAGCTTGCTGAACTCAGCTATTAGTTCGAGTAGTTTTGGGGTGTATTCTTCAGGGATTTTATATACAATATCATGTAATCTGCAAACAGTGACAGTTTAACTTCTTCCTTACTAATCAGAATGCCTTTTAATTCTTTGTGTTGTCTGATTGCTGTGGCTAGGATGTCCAGTACTGTGTTCAGTAAAAATGGTGAGATTGGGCACCCTTTTCTTGTTCCTGATTTTGTGGAAAAGCTTTCATCTTTTCACTGTTAAGTATCATGTTGTCTGTGGGGTTTGTTGTATATGAACTTTATTATGTAGAGGTACTTTTCATCTATACCCATATTGTTGAGAGTTTTTATCATAAATGGATGTTGAAATTTGTAGAATGCTTTTTCAGCATCTATGGAGATGATCATGAGGTTTCTGTCCTTTTTGTTGTGCTGTATGATGTTGATGGATTTTTGAATATTGTACCACCCCTGCATCCCTGGAATAAATCCTACTTGGTCATGATGGATGAACTTTTTGATTTTGGTTTGCCTATATTTTGTTGAAATTTTTTATCTGTTTTCATCAGAGACATTGGTCTGTAATTTCCTTTTTTTGTGGTGTATTTTCCTGATTTTGGTATTTGAGTGATGCTGGTTTTATAGAATGAGTTTGGAAGTATTCCCTCCTCTTCTACTTTTTGGAAAACTTTAAGGAAGATGGGTATTAGGTCTTCTCTTAATGTTTGATAAAACTCAGTGGTGAAGCCATCTGGTACAGGAGTTTTGTTCTTTGGTAGTTTATTGATTACTAATTCAATTTCCTAGCTGGCAATTCATCTGTTCAGATTTTATGTTTATTCTTTGGTCAGTCTTGGAAGGTTGTATTTTTCTAGAAACTTGTCCATTTCTTCTCAGGTATCCAATTTGCTAGCATATAATTTTTCATAGTATTCTCTAACAATTCTTTGTAATTCTGTGGTGTCCATAGTGATTTTTCTATTCTCATTTCTGATTCTGTTTATGTGCATAGACTCTCTTTTTTTCTTGATAAGACTGGCTAGGGGTTTATCTATTTTGTTTATTTTCTCAAAGAGCTAGTTCCTGGTTTCATTGATTCATTTATTGTTTTATTCTTTTTTTTTTTAAATAATTATTTTTTATTGAAGGGTAGTTGACGCACAGTATTACATTACATTAGTTTCAAGTGTACAACACAGTGATAAAACATTTATATACATAATTCTAGGTTCCAGCTATCCCCCTACCAAGCTGTTACAATATCTTGACTATATTCCTTATGCTATACATTACATCCCGGTTACTTATTTATTTTACCATTGGAAGTCTGTCCTTTTCTATTTATTTATTTATTTATTTTTAATTAATTAATTAATTTTTTTTTTGTGAGGGCATCTCATATTTATTGATCAAATGGTTGATAACGACAATAAAATTCTGTATAGGGGAGTCAATGCTCAATGCACAATCATTAATACACCCCAAGCCTAATTTTCGTCAGTCTCCAATCTTCTGAGGCATAACAAACAAGTTCTTACATGTAGAACAAATTCTTACATAATGAATAAGTTACATGGTGAACAGTACAAGGGCAGTCATCACAGAAACTTTTGGTTTTGCTCATGCATTATGAACTCTAAACAGTCAGTTCAAATATGAATACTCATTTGGTTTTTATACTTGATTTATATGTGGATACCACATTTCTCTCTTTATTATTATTATTTTTAATAAAATGCTGAAGTGGGAGGTAGATATAAGATAAAGGTAGAAAACATAGTTTAGTGTTGTAAGAGAGCAAATGTAGATGATCAGGTGTGTGCCTGTAGACTATGTGTTAATCCAAGCTAGACCAGGGCAATAAAACATCCACGTATGCAGAAGATTTCTCTCAGAACAGGGGGGGTGAGGTTCTAAGCCTCACCTCTGTTGATCCCCAATTTCTCACCTGATGGCCCCCCTGCGACTGTGCCTGTCTTAGGTTGTTCCTCCCTTGAGGAATCTTACCCGTCTCTGGCTAACCAGTCATCTTCCGGGGCCATACAGGGAAATGTGAAGTTGGTAAGTGAGAGAGAAGCCTTATTGTTTGAAAAGGTTAGCTTTTTACTTCTTTGCATATTTATGCCCTGTGGCTTCTATGCCCAGCATTTGTCTTGAGGTATCTTTACCACTTGGAAGAATTATGATACTCGGTAACTTTGATATGAGGCACGAATTCTATTTAAGGGTTGTAATTAGGAAGGAAGAAGAAAAGCTATAGAAGTAGCAGGCGGAAGAAAACATGGGAAGATTGATTATTTCTTTGACATATCTTCTTGTAGAGTAACTTCAGCATGTATAGGTTTTAAACTACTAATTAAATTGTGCACACACATGAACATAATAGGAGTATAGTTACCTAACCAAAGCATACCTGTAATAACCAGCCATCTCCAGTGAAACCAAGAAAACCAGTTAGGCACCTTAGGCATTTGTGAAAACTTATCTATGATATGGTGGATATTGTCCAACTGAACTTGAACAGTCTGAGAGAAATCAGACAAATTAAAACAACCCATTCCTGGGGAATGTTCACATCCCTTATGTTCTTTTAACAGTAAATAGTCTGTAGTTGTAAGATTTTGGAGCACTACAATTTGCACTTCTCCTAATTCTTGGTTGAGTTCCAACAGTATAGATCCAGTCAAACTTGTTGTTTTACTGTATGCACAGGCCAGCTTAGATATCCCCTTCTTCATTCCCATGGCAAGTCCAGGAGCTGGTGGGAAGAGTGCATCTACAGCTGTAGCAGTGCGTGGATCGTTGTTGGGGTTTTTTGATGATCATCTTCTGTCATGAGTCTTCCAGAGAGTGCAGATGTTGGAAGTTCTCTTTCATATCGTATCTTAGTTCATTTTCGGGGTAGCCCAATTAGGCTTTGATCCTCTGTATAAACACAAACAGACCCTTTGCCTACACTTTTATATGCCCTTTATACCCTTGTGTAGAACTCATTGGAGGTTACCACACAGGAACTGCCCTTTTTTTTTTTTTTTTTTGGTATCACTAATCTACACTTACATGACGAATATTATGTTTACTAGGCTCTCCCCTATACCAGGTCTCCCCTATAAACCCCTTTACAGTCACTGTCCATCAGCATAGCAAAATGTTGTAGAATCACTACTTGCCTTCTCTGTGTTGTACAGCCCTCCCTTTTCTCCTACCCCCCCATGCATGTTAATCTTAATACCCCCCTACTTCTCCCCCCCCTTATCCCTCCCTACCCACCCATCCTCCCCAGTCCCTTTTCCTTTGGTACCTGTTAGTCCATTCTTGAGTTCTGTGATTCTGGTGCTGTTTTGTTCCTTCAGTTTTTCCTTTGTTCTTATATTGCACAGATAAGTGAAATCATTTGGTATTTCTCTTTCTCCACTTGGCTTGTTTCACTGAGCATAATACCCTCCAGCTCCATCCATGTTGCTGCAAATGATTGGATTTGCCCTTTTCTTAAGGCTGAGTAGTATTCCATTGTGTATATGTACCACATCTTCTTTATCCATTCATCTATCGATGGACATTTAGGTTGCTTCCAATTCTTGGCTATTGTAAATAGTGCTGCGATAAACATAGGGGTGCATCTGTCTTTCTCAAACTTGATTGCTGCGTTCTTAGGGTAAATTCCTAGGAGTGGAATTCCTGGGTCAAATGGTAAGTCTGTTTTGAGCATTTTGATGTACCTCCATACTGCTTTCCACAATGGTTGAACTAACTTACATTCCCACCAGCAGTGTAGGAGGGTTCCCCTTTCTCCACAGCCTCGCCAACATTTGCTGTTGTTTGTCTTTTGGATGGCAGCCATCCTTACTGGTGTGAGGTGATACCTCATTGTAGTTTTAATTTGCATTTCTCTGATAATTAGCGATGTGGAGCATCTTTTCATGTGTCTCTTGGCCATCTGTATTTCTTTTTTGGAGAACTGTCTGTTCAGTTCCTCTGCCCATTTTTTAATTGGGTTATTTGTTTTTTGTTTGTTGAGGCGTGTGAGCTCTTTATATATTCTGGATGTCAAGCCTTTATCGGATGTGTCATTTTCAAATATATTCTCCCATACTGTAGGGATCCTTTTTGTTCTATTGATGGTGTCTTTTGCTGTACAGAAGCTTTTCAGCTTTATATAGTCCCACTTACTCATTTTTGCTGTTGTTTTCCTTGCCCGGGGAGATATGTTCAAGAAGAGGTCACTCATGTTTATGTCTAAGAGGTTTTTGCCTATGTTTTCTTCCAAGAGTTTAATGATTTCATGACTTACATTCAGGTCTTTGATCCATTTTGAGTTTACTTTTGTATATGGGGTTAGACAATGGTCCAGTTTCATTCTCCTACATGTAGCTGTCCAGTTTTGCCAGCACCACCTGTTGAAGAGACTGTCATTTTGCCATTGTATGTCCATGGCTCCTTTATCAAATATTAATTCACCATATATGTCTGGGTTAATGTCTGGATTCTCTAGTCTGTTCCATTGGTCTGTGGCTCTGCTCTTGTGCCAGTACCAAATTGTCTTGATTACTATGGCTTTATAGTAGAGCTTGAAGTTGGGGAGTGAGATCCCCCCTACTTTATTCTTCTTTCTCAGGATTGCTTTGGCTATTCGGGGTCTTTGGTGTTTCCATATGAATTTTTGAATTATTTGTTCCAGTTCATTGAAGAATGTTGCTGGTAGTTTCATAGGGATTGCATCAAATCTGTATATTGCTTTGGGCAAGATGGCCATTTTGACGATATTAATTCTTCCTAGCCACGAGCATGGGATGAGTTTCCATCTGTTAGTGTCCCCTTTAATTTCTCTTAAGAGTGACTTGTAGTTTTCAGAGTATAAGTCTTTCACTTCTTTGGTTAGGTTTATTCCTAGGTATTTTTTTTTTTATGCACTTGTGAATGGAGTTGTTTTCCTGATTTCTCTTTCCGTTGGTTCATTGTTAGTATATAGGAAAGCCACAGATTTCTGTGTGTTGATTTTGTATCCTGCAACTTTGCTGTATTCCGATATCATTTCTAGTAGTTTTGGGGTGGAGTCTTTAGGGTTTTTTATGTACAGTATCATGTCATCTGCAAATAGTGACAGTTTAACTTCTTCTTTACCAATCTGGATTCCTTGTATTTCTTTATTTTGTCTGATTGCCATGGCTAGGACCTCCAGTACTATGTTAAATAACAGTGGGGAGAGTGGGCATCCCTGTCTAGTTCCCGATCTCAGAGGAAATGCTTTCAGCTTCTCGCTGTTCAATATAATGTTGGCTGTGGGTTTATCATAGATGGCCTTTATTCTGTTGAGGTACTTGCCCTCTATTCCCATTTTGCTGAGAGTTTTTAACATGAATGGATGTTGAACTTTGTCAAATGCTTTTTCAGCATCTATGGAGATGATCATGTGGTTTTTGTCTTTCTTTTTGTTGATGTGGTGGATGATGTTGATGGACTTTCGAATGTTGTACCATCCTTGCATCCCTGGGATGAATCCCACTTGGTCATGGTGTACGATCCTTTTGATGTATTTTTGAATTCGGTTTGCTAATATTTTGTTGAGTATTTTTGCATCTACGTTCATCAGGGATATTGGTCTGTAGTTTTCTTTTTTGGTGGGGTCTTTGCCTGGTTTTCGTATTAGGGTGATGTTAGCTTCATAGAATTAGTTTGGGAGTATCCCCTCCTCCTCTATTTTTTGGAAAACTTTAAGGAGAATGGGTATTATGTCTTCCCTGTATGTCTGATAAAATTCCGAGGTAAATCCATCTGGCCCAGGGGTTTTGTTCTTTGGTAGTTTTTTGATTACCGCTTCAATTTCGTTGCTGGTAATTGGTCTGTTTAGATTTTCTGTTTCTTCCTGGGTCAATCTTGGAAGGTTGCATTTTTCTAGGAAGTTGTCCATTTCTCCTAGGTTTCCCAGCTTGTTAGCATATAGGTTTTCATAGTAGTCTCCAATAATTCTTTGCATTTCCGTGGGGTCCGTCGTGATTTTTCCTTTCTCGTTTCTGATACTGTTGATTTGTGTTGACTCTCTTTTCTTCTTAATAAGTCTGGCTAGAGGCTTATCTATTTTGTTTATTTTCTCGAAGAACCAGCTCTTGGTTTCATTGATTTTTGCTATTGTTTTATTCTTCTCAATTTTATTTATTTCTTCTCTGATCTTTATTATATCCCTCCTTCTGCTGACCTTAGGCCTCATCTGTTCTTCTTTTTCCAATTTCAATAATTGTGACATTAGACCATTCATTTGGGTTTGCTCTTCCTTTTTTAAATATGCTTGGATTGCTATATACTTTCCTCTTAAGACTGCTTTTGCTGTGTCCCACAGAAGTTGGGGCTTAGTGTTGTTGTTGTCATTTGTTTCCATATATTGCTGGATCTCCATTTTGGTTTGGTCATTGATCCATTGATTATTTAGGAGCATGTTGTTAAGCCTCCATGTGTTTGTGAGCCTCTTTGCTTTCTTTGTACAGTTTATTTCTAGTTTTATGCCTTTGTGGTCTGAAAAGTTGGTTGGTAGGATTTCAATCTTTTGGAATTTTCTGAGTCTCTTTTTGTGGCCTAGTATGTGGTCTATTCTGGAGAATGTTCCATGTGCACTTGAGAAGAATGTATATCCCGCTGCTTTTGTATGTAGATTTCTATAGATGTCTATTAGGTCCATCTGCTCTACTGTGTTGTTCAGTGCTTCCGTGTCCTTACTTATTTTCTGCCCAGTGGATCTATCCTTTGGGGTGAGTGGTGTGTTGAAGTCTCCTAGAATGAATGCATTGCAGTCTATATCCCCCTTTAGTTCTGTTAGTATTTGTTTCACATATGCTGGTGCTCCTCTGTTGGGTGCATATATATTTAGAATGGTTATATCCTCTTGTATGACTGAGCCCTTTATCATTATGTAGTGTCCTTCTTTATCTCTTGTTACTTTCTTTGTTTTGTAGTCTATTTTGTCTGATATTAGTACTGCAACCCCTGCTTTCTTCTCACTGTTGTTTGCTTAAAATATGTTTTTCCATCCCTTGACTTTTAGTCTGTACATGTCTTTGGGTTTGAGGTGAGTTTCTTGTAAGCAGCATATAGATGGGTCTTGCTTTTTTATCCATTCTGTTACTCTGTGTCTTTTGATTGGTGCATTGAACCCATTAACATTTAGGGTGACTATTGAAAGATATGTACTTATTGCCATTGCAGGCTTTAAATTCGTGGTTACCAAAGGTTCAAGGTTAGCCTCTTTAGTATCTTACTGCCTAACTTAGCTTACTTATTGAGCTGTTATATACACTGTCTGGAGATTCTTTTCTTCTCTTCCTTCTTGTTCCTCCTCCTCGATTCTTCATATGTTGGGTGTTTTGTTCTGTGCTCTTTCTAGGAGTGCTCCCATCTAGAGCAGTCCCTGTAAGATGTTCTGTAGAGGTGGTTTGTGGAAAGCAAATTCCCTCAGCTTTTGTTTGTCTGGGAATTGTTTAATCCCACCATCATATTTGAATGATAGTCGTGCTGGATACAGTATCCTTGGTTCAAGGCCCTTCTGTTTCATTGTATTAAATATATCATGCCATTCTCTTCTGGCCTGTAGGGTTTCTGTTGAGAAATCTGACGTTAGCCTGATGGGTTTCCCTTTATAGGTGACCTTTTTCTCTCTAGCTGCCTTTTACACTCTTTCCTTGTCCTTGATCTTTGCCATTTTAATTATTATGTGTCTTGGTGTTGTCCTTCTTGGATCCTTTCTGTTGGGGGTTCTGTGTATTTCCGCGGTCTGTTCAATTACTTCCTCCCCCAGTGTTGGGAAGTTTTCAGCAATTATTTCTTCTAAGATACTTTCCATCTCTTTTCCTCTCTCTTCTTCTTCTGGGACCCCTATAATACGGATATTGTTCCTTTTGGATTGGTCACACAGTTCTCTTAATATTGTTTCATTCCTGGAGATCCTTTTGTCTCTCTCTCTGTCAGCTTCTATGCGTTCCTGTTCTCTGGTTTCAATTCCATCAATGGCCTCTTGCATTCTATCCATTCTGCTTATAAACCCTTCCAGAGTTTGTTTCATTTCTGCAATCTCCTTTCTGGCATCTGTGATCTCTTTCCGGACTTCATCCCATTTTTCTTGCGTATTTCTCTGCATCTCTGTCAGCATGTTTATGATTCTTATTTTGAATTCTTTGTCAGGAAGACTGGTTAGGTCTGTCTCCTTCTCTGGTGTTGTCTCTGTGATCTTTGTCTGCCTGTAGCTTTGCCTTTTCATGGTGATAGGAATAGTCTGCAGAACTGGGACGAGTGACGGCTGGAAGGACTTCCTTTCTTGTTGGTTTGTGGCCCTCCTCTCCTGAGAGAACAGCGACCTCTAGTGGCTTGTGCTGCGCAGCTGCGTGCAGACAGGGTTTCTGCTTCCTGCCCAGTTGCTATGGAGTTAATCTCCGCTGTTGCTGTGGGCGTGGCCTGGCTCAGGCAGCTACTCCATAATGGTGGAGTCGCGTTGGAGCAGGAGCTGCTGGGAGGCTATTTATCTCCGTAAGGGGCCTCCCTGCTCCCTGCAGCCCAGGGGTTAGGTTGCCCAGAGATCCCCGGATTCCCTACCTCTGGATTAAGTGACCCGCCCTGCCCCTTTAAGACTTCCAAAAAACACCCGCCAAAACAAAACAAAACAACGACCACCAAAAAAAAAAAAAAAAAGAAAAAATTTTTAAATTAAAAAAAAAAAAATGTCGTCGTTCGTTTTTCTTTATTCTCCGGTGCCAGCCTCAGGCCTCTGCTCACCGGTCTTTCTGCCCTTTTTCCCTAGTATTGGGGTCCCTATCCCCTTAAGACTTCCAAAAAGCGCTCGCCAAAACAAAACAGCAAAAAAGCAAAAAAAAAAAAAAAATGGTCGCGCGCTTTTCTTATGTCCTCTGTCGCCCAGCCTCCAGTGCCTGCTCACTGTTCTTGCTGCCCTGTTTTCCCAGTATCGAGGGCCCTGCACTCTGGCCCGGATGGCTGGGGCTGGGTGCTCGGCAGCCCTGTGCTCCGTCTCCCTCCCGCTCTGCCTGCTCTTCTCCCGCCGGGAGCTGGGGGGAGGGGCGCTCGGCTCCCGCGGGGCCGGGGTTTGTATCTTACCCGCTTTACGAGGCGCTGGGTTCTCTCAGGTGCGGATGTGGTCTGGATATTGTCCTGTGTCCTCTGGTCTTTATTCTAGGAAGGGTTGTCTTTGTTATATTTTCATAGATATATGTTGTTTTGGGAGGAGATTTCCGCTGCTCTACTCATGCCGCCATCTTCCGCCCCTTTATTGTTTTATTCTTACCAATTTTATTTATTTCTGATTTGATCTTTATTATGTCCCTCCCCCTGACTTTAGGCCTCATTTGTTCTTCTTTGGCTAGTTCATTAATTGTGAGTTCAGACTCTCTTCATTTAGGATTGTTCTCCTTTCCTGAGATAGGCCTGTATTGCAATATACTTCCCTCTTAGCACGACCTTCACTGTATCCCACAAATTTTGTGGTGTTGAGTTATTGTTGTCGTTTGCTCCATATGTTGCTTGATCTCTGTTTTTATTTGGTCATTGATCCATTGATTATTTAGGAGCATTATTAAGCCTCCTTGTGTTTGTGGGCTTTTTTGTTTTCTTTGCATAATTTATTTATAGTTTCATATTTTGTGGTCTAAGAAGCTGGTTGGTACAATTTCAGTACTTCTGAATTTACTGAGGCTCTTTTTGTGGCCTAGTATATGATCTATTCCTGAAAATGTTCCATGTGCACTTGAGAAGAATGTGCATTCTGCTGCTTTTGGGTGGAGTGTTCTGTAAATGTCTGTTAATTGCATCTGTTCTGGTGTTCAGTGCGTCTGTCTCTTACTTACTTCCTGTCTCATTGATCTGTCCTTTGGAATTAGTGGTGTGTAGAAGTCTCCTAAAATGAAAGTATTACATTCTGTTTCCCCCTTTAATTCTGTTAGTATTTGTTTCACATATGTATGTGCTTCTATGTTGGGTGCATAAATATTTTAAATGGTTATATTAGCCTTGTTGGACTGACCCCTTTATCTTTATGTAATGCACTTCTTTATCTTTTGTTACTTTCTTTGTTTTGAAGTCCATTTTGTCTGATACGAGTACTGCAACTCCTGATTTTTTCTCCCTATTATTTGCATGAAGTATCTTCTTCCATCCCTTCACTTTTAGTCTGTGTATGTCTTTGGATTTGAAGTAGGTCTCTTGTAGGCACCATATAGATGGGTGTTGATTTTTTTTTATCTGTTCTGTAACTCTATGTCTTTTGAATGGTGCATTCTGTCCATTTACAGTTAGAGTGATTATCCATAGATATGTATTCTTGTCATTGCAGGCTTTAGATTCATGGTTACTAAAGGTTCAAGGGTAGGTTCTTTACTATCTAACAACAACAGTCTAACTTAACTTGCTTAGTATGCTATTTTAAACACAATGTAAAGGTTATTTTTTCTCCCTTCTTTTTCTTCTTCCTCCACTTCTTATGTATTAGGTATGGTCTTTGTTTATCCCTTGTGCTCTTTGTGTATTCTGTACTCTTTGTGTATACCTTGACTGACTTTGTGGAAAGTTGATTAAATTTTGCATTTGCTTAGTAATTAATTGGTCTACTGCATTTACCGTGATTTTATTTTTTTGGGGGACAGCTCTTTAGCCTTAGGAGAACTTCTTTCTATAGCAGTCCCTCTAAAATGCACTGTAGAGATGGTTTGTGGGAAGTAAATTTGCTCAACTTTCACTTATCTGGAAATTATTTAATCCCTCCTTCAAATTTAAATGATAATCTTTCCAGGTAGAGTGTTCTTGGTTGGAGGTCCTTCTGTTTCATTGCATCAAGTATATCATGCCATTCCCTTCAAGCCTGTAAGGTTTCTGCTGAGAAGTCTGATGATAGCCTGATGGGTTTTCCTTCATATGTGTTATTTTTTCTCTCTCTGGCTGCTTTTAATACTCTTTCCTTGTCCTTGATCTTTGCCATTTTAATTACTATACTTCTTGATGTTGCCTTCCTAGTTCCCTTGTGTTGAGTAATGTGTGCATGTTCCCAGATTGGGGAAGTTTTCAGCAATTATTTCCTCAAAGAGACTTCCTATCCCTTTTTCTTTCTTCTTCTTCTGGTATGCCTGTAATGTGAATATTGTTCCACTTCAACTAGTCTCATAATTTTCTTATTAATCTTTCGTTCTTAGAGATACTTTTTTCTCTCTGTGCCTCAGCTTCTTTGTATTCCTGTTCTCTAATTTCTATTTCATTTGCTGTCTCCTCCACCTCATCGAATCTGCTTTTAAACCCATCCATTTTATGTTTATTTTCATTTGTTGTATTTTTCAAATTTTCTCCTCTTTCTTGAATTCCCCCTGCAATATTGAATGTTTTTCTGTAGCTCCATGAGCATATTTATGATTTTTATTTTGAAATTTTTATCAAGAAGATTGGTAACTTCAGTTTCACTTAACAATGTTTCTTGTGTTTAAGGGATTTTGGTTTGTACTAGAATCTTTTGCCATTTCATATTTCTAATGATTACTACAGAATAATAAGTTTGTGTAGGCGGCACCCCCTAGTGCCCAGAAGCTCTACTCTCTAGAGCTGCCCAGCACCTGAAGTGACAGCAGGGGTCACAGGCGGGCAGCACCAGTCCCTGCTGGAAGGAAAGTGCTCTTTCTTGCTTTCTGGGTGCAGTGCCTACCTCCACTATCAGGGCCAGTGAACCAAGCATACAGGGAGGAGGAGGCTCTGCATTATGCCCCATAGCTTCTGTAGGTGGGGCCGCCTTTCAGCTGGCCTGGAGCGATTGTGGGGGCAGCAGGTTTGCAAAATAGTGCCGGATGAGAGGAAGAAGCAGCAGTCTGCATGTCTCAGTGGGGGGCCTCGGTGCGTGTCACCTGCCAGTGGGATGGATTGCCTGAAGCTCCTGAAAGTTCCCAACTTGCTGGGCCGAGTGTGCTGGGATGATTTTGTCCACCTGTCCGTTCTCCTGAGCAGCAAGCTCTGTGTAATCCTTCCCTCTTTAGTGCCCTTCACACTATTGGGGAGACTTTCAAAGTGCCTGCCTTTCTTTTGTCCTGAGTGGCTGTTTGTGTGTACCTGTTATCCACAGGCAGCTGGAATCTCATTCTCTCTGAGTTTTCTGCCTGTCTTTTCTTTTCAACATCACTGATCTCAAGAACACCACATAATGTAGGTTCATGCTCTCAGAGCATATCTCTAGGGGTGTGTGTTTAGCAGTCCTGGGCTTCCACTCCCTCCTTGACCCATTTCTCATCCTCCCACTGGTGAGCCTTGGTTGGGAGAGGACTTGGGTCCCAACAGACCATGCCTTTGTGACCATTTCCTTTTCCATGAGGTCTTCTCTTTTCCTCAGATGTAGGCAGCCTGTTGCCATCTTCTTTCTGGTCGCTTTTTCAGGATTAGTTGAATTTGCTGTATTTTTGGAGTATATGTAGTTTTTGAGAAGAGGTTTTTATCTGACTTCTCACTCCATCTTTAACCCTCTCCTGAATTGAATGTTTTATAAGCCATCTGCACAGTTAGATTCATAGGCTTTCTTTGCACAGAAGGATGTCACAACTGCTGGTAACCTCAATGTAGTTCTGAAAGTTACCCACCGTGCCTTTTCCCAAGCCAGATTTTCTTCTATGTAATAGGAAGTTAGAGTAGATTTCAAAGACAATCAAAAAAATAAAGTGTTGTGAAATAATGGACTAAAATTATTTAGTTTATAACATCTCCATCATTAACTACTGCACACATTCCACCCCATGCCCTCTTTCTCGGCAACAAGAATATGAAAACTAAATGAGCACTTTCTTTTTTCCATGTCTGCTTACAACTGTCTTGTTAAAATAGATCTGTTTGGCTGACTAAGTCATATATACTTCCTTATGATTTAGAACAATAATTTGTATTGACACAATTAGCAAGATATTGAAGCACATTTGATTTTTACAAAATATAATATCTTATACTTGTAATTTTTTCTACTTAACCTAATAAAATTCCTAATGTTATGATGACAGATTTTCTTCCAGATCAAAATTACTTATTAAAACCTCTCAGAAGAAATTGACACCACCACTCCCAGATAAGGGGACTGTAAATAACAAATTCTAGGAATATTCCATTCCAATTGTAGATGGTTTCATGAAGTAAACCTCTAACCTTACATCAGGAAACAAACATGATTTTAAGGATAGATTCTTATCCTAAAACCAGTGGCAAAAGAACAAGTGATAGTTTAAGTATTTATCATCTGTCTCTCTGCACTAGGAAGTTATATCTATGAGAAGGTCCTCTTGATTCACTGCTGAATCTCCTGTATCAAACACTGTGCCTTGTGCCTTGTAGGCTTTTAGCACATACTTTTGGAATGGGTGTATATCAGCTATTGTTGTATTAAAAAATAACTCTAACTTTTGGTGAAAAAAATGGTAGAGTAGGGAGGCAAAGCAGAAAGCTCCTCCCACATCCATACCAAGGAAACAAATAACTCTTAAAATGACCTGAAAATTGCAGAATAGGCTGTCTTCCCCTGGTGAAGGAGTAGACTATGCAGAGAAGATTAAAGTGGAGACCTGTGATTAAGCAGAATCCAGGCCCTTACCCATCCCAGCCAACAAGTAGGAGACAGAGGAACAGAGTGGGGAGGGGATAAGCAGTCAGCAACTCTGTATGCTGGGCCCTGGAGGTCTCCTCTGGGAATACAAGTCCACATTGCTCTGGGCCTTGGTGATTAATGGGGCTTGACACTAGGGAGAGCTGAAGCATTCTGGGAGGCTGGGACTCCCACTGCTTGTGAAAAGGCATATTCCATCAGTCTCACTGAGACCCAACATAGGGGCTACAGTTTGAAAGATTTACCAGCAGTGGGAAGGGTGCCAGAGGGGAAAGGGCTGGAGGGAGATCTCTCCACAGGAGAAAGGGCAGGTGGAGGATACTTTCCTAGCCCTCCCTCATCCCAACTGGTCAGGCACTCATGGGAGCCAGCCCCAAACTCTCCATCCCCCTCACTGGTGACTCAGTCCTGAGGAGCTTCTCTGTGCACCTGCCTACCCACATGGCCTGAGTGGCCCAGTAGCAGTCAGCCTTTGCTGCCTGGCAGGTGGAGGGAGACTTTCCCACCTTTACAGGCCCTCTCTCATTCCGCTGAGGAGATGACTATGGAAGCCAGCTCCAAACATTCCTTCCTCCTTGGTAGTGGCCCAACCCTGTGCTGTGCTCCCCTGTGCATCCATCATGCTCACTCCATCAGCCCATCAGGACTCTTATAGCTGCATGGCAGGCAGAGGGTGGCACTGATCACAGTGATCACAGAAAGAGCACTGATGCATGGCTCACAGAGGGCCAGCTGAAACAAGCTGTCAGCCATGGTTGACAAAGATCAGCCACTGCTAGCATACAGGCAAAGGTGCAGCCCTGCACACAATGATACCAGAAGAAGTCCCACTGTACAGGTCACAGAGGGCTGGCTGAGGTGAGCTGCCAGCTGTTGGGGAACTGTGATTGGTCACTGCTGGCAGATGGACAGAAGGGCAGCTCCACCCAAAATCCCAGCAGAAGTTCCCCTGCATACAAGACTCACAAAGGGCCTCTGCTAACAGACATGAGCCAATGCTGGCAGACAGGCAAAAGGGCAGCCATGCCCATAACCTGCCAATAGCAACTACAGCTCCACCACAAAGGAGAGCCAGGCACAGGTGAAAAATGTCTTGAGCTTCTGGACATCACAAGATGCCTTCTTCATAAAGCTATTAAGAAGACCAGGAGGCCCAGTGGATTAATCTAGTATGAAGGATGAAACACAGAGACCCAAATGAAATGAGTAGATAGAGGAATATGTTCTAAATAAAACTAGAGAATAAGACACCAGAAGGAGGGCTAAATGAAACAGACAGCACCGATCTTCTTAATAAAAATTTCAAAATAAGAGTTATAAATATGCTCACCGATCTCTGGAGATATACTGGTGATCTCAGGGAGAATTTCAACAAAGAGATAGATTTGAAAAAAAGCCACTTAGTGCTGAAGAATATAGTAACTGAAATGAAAAAAATCCAGTGGAGGGAATAAGTAATAGATTGCTGTAAGTAGAGGAGTCAATCGATTAAATGGAAATTAGAGAAGAGGGAAACAATGAAACTGAGGAGCAGGGAGAAAAAATAATCTCTGGACTTGAGAGGATGCTAAGAGTTGTCTGAAAATTCCAAATGAAACAATTTTCACATAATAGGGGTACCCACAGGAGAAGAGAGACAAAGGAGTATCAAAATCTCTGAAGAAATAATTTCTGAAAACACCAAAATATGGGGAAGGAAATAGACATCCAGATCCTGGAAGCACAATGAGTCCCTATCAAAAGGGACCCCAGTAAGACAACACCAAGACATATAATAATTAAAATGACAAAGATTAATGATAAAGAGAGGGTATTGAAAGCAGCTAGAGAGAGGCAAAACATTTCTCAAAAGGGAAACCCTATCAGGCTATCAGCAGCCTTCTCAGCAGGAACTTTACAGGTCAGAAGGGAGTGGCATGAGATACTAAATGTATTGAAACAAAAGGACCTTCAATCAAGAATTCTCTACCCAGCAAGATTATCATTCAGAGTTTAAGGAGAGATTAAAAGTTTCCCAAGTAAACAGAAGTTAAAAGAATTCACCACCCCTAAACAAACCTTAAAGGGACTTCTGTAGATGGAAATATTCTTAAGCCCAAATATTTGTCATCAGTGAAAATAAACCCACATTAACGGTAATAGACTAATTACTTACTAAGCAAGTGTGAAGTTAAACACAGGGTAAAATCAGCCATACACAAAATTGGTGAAGGGATCCAAAAAAATGCAGATTATAACATCTAATACATAATGTGTGGAAGAGAAAAAAAATAAAAATGAATCAATTTTAGACTGTGTTTGAAGTAGAGGGAGCAAATATAAACTGTTATATATTTAGGAAACTATCCATGAACCTGTGGTAACCACAAGCCTAAAACCTATAATGGATAACACAAAAATTTTTTTAAAAGAAATATAATTACAACACTAAAGAAAACCATTAAATAACAAGAGAATAGTATTAGAAAGGATTCGGAAGGAACCACAAAACAACCAGAAAACACTTAATAAAATGGCTATAAGTACATACCTATCAATAACTACCTTACATGTAAATGGATTGAAGACATCAATTGAAAGACATAGAGTGACAGAATGGATAAAGAAACAAGAGCAGTCTATATGCTGCCCATGAGAGACTCATTTCATACCCAAAGGCATATACAGACTAAAAGTGAAGGGATGGAAAATGTTTCATGCAAATAATAGAGAGAAAAAAGCAGGGGTTGTAGTACTTATATCAGACAAAATATATATCAAAACAAAGAAAGTAACAAGGGACAAAGAAGAACATTACATAATGATAAAGGTGTCAGTCCAACAAGAGGATATAACCATGATAAATATCTATGCACCCAACATATGAACAACTAAGTATATAAAATAAATACTAAGAGAATTAAAGGGGGAATTATATTGCAACACATTCATTTTAGGAGACTTTAACACATCACTCACATCAATAGAAATATTAATCAGACAGAAAATAAATAACCAAACAGAGGCACTGAACAATACATTTGATCAGATGGACTTAACAGATATCTACAGAGCATTCCACCCAAAAGTAGTACAATGCATATTTTTCCCAAGTAAACATGGAAAGTTCTCCAAAATCACACACTAGGTCACAAAAATAGCCTCAATAAATTAAAAAGATTGAAATTATACCAAGCATTTTTTCAGATAACAGTGGTATGAAACTAGAAATAAATTACATAAAGAAAACAAAAAAAGGCCTGCAAGCACATGGAGGCTAAACAACATGCTTCTAAATAACCAATGAATCAATGAACAAATCAAAAGAAAAACCAAGCAATACATGGACACAAAATAGAGATCAAAATATGTGGGATGCCACACAAGTGGTTCTAAGATGGAAGTACATAGCAATACAGGCCTTCTTTAAGAAACAAGTACAATCCAAAAATAAATAGTCTAAAACTCACAACAAAATAAACTTTAAAAGAACAAATGAAACCCATAGTTAATAGAAGGACGAACATAATAAATATCAGAACAGATATAAATAAAATAGGGAAGAATAAAACAATAGAAAAATCAATAAAACCAAGAGCTCATTCTTTGAGAAGATAAACGAAATAGACCTTCCTTAGCCAGCCTTATTAAGGAAAAGAAAGAGGACACAAATAAAAAAATCAGAAATGGAAAAGGAATAGTAACAACAGATACAACCAAAAAACAAAAATACCAATTATTACTAGGGAATTCTATGAAATTCATATTTCAATAAATTGGACAACCTAGAAGAAGTGGAAATATTCCTAGAAAAGTATAACCCTCCAAGACCAACCCAGGAAGAAACAGAAAATCTGCATATACCAATTACAAGTAATGAAACTGAATTGGTAATAAAAAACACTCCCAACAAACAAAATTCCAGGACCAGATGACTTCACAGCTAAATTCTGCCGAACTTTTAAAGAGGAGCTAATACCTATTCTTCTTAAAGTATTCCAAAAAGTAGAAGAAGAGGAAATACTTCCAAACTCTTTCTACGAGGCCAGCATCACTCCAATACAAAACCAAAGATACTATGAAAAAGTTATTACAGACCAGTGACCCTGATGAACATAGATGTAAACATCCTCAACAATGTATTATTAGCAAACCAAATTCAAAAATACAGCAAAAGGATCAATTATTATGACCAAGTGGGATTTAACCCAGGCATGCAAGGATGGTAAAATATTCATGCATCAATCAACATCATACATCACACTAAAGAAAAGTATATAAACCACATTATCATCTCAATAGATGCCAAAAAAGCATTTGACAAAATTCAACATCCATTCATGATAAAACTCTTAACAAATGGGTATAGAGGAAACTTACTTCAACATAATAAAGGCCATACATGACAAACCCACAGCTAACATCATACCCAATGGCAGAAAACTGAAAGCTTTTCCTCTAAGATCAGGAATAAAACAAGGATGTCCACTCTCACCACTTTTATTCAATGTAGTACTCAAGGTCCTAGCCAAGACAATCATATAACACAAAGAGATAAAAGGCATCCAAATTGGTAAGGAAGAAGTAAAACTGTCATTATTTGCAGGTGACATGATATTACATGGAGAAAACCCTAAAGAATCCACCAAAAATGTATTAGAACTAATAGGTGAATTCAGCAAAGTTGCAAGATACAAAGTTAATACACAGAATCAGTTGCATTCCTATATACTAACAACGAACTAGTACAAAGTGAAATCAGGAAAACAATTCCACTTACAATTGCATCAAAAAGTATAAAACACCTAGTAATAAGTCTAACCAAGAAGGTGAATGACCTGTACTCTGAAAACTATAAGACACTCATGAGAGAAGTTGAAGATACATATAAATGGAAATTGATATCATGATCATGGATTGGAAGAATTAATATTGTCAAAATGGTCATCATGCCCCAATTTACAGATTCAGTGCACTACCTATCAAAACACCAATAGCATTTTTTAATGAACTAGAGAAAATAATGCATATGGAACCACAAAAGACTCCAAATAGCCAAAGCAATCCTGAGAAAGAACAAAGCTACAAATCTGGGGATATTATGCTCACTGACTTTGAGCTATATGAAAAAGCCACTGTAATTAAACAGTATAGTACTGGCACAAGAGCAGACCCATAGATCAATGGAACAGAATAGAAGGTTCAGATATAAACCCATACATACATGGTCAATTAATATATGATAAAGGAGCCATAAAAATACAATGGGGAGAAGCAGGAGGAGCCAAGAAGGTGGTGTGAGTGGGACAGTGGTAATCTCCTCCCAAAACCATATATATTTTTGTAAATACAACAAATACAACTATTCCTAAAAGAGAGACCAGAAGAAACAGGAGAACAGCTAGGCTACATCTACATCTGCGAGAACCCAGGGCCTCACAAAAGGGGTTAAGATACAAGCCGCGTCCCAGTGGGACCCAAGCAACACCCCTACCTCAGCTCCCTGGTGGGAGGAGAGGAATCGGAGCAGGGAGGGAGAGGGAGCCCAGGACTGCTAAATACCCAGCCCTAGTCATCCTCACTGGGAGCACAGACATACAGTGCATGGTGTGCTGGATACTAGGGAAACGGAACAGTAAAACCTGCAAGCGGGTTCCCACAGCCGGCGCCCCTGGGACAAAAGAAAAGCGAGTGCTCTTTGAAAGTCTTAAAGGGACAGGGACTCCACAGCTGGATGGAAGCGTCCCAGCACACTCAGCCCAGTGGCTGGGAATCCCGGGGAACTCCAGTCACCCTAACCCCCTAGGCAGCAGCGCAGCTTGGAGGCCCCTCACGGCAATAAACAGCCTCCTGCCCGTTCCCTTCTGGTGCAGCCCCACCATAGCAGAGCAGCGGCCTGAAAGCGGCCACACCCACATCAACCACGCTGAGCTTACTCCACAGTGGCCGGGCAAGAATCAATCAGAGGCCCCGTCTGCACACAACTGCCCAGCACAAGCCGCTAGGGGTCGCCGTTCTCCCAGGAAAGGAAGGCCAGGAGCAAGTGGAAAGGGACTTGGCACTCCCAGCTGACACACGCACCAAATGCCCACGACTACCTCCATCACCATGATAAGGCAGAAGAATTTGATCCAGACCAGAATAACCCAGACATCCTCCCCTGAGAGGGAACCAGGGGAGATAGATTTAACCAATCTTCCTGAAAAAGAATTCAAAATAAAGGTCATAACCATGCTGAATGACTTGCAGAGAAATATGCATGAGCAAAGGAGGGAGAATACAGAAATAAAACAATCTCTGGAAGGACTTAAAAGCAGAATGGCTTATATGCAAGAGGCCATTAATGGAATAGAAATCAGAAAACAGGAATTCAGAGAAGCTGATGCAGAGAGAGATAAAAGGATCTCAGGGAATGAAAGAATATTAAGAGAACTGTGTGACCAATCCAAACAGAACAATATTCGCATTATAGGGGTACCAGAAGAAGAAGAGAGGGAAAAAGGGATAGAAAGTGTATTTGAAGAAATAATTTCTGAAAACTTCCCCAAACTGGGGGAGGAAATAGTCTCTCAGACCATGGAAGCACACAGAACTCCCAACACAAGGGACCCAAGGAGGACAACACCAAGACACATAATAATTAAAATGTCAAAGATCAAAGACAAGGACACAGCATTAAAGGCAGCCAGAGAGAGAAAAAAAGTCACCTACAAAGGAAAACCCATCAGGCTATCATCAGACTTCTCAACAGAAACCTTACAGGCCAGAAGAGAATGGCATGATATATTTAATGCAATGAAACAGAAGGGCCTTGATCCAAGGATACTGTATCCAGCACGATTATCATTTAAATATGAAGGAGGGATTAAACAATTCCCAGACAAGCAAAAGTTGAGAGAATTTGCCTCCCACAAACCACCTCTGCAGGGTATTTTAGAGGGACTGCTCTAGATGGAAGCACTCCTAAGACTAAACAGATGTCACCAGAGAAAATAAAATCACAGCAAAGAAAGCAGACCAACCAAATACTAACTAAAGGCAAAAAATAAAATCAACTACCCACAAAAGCAGTCAAAGGAAACACAAAAGAGCACACACACACACACACACACACACACACACACACACACACACCTAACATACAAAGAATGGAAGAGGAGGAATAAGAAGGGAGAGAAATAAACAATCATCAGACTGTGTTTATAATAGATCAACAAGCGAGTTAAGTTAGACAGTAAGATAGTAAAGAAGCTAACCTTGAACCTTTGGTAACCATGAACCTAAAGCCTGCAATGGCAATAAGTACATATCTTTCAATAATCACCCTAAATGTAAATGGACTGAATGTACCAATCAAAAGACACAGAATAATAGAATGGATAAAAAAGCAAGACCCATCTATATGCTGCTTACAAGAGACTCACCTCAAACCTAAAGACATGCACAGACTAAAAGTCAAGGGATGGAAAAAGATATTTCATACAAACAACAAAGAGAAAAAAGCAGGTGTTGGAGTACTAATATCAGATAAAATAGACTTCAAAACAAAGAAAGTAACAAGAGATAAAGAAGGACATTATATAATGATAAAGGAGTCAATCCAACAAGAGGATATAACCATTATAAATATATATGCACCCAAAACAGGAGCACCAACATATGTGAAACAAATACCAACAAAATTAAAGGAGGAAATAGAACACAGTGCATTTATTTTAGGAGACTTCAACACACCACTCACTCCAAAGGACAGATCCACTAGACAGAAAATAAATAAGGCCACAGAGGCACTGAACAACACAAGGCAAGGAAAAAAATGCAATGGGGAAAAGACAGCCTCTAAATAACTGGTGTTTGCAAAACTGAATAGCTATATGCAAGAGAATGAAACTGGCTTACTATCTAATCCTTACACAAAAGTAAAATTTAAGTGGATTAAAGGCCTAGATGTAAGACAGGAAATCATAATCTCTTAGAAGAAAACATAGAGAAAACTCTCTTGAACATAAGCATGCACAATTTTCTTCCTGGATATATTTCCTTGGGCAAAGGAAACAAAATAAGAAAATAAACAAGTGGGACTACATCAAACTAAAAAGCTCTGTACAGGAAAGGATGCCATCAACAGAACAAAAAGGCAACCTACAATGTGAGAGGATATATTTGTAAGTGATGTATCCACTAAGGGGTTAACATCCAGAACAAAGAACTCATTCAACTTAACACCAAAAAAAACCCAAATAACCCAATTAAAAAGTGGACAGAGGAAGAAAAAGACCCCGAATAGCCAAAGCAATATTGAGAAGGAAGAATAAAGCAGGGGATTATGCTCCCCAACTTCAAGCTCTACTACAAAGCCACAGTAATCAAGATAATTTGGTACTGGCACAAGAACAGACCCATAGAGCAATGGAACACACTAGAGAGCTCAGATATAAATCCAAACATATATGATCAATTAATATATGATAAAGGAGCCATGGATATACAACGGGGAAGAGACAGACTCTTCAACAACCGGTGTTGGCAAAACTGGACAGCTACATCCAAGAGAATGAAACTGGATTATTGTCTAACCCCACACACAAAAGGAAACTCAAAATGGATCAGAGACCTGAATGTAAGCCATGAAACCATTAAACTCTTAGAAGAAAACATAGGCAAAAATTTCTTGAATGTAAACATGAGCACTTTTTCCTGAACACATCTCCTTGGGCAAGGGATACAAAATAAAAAATGAACAAATGGGACTATATCAAGCTAAAAACTTCTGTACAGCAAAGGACACCATTAGCAGAACAAAAAGGCGTTCTACAGTATAAGAGAATGTATTTGTAAATGACATACCCAACAAGGGGTTAACACCGAAAATATGTAAAGAACTCACACACCTCAACATCGAAAAAGCAAATAACCTTATTAAAAAATGGGGGGAGGATATGAACAGACACTTCTCCTAAGAAGAAATGCAGATGGCCAACAGACACATGAAAAAATGCTCCACATTGCTCATTATCAGGGAAATGCAAATTAAAACCACAATGAGATATTATCTCAGACCAGTGCTGATGGCCAACAGTGAAAAGACTAGGAACAATAAATTCTGGAGAGTATGCAGAGGAAAGAGAACCCTCCTCCACTGCTGGTGGGAATGTAAACGAGTTCAACCATTGTGGAAAGCAATATGGAGGTTCTTCAAAATACTACGAATAGAAATACCATTTGGCCCTGGAATTCCACTCCTAGGAGTTTACCCAAAGAAACAACTTCTCAGATTGAAAAAGATATACGCACCCCTATATTTATCACAGCACTATTTACAATAGCCAAGACATGGAAGCAACCTAAGTGTCCATCACTAGATGAATGGATAAAGAAGAGGTGGTACATATACACAATGGAATACTATTCAGCCATAAGAAAGAAACAAATCCTACCATTTGCAACAACATGGATGGAGCTAGAGGGTATTATGCTCAGTGAAATAAGTCATGCAGAGAAAGACAAATACCAAATGATTTCCCTCATTTCTGGAGTGTAACAATGAAGCAAAACTGAATGAACAAAATAGCAGCAGACTCACAGACTCCAAGAAGGGACTAGTGGTTACCAAAGGGGAGGGCGTGTGGAGAGGGAGGGAGAAGGTGTTTGTGGGGTATCATGATTGGTGCACATGGTGTGTGTGGGGTCGTGGGGAAGACAGTAGCTCAGAGAAGACAAATAGGGACTCTTCGGCATCTTAATACACTGAGGGACAGTGACTGCAATGGGGTATGGGGGAGGACTCGATAATAAGGGTGAATATAATAACCACATTGTTTTTCTTGTGTATATCAATGATACCTTAGTAATATATATATATATATATAAAAGAAATGGGCAGAGCCCCTGAACAGACATTTTTTAGAGAAGATATACACATGGTCAACAGGCACACAAGAAGATACTCCACATTGCTAATCACCAGGGAAATGCAAATCAAAATCACAATGAGATATCACCTCACACCAGTTAGAATGACCACTATCCAAAAGACAAGAAAGAACAAGTGTTGATGAGGATGTGGAGAATAAGGAACCCTCCTACACTGTTGGTGGGAATGTAAATTGGTCCAGCCACTGTGGAAAGCAGTATGGAGGCTCCTCAAAAATCTAAAAATAGACTACCATACTACCCAGAAATTCCACTTCTAGGAATTACCTGAAGAAAACAATATCCCTGATTTGAAAAGACATATGCACGCCTATGGTTATTGCCACATTTACAGTAGTCAAGATATGCAAGCAACCAAATTTTTCATCAATAGATGAATGGGTAAGGAATAAGTAATGCATATACACAATGCAGCCATAAAAGGAAATCCTTCCATTTGTGACAACATGGATGGACCTAGAGGGTATTATGCTTAGTGAAATATGCTAGGAGGAGAAGAAATGCCATATCATTGCACTTTGTGGAATCTAAAAACAAAACACAAAAATAATAAACTAGCAATATACTCATAGACACTGAGAAGTGACTGGTAGTTACCATGCGGGAGGGATTGGGGGTAGGGGAGTGGCGTGGGGGAGACACACAAAGGAGCATGAATATTCTCAGTCATGAGATAAGTTGCATAAATTTAGTCTATCCTGACTAATATAGGAGTTGCATAAATTTGACTTGATAGTACAGCATGGAGAATATAGTGAATGGTTCTGTAACATCTTTCTACGTTGACAAATTGTAACACTAGTTGAGGTCAGATTTAATAATGTGGGTAGTGTTGAACCATTGTGTTATGTACTTGGAACTAATATAAGATTGTTTGTATCAATTATGCTTCAATTAAAAGATGTATATATGAAATTAGAACAATTTCCATACTCTTGAAAATTTAATTTACAGCCCAGACTTTGCTGCCATCTTGTGGAGATATTACAAAGCTCCTTATCGATATCAATATCATTGATAAAGTTTGGACCCCCTGATGTCAGAGCTTTACTAGTTAGTAATCATTGTAAAAAATAAAATGTGAGATCTGAACAATAAAGTAGAGCTAAAAAAAAAAGTCCCTCCAAGACTTAGTGGATTAAAACAAAACAATATCATTAGGACTTGCGGTTCTAGAAGCTGGCTGGGCTCAGTTGCAGAAGCCGCTCCTATTGAAGGTCCTTCTTGTGTTTGTAGTCAGATGGTGGCTGCAGCTGAAGACGTCTTGAAGACTTCCTCTCTCTAATACCTGGAAGCTGATGGCTGTCCGCAGAGCAGTGGCCCTGTCAGAACACTTACCCAGGGCTTCTCCATGTAGCCTGCATTTCCCCACAGCATGTTGGTTAGGCTCCAAGAGTACACTGCTCAAATAAACAAGGAGAAAGTGTGTGCATTTTTATGAACCAGCCTGGGAAGTCACATAGCATGGTTTCCATCATGAAGTCCTCCATGCTGAAGGGGAGGGGCCGGGCACCCAGGATTCAGTAGAAGGTATGTAAGTGCCATATTTTATCAGCGTATGGGATGAAATACACTGCAGAAGCCATCTTTGGAGAACTCAGTCTTCCACAAAGGCTGACCAACATCAAACTGTAGTTATTCATAAGCAAATATGGGACACCCTCAAGTAGTATCAAGAGATAAGTTGGAGACATTTGAAGTGGGATGAAGATCCTCTGGTAGCATATAAATGATGTGGTAATGATGGAGAACCATATTATGGATGTTTTATAAATCTTGTCTTGGTTGTGCAGAGATACTGGGGAGATCATGCAGGAGGGTGGGGGCAATGGGAACTTGAAGTAAGTGGAGGTCTGTTCTCCATCATCTACTTCAATGAGAGCATCCCTAATTTTAATGGCTTTGTTTATATAATCACATAACTTTGTTTCTGTGTAGTGATTCAGTTGAATGGAAACACTCTGCTCCATTAAAGAAGGGTTGGTAACCTGTAGGAGTGAGTAAGATTATAGGCATGCAGCTATGCTTGATTTCTCTTGATTCAGGTGTTGCTAATATTCCTTGTTTGTTTTGTCATTTTAGACAATTTGGTGGGAACTACTAACAGGCAATTCCAAGGAAATGAATGGAAATTGCATGACATTCAGTGCACCACTTGCCTTTCAGATGTCAAATGTGGCTTGTTACCTCCGATGCCTCCTCTGCACATATCCTGCTGGCTGTTACTGTTAGCTGTATTTAGTGCATTTAAATATTAATTGTTTATATGACTGTTGCCTATTAAGGTCTCCATCTGCCAGAAAGATCACCATTATTCCTAACCATCAGGGTCTACTGTCCTGTTAGTCTCTCATTCATAAGAAGAAGGAGACAAAGTAAGTGCATTAGTTTTGTTTCTTCAACACACATTTAGCAAAAATTTATATGTTTTTTATTTCTTCTTATCGACATAAGTATGAATAATGAAGAGTTATATTGTAAGATAAGAGAGCAAAAACAAGGCTGAGGATAACTCCTATATTAGTCAGGATAGACTAAATTTATGCAAAGGCAGTACAACACACACATATCAGTGACTTAACACATGAATTATTTTTGGTCATGCAATTGTTAGCCCAGACAAATCTCCAAGTCTGCTGCCTTTTACATGGTAACTCAGCCATGCAGGCTTCTTTGATCTTGTGACTCTACCATCTCAGTATAGCCTCTGGGAAGAAAGAGACTAGGAGCTGCGTCAGAGCTCTCCACTGCCTCACCCTAGAAATGATCCTTCAGAGCACTGCCCATCGGTGAGAACGAGGTGTGTGTCCCAGCCTGAGCATAAAGCAGCTGTAGTCGTGATCTTCTGTGCACCCAGAAAGGAGAGGAGAGTCACACACTAGAAATGCCTGCCATGGTACCTACTGTTGTCAAGGTTTTTGCAATCTTTTTGGAAAGTACTGAGGGTATTCTTTGACCCAGTAATTGTGTTCTTGGCGACTTAGAAAATTATTCTGTAAACAACCTCCTCCTCAAATAACAAAAGGTATTTGCTTTTATTTCCCATAACAACCTGAATATTAATCTGCCATAGTTCACAATGAATTATTTTATCACTATTCACTTCTGCATCTGACTTTCACACTGTCTGTGATGAGATCTGTAGGTATGACCAGGATCTTACATATTTTTGAATCCCAAGCCTTTGTAGATGCAAAAAGTTAACCAACAATGTAAGCTGGGGTAAAAATGTCTGTACTGGAAGATACTTATAAGTACCAAAATCTCAGCCTGCACTTGTCATGACTTAGGTATGTAAAGCTGGTAGAGAGCTGTCTGAGATGTCAGGTAAGAAAGATTTTATGCTGGAATTTAGTCTTCAATTGGATTTGAAAGATTAGTAGTGGATACGGACTGAAAGGAAAGTTACTATTAGATTCTGCTTTTGCCTAGATCTTCTAATTCATAGCAATTGGCTGGTCTGTTAACCAACACTGACCAAGATATAGTTGCAGATTCAGGTCAACTGGTGACAGGGCCTAGAATTACTCTTGTTATTTTTCCAGTTTCTAGTGTATCCTGGAAGGAAGTGGGGCTGTGGTGCATACAGGTATTAATAAATGGCATCCTTTATCTTCCCCACCACCCTCACCTCAGGTTCTAATTTGCATGTCAACTTACCCACTCTATCTTGAACACCCTTGGGCTCCTCTTCAGTCTGTTCCATTGCTTCTGGCTTCCTGGGTTGTAGTCTTGCATTCCAAAAGCTTGGATCTCACACTAACCCAGTCAGACTGTAGGGAACCATAGTGATGCCTCTGGTCTGACTCTGGGTTTTATTACCCACAGACACCTGGTCTCTTGCATTGTCACAGACAGCAATGGGTGTGTCCCTATATAAGCATTGAACTAGATTCCTCATATAAGCCAGAGGTTTAGGTGGTGCAAAACCAAGTGGGCAAGTTGGTGTGCCGACCAGCACCTGATTCAAATCTATTCTACACCCACTCTTGTCTCCATGCCCCAGCCCTTTTTTTGTCTAAATTCTCCACTCCCCTCTTCCCCACCAGTTGAGCACTGAGGTCTTAGTATGTGTCTAAGGGAACATACCTGATATATAGTGTGATTCCACTCTGAGCACAGAATGTGAGAAGAGTCAGAGATGAGAATACCTAAAGTATATATAGAAATGGTAATAGATTAGGAAGAAGGAAGCAAATGGTTTCCACTTGAGACGGTATAAATTCAGGCTTGAAAAGAAGGTAGAAGCTATGTCACAGAACTCATTGGATGCTAAGTTAACAGAATGTGAATTTACTCTGTAAAGAAGTCACTCTTGTGCAGTTCATAGCATCCAAGATTGTTAGTAAGTCCAAGTTGGGTCTTTTAATCTTACCTCTGTCACTCAGTCACTATAATCTTAGCTCTGTCACTCACTCCCTTATATGGTTAGACAAATGGCTCTAATTTTCTGAATCTCATTTTTTCTCCCTCAAATCGAGCATATCATTTTTGCTGTGAAGATTAGACTTGGTGCATCTAAAATAATGGGCACAGTGGCTGGCAGAAAGCAAATATTTACAAAGGGCTAAATGATCATTGAAAATAGGGAGAATGTGCTGATAAGAGTGGTATTTTCAGAAGAATAAATTGACTGTTTACTGGATGGGATTGTAGCTGCTGCCTATAACAAAGGCAAGGGGAATAAATCAATATATATTATATAATCTATTAAAAATAAAGAGACAAGTTCTGAACTAAGATGGGGTATATTAGAAAGAAAAAGAAGGAACAAAGACAATGCCCTGTATGTGTGCCCCAAAGTGTACAACACGTGACTGGGAGAATGTTGGGGCTAGGGCAGCAGGTTTGTGGTGAAGATGAGACTGGACTTGAGAAGTGTGGAGTTTGACATCAGGGCAGTAAATCCAAGAGGGCATGAATGCCTGTAACATATGCTGGAAACATGAGGAAGGTTGACCTTTGGATTTGGAAATTTTCTGTGTAGAAGTCATACTGGAAACAATGAGGGTGGGTAAGATCTGTCCCAAGCACAAAACACATGCTTCCAAAGGTCAGGAGGAAAAAAGAACCCAGTGAAGACCCAGTGTATATCTCACGACAGAAGTGGTAGACACAGAATCACATATCTCAAGGATGGAATGGTACTTCTATCTCTAAGGTGGCATCAGGTCCGTAACTACGGAATCCTTGTTCTGGGATCCATAGTTGTGGTTTTCTCATGTTACCACCAGGTAGAGCCCATGATATACCACATCTCTACTGCTTTTGGAGATGAGCTAAATTCAAGAAATTTGAGGGCTATTTACTGTCCACTGGACTGAAGAAGTTTTACGTAATAAGTTGATAGAATTTGTAAAAAGATCTAAAAGTAGATTATATTTCACTAAAATATGGGCTAATTATCACAGACAGATGTTAGCAGCTCTGTTGAAATAATTAATTGGAAGGAATGAATAATTTGTTCTCTGAGGTCATTTTTATTTAGATGTGCTTGTGCAGAAATTTCTTCACCTTTTCCAAGTGAAAAATCCATATATTCACTATTACTTTAGTGCTAAACAGCATGACTTTTTGGGCAAAAAAAGGCATTTAGGTAATTTTAAGACAAAATTAATTCATCTTCCTTGAACATTCTAATTTCAGTTCAAACCAGTTTTATTTTCTCTCTTCTGCTAAAATCATATGATAAACAGGACCTCTCTTGATATTGGATGTCTCGGTGAGCTTCTTCCTGGTTTATCTAACAGCCTTTAGGGGGAAGATTTCACATCTTTCCTTAGAGCCACTCTCCTTAGAATGTTACTCTTGTTTAATTAAGGTCCAGTGAACTCAGTACAGAAATTAAAGTTGAAAAAAATGTTTTTGGTAGCTTGGTGAGAAATAGGGGGAAGGGAGGTGGGAAAGAGAAAGAAATAGGGGAAGAAGGGGGAAGAGGAGGAGAAGGAAGAGGAAATGTAGAAGAAAGGGGATGGGGAATGAAGGAGAGAATGATATTGGTATTATAGAGCCACCGTCTCTTGACCGGTGATATTCCTCGAGATTTCCTGAGGGTCACTTTACTCAATGAACTTTTCATTAAAGTAAAATAAGCACACAGAAAACTGTATGTATCATAAATTCACAGCTCTATAAAAATCAACAGTTCCTCACAAGCTTCCCATAATATGAATTTTTATCATAAAGAGTATATTCATGTGTGTTTGGTTTACTTTGATCGGTATTAAGTCTGTGAGGCTAACTTTTACTGTGGGAGAAAAATTATTGCTCCTTTATTTGCACAGATGTACAGTATGTCATGCCTTGCTATTTATTTATCCATTTATCCATTCAACTGTTAATGGACATTTGGGTAGTTTCAAGTTTGTGTGATCACAAATTGTACTACTATGAACATTCTTGTATATCTTATAGTGAATGTATGTGTGCATTTATGTTGAGTATGTCAATAAAGATAAAACTACTGGATCACAAATTTGTTCAATTTTAGATAACACTGTTAAATAGTTTTCCAAAGTAGTTATGTCAGTTTATATTCCCATCTATAGTATATAAGAACTCCAGTTGTTCTAAATTCTTGCCAACATTTGGTATTTTTCTTCCTTTTCATTACAGCCATTCTGGTGAATATATTTTGTGGTTTTAATACACATTTCCTTGATTACTAAAGGAGTATGGCATCTTTTCATATGTGTATTTACCATTTTGAAAGTTGGTTTTTAAACATTGCTCAATTGATTATTTAGACCAGTTTTTATTGGATTGTCTGCCTTTTTGCCTATTGATTTATAATATTGCATTTCTTTGTATAATCTGAAATATAAATCATTTGTGGGAAATAATATATTAAAAATAATTTCTCTCAATCTGATCTGTGGAATTCCTTTTTACTCTCTTAGTGGAGTCCTTTGCAAAGAAGAAATTCTTGATTTTAATATAATCTGTATATCATTTTCTCTCTGTAATTGTTACTTTTTGTGTCCGGCTTAAGAGTCTTTGTTTAATCCAATGCCACAAGGATGTTCTCCTATGTATTCTTCTAAATGCATAATTGTATACCTTTCACATTTAAGTCTGCAATTCATCTTCATTGATGATTAAGCTGCATTTCTTCAGCATAGGGATACCTTGTTTTATGGCACTTCACTTTGTTGTGCTTTGCACATATGACACTTTTTACATATTGAGGGTTTGTGGCAACCCTTCAATTAGCAAATCTATTGGTCCCATTTTTTCCAACAATATTTGCTCACTTCATCCCTTTGTGTCACATTTTAACAATTCCTGCAATATTTCAAAATTTTTCATTATTATAATAGTTTTGGAGTTCTGTGATCAGTGATTATAACTCACTGAAAGCTCAGATTATGGTTAGCATGCTTGCAATAAAGTATTTTTAATTAAGTGTCTACATTATGTTTTTAAACATAATGCTATTGGACACTTAATAGACTACAGTATAGTGTGAACATAAGTTTTATATGCAATCAAGAAATTCACTTGACTCACTGTATTGTGATATTTGCTTTATTCTGGAACCAAACCTGCAATATCTCCAAGTTATGCCTGTATGGCTATCCAGATGACTCAGCAACATTTATGGATGAGGACATTCTTTCCCAGTGAATTGTACTGTCCCATTTGTCATAAAGCAGTTGACTGTCTTTGTTTGGGTCTGTTTCTAGACTATTCTATTTCAGTGGTTAGTTTTTGTATTCTTGTGCCACCACCACACTGTCCTGCTTACTTATAGTTTTATAATAGATTGTGATATCCAATATTACAAATACTTTCATGCATGCTCTTTAAGATGTTCATTGGCTTTTCTTATCTTTTTGCATTTCCTTGAAAAATCTGGAAACAATTTGTCAAAGTCTGCACCCATAATCTTGCCAGAATTGATTGTGACTGTGTAGAATCTATAGATTAGTTTGGAAGAAACTAACATCTTTACAATATCAAGACTTTTAATCAATGAACATGGTATATCCCTCCACTTATTTGAAATTTCTTTCAGTATCACTTTGTAGTTTTCAATATAGAGGTTTAACATATAAACTTGCTAGATTTTCCCTAGGTATTTGATGTGCTTTTAAAGCCAGTATAAATGATATAATCCAAAAAATATGTTTTCCATTAGTTTTTCACTGGTGTGTAGGAATACAATTGTGTTTTACAGATTTACCTTGTCTTCATTGCTCTGCTAATTTTTTTCACCTTTTGTGACATACACAATTATGTCTTTTACACATAGGGCCAAATTAATTTTGTCTTTTCTAATCATCAATTCTTTTTTTTTAATACCTTATTGTACTTTCTAGGATGTCCATTACAATATTGAGTAGAAGCAGTGGTATTAGACATCATGTCTCATTCTTGGTTTTGAAGAAAGGCTTTCTATTCATCAGGAAGTGTGATGTTTTCTGTATGAGTTTTTTAGGTTTTAAAATAAGATTTATTAAGTTTTCTATTTCCAGTTTGTTGAGCATTTGTTTTGCATAGTTGTTGAATTCTGGAAAATGCTCTTTCTGCACTTAAGATGATCATGTGATTTTTCTTCATTTTGCCTGCTTGTCTCATGAATTACACCACTTGATTTTTGAGCATTACAACAATCTTGCATTTCTAGAATTAATGACGTTTTATATTAGTACATCATTCCTTTATTGTTAATTCTATTAGTTGGAAGTATTCACTGCAAACCAAAACCATAAAAAGCTGCCCTCAGGGGAAGGTACTTTAGTGGACTTCCTATGTGGAAGGGGAAATACCACAGGATGCCCCTATGGGTAAAGAGATACTTGGGTGTCCCCCACTGAGCATATAGTCTGAGGTGGCAGTCTTCTTAGAGGAGTGGCCTCCTCACTAAGACTGGAAGGCTTTGGAAGTGACAACTGGGGCAGTGGTGGAGGCCCCCTATGAGATTTGAAAATCTTTAAATAAACAGGATGCCCACCTGGTGGTGGTAGCCATGGGTTGGCCATTTCTCATAGTATTAAGAAAAGACATAAAGGAGAAGGACATACTCCCATGAGAAGCATGAGAAGAGGCAGCATGAGAAACCAAGCTGTGGGGTGCTATGGAGGATGTTGAAGATTTGTTGAACATTGAGATGGTGTCACTGCAAAGCACTGTGGAGAAGGTAAAGGATGCAATGTCGACTGAGATGGATGCACTCTGGGGTACAGCAAGAGATTTTCTGTCAGCTCCAGAAGTGGTGGGGGATACACCAGGGGAGAACAAGGAGGTAGAGGTCATGCCAGTGGCACCAGGCCGTCTTCTTTTGAAATCCCACCTATTAACAGTTAAGGAAATAAAGACACAGCAATCACAGGTTCCTCCTGAAGAGGTGCAGCCACCCCCCCTCAAGTCATGGACACTCTATGCTCTGCCCCTAGACACAGGCAGAGCTGGTGGATTTGGGCTCACAGTTTCTGCAGAAACCCTTGGAGTCTATGTCATACCAGCTCCTGAACCTTTGAGTGGTAGGGGTGGGTGGGATTATTCTGTCCATGATAGAAATAGGAAAGCTGGCTTCCCTGACAACTCATCCTGCCTTGCAGCAGTGATTACAAAGTACACATCAGACCCTAGGCAACCACTTCCTTCTTAAAAGGCTTGGCCACCCTTGATACTGTATGGCCCAATCATGGTGTCTTGCCATCTTCCACTGCTAGATGGCCAAGCTCCAAAAGGTATTATGGGAGTTGGGCACGAAAAATGCTATATATAACCCAGTGAATCACGGTCCGGATGAGAAGCTGTTTATGGTGAGGATGAGAGATACGGTGCTGTAAATGGCTCCCTCATCCCTCTTTGGGCCCTTAGTGGGCCTTTCTTGCCCCTCCTTGGGGAGGCCCATAAATGCACTTACCCACACTGTGGCAGATTTTGGAGGGCTGAAGTGATGCAGGGGCAGAAGGAAGTACAGCTTGCTACTCAGAGGAAGGGCTTAAAGAGCTCTGTGAAGGTCATGAGGACCCATATGTGGGCTGATTTAATAGGGGCAGAAACAGAGAGAAACTGGATGGGAAGCCAAATAAAATCTTATTGGAGCTGTGGCAACAGTTGAAGCCAGAAGAGTGGTTTTGGCTTCTGAGGGCCAACAAGAAGAGGCCAGACACAAAGCCATAAGTCCAGCCTGTGTATCTGCAAGACTTAGTGTGGGATAGTGAGCTTACCTTGCCTGGACCTTCACAAGAAGATAATTGAGTGACATGGTTTGACTGAGAGAAGGGTCAAGGCACCTTCCTGGGGGGACCGGAGGCCACATATGAAATCCCCAGTGAATGGGCACATGTCCTGGCTCTGGTAGACACAGAAGCTGAATGCTCGCTGATATGCTCACTGATTTATGGCAACCCTGAACGGTCTACCGGGACCCCTGTTGTTATAGATGGATACAGGGGTAAGGCTATCAGAGTGAAATAAGCCTGAATACCACTGGGAATAGGGCATCTTATACTGTGTATGATGTTATGCTTACTTTCGATTCTCTTACAGACAAATGTGGCATTATTACAAGAGTTTTTATGTCTTTTAGGCTTCTGGAGAGTGTTTACCCACACTTGAAACAAATGCTGAAGTTCTTGTACTGTTTGGTATGAAAGGGCATCAGGTGAGACTGAGACGAAATATGTGCATTTGCCTTTGCTACTGCAAAGCAGGCAGTCAAGGCCTTTCAGGTCTTGATTGTAATAGAACAGTAAGGCCCTGCAAGCTGGATGTCCAGGTGACTGACAGTGGTTATGCCTGGAGTTTCTGGAAGCAGCTGGGATGAACATGCTATTGGATTCTGATCACAATTATGGAAAGGAGCAGAGGTCTGATATAGCCTAACAGAAAAACAATTGGCTTCTGTGAACCATGCCTTCCTGGCTATGGAGCCTATTATCAGGGCTTGACTCAGTGGCTACCAACATGGTACCATGGCAAATTGTTAGTTACCAAACCCCATTGGGGCAAGAATAGTGGCAAGACTTATGGGCCTCTGACCAGACTACGACAGTTGCAGTGTATCATGTGACAAACCGTTTGCCACTGGCATCCACAGGAAATGATGAAGCAGACAAATTGGCCGTGGTGCACTGGCTAGAAGGAAAGCCTGACTCTAATGTGGCCCAATGGTTACATCAATGTTGCTGCATGTGGGACAGAAGATATTGTGGGCTGTAGCCTGTCAATAGGGTCTGCCTTTGACCTTTGAAGAAGTCAACAGAGCCCAGAAGCAGTGTACTGTGTGCTCTAAGAGGGACCTACACAGAGTCCCACAGCATCCTGGAGATTCCATTCAGTGGACGTGGCCTTGGGTGTTTCAACACATGGACCAGTAATGGCTGGCCCTCCTGGCACCTTGGAGACAAGGTCTGGAGGCTGGACTCCTGTGTGTTCCTGGAGTAATGGCAAAGTGACCCCCAAAGCCCAAGGTAGTGTACCCTAACCCTAAATGGCTGGAAGGTAGAAGCATCTTACTGAGGCGTTTCATTTTTCCTTTATGGACAGTGCATGCACCTACAGTAGCGTTATACATAGACCCCTTGGTGTATGTGCTGTACATTTACCCATAGGGAGAGGGGTAAAATTATGCTATACTAGACCCAGACAGGACCCCTGCCTCCTGCCATGGTCATATCACAAGACTCCTGTCTTGCATTCATCCTTCCTTATGGACAAGATTTTCTATCTTGGTAATTTACTTTAGTTGGTGTCACTAAAACATGTGTCTTATCGCCCTAATGTCTTTGTGGATTGGGTACACACCCCAGCAGACTGCTGCTTGCTGGGTGTGTGCAGAGCTCCATACCAGTTCTGCCATTGGTCTCCCATGGAAAGTGCAAGTAGTGAACTCATCTGAGTAGAACTGGTTTGAATATGTCTGGAATGACCACTTGGTGGCAACTGATTTTGTCAGGCATGAGGGTGAGTATCATCTGTTGTTATTTGTATATCATCATCATAATTTCCATTGTTATTTGTATGTTGCTGCAGCCTGTATTGCTGTTGTAGAATCTGGATACAATGCTCCAGCTTTCTTCTACTGGGACCATCTTGGAAGATTGAGGGCGTGTAGATTGTGAGGTGAGAATTCTGGAGGGGTGGATTGTAGGGAAAATGGAAGTTGCATGGCCTGATCCTAATCTACTTGCCCACTGTTCATGTGCAGTTATGTAATACTTGACCTTCTGTGCAGGTGCATGTTTGCACACATGTTGGTAATAAATGATTATTGTGTGTATTGATATATAAAGAGTTCCACTCAGTGCTCAGTGCAGAGTCTGGAGCAGAGGCCAGGACAGAGACAGACTTCCAGATGCAGATGTGATTCTAGGACTCTACCTGCCATTGTGAGAATAAAGCTTTGTATGAACCTTTTTTACCCCAATTTTCCATTGTCATTTTTCAGTCTCATTGAATCCAGAGTAAACTTGGCCAGAGCTGGGAACCCCCTCCAGAGTTACATATGGTCCATTAGAACCTTAAATCAGGAAAAGTCACACCTTCAGAATTCTATCCCAATGGTGGGAAATATTTTTCTGGAGTATAGACGGGGTACACTGGGTGAGAAACTATACTAATTTATGTCCCTATGTATTGAATGATGTCAGATAAGCACTCTAATAAGGAAGGTAATATCCAGGAAAGTTCCATAATAAAATGGAAATGGTTTATATACTAACATACTGATGGGAATGTAAGGGGGTACTCATCATATTCACAAACAGGCAGCCTCTGTTCCCCTATTGCTGACTTTGGAACCACCTGAGTTACTGCCAGATTGTGGTCCCTTACAAACAGACCTCTACTAACCAACAAGTAGATACTTAGTTTGGGGATAACAGTTTCAATATGAATTGACAGCACCCTGTATGAAATGCCACCACAAAATGACTGACTAATGGGAAAACTGAAGAAAAAAGTCAGCCTAGGAATGAATTGTGTGCTGTTGTCTTTGCAGCAGTGATGGAAGAAATGAGCCATGATAAGCATTCCTATATTTGGATTTTACAGACTCATGGGCAGTGGGCAATGGCCTGGCAAAATACTCATTATGGGTACTGGGAAACTGGACTTATTAAAATGATGCTCATGGGGCATGCTAAGAAAAATGTTCAATGACCTTCTTAAAGGTGGTAAGGCAGACTTTACTAACAACCGTCATGATAGGTACAGAGGCCACTGCGGTGGGATTTTACACTGTGGGAGTGAGATTGAGCTAACTCTAAATACAGCAGGTAAGCTTGAATTTATAGTCAGGGACCAGGGTGGGGAGCATGGGATGGGAAATTGCTAAGAGGAAATGCCAGGGCAAATGGGGTAAATTAACCTAATGGGCTTCTTTGCTGAAGACAGACCAGGGTGATAAAACATCACCTGGGGGATGGTGGAGGAAGAAGAACCCCATCAGATATCCAGAGTGGGGGATTCTGGGTGAACCCTGATTTAGCAGGGTTCTTGCTGAAACTGGATTTTTACGAGTAGGGATGGGCCTAGGAAATATTTCAGGAGCCTGATTAAAGTTTGAATCTTTGTCAGTACCCCCTCTTATTTAAGGAGGAAGAGACACTCTTATTTCCTTTGAGTAATAGAAGTTCTTTTCTCATTTGGTCACAAAGGACCAGATGCATTACCTGTTCAGACTTGGTGGTAGAGGGTATGTGCTGTCTGGTTCTAGTTAGCAGGTATTTAATGAGGGGTGTTGCTATGAAAATAAAAGTATAACAAAGATAAATAGTTAGAATCCCAGTTTCTTTCTATTCCAGTAAGCTTTCTCAGTGGTCCACATAGCAATGAATATGAAGGTTGCCCATATTGTAATTTCTTTGAAGATTATATCCAGTTGTCCAGGTTAAGCTTTTAGGGCTTCGGTTAAAGGGCAGTTTTAATTATCAATGATTCCAAGTCAGAAGGGAGAAAAATTGGAAACAGGTTGGAGAATATTGGATTATGGAAGAAAGTAGAAGAATTCAGAATCTAGTCCAGTTACAGATAGGTAACAAAACCTCAAAGACAATGAAGAAGACTGGAATTTAATAACAATAAGGGTGTACTATAGTTTTCCATTGAAATATTTTTCTCCTCTATAATTCACTCCTGTTTTTATTAAAGATAATCAGAGCAAGATTAATTTATTTGCAAAAGGTTTCATTAAACTTGTCCTGATTATTTACACAAGTAGAGCAAGAACAGTGATTGATCACACAGGTCTCTTGATTTCTTTTTTTTTTTTTTTTTGCTGGAAAGATTTTTAAGGAATCTCAGAATGGACTTTTTGAAGCCTCTTGAAACTACAAAGCTAAGCCAAGAACTTGGCATCACTCTTTTCCTGCAATACCTATAGATTTAGGTGAATTCCTTTCTTCTTAAGGTCCACTGTGGGGAAAATGGAACTTTATGACCAGTTTTCCTGCCCGGACTTAACAGCATCCATTGTCTATATAGTAAGAGCCTGTTTGCACATTTATAGGACGTTTACCAGTGACAGAGCTGCTGGTCAGTCCCAGGAGTACCAGCCCAGAGGAGGTCTCCTTCCCTCAGTTCCTGGTACATAATTGGTCAGGCATCTGCTACAGAGTTCTTTCTGGTGCTAGGGGTGGGGAAGTCTAAAGGGATTCAGTAGCAAATGGTTGGCAAGGGTGGGGGGTGAGGAGAGACCGAACCTACTGCTGTGAAAACAAACCCCCTCTTAAATCCCCAAATTCTTGCCCTTGCCTTTATTCAGGCTCAATAAATTAATCAAGAACTTGCCCCAGGCAGGGAACTCTCTCCTCCTGAAGCAACATTATTGGCATAGTCGGCAGGATTTGTTGAGACTGAAGGCTGTCCTCATGGAAGGGGTGCTTCAGTGGGCTGCCCCTAGGGATGGGGAGACACGTGGATATTCCCTAATGGAGATCTGGTTGGGGGTGGCTTGCCTTCTAGAAGATTGGGCCCCTCTGGATGCCTGAGGCAGTAGAGTTGGCCCTCCACAAAATAGGGGACTCCTTAGGGGAACTGAGTGCCCATGAGGTGGTGGGACTGTGGGTTTGCCATTTCTCACAGAATTAGGGTTACTGCAGAGAGAGATGTGCTTCTGTGGGAAGTGGCAGAACAGGAAAGTGAGTTGTGAGATGGTATGAGGAAGGAAATTTGTTAGACTGAGATTGCACTGTCTAAAGATGTGATAGTGACACGGGAAGGGTCAACAGGAGAATTCAGGCTGCAAGATGCCATGGGAAAGAAGAAGGAAGTAGTGGTGCCTTCAGCTCCAGAAATGGTATGAGACATCTCAGGGAAGGAGGAGCTGGGGAAGTATGGGGTCGGGGGTTGGGGGGCAAGGGCGGAGATGCTGCAAGTGCTGTTGGAGGCACCAGTCCCTCCACTACTGAAAGCCCTCCCAATTGTAGTTAAGAAAGTAAAGACACAGCAACAGCAGGTTCTACAGGGAGAGATGCAGCCCCCTCCCCAAGTTGAGGAGTATTCTATGCTCCACCCCTATACCCAGGCTGAGCTGGTGGATTCGGGCTTCACTGCCTTAACTGTCCATTTTGCAACGAGAAAGGTAAATGCACACATTTCATCCCAGCCCCACCTGATGCCTTTTTGTGTCAAATGGCATAAGGGTCTTAGAATTTGTGTAAAGTATGGGATAAACACTCTCCAGTAGCCTACAAGACCCCAAACTTCTTGCAATAATGCCACATTTATCTGTAAGAGAATCAGAGGTGAGCATAACATCACACACAGTATTAGATACCATGTTCCCAAGGGGATTCGGCCTAGTTACACTTTGAAGGCCCCACCCCTGCAAACAGGGGCAGGTCCCAGCTTTGGCTGAAGCCTTTGGAACCTATGTCAGCCTGGGACCTAGGGATGGAATTATTTTGTCTCGGTCAGAAATGGGGAAGCCGGCTTCCCTAACAACTCACCCTTCTCTCTGGCAGAGATTACAAAATGCTCATCAGACCCCAGGAAACCATGTCCTTCCTGATTGGCTAATGGCCACACTCTGGGCAGCACGGCCTAATCAGTGTGATTTGCCATCTTCCCCACTAGGTGGCAGATGTGTGCTGAGCTCCAACAGGTGTTATGTGAGTTGCCCATGAAGAATGGCATTTATAACCCAGAAAATCAAGACCCAGATGAAGAGCTGTTTACAGTGGGAATGAGAAATCTGGCACTTCAAACAGCTTCCCCTTTGGATCCCTAGTGGCTATTCTTGCACCTTACTTAGTGCAACCCATAAATGAGGTCACTCATACTGTAGCAGATCTGGGAGAGGCAGAAGCAATGAGGCGGGTGGAAGACAGTGTGATCTGCTACTGAGAGAGTTTAAAGGGCCTCGTGAAGGTCTTGAGAACCCAGATGTGGTTGATTTGATAAAGTCAAGAGCAGTAAAAGAGAAATTGGAAGGGCAGTCAGATAAGATCTCCCTGCAGCTGTGGCAACAATTAAAGCCAGAGATGCGATTCCAGCCACTGAGGACCAAGAAATGGAATCCAGAGACAAAGTCGCATGGCTGGTCTGTGGGTCTGCAGGACTTCAGGGGAAAGAGTGTGCAGACCACACCTGGACCCTCACCATAAGAAAATTGGATGTTCCAAGTTGGCTGAGGGACGGGACAAGGCACCCACGTACTGGCTGGGGCCTCTAGTGCCAGAGGCCATTATGTTGATCAATTTATTAGTACCCAGTGTGCTCTGCATCCAGGCTCTGATGGACACAGAAGCTGAATGCTCCCTGATTTATTGCAACCCTGAGTGGTTTCCGGGACCTGCCCCTATTTGCAGGTGGGGCTTTCAAAGTGTAACTAGGCCAAATCCCCTTGGGAACATAGGATCTAATACTGTGTGTGATGTTATGCTCACCTCTGATTCTCTTACAGATAAATGTGGCATTATTGCAAGAGGTTTTGGGTCTTGTAGGCTACTGGAGCGTGTTTATCAGATACTTTACACAAATTTTAAGGCCCTTATGCCATTTGATACAAAAAGGCATCAGGTGGGGCTGGGATGAAATGTGTGCATTTACCTTTCTCGTTGCAAAATGGACAGTTAAGGCTGTGAAGGTCGTGAGTGAGAGAGACCTGTCAAGGCCCTGTGAACTGGGTGTGCATGTGACTGAAGATAGCTGTGGCTGTGGTGTCGGGCAGAGGCTTGCTGGCCATTTTCTGTGGCATCCCCAGGGAATGATGAAACAGAAGCATTGGCCCAGGTGTGTTGACTAGAGGACAGCCTGCCTTGGGGCAGAAGGCAATGTGTGCTGTAGCCTCCCAGTGGGGCCTCCTTTTGAGCTCTGAGGAAGTTGGCAGAGCCCAGCAGAAGTGCATTTTCCAGCTGTCCCAAAGCAACCTAGAGACTACAAGGCCCTGGACAGTTTAACAGATGGACCAGTGATGGCTGGCCTTCTGGCACCTGGGGGACAAGGCCTGGGAGCTGGCCTCCTGTGTATTCTTGGAGTAACAGCAAAACGGCCCCTAAAGATTATGGTAGTGTACCTTAAATGGCCGGAAGATGAGAGCATCTTACCAGGGAGTTTTATGTCATCTCTGTGGCCAGCGCTTGTGCCTCCAGTAGCACTATATGCAGTCCCCTCAGTAACTGCCACATAGAGAAGGGTGAAGGTCTGGTATAGTAGACCCGGACTGGACCCCATTCCTGTCACAGTCCTATCACAGGACTACTCTCTTGCATGCATCCTACCTGATGGACAAGATTGACCTATGTTGGTGTCATTAAAAAATGTTTCTTATTGCCCTTAATGTTAATCTCCTCTATAGTCTTTGTGGGTTGGGCACATCCCCCAGCTGCTGCTTGTGTGGGTGTGTGGAGCCCCTTACTGGCTCAGTTACTGGCCTTTCATGGTAAGTGTGCACTATGGACTCATCCGAGTAGGGCTGCTTTGAATACCCCTGGATCCTCAGGCTTGTGGATTGTTGTGGTTTTGTTGTTATCTGTATCATATTTTCTGTTGTTATTTGTATGTTGTTAGTAACTTCTGCTGCTGTTGTGGAATCTGGTTAAAGTGCTCCAGCTTTCTCACACAGGTGCCATTGCAGAAGATTGTGGGCATGTATATTGTGAGGCAAGAATCCCGGAGGGGTGGAGTGTGGGGAAAATGGAACTTTCTGACGAGGTTTCCTGCCTAGACTTAATAGCACCCATTGTGTATATAATAAAAACCTGTTTTCACATTTGTGGTATGTTTACTAATGACAGAGCCACTGGTCAGTCATAGGAGTACGAGCCCAGGGCAGGTCTCCTCCCCTCAGTTCCTGGTATATAATTGGTCAGGCACCCACCAGTCACCAGGGACCCACCTACAGAGCTCCTCTGGGTGCTAGGGGTAGGAAATTCAAAAGAGATTTAGTGGCAAGTGGCTGGGGAGAGCAGAGCCAAGGAGACTGAGACCTACTGTCATGAGAATAAACCCCCTCTTAAGACTCCAACTTCTTGCTCTTGCCTTTATTTGGTCTCTTTGGATTCATAGGTAACTTATCCCTGGTATGGAACATCCCCCAAATATCCTGAGGTTCCTGGGCTGCCAGGAAATTGGCCTTACTTACCAGAAAAGGCTGATGGGAACCCTATAAGCAAGATAACAGGTGCTTTTTTCCAAGGGAAGATTTATAACCATTGGCTCCGTAATGTCAGCCCTAGGTCCTTAAAGCTCTCTGGTTGTATTTGATTCCATGCACATCATTCTCAAATATTACATTCCAGTCAAAACCTTGGTAATATAATCAATGTTTCCAAATGTGTCCTTGCTAAAAGGAGAATAGATTCTTACTGAATTTATTCAAGTAACTCTATTTCCATGAAAACAAGAATACTCGGTGAGAGTTTCTGAATTCTGGAGGCATCAAGTAGGGGAAAAAATAGTAATTGTTTCATCTTACTTCACAAAGGTATGCCTCACCAAATTACTATGTTATATATAGCTTTATAGAAAAGAAAAAAAGGGGGGTTCTTTAAATCTGGGAAACAAAACATTTAAAGAATCACCAATGTTTCAAACAAAGAGTCAATAGTTTACAGTCATGCTCATCAGTTCATTCAGTCCCATGTAAAAAGAACTCTCTTCAGATCTTCAGCTGTAAGCATTTAAGTATTTTATCATTCACAGACATTTATTATTTAACTCTCATTCTTCTCTTATTACAATTAGCTATGACAAGAATGCTTCATGACAGTGTCACTTAAGTAACTTTGAGACCGTGACTCTACAGTGTCTCCAGAACTCATGAAGCAGCTGATGGTAAAGAAAATTTATTTATGTGGTGTGCAACATTTTAACACAAGTAGACAATGGAGGTATTGACACATTTCTACCAACTTCAAGGTAACATATAATCATATACTTATAAACTAAGAATATTTCTTCTATAAGTTTCCACATAATTTAACATACCAAATAAATCCAGCTAATTTAACATCTAATTTACAAAGCGGGGAAGAAATAATTTGAGATTTTGCATGGCCCTCTGGGAGATTTAAAGTTAGTTTAAGGTCAAAAAGACTCCCTTAAGAAGTTGATTTGGGGAAAGTTGTCAGAAATGTCAAAAGGTTTGAACATTTAATTAAATAGGATCTTGATTAATTGTTTAACCAAAGTGACAAAAGATTTCAAAGGTATAGAAGGTTATGTAATTGTAAACAATACTCACATTTTTTACAATTGAAAAGACTTGGTTTTCTTAAGTAATCGAAGACCTGATAAATTCAACATGAAACAGGAAAGTTTTCTAAGACAAAAAAACTTGATTTCCTAGGCAGATTTCTTAAAAGGGAAAGTATACACCCTTCATGCTTTTCCTTATGAAAAGTAGCAATTTCCTATAGGAAATTTGTGAATATATGATTACATTTTTTATTAAGATTATAAAATGTGTTCTTGTACTTATTTTTTATTGAAAAATAATTGATATACAATATTATGTTGGTTTCAAGTATAAAACATAGTAATTTGACAGTTAAATACATTATTAAATGCTCACTCCAACAATGTAGTTACTATCTGTCACATAGAAGGATGTTACAAAACTGCTGACTTTATTTTCTATGTTGTATTTCCATCCCCATGGCTGATATTATGATTGAGATTTTGAGCCTCTTTATGCCCTTCCCCTATTTCACCCACCCACCCAAAACCCTCTCCCATGGTAACCACCAGTCATTTCTCAGTGTCTGAGTCTACTGCAGTTTTGTCCATTTTGTTTTGTTTTGTTTTCAGATTCCACATATAAGTGATATCATGGTATTTTTCATTTTCCATCTAGTTTATTTCACTTAGCGTAATACCCTCTAAGTCCATCCATGTTGTCACTAATTGCAGGGTTTCTTTTTTCATGGCTGAATAATATTCCATTGTGTATATGTATCACATCTTCTTTATCCATTCAACTACTGATGGACACTTAGGTTGCCTCCATATCTTAGCTATTGTAAATAATGTGATAATAGAGATACTATATAACCTTTTGAAACAGAGATTTTGTTTTCTTCTGGTAAATCCTAGAAGTGGAATTACTGTCATATGGTATTTCTACTTTTACTTTTTCTTTAAGAACCACCGTACTGCTTTCCAAAGCGGCTGTAGCAATTTACACTCCCACCAACAGCGTATGAGGGTTCCCTTTTATCCACATCCTTGTCAACACTTGCTATTTCTTGTCTTTTGGATAGTGGCCGTTCTAACCAATGTGACGTGACATCTCATTTTGGTTTTGATTTGCTTTTCCCTGAGGACTAGTGATGTAGAACAACTTTTTGTGTACCTGTTGGCCTTTCGTATATCTTCTTTGAACAACTGTCTATTCAAGTCTTCTGACCATTTTTTAATCAGATTATTTTTTTTAGGTGTTGAAACATATGAGTTCTTTATATATTTTGGGTGTTATCAGATGAGTCAATTATGAATATATTCTCCCATACTGTAGGTTGTCTTTTGGTTTTGTTGATGGTTTCCTTTGCTTTACAGAGGCAGTTTAGTTTCATGTGATCCCACTATTTATTTTTGCTTTTGTTTGTCTTCCCTGTGGAGATAGGTCAGAAAATAATTATGCATGCTTATGTTCTAGAGATTTTCCCTGTTTTCTTCTAAGAGTTTAATGGTTTTGTGTCTTAGATTTCAGTGTGTCATCCATTTTGAATTTACTTTTTCATGTGGGGTTAAGGAGTAATCTAGTTTCATTCTTTTGCTTGTAGTTCTCCAGTTATTCCAACACCAGTTATTGAAGAGACTGTATTTTCCACTTTATATATTCTTGTCTCTTTTGTCATATATTAATTGACTGTATATATGTGTGTTTATTTCTGGGCTCTCTATTCTGTTCCATTGATATATGTGTCTAGTCATGAGCCACTTCCATACTGTTTTGATTACTATAGTTTTGTAGTATAGCTTGAAGTCAGGGAGTATGATACTCCATTTTTTTCTTTCTTAGGATTTATTTGGTTATTTGTGGTCTTTTGTGGTTCCATATAAATTTTAGGATCATTTACTCTAGTTCATTGAAAAATGCCATTGGTATTTTGATGGTGATTGCATTGAATCTGTAGATTGCTTTGGGCAGGATGGCCATTTTGACAATATTAATTCTTCCTATCCATGAGCATGGGATAGGTTTTATTTATTTGTGTCTTCTTCAGTTTATTTCTTCAGTGTCTTACAGTTTTCAGAGTACAAGTCTTTCACCTCCTTCGTTAGGTTTATTCCTAGGTGTTTTATTCTTTTTGATGCAATTGTAAATGGAATCATTTTCTTGATTTCCTATTTCTTCTAGTTCATTGTTTGTGCATAGGAATGCAACAGATTTCTGTTTATTTATTTTGTTTTCTGCAACTTTCTGAATCTAGTTATTAGTTCTAAATTTTTTTTGTTGGAGTCATTAGGATTTTCCATAGTATAGGAGCCCCTGACCAGTGAGGCTGAGGGAGGGCCAAGAAAGCTGGGAAAATATTGCCAACCCTCCACCTGCCAGTCAATAATGTTGGACTATTGCTAGGCCAAGCAGGCCAGGTGGAGCATGTGTGGGGGTAAGCATCTCCATGGGGCTAAGCTTCCAGTAAGGAAGATGGAACATTTTGGAGCTAGCTCTCCCAACTGCCCAACCATTTGGACTGAGAGAGGGCTAGAAAAGTGTTGTCTGCCTGTCATTTCACCACTGGAGAGAGATCCCTCTGACCCTAGACCCTCTGACACACTTTCTGCTACTGGCAAATCTTTCAAAGTGCTGCCTCCGTGATGGGTCTCAGCAGTACCTACAGAGCATGCTTGTCCTCCACGAGCAACAAGAGTTCTAGACACCCAGTATCCTCCAAATCTCCCTGGTATTGAGTCCCATTAATCACCAAAGCTCAGTGTGATGTGAACTCATATTCCCAGGTCAGATCTCCAAGGCCACATGTGAAGAGTTCCTGAGGGCCTATCCCTTTTCTGCTCCATTCTTCTTCCTCCTGCTTATGGGCTGGGATGGGGAAAGGGCTTGTGTCCAAGTCAATCACTGCTCTATGTGGTCATCTCTTTTTCACCAGGTCTCGATGGTCTGTTCTGCATTCTTCAGGCCATATTCAGGGTTGGTTGTATTTGCTGCAGTTGTTTACTCAGTGTAAACATGGGAGGATTTTTCACCTTGCCATCTTACTCCATTATCTTTTTGCTGCCTCTCCCTTCATTTTTTAATTTTTGAGTCATGTGTCTTTCATAGTACAACTCCTAATTTTGAAGAACTCTTAATATGTTTAGTTTCTTTCTACCATAGAAAAATAAGGTGCCAAAAGTAAATAAACTTATGGTCAGCAACTAAAGTTCCAATGTCTCAACTTATTTGTAAAGAATATAGATATTTAATGAATATACATAATTTACCTTAATATGGCTTTACGGTTCCCAGCTCTCAAAAATATTTAAATAAACACATTATAAAATATAATTATAGTTAAAAAGTTAATTTATAAAATTTTATTCCGCTTATATTTAGTTAATTCTGGCCATCTACTTAATTCTAGTGTTCTGAAAAATTATGCTTGAATTTATCTTAAAAATTTAATGAGACCTTACACAAAGCAATGCATCATCTTGTTAATTTTATTGTTGAAAAATCAGGCAATTATCAAATAAGCAACAAAAGCAAAGAACCTAAAATGTTAAATATATGGTTCTCTCTCCCCTTTTATTGCCATGCTTGACATGCATCAAGCAATTTATTTTTATTGTACATTTTGTTATTCAATTGGATTTATAATTTTATAATCATAAATATCTGGAAAAGGAAATATAAACTTGTTTCACTAGTCAACTTAGGTAGTCTAAGTTGTATATCTGCATTAAATTTATTTTTTTTAACTTTTATTATGGAAAAAATGTTAACACACACACAAATCAGAGCCTTGTGAATGTCCATGAACCTTTCACCCAGAATCAGTGGTGAGCGACTCAAGATTTCCCCAACCCTTTTATTTATTTTTAATTATTTTATTAAGGTATTATTGATATGCACTCTTATGAAGGTTTCACATGAAAAAACAATATGGTTACTACATTCACCCATTTCATTGAGTGCCCCCCCCCACCCCATTACAGTCACTGTCCATCAGTGTAGTAAGATGCCACAGAGTCATTACTTGTCTTCTCTGTGCTACACTGTCTTCCTGTGACCCCCAACACACCATGTGTGCCAATCATAATACCCCTCAATCCCCTTCTTCTTCCCTTCCCACCCACCCTCCCATACCCCTCCCCTTTGGTAAACGCTAGTCCCTTCTTAGAGTCTGTGAGTCTGCTGCTATTTTGGTCCTTCAGTTTTATCTGCATTATATTTAATGCTGACAACTCTGAAGAAATGTCTGTTTTTATTTTATCATGTTTTAAAGCTAGCTTTATGTACCAAAGGTTTTCCCAGATCATGTGAACAAAAAATAATTGGGGCTAGTTTCTATATTTCTGAGAGTTCTAGGAATACTTAATTTACATCTAAGCCAATTTGAATAGAATTTCTTTAAGGTATTTTATAAATTAATTTAGCAATATTATGCAGAGGTAGAAAAATATCACTATACATAACATGAATATGCATGAATAAATACATTCATACATACATATACAGATAGATGCAAATAGATATCTTGTAACTTTCATTCTAAAAATATAGCCATGAACCAGTAAAACTGTAAACAGTAAACAGTAAATGTATATGTACCCAAATTGTGTTTCTGATAAAAATGGGATAAGTTGATGTTGCTTACTCAATAAGGGCTAATTTTACCAATATCTGTGGAGGAAGATTTTAAGATTTTCTTTTGCCCTTACATGTACTCTGATGAAGGCTGTGGAGTATATTTTAGGTGAGTAACTGAGGAGACATCTAGAAGCTCTCTAAGTTGTCTCTACAGCCCATCTTAGAGGAAAAGACATCCAATTCTGTTTCCAAATAGCTTTATTTATCTTTTCAACCTCAACTGGATACTTCTGGACATCACTTCATCCCTTGAGAGCCACTGGTGCAGGGTAGGAGGAGATGAATTTAACATGATAGTAGAGGGCTGAAGGGCTAAGTGGGAAGGGAAAGTCCAACAGGGCAGACAGAGGGATGGAGGAGGTAGGGAGCTGCAGGGGGGACATATCAAGGATTAAGGGGAACTAAAGGGAATATCCAAAGCAGTAAAAAGAGGAAGTAAGAGCAGCTGTGAATTGGGCTGATCACAAGTTTCCCAAAGAAGCTGTTGAAATTTGAAATGGTCTTTAATAAAATGATGCCAACAAGATAGTTGGTGGAGCACATCATCAGCAAGGGTTCATAAAGGAGTTTTTAATTGACTGAAAAGCTCTCATGTTCTTAACTAACAGTACCTTTATACTCAGGAATAGATAACCTTGAGTCTAACCCAGCTTCTGTTCCTGACTAGCCCTTTTACATACAGAGTAACTTGAGACTCTTTTAAGTTTCTTAGGAAGAGAGAAATCTAGAATCCTAACATAGCATCTGTAGTACACTCAGAATCTTAAGAATCAAAACCTTCCCTTAGCAGCTGTAATGGACATTTGTCTGGAGCAATGGTTTAGGTGTCAGACTCACCAATGGATCCCCAGTCAATTGGTCATGAGTGAAGACAAAGACTTCAAAGGTGCACTCTTAGGGTCCAAGGGGCCAATGATGAATCTTACCCTATCCAAGTCACATAACTATAAATTGAAGAAAAAATATTCAATGACACTTCTTAAAGATTGTAAGGCAGACTTTATTCAGAACCATTGCAGTAGGTATAGGGACCACTGCAATAGGATTTTGCAGAGGAGCAGAGAGATTGGGCTCAACTCCAATACAGCACCGAAGTGGGAATTGATAGCCAACAAGCAGGATGGGGATCAGAATGGAAAATTACTGAGAGGAAATACCAGGAGTAAGTGGGATTCTCACTAAAGTGATCTAACAGGATTCTTTGCTAAAGACAGGCCAGGGTGATCAGCCACCACCTGGGTGATGGTGGAGGAACAGGAACCCCATAAAATATTGAGGGTATGGGACTCTGGTTAAGCTGACCTAGAAATGTTCTTGATAAAACTGGATTTTACAAGTAAGTGCACAGATAGATCTAGGAGAAATTTCAGGTAACTGACTAAAGTTTGAATCTTTGTTAGACACAGCCTGAAGAAATCTCTCAGGAAATTTAATGGATTTATTAAAGTAATACACGTCAGTGCCCCTCAGAAATACCCTCTTTAAGGATCGAAAGGTTATTAGGACTAACAAAGGGATATCCTGGTGTGCCTCCTTGATGGGTCACCTGGGTTCATGAAATGAAAGGACATGGGGAACCACAGCAATGCAGAGATGCAGTGATCATCAGCATATTCCTCTCACATTCTATGAGGCATAAAGTGCCAGCAATTACCATCTGTGCACCAGCAAAAGACACAGAAACTGCAGATGACTATGGGGAAGATTGTCTTGGGGGGGAACTCCTCACATACCTGGCCAGCAGACTGCCTTAGACTGCATGTAGTCACAGGAGATTACACGTGCATATTCACAGGAATAGATTCTTACTCTAGGCTCTTCTTTGCTTACTTGGCAGTAAATGATAATACTCAAAATACAATAAAGTGACTGGAACAGAATATAATGTATCCATTTGGGATCCCAAGTTACATTTTTTTTTCAAATTAAGGAAAAGGCTTTCAAGTCCATAGTGTGTAACAATGACCAAAGAGGTATCACATCAAGTGGACATATCATGTTGCATATCATACACAGAATAGTGGTTTGATACAGAATTGGGATGAGAAATTGAAACCTTTGTTGTCTAAGATGGGGAAAGATAAGGGCGTGAAGAGTACATGCCTTCATGCATGTGTGCCCACAGTCTACATGAGGAGGGATAAGGGAGTGCCCTCACTAGATAGATTCCTCCACTTTTCTCAGATATGTGGGTAAGAGGGAAATAATGTTAATAAAACTGTAAAATTCTTCCCCATATCAAATCAATTTTCTTTTTCCTATTTGATGCAGTGATCCTGGGATCATGGTTAAATCATGGGAGCCAGAGGCAGGGGTGATCTCTAAGGAAGAAATTGTAGCTGTACCTTTAAATCTTTATACCAGAATAAATAAGAATCTGATGTAGTGGATTGCACCTTCACCTAAAGTTCAGATTGACAGTGAATGCAGCTGGGTTGACTAATGGCCAAGAAAGCAAACTATTTCTGTGCCTCTGTAACCCTCCCCTGCATTAATAGGGATGGACTAAACTAGCATTGTAGCCAGCAATCTGGACTAGCACAGTGGCTGAACTTAACATCTCTTCTAAAGATGGGAAATGTTGGGTTAAAATAAATGACAAATGGAAAGAAGAAGATATAGTAGCTGTGGGTAAAGGAATGAATGAATGGTTTATGCAGTGAGGTAAATCCAGTATTACATTGGTGCCTCAAGAGAGGTTCATAGCCAATGAGGATGTTATATCATAGATCAGTTACACCAGATGCCAAATGGGTGAAGCCATATATTTTCCAAGAACATCCCTGGTTTTATAACTTGGAAAGGTCAAATGGAATCCTGTGTACTCAAGTGCCATTGCTCTGGGATAATTTTGATTATATGGTATTATGATTAACTGCTAATAAGGGAGTTGAAAGTTAGTAATGTGACAGTTTCTTTGGACTCTTATTTTTCAGGATACATTTACTACCATACTGTGATATGGTGTCACATTGGCATTGTTGGTAAGAATCAACTACCTTATGTAACAATCATATGATAATACTGGTATTGGTAGGCTAATTTATTAGGAGATTGAGTTAAGGTATCATCAGAATGAAATACCAGTGGAAAATAACTGGAATGAGGAAGAATTATGTTTAGCTAACCATTATCTAATCTGTGCTAAATAGTTCAGCACAAGTTTATCATACAAAATAATTAGCAGACTGATGAGGGCATGATTAGACTGATGAGGCTAATCAAATTGTCACAGAAATATGAAAATATATGGAATGGCTTTATTAGGATGGTGAGATGATTAATTTTATGTCAACCTTACCTGGCCAAAAGGTGCCCAGATATTTGGTCAAATATTATTCTAAGTGTTAGTGTGAAAATGTTTTGGGGGTGATATTAACACTTAAATTGTTAGACAAAATAAAGCATATTGCCTTCCATAATGTGGGTCAGCCTCATTGAGTCAGTTGAAGGCCGTGAAGATCACAAAAGCCTGACCCTTCTCCAAGGAGATAACTTTTTCTTGCCAGATGGCCTTGGAACTAGGAGAGCAGCTGTTTTCCTGCCTTCTAACTTAAACTGAAACATTGGTCTTCCTCGTTTCAAGTCCAGTGGCCTTCAGATATCAGTGCATTGGTTTTCCTGGGTCTGCAGCTTGCCGTCACCCTGCAGAATGTGGGACTTGCCAGCCTGCATGCTAGTGTGAATCAATTCCTTATAGTAAATCCCTTTGTGTGTATTTGTGTGTGCGTGTGTGTGTGTGTGTGTGTGTGTGTGTGTGTGTGTAACTGTCTACATCTATATCCTGTTTACTCTTTTTCTCTGAAGAACCCTGACTAATACAGGTATATTAGCTGTTTCTTTAAATCTATCTCTAAACCACCTGGCTCCTCTAAATCTTCAAAGTATACATACTGATGTTATTGGGGTATATGTTAAATGCTACCCTATATGCAGATATTCAGGCAAATGTGACGGTTTTACTGTAGGAGAGCCAAGACCCTAGACCATGTGCTGGAGGCTGATCTGTGCAGTCAAAGGTTAACAGCAGGTCTGGAGTGTTCAGTCCCTGCACATTCCAAAGAAACAGGTCCTTGACCTACTCTTGGGAGGTGGCCTCTAGGCCCTTGGAATATCCTGACTGATAAGAGTGCCTTTGTATACTTGATGACTTGGGATTGTCAGAGAGTGTGTGCTAACAGTGGGTTTACAGTTGGGATCTTGGCCAGGCTGTATCTGTTTTGACCTCTGGAGTAGGTGGAGAATGATGACTCCTGGGCACTCCATGTGGCCAAACCCAATAAAAATCCTGGCTTGGGGGCAATGTCCTGGTTGGCAATGCTCCGTATGTGTTGTCATACACCATTCTGGAAGAAATAAGCTGTGCCTGTATAATTCCACTGGGAGGGAATACTAGAAGTGTGTGTCCTCTCTTGTATACTTGATATGCCTTTTTCTTTTACAAATTTTGATCTGTATCCTTTTGCTCTAATAAGCCAGAAGCATTATTTTAACATATTTTCTTAGTTCTGTGTCTTTCTAGTGAATCATTTAACTTAAGGGGGTCTTGGGGGATTCCCGACACAACATTGACCAAAGTACCTTATTATTGGTAGTGTTTTTCATGTGTATATGTATGTATATGCACTTGCACACACATTGCACTTACATAGGTACATGTGGAGTATGTGTATGTATTTGCTTAGATCAGTTATTTTCCTTTGTGGGTTAAGTCTTTCTCAACTAATTGTTTTTTGTCATTAAAAATTCTAAAGTAATAACTGATATTTAGCTCTATTTATGGTCTAGGTTACAGGTTATAACCTTTATTTCATTTCCCAAAAATACCCTTGAAGAAATGTTTAGCCACTCTAATTTGGAGCAGAAAAGACAGAGGCTCCAGCGGGTTGTCTATGTGTCCAGTGTCTCATAGCTCGTGGATTCATCCATCTGATTCTGATCATTCTGGGTGAGTCTGACTTCCTGTTTCCATTGATATTTTGCTGTCCAGATGCTTCAGCATTTCTTACAGAGAAGGGTCTAAACAGCGGTCTTTCTTTTCTCCATATATTACACATTTTATTTTAAAATAGACTTTTGCATTGGATTCTCCAGAAAGTGCCCTCATTTCATGCATGAGGAAACTTAGAGCCTCAGAGAAGTTAGCTGACCTTCTCAAGTCTACATACCCAGCTTGAGTATTTAAACTAAAGCCTTTGGTTCCAAAGTACATGTTCTTTTCATGTAAAAAATAAGATTTATGTTTTTAATCTTCCTGAGTCCCTGGAGATGTCATGACTGCTGGGGTACAGTTCCCCACCTGCTGCAAAAACTCTGCAAAGACTCTTTGGTACATTTATTTTCTGAATTTTCTCAGATGTTGAGGTTCACTTGGAAATGACTCTATAGGAATGATTGGCTTTGACTTTGCCTTAATTTTTGTTTGTCACATTTAATCCAGTTTGAAACTAAATCTTCCATTAAAATATTTGCTTTATACAAACCCCTAGATAATATTGGCTTTACCCCAGAATGCCCTTCTATGCACTTCCCATAATGAACACCTTATTGCTAATACTCATGGACCCTAGAAGATGTTTGAAAGGTAGAATCACTTGATCCTCGTGTGTTGTTAATGTTTTAATATAGAGACTCTAACAAGGTAGACACTAAGTATTATTTCCCTATACTGGAAAGAGATAAGATTAACATGTTAACATGTTTGCTTATTTATGTGTGTATGTGTGTGTATACATATTTTTTTAGCCTTTACCCATTCATTTATCAGTAGACACTTAAATTGGCTATAGTGAATAGTGCAGCGGTGAACATGGAAGTACAGGTATCTCTTCAAGATAGTGACTCATTTCCTTCAGATATATGCCAAGAGATATGAGATAATCGGTAACAATGGAATCAGACAACATTTTGTGTTTGCCTTCTTTCACTCACTGTGATGATGAGATTCATTCATGTTGTAGTGTATAGTTTGATCTTTTTTGTTGCTCAGTAAGATTCCTCTCTTAACTTTTAAAAACTATAATACATTCTCCTGGAGATCCGTCTGGGCTTATAATCTCCTATCACATGGGGCTTTGCTGTTCTTATTTTTCTCAGAGCTCTGAAATTTTATGCATCAAAGAATCATGGGGCTCAACTGTACTGTATAGGGCACAAAAGATTTTGTAATACAAAATGTTATTAAATACATCATTGCCATCTTTATCCTAAGGGATTACTTGTACTTTATACTTCTGAAGCAATAGCGGGTCACTTGTTTTTTTTTTTTTGAGAGGGCATCTCTCATATTTATTGATCAAATGGTTGTGAACAACAATAAAATTCTGTATAGGGGACTCAATGCACAATCATTAATCAACCCCAAGCCTAATTCTCAACAGTCTCCAATCTTCTGAAGCATAACGAACAAGTTCTTACATGGTGAACAAATTCTTACATAGTGAATAAGTTCTTACATGGTGAACAGTGCAAGGGCAGCCATCACAGAAACCTTCGGTTTTGATCACGCATCATGAACTGTGAACAATCAAGTCAGATATGATTATCCATTTGATTTTTATACTTGATTTATATGTGAATCCCACATTTCTCCTGTATTTTTTTTAAATAATTATGTTTTATTGAAGGGTAGTTGACGCACAGTATTACATTACATTAGTTTCAAGTGTACAACACAGTGGTAGAACATTTATATACATAATTCTAGGTTCCAGCTATCACCCTACCAAGCTGTTACAATATCTTGACTATATTCCTTATGCTATACATTACATCCCGGTTACTTATTTATTTTACCATTGGAAGTCTGTCCTTTTTTTTTTTTTTTTTTGTGAGGGCATCTCTCATATTTATTGATCAAATGGTTGTTAACGACAATAAAATTCTGTATAGGGGAGTCAATGCTCAATGCACAATCATTAATCCACCCCAAGCCTAATTTTTGTCAGTCTCCAATCTTCTGAGGCATAACAAACAAGTTCTTACATGTAGAACAAATTCTTACATAATGAATAAGTTACATAGTGAACAGTACAAGGGGAGTCATCACAGAAACTTTCGGTTTTGCTCATGCATTATGAACTCTAAACAGTCAGTTCAAATATGAATACTCATTTGGTTTTTATACTTGATTTATATGTGGATACCACATTTCTCTCTTTATTATTATTATTTTTAATAAAATGCTGAAGTGGTAGGTAGATACAAGATAAAGGTAGAAAACATAGTTTTGTGTTGTAAGAGAGCAAATGTAGATGATCAGGTGTGTGCCTGTAGACTATGTGTTAATCCAAGCTAGACCAGGGCAATAAAACATCCACGTATGCAGAAGATTTCTCTCAGAACAGGGGGGGTGAGGTTCTAAGCCTCACCTCTGTTGATCCCCAATTTCTCACCTGATGGCCCCCCTGCGACTGTGCCTGTCTTAGGTTGTTCCTCCCTTGAGGAATCTTACCCGTCTCTGGCTAACCAGTCATCTTCCGGGGCCATACAGGGAAATGTGAAGTTGGTAAGTGAGAGGAAGCCTTATTGTTTGAAAAGGTTAGCTTTTTACTTCTTTGCATATTTATGCCCTGTGGCTTCTATGCCCAGCATTTGTCTTGAGGTATCTTTACCACTTGGAAGAATTATGATACTCGGTAAATTTGATATGAGGCACGAATTCTATTTAAGGGTTGTAATTAGGAAGGAAGAAGAAAAGCTATAGAAGTAGCAGGCGGAAGAAAACATGGGAAGATTGATTATTTCTTTGACATATCTTCTTGTAGAGTAACTTCAGCATGGATAGGTTTTAAGCTACTACTTAAATTGCGCACACACATTAACATAATAGGAGTATAGTTACATAACCAAAGCATATCTGTAATTACCAGCCATCTCCAGTGAAACCAAGAAAACCAGTTAGGCACCTTAGGCATTTGTGAAAACTTATCTATGATATGGTGGATATTGTCCAACTGAACTTGAACAGTCTGAGAGAAATCAGACAAATTAAAACAACCCATTCCTGGGCACTGTTCACATCCCATATGTTCTTTTAACACTAAATAGTCTGTAGTTGTAAGATTTTGGAGCGCTACAATTTGCACTTCTCCTAATTCTTGGTTGAGTTCCAACAGTATAGATCCAGTCAAATTTGTTGTTTTACTGTATGCACAGGCCAGCTTAGATATCTCGTTCCTCATTCCCATGGCAAGTCCAGGAACTGGTGGGATGAGTGCATCTACAGCTGTAGCAGTGCGTGGATCTTTGTTGGGGTTTTTTGATGATCATCTTCTGGCATGAGTCTTCCAGAGAGTGCAGATGTTGGAAGTTCTTTTTCATATCGTATCTTAGTTCATTTTCGGGGTAGCCCAATTAGGCTTTGATCCTCTGTATAAACACAAACAGACCCTTTGCCTGTACTTTTATATGCCCTTTATACCCTTGTGTAGAACTCGTTGGAGGTTACCACACAGGAACTACCCTTTTTTTTTTTTTTGCTTTGTTTTTGGTATCACTAATCTACACTTACATGACGAATATTATGTTTACTAGGCTCTCCCCTATACCAGGTCTCCCCTATAAACCCCTTTACAGTCACTGTCCATCAGCATAGCAAAATGTTGTAGAATCACTACTTGCCTTCTCTGTGTTGTACAGCCCTCCCTTTTCTCCTACCCCCCCATTCATGTTAATCTTAATACCCCCCTACTTCTCCCCCCCTTATCCCTCCCTACCCACCCATCCTCCCCAGTCCCTTTCCCTTTGGTACCTGTTAGTCCATTCTTGAGTTCTGTGATTCTGCTGCTCTTTTGTTCCTTCAGTTTTTCCTTTGTTCTTATATTCCACAGATAAGTGAAATCATTTGGTATTTCTCTTTCTCCGCTTGGCTAGTTTCACTGAGCATAATACCCTCCAGCTCCATCCATGTTCCTGCAAATGATTGGATTTGCCCTTTTCTTATGGCTGAGTAGTATTCCATTGTGTATATGTACCACATCTTCTTTATCCATTCATCTATTGATGGACATTTAGATTGCTTCCAATTCTTGGCTATTGTAAATAGTGCTGCAATAAACATAGGGGTGCATCTGTCTTTCTCAAACTTGATTGCTGCGTTCTTAGGGTAAATTCCTAGGAGTGGAATTCCTGGGTCAAATGGTAAGTCTGTTTTGAGCATTTTGATGTACCTCCATACTGCTTTCCACAATGGTTGAACTAACTTACATTCCCACCAGCAGTGTAGGAGGGTTCCCCTTTCTCCACAGCCTCGCCAACATTTGCTGTTGTTTGTCTTTTGGATGGCAGCCATCCTTACTGGTGTGAGGTGATACCTCATTGTAGTTTTAATTTGCATTTCTCTGATAATTAGCGATGTGGAGCATCTTTTCATGTGTCTGTTGGCCATCTGTATTTCTTTTTTGGAGAACCGTCTGTTCAGTTCCTTTGCCCATTTTTTAATTGGGTTATTTGTTTTTTGTTTGTTGAGGCGTGTGAGCTCCTTATATATTCTGGACGTCAAGCCTTTATTGGATGTGTCATTTTCAAATATATTCTCCCATACTGTAGGGATCCTTCTTGTTCTATTGATGGTGTCTTTTGCTGTACAGAAGCTTTTCAGCTTAATATAGTCCCACTTACTCATTTTTGCTGTTGTTTTCCTTGCCCGGGGAGATATGTTCAAGAAGAGGTCACTCATGTTTATGTCTAAGAGGTTTTCGCCTATGTTTTCTTCCAAGAGTTTAATGGTTTCATGGCTTACATTCAGGTCTTTGATCCATTTTGAGTTTACTTTTGTATATGGGGTTAGACAATGGTCCAGTTTCATTCTCCTACATGTAGCTGTCCAGTTTTGCCAGCACCACCTGTTGAAGAGACTGTCATTTAGCCATTGTATGTCCATGGCTCCTTTATCAAATAGTAATTGACAATATATGTCTGGGTTAATGTCTGGATTCTCTAGTCTCTTCCATTGGTCTGTGGCTCTGCTCTTGTGCCAGTACCAAATTGTCTTGATTACTATGGCTTTATAGTAGAGCTTGAAGTTGGGGAGTGAGATCCCCCCTACTTTATTCTTCTTTCTCAGGATTGCTTTGGCTATTCGGGGTCTTTGGTGTTTCCATATGAATTTTTGAATTATTTGTTCCAGTTCATTGAAGAATGTTGCTGGTAGTTTCATAGGGATTGCATCAAATCTGTATATTGCTTTGGGCAGGATGGCCATTTTAACGATATTAATTCTTCCTAGCCACGAGCATGGGATGAGTTTCCATCTGTTAGTGTCCCCTTTAATTTCTCTTAAGAGTGACTTGTAGTTTTCAGAGTATAAGTCTTTCACTTCTTTAGTTAGGTTTATTCCTAGGTATTTTATTTTTTTGGATGCAATTGTGAATGGAGTTGTTTTCCTGATTTCTCTTTCTGTTGGTTCATTGTTAGTATATAGGAAAGCCACAGATTTCTGTGTGTTGATTTTGTATCCTGCAACTTTGCTGTATTCCGATATCAGTTCTAGTAGTTTTGGGGTGGAGTCTTTAGGGTTTTTTATGTACAGTATCATGTCATCTGCAAATAGTGACAGTTTAACTTCTTCTTTACCGATCTGGATTCCTTGTATTTTTTGTTTTGTCTGATTGCCGTGGCTAGGACCTCCAGTACTATGTTAAATAACAGTGGAGAGAGTGGGCATCCCTGTCTAGTTCCTGATCTCAGAGGAAATGCTTTCAGCTTCTCGCTGTTCAATATAATGTTGGCTGTGGGTTTATCATAGATGGCCTTTATTATGTTGAGGTACTTGCCCTCTATTCCCATTTTGCTGAGAGTTTTTAACATGAATGGATGTTGAACTTTGTCAAATGCTTTTTCAGCATCTATGGAGATGATCGTGTGGTTTATGTCTTTCTTTTTGTTGATGTGGTGGATGATGTTGATGGACTTTCGAATGTTGTACCATCCTTGCATCCCTGGGATGAATCCCACTTGGTCATGGTGTATGATCCTTTTGATGCATTTTTGAATTCGGTTTGCTAATATTTTGTTGAGTATTTTTGCATCTACGTTCATCAGGGATATTGGTCTGTAGTTTTCTTTTTTGGTGGGGTCTTTGCCTGGTTTTGGTATTAGGGTGATGTTAGCTTCATAGAATGAGTTTGGGAGTATCCCCTCCTCCTCTATTTTTTGGAAAACTTTAAGGAGAATGGGTATTATGTCTTCCCTGTATGTCTGATAAAATTCCGAGGTAAATCCATCTGGCCCGGGGGTTTTGTTCTTTGGTAGTTTTTTGATTACCGCTTCAATTTCGTTGCTGGTAATTGGTCTGTTTAGATTTTCTGTTTCTTCCTGGGTCAATCTTGGAAGGTTATATTTTTCTAGGAAGTTGTCCATTTCTCCTAGGTTTCCCAGCTTGTTAGCATATAGGTTTTCATAGTATTCTCCAATAATTCTTTGCATTTCCGTGGGGTCCGTCGTGATTTTTCCTTTCTCGTTTCTGATACTGTTGATTTGTGTTGACTCTCTTTTCTTCTTAATAAGTCTGGCTAGAGGCTTATCTATTTTGTTTATTTTCTCGAAGAACCAGCTCTTGGTTTCATTGATTTTTGCTATTGTTTTATTCTTCTCAATTTTATTTATTTCTTCTCTGATCTTTATTATGTCCCTCCTTCTGCTGACCTTAGGCCTCATCTGTTCTTTTTCCAATTTTGATAATTGTGACATTAGACCATTCATTTGGGATTGCTCTTCCTTTTTTAAATATGCTTGGATTGCTATATACTTTCCTCTTAAGACTGCTTTTGCTGTGTCCCACAGAAGTTGGGGCTTAGTGTTGTTGTTATCATTTGTTTCCATATATTGCTGGATCTCCATTTTGATTTGGTCATTGATCCATTGATTATTTAGGAGCGTGTTGTTAAGCCTCCATGTGTTTGTGAGCCTCTTTGCTTTCTTTGTACAGTTTATTTCTAGTTTTATGCCTTTGTGGTCTGAAAAGTTGGTTGGTAGGATTTCAATCTTTTGGAATTTTCTGAGTCTCTTTTTGTGGCCTAGTATGTGGTCTATTCTGGAGAATGTTCCATGTGCACTTGAGAAGAATGTATATCCCGGTGCTTTTGGATGTAGAGTTCTATAGATGTCTATTAGGTCCATCTGCTCTACTGTGTTGTTCAGTGCTTCCGTGTCCTTACTTATTTTCTGCCCAGTGGATCTATCCTTTGGGGTGAGTGGTGTGTTGAAGTCTCCTAGAATGAATGCATTGCAGTCTATATCCCCCTTTAGTTCTGTTAGTATTTGTTTCACATATGCTGGTGCTCCTGTGTTGGGTGCATATATATTTAGAATGGTTATATCCTCTTGTTTGACTGAGCCCTTTATCATTATGTAGTGTCCTTCTTTATCTCTTGTTACTTTCTTTGTTTTGAAGTCTATTTTGTCTGATATTAGTACTGCAACCCCTGCTTTCTTCTCACTGTTGTTTGCTTAAAATATGTTTTTCCATCCCTTGACTTTTAGTCTGTACATGTCTTTGGGTTTGAGGTGAGTTTCTTGTAAGCAGCATATAGATGGGTCTTGCTTTTTTATCCATTCTGTTACTCTGTGTCTTTTGATTGGTGCATTCAACCCATTAACATTTAGGGTGACTATTGAAAGATATGTACTTATTGCCATTGCAGGCTTTAAATTCGTGGTTACCAAAGGTTCAAGGTTAGCCTCTTTAGTATCTTACTGCCTAACTTAGCTTACTTATTGAGCTGTTATATACACTATCTGGAGATTCTTTTCTTCTCTCCCTTCTTGTTCCCCCTCCTCGATTCTTCATATGTTGGGTGTTTTGTGCTGTGCTCTTTCTAGGAGTGCTCCCATCTAGAGCAGTCCCTGTAAGATGTTCTGTAGAGGTGGTTTGTGGAAAGCAATTTCCCTCAGCTTTTGTTTGTCTGGGAATTGTTTAATCCCACCATCATATTTGAATGATAGTCGTGCTGGATACAGTATCCTTGGTTCAAGGCCCTTCTGTTTCATTGTATTAAATATATCATGCCATTCTCTTCTGGCCTGTAGGGTTTCTGTTGAGAAATCTGACGTTAGCCTGATGGGTTTCCCTTTATAGGTGACCTTTTTCTCTCTATCTGCCTTTAACACTCTTTCCTTGTCCTTGACCTTTGCCATTTTAATTATTATGTGTCTTGGTGTTGCCCTTCTTGGATCCTTTCTGTTGGGGGTTCTGTGTATTTCCGTGGTCTGTTCGATTACTTCCTCCCCCAGTGTGGGGAAGTTTTCAGCAATTATTTCTTCTAAGATACTTTCCATCTCTTTTCCTCTCTCTTCTTCTTCTGGGACCCCTATAATACGGATATTGTTCCTTTTGGATTGGTCACACAGTTCTCTTAATATTGTTTCATTCCTGGAGATCCTTTTGTCTCTCTCTATGTCAGCTTCTATGCGTTCCTATTCTCTGATTTCAATTCCATCAATGGCCTCTTGCATTCTATCCATTCTGCTTATAAATCCTTCCAGAATTTGTTTCATTTCTGCGATCTCCTTTCTGGCATCTGTGATCTCCTTCCGGACTTCATCCCATTTCTCTTGCGTATTTCTCTGCATCTCTGTCAGCATGTTTATGATTCTTATTTTGAATTCTTTTTCAGGAAGACTGGTTAGGTCTGTCTCCTTCTCTGGTGTTGTCTCTGTGATCTTTGTCTGCCTGTAGCTTTGCCTTTTCATGGTGATAGGAATAGTCTGCAGAACTGGGACGAGTGACGGCTGGAAGGACTTCCTTTCTTGTTGGTTTGTGGCCCTCCTCTCCTGGGAGAACAGCGGCCTCTAGTGGCTTGTGCTGCGCAGCTGCGCACAGACAGGGTTTCTGCTTCCTGCCCGGCTGCTATGGAGTTAATCTCCGCTGTTGCTGTGGGCGTGGCCTGGCTCAGGCAGCTGCTCCAAAGTGGTGGAGTCGCGTTGGAGCAGGAGCGGCTGGGAGGCTATTTATCTCCGTAAGGGGCCTCCCTGCTCCCTGCAGCCCAGGGGTTAGGGTGCCCAGAGATCCCGGATTCCCTACCTCTGGATTAAGTGACCCGCCCTGCCCCTTTAAGACTTCCAAAAAGCACCCGCCAAAACAAAACAACGCCCACCAAAAAAAAAAGAAAAAAAAATTTTTTTAATTAAAAAAAAAAAAGTTTTTAATAAAAAAAAAAAAAAGGTGGTCGTTCGTTTTTCTTTATTCTCCGGTGCCAGCCTCAGGCCTCTGCTCACCGGTCTTTCTGCCCTGTTTCCCTAATATTGGGGTCCCTGTCCCTTTAAGACTTCCAAAAAGCGCTCGCCAAAACAAAGCAGCAAAAAAGAAAAAAAAAAAAAAAATGGTCGCGCGCTTTTCTTATGTCCTCTGTCGCCCAGCCTCCAGTGCCTGCTCACTGTTCTTGCTGCCCTGTTTTCCCAGTATCGAGGGCCCTGCACTCTGGCCCGGATGGCGGGGGCTGGGTGTTCGGCAGCCCTGGGCTCCGTCTCCCTCCCGCTCTGCCTGCTCTTCTCCCGCCGGGAGCTGGGGGGAGGGGCGCTCGGCTCCCGCGGGGCCGGGGCTTGTATCTTACCCCCTTCGCGAGGCGCTGGGTTCTCTCAGGTGTGGATGTGGTCTGGATATTGTCCTGTGTCCTCTGGTCTTTATTCTAGGAAGGGTTGTCTTTGTTATATTTTCATAGATATATGTTGTTTTGGGAGGAGATTTCCGCTGCTCTACTCACGCCGCCATCTTCTGCCTGATCCTCTCCTGTATTTTTTTAAATAAAATGCTGAAGTGGTAGGTAGATGCAAGATAAAGGTAGAAAACATAGTTTAGTGTTGTAAGAGAGCAAATGTAGATGATCAGGTGTGTGCCTGTAGGCTATGTGTTAATCCAAGCTAGACACGGGCAATAAAACATCCACGGATGCAGAAGATTTCTCTCAGAACAGGGGGGGTGAGGTTCTAAGCCTCACCTCTGTTGATCCCCAATTTCTCACCTGATGACCAGCCAGTCACTTATTTTGAGGACAATATGTTCCTGGTAAAACTAGCCTTAGTCATTCAAATTCATAAGTGATTTGTTGTGGAAAGATTACTAAATTTCCTGGTTTTCAAGGCCTCTTCTGCATTACTAAAGATTCTTCCCATTAGTGATCACTTTTGTGAAAATAGGATTTGAACGTATTCCTGAATATGCGTATTCATTTTACCAGTTTAAGTACAATTATAATCCTTCCAAATGGGATAAAGTTTACTTCCCTCCCTCCCAACTTTCCACATAAATAATCCTAAAGAAGTTTAAATATTAAAAACCCTAATCATGATATGAACAGAAGTCAGGTTTGAGGTGGTGGTATCATCATTGGGGGTGGTGATGTTGGTGAGTTTTCAAGAAATTTCTGAGAATATATTTCTAGAAGATAAATAAGTTCTGGAGATCTAACACACAGCATACTGATTATAGTCTACAATACTTGTTATATATTTCAAAGTTACTAATAAATAAATTATAAATGGTCTTATCACGAAAAAGAATGGTAATTATGTAATGTGAGAGAGGAGAGGTGTTAGCTAATGATATGGTAGTAATCATATGTTGCAATATATAATGTGTCAAATGAATGCACTGTAGACCTGAACCTTATACAACGTTATTTATATCTGATAATTATATTTGTATAAGCAAGAAGAAAAGGTGGCATGCATTAATAGACCATGCAAAGCAGAGGGAAGCACAGCTCAGAGGTGGGCAGGACAACTGTGGGGTCCAGCTGAGGGCACGAAAGTAAGAAGGAGGGAAGAACATGGAGAACAGTCTACAGTCTGCCCTCAAAACCTTCATCTCTCTACCCCCTTCCTCACCCTCCGTGTGTATGTAGTTCGTACAATTACCAGCAGGCTGGAACTTCCCTTGTAAAAAAAAAATAGGCAAAAGAGTAAAATTAATATAGAATAATGAAAGCAAAACTGGACAACAATTTTAGGTGGCCCACTGTAGTTAAAGAGCTCTCTGAGGAGCTATGGGTAGTTTAAACCTCCAGAAAAATACCTCAAAATCTGACGCATTTGATCTGGGGAGCAGTAAACCTATTATCCTCTTTCCATCCAGTACCCTAAAACTCACTCCCAACCTCTGTATAGCTGCAGCCAAGTTTCCCAGAATCCTGATAATTAATCAACATATTCCTTTACTTTTCAAATATGAATAGCAACCAAGAATCAAAATATTGATAAAAAATTAACACCATCAGAAATATAAATATTTTAATAAGCACCATAACGTAGTGAAATTTAAGTCAAAAAATATCTTCAGAGAGATTCTAGAAAATATTCACCTATACAATCAGAACATGATGTTATGGAAAAAGAGGTTATTGGTGAGTCATAAAAGGCTTTGGAAATCAGTGATCTAGTTGCTGAAGTAAAAATTCAATAAAAGAATTGGAATAGAAAGTAAAGGTAGTACTGAGAGAAAATATAGAAATAAGAGCAATAATATAAAATATAAGAGAATTCATCAATCCATGAGTTATGACTTTCAAATAATAGCAGGTCCTAAAAGAAAGACACTAGATGTAAATAAATTATCAAAGACATAAAAGAAGAATATTTTCAAAAGTCAAAGAATACATTTCCCAGAGCTTACTATCTGATAGGAAGAATGAAATAAAGACTCACAATCATGGAAAACCACTGGGTGTCCAAAAATTAAAGAGATGATTAAAAAAACCAGAGAGCAAACAAGATTACCAACAGCAGAACAAGAAAAAGATTGGAATAGAATGTTCAAAAGAAGCCCTTGATGCTGGAAATTATCAGAGCAGGGTAAAAAATTTTCGCATTTGGACTGTAGCATTCTCATTCAGGGAGTGTATCAATCAAGAGACCATTAAAACAAAATCTAGAACTAATAAAAGTCACCTCCCATGTGCCCTGTAATAAAGTTACTTAAGGATGTCCTCCCCTCCAAGTAAGAGTAATAAAAAGCAATAAAGAGTAAGGAGGTGTGACAGGCTGAATAATGGCCCTCCCAAAGATGTCCATGTTCTAATCCCAGGAACCTGCAAATGTTACCTTATATGGTAAAAATGGCTTTGTAGATGTGATTAAATTAAGAATTTTGAGATGGAGAGATTATCTTGGATTATCTATGTGGCCCAATGTAAACACAAGACACTTTAGATAGAAGGATGATGATTGACAGATAGATACAGATACAGATAGGTGATAGATAGATAGATAGATGATAGATTGATAGAAGCATAGAAACTATACGTACATACACAATTAGGTAGATACATAGATGAACAGAATCTGTTGCAAATGTGAGCTCCAGTCCTAATTTGGTCAACTGAACATGTCTTCCTGGATGTCCTTTGTCATCTCAAATTCAATATATACAAAACTAATTTTTAAAAGTATTTCTTGCCATAAACCAGTCTTTCCTTTTGAATTTCCTTAGATAATTGGCTATAAATGCTCCTTAATCCTTTCTCTTCCTATCTCCAGTGTTTGATCCCATATGAATTCTATTTTTTAATCTATTTTGCCTCTATTGCCTGATAAGTTATGCTTTGAGACTCTCAGAATATTTCATTGTATCATTGCCAAAAGCAATAGATGAAAGTCAAAGAGATACTCATGAGTAGTAGTAAATAAAACTCCCTCAAAACATCAAGTATTTAAACACATTGTTTATACAAGTAAATATGATGTTTCTAAAACAGATTTAATTGTCACTTCCCTGCCCAAAATATTTACATGACTCCCTCAACCTCTATGATTAAGCTTCAAGTTAGCATGGCATTAAATATCCTCCATTGTCTGTTTCTTTCCAACAATCTTTCCAACCTTAATTGCCCAACACTCCTTCATGTTCTTTCTTTAAATCCATGTGGGATTCTCAGTACTTGTTTTCTATAAACAGATGTACATACACCTTCATGATTTGCTTGCACTTCCTGCTCAGAACACCCCTTCCCTACTCCCTTCCATCTGCATGCTGCCAATCATCTAAGGAAAGTTTCAGGCCAATTTTCCTATGACATTCTTACCCAATTATCCAGTTGATCTTATTTTTCCTCTTTTGATGTTCTGAGCCTTTATCTGTATACTTAAAAAAATTCATTTTATTAAAGTAATATTTGGATAAAGTGTTAAAGTCAAATGCTACTATATATTTTTTCAAATATTTCCCTCCCTTTTTTATTGATATAGAATTCACATGCAATATTGTATTGGTTTCATAGGCACAACATAGTGACTAGATAACTACACTCATTACTAAAGTACCATTACCATCATGGTAAGTGTCCTTATCCGCTATTACCAGACCAAGATAATACAACACTATTGCTTATATACTCTGTGTTGTACTTCCATTCCTATGAATAACTTATTTTATACTTTGAAGTTTGTACCTCTTTATCTCCTCACCTATTTATCAATGCCCCTGTGTGCCACCCCTATGGTCACCAACAGTCCATTGTCAGTAGTTGTGGGTCTATTTCTTGTTTGTTTTGTTTTTTAAATTCCATGTATAAGTGAAATCATATGGTATTTGTCTTTCTCTGCCTGGCTTATTTCACTGAGCATAATACCCTCTAGCTCCATCCATATTGTTGCAAATGGTAGGATCTATTTTCTTCTTATGGCTGAGTAATATTCCATTGTGTATATGTGTATACATTACATATATCCATTCTATCCATTCATCTACTGATGGACATTTAGGTTGCTTCCATATCTTAGCTATTGTAAATAGTGCTGTGATAAACATAGGGATGAATATGTCTTTTTGAATCTGTGATCCTGTTTTCTTAGGGTAAATGCCTAGGAGTGGAATGCTTGAGTCAAATGGTATTTCTATTTTTAGTTTTCTGAGGAACCTCCATATTGCTTTCCACAGTGATTGAACTAATTTACATTCCCACTAGCAGTGGAGGAGGGTTCCCCTTTCTACGCATCCTTGCCAGCATTTATATTTCCTTGTCTTTTGGATGTTGGCCATCGTAGCTGGTGTGAGGTGATATCTCATTGTGGTTTTAATTTGCATTTCCCTGATAATTAGTGATGTGGAGCATCTTTTCATGTGCCTGTTGGCCATCTGAATTTCTTCTTTGGCGAAGTGTCTGTTCAGATCCTCTGCTTATTTTTTAATAGGGTTATTTGCTTTTTTGGTGTTGAGGCATGTGAGCTCTTTATACATTTTGTACTTCAGCACTTATTGGACATGTCATTTATGAATATATTCTCCCATACTGTAGGATGCCTTTTTGTTCTGCTGATGGTGTCCTTTGCTGTACAGAAGCTTTTTAGCTTGATGTAAGCCATTTGTTCATTTTTACATTTGTTTCCCTTGCCTGAGGAGATATGTTCATGAAAAAGTTTATCATGTTTATAGTCAAGAGAGTTTTGCCTATGTTTTATTCTAACAGTTTTATGGTTTCATGAATTACATTCAGGGCTTTTATCCATTTCGAGTTTACTTTTGTGTATGGGGTTAGACAGTGATCCAGTTTCATTCTTTTGCATGTAGCTGTCCAGTTTTGCCAACTCCAGCTGTTGAAGAGGCTGTCATTTCCCCATTGTATATCCACGGTTTCTTTATCGTATATTAATTGGCCATATATGTGTGGGTTAATGTCTGAGCTCTCTAGTTTGTTCCATTGGTCTATTGTTCTGTTCTTGTGTCAGTACCAAATTGTCTTGATTATTGTGGCTTTGTAGTAGAGCTTGAAGTTGGGGAGCATAATACCCCCTGCTTTATTCTTTCTTCTCAGGATTGTTTTGGCTCTTTGGAGTCTTTTGTGGTTCCATATGAATTTTACAGTTATCTGCTTTAGCTCATGGAAAAATGCCATTGGTATCTCGATAGGGATTGCATTGAATTTCTAAATTGTTTGGGCAGGATGGCCATTTTGACAATATTGGTTTATTCTATCCATGAGCATGGGACAGCTTTCCATTTATTTGTGTCTTTGATTTCTCCCATCAGTGTCTTACAGTTTTCATAATACAGGTCTTTTACCTGCTTACTTGGGTTTAGTCCTAGGTATTTTATTCTTTTTGATCTAATTGTTTTCCTGATGTCTCTTTCTGTTTTCATTGTTAGTATGTGGTAATGTCACACATTTCTGTGTATTGATTTTGTATCCTCCAACTTTACTGTATCTATTTATTAGTTCTAATAGTTGTGTTTTTTTTAGTGGAAACTTTAGGATTTCTATATATATATAGTACCATGTCACCTGCAAATAGTGACAGTTTCATTTCTTCCTTACCAATTTGGATTCTTTTAATTTATTTTTCTCATTTGGTTGCTGTGGCCAGGACTTCCAGTTCTATGTAGAATAAAAATGATGAGAGTGGACATCCTTGTCTTTTTCCCAGTCAGAAGAAAATCTTTTACTTTTTAACTGTTGAGTGTGATGTTAGCTGTGGGTTTGTCATAGGAGGTCTTTATTATGTTGAGGTATAGTCCCTCTATACACATTTTGTTGACAGTTTTCATCATGAATGTGTGTGGAATTTTGTCAAATGCTTTTCAGCATCTATTGAGGTGACCAAATTATTTTTATCTGTCCTTTTGTTAATGTGGTATATCACATTGATTGATTTACAAATATTGTACCATCATTGCATTCCTGGGATAAATCTTACTTGGTTGTGATCAATGATCCTTGTGATGTATTTTTTAATTTGGTTTGCTAATATTTTGCTGAGGATTTTTGCAACTATGTGCATCAGGGATATTGGTCTATAATATCCTTTTTGTAGTGTCTTTGTCTGGTTTTGGTATTAGAGTGATGCTGGCCTCTAAGAATGAGTTTGGAAGTATTCTCTCCTCTTCTGATTTTTGAAATACTTTTAGACAGATTGGTATTATCTCTTTAAATGTTTGGCAGAATTCAGCTGTGAAGCCATCTGGTTCTTTCTTTTGTTTGTTGGGAGTATTAGGATTACTAATTCAATTTTGTTTCTGGTAATTAATCTGGTCCTATTTTCTGTTTCTTCCTGGGTCAGTCTTGGAAGGTTGTACTTTCACTGGAATATGTCCAATTTTTCTAGGATGTCCAACTTATTGGCATATAATTTTTCATAGATTTAACTAGTAATTCTTATAATTTCTCTGATAGTTTTCTAATAATTGTATTTCTGTGTCAATTGTGACTATTTTTCATTTCTGATTTTGCTTATATCTGTCATTTCTCTTTTTTCCTGGTAAATTTTGCTAGGTGTTAGTTTATTTTGTTTTATTTTTTCAAAGAACCAGATTTTGGTTTCATTGATTTTTTTCTGTTGTTTTATTCTTCTCTCTTTTATTTCTGCTCTGATATTTATTATGTCCCTCCTTTCACTAACTTTGAGTTTCATTGTTCTTCTTTTTCTAGTTTACTTAGTTGTAAATTTAGACTGTTATTTGGGATTGTTCTTGTTTCTTGAGGTAGGTCTGTATTGCTATGTACTTCCCTCTTAGAACTGTTCTTTTGACATCCCACGTATTTTGAACTGTTGTATTTTTGTTTTCATTTGTTTCCATGTAGTGCTTGATTTCTCTTTATTTGTTCATAGAAACGTTGATTATTTAGAAGGGTGCTCAGCCTCTATGCATTTGTGAATGTATTTTGTTTTTTTCTTCATGTAATTCATTTCTAGTTTCATGCCATTGTGATATAAAAATATGCTTGATAGAATTTCATTCTTTTTTAATTCATTGGTGTTCTCTTTGTGGCCTAGTATGTTATCTATTCTGGAGGATGTTCCATGCACACTTGAGAAAAATGTGTATCCTGCTGCTTTTGGGTAAATATTCTGCAGATATCTGTTAAGTCCATATGATCTATGTGTTGTTCCATGCCTCTGTTTATTTATTTGTTTTCTGTCTGGTTAATATGTTCATTGATGTAATTAGCATGTAAAAATACCCTAAGATGATTGAGATGCAGTCTATTTCCCCCTTTAATTCTGTTAGTATTTGTTTTACATATTTAGATGCTCCTGTGTTGGGTGCATAGATATTTATAATTGTTATATCCTCTTGTTGGACTGATCCCTTTATCATTATGTAGTGTGCTTTTTTGTCTCTTGTTCCTTGCTTTGTTTTGAAGTCTATTTTGCCTGGTATAAGTATGCTACTCCTGTTTTAATTTCCCTATTATGTGCATGAGATATCTTTTTCTATCCTATCACTTTCAGTCTCTGTATGCTGTTAGGTCTGAAATGAGTCTTGTAGGCAGCATATCTATGGGTCTTCTTCATTTATCCATTATGCCATTCTGTGTCTTTTGACTTGTGCCCTTGTTCCACTTACATGTAAGGTAGTTATTCATAGGTATGTACTTACAGCTATTTTACTGTTTTCTGGTTGTTTTTGTAGTTCCTTTCTGATCCTTTCTTACTCTCTTATAGTTTCTCTTCCTTTGGTGCTGTGACTGGATTTATTTTGAAAAATTTGTTTTGTTGTATTTGTTGTAGGCTTTAGGTTTGTGAGTACCATAAGGTTCATGTTTAGTTTCCTAAATATATAACACTTTATATTAAATTGATGGTCACTCTATTTCAAATACAATCTAAAAGTACTTTTTTAATTCTTCTTTCTTCTCTACACTTTATGTATTACAGATCATAATCAGCATTTCTTGTGTATCATTTGACTGTGTATAGTTGGTTTTGCTACTTTTGTTTTGTTTTGAACTTCATACTTGCTTGGTAAGTAATTGGTCTATTACCTTTACAGTGGGTTTATTTTCCCTGATAAAAATATTTGGGCTTAAGAACATTTCCATCTACAGAAGTCCCTTTAACAAATCCTATATAGCAGATTTAGTGGTGGTGAATTAGCTTTCATTTATCTGGGAAACTTTCAATCCCTCCTTCAATTTTGAATGATAACCTTGCTGATAAAGGATTCTTGGTTGAAGATCCTTCTCTTTCAATACATTAAATATTTCATGCCACTCCCTTCTGCCATTTAAAGTTTCTGCTGAGAAGTCTGCAGATAGTCTGATGGGGTTTCCCTCATAAGTAATTTTTTTGACACTCTCTAACTGCTTTCAATACCCTCTCCTTATCTTTAATCTTTGTCAGTTTAATTGTTTTATGTTTTGGTGTTGTCTTCTGGGTATTCCATATTTTAGGGTCTCTTTGCACTTCCAGGACCTTCGTGTCTATTTCCTTCTCGAGATTGGGTATGCTTTCAGCAATTGTATCTTCAAAGAGACTTTCTACTCTTTTGTCTCTCTCTCTTCTCCTTCTGGTACCCCTATTATGCAAATATCATTTTGTTTTGAGTTGTCACATGGCTCTCTTAGCATTGTCTCATTTCTAGAGATTATTTTTTCTCTCTGCTCCTCAGCTTTCTTGCTTTTCTCTTCTCTAATTCCTATCTCATTGATTATCTACTCTACTTGGAGCAATTTATTTTTCATTCCCCTATTTCATTTTTAACTCCAGATACTATATTCTTCATCTCTGAGTGGCTTTTTCAACTCGCCTATCTCTTTGTTGAATTCCTCCCTGAGACTGTCAATACTTTACCAAAGATCAGTGAGCATATGTATGACTGTTATTTTGAAGTCTTCATCAATAAGATTGGTGATGTCCATTGCATTTAGCCCTATTTCTAGTATCTTACCCCATATTTTTGTTTGGAACATATTCCTTTGCTTCCTCAATCTATCAGAGTTTCTGTGTTTTTTCCTTTGTACTAGATAGATCTGCCAAGCCTTCTGGTCTAGAGTATAATGGCTTTATGAAGAAGGTATCCTAGGGTGCCCAGAAGCTCAAGGCTCTTTATTCATCATTTCCTGGTTCCCTTTGGGGTGGAGACCCAGTTGCTGTTGGTGGGCTATGGGCAAGGCCACCTTTCTGCCTGTCTGCCAGCAGTGGCTGATCTGTCAGCAGAGGTCCTTCGTGAACCACACTGCCGTTGTTTCTGTGGGGATTGTTGTGGTCAGGCTGCAGGGATGGGCCACCAGCAAGTAGGGAGTGTTTGGGGCTGGTTCCTGCAGGTGCCTCCCCATTTGGGCAGAGATAGATCCAAGAAAACTGGAAAAGCCTCCTTTTGCCTGCCAGGCACCAAAGTCTCCCTCTGCCTGCCAAGCAGCAATGTCTGACTACTACTGGGCTGAGCAGGTTGGCAGGCAGGTGTGCAGGCAGGAAACTCAGGGCTGAGTCACCAGCAAGGGGGTTGGAACATTGGGGTCTCCTGTGAGTACACAACCAACTGGGCTGCGGGAGAGCTTGGGAAGTGTTTCCCTGCTCTTTCTCCTGCAGAGCGAACTATTTCCAGCCCCCAATCCTGTGGCACCCTTACTGCTACTGGTGAATCTTGAACTGCTTTCTCTATGTTGAGTTTCGGCAGGACCATCAGAACATGCTTATCCTCCACAAGCCAAGTGGCAGGAGTCTCAGCCTCCCAGATTGCTCCAACTCTTCCTGGCATCCAGCCCCATTAACCACCAGAGCTCAGTGCAATGTGGACTTTTGTTCCCAGAGCAAATCACCAGAGCCAGTTGTGCAGAGTTCCTGAGCACCTGCCCCCTCCTTGCTCCTCCATTCCTTTCTCTCCCCCTGGCAGGATGGGGTGGGGGAAGGACTTGGTTCCTGATCAGTCACACCTCTGTCATTTTACCGTTCTCTGTGCAGTCTTTTCTTCACCAGGTGTAGATGGTCTTTTCTGCCACCTTCAAGTTGTTTTCAGGGTTAGTTGCATATTTGATACAGTTGCTTCCTTTGTGTTTGTGTGTGCAAGGAGGTTTTTGCCTTGCCTTCCAATTCTGCCATCTTTCCTCACCCCCCTTCCTTGATTTGTTTTTTTTGTGTTTTTTTTGTTTTTTTGGTACCATTAATCTACAATTACATTAGCAACATTACGGTTACTAGACTCCCCCCATCATCAAGTGCCCACCACATACCCCATTACAGTCACTGTTCATCATCATAGTAAAGATGCTGAAAGAGCATTCAACAAAACTCAACATCCATTCATGATAAAAACTCTCAACAAAATTTGTATAGAGGGCAAGTACCTCAACATAATAAAGGCCATATATGATAAACCCACAGCCAACATCATACTTAACAGCGAGAAGCTGAAAGCTTTTCCTCTGAGGTTGGGAACAAGACAGGGATGCCCACTCTCCCCATTATTATTCAACATAGTACTGGAGGTCCTAGCCATGGCAATCAGACAAAACAAAGAAATAAAAGACATCCAGATTGGTAAAGAAGAAGTCTAACCGTCACTATTTGCAGATGACATGATATTGGACATAAAAAACCCTAAAGACTCCACTCCAAAACTACTAGAACTAATACCTGAATTCAGCAAAGTGCAGGATACAAAATTAATACACAGAAATCTGTTGCTTTCCTATACACTAATGATGAACTAGCAGAAAGAGAAATCAGGAAAACTATTCCATTCACAAATGCATCAAAAAGAATAAAATACCTTGATTTTTTTTTTAATGTGATCTTTCTGTCCATCATTTTATAGAAGTTGTTCACCTCAGTCTCCATTCCTGTTCAGGGTGAAATGCTCTGTATGTAGGTGTAGATTTGGTGTGTAAGTAGGAGAAGGTGGATTGAGGCTCTCTCTACTCTGTCATCTTCTCAGAATCCTCTAATATATGTCTTGGTGTGGACCTTCTTGAGCTCATCTTGTTAGTGGTTCTCTGTGCTTCCAGGACCTGTATGACTATTTCCTTCTACAGACTGGGGAAGTTTTAAGCTATTATTTCCCCAAAAGGACTTTCTGTCTCCTTCTTCTCCTTCTGGGACTTCTACTACCTGAATATTGTTTCATTAGGCATTGTTGCAGAGCTCTCTTATATCTTCTCATTTTCAGAAATTCTTTTTTCTCTTCCCCTCAGCTTGTTTACTCTGCACTATCTTATCTGCCAGCTCACCAATCTGTTCCTTTGCCTCCTGCAAGCTACTGTTCATTCTCCCTATTGTATTTTTCATTGTAGTTACTGTATTCCTTCACTGTGAATGGCTCTTTTTTTATATTTTCTGTCTCTTTTATGTTCTTGCTGAGATAGATTCTTGTTCCCAGTTCAGTGAGCATCTTTATGACTGCTACTTTGAATTCTTTATCAGGAAATGTGCTTCTCTCTATTTCATTTAGCACCTTTTCTGATATTTTTGTCTTGTTCTTTTATTTGGAACATGTTCCTATGCCTTCTCATCTTGTTTTTGTCTCTGTGTGTCTTCATTTGTCTGAGATAGATCAATTACGCCTCATGGTCTTGAAATTAGTGGCTTTGTGTAGTTGTCCTGTGGTACCCAGAAACTCCGAACCACCTGCTCACCAAAGCCTGATTCTCTGTTGCAGCTGCACTGTGGCTGCTGGTGGTGGGTGGGGCCTGACTTTCTGTCTCTGCCAATAATGGTGCAGCCACACTGGTTGCCTTTGTTTGCCATCTGCCTGTAATTGTGGATCCCCACAGCTAGCCTCTGGGTGCCCTTTATGTGATGTCAGGTGTTTCTACTGGGACTGTGGGTAGGGCTACCCTCTGCCTGTCTATAAATAATGGCCAACCATCACTATGCCAAGTGTGCTGGGCAGAGCAGGTACGCAGAGGAATGTTGGGCTGAGCCAGAGTTAAGGAGGAGAGCTTCAGAGCCCGTTCCTGAGAGCATCTGTGCACTTGGGCTGAGGGAGGGCTGGAAAATCGTTGTGCACCTGCCATTGCTCCTCTAGAGAGAGCCCCATCAGACTCCCACCCCTCTGGCACACCTCCCATGTCTAACAAATCTTTCAAAGTACTGCCTCTGGTTTGGGTATGCTGGTCTTCCACATGTGACAAGAGTTTTGGCCTCACACAGTTCTCCAACTCTCCCTGCTGTCCAGCCCCATTTCTCTTCAAACCCCAGTGCAATGGGGACTAATTTTCCTAGAGCAGATACCCAGGGCCAGGTGAGCCAGGTTCTTGAGGGTTCGTCCCTTCCCCACTCCATTCTTCTCCCTCTAGCTTGTGAGCTCCAAGGGGAGGGGAGGGCCTTGGATCCGTATTAATTCAGCTCTGCCCCTTTACCCTTCACAATGTGGGCTTCTCTTCTTCACTATGTATAGATGGCTTGTTCTGCAGTCTTCAGATAATTTTCAGTTAACTGTATTTAATGTAGTTGCTTCCTTGTGTATGTGGGAGGACGTTAGCACAGTGACCTCCTATTCCGCCTTTCCCTTCCCTACCAGTTCAAGTATGCCTCTTAAAAATCAATCAGTATTGATTAGGTAAGGAAAACAGAATTTCATGCAAGTCAATCAACAACTGTTTATAAGAAAAATTCCTAGTTCAGTAGTGTCTTAGTCCATTTAAGCTGTTATAACAAAATGTAACTTATAAGCAACTGAAATTTATTTCCCACAGTTCTGGAGGATGGAAGTTTAAGATCGGTGTGGCAGCATGATTTCATTCTAGCCAAGGTCCTCTTCTGGGCTGCAGACTGCTGACTCCTTTTTGTGTCCTCAGATGGTGGAAAGGGCTAGGAAGCTCTGTGGGGTCTCTTTCTTAGGAACACGAATCCCATCCTGCAGGCTCCATCACAACCCAAGCACCTCCTAAAACACCACCCACCCACTACTATCATCATATTGGGCATTAAGATTTCAGCAAATGAATTTTTTTGGAACACAAACATTCAGACTGCAGCAACTAGAAATAATCAGTTTATAATATCATTAAGAGCATCTATGAAAAACCTACATATCACACTACAAACAATGAAACTCTGGATGCATCTCCTCGAGGTGAGAGACAAGTCGAGGATATCCACTACACCATTCTTATTCAGCATTGTGCTAGAGGCGGTTTGCTGTGTTAAAGACAAGAGAGAAATCAACGGTAAGAATAATAGAAATTAAGCAGGTGATTATGCAACATTTGGAGATGTTTACGTAGAAAACCCAACAGAATCTACAAATGCTTTCATTTTTAGCAATTTGGCTGATTTCAAGGTCAATATAACATGTCAGTTTAATTTCTATGTATTATCAGCAAACAGAAAACAAAATTTAAAAAGAAACTTAAAAATAAAATGAAAAGTACTATTTACAATAGTACCATGAACATAAGATTACCTATGAATAAATCTAATTAAAAGCAAAACATTGCTGAAGGAAATTTAAGAGACTTAAATAGGTGCAGTTGGGAACTCTTAAATAGATTGAACAAGCTCAGTGATGTTAAGATATCAATATTTGCTTCCCAAATTGATCTATAGATTCAATGTAATCCAGTTAAAATCCAAGCAGATTTCTAAATCAGGATTCTAAAAATTGAGTGAAATAGCCCGAGCAATCTTGATTAAAACAAGAAGAAGAACAGCAACAACGGGGCGCAGCTGGAAGACCTAACACCACTGTATATCAGTAACTATTATGTCATTAATTAAGTGAAGATTCTGGCATAAGGAGAACAAATAGAAAAACAAAGAAGATACATCCCATTAATTTATAGTTATTTGATTTACAAGGAATGGATGGAATTCAGTGGGAAAGTGATAAAGGTCATTTTTTTAAAATGCTGCGTCAACTGGATAACCATATGTAATAAAAATAGATCTTGATGCCTAGCTCACAACAAAAACAAAAATTAAATTGGAATGGATCATAGACCTAAAATTAAAAAAGTATGAAAACAGTAAGATTTCTAGAAAAAAACACTGGAAAGTATCTTTATGATTTTAGAGCAAGAAGATTTCTTAAACAGGACAAAAGACCACCAACTATAAAAAATAAACTGTAAATTTGGCTTCATCAAAATCAAGAACTTCTGTTTAGGAAAGTATAATATTATGAGAGCAAAAAAGGTAGCCCATGCAGGGAGAAGATATTCACCATACAACAAATTAAACAATGCACTAATATTTAAATTTTATCATGGTCTTTGACAAATAATCATGAAATATATTAACAATCCAATATAAAATAAGCAAAGTATAAAATGAGTAAAATACTTGAACAGATACTTCACTACTTATTCATCATAATGGCTAAAATTCATGTATTGCTAGTGGCAATATAAATGGGTATGACACTGTGGTAATAGATATACACTAATAACTATATACATACCAACATATATACACACTATAGCAGGCAGTACCTAATAAATGAATATATAGATAGATAAACAATATGCCCAGCAATTTGGAGGTATATACCTAGGAGCAGAAAATGTTTATGCTTACCAAAAGTCATGCACAATAATGTTTACAGAAGCTTTATTCATATTAATGCAAAACTGGAAACAACACAAATGGTCATTAATGGAATGGATAAATAGGTATATTAACATGAATTAACATCAAATGTAATGCAATAAGAAGTATTAAACTTTGCAGTATACAGCAATGTGGATGAATATCACAGATATAAAATTCATCAAAAAAGGTCACACTGAAATGGTATATCCTTTGTGCTTTCATTTGTATGAAATTAAAAACAATCTCATCTCTGCTTAGAAAGGTCAGAATAGTGGTTACTTTTTAGGGGGTATCAACTAGGAGGGAGCACAAAGGTGTCTGCTGGTGTGCTGAAAATACTCATTTAGCTTATTCTAAGTGATGATTACATATGCATATGCATATCAAAAAAACAAATCAGGTTATACACTTGAGATTTGTGAACTCTCTGTTAGGTATAATAAAACATAAAAAGGGAAAAGAGATGTGCAAGAGTACTACAGAGTAACTTAAAAATGTAACTGAAAAAAATTAGACTTAAATTGCTAGAGAAATATACCATGGTCTGGAATTGTATGACACAATGTTGTAAAGATGTCAGTTGTCTCTAAGTTGATCTATAGATTCAATTAAATCATCAAAGGCCTAGCAGGCTTTTGGTGGAAATTTCTAAGCTGAATCATGTAAAGCCATAAGAAAAAAACAAGAATATTTCCAACGAAGTTGGAGTACTTTAACTACTATTAGATATCAAGCCTTATTTTAAAGCTACAAAGTGCAAGATTGGCACAAGAAGGAACAAAAAGGCTGAAGTAACAAAAATGGAATTCAGGAAACACACAAATCTTTTCTTCTGTCTTCCTTCTTCTCTCTCTGCCTCTCTTTCCTTTTCCTGTAGTCCTGAGACTTCCTTCACTCACTTAGTGACACCAAGCAGCCCAGGTTGCGGAAGCCCCTTCCTCCTTCTCAAGCAGTGTCCTCAGGGACCAATGGGGGCTCCAGTGACATGAGATACACCAACAAACCAAAATAGCACTGCAAAACTGAAAAATTAGATTGCTGTCAGAACCACACCCCAAATTAGGTCAGAACTGGCAGGTGAATCCTAAGAAGCTGAATGCCTAATAAAATTTTAAAAATAAATAATAACATAATAATATCCAACATCATATAAAACATAATATGTGACATACCAAAAAGTGCACAAGAAACAGGGAAATAAGAGCTTAAATGAAAAATCAACTGATCCCAGCAGTGAAATGGATGAATCAGATATTGGAATTATCTGACAATGGCTTCAAAGCAACCAGCACAAAAATGACTCAAGCAATAAAAAGTTACCTTGAAACAAATGAAAAGTAACAGAAAATCTCAGCAAAGGAATACAAGTTATGAAAAATGAATGAAAGGATATTAAGGGACAGAACAATACAATAACAGGAATAAGAAGCTTGCTTGATGAGTTCAATAGTAGGCTGAAGATGGTAGAGGATAAACAGTGAACTTGAGAATATACAAAATAATTTAATCTGAACAACAGAGAAAAAAGACAAGTAATGAACCTCAGGGACCTATGGGACAATAACCAAAGAGCGAACATTCATATTATCAGGGTTTCAGAGGAAAAGAAGAAAGACAGAGGGACTAAAAATATTTGAAGAAATAATGGCTAGAAGTGTCTCATTTTTGGTGAAAGAAATAGACACACAGATTCTAGAAGCTTCTTGTGATTCAAATTGAAAGAAATCCACACCAAGACACATTATAATTCAACTTCTGAAAAAACAAGACAACACATTTTATTAAAGCAGGCAAAAATGACACATTATCTAGAGGGAAACACCAATTTGAATGACAGTGGGGTTCTCATCTGAAACCATGGAGGCAGGAAGAGAGTGACACCATTTTTCAAGTGGTAAAAGAAAAGAATCATTAACCATGAACTTTATACCTGGTGAAACTATCCTTCAGGAAATGAACATTATGTAACAATAAAAATGAGCAAACTATTGATTCACACAACTCTGATGGATGATAAAGAATTATTCTATTTAAGGAAGATAGTCTCAAATGATTATACAATATAGGATTCTGTTTGGTTCATTGAAGAGAATATGAAAGTACAGTGATGTAGAACAAATCAGTGGTTATCAGTTGTTAGGACATTGTGACTATAAAAGCATAATGAGATATTTGGGGAGATGATAAAGTTATTCCTTATTCTGAATATTGTGGGGGCAGTTACACAAATCTACACATTTGTTTCCCTGATAATTAGTGATGTGGAGCACCTTTTCATGTGCCTGTTGGCCATCTGAATTTCTTTTTTGGAGAAGTGTCTGTTCATATCCTCCGCCCAATTTTTAATCAGGTTATTTGCTTTGTGGGTGTTGAGGCATGTGAGTTCTTTATATATTTTGAGTGTTAACCCCTTGTCAGATATGTTGTATACAAATATATTCTCCCATACTGTAGGATGCCTTTTTGTTCTGCTGATGGTGTCCTTTGCTGTACAAAAGGTTTTTAGTTGGATGTAGTCTCATGTGTTCATTTTTTATTTTGTTTCCCTTGCTCAAGGAGATGTATTCAGGAAGAAGTTACTCATGTATATATTTAGGAGATTTTTGCCTATGTTGTCTTCTAAGAGTTTTATGGTTTCATGACTTACATTCAAGTCTTTAATCCATTTCAAGTTTACTTTTTTGTAGGGGTTAAACAATAATCCAGTTTCATTATCTTGTATGTAGCTGTCCAGTTTTGCCAATACCAGCTGTTGAAGAGGCTGTCATTTCCCCATTGTATATCCATGGCTCCTTTATCATATATTATTTGACCATATATGGTTGGGTTTATATGTGGGCTCTCTAGTCTGTTCCATGGGTCTATTTTTCTGTTCTTGTGTCAGTACCAAATTGTCATGATTACTGTGGCTTTGTAGTAGAGCTTGAAGTTGGGGAGCGTAATTCCCCCAGCTTTATTCTTCCTTGTCAGGATTGCTTTGGCTATTCGGGGTCTTTTGTGGTTCCATATGAATATTAGAATGATTTGCTCTAGTTCATTGAAGAATGCTCTTGGTATTTTGATAGGAATTGCATTGAATCTGTAGATTGCTTTAGGCAAGATGGTCATTTTGACAATATTAATTCTTCCTATCCATGAGCACTGGATGTGTTTCCATTTATTGATATCTTCTTTAATTTCTCTCATTAGTGTCTTGTAGTTTCCAGAGTATGGGTCTTTCACTTCCTTGGTTAGGTTTACTCCTAGGTATTTTATTCTTTCTAATACAATTGTGAAAGGAATTGTTTTTCTGATTTCTCCCTCTGCTAGATCATCGTTAGTATATAGGAATGCAACAGATTTATGTGTATTAATTTTGTACCTGGCAACTTTGCTTAATTCAGATATCAGATCTAGCAGTTTTGGAGTGGAGTCTTTAAGGTTTTTTATGTACAATATCATGTCATCTGCAAACAGTGACAGTTTGACTTCTTCCTTACCAATCTGTATGCACTTTATTTCTTTATGTTCTCTAATTGCTTTGGCAAGGACCTCCAGTACTATGCTGAATAAAAGTAGAGAGAGTGGGCCTCCTTGTCTTATTCCCTATCTTAAAGGAAAGGCTTTCAGCTTCTGGCTGTTAAGTATGATTTTGGCTGTGGGCTTGTCATATATGGCCTTTATTATGTTGAGGTACTTGCCCTCTATACCCATTTTGTTGAGAGTTTTTATAATGAATGGATGTTGAATGTTGCCAAATGCTTTTTCAGCATCTATGGAGATGATCTTTGGATTTTGTGCTTCTTTTTGTTGATGTGGTGGATAATGTTGATGGATTTTATAATATTGTACCATCCTTACATCCCTGGAATACATCCTACTTGATCATGATGGATAATTTTTTTGATATATTTTTGAATTCAGTTTGTTAATATTTTGTTGAGTATTTTCACTTCTATGTTCTTCAGGGATATTAGTCTGTAATTTTGTTTTTTTTGTAGTGTCTTTGCCTGATTTTGGTATTAGAGTGATGCTGGCCTCGAAGAATGAGTTTGGAAGTATTCTCTCCTCTTCTACTCTTTGGAAAACTTTAAGGAGAATAGTTATTAGGTCTTCTCAAAATGTTTGATAAAATTCAGTGGTGAGGCCTTCTGGTCCAGGAATTTTGTTCTTATGTAGTTTTTTTATTACCAGTTCAATTTTATCGCTGGTAATTGGTCTGTCAGATTTTCTGTTTCTTTCTGGGTCAGCCTTGGAAGGTTGTATTTTTCCAGAAAGTTGTCCATTTCTTGTAGGTTATCCAGTTTGTTAGCATATAATGTTTCATGGTATCCTCTAATAATTCTTTGTATTTCTGTGGTGTCTGTAGTGATTTTTCCTTTCTCATTTCTGATTCTGTTTATATGTGTAAACTCTCTCTTTTTTTTTAAAGTCTGGCTAAGGGTTTGCCTATTTTGTTTATTTTCTCGAAGAACCCGTTCCTGCTTTCATTGAGTCTTTCTATTGTTTTATTCTTCTCAATTGTATTTATTTATGCTCTAATCTTTATTATGTCCCTCCTTCTACTGACTTTGGGCCTCATTTGCTCTTCTTTATCTAGTTTCATTGATTGTGAGTTTAGACTGTTCATATGGAATTGTTCTTTCCTGTGTTAGGCCTGTGTAGCAGTATACTTCACTCTTAGCATGTCTTTCATTGCATCCCACAGATTTTGCAGTGTTGAAATATTGTCGTCATTTTTCTCCATATATTGCTTGTTTTCTCTCTTTATCTGATTATTGATCCATTGATTATTTAGAAGCATGTTTTTGTAGACTTGTTTATTTTCTTTGCATAATTTATTTCCAGTGTTATACCTTTGGGGTCTGAGAAGCTGGTTGGTCCAATTTCATTCTTGCTGAATTTACTGAGGCTCTTTTTGTGGCCTAATGTATGATCTACTCTTGAAAATGTTCCATGTGCACTTGAGAAGAATGTGTACTCTGCTGCTTTTAGGCATAGAGTTCTGTAGATGTCTGTTAGGTAAAGTGTTGTTCAGTGTCTCTGTCTCCTTATTTATTTTCTGTCTGGTTGATCTGTCCTTTGGAGTGAGTGGAGTGTTGAAGTCTCCAAAAATGAATGCATTGCATTCTATTTTCCCCTTTTTCCTTGGTTTTTTATTTTATTCTTTTTTGAATAAGTATTGTATTCTTTTTGATGCAGTTGTGAATGGAACAGTTTTCCTGATTTCTCTTTCTGCTAGTTCCTCATTAGCATATAGGAAAGCAATAGATTTCTGTGTATTAATTTTGTATCCTGCACCTTTGCTGAATTCTGATATTAGTTCTAGTAGTTTTGGAATGGAGTCTTTAGGGTTTTTATGTACAATATCATGTCATCTGCAAACAGTGACACTTTGACTTCTTCCTTACTAACCTGGATGCCTTTTATTTCTTTGTTTTGTCTGATTGCTGTGGCTAGGACCTCCAATACTATGTTGAAGCTTTCAGCTTCTCACTGTTAAGTATGCTGTTGGCTATGGTTTTGTCATATATGGCCTTTAGTATGTTGAGGTACTTGCCCTCTATACCCATTTGTTGAGAGTTTTTATCATGAATGGATGTTGAATTTTGTCAAATGCTTTTTCAGCATCTATGGAGATGATTATGTGGTTTTTGTCCTTCTCTTTGTTGATGTAGTGGATGATGTTGATGGGTTTTCAAATGTTGTACCATTGTTGCATCCCTGAGATGAATCCCACTTGATCATGTTGTATGATCCTCTTGATGTATTTTTTAATTCAGTTTGCTAATATTTTTTTAGTATTTTTGCATCTATATTCATCAGGGATATTGGTGTATAATTTTCTTTTCCTTTGTGGGGTTTTTGCCTGGTTTTGAAGTTAGAGTGATGCTGGCTTCATGGAATGAGTTTGGAAGTGTTCCCTCCTCTTTTATTTTTTGTAAAACTTTAAAGAGAATGGGTATTATATCTTCTCTAAATGTCTGATAAAATTCAGCTGTGAGTCCTACTGGCTGGGGGGGTTTGTTCTTGGGTAGTTTTTTGATTACTAATTCAATTTCGTTGTTGGTAATTTGTCTGTTTAGATTTTCTGTTTCTTCTTGGATCAGACTTGGAAGATTGTATTTTTCTAGAAAGTTGTCCATTTTTTCTAAGTTATCCAGTTTGTTAGCATGTAGTTTTTCATAGTATTCTCTAATAATTCTTTGTATTTCTGTGGTGTCCATCATGATTTTTCCTTTCTCATTTCTGATTCTGTTTGTGTGTAGATTCTTTTTTTCTCTTAATAAGTCTGCCTAGGGGGTTATCTATTCTGTTTATTTTCTCAAAGAATCAGCTCTTGGTTTCATTGGTTTTTCTATTGTTTTATCCTAATCAATTTTATTTATTTCTTCTCTGATCTTTATTATGTCCCTCCTTATGCTAAATATGGGCCACATTTGTTATTTTTTTTCAAGTTTCAATAATAGTGATTTTACACTACTCATTTGGGATTGTTCTTCCTTCTTTAAATAGGCCTGGATTGCTATATACTTTCCTCTTAGAACTGCCTTCACTGTGTCCCACAGATGTTGGGGCATTATGCTGTTGTTGTCATTTGTCTCCATATATTGCTTGGTCTCTGATTCAATTTGGTCATTGATCCATTGATTATTTAGGAGCATGTTGTTAAACCTCCATGTGTTTGTGAGTCTTTTGTTTTCTTTGTACAATTTATTTATAGTTTTATACCTTTGTGATCTGAGAAATTGGTAGGTAGAATTTCAATCTTTTTGAATTTACTGAGGCTCTTTTTGTGGCCTAGTATGTAGTCTATTCTGGAAAATGTTCCAAGTGCCCTTGAGAATAATGTGTATCCTGCTGTTTTTGGGTGTAGAGTTCTGTAGATGTCTGTTAGGTCCATCTTTTCTAGTGTGTTGTTCAGTGCCTCTGTGTCCTTACTTATTTTCTGTGTGGTTGACCTGGCCTTTGGAGTGAGTGATGTGTTGAAATCTCCTAAAATGAGTGCATTGCATGCTATTTCCTCCTTTAATTCTGTTAGTATTTGTTTCACATATGTCAGTGCTCCTGTATTGGGTGCCTAGATATTTATAATGGTTATATCCTCTTGTTAGACTGACCCCTTTATCACTATGTAATATCCTTCTTTATCTCTTGTTACTTTCTTTGTTTTGAAGTTTATTTTTCTGATACAAGTACTGCAACACCTGCTTTTTTCTCCCTATTCTTTGCATGAAATATATTTTCCCATCCCTTCACTTTTAGTCTGTGTATGTCTTTGGGTTTGAGGTGAGTCTCTTGTAAGCAGTGTATAGATGGGTCTTCCTTTTTTATCCATTCTATTTTCTGTGTCTTTTGATTAGTGTATTTAGTCCATTTACATTTAGGGTGATTATCGATAGATATGTACTTATTGCCATTGTAGGCTTTGGATTCGTGGTTACCAAAGATTCAAGGGTAGCTTCTTTACTATCTAACCATCTATCTTTACCTCACATATTATGCTATTATAACCACAGTCTGATGATTCTTTATTTCTCTCCCTTATTTTTTTTCCTCCTCCACTCTGTATATGTTAGGTGTTTTATTCTGTACTCTTTTGTGTTCCCCTTGACTGCTTTTGTGGATAGCTGATTTTAGTTTTTGCATTTTGTTAGTATTTGGTTGGTCTGATTTCTTTCCTGTGATTTTATTTTCTGTGGTGAAATTTATTTAGCCTTAGGAGTACTTCCTCTAGAGCAGTCTCTTTAAAATACCCTGTAGAGGTAGGTGGTTTGTGGAAGCAAATCCCTTCATCTTTTGCTTATCTGTAAATTGTTTAATCTCACCTTCAAATTTAAATGATAATTTTGCTGGATACAGTATTCTTGGTTCAAGGCCCTTCTGTTTCATTGCATTGAATATATCATGCCATTCTCTTCTAGACTGTAAGGTTTCTGATGAGAACTATGATAGCCTGATTGGTTTTCCTTTGTAGGTGATCTTTTTTCTCTCTCTGGCTGCCTTTAATACCCTGTCCTTGTCTTTGATATTTGCTATTTTAATTATTATATGTCTTGGTGTTGTCCTCCTTGGGTCCCTTGTGTTGGGAGATCTGTGGGCTTCTATGGTCTGAGAGACTATTTTCTTCCCCAGTTTGGGGAAGTTTTCAGCAATTATTTCTCAAAGACACTTTCTACCCCTTTTTATCTCTCTCTCTTCTTCTGTTACCCCTATAATGTTAATATTGTTCTGTTTGGATTGGTCACACAGTTTTCTTAATATTCTTTCATTCCTGGAGATCCTTTTATCTCTCTCTTCCTCAGCTTCTCTGTATTCCTGTTCTCTGTTTTCTATTCCATTAACACTCTCTTGTGCCTCATCCAGTCTGCTCTTAAGTCCTTCCATTGATTGTTTCATTTGTTATCTCCCTCCGGACTTCATCCCTTAGCTCTTGCATATTTCTCTGCAGCTCCATCAACATTGTTATGACTTTTATTTTGAGTTCTTTTTCAGGAAGATTGGTTATATCTATCTCGCCATGCCCTCTCTCTGGCATCTGAGTGATTTTGGACTGGACCCGGTTCTTCTGCCTTTTCATGGTGATAGAAGTGATCACCGTCAAGTGGCGTGTTTGTCTGCTGGGAGAACAAAGTCCCTTCCTTCTTGCTGGTCACCTTGTCCTTCTCCACTGCCTGTGCCAGTTAACCGCACACAGGGAGCAGTCTCTGGGTTAATCCCCTGAGCTTCCATGGGCAGGGCAGCCCTCAGGATAGCCTAGGGCATTGTCAGGGGGTCACAGTCATGTGGCATGTGTTCTCCTGTGAGAATGTTGCCCCTTCATGCCTTCCGTACTTTGCACAGGCTTCCTCTGTCTGTGCCAGGTAGCTGCATGCTGGCTGCAGCCTCTGGGTCTGGCCTGGTTAGCTATGCACTGGGATAAGCCTCTGTGTGGTTGCTGTTGGCGGGGCTGCTCCCTGGTTGGTCTGCAGCACTGGCGGGTCATCCAGTTTGCTTGCAGTGCTGGCGGAGGGGAACAAATGGCAGGCTGCTTATCACCATGAGGGGCTTCAGAACTCCATTGCCATCCAGGGGGTAGGGTGCCTAAAGTTCCTTAAGATTCCCAGTCTGCTAGGCTGAGTGTGCCAGGACAATTTTGTCCACCTCTTAAAACCTTGTCCCTTTAAGACTTTTAAATTGCGCACTTTTCTTTTCTCCCAGGGGAGCCAGCCATGAGGACCCACTCGCAGTCTCTGTCTCAAATTTTACTTTTCTGTACTCTTATATCCAGTACACCATGCAATGTGTGTCTGTGCTCCTGGTGCAGATTACTAGGGCTGGTTATTTAGCAGTCCTGTGCTTCCACTCCCTCCCCATTCTGATTCTTTTCCTCCCACTGATTAGCTAGGGTGAAGGGATTGCTCAGGTCCTGCCAGCTCATGGCTTTGTATCTTACCCTTTTTGTGAGATGGTAAGTTCTCACAGATGTAGATGAGGCCTGGCTGTTGCACTGTATTTTATGGTCTATCTTTTAGGTATAATTGTATTTGGTGTATTTTCAAAATATGTATGGTTTTGGGAGGAGATTTCTGCCACCCTACTCATACCACCATGTTGAGCACAAACCCTGAATATTATTTTTTTAAAGTGTTGAGGATATGGAGAAATTGGAACCTTGTGCCTTACTATGGGGAATGTAAAATAGGGTATCTTCTGTAAAAAATTCTTCCTAAAATTAAAAATAGAATTACCATAAGATCCAGAAATTTGTTTTTGGATATGTATCTAAAAGAAGAGAAAGCATGGACTCACACAGATATTTGTACATGAATGTTCTTAGCAGCATTATTCAAAATAGCCAAATGGTAGAGCAACCAAAGTTGCTCCATGAGCAGATGAATGGATAAACAAAACATGGTACACACATGCCATGGAATATTATTCAGCCTTAAAAAGGAATGAAGTTCTGATACATGCTACAACATGGAAGAAACTTGAAAACATTATACTAATAAGCCAGTCATAAAAGGACAAATATTGCATGATTCTATTTATATTAAATTCCTAGAATATTCAAATTCACAGAAACAGAAAATAGAATAATAGTTGCCAAGGTTTAGGGGAAGGACAAAATGGGTAATTATTGCTTAGCAGTTTCACAGTTTCAGTAGAGAAAGAAAGAAAAGTTCTTGAAATGGTTATGATGGATGCACAACAATGTGAATGTACTTACTGCCACAGAACTGTAAACTTAGAAGAGTTAAAATGGTAAATTCTATGTTTAACACAGTATAAAAGTTAGGCAATAACAAATGTTGATGGACATGTAAAACATGGAACCTTTATACATTGCTAGTAGGATTATAAAACGGTACAGTCACTTAGGAAACCAATTTGGAACTTCCTCAAAATGAACAGAGTTACCTTATGACATAGAATTCCACTGCCAGTTATATAAACAAGAGAATTGAATACATGTGTTTTTGCACAAAAATATTCACTTGAATATTTGTGGTGGCATTATTAATAATAGCCAAAAGGTAAAAACAACACCAAATGTCCAATAATTGATAAGTGGATAAACAAAAAGTGGCATGTCCATACAACTAAATATTATTCAGCTCTAGAAAGGAATGAGTACTGATACATGTTTTGACATTGATGATACTTGAAATACTATTTTAACTGTAAGAAACCAGACATACAGGCCACATGTTGCATGACTCCATTTATATAAAATGTCCAGAATAAACAAATTCATAAATTTGGAAAATAGATTAGCAGTTTCCAGGACTGGTAGAGGTAATGATGGGGAGTGACTGCTAATAAGGTTGGGGTATCTTTTGCAGTGCTAAAAATATAGTGTCTAACTTTTATATTGTGTTAAATATAGAATGTCCATTAACAGATGAATGGATAAAGAAGATTTGGTACATATATACAATGGAGTATTATTTGACCATAAAAAGAATGACATCTTGCCCTTTATGAAAATATGAGTGGACTTATGGTCTATTTCTTACAGTTCTTATCTGTCCTTTTTGTCATTTTTGTTGGAATTTAGCTGATATACAATATTATTTTGTTTCAAATGTACAACATAGTGATTAGATTATTCTACTTTTCTTCACTGATCTTTTACTCTTACATTCTCCTTGATCTTTATATTCTATGACAATTCTAATTTCATTAGTTTTCTAAATGAACTCCTATTGTAATTCTTCAAAAGAGATGAAAATAACTCGCAGGATGATTTGCCAATAAATTATATATATATATTTTTTTAAATAATTATTTTTTATTGAAGGGTAGTTGACGCACAGTATTACATTACATTAGTTTCAAGTGTACAACACAGTGGTAGAACATTTATATACATAATTCTAGGTTCCAGCTATCACCCTACCAAGCTGTTACAATATCTTGACTATATTCCTTATGCTATACATTACATCCCGGTTACTTATTTATTTTACCATTGGAAGTCTGTCCTTTTTTTTTTTTTTTTTTTTTTTTTTTTTTGTGAGGGCATCTCTCATATTTATTGATCAAATGGTAGTTAACGACAATAAAATTCTGTATAGGGGAGTCAATGCTCAATGCACAATCATTAATACACCCCAAGCCTAATTTTCATCAGTCTCCAATCTTCTGAGGCATAACAAACAAGTTCTTACATGTAGAACAAATTCTTACATAATGAATAAGTTACATAGTGAACAGTACAAGGGCAGTCATCACAGAAACTTTTGGTTTTGCTCATGCATTATGAACTCTAAACAGTTCAAACATGAATACTCATTTGGTTTTTATACTTGATTTATATGTGGATACCACATTTCTCTCTTTATTATTATTATTTTTAATAAAATGCTGAAGTGGTAGGTAGATACAAGATAAAGGTAGAAAACATAGTTTTGTGTTGTAAGAGAGCAAATGTAGGTGATCAGGTGTGTGCCTGTAGACTATGTGTTAATCCAAGCTAGACCAGGGCAATAAAACATCCACGTATGCAGAAGATTTCTCTCAGAACAGGGGGGGTGAGGTTCTAAACCTCACCTCTGTTGATCCCCAATTTCTCACCTGATGGCCCCACTGCGACTGTGCCTGTCTTAGGTTGTTCCTCCCTTGAGGAATCTTACCCGTCTCTGGCTAACCAGTCATCTTCCAGGGCCATACAGGGAAATGTGAAGTTGGTAAGTGAGAGGGAAGCCTTATTGTTTGAAAAGGATAGCTTTTTACTTCTTTGCATATTTATGCCCTGTGGCTTCTATGCCCAGCATTTGTCTTGAGGTATCTTTACCACTTGGAAGAATTATGATACTCGGTAAATTTGATATGAGGCACGAATTCTATTTAAGGGTTGTAATTAGGAAGGAAGAAGAAAAGCTATAGAAGTAGCAGGCGGAAGGAAACATGGGAAGATTGATTATTTCTTTGACATATCTTCTTGTAGAGTAACTTCAGCATGGATAGGTTTTAAGCTACTACTTAAATTGCACACACACATTAACATAATAGGAGTACAGTTACATAATCAAAGCATATCTGTAATTACCAGCCATCTCCAGTGAAACCAAGAAAACCAGTTAGGCACCTTAGGCATTTGTGAAAACTTATCTATGATATGGTGGATATTGTCCAACTGAACTTGAACAGTCTGAGAGAAATCAGACAAATTAAAACAACCCATTCCTGGGCACTGTTCACATCCCATATGTTCTTTTAACAGTAAATAGTCTGTAGTTGTAAGAGTTTGGAGCACTACAATTTGCACTTCTCCAAATTCTTGGTTGAGTTCCAACAGTATAGATCCAGTCAAATTTGTTGTTTTACTGTATGCACAGGCCAGCTTAGATATCTCCTTCCTCATTCCCATGGCAAGTCCAGGAACTGGTGGGATGAGTGCATCTACAGCTGTAACAGTGCGTGGATCTTTGTTGGGGTTTTTTGATGATCATCTTCTGGCATGAGTCTTCCAGAGAGTGCAGATGTTGGAAGTTCCTTTTCATATCGTATCTTAGTTCATTTTCGGGGTAGCCAAATTAGGCTTTGATCCTCTGTATAAACACAAACAGACCCTTTGCCTACACTTTTATATGCCCTTTATACCCTTGTGTAGAACTCGTTGGAGGTTACTACACAGGAACTGCCCTTTTTTTTTTTTTGCTTTGTTTTTGGTATCCCTAATCTACACTTACATGACGAATATTATGTTTACTAGGCTCTCCCCTATACCAGGTCTCCCTTATAAACCACTTTACAGTCACTGTCCATCAGCATAGCAAAATGTTGTAGAATCACTACTTGCCTTCTCTGTGTTGTACAGCCCTCCCTTTTCTCTTACACCCCCATGCATGTTAATCTTAATACCCCCCTACTTCTCACCCCCTTATCCCTCCCTACCCACCCATCCTCCCCAGTCCCTTTCCCTTTGGTACCTGTTAGTCCATTCTTGAGTTCTGTGATTCTGCTGCTGTTTTGTTCCTTCAGTTTTTCCTTTGTTCTTATATTCCACAGATAAGTGAAATCATTTGGTATTTCTCTTTCTCCGCTTGGCTTGTTTCACTGAGCATAATACCCTCCAGCTCCATCCATGTTGCTGCAAATGATTGGATTTGCCCTTTTCTTATGGCTGAGTAGTATTCCATTGTGTATATGTACCACATCTTCTTTAGCCATTTATCTATTGATGGACATTTAGGTTGCTTCCAATTCTTGGCTATTGTAAAGAGTGCTGCAATAAACATAGGGGTGCATCTGTCTTTCTCAAACTTGATTGCTGCGTTCTTAGGGTAAATTCCTAGGAGTGGAATTCCTGGGTCAAATGGTAAGTCTGTTTTGAGCATTTTGATGTACCTCCATACTGCTTTCCACAATGGTTGAACAAGTTTACATTCCCACCAGCAGTGTAGGAGGGTTCCCCTTTCTCCACAGCCTCGCCAACATTTGTTGTTGTTTGTCTTTTGGATGGCAGCCATCCTTACTGGTGTGAGGTGATACCTCATTGTAGTTTTAATTTGCATTTCTCTGATAATTAGCGATGTGGAGCATCTTTTCATGTGTCTGTTGGCCATCTGTATTTCTTTTTTGGAGAACTGTCTGTTCAGTTCCTCTGCCCATTTTTTAATTGGGTTATTTGTTTTTTGTTTGTTGAGGCATGTGAGCTCCTTATATATTCTGGACATCAAGCTATTATCGGATGTGTCATTTTCAAATATATTCTCCCATACTGTAGGGATCCTTCTTGTTCTATTGATGGTGTCTTTTGCTGTACAGAAGCTTTTCAGCTTAATATAGTCCCACTTACTCATTTTTGCTGTTGTTTTCCTTGCCCGGGGAGATATGTTCAAGAAGAGGTCACTCATGTTTATGTCTAAGAGGTTTTTGCCTATGTTTTCTTCCAAGAGTTTAATGGTTTAATGGCTTACACTCAGGTCTTTGATCCATTTTGAGTTTACTTTTGTATATGGGGTTAGACAATGGTCCAGTTTCACTCTCCTACATGTAGCTGTCCAGTTTTGCCAGCACCATCTGTTGAAGAGACTGTCATTTCGCCATTGTATGTCCATGGCTCCTTTATCAAATATTAATTGACCATATATGTCTGTGTTAATGTCTGGATTGTCTAGTCTGTTCCATTGGTCTGTGGCTCTGCTCTTGTGCCAGTACCAAATTGTCTTGATTACTATGGCTTTATAGTAGAGCTTGAAGTTGGGGAGTGAGATCCCCCCTACTTTATTCTTCTTTCTCAGGATTGCTTTGGCTATTCGGGGTCTTTGGTGTTTCCATATGAATTTTTGAATTATTTGTTCCAGTTCATTGAAGAATGGTGCTGGTAATTTCATAGGGATTGCATCAAATCTGTATATTGCTTTGGGCAGGATGGCCATTTTAACGATATTCATTCTTCCTAGCCATGAGCATGGGATGAGTTTCCATCTGTTAGTGTCCCCTTTAATTTCTTTTAAGAGTGACTTGTAGTTTTCAGAGTATAAGTCTTCCACTTCTTTGGTTAGGTTTATTCCTAGGTATTTTATTTTTTTTGATGCGATTGTGAATGGAGTTGTTTTCCTGATTTCTCTTTCTGTTGGTTCATTGTTAGTATATAGGAAAGCCACAGATTTCTGTGTGTTGATTTTGTATCCTGCAACTTTTCTGTATTCCGATATCAGTTCTAGTAGTTTTGGGGTGGAGTCTTTAGGGTTTTTTATGTACAGTATCATGTCATCTGCAAATAGTGACAGTTTAACTTCTTCTTTACCAATCTGGATTCCTTGTATTTCTTTATTTTGTCTGATTGCCGTGGCTAGGACCTCCAGTACTATGTTAAATAACAGTGGAGAGAGTGGGCATCCCTGTCTAGTTCCCGATCTCAGAGGAAATGCTTTCAGCTTCTCGTTGTTCAATATAATGTTGGCTGTGGGTTTATCATAGATGGCCTTTATTATGTTGAGGTACTTGCCCTCTATTCCCATTTTGCTGAGAGTTTTTAACATGAATGGATGTTGAACATTGTCAAATGCTTTTTCAGCATCTATGGAGATGATCATGTGGTTTTTGTCTTTCTTTTTGTTGATGTGGTGGATGATGTTGATGGACTTTCGAATGTTGTACCATCCTTGCATCCCTGGGATGAATCCCACTTGGTCATGGTGTACGATCCTTTTCATGTATTTTTGAATTCGGTTTGCTAATATTTTGTTGAGTATTTTTGCATCTACATTCATCAGGGATATTGGTCTGTAGTTTTCTTTTTTGGTGGTGTCTTTGCCTGGTTTTGGTATTAGGGTGATGTTAGCTTCATAGAATGAGTTTGGGAGTATCCCCTCCTCTTCTATTTCTTGGAAAACTTTAAGGAGAATGGGTATTATGTCTTCCCTGTATGTCTGATAAAATTCCGAGGTAAATCCATCTGGCCCGGGGGTTTTGTTCTTTGGTAGTTTTTTGATTACCGCTTCAATTTCGTTGCTGGTAATTGGTCTGTTTAGATTTTCTGTTTCTTCCTGGGTCAATCTTGGAAGGTTATATTTTTCTAGGAAGTTGTCCATTTCTCCTAGGTTTCCCAGCTTGTTAGCATATAGGTTTTCATAGTATTCTCCAATAATTCTTTTCATTTCCGTGGGGTCCGTCGTGATTATTCCTTTCTCGTTTCTGATACTGTTGATTTTTGTTGACTCTCTTTTCTTCTTAATAAGTCTGGCTAGAGGCTTATCTATTTTGTTTATTTTCTCGAAGAACCAGCTCTTGGTTTCATTGATTTTTGCTATTGTTTTTTTCTTCTCAATTTTATTTATTTCTTCTCTGATCTTTATTATGTCCCTCCTTCTGCTGACCTTAGGCCTCATCTGTTCTTCTTTTTCCAATTTCGATAAATGTGACATTAGACCGTTCATTTGGGATTGCTCTTCCTTTTTTAAATATGCTTGGATTGCTATATACTTTCCTCTTAAGACTGCTTTTGCTGTGTCCCACAGAAGTTGGGGCTTAGTGTTGTTGTTGTCATTTGTTTCCATATATTGCTGGATCTCCATTTTGATTTGGTCATTGATCCATTGATTATTTAGGAGCGTGTTGTTAAGCCTCCATGTGTTTGTGAGCCTCTTTGCTTTCTTTGTACAGTTTATTTCTAGTTTTATGCCTTTGTGGTCTGAAAAGTTGGTTGGTAGGATTTCAATCTTTTGGAATTTTCTGAGGCTCTTTTTGTGGCCTAGTATGTGGTCTATTCTGGAGAATGTTCCATGTGCACTTGAGAAGAATGTATATCCCGCTGCTTTTGGATGTAGAGTTCTATAGATGTCTATTAGGTCCATCTGCTCTACTGTGTTGTTCAGTGCTTCCGTGTCCTTACTTATTTTCTGCCCAGTGGATCTATCCTTTGGGGTGAGTGGTGTGTTGAAGTCTCCTAGAATGAATGCATTGCAGTCTATTTCCCCCTTTAGTTCTGTTAGTATTTGTTTCACATATGCTGGTGCTCCTGTGTTGGGTGCATATATATTTAGAATGGTTATATCCTCTTGTTTGACTGAGCCCTTTATCATTATGTAGTGTCCTTCTTTATCTCTTGTTACTTTCTTTGTTTTGAAGTCTATTTTGTCTGATATTAGTACTGCAACCCCTGCTTTCTTCTCACTGTTGTTTGCTTGAAATATATTTTTCCATCCCTTGACTTTTAGTCTGTACATGTCTTTGGGTTTGAGGTGAGTTTCTTGTAAGCAGCATATAGATGGGTCTTGCTTTTTTATCCATTCTGTTACTCTGTGTCTTTTTTTTTTTTCGAGTTAACTTTTTTTTTTTAGATAATTATTTTTTATTGAAGCGTAGTTGACACACAGTATTACATTACATTAGTTTCAGGTGTACAACACAGTGATTCAACATTTATATACATGATAATTCTAGGTACCAGCTATCACCATACCAAGTTGTTACAATATTTTGACTATATTCCTTATGCTATACATTACATCCCGGTTACTTATTTATTTTACAATTGGAAGTGTGTACTTTTTTTGGCTGTTGTTGTTAGGGTATCTCTCATATTTATTGATCAAATGGTTGTTAAAAACAATAAAATTCTGTATAGGGGAGTCAATGCTCAATGCACAATCATTAATCCACCCCAAGCCTAATTTTCGTCAGTCTCCAATCTTCTGAAGCATAACGAACAAGTTCTTACATGGAGAACAAATTCTTACATAGTGAATAAGTTACATGGTGAACAGTACAAGGGCAGTCATCACAGAAACTTTTGGTTTTGCTCATGCATTATCAACTCTAAACAGTCAGTTCAAATATGAATACACATTTGATTTTTATACTTGGTTTATATGTGGATACCACATTTCTCTCTTTATTATTTTTAATAAAATGCTGAAGTGGTAGGTAGATACAACATAAAGGTAGAAAACATAGTTTAGTGTTGTAAGAGAGCAAATGTAGATGATCAGGTGTGTGCCTGTAGACTATGTGTTAATCCAAGCTAGACAAGGGCAATAAAACATCCACGTATGCAGAAGATTTCTCTCAGAACAGGGGGGGTGAGGTTCTAAGCCTCACCTCTGTTGATCCCCAATTTCTCACCTGATGACCCCCCTGCGACTGTGCCTGTCTTAGGTTGTTCCTCCCTTGAGGAATCTTACCCGTCTCTGGCTAACCAGTCATCTTCCGGGGCCATACAGGGAAATGTTAAGTTGGTAAGTGAGAGAGAAGCCTTATTGTTTGAAATGGTCAGCTTTTTATTTCTTTGCATATTTATGCCCTGTGGCTTCTATGCCCAGCATTTGTCTTGAGGTATCTTTACCACTTGGAGGAGTTATGATACTCGGTAAATTTGATATGAGGCATGAATTCTATTTAAAAATTCGTTGTAATTAGGAAGGAAGAAGAGAAGCTATAGAAGTAGCAGGAGGGAGAAAACATGGGAAGATTGATTATTTCTTTGACATATCTTCTTGTAGAGTAACTTCAGCATGTATAGATTTTAAGCTACTACTTAAATTGCGCACACACATTAACATAATAGGAGTATAGTTACATAACCAAAGCATACCTGTAATTACCAGCCATCTCCAGTGAAACCAAGAAAACCAGTTAGGCACCCTAGGCATTTGTGAAAACTTATCAATGATATGATGGTTATTATCTAACTGAATTTGAATAGTTTGAGAAAAATCAGACAAATTAAAACAACCCATTCCTGGGCACTGTTCACATCCCATATGTTCTTTTAACAGTAAATAGTCTGTAGTTGTAAGATTTTGGAGAGCTACAATTTGCACTTCTCCTAATTCTTGGTTGAGTTCCAACAGTATAGATCCAGTCAAATTTGTTGTTTTACTGTATGCACAGGCCAGCTTAGATATCTCCTTCATTCCCATGGCAAGTCCAGGAACTGGTGGGATGAGTGCATCTACAGCTGTAGCAGCGCGTGGATCTTTGTTGGGGTTTTTTGATGATCATCTTCTGGCATGAGTCTTCCCGAGAGTGCTGATGTTGGAAGTTCTTTTTCATATCGTATCTTAGTTCATTTTCGGGGTAGCCAAATTAGGCTTTGATCCTCTGTATAAACACAAACAGACCCTTTGCCTACACTTTTATATGTCCTTTATATCATTGTGTAGAACTCATTAGAGGTCACCACATAGGAACTGCATTTTTTTTTATCATTAATCTACACTTACATGACGAATACTTTGTTTACTAGGCTCTCCCCTATACCAGTTCCCCCTATATACTCCTTTACAGTCACTGTCCATCAGCGTAGCAACCTGTTGTAGAATCACTGCTTGTCTTCTCTGTGTTGTACAGCCCTCCCCTTTCTCCCACCCCACTATGGATGCTAATCTTAATACCCCCCTACTTCTCCCCCCCTTATCCCTCCCTACCCATCCATCCTCCCCAGTCCCTTTCCCTTTGGTACCTGTTAGTCCATTCTTGAGTTCTGTGATTCTGCTGCTGTTTTGTTCCTTCAGTTTTTCCTTTGTTCTTATATTCCACAAATGAGTGAAATCATTTGGTATTTCTCTTTCTCTGCTTGGCTTGTTTCACTGAGCAAAATACCCTCCAGCTCCATCCATGTTGCTGCAAATGGTTGGAATTGCCCTTTTCTTATGGCTGAGTAGTATTCCATTGTGTATATGTACCACATCTTCTTTAGCCATTCATCTATCGATGGACATTTAGGTTGCTTCCAATTCTTGGCTATTGTAAATAGTGCTGCGATAAACATAGGGGTGCACTGATCTTTCTCATACTTGATTGCTGCATTCTTAGGGTAAATTCCTAGGAGTGCAATTCCTGGGTCAAATGGTAAGTCTGTTTTGAGCATTTTGATGTACCTCCATACTGCTTTCCACAAAGGTTGAACAAGTTTACATTCCCACCAGCAGTGTAGGAGGGTTCCCCTTTCTCCACAGCCTCGCCAACATTTGTTGTTGTTTGTCTTTTGGATGGCAGCCATCCTTACTGGTGTGAGGTGATACCTCATTGTAGTTTTAATTTGCATTTCTCTGATAATTAGCGATGTGGAGCATCTTTTCATGTGTCTGTTGGCCATCTGTATTTCTTTTTTGGAGAACCGTCTGTTCAGTTCCTTTGCCCATTTTTTAATTGGGTTATTTGTTTTTTGTTTGTTGAGGCGTGTGAGCTCTTTATATATTCTGGACGTCAAGCCTTTATCGGATGTGTCATTTTCAAAGATATTCTCCCATACTGTAGGGTTCCTTTTTGTTCTATTGATGGTCTCTTTTGCTGTACAGAAGCTTTTCAGCTTAATATAGTCCCACTTGTTCATTTTTGCTGTTGTTTTCCTTGCCCGGGGAGATATGTTCAAGAAGAGGTCACTCATGTTTATGTCTAAGAGGTTTTTGCCTATGTTTTCTTCCAAGAGTTTAATGGTTTCATGACTTACATTCAGGTCTTTGATCCATTTTGAGTTTACTTTTGTATATGGGGTTAGACGATGGTCCAGTTTCATTCTCCTACATGTAGCTGTCCAGTTTTGCCAGCACCATCTGTTGAAGAGACTGTCATTTCGCCATTGTATGTCCATGGCTCCTTTATCAAATATTAATTGACCATATATGTCTGTGTTAATGTCTGGATTGTCTAGTCTGTTCCATTGGTCTGTGGCTCTGTTCTTGTGCCAGTACCAAATTGTCTTGATTACTATGGCTTTATAATAGAGCTGGAAGTTGGGGAGTGAGATCCCCCCTACTTTTTTCTTCTTTCTCAGGATTGCTTTGGCTATTCGGGGTCTTTGGTGGTTCCATATGAATTTTTGAATTATTTGTTCCAGTTCATTGAAGAATGTTGCTGGTAGTTTCATAGGGATTGCATCAAATCTGTATATTGCTTTGGGCAGGATGGCCATTTTGACGATATTAATTCTTCCTAGCCATGAGCATGGGATGCGTTTCCATCTGTTAGTGTCCCCTTTAATTTCTGTTAAGAGTGACTTGTAGTTTTCAGAATATAAGTCTTTCACTTCTTTGGTTAGGTTTATTCCTAGGTATTTTATTTTTTTTGATGCAATTGTGAATGGAGTTGTTTTCCTGATTTCTCTTTCTGTTGGTTCATTGTTGGTATATAGGAAAGCCACAGATTTCTGTGTGTTGATTTTGTATCCTGCAACTTTGCTGTATTCCGATATCAGTTCTAGTAGTTTTGGGGTGGAGTCTTTAGGGTTTTTTATGTACAGTATCATGTCATCTGCAAATAGTGACAGTTTGACTTCTTCTTTGCCAATCTGGATTCCTTGTATTTTTTTGTTTTGTCTGATTGCCGTGGCTAGGACCTCCAGTACAATGTTAAATAACAGTGGGGAGAGTGGGCATCCCTGTCTAGTTCCCGATCTCAGCGGAAATGCTTTCAGCTTCTCGCTATTCAATATAATGTTGGCTGTGTGTTTTTCATAGATGGCCTTTATTATGTTGAGGTACTTGCCCTCTATTCCCATTTTGCTGAGAGTTTTTATCATGAATGGATGTTGAACTTTGTCAAATGCTTTTTCAGCATCTATGGAGATGATCATATGGTTTTTGTCTTTCTTTTTGTTGATGTGGTGGATGATATTGATGGACTTTCGAATGTTGTGCCATCCTTGCATCCCTGGGATGAATCCCACTTGGTCATGGTGTACGATGGTTTTGATGTATTTTTGAATTCGGTTTGCTAAAATTTTGTTTAGTATTTTTGCGTCTACGTTCATCAGGGATATTGGTCTGTAGTTTTCTTTTTTGGTGGTGTCTTTGCCTGGTTTTGGTATTAGGGTGATGTTAGCTTCATAGAATGAGTTTGGGAGTATCCCCTCCTCTTCTATTTCTTGGAAAACTTTAAGGAGAATGGGTATTATGTCTTCCCTGTATGTCTGATAAAATTCCGAGGTAAATCCATCTGGCCCGGGGGTTTTGTTCTTTGGTAGTTTTTTGATTACCGCTTCAATTTCGTTGCTGGTAATTGGTCTGTTTAGATTTTCTGTTTCTTTTTGGGTCAGTCTTGGAAGGTTGTATTTTTCTAGGAAGTTGTCCATTTCTCCTAGGTTTCCCAGCTTGTTAGCATATAGGTTTTCATAGTAGTCTCTAATAATTCTTTGTATTTCTGCGGGATCTGTTGTGATTTTTCCTTTCTCATTTCTGATACTGTTGATTTGTGTTGACTCTCTTTTCCTCTTAATAAGTCTGGCTAGAGGCTTATCTATTTTGTTTATTTTCTCGAAGAACCAGCTCTTGGTTTCATTGATTTTTGCTATTGTTTTATTCTTCTCAATTTTATTTATTTCTTCTCTGATCTTTATTATGTCCCTCCTTCTGCTGACCTTAGGCCTCATTTGTTCTTCTTTTTCCAATTTTGATAGTTGTGACATTAGACCGTTCATTTGGGATTGCTCTTCCTTTTTTAAATATGCTTGGATTGCTATATACTTTCCTCTTAAGTCTGCTTTTGCTGCGTCCCACAGAAGTTGGGGCTTAGTGTTGTTGTTGTCATTTGTTTCCATATATTGCTGGCTCTCCATTTTGATTTGGTCATTGATCCATTGATTATTTAGGAGCGTGTTGTTTAGCCTCCATGTGTTTGTGAGCCTTTTTGCTTTCTTTGAACAGTTTATTTCTAGTTTAATGCCTTTGTGGTCTGAAAAGTTGGTTGGTAGGATTTCAATCTTTTGGAATTTACTGAGGCTCTTTTTGTGTCCTAGTATGTGGTCTATTCTGGAGAATGTTCCAAGTGCACTTGAGAAGAACGTGTATCCTGTTGCTTTTGGATGTAGAGTTCTGTAGATGTCTATTAGGTCCATCTGTTCTAGTGTGTTGTTCAGTGCTTCCGTGTCCTTACTTATTTTCTGTCTGGTGGATCTGTCCTTTGGAGTGAGTGGTGTGTTGAAGTCTCCTAGAATGAATGCATTGCATTCTATTTCCTCCTTTAGTTCTGTTAATATTTGTTTCAGGTATGTTGGTGCTCCTGTATTGGGTGCATATATGTTTATAATGGTTATATCCTCTTGATGGACTGAGCCCTTTATCATTATGTAATGTCCTTCTTTGTCTTTTGTTACTTTCTTTATTTTGAATTCTGTTTTGTCTGATACCAGAATTGCAACACCTGCTTTCTTCTCTCTGTTGTTTGCTTGAAATATCTTTTTCCATCCCTTGACTTTAAGTCTGTGCGCGTCTTTGGGTTTGAGGTGAGTCTCTTGTAAGCAGCATATGGATGGATCTTGCTTTTTTATCCATTCTATTACTCTGTGTCTTTTGATTGGTGCATTCAGTCCATTTACATTTAAGGTGATTATTGAAAGGTATGAATTTATTGCCATTGCAGGCTTTAAGTTTGTGGTTACCAAAGGTTTAGGGTTAGCTTCTTTACTGTCTTACTGTCTAACTTAACTCGCTTGTTGAGCTATTATAAACACAATCTGATGATTCTTTATTTCTCTCCCTTCTTATTCCTCCTCCTCCCTTCTTCATATGTTGGGTGTTTTGTTGTGTGCTCTTTTTAGGAGTGCTCCCATCTAGAGCAGTCCCTGTAGGATGCCCTGTAGAGGTGGTTTGTGGGAGGCAAATTCCCTCAACTTTTGCTTGTCTGGGAATTGTTTAATCCCTCCTTCATATTTAAATGATATTCGTGCTGGATACAGTAGTCTTGGTTCGAGGCCCTTCTGTTTCATTGCATTAAGTATATCATGCCATTCTCTTCTGGCCTGTAGGGTTTCTGTTGAGAAGTCTGATGATAGCCTGATGGGTTTTCCTTTGTAGGTAACCTTTTTTTTCTCTCTGGCTGCTTGTAATACTTTGTCCTTGTCTTTTATCTTTGCCATTTTAATTATTATGTGTCTTGGTGTTGCCCTCCTTGGATCCCTTGTCATGGGAGTTCTGTGTACCTCTGTGGTCTGAGAGGCCATTTCTTCCCCTAGTTTGGGGAAATTTTCAGTAATTATTTCTTCAAAGACATTTTCTATCCCCTTTTCTCTCTCTACTTCTTCTGGAATGCCTATGATTCTTATATTATTCCTTTTATATTGATCACTCAGCTCTCTTAAAATTCTTTCATTCCTGGAGATCCTTTTATCTCTCTCTGCATCAGCTTCTCTGCGTTCCTGTTCTCTGTTTTCTAGGCCATTAATGGTCTCTTGCATCTCGTCCATTCTGTTTTGAAGTCCTTCCAGAGCTTGTTTTATTTCTGAATTCTCCTTCCTTAGTTCTTGCATATTTCTCTGCAAGTCCATCAGCATGGTTATGACTTTTGTTTTGAATTCTTTTTCAGGTAGACTGGCTAAATCTATCTCCCCAGATTCTTTCTCAGGGGAAGATGTAGCAGATGCTGAAGCTGTCCGGGTTAGTCTTGTCTGGATCATATTTTTTTGCCTTTTCATGTTGACAGGTGCTATTGACTGTCAGCTGGGAGGGCCAAAATTTTCACTTGCTACTGGCCTTTCTTTACTGGGGCAACTGCGACCCCTAGTGGCTTGTGTTGGGTCATTGCGTGTGGAGTGGGTCTTTGTGTCTTGCCTGGCCGGGAGGGAGAAATTTCCCTTTCTGTGGGCGGAATTTGTCTCAGGCTGCTTCTCTGCTTTCGCAGCGCCCGGTGGGGTGATGGATGGGGGGGCTGCTTGACTGTTTGCCTCCGTGAGGGGTCTCAGAGCTGTTGCCCAGGGGGTTAGTGCACCCGGTTTTCCCTGTAATTTCCAGCTGCTGTACTGTGACCTGGGTTGTTTCCGTGAAGCTGTTAAGTCCCTGTCCCTTTAAGACTTTCAAAAAGCCCCCGCTTTTCTTTGTCACAGGGGCATCAGCTTCAGCACCCGCTCAGAGGTCTTACTCCCTGTTCCCCCAGTATCCAGGGCCCCCTGGGCATGTACTGTGTCTGCGCTCTGGCCCAGATGGCGGGGGCTGGGTGTTCAGCAGTCCTGGGCTCCGTCTCCCTCCTGCTCTGCCTATTGTTCTCCCGCCGGGAGCTGGGGGGAGGGGCCTCGAGTCCCGCCGGGCCGGGGCTTGTATCTTACCCCTTTCACCAGTCGCTGGGTTCTCGCTGGTGTAGCTGCAGTCTGGCCACTGTCCTGCGTCTTCTGGTCTCTCTTTTAGGGCTAGTTTTGTTTGTTGTATTTTCAAAAGTATATATGTTTTTGGGAGGAGATTCCCACTGTCCTACTCACGCCGCCATGTTGGCTCCGCCTCTCTTCTACTCTGTGTCTTTTGATTGGTGCATTCAACCCATTAACATTTAGGGTGACTATTGAAATATATGTACTTATTGCCATTGCAGGCTTTAAATTCGTGGTTACCAAAGGTTCAAGGTTAGCCTCTTTAGTATCTTACTGCCTAACTTAGCTCGCTTATTGAGCTGTTATATACACTGTCTGGAGATTCTTTTCTTCTCTCCCTTCTTGTTCCTCCTCCTCGATTCTTCATATGTTGGGTGTTTTGTGCTGTGCTCTTTCTAGGAGTGCTCCCATCTAGAGCAGTCCCTGTAAGATGTTCTGTAGAGGTGGTTTGTGGAAAGCAAATTCCCTCAGCTTTTGTTTGTCTGGGAATTGTTTAATCCCACCATCATATTTGAATGATAGTCGTGCTGGATACAGTATCCTTGGTTCAAGGCCCTTCTGTTTCATTGTATTAAATATATCATGCCATTCTCTTCTGGCCTGTAGGGTTTCTGTTGAGAAATCTGACGTTAGCCTGATGGGTTTCCCTTTATAGGTGACCTTTTTCTCTCTAGCTGCCTTTAACACTCTTTCCTTGTCCTTGACCTTTGCCATTTTAATTATTATGTGTCTTGGTGTTGCCCTTCTTGGATCCTTTCTGTTGGGGGTTCTGTGTATTTCCGTGGTCTGTTCGATTACTTCCTCCCCCAGTGTGGGGAAGTTTTCAGCAATTATTTCTTCTAAGATACTTTCCATCTCTTTTCCTCTCTCTTCTTCTTCTGGGACCCCTATAATACGGATATTGTTCCTTTTGGATTGGTCACACAATTCTCTTAATATTGTTTCATTCCTGGAGATCCTTTTGTCTCTCTCTATGTCAGCTTCTATGCGTTCCTGTTCTCTGATTTCAATTCCATCAATGGCCTCTTGCATTCTATCCATTCTGCTTATAAACCCTTCCAGAGTTTGTTTCATTTCTGCGATCTCCTTTCTGGCATCTGTGATCTCCTTCCGGACTTCATCCCATTTCTCTTGCGTATTTCTGTGCATCTCTGTCAGCATGTTTATGATTCTTATTTTGAATTCTTTTTCAGGAAGACTGGTTAGGTCTGTCTCCTTCTCTGGTGTTGTCTCTGTGATCTTTGTCTGCCTGTAGCTTTGCCTTTTCATGGTGATAGGAATAGTCTGCAGAACTGGGACGAGTGACGGCTGGAAGGACTTCCTTTCTTGTTGGTTTGTGGCCCTCCTCTCCTGGGAGAACAGCGACCTCTAGTGGCTTGTGCTGCGCAGCTGCGCGCAGACAGGGTTTCTGCTTCCTGCCCGGCTGCTATGGAGTTAATCTCCGCTGTTGCTGTGGGCGTGGCCTGGCTCGGGCAGCTACTCCAAAGTGGTGGAGTCGCGTTGGAGGGGGAGCTGCTGGGAGGCTTTTATCTCCGTAAGGGGCCTCCCTGCTCCCTGCAGCCCAGGGGTTAGGGTGCCCAGAGATCCCGGATTCCCTACCTCTGGATTAAGTGACCCACCCTGCCCCTTTAAGACTTCCAAAAAGCACCCACCAAAACAAAACAACGCCCACCAAAAAAAAAAAAAAAAAATGAAAAAAAAATTTTTTAATTAAAAAAAAACGAAATAAAAGTTTTTAATTAAAAAAAAAAAAAAAAAGGTGGTCGTTCGTTTTTCTTTATTCTCCCGTGCCAGCCTCAGGCCTCTGCTCACCAGTCTTTCTGCCCTGTTTCCCTAGTATTGGGGTCCCTATCCCTTTAAGACTTCCAAAAGGCGCTTGCCAAAACAAAACAGCAAAAAAGCAAAAAAAAAAAAATGGCCACGCGCTTTTCTTATGTCCTCTGTCGCCCAGCCTCCAGTGCCCGCTCACTGTTCTTGCTGCCCTGTTTTCCTAGTATCGAGGGCCCTGCACTCTGGCCCGGATGGCTGGGGCTGGGTGCTCGGCAGCCCTGTGCTCCGTCTCCCTCCCGCTCTGCCTGCTCTTCTCCCGCCGGGAGCTGGGGGGAGGGGCGCTCGGCTCCCGCGGGGCCGGGGCTTGTATCTTACCCCCTTCGCGAGGCGCTGGGTTCTCTCAGGTGCGGATGTGGTCTGGATATTGTCCTGTGTCCTCTGGTCTTTATTCTAGGAAGGGTTGTCTTTGTTATATTTTCATAGATATATGTTGTTTTGGGAGGAGATTTTCGCTGCTCTACTCACGCCGCCATCTTCTGCACCTCCCAATAAATTATATTTTAACATGAATAATTTAAGAGTTATTTGAAAAATAACATGGAGTGTTGAATACATTTTGTGACATTTATTTTAACATAAATATAAGTATGATGAAATAAGTACACAAACATAGCATTTAGTGGATATTTACTGCTCATCTTATTCAACACATCTGATACTTGAATTTTGGTTGTAGCATTATTTTTGAAGTTATACAATCCCTGTAATAGTTTTTGACTAAAATTTTTATTTTTGAATTACAGGGAGTTAGGGAAGAGTCTAATGGTGGTTCACAAATTTTGGTGATTATATCTTCTAAGCATTCTCTACCATGAGGAGTAACACACACCAGACTCCATAAAAACAGTACCCTATCCCATACCAGGGGTCGAAGGACTTAATTTCTTGAATATCTCTTAAGATTTGTATTCCTACTTCTTTATCTCCAACTACATGACCATTAAATGTCACAGTCCTTTACAGAAGTGCTATTCCTTGACTTGTACTTGTATGTAAACAGACAGATGAAAGATGATGAATATGTAATAGATGACAGGTAGGTAGATCAATATATGACAGATAGATAACCAATCCTATGTTATTTGGATAAATTTAAATTCTCTACTTTATCTCATCATAGAATAGCCCTCAGGTTCAATCCATGCCCTTCTGCTCACTCTTCACACTAGTGGCCCCCAGCCCAATGGTTAGGACCTAATTGTTTAATAAGCATTTTACATAAACTGTTTTTAGGATTAGCTCTATTTTTTATTCTTTGGATAGACAATGCACTGTGCATAGGGTAAGTCCAAGCCTAAGTTCAAGACTTTTCCCTTCCTATACTCAACAAAGTCTTTTCAAAACAGCAGCTATTGCTTAAAAGTTATAATTTCACCTGCATCTATGAAGTTTTCATTTTAAGTCTGAAAAAAGATATGTTTTGGCTATGACTTTGTTCATTCAGCACATATCAAAATAGATATTAATACAAAAATAATTAAGGAAAAAAGATTAAAGATGGTGGCATGAGAGGTGAGACAGAGGCTTCCTCCTAAAACCGCATATAATATGAAAATATAATTATTATGACTAATCCTGAAAGAGCAACAGGAAAGAGGGCTGCACCAGACTGCATACACTTGGAAAAAAGAATATACCTCATGGAACAGGGTTGGGAGCTTTCATGATCTTCACATGCTCCAGGCCCTTAGCTGGCTAGGCAGCTCCAAGGCCCCCAATGTGATATGCAGCCTGCTCTGCATTCCTCCGGGACTGCCTGCATCTGGCTCACAAACTGGCAAACCCTGCCCTGGCATTAGTTCAGCCAGAAGGAAGCCCCGCCTACAGCTGCTACAAATGCAAAGCACAAAGGCTTATACCTGTGTGATCCACCCACTAGTTCTGGCAGTGGAGACAGGCATAGCAGCCAGGAAGCAGGAAACAGCTCTTTCCTTCTGCCAGGCACTAACACTGCTCCCCTGAGACCCATGACATTGCTCCAGGGGCTAAACAGCTCCATGGAGAAGAGCTTCTGGGCACTAGAGGGTGCCACATACAAATATGAAATGTAGAAGGAACCTGGTTCAAAGCAAAGTTATAAATACATCAGAGAAAGAGTCAAATGAAATTGACCTCATGAGTCTTCCTGAAAGAGACTTCAAAATAAAAATCATAAACATGATTATATTGTACATAAAGACCCTAAAGAATCCACTCAAAAACTACTAGACCTAATTAATATCTGAATTCAGCAAAGTTGCAGGATATAAAATTAATACACAGAAATCTGTGGCATTCCTATACACTAATGATGAACTAGTGGAAAGAGAAATCAGGAAAACAATTCCATTCACAATCGCATCAAAAAGAATAAAATGTCTAGGAATAAACCAAACCAAGAAAGTGAAAGACCTATATGCTGAAAGCTACAAGACACACTTGGGAGAAATTAAAGAGGACACTAACAAATGGAAATTCATCCCATGCTCTTGGGTAGGAAGAATTAATATTGTTAAAATGGCCATCCTGCCTAAAGCAATTTACAGATTCAATGCAAGCCCTATCAAAATACCAACAGCATTCTTCAATGAACTGGAACAAATAGTTCTAAAATTCATATGGAACCACAAAAGACCCCAAATAGCCAAAGCAATCCTGACAAGGAAGAATAAAGGAGGGGGAATTATGCTCCCTGACTTCAAACTCTACTAAAAAGCCACAGTAATCAAGACAATTTGGTACTGGCACAAGAACAGACCCATAGACCAAGGGAACAGAATAGAGAGTCCAGATATAAACCCAAGCACAAATGGTCAATTAATATATGACAAAGGAGCCATGGATATACAATGGGGAAATGACAGCCTCTTCAACAGCTGGTGTTGGCAAAACTGGACAGCTACATGTAAGAGAATGAAACTGGATCATTGTCTAACCCCATACACAAAAGTAAACTCAAAATGGATTAAAGACCTGAATGTAAGTCATGAAACCATAAAACTCTTAGAAAAAAATATAGGCAGAAATCTCTTGGACATAAACATGAGCAACTTCTTCATGAACATATCTCCCCAGGCAAGGGAAACAAAAGCAAAAATGAACAAGTGGGACTATATCAAACTAAAAAACATCTGTACAGCAAAGGACATCATCAGTAGAACACAAAGTCATCCTAGAGTATGGGAGAATATATTCATAAATGACATATCTGAGAAGGGGTTGACATCCAAAGTATATAAAGAGCTCATGCACCTCAGCAAACAAAAAGCAAATAATCCAATTAAAAAATGGGCAGAGGAGCTGAACAGACACTTCTCCAAAGAAGAAATTCAGATGGCCAACAGGCACATGAAAAGATACTCCACATCACTAATCATCAGAGAAATGCAAATTAAAACCACAATGAGATATCACCTCACACCAGTTAGGATGGCCAACATCCAAAAGACAATCAACAACAAATGTTGGCGAGGTTGTGGAGAAGGGGGAACCCTCCTACACTGCTGGTGGGAATGTAAACTAGTTCAACCATTGTGGAAAGCAGTATGGAGGTTCCTCAAAAAACTCAGAAATACCATTTGACCCAGGAATTCCACTCCTAGGAATTTACTCTAAGAATGCAGGAGCCCAGTTTGAAAAAGATATATGCATCCCTATGTTTATTGCAGCACTATTTACAATAGCCAAGAAATGGAAGCAACCTAAGTGTCCATCAGTAGATGAATGGATAAAGAAGATGTGGTATATATATACAATGGAATATTACTCAGCCATAAGAAGAAAACAAATCCTGCCATTTAAAACAACATGGATGGAGCTGGAGGGTACTTTGCTCAGTGAAATAAGCCAGGGGAGAAAGACAAATACCAAATGATTTCACTCATATGTGGAGTATAAGAACAAAGCAAAAACTGAAGGAACAAAACAGAAGCAGAATCACAGAACCCAAGAATGGACTAACAGTTACCAAAGGGAAAGGGACTGGGCAGGAGGGGTAGGAAAGGAGGGATAAAAGGGGCATTAAGATTAGCACACATAATGTAGGCGGGGGGTGCACAGGGAGGGCTGTACAACACAGAGAAGAGAAATAGTGATTCTATAGCATCTTATTACACTGATGGACAGTGACTGTAATGCGGTATGTGGTGGGGACTTGATGATGGGGAGAGTCTAGTAAGCAACCATAATGTTTCTCATGTAATTGTACATTAATGATACCAAAATAAAACAATGATAATAATAATAATAATATTCGTCTTAGTGAATATGAAATCTCATTGTGGTTTTCATGTGTATTTATCTAATGATTAATCATTTTGAGCATCTTTTTTTACAATTTGAACTTTGATTTTTTACTTTAGGAATTCTAATGGGTGTGAAGTGATATTGCATTGTGGTGTTGATTTTCATTGTTTTATGACTAATGATGTTGAGAATGTTTTCATGTGCTATTGCCCATTTTTATCTTTTTGGAATAATACCTATTCAAATTCTTTGCCATTTTATGTCTTTGTATTTATTATTGAATTTTAGAAGTTATTTTTATGTTTTGGATGCTACATCCTTGTCAGATATGACTTAAAATATTTTCTCCCATGTTGCAGTGTTTCTTTTCACTTTCTGAATGATGCCCTTTAAAGCACTTTTTAATTTTGGTGATCTCGCATTTATTTTTTTCTTTGCTTACGTTTTTGTTGTCATAGCTAAGAAGCTGTTGTGTAATCCAAATTTATTAAGTTATTGTGCATATCCTGTTGTCACAACATCTTTTGTTGTAAAGACTATTCTTTCCCCATTTAATTTTCTTGATAACCTTAGCAAACTCACTTGACTTTTAAGGTAAGGACTTACTTTTGGATTCTCTATTCTATTCAATTAATCTATGTGTCTTATATTATGCCAGTATCATGCTGTCTTGGTTAATGTGGTTTTGTAATAAGTTTTGACATGGGGAAGTCTGAGTCCTCCAATTTTGTTATTTTTCAAAATTGCTTTGCAGAATTTAAACCTGCCATTTTGCCTTTTGCTTGTGTATGTCTTCTATCTGCTCTTGTTCCTTCATTCTCCCATTACTTCCTTCTTTATGTTAAATATATATTTTCTAGTGTATCATTCTAATTCCTTTGTCATTTCCTTTATGTACTTTTAAAATTTATTTTCTTAATAGTTGCTTTGGGATTACAATTAACATTTTAATTTATAACATATAAATTTGGATTTATATTAACTTACTTCCAACAGTATATAAGGGTTTTGTGCTGTTTTTTTCTCTTCCTTCTTGTTATTATTGGCATACTAATTTTATCTTTATACATTTTAAAACTAGTAAAACAGTCTAATGTATATTGCTTTAGGTAGTTATCTGTTAAATGAGATATGAACACTTAAGAGTTACTAATAAAAGTACATTTGCACTGTCTTTTAAATTTACCAATACATTTATCTTTACCAGTGCTCTTTTCTTCATGTGGATTTGAGTTACTATTTAGCATTTTTTTACTTCAGCCCAAACAATTCCCTTTGTTGTTTATTCTGGGTAAGTATGCTAATGACATTATTTCAGTTTGTATTTATCTAAGAGTGGCTTAATTTCTCCTTCATTTTTATAGGATCACTTTACTGGATATAGATTTATTGGTTGAAAATATATTTCTTTCAGCACCTTGAATATATGACATATACTGCCTGTTGGCCTACATATCTATCTAGATAGTTTGTTTATTCACTTGAGGATCCCTTGTATGTGATGCGTTTCTTCTCTCATGCTGCTCTTAATTTTCTTTTTTTTAGCTTTTGACAATATTATTATGATATGGCAAGGTGTGAATCTATTTGAATTTATGTAATTGGAATTTACTGAGATTCTTAACTGTGTATTAAAAATGGGCCATTCTTTCTTCAAATACATTTTCCTTTTCATTACTTTCTCTCTTCTCCTTTTGGAGCTTGCATTATAAACTTTTAATATTGTAATATTTACCATTGTTTTGTATATATATATTTTAAATATGTATATAAAACAATATGTATTTGGCATTGTATCACAAGTCTGAGGTTCTGTTTATTTTTACTCATTATTTACACTTTATTCCTCAGACTTGTTAACTGCAGTTGACCTAGGCTCAACTTCACTGATTTTTTCTTTCACCTGATCAAATCTGTTGTTGAGCCTCTCTAGTGAATTTCTTTCATTTCAATATTTATACTTTTCAACTTCAGATTTTCTATTTGATTGTTTTTCATAATTTCAATCTCTCTATTGCTATTCTCTATTTGATGAGGTTCATGATCACACTTTTGTTTAGTTCTTTAGACATAATTTTCTTAGTTCTTTGAGCATATCTACGTGTCTTTGAATATCTGATTTAACTTCCTTTATCTAGTCTGTTGAAAGTCTGGCTTCCTTAGGGGCAGTCCCTATTAACTACATTTTTGGGGACCATACTTTCCTGTTTCTCAGCATGTTACATAACTGTTCATTGAAGACTGGACAACTATAATATAGTAGGGCAATACTGGGGAGCAAACCCTTCCATATTTGTTGAACTTGTTCTTGGTTTTTGTTTTTGCTAAGGCTATTTTCTTGTGTAGTGACTGTGGAGAAAATGAAACTTTCTAATCAGGATTCCTGCCTGGCCTAAATAGCACCCATTATGTATATAATAAGAGGCTGTACGTTTATGGGATGTTTACCAGTGACAGAGCCACTGGTCAGTCAAGGAGTATTTTCCTAGGGGACGGGTAGAGAGGAACATTCTCTCCTCTCCTTGTATTCCTGGTGTGTAATTGACAATGCATCTGCCAGTCACCAGAGACCTGCCCACAAAGTTCCTCCCAGAGGTTGGGAGCAGGGAGCTTGGTGCGCTGCCTGCACAGCAGGGCGGGAGCTGTGGAGCCCCGGTGCTCCTAGAGGATGAAGCTCTTGCTGAGGAACAGAATCTTTAGCGGCCTGGGGAGCACTTTAAAGCCAGCTGCGTGTACTGAGCTGTCTGTGACCACCATGGGAGTAAATGTGGCACCCCCTTTTACCTCCAACTTCTTGCCCTTGACTTTATTTGGTCTCATTAAATTCATAAAAAACTTGCCCCAGGCAGGGAACACCCTCCTCCCAAAGCTACAGTGATTTTCTTCAATTAATTTGAAAAGACTGCTCTTTTTTTTTTTTTTGTCTTGTGACACTGAAATCTGCTCAATATGCTTGGTAGTTAGCTAACAATTGTGCAGAAGGGGGCTTTTGAGGAATTATACTTGTCTCCTTCCTGTAATAGCTGCAAGGCTTCTAAGTTTTCAGAGCCACCATAGCTGTGAGGCTGTTCCCAAGGCTACTATAGCTCTAAAGAGAGTGGAATGGAAGTAGGGCAAACTAAATACTAAAAAGTTAACAGTAGTTAACAGTGTAGCACAGAGAAGGCACATAGTGACTCTGTGGCATCTAACTACACTGATGGACAGTGACTGCATTGGGGTATGGGGGGGACTTGATAATATGGGTAAATGTAGTAACCACATTGTTTTTTTATGTGAAACCTTCATAAGAGTGTATATCAATAATACTTCAATAAAATTTTTTTAATACTAAAAATCTCACTGTTTTTGAGAGTCACCCATGTTTTCAAATAAACAATCCTCATATTATTCCAAGGCTCAGGTTAATTTTCCAGAGCTCTGAAAATTTGATTTAGACAATTTTGTCAGAATTATTTTTATTCTTTTTGCTTATTTGGAGAAAAAGATTTTTCAGAAGTCTTCACTCCACCTTTCCTAAAGTGCTCCTGTCCTGTATGACACTGTAGTCATAAAAAATGATGAATTTTATATGGTAAAGTTTACTTTATAGTAACCTTTATAGAAGCTGGAGACATTACATTAAAAGTAATTCAGAAAAGATAGAATTAACCCCTGTCATTGAAGAATGTTAAAGTACAATTAGTATACTACATATGTAAAGAAAATAATTATAGCAAGACACAAAACTATTTGAAATCTATTGGCAAAAAAAAAAAAGCTGCCTAGGGCTTTGAAGAGGAAAAAAATCATAACATAGTCAAAAGAAATTATGTCTGATAGGGAATGAAGACTGTTGTGGTGTGAGGTAGTTCTAGGTAGATCATAAATGAAAACACATTTATTTTCACCTTTGAAAATTTTTAAATAAACTTGATTTTTAGAACAGTTTTAAATTTGCATAAAACCTGCGGTGATAGAAAAGAGAGTTCTCATATATCCCACACTGTTTCTTCTATTATTACACTGGTATGGCACATTTATTACAATTAGTGATTTCATATGGGTTCATTTTTATTAACTAAAGCCTCTATTTTATTTATATTCCCTTAGTTTTGATCCAATATCTTTTTTGCTCTGGTTGTTCCAGGAGCTTATCCGTGATGGAATATTTAGTTGCCACATCACACCACACTTTAGATTTATCTCCTCAACCTCTTCTTGGCTGTGACAGTTTCTCTGACTTATCTTGCTTTCTACGACTTTGAGAGTGTTAAAGAGTACTGGTCAGGAAATTTGTATAATGTCCCTGTATTTGGATTCATCTGATGTTTTTCTATTGATTGCATTGAAGATATATGTTTGGAGGAGGAAGAATAGAGGGTACATATCAAGGGTACAAACTATCTCATGACTTACTTATTACTGTGTTGACCACCTGGCTGAAGGAGTGTTTTTCAGTTTTTTCCACATTAGGTTACTTTTCCCACCCTTCCTATACTGTGATCTTTGGAAAGAAATCCCTTTGTATAGCCTACACTTAAGGAGTGGGGAGTGTTTCTATACTCCCTTGAGAATGGAGTATCTATATGGATTTTTGGAATTCTTCTATAGAGGAGATTTGTCTCTTCTTCCCAACTTAGTTATTTGTTTAATCAATTCTTTATATCAATTTGGACTCATAGACCTTTATTTCACACTTTGGGTTATAATCCAACACTGTTATTTATTTTGTTGCTCAAACCCTTCCAGCTTTGACCAGTGGAAGTCCTTTCAGGTGGCTCCCATGTCTTGGCATAACGTGATCACCATGGCCTTTTTCTTCACATTTCCTTACTTTCTGCCGCTACAAGATGGTATAGGTTCATCTTCGTATTTTCTGTCTCAATCCTAGAATCAGCTACCTCGTCAAGGTCCATGACACCTTTTATTGGAGAATGGTATATTAGAACCCCAAACCTGGGTGGTAGGTGTGCTTGTCAGTGCTGGGGTGTCTGAGTCCTTCTGGGATGCTGTAACAAAATGCCACAGACTGGGTGGTTTATAAACAACAGAAATTTACTTCTCTCAGTTTTGGAAGTTGGAAATAAAAAATCAGTACACCTTTAGATTTGGTGTATGGTAAGCGCCATTTTCTAGGTTGTAGACTGCTCTCATAGTGGAAGGGGCTAGGGAGCTCCATGAGGTCTATTTTAAATAAACACTAATTCCATTTAGGAAGGTTCTCTTTCATGACTAGTCACCTCCTTCCTAAAGACCCCAACCCCTGATACTATCACATTGGGCATTAGGTTTTTCAATATATAAGTTGGATAAGGGAAAAAAAACATAGCATGGGTTATCATTCTAGAGTTTCTCAACTAACATGTAAAGAAATATATGTGCAGATACTAAATCATGCATTTGCATATATCTATAAATATTTCCATATATTAACCTAAATACAAGTTCATAATGATGACCCAACTTTAATCATTTACTACATGGAGTACTATAATCTGCTTAACTTGTTGATCTGTAAACTTCTATTCTTACAGTGTGAAATCTGTCTCCCACTATGCGCCATCAATTTGCTTAACTCATTAATTTCAATACAAGTACAGCAATATCAGAATTGTCAGCCTGTATCCCTGCAGGAAACTAGACCAGCTAGAATACTGTGCTTCTGCATTTTTGTTTTATCTTTAGCTTTGCAGACTCCTGCGATTTCCAAAGTTATGTAAGCACCTTATTCCTCCACCTCTTTCAGGGAAGTTGTTTCATACATTTAAAAGATGGTTTGATTCTTTTGCCTCATTCTGTATTCCTTTGTGGGATTTCTACAGTATTCTGATTTTTTTTAATGTACATTATCAAAGATGCATAATTAGTTTCATACATGATTAAAATTTTGTATGTTTGCTCTGTAATGTGTAATGTGCTTTGACAAATGCATAGTATCATATGTCAACAATTAGAGTATCACACAGAATAGATTTACTGACCTAAAAATCCCCTATTTCACTTATTCACTTGTCACCCCTATCACAGAAACCCTGGGAGCTACTAATCATTTTACAATCTCTATAGTTTTGTCTTTCCAGAAAGTCTTATAATTGGAATCACATAGGATAAAGCTTTTTCAGACTGACTTCTTTCACTTCAAATTATTCATTGAAGATTCATCTGTGTCTTTTTATGGCTTCAGAAATCATTCCTTTTATTATTGCATAGTACTCCCCTGTATGGATGTACCAGTTTTATTATTCATTAATTGAAAGGCATCTTGTTTACTTCCAGGTTGGGTAATTATGAATGAAGCTGTCATAAATATTTGTGCGCATATTTTTGTATTAACATTACATTTTCAAGTCAGTTCGGTAAAAAAATATATAGATAATACTACGATTGTTGGGTACTAGGTAAGACTGTTTTGTCTTATAAGAAACAGCCAAACCGTCTTGCAAGGTAGCTGTTCTATTTTATATTCCCATCGTCAGTGAGTGAGTTCTTGCTGTTCCACATCCTTGCCAGCATGCAGCCTCATCATGTCATTCTAGTGTATGTAGTGGTATCTATTTATTGTTTTAATTTGTATTACCCTGAAGACAAATCATGTATATTTTCATATGCTTTTCTGACATCGTTATAACTTTTTAAAAAGTTTTTTGTTCATTCATATCTTCTATCCATTTTCAAACTGGGTTGCTTCTTTTCCTGTTTAATTTTAAATTATTTGTGTGTTTTAGATACAGGCTTGTTTTAAGAGTTATTTGTATATTTATAAGATATATTGTTTGCAAATATTTCCCCTAGTCTTTCACTCTATTTTTTTGTTTTATATCAGTATATTTTATTAAGATATCATTGATATACAATCTATGACAGTTTCACATGAGCAACATTGTGGTTTCAACATTCACCCATATTATCAAGTCCCCACCAACCACTCCACTGCAATCGCTGTCCATCAGTGTAGTAAGATGCTATAGAGTCATTACTTGTTTTCTCTGTGCTATAGTGACTTCCCTATGACCTACCTATATTGTGAATGCTAATCATAATGCTGCTTCATCCCCTTCTCCCTCCCTCCACATCCACCCTTCCCATTGCCTTCTCTTTGGTAAAAACTAGTCACTTCTTGGAGTCTGTGAATCTGCTGTTGTTATGTTTCTTTAATTTTGCTTCATTGTTATACTCCACAAATGAGTGAAACGATTTGTTACTTGTCTTTCTCCACCTGGCTTATTTCACTGTGCATAATACCCTCTAGCTCCATCCATGTTGTTGCAAATGGTAGGATTTGTTTTCTTCTTATGGCTGAATAATATTCCATTGTGTATATGTAACACTTCTTCTTTATCCATCATCTACTGATGGACACTTAGGCTGCTTCCCTATCTTGGCTATTGTAAATAGTGCTGCAGTAAACATGGGATGCACATGTCTTTTTGAATCTTGGATCTTTTTTTCTTTGGGTAAATTCCTAGGAGTGGAATTATTAGACCAAATGGTATTTCTATTTTTAGTTTTCTGAGGAACCTCCATACTGCTTTCCACAATGGTTGATCTAATTTACATTCCCATGAGCAGTGTAGGAGGGTTCCCCTTTATCTGCATCCTTGCCAGCATTTGCTGTTCCTTGTCTTTTTGATGTTGGCCCTCCTAACTGGTGTGAGGTGATATCTCATTGTGGTTTTAATTTGCATGTCCTTGATAATTAGCGATGTGGAGCATCTTTTCATGTGCCTGTTGGCCATCTGAATTCTTCTTTGGAGAAGTGTCTGTTCAGCTCCTCTGCCCATTTTTTAATAGGGTTATTTGCTTTTTTGTGTGTTGAGGCATGTGAGTTCTTTGTATACTTTGGATGTTAACCCTTATCAGATATGTCATTTACAAATATATTCTCCCATACAGTAAGATGCCTTTTTGTTCTACTGAAGGTGTCCTTTACTGTAAAGAAGCTCTTTAGTTTGATGTAGTCCAATTTGTTCATTTTTGTTTTTGTTTTCCTTGCCCAAGGAGATGCACTCATGAAAAAATTGCTCATGTTTACATTCAAGAGATTTTTTCCTAGGTTTTCTTCTAAGAGTTTTTTGGTTTCATGACTTACATTCAGGTCTTTGATCTATTTTGAATTTATGTTTGTGTATAGAGTTATACAGTAATCCAGTTTTATTCTTTTACATGTAGTTTTCCAGTTTTCCCAACACCAGCTGTTGAAGAGGCTGTCATTTCCCCATTGTATATACATGGTTCCTTCATCATATATTAATTGAACATGTATGTTTGGGTTTATATGAGGGCTCTCTATTCTGTTCCATTAATCTATGGGTCTGTTCTTGTGCCAGTACCAAATTGTCTTGATTACTGTGGCTTTGTAGTAGATCTTGAAGTTGGGAAGCATAATCCCCCCAGCCTTGTTCTTCCTCCTCAGGATTACTTTGACAATTTGGGGTCTTTTGTGGTTCCATATGAATTTTAGAACTATTTTTTGTAGTTCATTGAAGAATTCTGTTGGTATTTGGACAGGGATTGCATTGAATCTATAGATTGCTTTAGGCAGGATGGCCATTTTGACAACATTAATTCTTCCTATCCATGAGAATGGGATGTATTTCCATTTATTGGTGTCTTCTTAAATTTTCTTATGAGTGTCTTGTAGTTTTCCAGCTATAGGTCTTCAATTTCCTTTTTTGGGTTTACTCCTAGTTATTTTATTCTTTTTGATGCAATTGTAAATGGAATTTTTTTCCTAATTTCTCTTTTTGCTAATTCATTGTTAATACATATGAATGCAACGGATTTCTGGTATTAATTTTCTATCCTGCAACTTTGTTGAATTCAGTTATTAATTCTAATAGTTTTTGGGTGGATTCTTTAGGGGTTTTTATGTACATTGTTATCTGCAAAATGTGACAGTTTAACTTTTTCCTTACCAATCTGAATGCCTTTTATTTCTTTGTGTTGTCTGATTGCCATGACTAGGACCTCCAGTACTATGTTGTATAGAAGTAGTGTGAGTGGGCAACTTGTGTTGTTCCTGATCTTAGAGGAAAAGCTTTCACTGTTAGGTATGATGTTGGCTGTGGCTTTGACATAAATGGTCTTTATTTTGTTGAGGTACTTGCCCTCTAAACCCATTTTGTTGAGAGTTTTTATCATGAATAGATGTTGAATATTGTCAAATGTGTTTTCAGCATCTATTGAGATTATCATGTGACTTTTGTCCTTTTTGTTAATGTGGTGTATGATGTTGATGGATTTTTGAATATTGTACCATTCTTGCATCTCTGGAATAAATCCTACTTGATCATGATGGATGGTCTTTTTATGTATTTTTGAATTTGGTTTATTAAATTTTGTTGAGTATTTTTCCACCTGTGTTCATCAGGGATATTGGTCTATAATTTTCTTTTTCTGTGATGTCATTGCCTGCTTTTGTTATTAGACTGATCTTGGCTCCATACAGTGAGTTTGGAAGTATTCCCTTCTGTTCTACTTTTTGGAAAACTTTAAGGAGTATTAGTATTAAGCCTTCACTAAATGTTTGATAAATTTCAGTGGTGAAGACATCTGGTCCAGGAGTTTTGTTCTTAGGGTGTTTTTTATTACTAACTCAATATCATTGCTGGTAATTGGTCTGTTCAAATACTCTTTTTCTTCCTGGGCCAGTCTTGGAATGTTGTATTTTTCTACAATTAATAAATTGTATGCAATTTCTTAGCATACAATTTTCATAGTTTTCTTTAATAATCTTTGTATTTCTGTGATGCTTGTAGTGGTTATTCCTTTCTCATTTCTGATTCTGTTTATGTGTGTGTACTCTCTCTTTTTCTTGATAAGTCTAGCTAAGTGTTTATCTATTTTTTTATTTTCTCAAAGAACCAGCTCCTGGTTTCATTGATTTTTTTGTATTGTTTTATTCTTCTCAATTTTATTTATTTTTTCTCTGGTCTTTATTATGTCCCTCCTTCTACTGACTTTGGGCCTCATTTGTTCTTTTTCTAGTTTCATTAATTGTGAATTTAGACTATTCATTTGGGATTGTTCCTCTTTCATGAGGTGAGCCTGTATTGCTATATACTTTCCTCTTAGAACTGCCTTTGCTACACCCCACAGATATTGGGGTGTTTAATTATTTTCATTTGTCTCCATATATTGTTTGATTTCTGTTTTTATTTGGTCACTGACCCAAGTAAAACAATTTTTTAAATTTGGTATTGTTAATATACAATTACATGTGCAACATTATGGTTACTAGACACCCCCATTATCAAGTCCCCACCACATACTCCATTACAGTCACTGTCCATCATTGTAATAAGATGCTGTAGAATCACTACTTGTCTTCTCTGTGTTGTACTGCATTCCATACCCTACATTATGTGTGCTAATCGTAATGCCCCCTTTTCACCCTTATCCCTCCCTTTCCACCCATCCTCCCCAGTCACTTTCCCTTTGGTAACTGTTAGTTCATTCTTGGGTTCTGTGAGTCTGCTGCTGTTTTGTTCCTTCAGTTTTTGCTTTGTTCTTATATTCCACAGATGAGTGAAATCATTTGATACTTGTCTTTTTCCCCCTATCTCATTTCACTGAGCCTAGCACCCTCTAGCTCTATCCATATTATTGCAAATGGTAGGGTTTGTTTTCTTCTTATGGCTGAATAATATTCTGTTGTGTATATGTACCACATCTTCTTTATCCATTCATCTACTGATGGACACTTAGGTTGCTTCCATTTCTTGCCTATTGTAAATAGTGCTGTGATAACCACACAGATGCATATGTCTTTTTCAAAGTGGGCTCCTGCATTCTGAGGGTAAATTTCTAGGAGTGGAATTCCTGGGTCAAATGGTATTTCTGTTTTGAGCTTTTTGAGGAACCTCCATATTGCTTTCCACAATGGTTGAACTAATTTACATTCCCACAAAAAGTGCAGGAGGGTTTGTTCTCCTTTCTCCTCAACCTCACCAACATTTGTTGTTGTTTGTCTTATGGATGGTGACCAACCTAACTGGTGTGAGGTGATATCTCATTGTGGTTTTAATTTGCATTTCCCTGATTATTCATGATATGGAGCATCTTTTCATGTGCCTGTTGGCCATCTGAGTTTCTTCTTTGCAGAAGTGTCTGTTCAGCAATTCTGCCCATTTTTTAATTGGCTTATTTGCTTTTTGTTTGTTAAGGTGCATGAGCTCTTTATGTATTTTGGAATGTCAACCGTTTATTGGGTATCATTTTTGAATACATTGTCTCATACTGTAGGATGCCTTTTTGTTCTGTTGATGTATCCTTTGCTGTACAGAAGCTTTTCAGCTTGATGTAGTCCCTCTTGTTCATTTTTGCTTTTGTTTCCCTTTCCCGGGGAGATATGTTCATGAAGAAGTTGTTCATGTTTATATCCCAGAGATTTTTGCCTATTTTTTTTGCTAAGAGTTTTATGGTTTCATGACTTACATTCAGGTCTTTGATCCATTTTGAACTTACTTTTGTGTACAGGGTTAGACAATGATCCAGTTTTATTCTCTTACATGTAGCTGTCCAGTTTTGCCAACACCAGCTGTTGAAGATGCTGTCATTTCTCCATTGTGTATCCATGGCTCCTTTATTGTATATTAATTGACCATATATGTTTGGGTTAATATCTGGAGTCTCTATTTTGTTCCACTGGTCCGTGGGCCTGTTCTTGTGCTAGTACCAAATTGTCTTGATTACTGTGGCTTTGTAGTAGAGCTTGAAGTTGGGAAATGAGATCCCCCCTGTTTTATTCTTCCTTATCAGGATTGCTTTGGGTATTTGGGGTCCTTTGTGGTTCCATATGAATTTTAGAACTATTTGTTCCAGTTCGTTGAAGAATGCTGTTGGTATTTTGATTGGGATGGCATCGAAACTGTAGATTGCTTTAGGCAGAATGGCCATTTTGACAATATTAATTCTTCCCATCCATGAGCATGGGATGAATTTCCATTTGTTAGTGTCCTCTTTAATTTCTCTTAAGAGTGTCTTGTAGTTTTTAGGGTATAGGTCTTTCACTTCCTTGGTTAGGTTTATTCCTAGGTATTTTGTTCTTTTTGATGCAATTGTGATTGGAATTGTTTTCCTGATTTCTCTTTCTGCTAGTTCATCATTAGTGTATAGGAATGCAACAGATTTCTGTGTATTAATTTTGTATCCTGCAACTTTGCTGAATTCAGATATTAGTTCTAGTAGTTTTGGAGTGGATTCTTTAGGATTTTTTATGTACAATATCATGTCATCTGCAAATAGTGACAGTTTGACTTCTTCCTTACCAATCTGGATGCCTTTTATTTCTTTGTTTTGTCTGGTTGCCATGGCTAGGACCTCCAGTACTATGTTGAGTAAAAGTGGGGAGAGTGGGCATCCCTGTCTTGTTCCCTATGTTAGGTGAAAAGCTTTCAGCTTCTCGCTCTTTAGTACAATGTTGGGTGTGGGTTTGTCATATATGGCCTTTATTATGTTGAGGTACTTGCCCTCTATCCCCATTTGTTGAGAGTTTTTATCATGAATGGATGTTGAATTTTGTCGAATGCTTTTTCAGAATCCATGTAGATGATCATGTGGTTTTTGTCCTTTTTGTTGATGTGGTGGATTATGTTTATGGATTTTCAGATGTTGTACCATCGTTGCATCCCTGGGATGAGTCCCACTTGATCATGTTTTATTATCCTCTTGATATATTTTTGAGTTCTGTTTGCTAATATTTTGTTGTGTATTTTGCATCCATGTTCATCAAGGATATTAGTCTGTAATTTTCTTTTTTTGTGGTAACTTTGCCTGTTTTTGGTATTAGAGTGATGCTGGCTTCATAGAATGAGTTTGGAAGTATTCCCTTGTCTTCTATTTTTTTGAAAACCTTAAGGAGAATGGTTACTATGTTTTCTCTAAATGTCTGATAAAATTCAGCTGTGAATCCATCTGGTCTGGGGATTTTGTTCTTGGGTAGGTTTTCGATTACAGATTCAATTTTGTTGCTGGTAATTGGTCTGTGTAGGTTTTCTGTTTCTACCTTGGTCAGTCTGGGAATTTTGTATTTTTCTAGAAAGTTGTCCATTTCTTCTAGGTTATCCAGTTTGTTAGCATATAGATTTTCATAGTATTCTCTACTATTCTTTGTATTTCTGTGGTGTCCCTTGTGATTTTTCCTTTCTCATTTCTGATTCTGTTTATGTGTATAGATTCTCTGCTTCTTTTAATAACTGTGGCTAGGGGGTTATCTATTTTGTTTATTTTCTCAAAGAACCAGCTCTTGGTTTCATTTATTTTTTCTTTTGTCTTTTTCCTCTCAATTTTATTTATTTCTTCTCTGATCTTTATTATGTCCTTCTTTCTCCTGACTTTGGGCCTCATTTGTTCTTCTTTTTACAATTTCTATAATTGTGATTTTAGACTATTCATTTGGCATTATTCTTCCTTCTTTAAATAGGCCTGGATTGCTATATACTTTCCTCTTAGAACTTCCTTCACTGTGTCCCACAGAAGTTGGGGTGTTGTGCTGTTGTTGTCATTTGTACCCATATATTGCTTGATCTCTGTTTTAGTTTGGTCATTGATACATTGATTATTTAGGAGCATGTTGTTAAGACTCCATGTGTTTGTGCATTTTTTGTTTTCTTTGTACAATTTATTTCTAGTTTTATACCTTTGTGATCTGAGAAGTTGCTTGACAGAATTTCAATCTTTTTTGATTTACTGAGGCTCTTTTCTTGGCCTAGTATGTGGTCTATTCTGGAAAATGTTCCATGTACACTTGAGAAGAATGTGTATCCTGCTGCTTTTGGGTGTAGAGTTCTGTAGATGTCTATTAGGTCCATCTGTTCTAGTGTGCTGTTCAGTGCCTCTGCGTCCTTACTTATTTTCTGTCTGGTTGATCTGTCCTTTGGAGTGAGTGGTGTGTTGAAGTCTCACAAAATGAATGCAGTGCATTCTATTTCCTCCTTTAGTTCTGTTAGTATTTGTTTCTCATATGTTGGTGCTCCTGTATTGGGTACATATATATTTATAATGGTTATATCCTCTTGTTCCACTGAGTACTTTATCATTATGTAATGTCTTTATTTATTTCTTGTTACTTTCTTTGTTTTGAAGTCTATTTTCTCTGATATAAGTACTGCAACACCTGCTTTTTTCTCCCTATTGTTTGCATGAAATATCCTTTGTCATCCCTTTACTTTTAGTCTGTGTATGTCTTTGGGATTGAGATGAGTCTCTTGTAAGCAGCATATAGATGGATCTTCCTTTTTATTCATTCTATTACTCTGTGTTTTTTTATTGGTGCGTTCAGTCCATTTACATTTAGGGTGAATAACAATAGATATGTACTTACTGCCATTGCAGGCTTTGGATTTGTGGTTACCAAAGGTTCAAGGGTAGCTTTTTTACTATGTGATGGTCTAACTTTAACTCACTTATTTTGCTATTATAAACACAGTCTGATGATTCTTTATTTCTCTCCCTTTTTTTCTTCCTCCTCCACTCTGTATATGTTAGGTGTTTTATTCTGTACTCTTCTGTGTGTCCTTTGACTGCTACTGTGGATAGCTGATTTAATTTTTTGCTTTTAGTTAGTATTTTGTTGGTCGGGTTACTTTGCTGTGATTTTATTTTCTCTGGTGATATCTATTTCACCTTAGAAGTACTTCCATCTAGAGCAGTCCCTTTAAAATGCCCTGTAGAGATGGTTTGTGGGAGGTGAATTCCCTCAGGTTTTGCTTATCTGTAAATTGTTTAATCCCACCTTCAAATTTAAATGATAATTTTGCTGGATACAGTATTCTTGGTTCAAGGCCATTCTGTTTCATTGCATTGAATATATCATGCCATTCTCTTCTGGACTGTAAGGTTTCTGATGAGAAGTATGATGATAGCCTGATGGGTTTTCCTTTGTAGGTGATCTTTTTTCTCTGTCTGGATGCTTTTAATACCCTGTCCTTGTCTTTGATTTTTGCCATTTTAATTATTATATGTCTTGGTGTTGTCCTCCTTGGGTCCCTTGTGTTGGGAAATCTGTGGGCTTCCATGGTCTAAAAGACTATTTCCTCCCCCAGCTTGAGGAAATTTTCTGCAATTATTCATTGGAAGAAACTTTCTATTCATTTTTCTCTCTCTTCTTCTTCTGGTACCCCTATTATGTGAATATTGTTCCGTTTGGATTGGTCACACAATTCTCTTAATATTCTTTCATTCCTAGAGATCCTTTTATCTCTCTCTGCCTCAGCTTCTCCGTATTCCTGTTCTTTGATTTCTATTCCATTAACATTCTCTTTCACCTCATCCAGTCTGCTCTTAAGTCCTTCCATTGATTCTTTCATGTCTGTTATCTCCCTCCGGACTTCATGCCTTACCTCTTGCATATATCTCTGCAGCTCCATCAACATGGTTATGACTTTTATATTAAATTATTTTTCAGGAAGATTGGTTATATCTGTCTCACCAGGCTCTCTGTATGGCGTTTGAGTGATTTTGAAGTGAACCAGGTTCTTCTGCCTTTTCATAGTGATAAAAGTGATTGCCAGTGAGTAGTGTGTTTGTCAGTGGAGAGAGCAATGCCCCTTCCTGCTTTCTGGTTGCCTTGCCCTTCTCTGCTGCCTGTGCCCATTAACCACACACAGGGAACAGTCTCTGGGTTAATCCCCTCAGGTAACATGGGTGGGATGACCCTTGGGATATCTCAGGGCACTGCAGAGTTTGCAGATGAGCAGTGTGTGTTCTCCTGCAAGAACAGCATCCCTTCATGCCTTTCTGACTTTGTGCCTGCTTCCTCTGTCTGTGCCAGGCAGCTGCATACAGGGGGTAGCCTCTGAATCTGGCCTGGTTATCTGAGTGCTTAGAGAACACTCTGTGTGGTTTCTGTGGGTGGTGCTGCTCCCCTTCTGGTCTGCAGCAATGGCAGGTCAGCTTGGGGGGAATTAACGACAGGCTGTTTATTACCCTGAGGGGCTTCAGAGCTGCGTTGCCACCCAGGGGCTTAGGGCTCCTGAAGTTCCTTAAGATTTCTGGCCTGCTGGGATGAGTGTACCAGGATGATCTTGTCCACCTGTTAAACCCTTGTCCCTTTAAGACTTAAAGTGTCCACTTTTCTTTTTTCCCAGGGGAGCTGGTTGTGGGGATCCACTTGCAGTCTCAGTTTCAGAGTTTACTTTTCCATTCCTCTAATATCCAATACACCATGCAATGTGTGTCTGTGCTCCTGGTACAGATTACCAGGGCTGGTTATTTAGCAGTCCTGTGCTTCCACTCCCTCCCCACTCTGATTCTTTTCCTCCCATCTCTCTGGCTGCTTTTAATACTCTGTCCTTGTCTTTGATCTTTGCCATTTTAATTATTATATGTCTTGGTGTTGTTTTCCTTGGGTCCCTTGTGTTGGGAGATCTGTGCACCTCAAGGCCTGAGAGACTATTTACTTTTCCAGGTTGGGGAAGTTTTCAGCAATTATTTCCTCAAAGAGATTTTCTATCTCTTTTTTTCTCTCTTCTTCTTCTGCTACCCTTATAATGTAACTATTGCTCCATTTGGATTGGTTACATAATTCTCTTATTAGTATTTCATTCCTAGAGATCCTTTTTCTCTCTGTGCTCAGCTTCTTTGTATTCGTGTTCTCTAATTTCTATTTCATTTACCATCTCCTCCACCTCACCTAATCTGCTTTTAAATCCCTCCATTATATGTTTCATTTCAGCTACTATATTTTTCAGTTTCTATCTTTCTTGAATTCCTCCCCACCCTGAGATCTTGAATACTTTTCTGTAGCTCCATGAGCATGTTTATGATTTTCATTTTAGAATCTTTATCAAGAAGATTGGTGATTTAAGTTTCACTTATCCCTTTTTCTCATGTATGAGAGTTTTTGATTTGTACCAGGTTCCTTTGCCATTTCATATTTCTAATTATTACCATGGAATAATAACTTTGTGTATGCAGCCCCTTCTAGTGCTGAGAAGCTTTACTCTCTAGAGCTTCCCAGCACCTGGAGTGATTCCAGTAGTCACAGGTGCATGATGCCTGTACCTGCCAGGAAGAAAGTAGTCTTTTGTGCTTCCCAGCTGCAGTGCCTGCCTACACAGTCATGGACAGTGGGCCAAGTGCACATGGAGGAGCTTTTGTGTTACACCCCTGTAGCTGCCCTTGGCAGGACTGCCCTCTGGCTGGCCTGGTGCAATGGCAGGAGTGGAAGGTTTGTGAACTGGGAGAAGCAGTTCTGCATATCAGAAGGAGAAGCAGGCTGCATATCACAGTGGTGGGCCTCAGTGCTGCATTGCCAGCCAGTGGGATGGAGCATCTTAAGCTCTTGAAAGTTCCCAACCTGCTGGGCTGTGTGTGCAGGGATGATTCTGTCCACCTGTCCTTTCTCCTGAGCAGCAAGCTCTTTGTAATCCTTTTCCATTCATCACCCATATCACTGCTGGGAAGTCTCTCAAAGTGCCCAGCCTTCCCTTGTCCTGGAGCAGCTGGCCATGGGCTCCTGTTATCCACAAGTGGCTTCAATCTCAGTCTCTCCAAGTATTCCACCTGTCTTTGTTTTCCAACCTTCTAATCTGCAGAGCACCATGTAATGTGGGTTCGTGCTCTTGGAGCAGATCCCCAGGGGTGGGTGTTTAGTATTCCTGAGCTTCTGTTCCCTCCCTAGTCCATTTCTCTTCCTCCCACCTATAAGCTGGGATGGGAGGAGGGCTTAGGTCCCACCAGATTATGGTTTTACTGCTTTACCATTTTCTGTGAGGTTTTCCCCAAATGTAGGTAGTCTGTAGCAGTCTTCAGGTTGCTATTTCAGGATTAGTTGTATTTGCTGTACTTTTATGTTTTATGTCATTTTGGGAGGAGGTTTCTGCCTCACTTCTCACATCACCATCTTTTTCCACTGACTTGATCTCTTTTAGTGTTTTGAAGAACCTCTACATTGTTTTCCACAGTGGCTGGACCAACTTACATTCCTACCAACAGTGTAGGAGAGTTCCCTTTTTTCACATCCTCAACACACGTTATTTCTTGTCCTTCAGATATTAACCATTCTGACTGTTCTGAGGTGTTATCTCATCGTGGTTTTGATTTGTGGTTATCTGATGATTAGTAGAGTACTTTTCATGTGCCTGTTGGGCATCTGTGTTTGTCCTTTGAAAAAATGTCTGTTCAGATCCTGTATCCGTTTTGCAATCTCTTTTTACTTTTTTGGTGTTGAGTTGTATGAGTTCTTCTTATATTTTGAATATCTTCGCCAATTTGGATATATCATTCACAAATATATACTCCCATATAGTACTCCAATAAATGGCCTTTCCATTTATTGATGTCTTCCTTTTCTGTGTAGAAGTTGACTTGCAGTTTGATGTAGTTCCACTTGTTTATGTTTGCTTTTGTTTCTCTTGTAGGAGGAGACATATCCAGGCAAAACTTACTGATGCTGATGTTCATGAGATTCCTGCCTATTTTCTTCTAGTTTAGTGGTTTCCTATCTCTTAAAAAATTATTGAAATATAGTTGAATACAAAATTATATCAGTTTCAAATATACAACATAGTGATCTGACATTTATATATATTATTAAAGCCTCACCCCAACTAGGGTAGTTATTATCTGTCAACATAGAAAGATATTACAGAATTACTGACTACATTCTCTATGCTGTACATTCATCCCTGTGACTAATTTATATTATGATTATTATTTCATGCCTATTTATCCCCTTCACCTATTTCAACCACCCACCTCAACCCCTCTCCCATGGTAACCACCAGGCACTTCTCAGTTTCTATGAGTCTATAGCAGTTTTGTCCATTTTGTTTTGTTCTTGGAATTCACATAAAAGTGAAATCCTATGGTATTTGTCTTTCTCTGCCTAGCTTATTTCACTTAGCATAATGCCCTCTATGTCCATCCATGTTGTCACAAATGGCAGGATTTCTTTCTTTTTCAGGGATGAATAACATTCCATTGTATAGATGTGCCACATCTTCTTTATCCATTCATCTATTGATGGATACTTTAGTTGATTCTACATCTTATAGAATATTCTATATTCTATATTATATCATATTATATATATATAATAGTATTTATTATATATACTATTATACATGGCTATTATAAATAATGCAGCAATAAATGTAGGGATGCATATATTGTTTTGAATCATGGATTCTGTTTTCTGGTAAATTCCTAGAAGTGGAATTACTGGGTTTAATGGTACTTCTAGTCTTAGTTTTCTGAGGAACCTCTGTACTGCTTTCCATAGTGGCTGCAACAATTTACATTCCCTCCAACAATGCAGGAGGGTTTCCTTTTCTACGTGCTTGCCAACACTTGTTATGTCTTGTCTTTTGTATAGTGGCCATTCTGCCTGGTGTGATTTGATATCATGATTTTGATCTGCATTTACCTGATGATTAGCAATGGAGAGCATCTTTTCATGTGCCTCTTGGCCATCTGCATTTCTTCTTTGGAAAAAATGTCTGTTCAGGCTCTTTGCCCATTTTGCAATTGGGTTATTTGCTTTTTTGGTGCTGAGTCATATGAGTTACTTATATATTTTGGATGTTAACCCCTTATCGGATCATTTATGTATATATTCTCCCATACTGTAGGGTGCCTTTTTGTTTTGTTGATGGTGTCCTTTTCTGTACAGAAACTTTTTATTTTAAAGTAGTACCACTTATTTATTTTTGCTTTTATTTCCCTTGCCTGTGGAGAAGGGGCCAGAAAATTACTCATGCTTATGTTAAAGAGATTTTTGCCTATGTTTCTAAGAGTTTTATAGTTTCATGTCTTATATTTAGGACTTTAATCCATTTTGTGTTTACTTTTGTATATGTTGTTAGGGAGTAATCCAGTTTCATTCTCTTGAATGTAGCTGTTAGTTTTCCCTAAACCGCTTATTGAAGAGGCTGTCTCTTCTCTATTGTATATTCATGGTTCTCTTGTCATATGTTAATTGACATATATGCATTGCTTTATGTTTTGGCTCTCTATTCTTTTCCATTGGTTTATATATCTATTACTGTTCCAGTATCATACAGTCATATCACTATAGATTTATAGTAAAGCTTGAAGTGAAGGAGCATGATATCCCCAGCTTTGTTCTTTTTCTCAAGCTTGCTTTGGCTATTTGGAGCATTTTGCAGTTCTATATAAATTTTAGAATTACTTGCTCTAGTTCACTGAAAAATGCTGTTAGTATTTTGAATGAGGATTGCATTGAATTTGTAAACTGCCTTGTGCAGAATGGCCATTTTTACATTAATTCTTCCTTTCCATGAGATGGAATATATTACCATTTATTTGTGTCTTCTTTAATTTCTATCATCAGTGTCTTACAGTTTTTAGAGTACAGGTCTTTCAGATCCTTGGTTAGATTTATTCTAGGTATTTTTTTTTGGTGCTATTGTAAATTGAATTGTTTTCTTGACTTCTCCTTCTGATAGTTTGGTAGCAGTATGTAGATATGCAACAAATTTCTGTATATTTATTTTGTATCCTGGGACTTTACTGAATCCATTTCTAATAGCATCCATGTTCTAATAGCTTTGTGTTGGAACCTTTAGGGTTTTCTATATGCAGTATCATGTCATCTGCAAATATTGACAGTTTTACTTCTTCCTTACCAATTTGGATGCATTGTATTTCTTTTTCTTTTTTGATTGATTTGCTGATATTGTACCATCCTTGCATCCCTGAATAAATCCCACTTGATCGTGATTGATGATCCTCTTATTAATTTCTGAGTTTTGTTTCCTAATATTTTGTGGAGGATTTTTGCATCTATGTTCATCAGGACTATTGGTATGTAGTTTTTTGAGTGGTGCATTGATTTTGGTATTAGAATAATGCTGGCCTCATACAATGAGTTTGGAAATATTGTTTTCTCTTCTATATTTTGGAACACTTTAAGAATCAAAGTATTGCCACTTCTTTAAATATTTGGTAAAATTCACTCTTGATGCCACCTGATCCTGAACTTTTTTTGTTCAGAGTTCTTGGTTACCAGTTCAATTTTGTTGCTAATAATAGGTGTGTTCTTTGGTCAGTCATGGAACAGTGTACATTTCTAAGAATTTATCTATTTATTTTAGGTTGTCCAATTTATTGGCGTATAATTTTTTGTGGAACTTGCTCATAATGCCTTGAATTTCTGTGTTGTTGGTTATAAATTCTGATGATAAATTTTGTTTATTTGTGTCCTCTCTTCTTGATATGTCTGGCTAATGGTTTATTTTGTTTATCATACCAAAGAACCAGCTTTTGGTTTCTTTGACCTTTTTTTCTTGGTCTCCATTTTATTTATTTCTGCTCTGATCTTTATTATGTCCCTCCTCCTACTAACTTTGGGATTTGTTTGTTCTTTTTCTATTTCCCATAGTCATAGTGTCAGATTGTTTATTGGAGATTGTTGTTGTTTCATACGGTAGAACTGTTTTGCTATGAACTTCCTTCTTGAACTGTTTTTGCTGCATCTAATATATTTTGGACCATTGTATTTCTGTTTTCATTTGTCTCCATGTATTAGTTGATTTCCTCTTTGATCTGCTCTTTGGTCCATTAATTGTTGAGAATCATGTTGTTTAGTCCACATGTTTGTGATTTTTACAGTTTTTCCTTTGTAATTGATTTCTAGTTTCATACCATTGTGGTCTGAGAAAATGCTTGATACAATTTCAGTCTTCTTAAATTTGTTGAGACTTGTTTTTTATCCTAATATGTGATCTATTTTGGAGAATGTTTCATGTGCACTTGAGAAAAATGTATATTCTGCTGTTTTTAAGTAGAATGTTCTGTACATATCTGTCAAGTTTATCTGGTCTAATGTATCATTCAATATCTCTGTTAATGTATTTATTTTCTGTAAGGATGATGTATCCATTGATGTAAATAGGGTGTTAAAGTCCCCTACTATTATTGTGTTACTGTCAGTTTCTACCTTTAGGTCTGTTAGTTTTTGGTTTACATATTTACGTGCTCCTATGTTGTGTACGTAGATGTTTATGATATATCCTCTTGTTGGATTGACCCCTTTGTCATTATATAATGTCCTTTGTTTCTTGTTCCTTTTTTTGTTTTTAAGTCTATTTTATCTGACTTAAGTATTGCAACTCCAGCTATTTTTTCTTTTTTTGGTTCTTGTATGTGTAGTATATCTTTTTCCATTCTTTCAGTTTCAGTCTGTGTGTGTCTTTAGGTCTTAAGTGAGTCTCTTGTAATCAGCAAATATATAGGTCGTTTTTTTATCCATTCAGTTTTCTTATGTCTTCTGACTGGAGCATTTAGCCCATTTACATTTAATTATCAACATGTATGTACTTATTACTATTTTGTTAACTTTTTCTTTATTTTCTTGCTCTTCTTTGATCTTTTCTTTCTTACTTGCTTTCTTCTCTTGTGTTTTATGACTTTCTTAAGTTTATCGTTGGGTTCCCTTTTCTTTCTTTTTTGTGTATATGTTTTTGGTTTGTGGTTATCATGGATATTTTATAAGATATCATATGAATATAACCTATAATAAGCTGATGATCACTTATGTTTGAATGCATTCTAACAGCACTACATTTCTTACTCCTCCTCTTCCCTTTGATGTATATAATATTTTCTTCTAGACTTTTTTATTGGTTCCCTTAACTAATTTTTAGATGTAATTGATTTGTTACTTTTATCTTTTTGACCTTCATACTAGCTCTTAAGTAATTTACCTACTACCTCTGCTATATGTTTGCTTTACCAGTGGAAATTTTTCGCTTTCTTAAGTGTCTTGCTTCTAATTATGGTCTTTTCTTTATCTCTTAAAGAAGTTCTTTAATATGTCTTGTAAAGATTATTTAGAGGTGGTGAACATTTAACTTATGTATATCTATGAAGTTCTGTATCTCTCCTTCAATTCTGAGTGATAACCTTGCTGGTTAGAGTATTCTTGCTTGAAGGCTTTTTTCCTTTCAGCCCTCTAAATATATAATGTCATTCCCTTCTGGCCTGTAATGTTTCTGCTGAAAAAAAAAATCAGCTGATAACATTATAGGGTTTTCCTTACCTGTAACTTAGTTCTTATCTCTTGCAGCTTTTAAGATTCTCTCTTTGTCTTTCACCTTTGACTTTTTAATTACAATGTGTCTTGGAGTGGACCCCCTTGGGTTCATCTTGTTTGGAGCTCTCTGTGCTTCCTGGACCTGGTGAACTGTTTCCTTCCCAAGGTTAGGGAAGTTTTCAGCTATTACCTCCAAATAACTTTTCTATTCCTTTATCTTTCTCTTCTCCTTCTGGGACTCCTATTAGGACATTTGATGTTGTCCCACAGCTCTCTTACCCTATCCTCATTTCTTTGCATTCATTCATCCTTCTGTTGTTCAGCTTGAGTGCTTCACATTACTCTGTCTTCCAAGTCACTGATTTTTTCTTCATCCTCTAGTTTGCTGTTCATTCTCTAATGTGTATATATTTTTATTTCATCTGTTGAATTCCTCATCTCCAATTGGTTATTTTTTAGACTTTTTATCTCTTTTTTTGAAGTCTGCTTTGAGTTCCACTATTGTTTACTTATATCCAATGAGCATCTGTATAACCATTGCTTTAAGCTCTTTATTGTTTAACTCTATTTCATTTAGTGTTCTTTTTTTCTGCTGTTTTTTTCTTGTTCTGTCACTTGGAATGTAATTCCTCTATCTCCTCATTTTGTATGACTTTCTGTGTTTGATTCTCTAAATTTGTTGAAAGGGGCTGCTCTCTCAATCTTGAAGGATTGGACTTGTTTAGTAGGATCACCTGCAGAGACTGCATGTGACTCGTGGTTTGAACATACTGGAGGCCAAGTGAGTGTGAAACAGGCTGTTCTTGGTGCTGGGGCCCCCAGGACATAGTCCCACATGTGTGGTCTTGGAGGCCTGTTGGAGGGGCACCTAGGTGAACACCTGTGGGTTCTGCACTGGCAAGGGGTGGGTGGTGGGCTATTGGCGGGTTGGGGGCACACCCCAGGTAACTCTCAGATTGGTGCCAGCTTAGTCCCCTGTACTCCTCACTTGTAGGCCCATGTTCACTCTGGGTCACTCCAGGAATTCTCATCATGGTGTCCACCAGGTCTCACTGGCATAGAGAGTCAGGCCCAGCATGTGTTCCCTAGCAACAGATACAAACTCTGGGCCACTTTGGGGAGCTGCCTTGGTGGCAATGGCCTGCAGTTCCATGTACCCTCCCTGTGGGCTGGGGAAGTTCCCAGTCCTAGTGATGGGCACTGGGCTGGTGGATGACAGTGGGCCACAATGTGGGACTGCTGGGTCTCCAGAAAGCACACCTGAGTGTGAGCAGTAGACCAGGGGCTGCCTAGTCCAAGACTGAGATTGGTCCTGGAGTGTTTACAATGATTTCCTTGCAAAACAGCAGATGCTTAGGTCTGAAACCTGGGTTATTTTACTTGTGAACTAGTTGCAGAAAAATAAAGCTATAAGGCATTTTTTTCTGTGCCTCAATGCAGAGAGTCCACACCTCGCTCTCAGCATTATCTCTCCCCCTCCCATCTGCTAGAGTCTGGAATGGGGTTGGGGTTCCTATGGTTACTGTGTCTCTGCCTCTCCTGCTGTTATTTTTTAAATGTGACCTTTCTGTCTCTCAGTGTATAGATGGTGTTCACTTCAGTCTACATTCTTCTTCAGGGGAAATGCTCTGTGTATATGTGTGGATTTGGTGTATAAGTGGGAGAAGGTAGATTCAGATTCTCTCTATTCTGTCTTGTCCCTATAATCCTCCCTAGTGGTTTTATTTCTCTAAAGAACTCTAACACATTAAGTAATTCATTTGGTGATTTTGTGAACAGGTGCAATTCATCTTAACTTGTATATTGTAATATTTTGTGTATCAGCTTCGTATTCTGTGTCCTTGCTATAAATTGCTATCAGCTTCAGGAGTTTTTTGTAAGTTCTTTTGGCTTTCACACTGATAACCATGTCATCCAAGATTAAAGACAACTTTTTCCCATTCTTTACAATCTGTATGACTTTTATTTATTTTTCACTTTTATTGCATTCTCTAGGACTTCCATTACAATGTTTAATAGGAGTCATATAACAGTACACCTTTGCCTTAATTTTCATCTTAGAAGAAAATGTTCAGTATCTCATCATTAAGCATGATGTTAGCTATAGGTATTTCATATATACCTTTCATTTATTATTGTGTTAAAGAAGTTCAATTCCAACTTTTTTTCCTTTCAAGGTGTTTTCCTCTTACCAGATTTAATTTTCTTAGAGCAGTTTTAGGTTCATATCAAGACTGAGCTGACAATAGAGTTCCCATATACTCCCTGCCAATACATACACAGACTCCCCCACTATAACCCTCCACACCAAAGTGGTACATCTGTTACAATCTATGAATATACACTGACACATCTTTTTCACCAAAAATCCATAGTTTATGTTATTTTTGCAGAGTTTTAAGAATTATAAATGGGTCCTGTATTGTCTGGAATGCTTTTCCTACATCTATTCATGGGATCACCTATTTCCTCTTACTTGGTCTGTTAATATGATAAACTACACTGATGAATTTTAAAATACTGTCTTATATCCAGGAAAGGGCCCCTTTTGTTATGATATATTTTACTTCTTATATATTGCTGAACTTGATTTACTAATATTTTATAAAGCATTTTGGTGTCTATGTTCATGCAAGATAGTGGTCCAGTTTTCTTTTGTTGTAATATTTTTATCAGGTTTTGGGATTGGAGCAATGCTTGCTGGCATCATGAAAGGAGTTGGAAAGTCATTCCTTTGGTTCTGTTTTTGAGAAAAGATTATGGAGAATTGTTATTTTCAATGGTAGAATTCACTGGGCCCATGGGTTTTTGGAAGGTTTCTATTATTATTTAAATTTCAAAATATGTATAGAGTTATTCAGGTTATCTATTTCTTCTTGGGAGAGTTTATTATTTTGTGTCTTTCAAGAAACTGGTACATTTTATTTAAGGTGTCAAATTTAAGTGTGTATAACTGTTTATAGTATTACCTTAGAATAATTTTAATGTGCTTGGAGTCAATAATCAGTAGTGATGATCTGTCTTTCATGTCTGATATTGGTAATTTTTCCTCTCTCTTTCCTTTTCCTTCTCTCTCATGCCTGGTTAGAGGTTTATCAATTTTATTGATATTTGTGAAGCATTAGCTTTTGGTTTTGTTGAATTCCCTGTTTTCTCTTTTACCTTATTTCATTTTTAATTTTTATTTTGTCTTATTTTTCAAATTGGAATATATCTGATATACAATATTATATTGGTTTCAGGTGTATAACATAGTGATTTGACAATTATATACATTACTAAATGCTTACCATGTTAAATGTAGTTACCATCTCTCACTATACAAATTTACTACAATATTATTGACTGTATTTCCTATGCTGTACCTTCACCTCCATGACTATTTATATTGATTTATGTTTTAATTTGTATTATTTATTTTTCCTGTACTTGCTTTAGGTTTAAATTGCTGTTCTTTCTTAAGTTCTGAAAAGTGCAAGCTTAGTTTATTTTACCTCATTTTTATCTCCTAATATAAGCATATATGCATGTAATGCTATAAATTTCCTTCTATGCAGTGCTTTAACTACATCTCACAACTTTTGGCAAGTTATATTTTAACTTTCCTTTAGTCCAAATATTTTTTGGTAATTCTTCTTTGACTCATCCGTTAATGAGAAGTTTCAATCTGTGTGCTGACATTATCACTTTGTTCTTGCACACTGTCTACTTTTTCCATTAGAGCCCTTTACATCTTTCTCGTAGATATTTTACATTCCCTCTTTGGTACACCAACATCTGTGTGGTATCTGCATCTGATTCTGCTGATGACTTTGTCTCTTTAATATGTTTGTTTTCTTTGTCTTTGGCATGTCTGATAATTTTTGTTTAATAGCTAGGTAATTGTATTAGGCATTAGGAACTCAGGTAACTAGACCTTAAGTATGAGAATTTATGTTAATCTATCTAGATGTTGGGCTATGTTTAATGTTTGCTTTAACTGTAAGTATCAGAGGTTTCAAATTCCTTTAGTGTATTATTTTTCTCTTCTTTTGGCTTTGTGGCTTTTCCATATGCACCTCCTCATAGAGAGTCTATACCTTTCAGTCCTTCAGCTGTCATCACTGCTTTGAAGCTTGAGTCTTGTTGGTTCAATGACAGGATGTAGGGGAGAAAGAATACTCTAATCTCTCAATTATTGCTGGTCTTTCTATGAGCCAGCATCTAACGTCTGTGGCTACTCCAAGTGTTACCATCCACCCTCCAGTTGTATGCTTTTCACCCTAGCCCAATATACTGCTCCCTGGATGAAGAATTCCAAGTATATTTCCATGAAGCCCTCTCCCCTCTTGACTACATGTTTTTTCTCCTTAGGCAGAATGGCAAGGTTTATGGGGGAGCTTAGATAAGATTTCAGAATCTGGTAAAATCCTTCCCCTGGAGAGCAGGCCTTCTGAAGAAGGCCTTAGTTGTGTTTTATAATGATTAGTCTTCTCCTCTCCCTGCAAGGGCCATGAGGGATCCTTTTGTGATTCTCACCATCATAATATGATGGGGTTCCTGGAGAGAACTCCTTAAGACACTCAGCATGTGGCAGTTTGTTAAGAATTGCCATTTCAGTGTCCCTACAGTATCCAGCACAAGAGGCCTCTGCTCCAGGAAGCATATCCCGGTTTCTATGTCTGGTTACCCTTTCTCTACAGACTTGGGGGTGGTGATTTATCTTGTGCAATACAATTGCGATGGTAACTGCACAGAATTATGTCAGACCTCACAGGTGAAGGGCGTAGTTCCCTACAAGATCACTCACACTTCACACCCAGCTACATGCTCAGGGTTCCCAGGCCACCCATACTTCTGACCAACTGGTTATAAAATTAGGGATTCCCGCTACCCTTCAAGTTAAATAATTTGCTAGAATGACTCACATAACTCAGAAAAGTGTTGTACTTATGATTAAATTTGTATAATACTGGTTTGTTAATCAGGACCAGCCAAAAGATGAGATCCATAGGGTGAGACCTGGGAGGGCCCCCAATGCAAAACTTCTAATTTTTCAGAGTATATTTCAGGCACACTGATGTGTATTACCAAGGAAAACTAACCTGAACTTCAGTGTCCTAAGTTTTTTGGGAGGTTTAATTTCATGACTGATTAAATCTTTGATCACATTATTGAGCTCAACCTCCAGCTTCCTTAACTGGACCTTCTAGAGGGTTGGGCTGATAGCACCTGCTTCAAAGCCCCAGGCTGCTAATCATATGGCTGATCTTTCTGCTGTGACTGCTGCCACAGGTAAACTCATGGCATTGTGTGGTGGTCCTGCTAGGAGCTCTGGTCACTGGTCACTTTGCAATGTCATTCCTTCTCTCTCTCTCTCTCTCTCTCTCTCTCTCTCTCTCTCTCTCTCTCTCTCTGTAAATATATATATTTCTTGCAATCCTGTAGCTTTTTCATCTTTACACCCCTGGTGCCTTATCAGTTAGATACTTCCTAGAATAACATGCTATTTAATTTTGATCTTCTTATTCAAAACTACCTTTTAGTGGAATCTGTACCAGTCTGGCTCTGCTTTGATTGCTGTTTACAGAAATATGACTGTGCTGAAACGTAATTTTTGAGGGGCAAGGACTTTGTCATTCACTGATCTTGTAAATTGTTGACATCTGCTATTTCGCGTCCTTGTTTTTGCAGATGAGAATCATAAAGACCCGTGGGATATAGCTCTTCTTGGGTAAACTGTCATTCTTTGAGGAAGGCCTTGTCAGCGATGGAATAACTATGAGGGATGGATATGCATTTTCTGTCTTTTCTGAAAAGAAATGAGAAGTCAGATCAGTCTTGTGCTTATTATTATTATGGAAACCATTGCAGAGATAGTAAAGACGATCTGAAATGAGCAACAAGCAAGATAAATATTCATATTAGTAGTTGTGACACCCAGCAGGAACATGACCTTTCTTGAATTAGAAAATATAAATAAAGCTTATCACAATCATTCAACCCCTCTTGATTGGTAATCACATCAGGAATTCATTTATAAACATAAATATGTCTTTTGCCTTTGTAGGGGTTTGGAAGCCAATTTTGTCCATACAGAATTCTATATATCTTGTCAACTGCTTCATCATTCTTGAAATTAAATCCTGGGGTGCATTGGAACTATGATAGAATAACATAACTTGGCATAGCATTACATAGCATATAATAGAATAGAAAGATCCCTTTACATCAGAAAGTCAAGTGAAAATATATTTTTTATAAGTGTATATATGTACAAACCCAAACAAGCTAACTTATTTTTCCCATCTTGGGGAAAGCCAAAATCACCTTTGCCAACAGTTGACAATCAGTGAATTGACAAAAATGATGAGCAAACAACTATTTTGAGTTACTGCCTAGGCATATTACAGTATGACAACACTGCTCATACCTGGAGTCTAGATATTTAGATAAGGACCTGAGCTTAGGGTACCTGATTTGACTTTCCTAGGGCACCTTTTTAAATAACCACTTAGAGTTGAGTCCATGAAAACTTAGAGACCTCCACCCCAACCACCTTATAAGTCATAGATGCAAGCTACCCTGCTTGCTATCTCCTGCTCTATCCTGACCTGGGATGGAGGACTGCTCTTCACCCAGCTCACTGCACCCTCCCCCTATTTCTGGGATATATAAGTAATAAATCTTGTGACTTTGCTTCCTTTGTGTGAGTGTACAAAACTACACCTTCAGTCAAAATGAACCCAGGGTTTTCGTTCCCCCAGTGTGGGAGCTTGGATGCTGAGGGAGCTACCTGTCCACCCTGTGTGGGTGGCTAGTGTCTCCTCATTCAGCAGGTCATAATCTGTATATTCTTAATTTAAAATAGCAGGTACTGTTCCCACAACACATAAGTGAAGTGTGTAAGCTTTGCTGAGTAGTTATACTTATGTTATGTTAATTACCTTAATACTGTGAACCTTATATTGACATCTTTTTGTTAGCCATTTGCTAGTAGGTGCCCTTGAGCAATTTTTCTGTGTTTTGGTTTGCTTCCCTATGATCTGGAGCTATGCCACCTATTTCAAGGGTTATTGCAAGGGTTGAAAATGAAAAGCACTTGGTGGCATATGTACTTCTTAGCACATACTAGTTATGTAATGAGTGGTAACTTTAAGAAGTACTTTTAAAGAGGGTAAATTGGTTTTAGGTGTCAGAACACTCATCTTGGTTTATAAAATGATACCCCAAAAGTATAGCTGGAGAAGTTACTCAATAAATAGTAACACACTTGTGTATTTTTCTATTTCAAATCAACAAATACTCAGAAATAAATACAACCAAAATTTGCATGACATCAGATATTACTGAGAGAGATTAGAGAAAATGTAACAAAATAGATGAACACACTGTTTGATATTGTAAAAATATCAATTTTCCCCAGACTAACCTACAGGTTCAGTGCAATCTCAATAGGATTTTTTGGTAGAACTTGAGATGCTGACCTAAAATTCACCTTGAAATGAAAAGGACCAAGAGTAGACAAGAGAGTTTTGAAAAATATCAGCAAAGTGGAAATATTTTTCAGTGGGATATTGAGACATTGCTAAGGCTATAGCCATCTGAGACAGTGGGATCTAAGAATTGACACATGGATGAGAGGGATGGAGTGGTGGGTCCAGAGCAGGTGTCCCCCTAGAAGGACAAGAAGTTTGTGATAGGTGGTGGTAGGGCAGTGGGGAGTGTCATTTTTTCAATAAATGGTGCTTTTCAATTGGACACATATATGCAAAAAGAGCACTTAACCTGGACCTTACTCCATACGCACAATCTGTTGTAGGTGGATTTAGATGTAAATGTAAATTTCCCCCAAAACTGTCTAACAGAAGAATATTTTTACCATATCAGGGTTCATTTCACAGAGGAATCTTAAAACATTAATTACAAGGAAAGATAGATTTCTTTGTACTTTGTCATAATAAAAGTGACATACATACATATCCAAAAGAAGAAAAAATAATAAAATTAATTTCCATATACCCAAAACTCAACTTTAACAATGATCAATTATGGACATTTGTGTTTAATCTACATCCCCGTTTCCTTTTTCCCAGCCTCCTTGGACTATTTTGAAGTTAATGTTAGATACCATATAATTTCACTTGTAGCTATTTCATTATGAATCTTCAGAAGATATGGATTCTTTTTTATAAAGCATAAGCATATCACTAAAACAGTTAATAACCTAAATGTCATCAGATAGCCAGTCCATGTTTACAACCCCATAACTCTCATAATAGTTTTTAGTATATGCTTTGTTTAAAGCCAGATCCAAATACTGCCTTTACATTGTGATTGGTTTTAATTTATGGTTCTCCTCTTTTTCTCTTTTTATTATCCCCTTCTGAGATACCTGGACATGCTCACCTGTGATACATAATAAATCTTGTGACTTTGCTTCCTTTGTGTGAGTTTACAAAACTATACCTTCAATCAAAATGAACCCAGGGTTGCCCTTCACATACCACATGACAGCTGGTCCTTCTGTCTTCATCTGCTGTTCAACCACAGGTGGGAAAAATTACATTCTTTCTCTACTGGGATCACATACTCTTCCATGGATCCCAAACTGTGATACCCAATGTCATGTACAAATTTAGTTAAATAGCTCTTCCCACTGTCAACTCTCATGCCAAGAATCTCAGATTTCAGTCAGGAAATGCCATGCGATGGGTGCTCTTCACCTAGATGTAGAGAATTCTCTGCTTTTCTTGCAATAAAGCAAAAGGTACACATTCTTTCTACAAGGTTTTGCCAATTGAAGCAGTGGCCACCATGCCCTTTCAGACTATATTGTAGTTTATTGGCCCTACCCCATGGTCAGCTAAAACAACAGTTACATAGGGGCAGGAACCTTGGCCTTTCTGGCCCTGTGGTGGAGACCATGAGCCAAAACCACCCCTGGAAAAATGACAGGCTCTCTAAATTATTTACAGAGTGAATGAATGGAGACATGTACCCAATAAGTCCTAGGTAGAACCTAAAATGAATGAAACAACATTAAAGACATTTAAAAATAATTTAGAAGAAAAGGGGAAGGAGGTATAATTTACTTATACTGCCAACAGTATAAACACATGATGGCTACAATTCATTCACATATAATTTATTGGAAAACAAACCAAGTTAATTTATGAACGAGTTATCTTCCAGTGGGCTGCCAGTGGTGTGTGTGTTAGGGATTAATGCCTTTATATCTACCCCCTTCTGAACTGCAGCACCAGAAAGCCATTGTTGTGGGGAAGGAGAGGGTTTGACCATGAACTTCCTGGCATCTAACCTTTCTCAGTTCATGTTGACAATGATGATGAGTGAAATGGTAGTCTTTTATACTCAAAATCAAAAGGATCAAGTTAATAAATGAAAACAATATTTTAATAAATATAAATTAGGTCAATTTGATGTAGTTCCACTTGCTTAATTTTGCTTTTGTTGCCTTTGCTTTTAGTGTCAAAAAAAAAATCATTGCCAGGATCAATGTCATGAAGCTTCCCTCTGTTTTTTTCTGAAGGTTTTATGATTTCGGGGCTTATATTTAAGTCTTTAATTCATTTTGAACTGATTTATGTGTTTGGTAGTAGCGGTTCAGTTTCATCTAAAGGAAATCTCAGCATTACGTAGGCCCGTGAGACACCGTCCGGGGGCATGGCCGCCTTGCAGTGGGGTCTAGTCTTGTTCTCCTCTGCTGAAACTGCTCTCTCTCCCAGAGCTCAGGGCCATGCATGAACAAAACCTCCTCATCTCACAGGTGACTGCTGCTGGGTATCCACTGGCCCACACACCCAAAGTCAGTCTCCCACTGGGAAATGAATGGGGATGTGGAAAAGGAGAGAGAGGAGAGAGATCAGTAATGCACCTTGGTTGCTCTTCACATACCAGGCAGCTTGAGTGGTTGGTCTGTAGAGCAGGCAAACATATGTTAGCATGAAGGAGACGTGGAGCGGAGAGAGAGAGAGAGGGAGTTTGCAGTTTCCCAGCAGTTTTCCTTGCCTTCAGTCCAGTCTGTCCTGTCCTTGGGAAGGAGGAAAGAAGAAAAGGAACTGCATTCGTCAGGGTTTTACAGAAAAACAGAAGTTGTAAGACGAGTAGAAACAGAGACTCATTTGAGGAATTGCCTCACACATTTGCATAGGCAGGCAAGACCAAAACCTTCAGGGCAGGCCAGCAGCTGGAGACCCAGGGAAGAGTTGCAGCTTACGTCCAAAACCAATCTGGAGCCAGAATTCCCTTTTACCCAGGGAACCTCAGGCTGTTGTTTCTTAAGGTCTTCAACTGATTGGATGAGGCCCACCCACATTTATGGAGATAATCTGCTTTACTTAGAGTCTACTGACTTAAACCTTTTTTTTTTTTTGAGAGGGCATCTCTCATATTTATTGATCATAAGGTTGTTAACAACAATAAAATTCTGTACAGGGGACTCAATGCACAATCATTAATCCACCCCAAGCCTAATTCTCGTCAGTCTCCAATCTTCTGAAGCATAACAAACAAGTTCTTACATGGTGAACAGTGCAAGGGCAGTACTGACTTAAATCTTAATCTCTTCTAAAATATATCTTTGTACCAACATCCAGCCTGATGGTTCACCAAATATATGGGTATCATGGACTTGTCAGTTTGGCACATAAAATTAACCATCACACAAACAAAATGATCAAAATACACAATAAATGTGCAAGAATGTGGGATGTTTCAGTGCGGAAGTTGTTTGCATTTACCTTTATCATTAAAGTGCACTTTTCACATAGACAACTAAATCCACTACTGTGGGTGTCAGTCACTGAGTTAACTCAAAATCCTAATAGATAAGAGACATTCTTATTTTTTCCTCTCATAAAAGTAGTAGGTTTGGGGAAACCAGACTAGAATTACCTCTCCAGACTTCAGAGTATAATTCTCTGTTTGGAATAACAAGTAAATGCATAAGAATCATAAAATAAGAAATCTAAGATTTTTGTAATATTTTTCTTTTCACATAACACTACCTCCTTTAATTTTTAAAATAATTGTAGGATACTTTATTAGCCATACTTTTATTTTATTTTATTTTGGTATCCTTAATCTACAGTTACATGGGGAACATTATGTTTACTAGACCCCCCTTCACCAAGTCACCCCCACAAACCCCACTACAGTCACTGTCCATCTGCGTAGTAAGATGCTGTAGAATCACTACGTGTCTTCTCTGTGTTGCACAGCCCTCCCTGTATATACATGTATTAGGCATACTTTTACATGTTAAAATATAAACCCGCAGCTCAGATTCTGCTAGGACTGAATCCAGGGACATTAATGTCCAAGCCTGTGGTGTTTTCATTATGTCACATTTTCTCCTTTTTTATCCAGCTCTTTTTTAAACTTCACTAGAGGTAAACAGGTGTGGCTCTTTTCGAACCAATTCCATTGCATATCTGAAGGAAAATGGTGCTGAATTGCCTTTTGCCAAAGATGTATATGGAGAAATGTCCGAGTATGGAGGGCTCTGGGAGGCTGGTGGAATGCTTTGTTGCTCCCTAAAGTGAGCTGGATTCTTTGTCTGGTCTCCGGAATTTGTTTGTCTATTCATAGAGGGATCCGAACAACACAGAGATGGCTTAATTTTCATACCATCTGGTCCACATGTACAAAATGCCAGTGTGGTGAAAAGAGATTTTCTAATTTTGAAAGAGCGGAATGGAAATCAGTGGTCCCTGGCTTCACATGACATCTCAGGGCCTGGAATCAGAAATGCTATGGTTATCTTAGCATTAAATATCATTAGGTGATGGTGACTGGACAGAAGGTGAGGAGACAGGAGACTGGGTGGGAGAAATGCCAGTGAGCTGTCTGTCTGTGCAGGATGCACATATTTGGACAACAGATGGTGAGGGGAGATGCTGATGCAGAGAAGTTGGAGAGACAAAGGGGTACCTGGGATTTGCCATTGCATGGCAGGTCACAGCTTGTGTGCAACAATATGCTTTTCATGAAAATTTCGTGTACATTTCATCACAGAAATACTATCTTTGGAGGACAGTTCTCAAAGCCGATAAATTATTGTAAGTTATTTAACTTGTAAATTACAATCATATGTGAAAAATGATGTCCGAAATTAGAAAATGAGGAAGTAAAAGAGCTCAAAGCAGGACTCAGATATGTTGATTTAAAGGAAATATTTTGATTCTCATCAAAATAAAAACAACAGCTCAATAAAATTGAGAGGCTGCTTTTTAATTTTTTATATAAACATTATTTTATACCACCAGTTTGTTTCAATGAAGATTTGAAATTCAGAAAAAAATTGTCAGAAAAATCATGAGATTTTGATAGAGATTACATTGACTCTATAGCTGACTTTGGGTAGTAATGGACATTTTAATAATGTTAACTCTTCCTATCTGTGGACATGAGGTGTGTTTCCATTTATTTGTGTATTCTTCAATTTCTTTCATCAATGCCTCATAGTTTTCAGGATGTAGATCTTTTACTTCTTTTGTTAAATTTATTCCTAGATATTTTATTGTTTTAGAATAGAAAATATCATGGTCCAGATGGTTCAGAGTTTTTAATACCTAAAGATGCACAGATGTCAAACTCCGAGATCTGCTAGTCCTCTGAGTTTTGATAAGGAAGACACAGTGTAGACAAATTACATTTCAGACATGGTTGAAGTCGTACCACCTTTGTCCAATCATTTGGTCTAGAGAGGCAATCAAAGTAATAAGAGACCACAGATAACAGATGAGTGTTGGCAAGGGTGTGGAGAAAAGGGAACCCTGTACACTGCTGGCAGGAGTGCAGAATGGTGCATTATGGAAAACAGTATGGAGTTTTCCCTCAAAACATAGGGTGACCATATGATCCAGCAATCCCACTTCTGAATATTTATCCCCCCAACAATGAAATCAGGATCTCAAAGATATATGCATTCCTATGTTCACTGCAGCATTATTCACAACAGTCATGATGTGAAAACAAACAATGTCCATCAATGAATGAGTGGATAAAGAAAATGCAGTATATACATACAATGGGGTATTATCCTACCTCATAAAAAGAGGGAAATCCTGACAAATATGACAAGCTGGATAACCTGGAGGAAATTACACTAAAGACACTATCCAGTCTTTTTAGTAACTTATTTCTCGCTTTGCCCTTGGGCCTCCGAGGGGTTTCTGTGCAATGGTCTAGGCCAAAGTGCTTATACGCTGGTCTACAAACATTCAGCAAAGCAGCCTTAATTTTTCTGGACTTTTCCACTTTATTCTCAGCAGGATTCATGCCTGTTATTGAACTCTCATCTCCTCAAAGAAGAAAAATTGAAATTGATTCTGGGCTAGCTAGGAATACTTCAGTCTACATGTCAAATCCCAATATTATCTCAGTAAAGGAATTGCATGCTTTTCTCACTGAAGGTTCAAATAATTTAGTAATGATTTGGAAGTGTCTCCTAGTGGTTTCTTGACTTAATACATGAAATGCCCTTTGGGATCATTGCTCCTCTTTAGACTCCTGAAGCCACAGTAATACATGTTCTGTTTCCGGGGACTGAGCTGCTGCGATCGCCTCCTCGTGACTCACCCCCATCCTCTTCTCACCTGCTCTGTATGGTGCACAGAGTCCGATTACTTCTTCTGTTGTGTGGCTCGATTCCATTCATCTCACAACCTTTCTCCCAACATTGTAGTGTCTTACTGTCCCTCTGTACATCTTTAAATGCCCATCCTCATTCTAACCCACTCTTTCCCAACATGGCACCTTATTCACACTGCTGCCAAAATCTACCCTATTCACTGTGACTTCCAACAGTTCTTTTGTCCTAAAACTTCATGGTAATAGAGAAGAGAATGATCTTGGAAGAATTTGTTAGCCTCATGATGTCATGATGTCCCAAATTTCTGCTGGGAGTCAAATATACCCCTCTTCAAGTTTAACTGAAAGAAACAGTATTCATAACGAATTTAATGACCCCCAAATTACAATTTTCTTCCCATATCATAATTCTAGTCTTTTCTGGTACCATGACAACCCACACTATAAAGGAATTAATTTACTTAGAAGCCAAGAGGGAAACTTCTGGTATTTTTCTCAGCATTTCCTGCCCTATGCTTTATAGACCATAGCTGGATCCCTCTTTGCTTCATAACATACATCAAATTCCTACATTATATAGATTTTATACAAAAAGCTACCAAAAACATTCATTCTTCAATTATCCCAGTCCATCCCCTAAATTACAGAGAATAAAAGTAGCCATAGAAGCAAATGCCTCTAGACTTTCTCCTAGAGACAAATATTATCCATTGTAAAAGGCTTCCAATTGCAAGGACAATGGTGCAGACCAAACTTTCGTCCCTGGAAGCCTCCTAGCTTGAACGCTAGTTCAACGAATGGTACTGTGTTTATCTTTCCTTTAAGCCTTTGAGCCAAGCACCTGGAATATTTTACTCCAGTGTTGTCGAGTACTCTCTTTGAACTGCCACCCCCTCATGTCCACTGTCCTTCAAGGCACATTGCAAATGTCACCTCTGTCTGAGCTACCTTCCAGAGTAAGCAAGGAGGCTGGGGAACCGGCTGGGCCGGCTTGGGAAATGTGGCTGCATGTCTCATATTGACTGAGAGCAATATCACATGTGGGGAATGAAATATGATCAGGCACCAAGGGACTGGGAAACTGGAGCTTCATACCTAAAGAAGGGTATAGGCTGGATGGGTAAAGGGGGCCCTGAGGTCAGCGCACTGTGATGAGCATTGGCAGCAAGAAGAGATGACCCAGGAGAGCTGTTCCCTGAGTTCTGGATCCCTTTCCCCTGAGGCTGCACAGTCATCCATTGCCAGGGATGGAGCTCACAAGGACTCTGAGCTCTTGTGGATGATGTCATCTTCCCTGATCCTCCTAACTAGCTCCAAAGTCCCTATGGATTCAGTTCTTATGTCACTTTATTGGTATCCCTCTGTGGCATTTGACATCTTCTGCCTAGTATTAGATGCATTTGTGTAGCATCTTCTCATCACTAATTTATTGCCACTTACTTGGGCACAGAGACTAGGCCACTCTACCTTTTGCCTCTATAAACATCAGTGCTTTGTACTTAACAGGTGTCCATAGATTCTGTTGATTTGAGTTCAGATGATGAAGGACTAGTAGCAGATGTCACTAAGAAGAACAAATTTAAACAGCTATTTAGAAAACTCTTGATGATCTTATTTTATTAGATGTTTGAAAAGTATGATGTGGAGTAGTGATGCTAAGCCCGAATTTTAAGTTAGAAATCAGGGAGAATGGTGATGACTGTCACAATTATGATATTTTATGACAGTTCATTTGCAAGCTCAACATTCAATGTTTCTTCACTTAGGATCCACTGCAATCATTGGCCATGATGTCTGGGTGTTGGCAATGAAGTCTGGACTTTAAGACATTATTGCATACATATTTTATTTGTCCTTGTACTGAGATAAACACAGCTGCTGTTATGAATCAAAAATTACAGTACTTTAAAGAAATACCAAATTATTGCAAACTGCTTCAATGGTTTTTAACTTTTTATCAATTAGAAATGGCTTCCTCTTGCTCTTAAGTACAGAAGTAGAGATTACATTAGAGTAATTTTATCTAACTTATTTTGGATATTAGTTATCCATTGCTGCATTAAAAAATTACCCCAAAATTTAGTGGCTTAAAATAATTGTTATTCCACTGTTTCTGTGTGCCAGGCATCTAGACATGGCCTAAAGGCATTTTCCAGATGAGTCTCTTAAAAGGTCAGTATCAAGGTGTTAGCTAAGACTTCAGTCTCATCAAAAGGCAGAGAAAGGATCCATGTCCAAACCAGACTCATTCAGGTAGGCGTTGGCAGAATTCACTTCCTTGTAGGTTGTCAGGCTGGGGAGCTCAGATCTTTGCTGGATTTTGGCCAGAGTCCCCCTGTGGGCCTCTCCATAGGAAGCTCACAACACGGAAGGTGGCTTACCTCAGACAGAGTGACGGAGAGAGAGAACGGGAGAGAGAGAGCAGACGGAAGCCACAATCTTTTTGTAACTTAATCTAAGAAATGGCATTCCATCACCATTGCTGAATTCTGTATTAGAAGGTGCAGCTCATTCTTGGGAGAGAAAATTATACAATAACATAAACACTAGGAGGTGAGACTCATCAAGGACCATTTGAAAGGCTGCCCACCACAAACCATGCTCAGATCCCGAGGATTCACTTCCCTCCCATGTGAGGAATATACTCCCTCTCCCTGAAGTCCCCCAGTGTCTCATCCCACTATAGCATCGGCACAGAGGCTAGGATCTCATCATCTAAATCTGTCCCGGGTGTGGCTGAGGCTCCTTGAGTGTAATTCCTCCAACTAACTTCTAGGTACAGTTTTTCTTGACCTGAATATCTGTGAAAGTAAAGATTCAAGTTATCTCCCTCACATGCACCACACATACAATTGTGGGAGAGGATACCATAACTGCTATAGACACTCCTGATCAAAAGGAGGCCACTGGGTGGCACAAAGAATTCACTGGTCCATGGCAATGTTGAATGCCTCTTCTAGAGATGAGAAATATGAGACCCAGAAATCAAATGACTTGCCTAAGAGTAAATGGTGAATCTATGGTAAAGTTAAGATAATCATCAACAACTAATTATGTCAATTTGGATTAACAAATCCAAATTTATACCAGAATAAGATTTAATTAATAAGTTTTAATTTAAAACATTTAAAATTGTTTTAGGAGAATAATGTTAAAATGTATGGAGAGGGTGTTAGTAAAGGGTTCTAGGGACAGCTGTGTTGTGGAGATGTGGAGTTAGAAGTGAGGGCAGGATGAATTACATGGTGGGAGCCAGACCTTAAACTCAGATGAAATGCTGTGAACAGGATTCACCTGAACAAGATAAGCCTGTAACTCCTACTGGAAACCAAGAGGTGGCCTAGAGGATCCCACATTAAGGAGGAGGTTTTTGAAGAGGAAGAGTTGGGGGAATCTTGTTTTATTTGGTGGAAGAGAAAAGGGCAGTCTGAAAATGTAAAACAGATGAACTTTGCTCAGAGGTCAAGGGTATGCCAGGAGAGCAGAGTGAGGAAAGGTTCTCTAAGAGGTCATCCGGGTCAAGAGGGGTCACTGTGTAGCTTGATTTTCATGGAAGCAATAACGAGTGATCATTGGGTTAGAGATCTCTGTGAAATTCAAATTCCAAGGACTAAGTGAGAAAATGGAAACAGGTACAGAATTGACAGGTGAAGAGAAGCATATCAGACAACGAGCAGGGGCTGTGACTGATGGAGGAGAGCAGACAGCCTGTAGGACCACACAGAAGGGGGAAGGACAGAGGAATATTATATTATTTAACATTCAATATTGCATTATCCTAGCATCCAGGAGATGCTATGAGAAAAGAGGAAGAGGCTGTAGATTTGCAAACTCTGTGATGGGCATAGACCCACAAACTCCTAATGGAGAGTTTGGACCCTTCAATTTCAAGTTAACTGACAGTTTATGTTCTCTTTGCATTTCTGGATTTCCTCTCCTGAAACCTGGTGGATTCAGTAAAAAAATAAATCCTTGATCCAGCCTGTCTTCTGTAAGTATATGGTGAAAAGCAAATCAATCTGGTAAATTCAAGGTATTTTTATAATTTATGAGTTATTGACACTATTCCTAGGATTACTAACATCACCAAGATCAGATTTTTAAATGCTCACATGGGTTGTTTGTATTCAATAGAAATTGACTGTGCGCTCATTCGTGTTGCTCAATTTCCATTCAAAGATTATACAAATAACTGGTGGGTGATATGTAATAAAACCTTTTGAGAATATTAGTCATAGGTTGATCAACTATGGGCCACATTGGCATAGACCTCACAGGTAGATTACAGGCATTCTGACTTTAGGAGTATTAAAAAGAACATCGAACCAAATCATCCAAAAATCTCTATTTCAAATTAGTTATTTTTGGTAAAAAAATTATATTTCCAAATGTCACTTAAGCATCCTGCAGGAAAGCGGTATCAGATTAAGGCATTATCAGTCATCAACAATTTAGCATGAGGCACAGGACAGTTCAGGTATATCTTGAGAGAAGGAAGAAAAGAGAATTATTGACTGCAGAGCTGGGTTAATCATAGAGGAAATTGAGGAGAGATGGCCCTGGTTTCAAGTAATTCATGTCTTCCTCTTCCAAAGCTCATTCTTTCCCATCTCTTACAAGGTCAGTATTTATATAAAGTGAAAATTTCCCTTCAATGACCTCACAGGATTCTTCCAGCTTGAAGACTGGTACCCAGTCCTTTGCTAATCTTCTTCAGTGAAGGAGAGGACTCTGAATTACTCCTTACAATAAAGTGAAGTTTAATTTTTAAAGTACGAGCCTTTTATCTTCAAGTGAGCCTACCTCTTTTAGGCTAAGCATTTGCACTTACTCCAATATAATTCTTTAGTGCAAAACATGTATCTTTTAATGCAAAACAAAATCTTTTAGTGCAGTGATGCTTTTCAGCTAGCAGAGAAAGATGTTATGCAGCACAGTAATTCTGGGGAACATTGTTTCCAAGTCTTTTTGATGTTAAAGAAAATTGTTGTGGGGTCCAGTTGAGAAGCGTTGCTAATTATGATCTGAAATATCACTACTCAAGGGGAATGTCCTGGTGAATTCCTGACTAGGTTGGCAGCAGCCGCTTCTGTACTGCTCCAAGGCTTAGGCAGAACAGGTGATGCTCTTCTGATGGCAAGGATTGGTTTCTCCACTGATAATCCTGAAACCTGTAGGTTGAAAACAACTTGATCTAACCGGTACTCCTATATGGTAGAAAAACTGCACCTAACATGTCAATTTTGCTCCCACAAACTCAGTCATATCTATTTTCTCTTCACTCTTTGAAAGAAATTACAGAATAAATAAAATTACCTTTTAAAATGTATTCAAAATATGTATGTTGAGCCCTCATGCTTCAGTCTCTAAGCTGGATTCTAGGCAAGCATACTTTCAAAAGGATAGCTAAGCTTCCAACAAAGTCCCTGCAAGAACTGTAAGAAGAAGCTGCAAACCAGAACTGTAAACACCTGAGGAGACATCACTGATGCCAACATTTCACAGGAGGAGGCGGAGCTTCAGACTGCATCACACAGAAACTACACCCAGTAAGCCTGTGCCATGTGTTGCCCTCCATCCCCACAAGTAAGCAAAAGGATAGAAAATCAATCAACCTCATAGGTTTAGGGTAACATCTGTCTGATCCCACATTCTAGGCAGTGAAAGGGTCTCTCCTAAGAATGTGGAGAAAGGTTAACACTAGTGTCCAGTGTATTTGTGTCTGAATTTATCCTCTTCTTAATGTCTAGGAGTACACAAGCTAAGACACTGACAGAAATTGTTTCCCTGCTGGTAATTTCACTGGAGCATTATAACTGGACAGACTCTGAGTCAGAAATTTACAGACAGGAGATTTATTAGTGTGCTCTTGGAGTCCACATCTGGGAGTAAGAAGAAGGTAGGACTCAGTGGAAAGATCAGACTTCAGCCAGCCATGCAGGGAGTTCTAAAGATCAGATGGTCTTAAATATTATTCTGAGTGGGGCAAAACATGGAGCTTATAATACTGCAAGATGGCCAGTCTCTGGGTGCTCTGGAGTGTGCCACAACACTGAGTGGTGGGGCGATGTCAGAAAGGCGCCAACAGCTGAAGGCTGTCTGCTGGTAGCACTGTCAGTCTCAGCCTCTAAACAAGCCCTTTATTCCTGAAAGGATATCAGGGTGGACAGCACTGTGTCCATCATAGGCGTCTAGCAGAAGCACACACACAACAGCTGTGAAAGAGAGACTCTTTCACCCAGGGTTCTAATCGATCCATTCTGGCAGCATGAAATTACAAAATAACAAAATCGTTATCATAAGAACAGCAATAACTAATTTGGAGATAAAAACTAGGTATTTTAGCTAAAAACCCAGAGGTGCAATATATGAGATTTGGAAAGGAGCTCACTGGAATTCATGAATACCAAGGTCTTTGAATCGCTCAAATCAACTGGTTGATTTATCTAATTATACCTATTAAAATCTAAAAGGGAATTTTAATAATAGACAAGTAGTATTTACAGTTATTTGGTAAAAGACATAAAAACAGAAAAGCTAAGGTAATATATAACATAGAATAAGATGATTGAAATGTCTAAATATGTTGATACATATAATAAATGTAAACAAATAAGAGATGTTTGGTGTAAGGCCTAAAATTAATACTATGTATCACCTTGCTATCTAAAATCTGGAGGATCTTGAATCACCTAACTACAAGCCCCCTCTACCCACTCTGCCTCTATGCAAGATCTTCTAGACAAATAACCTTCTTATTATGGGTGCCAGGCAGAGAAAATGGGTGCCACGCCACCCTCCTGTTACTACAATGCTTGCCTTCACAGCCCGTGCTTACTATTCTGTTCCTGAGTGCAGCCCTCAAGTGTTTGGTCATTTCCATAAACCTAGTGTAGGAATCTCTCCCTCACTGATCAGGGAAGAGAAAATGCATAAAATACATGATAAGAGAATGGCAGATATATTCAGACTGGAATATTTTGTGAAAGAAAAAAATTTTGTCAAAACTGAACATGGACATTATATAAAGAAACAAATATACTATCAAAAAAGATGGGGAATATATAGCAGACAATTAAAGCCACCGTGGTCATGTTAACACCAAGCAAAATAAACCATAAGGTAAAAACCAATATTAGGAATAAATAAATTCACTACATGAAGCTCAAATATAAAATTCATCAGAAACAGACAACAGTATTAAGCATGTTTATACTTAATAACCTAATATCAAGTATGTATAGTCAGAATTACAAAAGGAAATGGACAAATAGGGTGATTACATATTTGGTAAGTAGACCAATCAATATTTAACCATGCAGCAAGTAATTGGAAAGTACATATTCTTTTCATTCACTCATGGTACTTTCTTCAAAATTAAACTCTCTGAGTGCCCAGCTATGGGACTGACCCTTCCACTCACATGAATTAACAGATCAGAGGGCTGATAGTTCAGATTTACAGGTAATAAGACCAGGACTAGGGGTTTCCCTTATGAGGAAGGCAGGAGCACCTTTGATATGCGTGGTTGTCTGTGCCTAAGAAGCGCCCGTGAGTCCTGGACAGAATTAACAGACAACAGTTAGGGACAGAGGAGGCATATTGGGGTGTGCATGGTGTAGGATGAGCTGTGTGCTGGGTGCGTGTGTTGGGGTGTCAGTGGGTGGCACTAGGGGAGAGGAGAACACTGGCTCCTATGAGGTTGAACTTCGTGAATTGAAGGAGAGTGGGCAGCACATGCTCACAGGGATCACCTTGAAATGGGGAGGCTTGTCATCCCTTCAGGGGGTCCTGTCTCAGGTTTGCTCTGACTTTTTTTAGTGACATGAAGACAGATCTTAAGGAGCCCCAGCCCTAGTTCTCTTTCTTCTGCAGTCTTGGTTCCCCAAGACAGCCAGTCTGGCGGGCAACAGTGAGACCCGCTTTGCACCAGCAGGTTTGCTGATGTGCTGCTGGTTGTCACCTGTGAAAGGTTGTTCCCAGGATTTAAGGCCACACCTTGCAACCATGGACAGCAATTCCTCTTCACCTTATACTTGTGGTGGGCATAGCCAGCCTTCAGGATGGGCTTGCCCAGCCACCACACCAACCACAGCCCTGTTGGCCTAGGAGATGGCCTTCCCGGGGCATGAGGGCAGCTCTGCTTGGATCTTTCTGGTCTTGGGGCTGTGGGAGATGAAGGTGGTATGGTTTCCAGAGTGTCAGGCTGTCATGCCCCAGTCACTGGGCTTCTCCCCTAGACAACAATGGGGGTGGCCTTGAGCACAGTGCCCACTGGGAGCACACTGCTGATGTTGAGCTGGGCTTTCTCTCCAGGGCACAGACTGGCTGGAGTGGAGACCAAATCATGGATGCTGTCCTTCTCCACACCCTTGGTGTAGCCTGGCCACTCGGAGAAGTCCACCTGTAATGCATGGCACACTTGGAACTTTCCCTGTGGAACCCTGAGCTGCCTCATCTTCCAGGAGGGCCAAGGGCCACTTGACTTTCAGGCAGGCTTGTCTCACTTTGAATACCTCCCCGCTCTCTCCTTGGAGGTGGTCTCTCCATTTGCAGAAGGGATGACTGTGAAATAGGACCTGAGGACTCCACGACCCATCATATGGAAAGACAGCAGTTCCCTCAGTTCCTCCTGCGGTTCCCTCAGTTCCTCCTGCTTTTCTTCCCCCCTACGACCTCACACACATATTACTTGCCAGATGCAGGTGTCACATTTGGGCTTCTGCACTTCATTCTCCAAAGTTTTTTCTCAAGTAGACAAGTCCCTTAAATAACAAATGCTTTCCTGTGGCCACCATCCCTTGTTTCCTTCCTTTTCCCAGGCCAGGGAGTTCCCTGTAGATGGGGTGACAAGGACATGGAGAAGTGGGTTCTAGGACATATTAGAAACATCTTCCACTTTAAGTGAACCACAGGTGCCTGTTACATTGTGTCCAAGGGGAGGGTGTGGGCTGAGTGATAATGTGGAGTTTCAGGCATGTGGTAATGGACACTGGAGTATTGTGTGCAGGACTGGCTGGGTCCCTCCCTGTCCTGCAGCTCAGCTCAACCCAAAAAAACATCAGCAAATGGAGCAGTGTCCTGGGACCGGTATCGCACTTTCCCTGCTCTTTCTAAAGACTCAGCTCCTAGGAAACCAGTGTCACATAAAATCAAGGACAGAGTTAGTGCTTCCTTCAGAGTGACTAGACAGCCTCATTGATTCATATTGGTATATATCCTGCAGCTGATATTTCTGGGCTTGGGCAGATAGCAGGGCATAACCTACACCCAAGAAGTCCTACATGGCAAGGGCCTTGACCTCCCCCCACACTCTGCCATCTCCACAGACACAGGAAGAGCTGCATGCATCCAACTCTGTTTGGAGATTACAGCAGTACCTGGAACCACCCAGGTATGTATACTTGTCCTTGGAGAGTAATGGGAGGGACTATGCTGCCTGAGTGCCAGGACCAAGGGACATCCAGAATATGTCCTTCCAAATGAGTGTCACCCATAGTATGACTTCTGGGTGGTCAGACTTGGTTCTGGTTGGGGAGGGTGAATTGGCTGTTAGCTCCCTCTTTACGACCCCCTGTTTGGGGCTCCACTTGGGGGCTAAGGGCACAGAGTTTTTCTCCCCCTGGGATGGCATATTCCCAGCATGTATTCCCAGATCATCATGGTCTGGGAACCAGGAACATACCTCCAGCTGTACCTGAGAGGTAAGGCCCTCATCCTGGCCCCACAGGCAGCCCTGCCACTCACACTCAGCCCTGTGGTCCCTGTGCTCATCCCTGAGGTCATTTGAGGGTCTGTGATTCCCTTCCCATGGTGACTCCTGTCCACAGGTGCCAATACCATGTGGGAAATCAATATTGATTCAACACAGAGAGCAGAGCATGTACACGTGCCATGTGCATAAGAGGAGGGTGAGGCTCCCTGAGGTCTCCAGGCCCAGAGAGACCCTCATCCAGCCATATCTGGGGGTTCAGCCCTTGTCCCATGAGTACCCTAATACTCAATCCCCTGCTGGGGGATCCCCAGACACAAGCTCTGTCCAGTCTGGTAGCTGAATTCAGCTTGGACCTCCATGGTCAGGGCCCCTGCCCAGCTCTCTACTCAGTCCTCTGCGTCCCACCCTGAGTCTGGGACAGAACCCATGACAGGCCACCCTCCAAATCCCAGAGATGCCTCTTCTAACTTGATTGTCCCCAAGTGCTCACCCTACAATCAAGACTTGGTGCATTCCATTTAGGAGCAGTAAACACATTCTTCATCTAGTGTCTATAGATATTAATTATCTTACTCATCATTGTGGTGTGGATTACAATTAAAACAACTTCTTGAGTTAAATAACTTGTTATAAAAATGCACTTGATTTATTTGTATTTTTTAGTGTGTCTAGATTAATGTGTCTGAAATTATATATAGTGCAGTTTTATGTTTCTGTTGGACTTGGCTGGACAAAGCACAGGATAGCTAGGAGAGTGGACAGGGATGGGAGTGGACAGGGATGGATTTCCATGGGGAAGGACACTGCCTGCACTCCAGTCAGAGAAATCCATTCCAGCCTAATGGTGAGCGCACACATACACACACACTGAAAGAGACTTGGGCCCAATCGCTCTCTTTCTTCCCCCTCTTTTTTTCCCACACTCACAGACACAAATGCCCTTATAATTTGATGTGATGGATGTAACATTATTACTGTAATCATTTCACTATATATATATATATATATATATATATACTTATATACATATAAAATCATCATGATGTATACCTTAAACTTACCCAATCTTATATGTCAATTACATCTCAGCTGGGGGCAAAAAAGGATTTCTCTGGAGTTCCACAGGACCTGTATCTGTAGTCATCTTGGTATGTCTGTAGTGTGTGTATGTGTGTATGGTGTGTGTGTGTAGTATGACCTTCAACTTAAGGTCAAACATACATACTTTCAGTAGTCATTTGTTTTCTTTAAGAGAGCAGGTGGTTCAGCATATTTAAAGGCTAATGAATAGGAAGTAATATATCCATGAGTCTCCAGCACCTAGAATGTGCTTAATAAGTATCTGTTGAATAAGTGAATATAGAAAAAATATCATTGTTAATATCATAAAAGTTAATGTGATTTTGAAGAGATTTTACTAAATTCTCCTTAAATTTTCTTCAGTCTTTATATTTGCTTCACTCTTAGGATATAATCTGATGATTAGTCAAGACAGGCAAAAATGTGCTGCAGTAACAAAGATGTCCTGACGTCTCAACAACTTAACACAATGCAGGTTTATTGTTTGCGCTCACAAAGTCCGTTGGATCAAGAAACTCTTCTCCATGTGGGGCTTGGGAATCAGGCTTGAATTTTGTGGCACATTACGCTGACATGTGGCCTCCTTGGTGGCTTCTGGAGCAGAAGAGAGCTGGGTGACTGTGCAGGCCTCAGGCATCTGTCACTGCTACCAGAATCCCACTCACTGAGTTCAGCCTCATGCCCAGACTATCTGAAACGGAACCTGGGAAATATCTACCCAGGTACCCAGGTGTCCAGATGCCCAGAGAGAGACAATGGCAGGGATATCACATGCATTGTCCCTGTCTCCTCCGACCATCTGCCCCCATTCTCCTGTGGGCCTTCAGGAGCAGGAGCATTTAGTGGTATTTTATGAGATTCTACAGCTGGCTCCAAATGGATTTCAACCTAGTCTAACAACAGAGCACATGTTTTTAGATGGTTTTCTAGTGCTGTCTATATCAACTGCACATATTGGTCCACAGTATTTTGTTTGTTTCCGCAGATAAACTTACCCTTTTTTTGGATGACCCTATTTGTTTTGAAAAACTGACCTTCCTCAATAAAGAAGTGCTCCCTCCAAGATACAAAGTTAACATAAATTAGGAAGGATAAGCATAAGTTGTGTTTTTATGATGTTTTCCCACATGGGCAATGCAATATGGATTTTTCAGATATCCATGAAACTATGTTGGATTTCAGGGGAGGCATGGATAGGCAGAACTAGGTGAGTGGAGGGGAATTTTACTTACTGATCACCTGCTGTGTGCACCAGACACTGTACTAGTAACCTAAGAAGTGAATATATTGTCCCATTTTGAAGATGGAGTAACACATACTTCAGGGTGGCGACAACCTATACGTTTATGTTTTAAGCTGTATATGAAGATCCTTCCTTTCCTCTCTGGATTCCTTTAAAATTCAGGCTGGCAAAGTATCACCATGGACCAGATCAGGCCCATTTCCTGTTTTTGTACAATATGTGACTCTCTGTCTTATTTCAGTTAGCATAATGTCTTCCAGGCCCATCTATGTTGTTCCAAATGGCAAGATTTCCTTCTCTTTTAAGGCTGAATAGTATTCCATTATATGTATATATCACTTTTCTTTATGCACTTAACTGTCAATGGATATTTAGGTTGTTTCTCTATCTTGGTTATTATGAATAATGCAGCAATTAACATAGGAGTGCATATATAACTTTGAAATCCTTATTTCAATTATTTTGGATGTATGCCCAGAAGTAGGATTTCTGGATCCTACTAGTTATAATTTTTGGAGGAACCTCCATATAGTTTTCCATAATGGCTGTATGAATTTACATTCCCACCGACAGTGCACTAAAGTTTCTTTTTTTCCACATCCTCACCAACGTTTGTTATTTTTAGTATATTATATATCAGGCAACTTAACAGATGTGAGGTGATCTCTCGTGGCTTTGATTTGTACTTCCCTGAGGATTAGTGAAATTGACCAAATACCTATTGGCTATTTGTATATTTTCCTTGGAAAAATGTCTATTCTGGTCTTTGGGTAATTTTTAAAAATCCAGTGACTTATTTTCTTGCTATTGAGTTGTAGAATTTCCTTATGTATTTTGGATATTAACCTCTTAGCATATATATGGTTTCCAAATAATTTATCCCGTTCCATAGATTGCCTTTTCATTTTGTTGATTTGTTTCTTTGCTGTACAAAAGCTTTTTAGTTTGATGTACTATCACATATTTAATTTTGCCTGTGGTTTTGGTGTCATACCCAAAAAATCATTGCCAAGACCTACATCAAGGACTTTTCCTCTGTTTTCTTCTAGTAGTTTTATGGTTTCAGGTTGCACATTTAAGTAATTCATCCATTAATCTACTTTGAGTTAGTTTGTATGGTGTAAGATAAGGGACCAATCCTAGTCTTTTGCATGTGTTATGTGCACAGACATCCCAGGGACGACATGCTCTATAGGTTCAGGCCCAGCTTTCCCTTTACAGTAAATTGGTAACAACATGACCGAATGCGTAAATGTGATTGTTCCATGAAGACTATGGATCTCAGAACCACATGAACCCAGAAGTCACTTGAGATAGAAGGAAAAATGCGGGGTCATTTACTGGCCAGGATTATAATTTGTTACCATCCCAAGCCAGAGCTCACCTTTACCCTATCAAGCAGTCAGGAAAGAGGAGTGTGATGTAACTGACGGAGAGGCCAGGGGCCTTCTAGGGAATTTCTTCCCTAAAAAGAGTTGTATAAGGAAATGCAGGGATGCTGGAAATCCTAGTTCACTGGTAGAAGCAATGTTTATGGAACGAGGCCCCACCAACGACTTGAAATCTGCGTCACAAATCTCTACCCCTAGACAGGAAACAAGCAGGAAAAGGAATTCAGAGGTCATGGACAAGGAGCCCAAGAGGATCCAAATCTAGGTGAAGGGGAACAAGGAGACCCATCGAGAGGGCCTGCTGTCCTTAGTGTATCTGCAAATGATCTTCCTCTGGTTTGTTCTTTCCACAAGCACAGGGTGATCCTTTTTCATTGTTTCTCCTACTTAGAGCTCATACAGTTCCAGAGACTGAACTAGAAAACTACATGTTCTGAATATTTGGTCAAAAGAAACCACAACAAAAGAAGCTGAAAATGTTTCCTCTTCCTCAAAAGTGTAGAAAGGCAGCCGGTGTCCTGGGGCAGGAAGTGGTCCCCAGCAAGCGTTACCCTTACAGACACCCGCAGTGCTGTCGCTGTTGCATTGCCGGTGAAAGTACCTTCAGTCTCTGAGTCCCAGAGTTCCGGGGAGCTGGCCCTGCCTCAGGCTCACGTAATGACTCCAGGGTCTCCTCTGAGGAAGGCGGACCTGGGGTGTCCTTCAGCAGCCAGCGAGGGGCCTGGCTCCTCTCCACTCTCCCACATACGGTGAAGCTGAGGACTCTGAAAAATACTTCTTAATTCATAGAGGAATGCAAGATTCTTAATGTGATGTAAATGAGCACAGGAAGTAAAAAGAGCCAAACCACAGCTCCCAGGCTGGAACAGAAACAGAATTTTAATATAATATTAAAACCTAGAGTTTTCTATTTACAAGAAACATATTTTCTCTCCCTATAACTAAGTAGGTCCTGGGGAACAGGGGTGAGGGAGATGGGGGACAGTTCCTGCCACGTGGCCTTCCGGGGACTGCAGGAGTTTCAAAAAGTTCTTCTAGTAACAATCAGAGGATGTTGCCCCGTGTGTATCCCGTATGTTCCAGCTGTGTCCCTGTGGCTGAGGGCGAGGCCACACTTGAGGTGCTCTCAGCAGTGTGATCGGCCACTGGTACTGGCCTTGGTTTTGGTGACTTTGTGGCTATACATAGGGAGAGATTCTTTTGTGGGTCTTCCCCCAGTGACCTGCTCAGCAGCCCACAGAGGAGACGGTGTTTTGCCCTCCCAGCTAGAGACCCTGCCCCAGCTAACCTCACCCTACCGCAGCCCCACCCCTGAGCAGGACCTGTTCTCCAAGCTCTGCTGAGTGTCCTGGGCTCGGCCTGGGATGGACAGTCCTGGGTCAGCTGGGAGCCTGGCTGAGCAGCTCCTGCCTGCCTCTTCCCCCTAGAGTCTCTGAGTTCACGCTGAAACAGAGTCCATTCCAGAGCATTTGCCTTCCTAAGGAACCCCTCAGGACAACATTCTGCACAGAAGTATTTCTCCATCAATGCAGGAAGTGGACCCTTGAGATGCGCACCCCCCACCCCCCACCCCCGGTTAACAGGGTACAGCGTGACAGGACACTTTTCTTCCTCATTTACTCCAAGTCCTGTGGTCCCATCAGGAAGGATGCACTCAGATTCCAACCATTCCCCAGACTCTTCTCATAAGCCACCTGAAACGCATGTCTTTGCCAACTAGGCACTAGGGCGAGACTCCTGACTTTCACAGACTAGGGGTGACAGCTGCTGGGGCACAGTGGGGATTCGCAGATGCACACATATCTGTCTCTGGTCAACCATCCCAGGCTTCCGGAGGACAGACTGGGCTGGTTTAGGGAAGAAAGGAATTTCCACCTGCCTAGCCACCCAATAGCCTGGAAGAAGTCAGTGCCAGCAGGATGGACCTTCATGGAAGGTGCCCCCCAGGACAGACCAGCCAACACCACTATGTCCCATGATCAGACCCTCTTCCCACAAACTGTCTCCACCTGCCCATGGACCAAACAGATCCCTCTCCCAGTCAATCAGGACAATAGCCTTGAATTTTTCAGAGAAATTTTAAGTGAGAAACTAAAGCTCCATATCCTGCCTAGTTCCCCATCCTTCTCGTCTTCCTCTGTCTCCAGACCTCTGTCTGCAGTGATCGGCTCTCTGCTCAGGGAGGTATCTCCACTGCACAGCTCCTTCACATTTTGGGGAGCTCTTGCCGAGGTGAGGGGAAAGAAAGAACAGTAAATTTAGGATTCATGGGGGGATTTCACTGCAAATAAATTTATTTGAGAACCCAAAAGATTCAAACTGCCTGGATGAGTGTTCCCACTGAGGTCCCCTGAGCACTCAAGTCTCAGTGGGCCAGGGAGGGAGCCCCCATGTCAGTCACCTGGGCCTCCATTCCTGTTCCTACTGAGCCGCTGTTCTGACCATCTGTGGTTTCAACTGGGCATAGATTTCTGATGCTATAAACATTTGAAAATCTCCATCTGGCTCAATTCACTTTCTGACGTTTAAGAAAATGATTCCTGAAGCACAACTGCTGGGCTAAGTTCCCAGGGAGGCTTAGAGACCCCTCACCATCCTGGGCCCTGTCCCCAGGGTTTGATGTCTCCCAGGGGGTCCCAGCTGACTGAGGAGCAATGACAGACTTATGGGAGACCCCTCATCCTCCAGCCCTCCTACGGGGAGAGGCCTGCTCACCCGGAAACTTCCCCCATGTCTCCTTTATACAGCAAATCAAGTCACTGTAGAGTAGAGAGGATGCAACGAGAAGTTCCTCAGGACCAGACGCTCCTGGCAAGGGAGTAGGAGGGGCTGTGAGGTTCAGAGTGGGGACCCTGCTCACTCAGGTTCATTTCAGACCCCTCAGTTAACACCTCCTCTCCTGGGTGGGACAGATGTCCAGGGAGCCAAGGAAGGGAAAATTTAGAACCCAAAGCATAAGTCTCCCAGGGAAGAGGATTTTAGCTCAACCAAGGAAGTAGCCCAGTAGGAAGTGAGCATCTCACCAGTGGAACATGTGGGTCAATGTCAGCATGCTCCTGGCGGGAAGGGCCTGTGGACGCTGCAGAGGCTGAGACCACAGACTCCAATCCTGAGAGCATGGAAAGGAGAAGAGGCAGTCCCCAAGGCTCCTGAGAGGGACTTCTGGGCCTCCCACAGCATACCTGAGCCACCTGGATCCTGTGCCCCACCACCCAGGCCCTGCCCTGGGCCATCATGCTCAGGATCCTGAGGCAGATAGTGATGACACGGTTGGCCACATCGTTGACCTGGGTAATGGTGGAATGGATGGTGGGTACCAGGTACATTACTTTGGGACCAGGTAGAGCCCAGGCAGTGAGAGGACACCACCTTCTTGACCAGCTCCTGGGGAGAAAAAACAGTGTCGCCTGGCCGTGTCCACTCCAGCTCAGTGTCTGCAGGCCCCAGAAGTCACAGGCCGGGTCAAAGCTGGAGCTCAGGAAGCTGAAGATGTGGCCTGAGCCCTCTGGGAGTCCCTGGGACTTGTTCCCTGTGCACAGAGGGCACCCAGTACGGTGTCCCAGGACCCAGCACTGGCAGGGAAAGGAGAAGGGCACTTTCATCCAGCCCACCTGTGCCAATAATTCCAAGCTCCAGGTAGTTCTGCATCACAAGAGGGCATCTTCCACCCTTTCCGATCACCCCTCTGATCCAGCTCCCCACTGAGATGCACATTGTCCTGTGGTAGCTCAGCTATGGGCTCTGTTTTCTTACAGTCAAGTAGGCTTAGTTGTCTAATACGTGCTGAGGCTGCTGAGCTTCCTGGGCAGGTGGGGGCAATGGACCTGGCTGCACATAGTGACCTCCCTTCCACCAACCAAAAGGCCAGGTCCTCCCAGCTTCCATCTATTCTGCCACATTTCATCAGTGAAGGCTTGGGGTTAAGAAAGTTGCCCAGGTCACAGGGCTGGTAAGTGGAGAGCTGGGATTTGGTCCCAGACCACAAGAGCTTAGATCATGGAAAGGCAGGTCTGGGGCAGCTGATGGCAGAGGGAAGGCCTGCCCAGCCGCCCTGAGAGCCCCGCTACTCACCTCATGCATCAGAGCCTGTGGCTCTGCCGCCAGCCTGGGAGGGAAGGCCGTGAGGTCAGCCTTCACAATTGGCCGGTTCTTCTTGGTCACCCACCAGGGTCAGGAAGCCTCTGCGGCTGGAACTGTCTCTGTCTATATTTTTGGAGCTGGAGATGGAATCCTCACCAGAGATGATGGTCCAACCAACTCCAACCAGGACATTGCCCTCATACTGTTGGTGATGGAAGTGACATGGGCCCCAGAACCAGAGGTGGCAGTATAAACAGAGAGGAAGCTCACTACAGTTCCAGACGTAGCCCTGGATAGGGCTCTGCGGCCGGCAGGAGCCCTGAAGCTGGCACTGGAAGAGGATAGAGAGAAAGGTTCACCCATGCAACTGACTTTCACGTGTCTTTCCAAAAATGGGAAACTCCTACGGCCTTTAAAGAAATACCCAGCCCTTGACCCCTACCTCAGAGGGTCCTCCCAGCTCACAGTCTCTCTCACCCTCTGACTCTGCTGTGGTGGGCTCTAGAAGCTCCAACTGAATAAGGAGAAGGAGCAAGGTGCTTCAGTTACAGGTCAGGAATGTTGACCTACATGCACCACCTTGAGCGTGTAACTGGGACGGTGTAGGGGCTCCCAGGTATCCAGCAGGTTCTGGCCGTGCCAAGTGCCCAAGACGGGAGGCAGGGCACTGGGCAGAGTCATGTGTGGAGTCTGACCTGGCTCCTCATTCCACCCCATGCTCCCACGCACCCTGTTTTCAGTTTGGGCCTCAGAAAATGTCCACAGCCCACTTCCAAATGCCGGTGGCCATCCCTTCAGGGTAGGCCTGGTCCTTGAGCAGGTCTCCCACAGCCTGTGTGATGCTCTTCCCGTTGACACTCTGCTCCTCCAGGGCCTAGGCACAGCCCCCCTCATTCTCCGTGCACATACACATGAGGCCTGAGGTTGAGGCAGATTTGTGAGCAGGCTGTTCACGACCCCTACTGCTGTATGCCCCATGGTGGTCAGGGGAGGGGATGTAGAGGGGTAGGGAGAGAGTCAGGACTGGGTACAGGATGTGACTCTCATGGGCTGACTCAGCCCAGCCTCTTCTCTGCTTCCCAGAGACCCGGGTCTCCATCCACAGGTTCTGATTCATTCCTCTTGCAGGAGAAGCCCTCTGCGTTCCCATGGGAATCAAACATGTGAGATCAGAGTTCTTCTAGTTTCTTCCCAGCAACAGACCTCATACTCACCACCCAGTTCTGTGGGGACAGGAGGGCCTCCTTCTGGATCCAAAGACCACTCACATTTTTATTTGGTCCCAGGGTCTGTCATCCTAGTGTCACCCTAGATTTGGGACATTGCATCCATATCTAGAGGAGGATGTGAAGGTGCCACTTCTAATGCACTGTGGACATGACTGCTTTGGATTTCTAAGGTGACTGTCTGACTCAGACTAGAACTGAGGCACAAGAACTGAGTCTGCTTCTTTCATTGAATTATCTTAGTGTCCAAAAACATGCCTGCATGCAGTAGATATTTAATATAAATTGTTGAATAGATAAGCCCCAACCAGAACTTGCCCAGATATATGATTGGGCCTGGGCTCCTCTGCTTGCCTCCAAAGATCCCTTGTCCCAAGGACAAGGACCAGGATCAGCTGCATAGAATCTCAAAACGTCTTTGCAAAAGTGAATACAGGTCACTTTCCATGCCCTTTTCCAAACTCAGAAAGACCACGAGCCACTGAGGGGATAGGCAGAAACTTCTTCACTGCAGAGAGAGAAATACTAAACATGAAGACACACAACATGTCTACCAGCCCTTTCTGCAAGCACTAGGTAACCACCTGCTATGTTTTATCCCAGGATTTCCTACAATAATTCTATGAGGTTCATCCTGTTACGACCCTACTTTTCATGAAAGGAATGTGAAGTTCAGAGAGATGTGTTCACCCAATCCAGGCACAAAATCAGTAGGCATGAGAGTCCCCACAGTTCTGTGGAAGGGTCAGGCACTCACCTATGGATGCCCAGGACCTACTGGGCAGTGATGAGGGCTTGAGAGCTGCACAGGAAGGTGGCGATGCAAACAATGCTTCTATTTAGGAAGGCAGGTACCAGGGACTCTACCAAAATTTCCATTGTGCCTGCCTGGAGGGTCTGCACCATGCAGGCCTCAACCAGTGACAGGGTTGACACCTTTTCATAGTGGGTGGGCATGGAGTGGAATAAGATCAGTGACATCACCATGAGCCACCCTACAGATCAAGGTCTGGAATTCACACAGATAATCCCAGCACCTCAGGAACATGTGCAAGAGGAGGAACATGAATGCCCATACAGAAAAATCTAGGCTTTAAAAGTACAATATGGAGACTGGGGAGCCAAGACGGCGGCATGAGTAGAGCAGCGGAAATCTCCTCCCAAAACCACATATATCTATGAAAATATAACAAAGACGACTCTTCCTAGAATAAAGACCAGAGGACACAGGACAACAGCCAGACCACATCCGCACCTGAGAGAACCCAGCGCCTCGCGAAGGGGGTGAGATACAAGCCCCGGCCCCGCGGGAGCTGAGCGCCTCTCCCCCCAGCTCCCGGCGGGAGAAGAGCAGGCAGAGCGGGAGGGAGACGGAGCCCAGGACTGCCGAGCACCCAGCCCCAGCCATCGGGCCAGAGCGCAGACACAGTGCGTGCGTGGGGAGCCCTGGATACTGGGGGAACAGGGCAGCAAGAACGGTGAGCGGGCACTGGAGGCCGGGTGCCGGACGACATAAGAAAAGCGAGCGGCCATTTTTTTTTCTGTTTTGTTTTGGCAACCGCTATTTGGAAGTCTTAAAGGGATAGGGACCCCAATACTAGGGAAACAGGGCAGCAAGACCGGTGAGCAGATGACTGGGGCTGGCGCCGGAGAATAAAGACGAATGAGCGGCGATTTTTTTCTTTTTTTTTTATTTAAAAAAAATTTTTTTTTTTTGTGGTCGTTCTTTTGTTTTGGTGGGTGCTTTTTGGAAGTCTTAAAGGGGCAGGGCGGGACACTTAATCCAGAGGTAGGGAATCCGGGGATCTCTGGGCACCCTAACCCCTGGGCTGCAGGGAGCAGGGAGGCCCCTTACGGAGATAAATAGCCTCCCAGCAGCTCCTGCTCCAACGCGACTCCACCACTTTGGAGCAGCTGCCCGAGCCAGGCCACGCCCACAGCAACAGCGGAGATTAACTCCATAGCAGCCGGGCAGGAAGCAGAAGCCCTGTCTGCGCGCAGCTGCCCAGCACAAGCCACTAGAGGCCGCTGTTCTCCCAGGAGAGGAGGGCCACAAACCAACAAGAAAGGAAGTCCTTCCAGCCGTCACTCGTCCCAGCTCTGCAGACTATTCCTATCACCATGAAAAGGCAAAGCTACAGGCAGACAAAGATCACAGAGACAACACCAGAGAAGGAGACAAACCTAACCAGTCTTCCTGAAAAAGAATTCAAAATAAAAATCATAAACATGCTGACAGAGAGGCAGAGAAATATGCAAGAGAAATGGAATGAAGTCCGGAGGGAGTTCACAGATGCCAGAAAGGAGATCGCAGAAATGAAACAAACTCTGGAAGGGTTTATAAGCAGGATGGATAGGATGCAAGAGGCCATTTGATGGAATTGAAACCAGAGAACAGGAATGCATAGAAGCTGACATAGAGAGAGACAAAAGGATCTCCAGGAATGAAACAATATTAAGAGAACTGTGTGACCAATCCAAAAGGAACAATATCCGTATTATAGGGGTTCCAGAAGAAGAAGAGAGAGGAAAAGAGATAGAAAGTATCTTAGAAGAAATAATTGCTGAAAACTTCCCCAAACTGGGGGAGGAAATAATCGAACAGACCATGGAAATACACAGAACCCCCAACAGAAAGGATGCAAGGAGGACAACACCAAGACACATAATAATTAAAATGACAAAGATCAAGGACAAGGAAAGAGTGTTAAAGGCAGCTAGAGAGAAAAAGGTCACCTATAAAGGAAAACCCATCAGGCTAACATCAGACTTCTCAACAGAAACCCTACAGGCCAGAAGAGAATGGCATGATATATTTAATACAATGAAACAGAAGGGCCTTGAACCAAGGATACTGTATCCAGCAAGACTATCATTCAAATATGACGGTGGGATTAAACAATTCCCAGACAAACAAAAGCTGAGGGAATTTGCTTCCCACAAACCACCTCTACAGAACATCTTACAGGGACTGCTCTAGATGGGAGCACTCCTAGAAAGAGCACAGCACAAAACACCCAACATATGAAGAATCGAGGAGGAGGAACAAGAAGGGAGAGAAGAAAAGAATCTCCAGACAGTGTATATAACAGCTCAATAAGTGAGCAAAGTTAGGCAGTAAGATACTAAAGAGGCTAACCTTGAACCTCTGGTAACCACGAATTTAAAGCCTGCAAAGGCAATAAGTACATATCTTTCAATAGTCACCCTAAATGTTAATGGGTTGAATGCACCAGTCAAAAGACACAGAGTAATAGAATGGATAAAAAAGCAAGACCCACCTATATGCTGTTTACAAGAAACTCACCTCAAACCCAAAGACATGTACAGACTAAAAGTCAAGGGGTGGAAAAACATATTTCAAGCAAACAATAGCGAGAAGAAAGCAGGGGTTGCAGTACTAATATCAGACAAAATAGACTTCAAAACAAAGAAAGTAACAAGAGATAAAGAAGGACACTACATAATGATAAAGGGCTCAGTCCAACAAGAGGATATAACCATTCTAAATATATATGCACCCAACATAGGAGCACCAGCATATGTGAAATAAATACTAACAGAACGAAAGGGGGAAATAGACTGCAATGCATTCATTCTAGGAGACTTCAACACACCACTCACCCCAAAGGATAGATCCACCGGGCAGAAAATAAGTAAGGACACGGAAGCACCAAACAACACAGTAGAGCAGATGGACCTAATAGACATCTGTAGAACTGTACATCCAAAAGCAACAGAATATACATTCTTCTCAAGTGCACATGGAACATTCTCCAGAATAGACCACATACTAGGCCACAAAAAGAGCCTCAGTAAATTCCAAAAGATTGAAATCCTACCAACCAACTTTTCAGACCACAAAGGCATGAAACTAGAAATAAACTGTACAAATAAAGCAAAGAGGCTCACAAACACATGCAGGCTTAACAACACACTCCTAAATAATCAATGGATCAATGACCAAATCAAAATGGAGATCCAGCAATATATGGAAACAAATGACAACAACAACACTAAGCCCCAACTTCTGTGGGACACAGCAAAAGCAGTCTTAAGAGGAAAGTATATAGCAATCCAAGCATATTTAAAAAAGGAAGAGCAATCCCAAATGAACGGTCTAATGTCACAATTATCGAAATTGGAAAAAGAAGAACAAATGAGGCCTAAGGTCAGCAGAAGGAGGAACATAATAAAGATCAGAGAAGAAATAAATAAAATTGAGAAGAATAAAACAATAGCAAAAATCAATGAAACCAAGAGCTGGTTCTTCGAGAAAATGAACAAAATAGATAAGCCTCTAGCCAGACTTATTAAGAGGAAAAGAGAGTCAACACAAATCAACAGAATCAGAAATGAGAAAGGAAAAATCACGACGGACCCCGCAGAAATACAAAGAATTATTAGAGAATACTATGAAAACCTATATGCTAACAAGCTTGGAAACCTAGGAGAAATGGACAACTTCCTAGAAAAATACAACCTTCCAAGACTGACCCAAAAAGAAACAGAAAATCTAAACAGACCATTTACCAGCAACGAAATTGAAGCGGTAATCAAAAAACTACCAAAGAACAAAACCCCCGGGCCAGATGGATTTACCTCGGAATTTTATCACACATACAGGGAAGACATAATACCCATTCTCCTTAAAGTTTTCCAAAAAATAGAGGAGGAGGGGATACTCCCAAACTCATTCTATGAAACTAACATCACCCTAATACCAAAACCAGGCAAAGACCCCACCAAAAAAGAAAACTACAGACCAATATCCCTGATGAACGTAGATGCAAAAATACTCAACAAAATATTAGCAAACCGAATTCAAAAATAGATCAAAAGGATCGTACAGCATGATCAAGTGGGATTCATCCCAGGGATGCAAGGATGGTACAACATTCGAAAGTCCATCAACATCATCCACCACATCAACAAAAAGCACATGATCATCTCCATAGATTGTGAAAAAGCATTTGACAAAGTTCAACATCTATTCATGGTAAAAACTCTCAGCAAAATGGGAATAGAGGGCAAGTACCTCAACATAATAAAGGCCATCTATGAAAAACCCACAGCCAACATTATATTGAACAGCGAGAAGCTGAAAGCATTTCCTCTGAGATCGGGAACTAGACAGGGATGCCCACTCTCCCCACTGTTATTTAACATACTACTGGGGGTCCTAGCCACGGGAATCAGACAAAACAAAAACATGTAAGGAATCCAGATTGGTAAAGAAGAAGTTAAACTGTCACTATTTGCAGATGACATGATACTGTACATAAAAAACCCTAAAGACTCCACTCCAAAACTACTAGAACTGATATCGGAATACAGCAAAGTTGCAGGATACAAAATCAACACACAGAAATCTGTGGCTTTCCTATATACCAACAATGAACCAACAGAAAGAGAAATCAGGAAAACAACTCCATTCACAATTGCATCAAGAAAATAAAATACCTAGGAATAAACCTAACCAAAGAAGTGAAAGACTTATACTCTGAAAACTACAAGTCACTCTTAAGAGAAATTAAAGGGGACACTAACAGATGGAAACTCATCCCATGCTCGTGGCTAGGAAGAATTAATATCGTCAAAATGGCCATCCTGACCAAAGCAATATACAGATTTGATGCAATCCCTATGAAACTACCAGCAATATTCTTCAATGAACTGGAACAAATAATTCAAAAATTCATATGGAAACACCAAAGACCCCGAATAGCCAAAGCAATCCTGAGAAGGAAGAATAAAGTAGGGGGGATATCACTCCCCAACTTCAGGCTCTACTATAAAGCTATAGTAATCAAGACAATTTGGTACTGGCACAAGAGCAGAGCCACAGACCAATGGAACAGACTAGAGAATCCAGACATTAACTCAGACATATATGGTCAATTAATATTTGATAAAGGAGCCATGGACATACAATGGCGAAATGACAGTCTCTTCAACAGATGGTGCTGGCAAAACTGGACAGCTACATGTAGGAGAATGAAACTGGACCATTGTCTAACCCCATATACAAAAGTAAACTCAAAATGGATCAAAGACCTGAATGTAAGTCATGAAACCATTAAACTCTTGGAAGAAAACATAGGCAAAAACCTCTTAGACATAAACATGAGTGACCTCTTCTGGAACATATATCCCCAGGCAAGGAAAACAACAGCAAAAATGAACAAGTGGGACTACATTAAGCTGAAAAGCTTCTGTACAGCAAAAGACACCATGAATAGAACAAAAAGGTACCCTACAGTATGGGAGAATATATTTGAAAATGACACATCCGATAAAGGCTTGACGTCCAGAATATATAAAGAGCTCACATGCCTCAACAAGCAAAAAACAAATAACCCAATTAAAAAATGGGCAGAGGAACTGAACAGACAGTTCTCCAAAAAAGAAATACAGATGGCCAACAGACACATGAAAAGATGCTCCACATCGCTAATTATCAGAGAAATGCAAATTAAAACTACAATGAGGTATCACCTCACACCAGTAAGGATGGCTGCCATCCAAAAGACAGAGAACAACAAATGTTGGCGAGGCTGTGGAGAAAGGGGGACCCTCCTACACTGCTGGTGGGAATGTAAGTTAGTTCAACCATTGTGGAAAGCAGTATGGAGGTACATCAAAATGCTCAAAACAGACCTACCATTTGACCCAGGAATTGCACTCCTAGGAATTCACCCTAAGAATGCAGCAATCAAGTATGAGAAAGACCAATGTACCCCTATGTTTATCGCAGCACTATTTACAATAGCCAAGAATTGGAAGCAACCTAAATGTCCATCGATAGATGAATGGATAAAGAAGATGTGGTACATATACACAATGGAATACTACTCAGCCATAAGAAAAGGGCAAATCCTACCATTTGCAGCAACATGGATGAAGCTGGAGGGTATTATGCTCAGTGAAGCAAGCCAAGCAGAGAAAGAGAAATACCAAATGATTTCACTCATCTGTGGAATATAAGAACAAAGGAAAAACTGAAGGGACAAAACAGCAGCAGAATCACAGAACTCAAGAATGGACTAACAGGTACCAAAGGGAAAGGGACCGGGGATGATGGGTGTGTAGGGAGGGATAAGGGTGGGGAGAAGAAGGGGGGTATTAAGATTAGCATCCATAGCGGGGTGGGAGAAAGGGGAGGGCTGTACAACACAGAGAAGGCAAGTAGTGATTCTACAACATTTGCTATGCTGATGGACAGTGACTGTAAAGGGGTTTATAGGGGGGACCTGGTATAGGGGAGAGCCTAGTAAACATAATATTCGTCAAGTAAGTGTAGATTAATGATACCAAAAAAAAAAAGGCAGTTCCTGTTTGGAGACCTCCAATGAGTCCTTCACAAGGGTATAAAGGGCATATAAAAGTGTAGGCAAAGGGTCTGTTTGTGTTTATACAGAGGATCAAAGCCTAATTGGACTACCCCGAAAATGAACTAAGATACGATATGAAAAAGAACTTCCAACATCAGCACTCTCGGGAAGTCTCATGACAGAAGATGATCAGCAAAAAAAAAAAAAAACTCCAACAAAGATCCACGTACTGCCTCAGGTGTAGATGCACTCATCCCACCAGTTCCTGGACTTGCCATGGGAATGAAGAAGGAGATATCTAAGCTGGCCTGTGCATACAGTAAAACAACAAATTTGACTGGATCTATACGGTTGGAACTCAACCAAGAATTAGGAGAAGTGCAAATTATAGCACTCCAAAATCTTACAACTACAGACTATTTACTGTTAAAAGAACATATGGTATGTGAACAGTCCCTAGGAATGGGTTGTTTTAATTTATCTGAATTCTCTCAGACTGTTCAAGTTCAGTTGGACAATATCCACCATATCATAGATAAGTTTTCACAAATGCCTAAGGTGCCTAACTGGTTTTCTTGGTTTCACTGGAGATGGCTGGTAATTACAGGTATGCTTTGGTTATGTAACTGTACTCCTATTATGTTAATGTGTGCACACAATTTAATTAGTAGTTTAAAACCTATCCATGCTGAAGTTACTCTACAAGAAGATATGTCAAAGAAATAATCAATCTTCCCAGGTTTTCTTCTGCCTGCTACTTCTATAGCTTTTCTTCTTCCTACCTAATTACAACCTTTAAATAGAACTCGTGCCACATGTCGAATTTACCGAGTATCATAATTCTTCCAAGTGGTAAAGACACCTCAAGACAAATGCTGGGCATAGAAGCCACAGGGCATAAATATGCAAAGAAGTAAAAAGCTAACCTTTCCAAACAATAAGGCTTCTCTCTCACTTACCAACTTTACATTTCCCTGTATGGCCCCAGAAGCTGACTGGTTAGCCAGAGACGGGTAAGATTCCTCAAGGGAGGAACAACCTAAGACAGGCACAGTCACAGGGGGGCCATCAGGTGAGAAATTGGGGATCAACAGAGGTGAGGCTTAGAACCTCACCCCCCCTGTTCTGAGAGAAATCTTCTGCATCCGTGGATGTTTTATTGCCCTTGTCTAGCTTGGATTAACACATAGTCTACAGGCACACACCTGATCATCTACATTTGCTCTCTTACAACACTAAACTATGTTTTCTACCTTTATCTCGTATCTACCTACCACTTCAGCATTTTATTAAAAATAATAATAATAAAGAGAGAAATGTGGTATCCACATATAAATCAAGTATAAAAATCAAATAAGTATTCATATTTGAACTGACTGTTTATAGTTCATAATGCATGAGGAAAACTGAAATTTTCTGTGATGACTGCTCTTGTACTGTTCACCATGTAACTTATTCACTATGTAAGAATTTGTTCTCCATGTAAGAACTTGTTCGTTATGCTTCAGAAGATTGGAGACTGACGAAAATTAGGCTTGGGGTGGAGTAATGATTGTGCATTGAGCATTGACTCCCCTATACAGAATTTTATTGTTGTTAACAACCATTTGATCAATAAATATGAGAGATGCCCTCACAACAACAACAACAAAAAAAGTACACACTTCCAATTGTAAAATAATTAAGTAACCGGGATGTAATGTATAGCATAAGGAATATAGTCAAAATATTGTAACAACTTGGTATGGTGATAGCTGGTACCTAGAATTATCATGTATATAAATGTTGAATCACTGTGTTGTACACCTGAAACTCATGTAATGTAATACTGTGTGTCAACTACCCTTCAATAAAAAATAATTGTCTACAAAAAAAAAAAAGTACAATATGATTTTGGGGAGAATGCTAAATCATTGAGATCTTCAAGGCATTTTGTTAGCAAAGAAACAATAGCATCTCCCTATGTGAACAGACTGCATTTAGATAATTATTTTCATGAGTCATCAATGAATTTCCCCACTGTAGGTATTGGGAAACAGAGGGTTAGGGGTTCCAGATGGTTGCTCAAGATCACACAGGTCAGTTCTGAGAACTGTCCAAAACATGGGCTGCATTGCATTCCCTCTAAACCATATGAGGCTTGGTTGGCTCCTCCTATGCAGAGGGAGGCTCTGGGGCACCAGATTCCTGAGAGGGACTTGGGGATTCTCCGTATTTGAGTCTGTGTTCCGGTCCTACCTTATTCATCAGGATCCTGTGTGTACACAGACGCCTCTGTTCCTGCTCTCACCTCAGAACAGTGCTGGATGGTGTTGGTGGCCTGGTGCACTGGCCCCTTGTATGGGAAGTAGGTGAATCCATCAGCCAGCTCTGACACAACCTCCTGGGCAGAGTTCTGCAAAAACAGAGCCCAGTAGCCAGAGCAGGAGGAATCAGGAGTCTGCCACTTGGTGACACTCCCAAGAGAAACTCTGTTCCCCAGTGCAGGCACAGAGGGGCAACTCAAAAGAATGCTAGTTGGGGAGGGAACCTGATGAAACCTCTAGGGCTCAGGATTAACATGTGGGTATAATAACTCATCTTCTCATGCTGCCGGTTGTGATTTGGGTATGAACATGACCAACGACCAGGTTTCCAATACCTAACAACCTGCTCTTGCCTAGGCCCACCAACACACCTACGAGGGGCAAGGGCTGTGGAGCTGCTCAGCTGGGATCGATGCTGTGTCTTGGCCAGAACTGACCTGCCTGTGCTGCCCTGTTACCTCTCAGTGCCTCCTCCCAGATGGCCACGTTACCAGCTAAGAACACTGCTTTTTTCCCAGGATTGTGTCTGAGCCAAAGGAGAATGAAGCCAGCAGACAAGAGTAGGGAGCAAATAGCAAAGCTCTTTTAATGAGTGAAAAGAGAAAGTTCCTGCTACTCTGGGAGAGCTCCAAGGGAATATGTCCTCAGGGCTGTCGCATCTGGGGGGTTATATTACCTCCTGAGAGGAGGAAGTTCCACCCTCCCTGGACCAAATAGAGAACTGAACTAATGACATCACAACCCATTCTTGATTGGTTGAAAATACAATGTTTCATTTGCATAGGGCATAACCAATCAGAGATCTATCTAAGTGTACTTTGAATGCTGAGTTTAGAGCTTTTTTTATTAAACTCACAAGGGTTTTGAAATTTACAAAGGTCTCTGAAGCTTCTTGAAACCTACAAAAGTCTTGAAACTTATAAGGGCCTTGAAATGCACAGAGGCCCTGAGCTCTGTCGGCTTGCATCCCTCTATCACCTGCCTCAGCCAGAGGTACCAAGGCTGAGAGCTGAGCCAAAGTCCATGGTGACAAAAAAGACCCTCACTTTGGACTTCCCTCAGCCCAGAGCCTCTGAAAGTTGGGACACAGCAACAGAATATTTTGTCCCTTTGAATATCTACAGTCAAGTGATCTGACTAGGGGGCCGTTTCCAGAATGTGGGTATCTGGTAACCAGAGTAATAACTTCAGTTCAGGCCTATGACCAAGGAAGTGAGGTCACTTCTTCAAGATTCCATTGCCCAGGCCCCCTCTGTCAGTCAAACTCCATTGCCCAGGCCCCCTCTGTCAGTCAAACTCACCCAGCGCCCAACACTGAGCTACTGACTGCTCACCCTCCCCCAGTGTCATCTTAACTGCCCACAATTAGCTAAACCAGCCTTCCCCAGTTACCTGGAAGTATAAGTAGGGTCCTAGCTTTGAGGATTCAGAGCTAATTTTTTTTTTTTTACTAGTTCTGTGTCCTGGGAAAAATCACTGTGCTTCTTATTCTTCCCAGTCCCCCAACCTGCACAGTGGGGAATGGGCTACAATGTACTCCCCAGAGACATCATCAGGATAATCTGGAACACCCTTGGGCTGCTGGCATGTGTATTGAGGCACAAAGTTAAAGATGGCAGGATCCCAAGAAGGGCTAGGAAGTAGCATGGAGCACCACACAAATCAGCGTTCCATTCCTGTGATATTGGAGAGGTTACTTTCCATTTGGTCTCATTTTTTCAGATGAGCACCATGAGGGGGCTGAAATTAATGAAAATGCAGATATTGTCAACGTTTGCATAAGGCCATTTGTATGCTTCCTATTATATTTAAAATGAATCCCAAGTAGGTCATC